>NW_027256881.1:170726843-172011343 GCF_029215685.1 Pituophis catenifer annectens
TGTGTCCTTTTGAGACAGTGGGAAACATGAATATGTGTTTCTTTTGCAAATCTGAGCTCTGTTTCAAAACTTATGGTTTCTGGCTGATTTGAGTCCTACTCCCAATTCTGAGACGCAGCTTTGGTCTAACTCCTAAGGGAAAGCTCGTACTTGAAAATTGAATTTGTTTTGTGCTTTTCAGACTGTGTGGACCATGAATATGTGTTTCTTCTGCAAATCTGAGCTCTATGTCACAAGTTACGTTTTCTGGCTGTATTGAGTCCGACTGCCAATTCTGAAATATAGCTTTGGTCTAAGTAGTCAGGGAAAGCTCCTACCTTTAAATTGAATGTGTTGTGTCCTTTTGAGACAGTGGGAAACATGAATATGTGTTTCTTTTGCAAATCTGAGCTCTATGTCACAAGTTACGTTTTCTGGCTGATTTGAGTGCTACTCCCAATTCTGAGATGCAGCTTTGGTCTAACTCCTAAGGGAAAGCTCGTACTTGAAAATTGAATGTGTTTTGTGCTTTTCAGACTGTGTGGACCATGAATATGTGTTTCTTTTGCAAATCTGAGCTCTGTGTCAAAAGTTAAGTTTTCTGTCTGAATTGAGTCCTACTGCCAATTCTGAGATACACTTTGGTCTAACTCCTCAGGGAAAGCTCGTACTTGAAAATTGAATGTGTTTTGTGCTTTTCAGACTGTGTGGACCATGAATATGTGTTTCTTTTGCAAATCTGAGCTCTGTGTCAAAAGTTACGTTTTCTGGCTGAATTGAGTCCGACTGCCAATTCTGAAATATAGCTTTGGTCTAAGTAGTCAGGGAAAGCTCCTACCTTTAAATTGAATGTGTTGTGTCCTTTTGAGACAGTGGGAAACATGAATATGTGTTTCTTTTGCAAATCTGAGCTCTATGTCACAAGTTACGTTTTCTGGCTGATTTGAGTCCTACTCCCAATTCTGAGATGCAGCTTTGGTCTAACTCCTAAGGGAAAGATCGTACTTGAAAATTGAATGTGTTTTGTGCTTTTCAGACTGTGTGGACCATGAATATGTGTTTCTTTTGCAAATCTGAGCTCTGTGTCAAAAGTTAAGTTTTCTGGCTGAATTGAGTCCTACTGCCAATTCTGAGATACACTTTGGTCTAACTCCTCAGGGAAAGCTCGTACTTGAAAATTGAATGTGTTTTGTGCTTTTCAGACTGTGTGGACCATGAATATGTGTTTCTTTTGCAAATCTGAGCTCTGTGTCAAAAGTTACGTTTTCTGGCTGAATTGAGTCCG
This sequence comes from Pituophis catenifer annectens, assembly GCF_029215685.1. NCBI lineage: Eukaryota > Metazoa > Chordata > Lepidosauria > Squamata > Colubridae > Pituophis > Pituophis catenifer. The sequence goes on from NW_027256881.1 coordinate 170,728,108, forward strand.
ACTGCCAATTCTGAAATATAGCTTTGGTCTAACTCCTAAGGGAAAGCTCGTACTTGAAAATTGAATGTGTTTTGTGCTTTTCAGACTGTGTGGACCATGAATATGTGTTTCTTTTGCAAATCTGAGCTCTGTGTCAAAAGTTAAGTTTTCTGTCTGAATTGAGTCCTACTGCCAATTCTGAGATACACTTTGGTCTAACTCCTCAGGGAAAGCTCGTACTTGAAAATTGAATGTGTTTTGTGCTTTTCAGACTGTGTGGACCATGAATATGTGTTTCTTTTGCAAATCTGAGCTCTGTGTCAAAAGTTACGTTTTCTGGCTGAATTGAGTCCGACTGCCAATTCTGAAATATAGCTTTGGTCTAAGTAGTCAGGGAAAGCTCCTACCTTTAAATTTAATGTGTTGTGTCCTTTTGAGACAGTGGGAAACATGAATATGTGTTTCTTTTGCAAATCTGAGCTCTATGTCACAAGTTACGTTTTCTGGCTGATTTGAGTCCTACTCCCAATTCTGAGATGCAGCTTTGGTCTAACTCCTAAGGGAAAGATCGTACTTGAAAATTGAATGTGTTTTGTGCTTTTCAGACTGTGTGGACCATGAATATGTGTTTCTTTTGCAAATCTGAGCTCTGTGTCAAAAGTTAAGTTTTCTGGCTGAATTGAGTCCTACTGCCAATTCTGAGATACACTTTGGTCTAACTCCTCAGGGAAAGCTCGTACTTGAAAATTGAATGTGTTTTGTGCTTTTCAGACTGTGTGGACCATGAATATGTGTTTCTTTTGCAAATCTGAGCTCTGTGTCAAAAGTTACGTTTTCTGGCTGAATTGAGTCCGACTGCCAATTCTGAAATATAGCTTTGGTCTAAGTAGTCAGGGAAAGCTCCTACCTTTAAATTGAATGTGTTGTGTCCTTTTGAGACAGTGGGAAACATGAATATGTGTTTCTTTTGCAAATCTGAGCTCTGTGTCAAAACTTATGGTTTCTGGCTGATTTGAGTCCTACTCCCAATTCTGAGACGCAGCTTTGGTCTAACTCCTAAGGGAAAGCTCGTACTTGAAAATTGAATGTGTTTTGTGCTTTTCAGACTGTGTGGACCATGAATATGTGTTTCTTCTGCAAATCTGAGCTCTCTGTCACAAGTTACGTTTTCTGGCTGTATTGAGTCCGACTGCCAATTCTGAAATATAGCTTTGGTCTAAGTAGTCAGGGAAAGCTCCTACCTTTAAATTGAATGTGTTGTGTCCTTTTGAGACAGTGGGAAACATGAATATGTGTTTCTTTTGCAAATCTGAGCTCTGTGTCAAAATTTATGGTTTCTGGCTGATTTGAGTCCTACTCCCAATTCTGAGATGCAGCTTTGGTCTAACTCCTAAGGGAAAGCTCGTACTTGAAAATTGAATGTGTTTTGTGCTTTTCAGACTGTGTGGACCATGAATATGTGTTTCTTTTGCAAATCTGAGCTCTGTGTCAAAAGTTAAGTTTTCTGGCTGAATTGAGTCCTACTGCCAATTCTGAGATACACTTTGGTCTAACTCCTCAGGGAAAGCTCGTACTTGAAAATTGAATGTGTTTTGTGCTTTTCAGACTGTGTGGACCATGAATATGTGTTTCTTTTGCAAATCTGAGCTCTGTGTCAAAAGTTAAGTTTTCTGGCTGAATTGAGTCCTACTGCCAATTCTGAGATACACTTTGGTCTAACTCCTCAGGGAAAGCTCGTACTTGAAAATTGAATGTGTTTTGTGCTTTTCAGACTGTGTGGACCATGAATATGTGTTTCTTTTGCAAATCTGAGCTCTGTGTCAAAAGTTAAGTTTTCTGGCTGAATTGAGTCCTACTGCCAATTCTGAGATACACTTTGGTATAACTCCTAAGGAAAAGCTTCCATTTCAAAAGTGAATGTGTTTTGTGCTTTTCAGACTGTGTGGACCATGAATATGTGTTTCTTCTGCAAATCTGAGCTCTATGTCACAAGTTACGTTTTCTGGCTGTATTGAGTCCCACTGCCAATTCTGAAATATAGCTTTGGTCTAAGTAGTCAGGGAAAGCTCCTACCTTTAAATTGAATGTGTTGTGTCCTTTTGAGACAGTGGGAAACGAATATGTGTTTCTTTTGCAAATCTGAGCTCTGTGTCAAAACTTATGGTTTCTGGCTGATTTGAGTCCTACTCCCAATTCTGAGACACAGCTTTGGTCTAACTCCTCAGGAAAAGCTCGTACTTGAAAATTGAATGTGTTTTGTGCTTTTCAGACTGTGTGGACCATGAATATGTGTTTCTTTTGCAAATCTGAGCTCTGTGTCAAAAGTTACGTTTTCTGGCTGTATTGAGTCCGACTGCCAATTCTGAAATATAGCTTTGGTCTAAGTAGTCAGGGAAAGCTCCTACCTTTAAATTGAATGTGTTGTGTCCTTTTGAGACAGTGGGAAACATGAATATGTGTTTCTTTTGCAAATCTGAGCTCTGTGTCAAAACTTATGGTTTCTGGCTGATTTGAGTCCTACTCCCAATTCTGAGACGCAGCTTTGGTCTAACTCTTAGGGAAAGCTCGTACTTGAAAATTGAATGTGTTTTGTGCTTTTCAGACTGTGTGGACCATGAATATGTGTTTCTTTTGCAAATCTGAGCTCTGTGTCAAAAGTTAAGTTTTCTGGCTGAATTGAGTCCTACTGCCAATTCTGAGATACAGCTTTGGTATAACTCCTAAGGAAAAGCTTCCATTTCAAAAGTGAATGTGTTTTGTGCTTTTCAGACTGTGTGGACCATGAATATGTGTTTCTTCTGCAAATCTGAGCTCTATGTCACAAGTTACGTTTTCTGGCTGTATTGAGTCCGACTGCCAATTCTGAAATATAGCTTTGGTCTAAGTAGTCAGGGAAAGCTCCTACCTTTAAATTGAATGTGTTGTGTCCTTTTGAGACAGTGGGAAACATGAATATGTGTTTCTTTTGCAAATCTGAGCTCTGTGTCAAAACTTATGGTTTCTGGCTGATTTGAGTCCTACTCCCAATTCTGAGACGCAGCTTTGGTCTAACTCCTAAGGGAAAGCTCGTACTTGAAAATTGAATGTGTTTTGTGCTTTTCAGACTGTGTGGACCATGAATATGTGTTTCTTTTGCAAATCTGAGCTCTGTGTCAAAAGTTAAGTTTTCTGGCTGAATTGAGTCCTACTGCCAATTCTGAGATTCACTTTGGTCTAACTCCTCAGGGAAAGCTCGTACTTGAAAATTGAATCTGTTTTGGCTTTTCAGACTGTGTGGACCATGAATATGTGTTTCTTTTGCAAATCTGAGCTCTGTGTCAAAAGTTACGTTTTCTGGCTGTATTGAGTCCTACTACCAATTCTGAAATATAGCTTTGGTCTAAGTAGTCAGGGAAAGCTGCTACCTTTAAATTGAATGTGTTGTGTCCTTTTGAGACTGTGTGGACCATGAATATGTGTTTCTTTTGCAAATCTGAGCTCTGTATCAAAGGTAAGGTTTCTGGCTGATTTGAGTCCTACTCCCAATTCTGAGACGCAGCTTTGTTCTAACTCCTAAGGGAAAGCTCGTACTTGAAAATTGAATGTGTTTTGTGCTTTTCAGACTGTGTGGACCATGAATATGTGTTTCTTTTGCAAATCTGATCTCTGTGTCAAAAGTTACGTTTTCTGGCTGTATTGAGTCCGACTGCCAATTCTGAAATATAGCTTTGGTCTAAGTAGTCAGGGAAAGCTCCTACCTTTAAATTGAATGTGTTGTGTCCTTTTGAGACAGTGGGAAACATGAATATGTGTTTCTTTTGCAAATCTGAGCTCTGTGTCAAAACTTATGGTTTCTGGCTGATTTGAGTCCTACTCCCAATTCTGAGACGCAGCTTTGGTCTAACTCTTAGGGAAAGCTCGTACTTGAAAATTGAATGTGTTTTGTGCTTTTCAGACTGTGTGGACCATGAATATGTGTTTCTTTTGCAAATCTGAGCTCTGTGTCAAAAGTTAAGTTTTCTGGCTGAATTGAGTCCTACTGCCAATTCTGAGATACAGCTTTGGTATAACTCCTAAGGAAAAGCTTCCATTTCAAAAGTGAATGTGTTTTGTGCTTTTCAGACTGTGTGGACCATGAATATGTGTTTCTTCTGCAAATCTGAGCTCTGTGTCAAAACTTATGGTTTCTCGCTGATTTGAGTCCTACTCCCAATTCTGAGACGCAGCTTTGGTCTAACTCCTAAGGGAAAGCTCGTACTTGAAAATTGAATGTGTTTTGTGCTTTTCAGACTGTGTGGACCATGAATATGTGTTTCTTCTGCAAATCTGAGCTCTGTGTCAAAAGTTAAGTTTTCTGGCTGAATTGAGTCCTACTGCCAATTCTGAGATACACTTTGGTCTAACTCCTCAGGGAAAGCTCGTACTTGAAAATTGAATGTGTTTTGTGCTTTTCAGACTGTGTGGACCATGAATATGTGTTTCTTTTGCAAATCTGAGCTCTGTGTCAAAAGTTACGTTTTCTGGCTGTATTGAGTCCGACTGCCAATTCTGAAATATAGCTTTGGTCTAAGTAGTCAGGGAAAGCTCCTACCTTTAAATTGAATGTGTTGTGTCCTTTTGAGACAGTGGGAAACATGAATATGTGTTTCTTCTGCAAATCTGAGCTCTATGTCACAAGTTACGTTTTCTGGCTGTATTGAGTCCGACTGCCAATTCTGAAATATAGCTTTGGTCTAAGTAGTCAGGGAAAGCTCCTACCTTTAAATTGAATGTGTTGTGTCCTTTTGAGACAGTGGGAAACATGAATATGTGTTTCTTTTGCAAATCTGAGCTCTGTTTCAAAACTTATGGTTTCTGGCTGATTTGAGTCCTACTCCCAATTCTGAGATGCAGCTTTGGTCTAACTCCTAAGGGAAAGCTCGTACTTGAAAATTGAATGTGTTTTGTGCTTTTCAGACTGTGTGGACCATGAATATGTGTTTCTTTTGCAAATCTGAGCTCTGTGTCAAAAGTTACGTTTTCTGGCTGTATTGAGTCCGACTGCCAATTCTGAAATATAGCTTTGGTCTAAGTAGTCAGGGAAAGCTCCTACCTTTAAATTGAATGTGTTGTGTCCTTTTGAGACAGTGGGAAACATGAATATGTGTTTCTTCTGCAAATCTGAGCTCTATGTCACAAGTTACGTTTTCTGGCTGTATTGAGTCCGACTGCCAATTCTGAAATATAGCTTTGTTCTAAGTAGTCAGGGAAAGCTCCTACCTTTAAATTGAATGTGTTGTGTCCTTTTGAGACAGTGGGAAACATGAATATGTGTTTCTTTTGCAAATCTGAGCTCTGTTTCAAAACTTATGGTTTCTGGCTGATTTGAGTCCTACTCCCAATTCTGAGATGCAGCTTTGGTCTAACTCCTAAGGGAAAGCTCGTACTTGAAAATTGAATGTGTTTTGTGCTTTTCAGACTGTGTGGACCATGAATATGTGTTTCTTTTGCAAATCTGAGCTCTGTGTCAAAAGTTAAGTTTTCTGGCTGAATTGAGTCCTACTGCCAATTCTGAGATACACTTTGGTCTAACTCCTCAGGGAAAGCTCGTACTTGAAAATTGAATGTGTTTTGTGCTTTTCAGACTGTGTGGACCATGAATATGTGTTTCTTTTGCAAATCTGAGCTCTGTGTCAAAAGTTACGTTTTCTGGCTGTATTGAGTCCGACTGCCAATTCTGAAATATAGCTTTGGTCTAAGTAGTCAGGGAAAGCTCCTACCTTTAAATTGAATGTGTTGTGTCCTTTTGAGACAGTGGGAAACATGAATATGTGTTTCTTTTGCAAATCTGAGCTCTGTGTCAAAACTTATGGTTTCTGGCTGATTTGAGTCCTACTCCCAATTCTGAGACACAGCTTTGGTCTAACTCCTAAGGGAAAGCTCGTACTTGAAAATTGAATGTGTTTTGTGCTTTTCAGACTGTGTGGACCTTGAATATGTGTTTCTTTTGCAAATCTGAGCTCTATGTCACAAGTTACGTTTTCTGGCTGATTTGAGTCCTACTCCCAATTCTGAGATGCAGCTTTGGTCTAACTCCTAAGGGAAAGCTCATACTTGAAAATTGAATGTGTTTTGTGCTTTTCAGACTGTGTGGACCATGAATATGTGTTTCTTTTGCAAATCTGAGCTCTGTGTCAAAAGTTAAGTTTTCTGGCTGAATTGAGTCCTACTGCCAATTCTGAGATACACTTTGGTCTAACTCCTCAGGGAAAGCTCGTACTTGAAAATTGAATGTGTTTTGTGCTTTTCAGACTGTGTGGACCATGAATATGTGTTTCTTTTGCAAATCTGAGCTCTGTGTCAAAAGTTACGTTTTCTGGCTGAATTGAGTCCTACTGCCAATTCTGAGATACAGCTTTGGTCTAACTCCTCAGGGAAAGCTCGTACTTGAAAATTGAATGTGTTTTGTGCTTTTCAGACTGTGTGGACCATGAATATGTGTTTCTTTTGCAAATCTGAGCTCTGTGTCAAAAGTTAAGTTTTCTGGCTGAATTGAGTCCGACTGCCAATTCTGAAATATAGCTTTGGTCTAAGTAGTCAGGGAAAGCTCCTACCTTTAAATTGAATGTGTTGTGTCCTTTTGAGACAGTGGGAAACATGAATATGTGTTTCTTTTGCAAATCTGAGCTCTGTGTCAAAACTTATGGTTTCTGGCTGATTTGAGTCCTACTCCCAATTCTGAGACGCAGCTTTGGTCTAACTCCTAAGGGAAAGCTCGTACTTGAAAATTGAATGTGTTTTGTGCTTTTCAGACTGTGTGGACCATGAATATGTGTTTCTTCTGCAAATCTGAGCTCTATGTCAAAAGTTAAGTTTTCTGGCTGAATTGAGTCCTACTGCCAATTCTGAGATACACTTTGGTCTAACTCCTCAGGGAAAGCTCGTACTTGAAAATTGAATGTGTTTTGTGCTTTTCAGACTGTGTGGACCATGAATATGTGTTTCTTTTGCAAATCTGAGCTCTGTTTCAAAACTTATGGTTTCTGGCTGATTTGAGTCCTACTCCCAATTCTGAGACGCAGCTTTGGTCTAACTCCTCAGGGAAAGCTCGTACTTGAAAATTGAATGTGTTTTGTGCTTTTCAGACTGTGTGGACCATGAATATGTGTTTCTTCTGCAAATCTGAGCTCTATGTCACAAGTTACGTTTTCTGGCTGTATTGAGTCCGACTGCCAATTCTGAAATATAGCTTTGGTCTAAGTAGTCAGGGAAAGCTCCTACCTTTAAATTGAATGTGTTGTGTCCTTTTGAGACAGTGGGAAACATGAATATGTGTTTCTTTTGCAAATCTGAGCTCTATGTCACAAGTTACGTTTTCTGGCTGATTTGAGTCCTACTCCCAATTCTGAGATGCAGCTTTGGTCTAACTCCTAAGGGAAAGCTCGTACTTGAAAATTGAATGTGTTTTGTGCTTTTCAGACTGTGTGGACCATGAATATGTGTTTCTTTTGCAAATCTGAGCTCTGTGTCAAAAGTTAAGTTTTCTGGCTGAATTGAGTCCTACTGCCAATTCTGAGATACACTTTGGTCTAACTCCTCAGGGAAAGCTCGTACTTGAAAATTGAATGTGTTTTGTGCTTTTCAGACTGTGTGGACCATGAATATGTGTTTCTTTTGCAAATCTGAGCTCTGTGTCAAAAGTTACGTTTTCTGGCTGAATTGAGTCCGACTGCCAATTCTGAAATATAGCTTTGGTCTAAGTAGTCAGGGAAAGCTCCTACCTTTAAATTTAATGTGTTGTGTCCTTTTGAGACAGTGGGAAACATGAATATGTGTTTCTTTTGCAAATCTGAGCTCTATGTCACAAGTTACGTTTTCTGGCTGATTTGAGTCCTACTCCCAATTCTGAGATGCAGCTTTGGTCTAACTCCTAAGGGAAAGATCGTACTTGAAAATTGAATGTGTTTTGTGCTTTTCAGACTGTGTGGACCATGAATATGTGTTTCTTCTGCAAATCTGAGCTCTCTGTCACAAGTTACGTTTTCTGGCTGTATTGAGTCCGACTGCCAATTCTGAAATATAGCTTTGGTCTAAGTAGTCAGGGAAAGCTCCTACCTTTAAATTGAATGTGTTGTGTCCTTTTGAGACAGTGGGAAACATGAATATGTGTTTCTTTTGCAAATCTGAGCTCTGTGTCAAAACTTATGGTTTCTGGCTGATTTGAGTCCTACTCCCAATTCTGAGATGCAGCTTTGGTCTAACTCCTAAGGGAAAGCTCGTACTTGAAAATTGAATGTGTTTTGTGCTTTTCAGACTGTGTGGACCATGAATATGTGTTTCTTTTGCAAATCTGAGTTCTGTGTCAAAAGTTAAGTTTTCTGGCTGAATTGAGTCCTACTGCCAATTCTGAGATACACTTTGGTCTAACTCCTCAGGGAAAGCTCGTACTTGAAAATTGAATGTGTTTTGTGCTTTTCAGACTGTGTGGACCATGAATATGTGTTTCTTTTGCAAATCTGAGCTCTGTGTCAAAAGTTAAGTTTTCTGGCTGAATTGAGTCCTACTGCCAATTCTGAGATACACTTTGGTCTAACTCCTCAGGGAAAGCTCGTACTTGAAAATTGAATGTGTTTTGTGCTTTTCAGACTGTGTGGACCATGAATATGTGTTTCTTTTGCAAATCTGAGCTCTGTGTCAAAAGTTAAGTTTTCTGGCTGAATTGAGTCCTACTGCCAATTCTGAGATACACTTTGGTATAACTCCTAAGGAAAAGCTTCCATTTCAAAAGTGAATGTGTTTTGTGCTTTTCAGACTGTGTGGACCATGAATATGTGTTTCTTCTGCAAATCTGAGCTCTATGTCACAAGTTACGTTTTCTGGCTGTATTGAGTCCGACTGCCAATTCTGAAATATTTCATTTTCAAGTACGAGCTTTCCCTTAGGAGTTAGACCAAAGCTGCGTCTCAGAATTGGGAGTAGGACTCAAATCAGCCAGAAACCTTACCTTTGATACAGAGCTCAGATTTGCAAAAGAAACACATATTCATGTTTCCCACTGTCTCAAAAGGACACAACACATTCAATTTAAAGGTAGGAGCTTTCCCTTAGGAGTTAGACCAAAGCTGTGTCTCAGAATTGGGAGTAGGACTCAAATCAGCCAGAAACCATAAGTTTTGACACAGAGCTCAGATTTGCAAAAGAAACACATATTCATGTTTCCCACTGTCTCAAAAGGACACAACACATTCAATTTAAAGGTAGGAGCTTTCCCTGACTACTTAGACCAAAGCTATATTTCAGAATTGGCAGTCGGACTCAATACAGCCAGAAAACGTAACTTGTGACATAGAGCTCAGATTTGCAGAAGAAACACATATTCATGGTCCACACAGTCTGAAAAGCACAAAACACATTCACTTTTGAAATGGAAGCTTTTCCTTAGGAGTTAGACCAAAGTGAATCTCAGAATTGGCAGTAGGACTCAATTCAGCCAGAAAACGTAACTTTTGACACAGAGCTCAGATTTGCAAAAGAAACACATATTCATGGTCCACACAGTCTGAAAAGCACAAAACACATTCAATTTTCAAGTACGAGCTTTCCCTGAGGAGTTAGACCAAAGTGTATCTCAGAATTGGCAGTAGGACTCAATTCAGCCAGAAAACTTAACTTTTGACACAGAGCTCAGATTTGCAAAAGAAACACATATTCATGGTCCACACAGTCTGAAAAGCACAAAACACATTCAATTTTGAAATGGAAGTTTTTCCTTAGGAGTTAGACCAAAGCTGTATCTCAGAATTGGCAGTAGGACTCAATTCATCCTGAAAACTTACCTTTGATACAGAGCTCAGATTTGCAAAAGAAACACATATTCATGGTCCACACAGTCTGAAAAGCACAAAACACATTCAATTTTCAAGTACGAGCTTTCCCTGAGGAGTTAGACCAAAGTGTATCTCAGAATTGGCAGTAGGACTCAATTCAGCCAGAAAACTTAACTTTTGACACAGAGCTCAGATTTGCAAAAGAAACACATATTCATGGTCCACACAGTCTGAAAAGCACAAAACACATTCAATTTTCAAGTACGACCTTTCCCTGAGGAGTTAGACCAAAGTGTATCTCAGAATTGGCAGTAGGATTCAATTCAGCCAGAAAACTTAACTTTTGACACAGAGCTCAGATTTGCAAAAGAAACACATATTCATGGTCCACACAGTCTGAAAAGCACAAAACACATTCAATTTTCAAGTACGAGCTTTCCCTGACTAGTTAGACCAAAGCTATATTTCAGAATTGGCAGTAGGACTCAATTCAGCCAGAAAACTTAACTTTTGACACAGAGCTCAGATTTGCAAAAGAAACACATATTCATGGTCCACACAGTCTGAAAAGCACAAAACACATTCAATTTTCAAGTACGAGCTTTCCCTTAGGAGTTAGTCCAAAGCTGTCTCAGAATTGGGAGTAGGACTCAAATCAGCCAGAAACCATAAGTTTTGACACAGAGCTCAGATTTGCAAAAGAAACACATATTCATGTTTCCCACTGTCTCAAAAGGACACAACACATTCAATTTAAAGGTAGCAGCTTTCCCTGACTACTTAGACCAAAGCTATATTTCAGAATTGGCAGTAGGACTCAATACAGCCAGAAAACGTAACTTTTGACACAGAGCTCAGATTTGCAAAAGAAACACATATTCATGGTCCACACAGTCTGAAAAGCACAAAACACATTCAATTTTCAAGTACGAGCTTTCCCTTAGGAGTTAGACCAAAGCTGCGTCTCAGAATTGGGAGTAGGACTCAAATCAGCCAGAAACCATAAGTTTTGACACAGAGCTCAGATTTGCAAAAGAAACACATATTCATGGTCCACACAGTCTGAAAAGCACAAAACACATTCAATTTTCAAGTACGAGCTTTCCCTGAGGAGATAGACCAAAGTGTATCTCAGAATTGGCAGTAGGACTCAATTCAGCCAGAAAACTTAACTTTTGACACAGAGCTCAGATTTGCAAAAGAAACACATATTCATGGTCCACACAGTCTGAAAAGCACAAAACACATTCAATTTTCAAGTACGAGCTTTCCCTGAGGAGTTAGACCAAAGTGTATCTCAGAATTGGCAGTAGGACTCAATTCAGCCAGAAAACTTAACTTTTGACACAGAGCTCAGATTTGCAAAAGAAACACATATTCATGGTCCACACAGTCTGAAAAGCACAAAACACATTCAATTTTCAAGTACGAGCTTTCCCTTAGGAGTTAGACCAAAGCTGCGTCTCAGAATTGGGAGTAGGACTCAAATCAGCCAGAAACCATAAGTTTTGACACAGAGCTCAGATTTGCAAACGAAACACATATTCATGTTTCCCACTGTCTCAAAAGGACACAACACATTCAATTTAAAGGTAGGAGCTTTCCCTGACTACTTAGACCAAAGCTATATTTCAGAATTGGCAGTCGGACTCAATACAGCCAGAAAACGTAACTTTTGACACAGAGCTCAGATTTGCAAAAGAAACACATATTCATGGTCCACACAGTCTGAAAAGCACAAAACACATTCAATTTTCAAGTACGAGCTTTCCCTGAGGAGTTAGACCAAAGTGTATCTCAGAATTGGCAGTAGGACTCAATTCAGCCAGAAAACTTAACTTTTGACACAGAGCTCAGATTTGCAAAAGAAACACATATTCATGGTCCACACAGTCTGAAAAGCACAAAACACATTCAATTTTCAAGTACGAGCTTTCCCTTAGGAGTTAGACCAAAGCTGCGTCTCAGAATTGGGAGTAGGACTCAAATCACCCAGAAACCATAAGTTTTGACACAGAGCTCAGATTTGCAAAAGAAACCCATATTCATGTTTCCCACTGTCTCAAAAGGACACAACACATTCAATTTAAAGGTAGGAGCTTTCCCTGACTACTTAGACCAAAGCTATATTTCAGAATTGGCAGTCGGACTCAATACAGCCAGAAAACTTAACTTTTGACACAGAGCTCAGATTTGCAAAAGAAACACATATTCATGGTCCACACAGTCTGAAAAGCACAAAACACATTCAATTTTCAAGTACGAGCTTTCCCTGAGGAGTTAGACGAAAGTGTATCTCAGAATTGGCAGTAGGACTCAATTCAGCCAGAAAACTTAACTTTTGACACAGAGCTCAGATTTGCAAAAGAAACACATATTCATGGTCCACACAGTCTGAAAAGCACAAAACACATTCAATTTTCAAGTACGAGCTTTCCCTTAGGAGTTAGACCAAAGCTGCGTCTCAGAATTGGGAGTAGGACTCAAATCAGCCAGAAACCATAAGTTTTGAAACAGAGCTCAGATTTGCAAAAGAAACACATATTCATGTTTCCCACTGTCTCAAAAGGACACAACACATTCAATTTAAAGGTAGGAGCTTTCCCTGACTACTTAGACCAAAGTTATATTTCAGAATTGGCAGTCGGACTCAATACAGCCAGAAAACGTAACTTGTGACATAGAGCTCAGATTTGCAGAAGAAACACATATTCATGTTTCCCACTGTCTCAAAAGGACACAACACATTCAATTTAAAGGTAGGAGCTTTCCCTGACTACTTAGACCAAAGCTATATGTCAGAATTGGCAGTCGGACTCAATACAGCCAGAAAACGTAACTTTTGACACAGAGCTCAGATTTGCAAAAGAAACACATATTCATGGTCCACACAGTCTGAAAAGCACAAAACACATTCAATTTTCAAGTACGAGCTTTCCCTGAGGAGTTAGACCAAAGTGTATCTCAGAATTGGCAGTAGGACTCAAATCAGCCAGAAACCATAAGTTTTGAAACAGAGCTCAGATTTGCAAACGAAACACATATTCATGTTTCCCACTGTCTCAAAAGGACACAACACATTCAATTTAAAGGTAGGAGCTTTCCCTGACTACTTAGACCAAAGCTATATTTCAGAATTGGCAGTCGGACTCAATACAGCCAGAAAACGTAACTTGTGACATAGATCTCAGATTTGCAGAAGAAACACATATTCATGGTCCACACAGTCTGAAAAGCACAAAACACATTCAATTTTGAAATGGAAGTTTTTCCTTAGGAGTTAGACCAAAGCTGTATCTCAGAATTGGCAGTAGGACTCAATTCATCCTGAAAACTTACCTTTGATACAGAGCTCAGATTTGCAAAAGAAACACATATTCATGGTCCACACAGTCTGAAAAGCACAAAACACATTCAATTTTCAAGTACGAGCTTTCCCTGAGGAGATAGAACAAAGTGTATCTCAGAATTGGCAGTAGGACTCAATTCAGCCAGAAAACTTAACTTTTGACACAGAGCTCAGATTTGCAAAAGAAACACATATTCATGTTTCGCACTGTTTCAAAAGGACACAACACATTCAATTTAAAGGTAGGAGCTTTCCCTGACTAGTTAGACCAAAGCTATATTTCAGAATTGGCAGTAGGACTCAATTCAGCCAGAAAACTTAACTTTTGACACAGAGCTCAGATTTGCAAAAGAAACACATATTCATGGTCCACACAGTCTGAAAAGCACAAAACACATTCAATTTCCAAGTACGAGCTTTCCCTGACTACTTAGACCAAAGCTATATTTCAGAATTGGCAGTCGGACTCAATACAGCCAGAAACCATAAGTTTTGACACAGAGCTCAGATTTGCAAAAGAAACACATATTCATGGTCCACACAGTCTGAAAAGCACAAAACACATTCAATTTTCAAGTACGAGCTTTCCCTGAGGAGTTAGACCAAAGCTATATTTCAGAATTGGGAGTAGGACTCAAATCAGCCAGAAACCATAAGTTTTGACACAGAGCTCAGATTTGCAAAAGAAACACATATTCATGTTTCCCACTGTCTCAAAAGGACACAACACATTCAATTTTGAAATGGAAGTTTTTCCTTAGGAGTTAGACCAAAGCTGTATCTCAGAATTGGCAGTAGGACTCAATTCATCCTGAAAACTTACCTTTGATACAGAGCTCAGATTTGCAAAAGAAACACATATTCATGGTCCACACAGTCTGAAAAGCACAAAACACATTCAATTTTCAAGTACGAGCTTTCCCTGAGGAGATAGAACAAAGTGTATCTCAGAATTGGCAGTAGGACTCAATTCAGCCAGAAAACTTAACTTTTGACACAGAGCTCAGATTTGCAAAAGAAACACATATTCATGTTTCGCACTGTCTCAAAAGGACACAACACATTCAATTTAAAGGTAGGAGCTTTCCCTGACTAGTTAGACCAAAGCTATATTTCAGAATTGGCAGTAGGACTCAATTCAGCCAGAAAACTTAACTTGTGACACAGAGCTCAGATTTGCAGAAGAAACACATATTCATGGTCCACACAGTCTGAAAAGCACAAAACACATTCAATTTTGAAATGGAAGCTTTTCCTTAGGAGTTAGACCAAAGCTGTATCTCAGAATTGGCAGTAGGACTCAATTCATCCAGAAAACTTACCTTTGATACAGAGCTCAGATTTGCAAAAGAAACACATATTCATGGTCCACACAGTCTGAAAAGCACAAAACACATTCAATTTTCAAGTACGAGCTTTCCCTGAGGAGATAGAACAAAGTGTATCTCAGAATTGGCAGTAGGACTCAATTCAGCCAGACAAATTAACTTTTGACACAGAGCTCAGATTTGCAAAAGAAACACATATTCATGTTTCGCACTGTCTCAAAAGGACACAACACATTCAATTTAAAGGTAGGAGATTTCCCTGACTAGTTAGACCAAAGCTATATTTCAGAATTGGCAGTAGGACTCAATTCAGCCAGAAAACGTAACTTTTGACACAGAGCTCAGATTTGCAAAAGAAACACATATTCATGGTCCACACAGTCTGAAAAGCACAAAACACATTCAATTTTCAAGTACGAGCTTTCCCTGAGGAGTTAGACCAAAGTGTATCTCAGAATTGGCAGTAGGACTCAATTCAGCCAGAAAACTTAACTTTTGACACAGAGCTCAGATTTGCAAAAGAAACACATATTCATGGTCCACACAGTCTGAAAAGCACAAAACACATTCAATTTTCAAGTACGAGCTTTCCCTTAGGAGTTAGACCAAAGCTGCGTCTCAGAATTGGGAGTAGGACTCAAATCAGCCAGAAACCATAAGTTTTGACACAGAGCTCAGATTTGCAAAAGAAACACATATTCATGTTTCCCACTGTCTCAAAAGGACACAACACATTCAATTTAAAGGTAGGAGCTTTCCCTGACTACTTAGACCAAAGCTATATTTCAGAATTGGCAGTCGGACTCAATACAGCCAGAAAACGTAACTTGTGACACAGAGCTCAGATTTGCAGAAGAAACACATATTCATGGTCCACACAGTCTGAAAAGCACAAAACACATTCAATTTTGAAATGGAAGCTTTTCCTTAGGAGTTAGACCAAAGCTGTATCTCAGAATTGGCAGTAGGACTCAATTCATCCAGAAAACTTACCTTTGATACAGAGATCAGATTTGCAAAAGAAACACATATTCATGTTTCGCAGTGTCTCAAAAGGACACAACACATTCAATTTAAAGGTAGGAGCTTTCCCTGACTAGTTAGACCAAAGCTATATTTCAGAATTGGCAGTAGGACTCAATTCAGCCAGAAAACTTAACTTTTGACACAGAGCTCAGATTTGCAAAAGAAACACATATTCATGGTCCACACAGTCTGAAAAGCACAAAACATATTCAATTTTCAAGTATGAGCTTTCCCTTAGGAGTTAGTCCAAAGCTGTCTCAGAATTGGGAGTAGGACTCAAATCAGCCAGAAACCATAAGTTTTGACACAGAGCTCAGATTTGCAAAAGAAACACATATTCATGTTTCCCACTGTCTCAAAAGGACACAACACATTCAATTTAAAGGTAGCAGCTTTCCCTGACTACTTAGACCAAAGCTATATTTCAGAATTGGCAGTCGGACTCAATACAGCCAGAAAACGTAACTTTTGACACAGAGCTCAGATTTGCAAAAGAAACACATATTCATGGTCCACACAGTCTGAAAAGCACAAAACACATTCAATTTTCAAGTACGAGCTTTCCCTGAGGAGTTAGAACAAAGCTGTATCTCAGAATTGGCAGTAGGACTCAATTCATCCAGAAAACTTACCTTTGATACAGAGCTCAGATTTCCAAAAAAAACACATATTCATGGTCCACACAGTCTGAAAAGCACAAAACACATTCAATTTTCAAGTACGAGCTTTCCCTTAGGAGTTAGACCAAAGCTGCGTCTCAGAATTGGGAGTAGGACTCAAATCAGCCAGAAACCATAAGTTTTGACACAGAGCTCAGATTTGCAAAAGAAACACATATTCATGTTTCCCACTGTCTCAAAAGGACACAACACATTCAATTTAAAGGTAGGAGCTTTCCCTGATTACTTAGACCAAAGTGATATTTCAGATTGGCAGTCGGACTCAATACAGCCAGAAAACGTAACTTTTGACATAGATCTCAGATTTGCAGAAGAAACACATATTCATGGTCCACACAGTCTGAAAAGCACAAAACACATTCAATTTTGAAATGGAAGTTTTTCCTTAGGAGTTAGACCAAAGCTGTATCTCAGAATTGGCAGTAGGACTCAATTCATCCTGAAAACTTACCTTTGATACAGAGCTCAGATTTGCAAAAGAAACACATATTCATGGTCCACACAGTCTGAAAAGCACAAAACACATTCAATTTTCAAGTACGAGCTTTCCCTGAGGAGTTAGAACAAAGTGTATCTCAGAATTGGCAGTAGGACTCAATTCAGCCAGAAAACTTAACTTTTGACACAGAGCTCAGATTTGCAAAAGAAACACATATTCATGGTCCACACAGTCTGAAAAGCACAAAGCACATTCAATTTAAAGGTAGGAGCTTTCCCTGACTAGTTAGACCAAAGCTATATTTCAGAATTGGCAGTAGGACTCAATTCAGCCAGAAAACTTAACTTTTGACACAGAGCTCAGATTTGCAAAAGAAAGACATATTCATGGTCCACACAGTCTGAAAAGCACAAAACACATTCAATTTTCAAGTACGAGCTTTCCCTTAGGAGTTAGACCAAAGCTGCGTCTCAGAATTGGGAGTAGGACTCAAATCAGCCAGAAACGATAAGTTTTGAAACAGAGCTCAGATTTGCAAAAGAAACACATATTCATGTTTCCCACTGTCTCAAAAGGACACAACACATTCAATTTAAAGGTAGGAGCTTTCCCTGACTACTTAGACCAAAGCTATATTTCAGAATTGGCAGTCGGACTCAATAAAGCCAGAAAACGTAACTTGTGACATAGAGCTCAGATTTGCAGAAGAAACACATATTCATGGTCCACACAGTCTGAAAAGCACAAAACACATTCAATTTTCAAGTACGAGCTTTCCCTTAGGAGTTAGACCAAAGCTGCGTCTCAGAATTGGGAGTAGGACTCAAATCAGCCAGAAACCATAAGTTTTGACACAGAGCTCAGATTTGCAAAAGAAACACATATTCATGTTTCCCACTGTCTCAAAAGGACACAACACATTCAATTTAAAGGTAGGAGCTTTCCCTGACTACTTAGACCAAAGCTATATTTCAGAATTGGCAGTCGGACTCAATACAGCCAGAAAACGTAACTTTTGACACAGAGCTCAGATTTGCAAAAGAAACACATATTCATGGTCCACACAGTCTGAAAAGCACAAAACACATTCAATTTTCAAGTACGAGCTTTCCCTGAGGAGTTAGACCAAAGTGTATCTCAGAATTGGCAGTAGGACTCAATTCAGCCAGAAAACGTAACTTTTGACACAGAGCTCAGATTTGCAAAAGAAACACATATTCATGGTCCACACAGACTGAAAAGCACAAAACACATTCAATTTTCAAGTACGAGCTTTCCCTGAGGAGTTAGACCAAAGCTGCGTCTCAGAATTGGGAGTAGGACTCAAATCAGCCAGAAACCATAAGTTTTGACACAGAGCTCAGATTTGCAAAAGAAACACATATTCATGTTTCCCACTGTCTCAAAAGGACACAACACATTCAATTTAAAGGTAGGAGCTTTCCCTGACTACTTAGACCAAAGCTATATTTCAGAATTGGCAGTCGGACTCAATACAGCCAGAAAACGTAACTTTTGACATAGATCTCAGATTTGCAGAAGAAACACATATTCATGGTCCACACAGTCTGAAAAGCACAAAACACATTCAATTTTGAAATGGAAGTTTTTCCTTAGGAGTTAGACCAAAGCTGTATCTCAGAATTGGCAGTAGGACTCAATTCATCCTGAAAACTTACCTTTGATACAGAGCTCAGATTTGCAAAAGAAACACATATTCATGGTCCACACAGTCTGAAAAGCACAAAACACATTCAATTTTCAAGTACGAGCTTTCCCTGAGGAGTTAGAACAAAGTGTATCTCAGAATTGGCAGTAGGACTCAATTCAGCCAGAAAACTTAACTTTTGACACAGAGCTCAGATTTGCAAAAGAAACACATATTCATGTTTCCCACTGTCTCAAAAGGACACAACACATTCAATTTAAAGGTAGCAGCTTTCCCTGACTACTTAGACAAAAGCTATATTTCAGAATTGGCAGTCGGACTCAATACAGCCAGAAAACGTAACTTGTGACATAGAGCTCAGATTTGCAAAAGAAACACATATTCATGGTCCACACAGTCTGAAAAGCACAAAACACATTCAATTTAAAGGTAGGAGCTTTCCCTGACTACTTAGACCAAAGCTATATTTCAGAATTGGGAGTAGGACTCAAATCAGCCAGAAACCTTACCTTTGATACAGAGCTCAGATTTGCAAAAGAAACACATATTCATGGTCCACACAGTCTGAAAAGCACAAAACACATTCACTTTTGAAATGGAAGCTTTTCCTTAGGAGTTATACCAAAGCTGTATCTCAGAATTGGCAGTAGGACTCAATTCAGCCAGAAAACCTAACTTTTGACAGAGAGCTCAAATTTGCTGAAGAAACACATATTCATGTTCCCCACGGTCTAAAAAAGGGCAAAAACACATTCAATTTTCAAGTACAAGTTTTCCCTGAGGAGTTAGACCAAAGTGTAGACTTTATTTCAGAACTGGATTCAATTCAGTCAGAAAAAACTTTAGACATAGAGCTCAGATTTACAGAAGAAACACATATTCATGTTCCCCACGGTCTAAAAAAGGCAAGAGCACATTCAATTTTCAAGTACAAGTTTTCCCTGAGGAGTTAGACGAAAGTGTATCTCAGAATTGGCAGTAGGGCTCAATTCAGTAAGAAAATTTAACTTTTGACCCAAAGCTCAGATTTGCAGAAGAAACATATATTCATGTTCCCCATGGTCTAAAAAAAGGCAAAAACACATTCAATTTTCAACTACGAGCTTTCCCTGAGGAGTTAGAACAAAGTGTATCTCAGAATTGGCAGTAGGGCTCAACTCAACCAGAAAACCTAACTTTTGACCCAGAGCTCAGATTTGCAGAAGAAACACATATTTATGTTCCCCACGGTCTAAAAAAGGGCAAAAACACATTCAATTTTCAAGTACAAGTTTTCCCTGAGGAGTTAGACCAAAGTGTAGACTGTATTTCAGAACTGGATTCAATTCAGTCAGAAAAAACTTTAGACATAGAGCTCAGATTTACAGAAGAAACACATATTCATGTTCCCCACGGTCTAAAAAAGGCAAGAGCACATTCAATTTTCAAGTACAAGTTTTCCCTGAGGAGTTAGACGAAAGTGTATCTCAGAATTGGCAGTAGGGTACAACTCAACCAGAAAACTTAACTTTTGACACAGAGCTCATATTTGCAGAAGAAACACATATACATGTTCCCCACGGTTTTAAAAAAGGCAAAAACACATTCAATTTTCAACTTCGCGCATTCCCTGAGGAGTTAGACCAAAGTGTATCTCAGAATTGGCAGTAGGGCTCAATCCAACCAGAAAACCTAACTTTTGACAGAGAGCTCAAATTTGCTGAAGAAACACATATTCATGTTCCCCACGGTCTAAAAAAGGGCAAAAACACATTCAATTTTCAAGTACAAGTTTTCCCTGAGGAGTTAGACCAAAGTGTATCTCAGAATTGGCAGTAGGGCTCAATTCAGTAAGAAAATTTAACTTTTGACCCAAAGCTCAGATTTGCAGAAGAAACATATATTCATGTTCCCCACGGTCTAAAAAAAGGCAAAAACACATTCAATTTTCAACTACGAGCTTTCCCTGAGGAGTTTGACCAAAGTGTATCTCAGAATTGGCAGTAGGGCTCAACTCAACCAGAAAACCTAACTTTTGACCCAGAGCTCAGATTTGCAGAAGAAACACATATTCATTTTCCCCACGGTCTAAAAAAGGGCAAAAATACATTCAATTTTCAAGTAAGAGTTTCCCCTGAGGAGTTAGACCAAAGTGTATCTCAGAATTGGCAGTAGGGCTCAATTCAGTAAGAAAACTTAACTTTTGACACAGAGCTCAGATTTGCAGAAGAAACACATATTCATGTTCCCCACGGTCTAAAAAAGGCAAGAGCACATTCAATTTTCAAGTACAAGTTTTCCCTGAGGAGTTAGACCAAAGTGTATCTCAGAATTGGCAGTAGGGTACAACTCAACCAGAAAACTTAACTTTTGACACAGAGCTCAGATTTGCAGAAGAAACACATATTCATGTTCCCCACGGTCTAAAAAAAGGCAAAAACACATTCAATTTTCAACTACGAGCTTTCCCTGAGGAGTGAGACCAAAGTGTATCTCAGAATTGGCAGTAGGGCTCAATTCAACCAGAAACCTTAACTTTTGACACAGAGCTCAGATTTGCAGAAGAAACTCAAATTCATTTTCCCCACGGTTTAAAAAAGGGCAAAAATACATTCAATTTTCCAGTAAGAGTTTTCCCTGAGGAGTTAGACCAAAGTGTATCTCAGAATTGGCAGTAGGGTACAACTCAACCAGAAAACTTAACTTTTGACACTTAACTTTTGACCCAGAGCTCAGATTTGCAGAAGAAACAAATATACATGTTCCCCACGGTCTAAAAAAAGGTAAAAACACATTCAATTTTCAACTACGAGCTTTCCCTGAGGAGTTAGACCAAAGTGTATCTCAGAATTGGCAGTAGGGCTCAACTCAACCAGAAAACTTAACTTATGACACAGAGCTTAGATTTGCAGAAGAAACACATATTCATGTTCCCCACGGTCTAAAAAAGAGCAAAAACACATTCAATTTTCAAGTACAAGCTTTCCCTGAGGAGTTAGACCAAAGTGTATCTCAGAATTGGCAGTAGGGCTCAATTCAACCAGAAAACCTAACTTTTGACCCAGAGCTCAGATTTGCAGAAGAAACACATATACATGTTCCCCACGGTCTTAAAAAAGGCAAAAACACATTCAATTTTCAACTTCGCGCATTCCCTGAGGAGTTAGACCAAAGTGTATCTCAGAATTGGCAGTAGGGCTCAATCCAACCAGAAAACCTAACTTTTGACAGAGAGCTCAAATTTGCTGAAGAAACACATATTCATGTTCCCCACGGTCTAAAAAAGGGCAAAAACACATTCAATTTTCAAGTACAAGTTTTCCCTGAGGAGTTAGACCAAAGTGTATCTCAGAATTGGCAGTAGGGCTCAATTCAACCAGAAAACCTAACTTTTGACCCAGAGCTGAGAATTGCAGAAGAAACACATATTCATCTTCCCCACAGTCTAAAAAAGGCAAAAGCACATTCAATTTTCAAGTACAAGTTTTCCCTGAGGAGTTAGACCAAAGTGTATCTCAGAATTGGCAGTAGGGCTCAATTCAACCAGAAAACTTAACTTATGACAAAGAGCTCAGATTTGCAGAAGAAACACAAATTCATGTTCCACACGGTCTAAAAAAGGGCAAAAAACACATTCAATTTTCAAGTACAAGTTTTCCCTGAGGAGTGAGACCAAAGTGTATCTCAGAATTGGCAGTAGGGCTCAATTCAACCAGAAACCTTAACTTTTGACACAGAGCTCAGATTTGCAGAAGAAACACATACTCATTTTCCCCACGGTCTAAAAAAGGGCAAAAATACATTCAATTTTCAAGTAAGAGTTTTCCCTGAGGAGTTAGACCAAAGTGTATCTCAGAATTGGCAGTAGGGCTCAATTCAGTAAGAAAACTTAACTTTTGACAGAGAGCTCAGATTTGCAGAAGAAACACATATTCATGTTCCCCACGGTCTAAAAAAAGGCAAAAACACATTCAATTTTCAACTACGAGCTTTCCCTGAGGAGTTAGACCAAAGTGTATCTCAGAATTGGCAGTAGGGCTCAAGTCAACCAGAAAACTTAATTTATGACACAGAGCTTAGATTTGCAGAAGAAACACATATTCGTGTTCCCCACGGTCTAAAAAGGAGCAAAAACACATTCAATTTTCAAGTACGAGCTTTCCCTGAGGAGTTAGACCAACGTGTATCTCAGAATTGGCAGTAGGGCTCAATTCAACCAGAAAACCTAACTTTTGACCAGAGCTCAGAATTGCAGAAGAAACACATATTCATCTCCCCACGGTCTAAAAAAGGCAAGAGCACATTCAATTTTCAAGTACAAGTTTTCCCTGAGGAGTTAGACCAAAGTGTATCTCAGAATTGGCAGTAGGGTACAAATCAACCAGAAAACTTAACTTTTGACACAGAGCTCATATTTGCAGAAGAAACACATATACATGTTCCCCACGGTCTTAAAAAAGGCAAAAACACATTCAATTTTCAACTTCGCGCATTCCCTGAGGAGTTAGACCAAAGTGTATCTCAGAATTGGCAGTAGGGCTCAATTCAACCAGAAACCTTAACTTTTGACACAGAGCTCAGATTTGCAGAAGAAACACATATTCATTTTCCCCACGGTCTAAAAAAGGGCAAAAATACATTCAATTTTCAACTACGAGCTTTCCCTGAGGAGTTAGACCAAAGTGTATCTCAGAATTGGCAGTAGGGCTCAATTCAGTAAGAAAACTTAACTTTTGACACAGAGCTCAGATTTGCAGAAGAAACACATATTCATGTTCCCCACGGTCTAAAAAAAGGCAAAAAAACATTCAATTTTCAAGTACGAGCTTTCCCTGAGGAGTTAGAACCAAAGTGTATTTCAGAATTGGCAGTAGGGCTCAATTCAACCAGAAAACTTAACTTTTGACCCAGAGCTCAGATTTGCAGAAGAAACACATATTCATTTTCCCCACGGTCTAAAAAAGGGCAAAAATACATTCAATTTTCAAGTAAGAGTTTTCCCTGAGGAGTTAGACCAAAGTGTATCTCAGAATTGGCAGTAGGGCTCAATTCAACCAGAAAACTTAACTTTTGACCCAGAGCTCAGATTTGCAGAAGAAACACATATTCATGTTCCCCACGGTCTAAAAAAAGGCAAAAACACATTCAATTTTCAAGTACGAGCTTTCCATGAGGAGTTAGACCAAAGTGTATCTCAGAATTGGCAGTAGGGCTCAATTCAGGTAAGAAAACTTAACTTTTGACAGAGAGCTCAGATTTGCAGAAGAAACACATATTCATGTTCCCCACGGTCTAAAAAAAGGCAAAAACACATTCAATTTTCTACTACGAGCTTTCCCTGAGGAGTTAGACCAAAGTGTATCTCAGAATTGGCAGTAGGGCTCAACTCAACCAGAAACTTAATTTATGACACAGAGCTTAGATTTGCAGAAGAAACACATATTCGTGTTCCCCACGGTCCTAAAAAGGAGCAAAAACACATTCAATTTTCAAGTACCGAGCTTTCCCTGAGGAGTTAGACCAACGTGTATCTCAGAATTGGCAGTAGGGCTCAATTCAACCAGAAAACCTAACTTTTGACCCAGAGCTCAGAATTGCAGAAGAAACACATATTCATCTTCCCCCACGGTCTAAAAAAGGCAAGAGCACATTCAATTTTCAAGTACAAGTTTTCCCTGAGGAGTTAGACCAAAGTGTATCTCAGAATTGGCAGTAGGGTACAAATCAACCAGAAAACTTCACTTTTGACACAGAGCTCATATTTGCAGAAGAAAACACATATACATGTTCCCCACGGTCTTAAAAAAGGCAAAAACACATTCAATTTTCAACTTCGCGCATTCCCCTGTAGGAGTTAGTACCAAAGTGTATCTCAGAATTGGCAGTAGGGCTCAATTCAACCAGAAAACTTAACTTTTGACACAGAGCTCAGATGTGCAGAAGAAACACATATTCATTTTCCCCACGGTCTAAAAAAGGGCAAAAATACATTCATTTTTCAACTACGAGCTTTCCCTTAGGAGTTAGACCAAGTGTATCTCAGAATTGGCAGTAGGGCTCAATTCAACCAGAAACCTTAACTTTTGACACAGAGCTCAGATTTGCAGAAGAAACACATATTCATTTTCCCCCACGGTCTAAAAAAGGGCAAAAATACATTCAATTTTCAACTACGAGCTTTCCTGAGGAGTTAGACCAAAGTGTATCTCAGAATTGGCAGTAGGGCTCAATTCAGTAAGAAAACTTAACTTTTGACACAGAGCTCAGATTTGCAGAAGAAACACATATTCATGTTCCCCACGGTCTAAAAAAAGGCAAAAACACATTCAATTTTCAAGTACGAGCTTTCCCTGAGGAGTTAGACCAAAGTGTATTTCAGAATTGGGCAGTAGGGCTCAATTCAACCAGAAAACTTAACTTTTGACCCAGAGCTCAGATTTGCAGAAGAAACACATATTCATTTTCCCCCACGGTCTAAAAAAGGGCAAAAATACATTCAATTTTCAAGTAAGTAGTTTTCCCTGAGGAGTTAGACCAAAGTGTATCTCAGAATTGGCAGTAGGGCTCAATTCAACCAGAAAACTTAACTTTTGACCCAGAGCTCAGATTTGCAGAAGAAACACATATTCATGTTCCCACGGTCCTAAAAAAAGGCAAAAACACATTCAATTTTCAAGTACGAGCTTTCCCTGAGGAGTTAGACCAACGTGTATCTCAGAATTGGCAGTAGGGCTCAATTCATACCAGAAAACCTAACTTTTGACCCAGAGCTCAGAATTGCAGAAGAAAACACATATTCATCTTCCCCACGGTCTAAAAAAGGCAAGAGCACATTCAATTTTCAAGTACAAGTTTTCCCCTGAGGAGTTAGACCAAAGTGTATCTCAGAATTGGCAGTAGGGTACAAATCAACCAGAAAACTTAACTTTTGACACAGAGCTCATATTTGCAGAAGAAACCACATATACATGTTCCCCACGGTCCTTAAAAAAAGGCAAAAACACATTCAATTTTCAACTTCGCTGCCATTCCCTGAGGAGTTAGACCAAAGTGTATCTCAGAATTGCATGTAGGGCTCAATTCAACCAGAAAACTTAACTTTTGACACAGAGCTCAGATGTGCAGAAGAAACACATATTCATTTTCCCCCACGGTCTAAAAAAGGGCAAAAAATACCTTCAATTTTCAACTACGAGCTTTCCCTGAGGAGTTAGACCAAAGTGTATCTCAGAATTGGCAGTAGGGCTCAATTCAACCAGAAACCTTAACTTTTTGACACAGAGCTCAGATTTGCAGAAGAAACACATATTCATTTTCCCCACGGTCTAAAAAAGGGCAAAAATACATTCAATTTTCAACTACGAGCTTTCCCTGAGGAGTTAGACCAAAGTGTATCTCAGAATTGGCAGTAGGGCTCAATTCAGTAAGAAAACTTAACTTTTGACACAGAGCTCAGATTTGCAGAAGAAACACATATTCATGTTCCCCACGGTCTAAAAAAAGGCAAAAACACATTCAATTTTCAAGTACGAGCTTTCCCCTGAGGAGTTAGACCAAAGTGTATTTCAGAATTGGCAGTAGGGCTCAATTCAACCAGAAAACTTAACTTTTGACCCAGAGCTCAGATTTGCAGAAGAAACACATATTCATTTTCCCCACGGTCTAAAAAAGGGCAAAAATACATTCAATTTTCAAGTAAGAGTTTTCCCTGAGGAGTTAGACCAAAGTGTAATCTCAGAATTGGCAGTAGGGCTCAATTCAACCAGAAAACTTAACTTTTGACCCAGAGCTCAGATTTGCAGAAGAAACACATATTCATGTTCCCCACGGTCTAAAAAAAAGGCAAAAACACATTCAATTTTCAAGTACGAGCTTTCCCTGAGGAGTTAGACCCAACGTGTATCTCAGAATTGGCAGTAGGGCTCAAATTCAACCAGAAAACCTAACTTTTGACACCCAGAGCTCAGAATTGCAGAAGAAACACATATTCATCTTCCCCACTGGTTCTAAAAAAGGCAAGAGCACATTCAATTTTCAAGTACAAGTTTTCCCTGAGGAGTTAGACCAAAGTGTATCTCAGATTTGGCAGTAGGGTACAAATCAACCAGAAAACTTAACTTTTGACACAGAGCTCATATTTGCAGAAGAAACACATATACATGTTCCCACACGGTCTTAAAAAAGGCAAAAACACATTCAATTTTCAACTTCGCGCGCATGTCCCTGAGGAGTTAGACCAAAGTGTATCTCAGAATTGGCAGTAGGGCTCAATTCAACCCAGAAACCTTAACTTTTGACACAGAGCTCAGATTTGTAGAAGAAACACATATTCATTTTCCCCCACGGTCTAAAAAAGGGGCAAAAATACATTCAATTTTCAACTACGAGCTTTCCCTGAGGAGTTAGACCAAAGTGTATCTCAGAATTGGGCAGTAGGGCTCAATTCAGTAAGAAAACTTAACTTTTGACACAGAGCTCAGATTTGCAGAAGAAACACATATTCATGTTCCCCACCGGTCTAAAAAAAGGCAAAAACAACATTCAATTTTCAAGTACGAGCTTTCCCTGAGGAGTTAGACCAAAGTGTATCTCAGAATTGGCAGTAGGGCTCAATTCAACCAGAAAACTTAACTTTTGACCCAGAGCTCAGATTTGCAGAAAAAAACACATATTCGTTTTCCCCACGGTCGAAAAAAGGCAAAAGCACATTCAATTTTCAAGTACAAGTTTTCCCTGAGGAGTTTAGACCAAAGTGTATCTCAGAATTGGCAGTAGGGCTCAATTCAACCAGAAACCTTAACTTTTGACCCAGAGCTCAGATTTGCAGAAAAAAAACACATATTCATTTTCCCCACGGTCGAAAAAAAGGCAAAAGCACATTCAATTTTCAAGTACAAGTTTTCCCTGAGGAGTTAGACCAAAGTGTATCTCAGAATTGGCAGTAGGGGCTCAATTCAACTAGAAACCTTAACTTTTGACACAGAGCTCAGATTTGCAGAAGAAACACATATTCATGTTCCCCACGGTCTAAAAAAGGCAAAAGCACATTCAATTTTCAAGTACAAGTTTTCCCTGAGGAGTTAGACGAAAGTGTATCTCAGGATTGGCAGTAGGGTACAACTCAACCAGAAAACTTAACTTTTGACACAGAGCTCATATTTGAAGAAGAAACACATATACATGTTCCCCACGGTCTTAAAAAAGGTAAAAAACACATTCAATTTTCAACTTCGCCGCATTCCCTGAGGAGTTAGACCAAAGTGTATCTCAGAATTGGCAGTAGGGCTCAATCCAACCAGAAAACCTAACTTTTGACAGAGAGCTCAAATTTGCTGAAGAAACACATATTCATGTTCCCCACGGTCTAAAAAAGGGCAAAAACACATTCAATTTTCAAGTACAAGTTTTCCCTGAGGAGTTAGACCAAAGTGTATCTCAGAATTGGCAGTAGGGCTCAATTCAGTAAGAAAATTTAACTTTTGACCCCAAAGCTCAGATTTGCAGAAGAAACATATATTCATGTTCCCCACGGTCTAAAAAAAGGCAAAAACACATTCAATTTTCAACTACAAGCTTTCCCTGAGGAGTTAGACCAAAGTGTTCTCAGAATTGGCAGTAGGGCTCAACTCAACCAGAAAACCTAACTTTTGACCCAGAGCTCAGATTTGCAGAAGAAAACACATATTCATTTTCCCCACGGTCTAAAAAAAGGGCAAAAACACATTCAATTTTCAAGTTCGAGTTTTCCCTGAGGAGTTAGACCAAAGTGTATCTCAGAATTGGCAGTAGGGCTCAATTCAACCAGAAAACTTAACTTTTGACACAGAGCTCAGATTTGCAGAAGAAACACATATTCATGTTCCCCACGGTTTAAAAAAGGGCAAAAACACATTCAATTTTCAAATACGAGTTTTCCCTGAGGAGATAGACCAAAGTGTATCTCAGAATTGGCAGTAGGGCTCAATTCAACCAGAAAACTTAACTTTTGACCCAGAGCTCAGAATTGCAGAAGAAACACATATTCATCTTCCCCCACGGTCTAAAAAAGGCAAGAGCACATTCAATTTTCAAGTACAAGTTTTCCCTGAGGAGTTAGACCAAAGTGTATCTCAGAATTGGCAGTAGGGTACAAATCAACCAGAAAACTTAACTTTTGACACAGAGCTCATATTTGCAGAAGAAACACATATACATGTTCCCCACGGTCTTAAAAAAGGCAAAAAACACATTCAATTTTCAACTTCGCGCATTCCCTGAGGAGTTAGACCAAAGTGTATCTCAGAATTGGCAGTAGGGCTCAATTCAACCAGAAACCTTAACTTTTGACACAGAGCTCAGATTTGCAGAAGAAACACATATTCATTTTCCCCACGGTCTAAAAAAGGGCAAAAATACATTCAATTTTCAACTACGAGCTTTCCCTGAGGAGTTAGACCAAAGTGTATCTCAGAATTGGCAGTAGGGCTCAATTCAGTAAGAAAACTTAACTTTTGACACAGAGCTCAGATTTGCAGAAGAAACACATATTCATGTTCCCCACGGTCTAAAAAAAGGCAAAAACACATTCAATTTTCAAGTACGAGCTTTCCCTGAGGAGTTAGACCAAAGTGTATTTCAGAATTGGCAGTAGGGCTCAATTCAACCAGAAAACTTAACTTTTGACCCAGAGCTCAGATTTGCAGAAGAAACACATATTCATTTTCCCCACGGTCTAAAAAAGGGCAAAAATACATTCAATTTTCAAGTAAGAGTTTTCCCTGAGGAGTTAGACCAAAGTGTATCTCAGAATTGGCAGTAGGGCTCAATTCAACCAGAAAACTTAACTTTTGACCCAGAGCTCAGATTTGCAGAAGAAACACATATTCATGTTCCCCACGGTCTAAAAAAAGGCAAAAACACATTCAATTTTCAAGTACGAGCTTTCCCTGAGGAGTTAGACCAAAGTGTATCTCAGAATTGGCAGTAGGGCTCAATTCAGTAAGAAAACTTAACTTTTGACAGAGAGCTCAGATTTGCAGAAGAAACACATATTCATGTTCCCCACGGTCTAAAAAAAGGCAAAAACACATTCAATTTTCAACTACGAGCTTTCCCTGAGGAGTTAGACCAAAGTGTATCTCAGAATTGGCAGTAGGGCTCAACTCAACCAGAAAACTTAATTTATGACACAGAGCTTAGATTTGCAGAAGAAACACATATTCGTGTTCCCCACGGTCTAAAAAGGAGCAAAAACACATTCAATTTTCAAGTACGAGCTTTCCCTGAGGAGTTAGACCAACGTGTATCTCAGAATTGGCAGTAGGGCTCAATTCAACCAGAAAACCTAACTTTTGACCCAGAGCTCAGAATTGCAGAAGAAACACATATTCATCTTCCCCACGGTCTAAAAAAGGCAAGAGCACATTCAATTTTCAAGTACAAGTTTTCCCTGAGGAGTTAGACCAAAGTGTATCTCAGAATTGGCAGTAGGGTACAAATCAACCAGAAAACTTAACTTTTGACACAGAGCTCATATTTGCAGAAGAAACACATATACATGTTCCCCACGGTCTTAAAAAAGGCAAAAACACATTCAATTTTCAACTTCGCGCATTCCCTGAGGAGTTAGACCAAAGTGTATCTCAGAATTGGCAGTAGGGCTCAATTCAACCAGAAACCTTAACTTTTGACACAGAGCTCAGATTTGCAGAAGAAACACATATTCATTTTCCCCACGGTCTAAAAAAGGGCAAAAATACATTCAATTTTCAACTACGAGCTTTCCCTGAGGAGTTAGACCAAAGTGTATCTCAGAATTGGCAGTAGGGCTCAATTCAGTAAGAAAACTTAACTTTTGACACAGAGCTCAGATTTGCAGAAGAAACACATATTCATGTTCCCCACGGTCTAAAAAAAAGGCAAAAACACATTCAATTTTCAAGTACGAGCTTTCCCTGAGGAGTTAGACCAAAGTGTATTTCAGAATTGGCAGTAGGGCTCAATTCAACCAGAAAACTTAACTTTTGACCCAGAGCTCAGATTTGCAGAAGAAACACATATTCATTTTCCCCACGGTCTAAAAAAGGGCAAAAATACATTCAATTTTCAAGTAAGAGTTTTCCCTGAGGAGTTAGACCAAAGTGTATCTCAGAATTGGCAGTAGGGCTCAATTCAACCAGAAAACTTAACTTTTGATCCAGAGCTCAGATTTGCAGAAAAAAACACATATTCGTTTTCCCCACGGTCGAAAAAAGGCAAAAGCACATTCAATTTTCAAGTACAAGTTTTCCCTGAGGAGTTAGACCAAAGTGTATCTCAGAATTGGCAGTAGGGCTCAATTCAACCAGAAACCTTAACTTTTTACCCAGAGCTCAGATTTGCAGAAAAAAACACATATTCATTTTCCGCACGGTCGAAAAAAGGCAAAAGCACATTCAATTTTCAAGTACAAGTTTTCCCTGAGGAGTTAGACCAAAGTGTATCTCAGAATTGGCAGTAGGGCTCAATTCAACTAGAAACCTTAACTTTTGACACAGAGCTCAGATTTGCAGAAGAAACACATATTCATGTTCCCCACGGTCTAAAAAAGGCAAAAGCACATTCAATTTTCAAGTACAAGTTTTCCCTGAGGAGTTAGACGAAAGTGTATCTCAGGATTGGCAGTAGGGTACAACTCAACCAGAAAACTTAACTTTTGACACAGAGCTCATATTTGCAGAAGAAACACATATACATGTTCCCCACGGTCTTAAAAAAGGCAAAAACACATTCAATTTTCAACTTCGCGCATTCCCTGAGGAGTTAGACCAAAGTGTATCTCAGGATTGGCAGTAGGGTACAACTCAACCAGAAAACCTAACTTTTGACAGAGAGCTCAAATTTGCTGAAGAAACACATATTCATGTTCCCCACGGTCTAAAAAAGGGCAAAAACACATTCAATTTTCAAGTACAAGTTTTCCCTGAGGAGTTAGACCAAAGTGTATCTCAGAATTGGCAGTAGGGCTCAATTCAGTAAGAAAATTTAACTTTTGACCCAAAGCTCAGATTTGCAGAAGAAACATATATTCATGTTCCCCACAGTCTAAAAAAAGGCAAAAACACATTCAATTTTCAACTACAAGCTTTCCCTGAGGAGTTAGACCAAAGTGTATCTCAGAATTGGCAGTAGGGCTCAACTCAACCAGAAAACCTAACTTTTGACCCAGAGCTCAGATTTGCCGAAGAAACACATATTCATTTTCCCCACGGTCTAAAAAAGGGCAAAAACACATTCAATTTTCAAGTTCGAGTTTTCCCTGAGGAGTTAGACCAAAGTGTATCTCAGAATTGGCAGTAGGGCTCAATTCAACCAGAAAACTTAACTTTTGACACAGAGCTCAGATTTGCAGAAGAAACACATATTCATGTTCCCCACGGTTTAAAAAAGGGCAAAAACACATTCAATTTTCAAGTACGAGTTTTCCCTGAGGAGATAGAACAAAGTGTATCTCAGAATTGGCAGTAGGGCTCAATTCAACCAGAAAACTTAACTTTTGACCCAGAGCTCAGATTTGCAGAAGAAACACATATTCATGTTCCCCACGGTCGAAAAAAGGCAAAAGCACATTCAATTTTCAAGTACAAATTTTCCCTGAGGAGTTAGACCAAAGTGTATCTCAGAATTGGCAGTAGGGCTCAATTCAACCAGAAACCTTAACTTTTGACACAGAGCTCAGATTTGCAGAAGAAACACATATTCATTTTCCCCACGGTCTAAAAAAGGGCAAAAATACATTCAATTTTCAAGTACAAGTTTTCCCTGAGGAGTGAGACCAAAGTGTATCTCAGAATTGGCAGTAGGGCTCAATTCAGCCAGAAACCTTAACTTTTGACCCAGAGCTCAGATTTGCAGAAGAAACACATATTCATGTTCCCCACGGTCTAAAAAAGAGCAAAAACACATTCAATTTTCAAGTACAAGTTTTCCCTGAGGAGTTAGACGAAAGTGTATCTCAGAATTGGCAGTAGGGTACAACTCAACCAGAAAACTTAACTTTTGACACAGAGCTCATATTTGCAGAAGAAACACATATACATGTTCCCCACGGTCTTAAAAAAGGCAAAAACACATTCAATTTTCAAGTACGAGTTTTCCCTGAGGAGTTAGACCAAAGTGTATCTCAGAATTGGCAGTAGGGCTCAATTCAACCAGAAAACTTAACTTTTGACACAGAGCTCAGATTTGCAGAAGAAACACATATTCATGTTCCCCACGGTTTAAAAAAGGGCAAAAACACATTCAATTTTCAAGTACGAGTTTTCCCTGAGGAGTTAGACCAAAGTGTATCTCAGAATTGGCAGTAGGGCTCAATTCAGTAAGAAAACTTAACTTTTGACACAGAGCTCAGATTTGCAGAAGAAACACATATTCATGTTCCCCACGGTCTAAAAAAGGCAAGAGCACATTCAATTTTCAAGTACAAGTTTTCCCTGAGGAGTTAGACGAAAGTGTATCTCAGAATTGGCAGTAGGGTACAACTCAACCAGAAAACTTAGGTTTTGACACAGAGCTCATATTTGCAGAAGAAACACATATAAATGTTCCCCACGGTCTTAAAAAAGGCAAAAACACATTCAATTTTCAAGTACAAGTTTTCCCTGAGGAGTTAGACCAAAGTGTATCTCAGAATTGGGTGTAGGGCTCAATTCAACCAGAAACCTTAACTTTTGACACAGAGCTCAGATTTGCAGAAGAAACACATATTCATTTTCCCCACGGTCTAAAAAAGGGCAAAAATACATTCAATTTTCAAGTAAGAGTTTTCACTGAGGAGTTAGACCAAAGTGTATCTCAGAATTGGCAGTAGGGCTCAATTCAACCAGAAACCTTAACTTTTGACCCAGAGCTCAGATTTGCAGAAGAAACACATATTCATGTTCCCCACGGTCTAAAAAAGAGCAAAAACACATTCAATTTTCAAGTACAAGTTTTCCCTGAGGAGTGAGACCAAAGTGTATCTCAGAATTGGCAGTAGGGCTCAATTCAGCCAGAAACCTTAACTTTTGACCCAGAGCTCAGATTTGCAGAAGAAACACATATTCATGTTCCCCACGGTCTAAAAAAGAGCAAAAACACATTCAATTTTCAAGTACAAGTTTTCCCTGAGGAGTTAGACGAAAGTGTATCTCAGAATTGGCAGTAGGGTACAACTCAACCAGAAAACTTAACTTTTGACACAGAGCTCATATTTGCAGAAGAAACACATATACATGTTCCCCACGGTCTTAAAAAAGGCAAAAACACATTCAATTTTCAAGTACGAGTTTTCCCTGAGGAGTTAGACCAAAGTGTATCTCAGAATTGGCAGTAGGGCTCAATTCAATCAGAAAACTTAACTTTTGACACAGAGCTCAGATTTGCAGAAGAAACACATATTCATGTTCCCCACGGTTTAAAAAAGGGCAAAAACACATTCAATTTTCAAGTACGAGTTTTCCCTGAGGAGTTAGACCAAAGTGTATCTCAGAATTGGCAGTAGGGCTCAATTCAGTAAGAAAACTTAACTTTTGACACAGAGCTCAGATTTGCAGAAGAAACACATATTCATGTTCCCCACGGTCTAAAAAAGGCAAGAGCACATTCAATTTTCAAGTACAAGTTTTCCCTGAGGAGTTAGACGAAAGTGTATCTCAGAATTGGCAGTAGGGTACAACTCAAGCAGAAAACTTAACTTTTGACACAGAGCTCATATTTGCAGAAGAAACACATATAAATGTTCCCCACGGTCTTAAAAAAGGCAAAAACACATTCAATTTTCAAGTACAAGTTTTCCCTGAGGAGTTAGACCAAAGTGTATCTCAGAATTGGGAGTAGGGCTCAATTCAACCAGAAACCTTAACTTTTGACACAGAGCTCAGATTTGCAGAAGAAACACATATTCATTTTCCCCACGGTCTAAAAAAGGGCAAAAATACATTCAATTTTCAAGTAAGAGTTTTCACTGAGGAGTTAGACCAAAGTGTATCTCAGAATTGGCAGTAGGGCTCAATTCAACCAGAAACCTTAACTTTTGACCCAGAGCTCAGATTTGCAGAAGAAACACATATTCATGTTCCCCACGGTCTAAAAAAGAGCAAAAACACATTCAATTTTCAAGTACAAGTTTTCCCTGAGGAGTGAGACCAAAGTGTATCTCAGAATTGGCAGTAGGGCTCAATTCAGCCAGAAACCTTAACTTTTGACCCAGAGCTCAGATTTGCAGAAGAAACACATATTCATGTTCCCCACGGTCTAAAAAAGAGCAAAAACACATTCAATTTTCAAGTACAAGTTTTCCCTGAGGAGTTAGACGAAAGTGTATCTCAGAATTGGCAGTAGGGTACAACTCAACCAGAAAACTTAACTTTTGACACAGAGCTCATATTTGCAGAAGAAACACATATACATGTTCCCCACGGTCTTAAAAAAGGCAAAAACACATTCAATTTTCAAGTACGAGTTTTCCCTGAGGAGTTAGACCAAAGTGTATCTCAGAATTGGCAGTAGGGCTCAATTCAATCAGAAAACTTAACTTTTGACACAGAGCTCAGATTTGCAGAAGAAACACATATTCATGTTCCCCACGGTTTAAAAAAGGGCAAAAACACATTCAATTTTCAAGTACGAGTTTTCCCTGAGGAGTTAGACCAAAGTGTATCTCAGAATTGGCAGTAGGGCTCAATTCAGTAAGAAAACTTAACTTTTGACACAGAGCTCAGATTTGCAGAAGAAACACATATTCATGTTCCCCACGGTCTAAAAAAGGCAAGAGCACATTCAATTTTCAAGTACAAGTTTTCCCTGAGGAGTTAGACGAAAGTGTATCTCAGAATTGGCAGTAGGGTACAACTCAAGCAGAAAACTTAACTTTTGACACAGAGCTCATATTTGCAGAAGAAACACATATAAATGTTCCCCACGGTCTTAAAAAAGGCAAAAACACATTCAATTTTCAAGTACAAGTTTTCCCTGAGGAGTTAGACCAAAGTGTATCTCAGAATTGGCAGTAGGGCTCAATTCAACCAGAAACCTTATGCTTTGACAGAGAGCTCAGATTTGCAGAAGAAACACATACTCATTTTCCCCACGGTCTAAAAAAGGGCAAAAATACATTCAATTTTCAAGTAAGAGTTTTCCCTGAGGAGTTAGACCAAAGTGTATCTCAGAATTGGCAGTAGGGCTCAATTCAGTAAGAAAACTTAACTTTTGACACAGAGCTCAGATTTGCAGAAGAAACACATATTCATTTTCCCTACGGTCTAAAAAAAGGGAAAAACACATTCAATTTTCAAGTACGAGCTTTCCCTGAGGAGTTAGACCAAAGTGTATCTCAGAATTGGCAGTAGGGCTCAATTCAACCAGAAAACCTAACTTTTGACCCAGAGCTCAGATTTGCAGAAGAAACACATATACATGTTCCCCGCGGTCTAAAAAAGGGCAAAAACACATTCAATTTTCAAGTACGAGTTTTCCCTGAGGAGTTAGACCAAAGTGTATCTCAGAATTGGCAGTAGGGCTCAATTCAACCAGAAACCTTAACTTTTGACCCAGAGCTCAGATTTGCAGAAGAAACACATATTCATGTTCCCCACGGTTTAAAAAAGGGCAAAAACACATTCAATTTTCAAGTACGAGTTTTCCCTGAGGAGATAGACCAAAGTGTATCTCAGAATTGGCAGTAGGGCTCAATTCAACCAGAAAACTTAACTTTTGACCCAGAGCTCAGATTTGCAGAAGAAACACATATTCATGTTCCCCACAGTCGAAAAAAGGCAAAAGCACATTCAATTTTCAAGTACAAATTTTCCCTGAGGAGTTAGACCAAAGTGTATCTCAGAATTGGCAGTAGGGCTCAATTCAACCAGAAACCTTAACTTTTGACCCAGAGCTCAGATTTGCAGAAGAAACACATATTCATGTTCCCCACGGTCTAAAAAAGAGCAAAAACACATTCAATTTTCAAGTACAAGTTTTCCCTGAGGAGTTAGACGAAAGTGTATCTCAGAATTGGCAGTAGGGTACAACTCAACCAGAAACCTTAACTTTTGACCCAGAGCTCAGATTTGCAGAAGAAACACATATTCATGTTCCCCACGGTCTAAAAAAGGGAAAAGCACATTCAATTTTCAAGTACAAGTTTTCCCTGAGGAGTTAGACCAAAGTGTATCTCAGAATTGGCAGTAGGGCTCAATTCAACCAGAAAACCTAACTTTTGACCCAGAGCTCAGATTTGCAGAAAAAACACATATACATGTTCCCCGCGGTCTAAAAAAGGGCAAAAACACATTCAATTTTCAAGTACGAGTTTTCCCCTGAGGAGTTAGACCAAAGTGTATCTCAGAATTGGCAGTAGGGCTCAATTCAACCAGAAAACTTAACTTTTGACAAAGAGCTCAGATTTGCAGAAGAAACACATATTCATGTTCCCCACGGTTTAAAAAAGGGCAAAAACACATTCAATTTTCAAGTACGAGTTTTCCCTGAGGAGATAGACCAAAGTGTATCTCAGAATTGGCAGTAGGGCTCAATGCAACCAGAAAACTTAACTTTTGACCCAGAGCTCAGATTTGCAGAAGAAACACATATTCATGTTCCCCACGGTCGAAAAAAGGCAAAAGCACATTCAATTTTCAAGTACAAATTTTCCCTGAGGAGTTAGACCAAAGTGTATCTCAGAATTGGCAGTAGGGCTCAATTCAACCAGAAACCTTAACTTTTGACACAGAGCTCAGATTTGCAGAAGAAACACATATTCATTTTCCCCACGGTCTAAAAAAGAGCAAAAACACATTCAATTTTCAAGTACAAGTTTTCCCTGAGGAGTGAGACCAAAGTGTATCTCAGAATTGGCAGTAGGGCTCAATTCAACCAGAAACCTTAACTTTTGACCCAGAGCTCAGATTTGCAGAAGAAACACATATTCATGTTCCCCACGGTCTAAAAAAGAGCAAAAACACATTCAATTTTCAAGTACAAGTTTTCCCTGAGGAGTGAGACCAAAGTGTATCTCAGAATTGGCAGTAGGGCTCAATTCAACCAGAAACCTTAACTTTTGACACAGAGCTCAGATTTGCAGAAGAAACACATATTAATGTTCCCCACGGTCTAAAAAAGGGCAAAAGCACATTCAATTTTCAACTACGAGCTTCCCCTGAGGAGTTAGACCAAAGTGTATCTCAGAATTGGCAGTAGGGTTCAATCCAACCAGAAAACCTAACTTTTGACAGAGAGCTCAAATTTGCAGAAGAAACACATATTCATGTTCCCCACGGTCTAAAAAAGGGCAAAAACACATTCAATTTTCAAGTACAAGTTTTCCCTGAGGAGTTAGACGAAAGTGTATCTCAGAATTGGCAGTAGGGTACAACTCAACCAGAAACCTTGACTTTTGACCCAGAGCTCAGATTTGCAGAAGAAACACATATTCATGTTCCCCACGGTCTAAAAAAGGCAAAAGCACATTCAATTTTCAAGTACAAGTTTTCCCTGAGGAGTTAGACCAAAGTGTATCTCAGAATTGGCAGTAGGGCTCAATTCAACCAGAAACCTTAACTTTTGACCCAGAGCTCAGATTTGCAGAAGAAACACATATACATGTTCCCCACGGTCTAAAAAAAGGAAAAAACACATTCAATTTTCAACTACTAGCTTTCCCTGAGGAGTTAGACCAAAGTGTATCTCAGAATTGGCAGTAGGGCTCAACTAAACCAGAAAACTTAACTTATGACACAGAGCTTAGATTTGCAGAAGAAACACATATTCATGTTCCCCACGGTCTAAAAAAGAGCAAAAACACATTCAATTTTCAAGTACGAGCTTTCCCTGAGGAGTTAGACCAAAGTGTATCTCAGAATTGGCAGTAGGGTACAATTCAACCAGAAAACCTAACTTTTGACCCAGAGCTCAGATTTGCAGAAGAAACACATATTCATGTTCCCCCACGGTCTAAAAAAGGCAAGAGCACATTCAATTTTCAAGTACAAGTTTTCCCTGAGGAGTTAGACCAAAGTGTATCTCAGAATTGGCAGTAGGGTACAACTCAACCAGAAAACTTAACTTTTGACCCAGAGCTCAGATTTGCAGAAGAAACACATATTCATGTTCCCCACGGTCTAAAAAAGAGCAAAAACACATTCAATTTTCAAGTACAAGTTTTCCCTGAGGAGTTAGACGAAAGTGTATCTCACAATTGGCAGTAGGGTACAACTCAACCAGAAACCTTAACTTTTGACCCAGAGCTCAGATTTGCAGAAGAAACACATATTCATGTTCCCCACGGTCTAAAAAAGGCAAAAGCACATTCAATTTTCAAGTACAAGTTTTCCCTGAGGAGTTAGACCAAAGTGTATCTCAGAATTGGCAGTAGGGCTCAATTCAACCAGAAAACTTAACTTATGACAAAGAGCTCAGATTTGCAGAAGAAACACATATTCATTTTCCCTACGGTCTAAAAAAAGGCAAAAACACATTCAATTTTCAAGTACGAGCTTTCCCTGAGGAGTTAGACCAAAGTGTATCTCAGAATTGGCAGTAGGGCTCAATTCAACCAGAAAACCTAACTTTTGACCCAGAGCTCAGATTTGCAGAGAAAAAACACATATACATGTTCCCCGCGGTCTAAAAAAGGGCAAAAACACATTCAATTTTCAAGTACGAGTTTTCCCTGAGGAGTTAGACCAAAGTGTATCTCAGAATTGGCAGTAGGACTCAATTCAACCAGAAAACTTAACTTTTGACACAGAGCTCAGATTTGCAGAAGAAACACATATTCATGTTCCCCACGGTTTAAAAAAGGGCAAAAACACATTCAATTTTCAAGTACGAGTTTTCCCTGAGGAGATAGACCAAAGTGTATCTCAGAATTGGCAGTAGGGCTCAATTCAACCAGAAAACTTAACTTTTGACCCAGAGCTCAGATTTGCAGAAGAAACACATATTCATGTTCCCCACGGTCGAAAAAAGGCAAAAGCACATTCAATTTTCAAGTACAAATTTTCCCTGAGGAGTTAGACCAAAGTGTATCTCAGAATTGGCAGTAGGGCTCAATTCAACCAGAAACCTTAACTTTTGACACAGAGCTCAGATTTGCAGAAGAAACACATATTCATTTTCCCCACGGTCTAAAAAGGGCAAAAATACATTCAATTTTCAAGTCAGAGTTTTCCCTGAGGAGTTAGACCAAAGTGTATCTCAGAATTGGCAGTAGGGCTCAATTCAACCAGAAACCTTAACTTTTGACCCAGAGCTCAGATTTGCAGAAGAAACACATATTCATGTTCCCCACAGTCTAAAAAAGAGCAAAAACACATTCAATTTTCAAGTACAAGTTTTCCCTGAGGAGTGAGACCAAAGTGTATCTCAGAATTGGCAGTAGGGCTCAATTCAACCAGAAACCTTAACTTTTGACACAGAGCTCAGATTTGCAGAAGAAACACATATTCATTTTCCCCACGGTCTAAAAAAGGGCAAAAATACATTCAATTTTCAAGTAAGAGTTTTCCCCTGAGGAGTTAGACCAAAGTGTATCTCAGAATTGGCAGTAGGGCTCAATTCAACCAGAAACCTTAACTTTTGACCCAGAGCTCAGATTTGCAGAAGAAACACATATTCATGTTCCCCACGGTCTAAAAAAGGCAAAAGCACATTCAATTTTCAAGTACAAGTTTTCCCTGAGGAGTTAGACCAAAGTGTATCTCAGAATTGGCAGTAGGGCTCAATTCAACCAGAAAACTTAACTTATGACAAAGAGCTCAGATTTGCAGAAGAAACACATATTCATGTTCCCCACGGTCTAAAAAAGAGCAAAAACACATTCAATTTTCAAGTACAAGTTTTCCCTGAGGAGTGAGACCAAAGTGTATTTCAGAATTGGCAGTAGGGCTCAATTCAACCAGAAACCTTAACTTTTGACACAGAACTCAGATTTTCAGAAGAAACACATACTCATTTTCCCCACGGTCTAAAAAAGGGCAAAAATACATTCAATTTTCAAGTACGAGTTTTCCCTGAGGAGTTAGACCAAAGTGTATCTCAGAATTGGCAGTAGGGTACAACTCAACCAGAAAACTTAACTTTTGACCCAGAGCTCAGATTTGCAGAAGAAACACATATTCATGTTCCCCACGGTCTAAAAAAGAGCAAAAACACATTCAATTTTCAAGTACAAGTTTTCCCTGAGGAGTTAGACGAAAGTGTATCTCACAATTGGCAGTAGGGTACAACTCAACCAGAAACCTTAACTTTTGACCCAGAGCTCAGATTTGCAGAAGAAACACATATTCATGTTCCCCACGGTCTAAAAAAGGCAAAAGCACATTCAATTTTCAAGTACAAGTTTTCCCTGAGGAGTTAGACCAAAGTGTATCTCAGAATTGGCAGTAGGGCTCAATTCAACCAGAAAACTTAACTTATGACAAAGAGCTCAGATTTGCAGAAGAAACACATATTCATTTTCCCTGACGGTCTAAAAAAAGGCAAAAACACATTCAATTTTCAAGTACGAGCTTTCCCTGAGGAGTTAGACCAAAGTGTATCTCAGAATTGGCAGTAGGGCTCAATTCAACCAGAAAACCTAACTTTTGACCCAGAGCTCAGATTTGCAGAAAAAACACATATACATGTTCCCCGCGGTCTAAAAAAGGGCAAAAACACATTCAATTTTCAAGTACGAGTTTTCCCTGAGGAGTTAGACCAAAGTGTATCTCAGAATTGGCAGTAGGACTCAATTCAACCAGAAAACTTAACTTTTGACACAGAGCTCAGATTTGCAGAAGAAACACATATTCATGTTCCCCACGGTTTAAAAAAGGGCAAAAACACATTCAATTTTCAAGTACGAGTTTTCCCTGAGGAGATAGACCAAAGTGTATCTCAGAATTGGCAGTAGGGCTCAATTCAACCAGAAAACTTAACTTTTGACCCCAGAGCTCAG
Source organism: Pituophis catenifer annectens (assembly GCF_029215685.1). Lineage (NCBI taxonomy): Eukaryota > Metazoa > Chordata > Lepidosauria > Squamata > Colubridae > Pituophis > Pituophis catenifer. Next base: position 170,769,272 of record NW_027256881.1, read on the forward strand.
ATTTGCAGAAGAAACACATATTCATGTTCCCCACGGTCGAAAAAAGGCAAAAGCACATTCAATTTTCAAGTACAAATTTTCCCTGAGGAGTTAGACCAAAGTGTATCTCAGAATGGCAGTAGGGCTCAATTCAACCAGAAACCTTAACTTTTGACACAGAGCTCAGATTTGCAGAAGAAACACATATTCATTTTCCCCACGGTCTAAAAAAGGGCAAAAATACATTCAATTTTCAAGTCAGAGTTTTCCCTGAGGAGTTAGACCAAAGTGTATCTCAGAATTGGCAGTAGGGCTCAATTCAACCAGAAACCTTAACTTTTGACCCAGAGCTCAGATTTGCAGAAGAAACACATATTCATGTTCCCCACAGTCTAAAAAAGAGCAAAAACACATTCAATTTTCAAGTACAAGTTTTCCCTGAGGAGTGAGACCAAAGTGTATCTCAGAATTGGCAGTAGGGCTCAATTCAACCAGAAAACTTAACTTTTGACACAGAGCTCAGATTTGCAGAAGAAACACATATTCATTTTCCCCACGGTCTAAAAAAGGGCAAAAATACATTCAATTTTCAAGTAAGAGTTTTCCCTGAGGAGTTAGACCAAAGTGTATCTCAGAATTGGCAGTAGGGCTCAATTCAACCAGAAAACTTAACTTATGAAAAAGAGCTCAGATTTGCAGAAGAAACACATATTCATTTTCCCCACGGTCTAAAAAAGAGCAAAAAACACATTCAATTTTCAAGTACAAGTTTTCCCTGAGGAGTGAGACCAAAGTGTATTTCAGAATTGGCAGTAGGGCTCAATTCAACCAGAAACCTTAACTTTTGACACAGAACTCAGATTTTCAGAAGAAACACATACTCATTTTCCCCACGGTCTAAAAAAGGGCAAAAATACATTCAATTTTCAAGTACGAGTTTTCCCTGAGGAGTTAGACCAAAGTGTATCTCAGAATTGGCAGTAGGGTACAACTCAACCAGAAAACTTAACTTTTGACCCAGAGCTCAGATTTGCAGAAGAAACACATATTCATGTTCCCCACGGTCTAAAAAAGAGCAAAAACACATTCAATTTTCAAGTACAAGTTTTCCCTGAGGAGTTAGACGAAAGTGTATCTCAGAATTGGCAGTAGGGTACAACTCAACCAGAAACCTTAACTTTTGACCCAGAGCTCAGATTTGCAGAAGAAACACATATTCATGTTCCCCACGGTCTAAAAAAGGCAAAAGCACATTCAATTTTCAAGTACAAGTTTTCCCTGAGGAGTTAGACCAAAGTGTATCTCAGAATTGGCAGTAGGGCTCAATTCAACCAGAAAACTTAACTTATGACAAAGAGCTCAGATTTGCAGAAGAAACACATATTCATTTTCCCTACGGTCTAAAAAAAGGCAAAAACACATTCAATTTTCAAGTACGAGCTTTCCCTGAGGAGTTAGACCAAAGTGTATCTCAGAATTGGCAGTAGGACTCAATTCAACCAGAAAACTTAACTTTTGACACAGAGCTCAGATTTGCAGAAGAAACACATATTCATGTTCCCCACGGTTTAAAAAAAGGGCAAAAACACATTCAATTTTCAAGTACGAGTTTTCCCTGAGGAGATAGACCAAAGTGTATCTCAGAATTGGCAGTAGGGCTCAATTCAACCAGAAAACTTAACTTTTGACCCAGAGCTCAGATTTGCAGAAGAAACACATATTCATGTTCCCCACGGTCGAAAAAAGGCAAAAGCACATTCAATTTTCAAGTACAAATTTTCCCCTGAGGAGTTAGACCAAAGTGTATCTCAGAATTGGCAGTAGGGCTCAATTCAACCAGAAACCTTAACTTTTGACACAGAGCTCAGATTTGCAGAAGAAACACATATTCATTTTCCCCACGGTCTAAAAAAGGGCAAAAATACATTCAATTTTCAAGTCAGAGTTTTCCCTGAGGAGTTAGACCAAAGTGTATCTCAGAATTGGCAGTAGGGCTCAATTCAACCAGAAACCTTAACTTTTGACCCAGAGCTCAGATTTGCAGAAGAAACACATATTCATGTTCCCCACAGTCTAAAAAAGAGCAAAAACACATTCAATTTTCAAGTACAAGTTTTCCCTGAGGAGTGAGACCAAAGTGTATCTCAGAATTGGCAGTAGGGCTCAATTCAACCAGAAACCTTAACTTTTGACACAGAGCTCAGATTTGCAGAAGAAAACACATATTCATTTTCCCCACGGTCTAAAAAAGGGCAAAAATACATTCAATTTTCAAGTAAGAGTTTTCCCTGAGGAGTTAGACCAAAGTGTATCTCAGAATTGGCAGTAGGGCTCAATTCAACCAGAAACCTTAACTTTTGACCCAGAGCTCAGATTTGCAGAAGAAACACATATTCATGTTCCCCACGGTCTAAAAAAGGCAAAAGCACATTCAATTTTCAAGTACAAGTTTTCCCTGAGGAGTTAGACCAAAGTGTATCTCAGAATTGGCAGTAGGGCTCAATTCAACCAGAAAACTTAACTTATGACAAAGAGCTCAGATTTGCAGAAGAAACACATATTCATGTTCCCCACGGTCTAAAAAAGAGCAAAAACACATTCAATTTTCAAGTACAAGTTTTCCCTGAGGAGTGAGACCAAAGTGTATTTCAGAATTGGCAGTAGGGCTCAATTCAACCAGAAACCTTAACTTTTGACACAGAACTCAGATTTTCAGAAGAAACACATACTCATTTTCCCCACGGTCTAAAAAAGGGCAAAAATACATTCAATTTTCAAGTACGAGTTTTCCCTGAGGAGTTAGACCAAAGTGTATCTCAGAATTGGCAGTAGGGTACAACTCAACCAGAAAACTTAACTTTTGACCCAGAGCTCAGATTTGCAGAAGAAACACATATTCATGTTCCCCACGGTCTAAAAAAGAGCAAAAACACATTCAATTTTCAAGTACAAGTTTTCCCTGAGGAGTTAGACGAAAGTGTATCTCACAATTGGCAGTAGGGTACAACTCAACCAGAAACCTTAACTTTTGACCCAGAGCTCAGATTTGCAGAAGAAACACATATTCATGTTCCCCACGGTCTAAAAAAGGCAAAAGCACATTCAATTTTCAAGTACAAGTTTTCCCTGAGGAGTTAGACCAAAGTGTATCTCAGAATTGGCAGTAGGGCTCAATTCAACCAGAAAACTTAACTTATGACAAAGAGCTCAGATTTGCAGAAGAAACACATATTCATTTTCCCTACGGTCTAAAAAAAAGGCAAAAACACATTCAATTTTCAAGTACGAGCTTTCCCTGAGGAGTTAGACCAAAGTGTATCTCAGAATTGGCAGTAGGGCTCAATTCAACCAGAAAACCTAACTTTTGACCCAGAGCTCAGATTTGCAGAAAAAACACATATACATGTTCCCCGCGGTCTAAAAAAGGGCAAAAACACATTCAATTTTCAAGTACGAGTTTTCCCTGAGGAGTTAGACCAAAGTGTATCTCAGAATTGGCAGTAGGACTCAATTCAACCAGAAAACTTAACTTTTGACACAGAGCTCAGATTTGCAGAAGAAACACATATTCATGTTCCCCACGGTTTAAAAAAGGGCAAAAACACATTCAATTTTCAAGTACGAGTTTTCCCTGAGGAGATAGACCAAAGTGTATCTCAGAATTGGCAGTAGGGCTCAATTCAACCAGAAAACTTAACTTTTGACCCAGAGCTCAGATTTGCAGAAGAAACACATATTCATGTTCCCCACGGTCGAAAAAAGGCAAAAGCACATTCAATTTTCAAGTACAAATTTTCCCTGAGGAGTTAGACCAAAGTGTATCTCAGAATGGCAGTAGGGCTCAATTCAACCAGAAACCTTAACTTTTGACACAGAGCTCAGATTTGCAGAAGAAACACATATTCATTTTCCCCACGGTCTAAAAAAGGGCAAAAATACATTCAATTTTCAAGTCAGAGTTTTCCCTGAGGAGTTAGACCAAAGTGTATCTCAGAATTGGCAGTAGGGCTCAATTCAACCAGAAACCTTAACTTTTGACCCAGAGCTCAGATTTGCAGAAGAAACACATATTCATGTTCCCCACAGTCTAAAAAAGAGCAAAAACACATTCAATTTTCAAGTACAAGTTTTCCCTGAGGAGTGAGACCAAAGTGTATCTCAGAATTGGCAGTAGGGCTCAATTCAACCAGAAACCTTAACTTTTGACACAGAGCTCAGATTTGCAGAAGAAACACATATTCATTTTCCCCACGGTCTAAAAAAGGGCAAAAATACATTCAATTTTCAAGTAAGAGTTTTCCCTGAGGAGTTAGACCAAAGTGTATCTCAGAATTGGCAGTAGGGCTCAATTCAACCAGAAAACTTAACTTATGAAAAAGAGCTCAGATTTGCAGAAGAAACACATATTCATGTTCCCCACGGTCTAAAAAAGAGCAAAAACACATTCAATTTTCAAGTACAAGTTTTCCCTGAGGAGTGAGACCAAAGTGTATTTCAGAATTGGCAGTAGGGCTCAATTCAACCAGAAACCTTAACTTTTGACACAGAACTCAGATTTTCAGAAGAAACACATACTCATTTTCCCCACGGTCTAAAAAAGGGCAAAAATACATTCAATTTTCAAGTACGAGTTTTCCCTGAGGAGTTAGACCAAAGTGTATCTCAGAATTGGCAGTAGGGTACAACTCAACCAGAAAACTTAACTTTTGACCCAGAGCTCAGATTTGCAGAAGAAACACATATTCATGTTCCCCACGGTCTAAAAAAGAGCAAAAACACATTCAATTTTCAAGTACAAGTTTTCCCTGAGGAGTTAGACGAAAGTGTATCTCAGAATTGGCAGTAGGGTACAACTCAACCAGAAACCTTAACTTTTGACCCAGAGCTCAGATTTGCAGAAGAAACACATATTCATGTTCCCCACGGTCTAAAAAAGGCAAAAGCACATTCAATTTTCAAGTACAAGTTTTCCCTGAGGAGTTAGACCAAAGTGTATCTCAGAATTGGCAGTAGGGCTCAATTCAACCAGAAAACTTAACTTATGACAAAGAGCTCAGATTTGCAGAAGAAACACATATTCATTTTCCCTACGGTCTAAAAAAAGGCAAAAACACATTCAATTTTCAAGTACGAGCTTTCCCTGAGGAGTTAGACCAAAGTGTATCTCAGAATTGGCAGTAGGGCTCAATTCAACCAGAAAACCTAACTTTTGACCCAGAGCTCAGATTTGCAGAAAAAACACATATACATGTTCCCCGCGGTCTAAAAAAGGGCAAAAACACATTCAATTTTCAAGTACGAGTTTTCCCTGAGGAGTTAGACCAAAGTGTATCTCAGAATTGGCAGTAGGACTCAATTCAACCAGAAAACTTAACTTTTGACACAGAGCTCAGATTTGCAGAAGAAACACATATTCATTTTCCCCACGGTCTAAAAAAGGGCAAAAATACATTCAATTTTCAAGTAAGAGTTTTCCCTGAGGAGTTAGACCAAAGTGTATCTCAGAATTGGCAGTAGGGCTCAATTCAACCAGAAACCTTAACTTTTGACACAGAGCTCAGATTTGCAGAAGAAACACATATTCATGTTCCCCACGGTCTAAAAAAGGCAAAAGCACATTCAATTTTCAAGTACAAGTTTTCCCTGAGGAGTTAGACCAAAGTGTATCTCAGAATTGGCAGTAGGGCTCAATTCAACCAGAAAACTTAACTTATGACAAAGAGCTCAGATTTGCAGAAGAAACACATATTCATGTTCCCCACGGTCTAAAAAAGAGCAAAAACACATTCAATTTTCAAGTACAAGTTTTCCCTGAGGAGTGAGACCAAAGTGTATTTCAGAATTGGCAGTAGGGCTCAATTCAACCAGAAACCTTAACTTTTGACACAGAACTCAGATTTTCAGAAGAAACACATACTCATTTTCCCCACGGTCTAAAAAAGGGCAAAAATACATTCAATTTTCAAGTAAGAGTTTTCCCTGAGGAGTTAGACCAAAGTGTATCTCAGAATTGGCAGTAGGGCTCAATTCAACCAGAAACCTTAACTTTTGACCCAGAGCTCAGATTTGCAGAAGAAACACATATACATGTTCCCCACGGTCTAAAAAAAGGCAAAAACACATTCAATTTTCAACTACTAGCTTTCCCTGAGGAGTTAGACCAAAGTGTATCTCAGAATTGGCAGTAGGGCTCAACTAAACCAGAAAACTTAACTTATGACACAGAGCTTAGATTTGCAGAAGAAACACATATTCATGTTCCCCACGGTCTAAAAAAGAGCAAAAACACATTCAATTTTCAAGTACGAGCTTTCCCTGAGGAGTTAGACCAAAGTGTATCTCAGAATTGGCAGTAGGGTACAATTCAACCAGAAAACCTAACTTTTGACCCAGAGCTCAGATTTGCAGAAGAAACACATATTCATGTTCCCCACGGTCTAAAAAAGGCAAGAGCACATTCAATTTTCAAGTACAAGTTTTCCCTGAGGAGTTAGACCAAAGTGTATCTCAGAATTGGCAGTAGGGTACAACTCAACCAGAAAACTTAACTTTTGACACAGAGCTCATATTTGCAGAAGAAACACATATACATGTTCCCCACGGTCTTAAAAAAGGCAAAAACACATTCAATTTTCAACTTCGCACATTCCCTGAGGAGTTAGACCAAAGTGTATCTCAGAATTGGCAGTAGGGCTCAATCCAAACAGAAAACCTAACTTTTGACAGAGAGCTCAAATTTGCTGAAGAAACACATATTCATGTTCCCCACGGTCTAAAAAAGGGCAAAAACACATTCAATTTTCAAGTACAAGTTTTCCCTGAGGAGTTAGACCAAAGTGTAGACTGTATTTCAGAACTGGATTCAATTCAGTCAGAAAAAACTTTAGACATAGAGCTCAGATTTACAGAAGAAACACATATTCATGTTCCCCACGGTCTAAAAAAGGCAAGAGCACATTCAATTTTCAAGTACAAGTTTTCCATGAGGAGTTAGACCAAAGTGTATCTCAGAATTGGCAGTAGGGTACAACTCAACCAGAAAACTTAACTTTTGACACAGAGCTCATATTTGCAGAAGAAACACATATACATGTTCCCCACGGTCTTAAAAAAGGCAAAAACACATTCAATTTTCAACTTCGCGCATTCCCTGAGGAGTTAGACCAAAGTGTATCTCAGAATTGGCAGTAGGGCTCAATCCAACCAGAAAACCTAACTTTTGACAGAGAGCTCAAATTTGCTGAAGAAACACATATTCATGTTCCCCACGGTCTAAAAAAGGGCAAAAACACATTCAATTTTCAAGTACAAGTTTTCCCTGAGGAGTTAGACCAAAGTGTAGACTGTATTTCAGAACTGGATTCAATTCAGTCAGAAAAAACTTTAGACATAGAGCTCAGATTTACAGAAGAAACACATATTCATGTTCCCCACGGTCTAAAAAAGGTAAGAGCACATTCAATTTTCAAGTACAAGTTTTCCCTGAGGAGTTAGACCAAACTGTATCTCAGAATTGGCAGTAGGGTACAACTCAACCAGAAAACTTAACTTTTTACACAGAGCTCAGATTTGCAGAAGAAACACATATTCATGTTCCCCACGGTCTAAAAAAGGCAAGAGCACATTCAATTTTCAAGTACAAGTTTTCCCTGAGGAGTGAGACCAAAGTGTATCTCAGAATTGGCAGTAGGGCTCAATTCAACCAGAAAACCTAACTTTTGACCCAAAGCTCAGATTTGCAGAAGAAACATATATTCATGTTCCCCACGGTCTAAAAAAAGGCAAAAACACATTCAATTTTCAACTACGAGCTTTCCCTGAGGAGTTAGACCAAAGTGTATCTCAGAATTGGCAGTAGGGCTCAACTCAACCAGAAAACCTAACTTTTGACCCAGAGCTCAGATTTGCAGAAGAAACACATATTCATTTTCCCCACGGTCTAAAAAAGGGCAAAAATACATTCAATTTTCAAGTAAGAGTTTTCCCTGAGGAGTTAGACCAAAGTGTATCTCAGAATTGGCAGTAGGGCTCAATTCAGTAAGAAAACTTAACTTTTGACACAGAGCTCAGATTTGCAGAAGAAACACATATTCATGTTCCCCACGGTCTAAAAAAGGCAAGAGCACATTCAATTTTCAAGTACAAGTTTTCCCTGAGGAGTTAGACCAAACTGTATCTCAGAATTGGCAGTAGGGTACAACTCAACCAGAAAACTTAACTTTTGACACAGAGCTCAGATTTGCAGAAGAAACACATATTCATGTTCCCCACGGTCTAAAAAAAGGCAAAAACACATTCAATTTTCAACTACGAGCTTTCCCTGAGGAGTGAGACCAAAGTGTATCTCAGAATTGGCAGTAGGGCTCAATTCAACCAGAAACGTTAACTTTTGACACAGAGCTCAGATTTGCAGAAGAAACTCAAATTCATTTTCCCCACGGTCTAAAAAAGGGCAAAAATACATTCAATTTTCAAGTAAGAGTTTTCACTGAGGAGTTAGACCAAAGTGTATCTCAGAATTGGCAGTAGGGTACAACTCAACCAGAAAACTTAACTTTTGACCCAGAGCGCAGATTTGCAGAAGAAACAAATATACATGTTCCCCACGGTCTAAAAAAAGGCAAAAACACATTCAATTTTCAACTACGAGCTTTCCCTGAGGAGTTAGACCAAAGTGTATCTCAGAATTGGCAGTAGGGCTCAACTCAACCAGAAAACTTAACTTATGACACAGAGCTTAGATTTGCAGAAGAAACACATATTCATGTTCCCCACGGTCTAAAAAAGAGCAAAAACACATTCAATTTTCAAGTACAAGCTTTCCCTGAGGAGTTAGACCAAAGTGTATCTCAGAATTGGCAGTAGGGCTCAATTCAACCAGAAAACCTAACTTTTGACCCAGAGCTCAGATTTGCAGAAGAAACACATATTCATGTTCCCCACGGTCTAAAAAAGGCAAGAGCACATTCAATTTTCAAGTACAAGTTTTCCCTGAGGAGTTAGACCAAAGTGTATCTCAGAATTGGCAGTAGGGTACAACTCAATCAGAAAACTTAACTTTTGACACAGAGCTCATATTTGCAGAAGAAACACATATACATGTTCCCCACGGTCTTAAAAAAGGCAAAAACACATTCAATTTTCAACTTCGCGCATTCCCTGAGGAGTTAGACCAAAGTGTATCTCAGAATTGGCAGTAGGGCTCAATCCAACCAGAAAACCTAACTTTTGACAGAGAGCTCAAATTTGCTGAAGAAACACATATTCATGTTCCCCACGGTCTAAAAAAGGGCAAAAACACATTCAATTTTCAAGTACAAGTTTTCCCTGAGGAGTTAGACCAAAGTGTAGACTGTATTTCAGAACTGGATTCAATTCAGTCAGAAAAAACTTTAGACATAGAGCTCAGATTTACAGAAGAAACACATATTCATGTTCCCCACGGTCTAAAAAAGGCAAGAGCACATTCAATTTTCAAGTACAAGTTTTCCATGAGGAGTTAGACCAAAGTGTATCTCAGAATTGGCAGTAGGGTACAACTCAACCAGAAAACTTAACTTTTGACACAGAGCTCATATTTGCAGAAGAAACACATATACATGTTCCCCACGGTCTTAAAAAAGGCAAAAACACATTCAATTTTCAACTTCGCGCATTCCCTGAGGAGTTAGACCAAAGTGTATCTCAGAATTGGCAGTAGGGCTCAATCCAACCAGAAAACCTAACTTTTGACAGAGAGCTCAAATTTGCTGAAGAAACACATATTCATGTTCCCCACGGTCTAAAAAAGGGCAAAAACACATTCAATTTTCAAGTACAAGTTTTCCCTGAGGAGTTAGACCAAAGTGTAGACTGTATTTCAGAACTGGATTCAATTCAGTCAGAAAAAACTTTAGACATAGAGCTCAGATTTACAGAAGAAACACATATTCATGTTCCCCACGGTCTAAAAAAGGCAAGAGCACATTCAATTTTCAAGTACAAGTTTTCCCTGAGGAGTGAGACCAAAGTGTATCTCAGAATTGGCAGTAGGGCTCAATTCAACCAGAAAACCTAACTTTTGACACAGAGCTCAGATTTGCAGAAGAAACACATATTCATGTTCCCCACGGTCTAAAAAAGGCAAGAGCACATTCAATTTTCAAGTACAAGTTTTCCCTGAGGAGTTAGACCAAACTGTATCTCAGAATTGGCAGTAGGGTACAACTCAACCAGAAAACTTAACTTTTGACACAGAGCTCAGATTTGCAGAAGAAACACATATTCATGTTCCCCACGGTCTAAAAAAAGGCAAAAACACATTCAATTTTCAACTACGAGCTTTCCCTGAGGAGTGAGACCAAAGTGTATCTCAGAATTGGCAGTAGGGCTCAATTCAACCAGAAACGTTAACTTTTGACACAGAGCTCAGATTTGCAGAAGAAACTCAAATTCATTTTCCCCACGGTCTAAAAAAGGGCAAAAATACATTCAATTTTCAAGTAAGAGTTTTCACTGAGGAGTTAGACCAAAGTGTATCTCAGAATTGGCAGTAGGGTACAACTCAACCAGAAAACTTAACTTTTGACCCAGAGCGCAGATTTGCAGAAGAAACAAATATACATGTTCCCCACGGTCTAAAAAAAGGCAAAAACACATTCAATTTTCAACTACGAGCTTTCCCTGAGGAGTTAGACCAAAGTGTATCTCAGAATTGGCAGTAGGGCTCAACTCAACCAGAAAACTTAACTTATGACACAGAGCTTAGATTTGCAGAAGAAACACATATTCATGTTCCCCACGGTCTAAAAAAGAGCAAAAACACATTCAATTTTCAAGTACAAGCTTTCCCTGAGGAGTTAGACCAAAGTGTATCTCAGAATTGGCAGTAGGGCTCAATTCAACCAGAAAACCTAACTTTTGACCCAGAGCTCAGATTTGCAGAAGAAACACATATTCATGTTCCCCACGGTCTAAAAAAGGCAAGAGCACATTCAATTTTCAAGTACAAGTTTTCCCTGAGGAGTTAGACCAAAGTGTATCTCAGAATTGGCAGTAGGGTACAACTCAATCAGAAAACTTAACTTTTGACACAGAGCTCATATTTGCAGAAGAAACACATATACATGTTCCCCACGGTCTTAAAAAAGGCAAAAACACATTCAATTTTCAACTTCGCGCATTCCCTGAGGAGTTAGACCAAAGTGTATCTCAGAATTGGCAGTAGGGCTCAATCCAACCAGAAAACCTAACTTTTGACAGAGAGCTCAAATTTGCTGAAGAAACACATATTCATGTTCCCCACGGTCTAAAAAAGGGCAAAAACACATTCAATTTTCAAGTACAAGTTTTCCCTGAGGAGTTAGACCAAAGTGTAGACTGTATTTCAGAACTGGATTCAATTCAGTCAGAAAAAACTTTAGACATAGAGCTCAGATTTACAGAAGAAACACATATTCATGTTCCCCACGGTCTAAAAAAGGCAAGAGCACATTCAATTTTCAAGTACAAGTTTTCCATGAGGAGTTAGACCAAAGTGTATCTCAGAATTGGCAGTAGGGTACAACTCAACCAGAAAACTTAACTTTTGACACAGAGCTCATATTTGCAGAAGAAACACATATACATGTTCCCCACGGTCTTAAAAAAGGCAAAAACACATTCAATTTTCAACTTCGCGCATTCCCTGAGGAGTTAGACCAAAGTGTATCTCAGAATTGGCAGTAGGGCTCAATCCAACCAGAAAACCTAACTTTTGACAGAGAGCTCAAATTTGCTGAAGAAACACATATTCATGTTCCCCACGGTCTAAAAAAGGGCAAAAACACATTCAATTTTCAAGTACAAGTTTTCCCTGAGGAGTTAGACCAAAGTGTAGACTGTATTTCAGAACTGGATTCAATTCAGTCAGAAAAAACTTTAGACATAGAGCTCAGATTTACAGAAGAAACACATATTCATGTTCCCCACGGTCTAAAAAAGGCAAGAGCACATTCAATTTTCAAGTACAAGTTTTCCCTGAGGAGTGAGACCAAAGTGTATCTCAGAATTGGCAGTAGGGCTCAATTCAACCAGAAAACCTAACTTTTGACCCAAAGCTCAGATTTGCAGAAGAAACATATATTCATGTTCCCCACGGTCTAAAAAAAGGCAAAAACACATTCAATTTTCAACTACGAGCTTTCCCTGAGGAGTTAGACCAAAGTGTATCTCAGAATTGGCAGTAGGGCTCAACTCAACCAGAAAACCTAACTTTTGACCCAGAGCTCAGATTTGCAGAAGAAACACATATTCATTTTCCCCACGGTCTAAAAAAGGGCAAAAATACATTCAATTTTCAAGTAAGAGTTTTCCCTGAGGAGTTAGACCAAAGTGTATCTCAGAATTGGCAGTAGGGCTCAATTCAGTAAGAAAACGTAACATTTGACACAGAGCTCAGATTTGCAGAAGAAACACATATTCATGTTCCCCACGGTCTAAAAAAGGCAAGAGCACATTCAATTTTCAAGTACAAGTTTTCCCTGAGGAGTTAGACCAAACTGTATCTCAGAATTGGCAGTAGGGTACAACTCAACCAGAAAACTTAACTTTTGACACAGAGCTCAGATTTGCAGAAAAAAACACATATTCGTTTTCCCCACGGTCGAAAAAAGGCAAAAGCACATTCAATTTTCAAGTACAAGTTTTCCCTGAGGAGTTAGACCAAAGTGTATCTCAGAATTGGCAGTAGGGCTCAATTCAACCAGAAACCTTAACTTTTGACCCAGAGCTCAGATTTGCAGAAAAAAACACATATTCATTTTCCCCACGGTCGAAAAAAGGCAAAAGCACATTCAATTTTCAAGTACAAGTTTTCCCTGAGGAGTTAGACCAAAGTGTATCTCAGGATTGGCAGTAGGGTACAACTCAACCAGAAACCTTAACTTTTGACACAGAGCTCAGATTTGCAGAAGAAACACATATTCATGTTCCCCACGGTCTAAAAAAGGGCAAAAACACATTCAATTTTCAAGTACAAGTTTTCCCTGAGGAGTTAGACCAAAGTGTATCTCAGAATTGGCAGTAGGGCTCAATTCAGTAAGAAAATTTAACTTTTGACCCAAAGCTCAGATTTGCAGAAGAAACATATATTCATGTTCCCCACGGTCTAAAAAAAGGCAAAAACACATTCAATTTTCAACTACAAGCTTTCCCTGAGGAGTTAGACCAAAGTGTATCTCAGAATTGGCAGTAGGGCTCAACTCAACCAGAAAACCTAACTTTTGACCCAGAGCTCAGATTTGCAGAAGAAACACATATTCATTTTCCCCACGGTCTAAAAAAGGGCAAAAACACATTCAATTTTCAAGTTCGAGTTTTCCCTGAGGAGTTAGACCAAAGTGTATCTCAGAATTGGCAGTAGGGCTCAATTCAACCAGAAAACTTAACTTTTGACACAGAGCTCAGATTTGCAGAAGAAACACATATTCATGTTCCCCACGGTTTAAAAAAGGGCAAAAACACATTCAATTTTCAAGTACGAGTTTTCCCTGAGGAGATAGACCAAAGTGTATCTCAGAATTGGCAGTAGGGCTCAATTCAACCAGAAAACTTAACTTTTGACCCAGAGCTCAGAATTGCAGAAGAAACACATATTCATCTTCCCCACGGTCTAAAAAAGGCAAGAGCACATTCAATTTTCAAGTACAAGTTTTCCCTGAGGAGTTAGACCAAAGTGTATCTCAGAATTGGCAGTAGGGTACAAATCAACCAGAAAACTTAACTTTTGACACAGAGCTCATATTTGCAGAAGAAACACATATACATGTTCCCCACGGTCTTAAAAAAGGCAAAAACACATTCAATTTTCAACTTCGCGCATTCCCTGAGGAGTTAGACCAAAGTGTATCTCAGAATTGGCAGTAGGGCTCAATTCAACCAGAAACCTTAACTTTTGACACAGAGCTCAGATTTGCAGAAGAAACACATATTCATTTTCCCCACGGTCTAAAAAAGGGCAAAAATACATTCAATTTTCAACTACGAGCTTTCCCTGAGGAGTTAGACCAAAGTGTATCTCAGAATTGGCAGTAGGGCTCAATTCAGTAAGAAAACTTAACTTTTGACACAGAGCTCAGATTTGCAGAAGAAACACATATTCATGTTCCCCACGGTCTAAAAAAAGGCAAAAACACATTCAATTTTCAAGTACGAGCTTTCCCTGAGGAGTTAGACCAAAGTGTATCTCAGAATTGGCAGTAGGGCTCAACTCAACCAGAAAACTTAACTTTTGACCCAGAGCTCAGATTTGCAGAAGAAACACATATTCATTTTCCCCACGGTCTAAAAAAGGGCAAAAATACATTCAATTTTCAAGTAAGAGTTTTCCCTGAGGAGTTAGACCAAAGTGTATCTCAGAATTGGCAGTAGGGCTCAATTCAACCAGAAAACTTAACTTTTGACCCAGAGCTCAGATTTGCAGAAGAAACACATATTCATGTTCCCCACGGTCTAAAAAAAGGCAAAAACACATTCAATTTTCAAGTACGAGCTTTCCCTGAGGAGTTAGACCAAAGTGTATCTCAGAATTGGCAGTAGGGCTCAATTGAGTAAGAAAACTTAACTTTTGACAGAGAGCTCAGATTTGCAGAAGAAACACATATTCATGTTCCCCACGGTCTAAAAAAAGGCAAAAACACATTCAATTTTCAACTACGAGCTTTCCCTGAGGAGTTAGACCAAAGTGTATCTCAGAATTGGCAGTAGGGCTCAACTCAACCAGAAAACTTAATTTATGACACAGAGCTTAGATTTGCATAAGAAACACATATTCGTGTTCCCCACGGTCTAAAAAGGAGCAAAAAAACATTCAATTTTCAAGTACGAGCTTTCCCTGAGGAGTTAGACCAACGTGTATCTCAGAATTGGCAGTAGGGCTCAATTCAACCAGAAAACCTAACTTTTGACCCAGAGCTCAGAATTGCAGAAGAAACACATATTCATCTTCCCCACGGTCTAAAAAAGGCAAGAGCACATTCAATTTTCAAGTACAAGTTTTCCCTGAGGAGTTAGACCAAAGTGTATCTCAGAATTGGCAGTAGGGTACAAATCAACCAGAAAACTTAACTTTTGACACAGAGCTCATATTTGCAGAAGAAACACATATACATGTTCCCCACGGTCTTAAAAAAGGCAAAAACACATTCAATTTTCAACTTCGCGCATTCCCTGAGGAGTTAGACCAAAGTGTATCTCAGAATTGGCAGTAGGGCTCAATTCAACCAGAAACCTTAACTTTTGACACAGAGCTCAGATTTGCAGAAGAAACACATATTCATTTTCCCCACGGTCTAAAAAAGCGCAAAAATTCATTCAATTTTCAACTACGAGCTTTCCCTGAGGAGTTAGACCAAAGTGTATCTCAGAATTGGCAGTAGGGCTCAATTCAGTAAGAAAACTTAACTTTTGACACAGAGCTCAGATTTGCAGAAGAAACACATATTCATGTTCCCCACGGTCTAAAAAAAGGCAAAAACACATTCAATTTTCAAGTACGAGCTTTCCCTGAGGAGTTAGACCAAAGTGTATCTCAGAATTGGCAGTAGGGCTCAATTGAGTAAGAAAACTTAACTTTTGACAGAGAGCTCAGATTTGCAGAAGAAACACATATTCATGTTCCCCACGGTCTAAAAAAAGGCAAAAACACATTCAATTTTCAACTACGAGCTTTCCCTGAGGAGTTAGACCAAAGTGTATCTCAGAATTGGCAGTAGGGCTCAACTCAACCAGAAAACTTAATTTATGACACAGAGCTTAGATTTGCATAAGAAACACATATTCGTGTTCCCCACGGTCTAAAAAGGAGCAAAAAAACATTCAATTTTCAAGTACGAGCTTTCCCTGAGGAGTTAGACCAACGTGTATCTCAGAATTGGCAGTAGGGCTCAATTCAACCAGAAAACCTAACTTTTGACCCAGAGCTCAGAATTGCAGAAGAAACACATATTCATCTTCCCCACGGTCTAAAAAAGGCAAGAGCACATTCAATTTTCAAGTACAAGTTTTCCCTGAGGAGTTAGACCAAAGTGTATCTCAGAATTGGCAGTAGGGTACAAATCAACCAGAAAACTTAACTTTTGACACAGAGCTCATATTTGCAGAAGAAACACATATACATGTTCCCCACGGTCTTAAAAAAGGCAAAAACACATTCAATTTTCAACTTCGCGCATTCCCTGAGGAGTTAGACCAAAGTGTATCTCAGAATTGGCAGTAGGGCTCAATCCAACCAGAAAACCTAACTTTTGACAGAGAGCTCAAATTTGCTGAAGAAACACATATTCATGTTCCCCACGGTCTAAAAAAGGGCAAAAACACATTCAATTTTCAAGTACAAGTTTTCCCTGAGGAGTTAGACCAAAGTGTAGACTGTATTTCAGAACTGGATTCAATTCAGTCAGAAAAAACTTTTGACATAGAGCTCAGATTTACAGAAGAAACACATATTCATGTTCCCCACGGTCTAAAAAAGGCAAGAGCACATTCAATTTTCAAGTACAAGTTTTCCATGAGGAGTTAGACCAAAGTGTATCTCAGAATTGGCAGTAGGGTACAACTCAACCAGAAAACTTAACTTTTGACACAGAGCTCATATTTGCAGAAGAAACACATATACATGTTCCCCACGGTCTTAAAAAAGGCAAAAACACATTCAATTTTCAACTTCGCGCATTCCCTGAGGAGTTAGACCAAAGTGTATCTCAGAATTGGCAGTAGGGCTCAATCCAACCAGAAAACCTAACTTTTGACAGAGAGCTCAAATTTGCTGAAGAAACACATATTCATGTTCCCCACGGTCTAAAAAAGGGCAAAAACACATTCAATTTTCAAGTACAAGTTTTCCCTGAGGAGTTAGACCAAAGTGTAGACTGTATTTCAGAACTGGATTCAATTCAGTCAGAAAAAACTTTAGACATAGAGCTCAGATTTACAGAAGAAACACATATTCATGTTCCCCACGGTCTAAAAAAGGCAAGAGCACATTCAATTTTCAAGTACAAGTTTTCCCTGAGGAGTGAGACCAAAGTGTATCTCAGAATTGGCAGTAGGGCTCAATTCAACCAGAAAACCTAACTTTTGACCCAAAGCTCAGATTTGCAGAAGAAACATATATTCATGTTCCCCACGGTCTAAAAAAAGGCAAAAACACATTCAATTTTCAACTACGAGCTTTCCCTGAGGAGTTAGACCAAAGTGTATCTCAGAATTGGCAGTAGGGCTCAACTCAACCAGAAAACCTAACTTTTGACCCAGAGCTCAGATTTGCAGAAGAAACACATACTCATTTTCCCCAAGGTCTAAAAAAGGGCAAAAATACATTCAATTTTCAAGTAAGAGTTTTCCCTGAGGAGTTAGACCAAAGTGTATCTCAGAATTGGCAGTAGGGCTCAATTCAGTAAGAAAACTTAACTTTTGACACAGAGCTCAGATTTGCAGAAGAAACACATATTCATGTTCCCCACGGTCTAAAAAAGGCAAGAGCACATTCAATTTTCAAGTACAAGTTTTCCCTGAGGAGTTAGACCAAACTGTATCTCAGAATTGGCAGTAGGGTACAACTCAACCAGAAAACTTAACTTTTGACACAGAGCTCAGATTTGCAGAAGAAACACATATTCATGTTCCCCACGGTCTAAAAAAAGGCAAAAACACATTCAATTTTCAACTACGAGCTTTCCCTGAGGAGTGAGACCAAAGTGTATCTCAGAATTGGCAGTAGGGCTCAATTCAACCAGAAACGTTAACTTTTGACACAGAGCTCAGATTTGCAGAAGAAACTCAAATTCATTTTCCCCACGGTCTAAAAAAGGGCAAAAATACATTCAATTTTCAAGTAAGAGTTTTCACTGAGGAGTTAGACCAAAGTGTATCTCAGAATTGGCAGTAGGGTACAACTCAACCAGAAAACTTAACTTTTGACCCAGAGCGCAGATTTGCAGAAGAAACAAATATACATGTTCCCCACGGTCTAAAAAAAGGCAAAAACACATTCAATTTTCAACTACGAGCTTTCCCTGAGGAGTTAGACCAAAGTGTATCTCAGAATTGGCAGTAGGGCTCAACTCAACCAGAAAACTTAACTTATGACACAGAGCTTAGATTTGCAGAAGAAACACATATTCATGTTCCCCACGGTCTAAAAAAGAGCAAAAACACATTCAATTTTTAAGTACAAGCTTTCCCTGAGGAGTTAGACCAAAGTGTATCTCAGAATTGGCAGTAGGGCTCAATTCAACCAGAAAACCTAACTTTTGACCCAGAGCTCAGATTTGCAGAAGAAACACATATTCATGTTCCCCACGGTCTAAAAAAGGCAAGAGCACATTCAATTTTCAAGTACAAGTTTTCCCTGAGGAGTTAGACCAAAGTGTATCTCAGAATTGGCAGTAGGGTACAACTCAATCAGAAAACTTAACTTTTGACACAGAGCTCATATTTGCAGAAGAAACACATATACATGTTCCCCACGGTCTTAAAAAAGGCAAAAACACATTCAATTTTCAACTTCGCGCATTCCCTGAGGAGTTAGACCAAAGTGTATCTCAGAATTGGCAGTAGGGCTCAATCCAACCAGAAAACCTAACTTTTGACAGAGAGCTCAAATTTGCTGAAGAAACACATATTCATGTTCCCCACGGTCTAAAAAAGGGCAAAAACACATTCAATTTTCAAGTACAAGTTTTCCCTGAGGAGTTAGACCAAAGTGTAGACTGTATTTCAGAACTGGATTCAATTCAGTCAGAAAAAACTTTAGACATAGAGCTCAGATTTACAGAAGAAACACATATTCATGTTCCCCACGGTCTAAAAAAGGCAAGAGCACATTCAATTTTCAAGTACAAGTTTTCCATGAGGAGTTAGACCAAAGTGTATCTCAGAATTGGCAGTAGGGTACAACTCAACCAGAAAACTTAACTTTTGACACAGAGCTCATATTTGCAGAAGAAACACATATACATGTTCCCCACGGTCTTAAAAAAGGCAAAAACACATTCAATTTTCAACTTCGCGCATTCCCTGAGGAGTTAGACCAAAGTGTATCTCAGAATTGGCAGTAGGGCTCAATCCAACCAGAAAACCTAACTTTTGACAGAGAGCTCAAATTTGCTGAAGAAACACATATTCATGTTCCCCACGGTCTAAAAAAGGGCAAAAACACATTCAATTTTCAAGTACAAGTTTTCCCTGAGGAGTTAGACCAAAGTGTAGACTGTATTTCAGAACTGGATTCAATTCAGTCAGAAAAAACTTTAGACATAGAGCTCAGATTTACAGAAGAAACACATATTCATGTTCCCCACGGTCTAAAAAAGGCAAGAGCACATTCAATTTTCAAGTACAAGTTTTCCCTGAGGAGTGAGACCAAAGTGTATCTCAGAATTGGCAGTAGGGCTCAATTCAACCAGAAAACCTAACTTTTGACCCAAAGCTCAGATTTGCAGAAGAAACATATATTCATGTTCCCCACGGTCTAAAAAAAGGCAAAAACACATTCAATTTTCAACTACGAGCTTTCCCTGAGGAGTTAGACCAAAGTGTATCTCAGAATTGGCAGTAGGGCTCAACTCAACCAGAAAACCTAACTTTTGACCCAGAGCTCAGATTTGCAGAAGAAACACATATTCATTTTCCCCACGGTCTAAAAAAGGGCAAAAATACATTCAATTTTCAAGTAAGAGTTTTCCCTGAGGAGTTAGACCAAAGTGTATCTCAGAATTGGCAGTAGGGCTCAATTCAGTAAGAAAACGTAACATTTGACACAGAGCTCAGATTTGCAGAAGAAACACATATTCATGTTCCCCACGGTCTAAAAAAGGCAAGAGCACATTCAATTTTCAAGTACAAGTTTTCCCTGAGGAGTTAGACCAAACTGTATCTCAGAATTGGCAGTAGGGTACAACTCAACCAGAAAACTTAACTTTTGACACAGAGCTCAGATTTGCAGAAAAAAACACATATTCGTTTTCCCCACGGTCGAAAAAAGGCAAAAGCACATTCAATTTTCAAGTACAAGTTTTCCCTGAGGAGTGAGACCAAAGTGTATCTCAGAATTGGCAGTAGGGCTCAATTCAGTAAGAAAATTTAACTTTTGACCCAAAGCTCAGATTTGCAGAAGAAACATATATTCATGTTCCCCACGGTCTAAAAAAAGGCAAAAACACATTCAATTTTCAACTACAAGCTTTCCCTGAGGAGTTAGACCAAAGTGTATCTCAGAATTGGCAGTAGGGCTCAACTCAACCAGAAAACCTAACTTTTGACCCAGAGCTCAGATTTGCAGAAGAAACACATATTCATTTTCCCCACGGTCTAAAAAAGGGCAAAAACACATTCAATTTTCAAGTTCGAGTTTTCCCTGAGGAGTTAGACCAAAGTGTATCTCAGAATTGGCAGTAGGGCTCAATTCAACCAGAAAACTTAACTTTTGACACAGAGCTCAGATTTGCAGAAGAAACACATATTCATGTTCCCCACGGTTTAAAAAAGGGCAAAAACATATTCAATTTTCAAGTACGAGTTTTCCCTGAGGAGATAGACCAAAGTGTATCTCAGAATTGGCAGTAGGGCTCAATTCAACCAGAAAACTTAACTTTTGACCCAGAGCTCAGAATTGCAGAAGAAACACATATTCATCTTCCCCACGGTCTAAAAAAGGCAAGAGCACATTCAATTTTCAAGTACAAGTTTTCCCTGAGGAGTTAGACCAAAGTGTATCTCAGAATTGGCAGTAGGGTACAAATCAACCAGAAAACTTAACTTTTGACACAGAGCTCATATTTGCAGAAGAAACACATATACATGTTCCCCACGGTCTTAAAAAAGGCAAAAACACATTCAATTTTCAACTTCGCGCATTCCCTGAGGAGTTAGACCAAAGTGTATCTCAGAATTGGCAGTAGGGCTCAATTCAACCAGAAACCTTAACTTTTGACACAGAGCTCAGATTTGCAGAAGAAACACATATTCATTTTCCCCACGGTCTAAAAAAGGGCAAAAATACATTCAATTTTCAACTACGAGCTTTCCCTGAGGAGTTAGACCAAAGTGTATCTCAGAATTGGCAGTAGGGCTCAATTCAGTAAGAAAACTTAACTTTTGACACAGAGCTCAGATTTGCAGAAGAAACACATATTCATGTTCCCCACGGTCTAAAAAAAGGCAAAAACACATTCAATTTTCAAGTACGAGCTTTCCCTGAGGAGTTAGACCAAAGTGTATTTCAGAATTGGCAGTAGGGCTCAATTCAACCAGAAAACTTAACTTTTGACCCAGAGCTCAGATTTGCAGAAGAAACACATATTCATTTTCCCCACGGTCTAAAAAAGGGCAAAAATACATTCAATTTTCAAGTAAGAGTTTTCCCTGAGGAGTTAGACCAAAGTGTATCTCAGAATTGGCAGTAGGGCTCAATTCAACCAGAAAACTTAACTTTTGACCCAGAGCTCAGATTTGCAGAAGAAACACATATTCATGTTCCCCACGGTCTAAAAAAAGGCAAAAACACATTCAATTTTCAAGTACGAGCTTTCCCTGAGGAGTTAGACCAAAGTGTATCTCAGAATTGGCAGTAGGGCTCAATTCAGTAAGAAAACTTAACTTTTGACAGAGAGCTCAGATTTGCAGAAGAAACACATATTCATGTTCCCCACGGTCTAAAAAAAGGCAAAAACACATTCAATTTTCAACTACGAGCTTTCCCTGAGGAGTTAGACCAAAGTGTATCTCAGAATTGGCAGTAGGGCTCAACTCAACCAGAAAACTTAATTTATGACACAGAGCTTAGATTTGCAGAAGAAACACATATTCGTGTTCCCCACGGTCTAAAAAGGAGCAAAAACACATTCAATTTTCAAGTACGAGCTTTCCCTGAGGAGTTAGACCAACGTGTATCTCAGAATTGGCAGTAGGGCTCAATTCAACCAGAAAACCTAACTTTTGACCCAGAGCTCAGAATTGCAGAAGAAACACATATTCATCTTCCCCACGGTCTAAAAAAGGCAAGAGCACATTCAATTTTCAAGTACAAGTTTTCCCTGAGGAGTTAGACCAAAGTGTATCTCAGAATTGGCAGTAGGGTACAAATCAACCAGAAAACTTAACTTTTGACACAGAGCTCATATTTGCAGAAGAAACACATATACATGTTCCCCACGGTCTTAAAAAAGGCAAAAACACATTCAATTTTCAACTTCGCGCATTCCCTGAGGAGTTAGACCAAAGTGTATCTCAGAATTGGCAGTAGGGCTCAATTCAACCAGAAACCTTAACTTTTGACACAGAGCTCAGATTTGCAGAAGAAACACATATTCATTTTCCCCACGGTCTAAAAAAGCGCAAAAATTCATTCAATTTTCAACTACGAGCTTTCCCTGAGGAGTTAGACCAAAGTGTATCTCAGAATTGGCAGTAGGGCTCAATTCAGTAAGAAAACTTAACTTTTGACACAGAGCTCAGATTTGCAGAAGAAACACATATTCATGTTCCCCACGGTCTAAAAAAAGGCAAAAACACATTCAATTTTCAAGTACGAGCTTTCCCTGAGGAGTTAGACCAAAGTGTATTTCAGAATTGGCAGTAGGGCTCAATTCAACCAGAAAACTTAACTTTTGACCCAGAGCTCAGATTTGCAGAAGAAACACATATTCATTTTCCCCACGGTCTAAAAAAGGGCAAAAATACATTCAATTTTCAAGTAAGAGTTTTCCCTGAGGAGTTAGACCAAAGTGTATCTCAGAATTGGCAGTAGGGCTCAATTCAACCAGAAAACTTAACTTTTGACCCAGAGCTCAGATTTGCAGAAAAAAACACATATTCGTTTTCCCCACGGTCGAAAAAAGGCAAAAGCACATTCAATTTTCAAGTACAAGTTTTCCCTGAGGAGTTAGACCAAAGTGTATCTCAGAATTGGCAGTAGGGCTCAATTCAACCAGAAACCTTAACTTTTGACCCAGAGCTCAGATTTGCAGAAAAAAACACATATTCATTTTCCCCACGGTCGAAAAAAGGCAAAAGCACATTCAATTTTCAAGTACAAGTTTTCCCTGAGGAGTTAGACCAAAGTGTATCTCAGAATTGGCAGTAGGGCTCAATTCAACTAGAAACCTTAACTTTTGACACAGAGCTCAGATTTGCAGAAGAAACACATATTCATGTTCCCCACGGTCTAAAAAAGGCAAAAGCACATTCAATTTTCAAGTACAAGTTTTCCCTGAGGAGTTAGACGAAAGTGTATCTCAGGATTGGCAGTAGGGTACAACTCAACCAGAAAACTTAACTTTTGACACATAGCTCATATTTGCAGAAGAAACACATATACATGTTCCCCACGGTCTTAAAAAAGGCAAAAACACGTTCAATTTTCAACTTCGCGCATTCCCTGAGGAGTTAGACCAAAGTGTATCTCAGGATTGGCAGTAGGGTACAACTCAACCAGAAAACCTAACTTTTGACAGAGAGCTCAAATTTGCTGAAGAAACACATATTCATGTTCCCCACGGTCTAAAAAAGGACAAAAACACATTCAATTTTCAAGTACAAGTTTTCCCTGAGGAGTTAGACCAAAGTGTATCTCAGAATTGGCAGTAGGGCTCAATTCAGTAAGAAAATTTAACTTTTGACCCAAAGCTCAGATTTGCAGAAGAAACATATATTCATGTTCCCCACAGTCTAAAAAAAGGCAAAAACACATTCAATTTTCAACTACAAGCTTTCCCTGAGGAGTTAGACCAAAGTGTATCTCAGAATTGGCAGTAGGGCTCAACTCAACCAGAAAACCTAACTTTTGACCCAGAGCTCAGATTTGCAGAAGAAACACATATTCATTTTCCCCACGGTCTAAAAAAGGGCAAAAACACATTCAATTTTCAAGTTCGAGTTTTCCCTGAGGAGTTAGACCAAAGTGTATCTCAGAATTGGCAGTAGGGCTCAATTCAACCAGAAAACTTAACTTTTGACACAGAGCTCAGATTTGCAGAAGAAACACATATTCATGTTCCCCACGGTTTAAAAAAGGGCAAAAACACATTCAATTTTCAAGTACGAGTTTTCCCTGAGGAGATAGAACAAAGTGTATCTCAGAATTGGCAGTAGGGCTCAATTCAACCAGAAACCTTAACTTTTGACCCAGAGCTCAGATTTGCAGAAGAAACACATATTCATGTTCCCCACGGTCGAAAAAAGGCAAAAGCACATTCAATTTTCAAGTACAAATTTTCCCTGAGGAGTTAGACCAAAGTGTATCTCAGAATTGGCAGTAGGGCTCAATTCAACCAGAAACCTTAACTTTTGACACAGAGCTCAGATTTGCAGAAGAAACACATATTCATTTTCCCTACGGTCTAAAAAAGGGCAAAAATACATTCAATTTTCAAGTACAAGTTTTCCCTGAGGAGTGAGACCAAAGTGTATCTCAGAATTGGGAGTAGGGCTCAATTCAACCAGAAACCTTAACTTTTGACACAGAGCTCAGATTTGCAGAAGAAACACATATTCATTTTCCCCACGGTCTAAAAAAGGGCAAAAATACATTCAATTTTCAAGTAAGAGTTTTCACTGAGGAGTTAGACCAAAGTGTATCTCAGAATTGGCAGTAGGGCTCAATTCAACCAGAAACCTTAACTTTTGACCCAGAGCTCAGATTTGCAGAAGAAACACATATACATGTTCCCCACGGTCTAAAAAAAGGAAAAAACACATTCAATTTTCAACTACTAGCTTTCCCTGAGGAGTTAGACCAAAGTGTATCTCAGAATTGGCAGTAGGGCTCAACTAAACCAGAAAACTTAACTTATGACACAGAGCTTAGATTTGCAGAAGAAACACATATTCATGTTCCCCACGGTCTAAAAAAGAGCAAAAACACATTCAATTTTCAAGTACAAGTTTTCCCTGAGGAGTTAGACGAAAGTGTATCTCAGAATTGGCAGTAGGGTACAACTCAACCAGAAAACTTAACTTTTGACACAGAGCTCATATTTGCAGAAGAAACACATATACATGTTCCCCACGGTCTTAAAAAAGGCAAAAACACATTCAATTTTCAAGTACGAGTTTTCCCTGAGGAGTTAGACCAAAGTGTATCTCAGAATTGGCAGTAGGGCTCAATTCAATCAGAAAACTTAACTTTTGACACAGAGCTCAGATTTGCAGAAGAAACACATATTCATGTTCCCCACGGTTTAAAAAAGGGCAAAAACACATTCAATTTTCAAGTACGAGTTTTCCCTGAGGAGTTAGACCAAAGTGTATCTCAGAATTGGCAGTAGGGCTCAATTCAGTAAGAAAACTTAACTTTTGACACAGAGCTCAGATTTGCAGAAGAAACACATATTCATGTTCCCCACGGTCTAAAAAAGGCAAGAGCACATTCAATTTTCAAGTACAAGTTTTCCCTGAGGAGTTAGACGAAAGTGTATCTCAGAATTGGCAGTAGGGTACAACTCAAGCAGAAAACTTAACTTTTGACACAGAGCTCATATTTGCAGAAGAAACACATATAAATGTTCCCCACGGTCTTAAAAAAGGCAAAAACACATTCAATTTTCAAGTACAAGTTTTCCCTGAGGAGTTAGACCAAAGTGTATCTCAGAATTGGCAGTAGGGCTCAATTCAACCAGAAACCTTATGCTTTGACAGAGAGCTCAGATTTGCAGAAGAAACACATACTCATTTTCCCCACGGTCTAAAAAAGGGCAAAAATACATTCAATTTTCAAGTAAGAGTTTTCCCTGAGGAGTTAGACCAAAGTGTATCTCAGAATTGGCAGTAGGGCTCAATTCAGTAAGAAAACTTAACTTTTGACACAGAGCTCAGATTTGCAGAAGAAACACATATTCATTTTCCCTACGGTCTAAAAAAAGGGAAAAACACATTCAATTTTCAAGTACGAGCTTTCCCTGAGGAGTTAGACCAAAGTGTATCTCAGAATTGGCAGTAGGGCTCAATTCAACCAGAAAACCTAACTTTTGACCCAGAGCTCAGATTTGCAGAAGAAACACATATACATGTTCCCCGCGGTCTAAAAAAGGGCAAAAACACATTCAATTTTCAAGTACGAGTTTTCCCTGAGGAGTTAGACCAAAGTGTATCTCAGAATTGGCAGTAGGGCTCAATTCAACCAGAAACCTTAACTTTTGACCCAGAGCTCAGATTTGCAGAAGAAACACATATTCATGTTCCCCACGGTTTAAAAAAGGGCAAAAACACATTCAATTTTCAAGTACGAGTTTTCCCTGAGGAGATAGACCAAAGTGTATCTCAGAATTGGCAGTAGGGCTCAATTCAACCAGAAAACTTAACTTTTGACCCAGAGCTCAGATTTGCAGAAGAAACACATATTCATGTTCCCCACGGTCGAAAAAAGGCAAAAGCACATTCAATTTTCAAGTACAAATTTTCCCTGAGGAGTTAGACCAAAGTGTATCTCAGAATTGGCAGTAGGGCTCAATTCAACCAGAAACCTTAACTTTTGACCCAGAGCTCAGATTTGCAGAAGAAACACATATTCATGTTCCCCACGGTCTAAAAAAGAGCAAAAACACATTCAATTTTCAAGTACAAGTTTTCCCTGAGGAGTTAGACGAAAGTGTATCTCAGAATTGGCAGTAGGGTACAACTCAACCAGAAACCTTAACTTTTGACCCAGAGCTCAGATTTGCAGAAGAAACACATATTCATGTTCCCCACGGTCTAAAAAAGGCAAAAGCACATTCAATTTTCAAGTACAAGTTTTCCCTGAGGAGTTAGACCAAAGTGTATCTCAGAATTGGCAGTAGGGCTCAATTCAACCAGAAAACTTAACTTATGACAAAGAGCTCAGATTTGCAGAAGAAACACATATTCATTTTCCCTACGGTCTAAAAAAAGGCAAAAACACATTCAATTTTCAAGTACGAGCTTTCCCTGAGGAGTTAGACCAAAGTGTATCTCAGAATTGGCAGTAGGGCTCAATTCAACCAGAAAACCTAACTTTTGACCCAGAGCTCAGATTTGCAGAAAAAACACATATACATGTTCCCCGCGGTCTAAAAAAGGGCAAAAACACATTCAATTTTCAAGTACGAGTTTTCCCTGAGGAGTTAGACCAAAGTGTATCTCAGAATTGGCAGTAGGGCTCAATTCAACCAGAAAACTTAACTTTTGACAAAGAGCTCAGATTTGCAGAAGAAACACATATTCATGTTCCCCACGGTTTAAAAAAGGGCAAAAACACATTCAATTTTCAAGTACGAGTTTTCCCTGAGGAGATAGACCAAAGTGTATCTCAGAATTGGCAGTAGGGCTCAATGCAACCAGAAAACTTAACTTTTGACCCAGAGCTCAGATTTGCAGAAGAAACACATATTCATGTTCCCCACGGTCGAAAAAAGGCAAAAGCACATTCAATTTTCAAGTACAAATTTTCCCTGAGGAGTTAGACCAAAGTGTATCTCAGAATTGGCAGTAGGGCTCAATTCAACCAGAAACCTTAACTTTTGACACAGAGCTCAGATTTGCAGAAGAAACACATATTCGTTTTCCCCACGGTCGAAAAAAGGCAAAAGCACATTCAATTTTCAAGTACAAGTTTTCCCTGAGGAGTTAGACCAAAGTGTATCACAGAATTGGCAGTAGGGCTCAATTCAACCAGAAACCTAAACTTTTGACCCAGAGCTCAGATTTGCAGAAAAAAACACATATTCATTTTCCCCACGGTCGAAAAAAGGCAAAAGCACATTCAATTTTCAAGTACAAGTTTTCCCTGAGGAGTTAGACCAAAGTGTATCTCAGAATTGGCAGTAGGGCTCAATTCAACTAGAAACCTTAACTTTTGACACAGAGCTCAGATTTGCAGAAGAAACACATATTCATGTTCCCCACGGTCTAAAAAAGGCAAAAGCACATTCAATTTTCAAGTACAAGTTTTCCCTGAGGAGTTAGACCAAAGTGTATCTCAGAATTGGCAGTAGGGCTCAATTCAACCAGAAAACTTAACTTATGACAAAGAGCTCAGATTTGCAGAAGAAACACAAATTCATGTTCCACACGGTCTAAAAAAGGGCAAAAATACATTCAATTTTCAAGTAAGAGTTTTCCCTGAGGAGTTAGACCAAAGTGTATCTCAGAATTGGCAGTAGGGCTCAATTCAACCAGAAACCTTAACTTTTGACACAGAGCTCAGATTTGCAGAAGAAACACATACTCATTTTCCCCACGGTCTAAAAAAGGGCAAAAATACATTCAATTTTCAAGTAAGAGTTTTCCCTGAGGAGTTAGACCAAAGTGTATCTCAGAATTGGCAGTAGGGCTCAATTCAGTAAGAAAACTTAACTTTTGACCCAGAGCTCAGATTTGCAGAAAAAAACACATATTCATTTTCCCCACGGTCGAAAAAAGGCAAAAGCACATTCAATTTTCAAGTACAAGTTTTCCCTGAGGAGTTAGACCAAAGTGTATCTCAGAATTGGCAGTAGGGCTCAATTCAACTAGAAACCTTAACGTTTGACACAGAGCTCAGATTTGCAGAAGAAACACATATTCATGTTCCCCACGGTCTAAAAAAGGCAAGAGCACATTCAATTTTCAAGTACAAGTTTTCCCTGAGGAGTTAGACGAAAGTGTATCTCAGAATTGGCAGTAGGGTACAAATCAACCAGAAAACTTAACTTTTGACACAGAGCTCAGATTTGCAGAAGAAACACATATTCATGTTCCCCACGGTCTAAAAAAAGGCAAAAACACATTCAATTTTCAAGTATGAGCTTTCCCTGAGGAGTTAGACCAAAGTGTATTTCAGAATTGGCAGTAGGGCTCAATTCAACCAGAAACCTTAACTTTTGACACAGAGCTCAGATTTGCAGAAGAAACTCAAATTCATTTTCCCCACGGTCTAAAAAAGGGCAAAAATACATTCAATTTTCCAGTAAGAGTTTTCCCTGAGGAGTTAGACCAAAGTGTATCTCAGAATTGGCAGTAGGGTACAACTCAACCAGAAAACTTAACTTTTGACCCAGAGCTCAGATTTGCAAAAGAAACACATATACATGTTCCCCACGGTCTAAAAAAAGGCAAAAACACATTCAATTTTCAACTACGAGCTTTCCCTGAGGAGTTAGACCAACGTGTATCTCAGAATTGGCAGTAGGGCTCAATTCAACCAGAAAACCTAACTTTTGACCCAGAGCTCAGAATTGCAGAAGAAACACATATTCATGTTCCCCACGGTCTAAAAAAGGCAAGAGCACATTCAATTTTCAAGTACAAGTTTTCCCTGAGGAGTTAGACCAAAGTGTATCTCAGAATTGGCAGTAGGGTACAAATCAACCAGAAAACTTAACTTTTGACACAGAGCTCAGATTTGCAGAAGAAACACATATTCATGTTCCCCACGGTCTAAAAAAAGGCAAAAACACATTCAATTTTCAACTACGAGCTTTCCCTGAGGAGTGAGACCAAAGTGTATCTCAGAATTGGCAGTAGGGCTCAATTCAACCAGAAACCTTAACTTTTGACACAGAGCTCAGATTTGCAGAAGAAACTCAAATTCATTTTCCCCACGGTCTAAAAAAGGGCAAAAATACATTCAATTTTCCAGTAAGAGTTTTCCCTGAGGAGTTAGACCAAAGTGTATCTCAGAATTGGCAGTAGGGTACAACTCAACCAGAAAACTTAACTTTTGACCCAGAGCTCAGATTTGCAGAAGAAACAAATATACATGTTCCCCACGGTCTAAAAAAAGGCAAAAACACATTCAATTTTCAACTACGAGCTTTCCCTGAGGAGTTAGACCAAAGTGTATCTCAGAATTGGCAGTAGGGCTCAACTCAACCAGAAAACTTAACTTATGACACAGAGCTTAGATTTGCAGAAGAAACACATATTCATGTTCCCCACGGTCTAAAAAAGAGCAAAAACACATTCAATTTTCAAGTACAAGCTTTCCCTGAGGAGTTAGACCAAAGTGTATCTCAGAATTGGCAGTAGGGCTCAATTCAACCAGAAAACCTAACTTTTGACCCAGAGCTCAGATTTGCAGAAGAAACACATATTCATGTTCCCCACGGTCTAAAAAAGGCAAGAGCACATTCAATTTTCAAGTACAAGTTTTCCCTGAGGAGTTAGACCAAAGTGTATCTCAGAATTGGCAGTAGGGCTCAATTCAACCAGAAAACCTAACTTTTGACCCAGAGCTCAGAATTGCAGAA
This sequence comes from Pituophis catenifer annectens, assembly GCF_029215685.1. NCBI lineage: Eukaryota > Metazoa > Chordata > Lepidosauria > Squamata > Colubridae > Pituophis > Pituophis catenifer. Next base: position 170,799,451 of record NW_027256881.1, read on the forward strand.
GAAACACATATTCATCTTCCCCACGGTCTAAAAAAGGCAAGAGCACATTCAATTTTCAAGTACAAGTTTTCCATGAGGAGTTAGACCAAAGTGTATCTCAGAATTGGCAGTAGGGTACAAATCAACCAGAAAACTTAACTTTTGACACAGAGCTCATATTTGCAGAAGAAACACATATACATGTTCCCCACGGTCTTAAAAAAGGCAAAAACACATTCAATTTTCAACTTCGCGCATTCCCTGAGGAGTTAGACCAAAGTGTATCTCAGAATTGGCAGTAGGGCTCAATTCAACCAGAAACCTTAACTTTTGACACAGAGCTCAGATTTGCAGAAGAAACACATATTCATTTTCCCCACGGTCTAAAAAAGGGCAAAAATACATTCAATTTTCAAGTACGAGTTTTCCCTGAGGAGTTAGACCAAAGTGTATCTCAGAATTGGCAGTAGGGCTCAGTTCAACCAGAAAACTTAACTTTTGACCCAGAGCTCAGATTTGCAGAAGAAACACATATTCATGTTCCCCACGGTCTAAAAAAGGGCAAAAACACATTCAATTTTCAAGTACGAGTTTTCCCTGAGGAGTTAGACCAAAGTGTATCTCAGAATTGGCAGTAGGGCTCAATTCAATCAGAAAACTTAACTTTTGACCCAGAGCTCAGATTTGCAGAAGAAACACATATTCATGTTCCCCACGGTCTAAAAAAAGGCAAAAACACATTCAATTTTCAAGTACGAGCTTTCCCTGAGGAGTTAGACCAAAGTGTATTTCAGAATTGGCAGTAGGGCTCAATTCACCCAGAAAACTTAACTTTTGACCCAGAGCTCAGATTTGCAGAAGAAACACATATTCATTTTCCCCACGGTCTAAAAAAGGGCAAAAATACATTCAATTTTCAAGTAAGAGTTTTCCCTGAGGAGTTAGACCAAAGTGTATCTCAGAATTGGCAGTAGGGCTCAATTCAACCAGAAAACTTAACTTTTGACCCAGAGCTCAGATTTGCAGAAAAAAACACATATTCATTTTCCCCACGGTCTAAAAAAGGCAAAAGCACATTCAATTTTCAAGTACAAGTTTTCCCTGAGGAGTTAGACCAAAGTGTATCTCAGAATTGGCAGTAGGGCTCAATTCAACCAGAAACCTTAACTTTTGACCCAGAGCTCAGATTTGCAGAAAAAAACACATATTCATTTTCCCCACGGTCGAAAAAAGGCAAAAGCACATTCAATTTTCAAGTACAAGTTTTCCCTGAGGAGTTAGACCAAAGTGTATCTCAGAATTGGCAGTAGGGCTCAATTCAACTAGAAACCTTAACTTTTGACACAGAGCTCAGATTTGCAGAAGAAACACATATTCATGTTCCCCACGGTCTAAAAAAGGCAAAAGCACATTCAATTTTCAAGTACAAGTTTTCCCTGAGGAGTTAGACCAAAGTGTATCTCAGAATTGGCAGTAGGGCTCAATTCAACCAGAAAACTTAACTTATGACAAAGAGCTCAGATTTGCAGAAGAAACACAAATTCATGTTCCACACGGTCTAAAAAAGGGCAAAAACACATTCAATTTTCAAGTACAAGTTTTCCCTGAGGAGTGAGACCAAAGTGTATCTCAGAATTGGCAGTAGGGCTCAATTCAACCAGAAACCTTAACTTTTGACACAGAGCTCAGATTTGCAGAAGAAACACATACTCATTTTCCCCACGGTCTAAAAAAAGGCAAAAACACATTCAATTTTCAAGTACGAGCTTTCCCTGAGGAGTTAGACCAAAGTGTATCTCAGAATTGGCAGTAGGGCTCAATTCAGTAAGAAAACTTAACTTTTGACAGAGAGCTCAGATTTGCAGAAGAAACACATATTCATGTTCCCCACGGTCTAAAAAAAGGCAAAAACACATTCAATTTTCAACTACGAGCTTTCCCTGAGGAGTTAGACCAAAGTGTATCTCAGAATTGGCAGTAGGGCTCAACTCAACCAGAAAACTTAACTTATGACACAGAGCTTAGATTTGCAGAAGAAACACATATTCGTGTTCCCCACGGTCTAACAAGGAGCAAAAACACATTCAATTTTCAAGTACGAGCTTTCCCTGAGGAGTTAGACCAACGTGTATCTCAGAATTGGCAGTAGGGCTCAATTCAACCAGAAAACCTAACTTTTGACCCAGAGCTCAGAATTGCAGAAGAAACACATATTCATCTTCCCCACGGTCTAAAAAAGGCAAGAGCACATTCAATTTTCAAGTACAAGTTTTCCCTGAGGAGTTAGACCAAAGTGTATCTCAGAATTGGCAGTAGGGTACAAATCAACCAGAAAACTTAACTTTTGACACAGAGCTCATATTTGCAGAAGAAACACATATACATGTTCCCCACGGTCTTAAAAAAGGCAAAAACACATTCAATTTTCAACTTCGCGCATTCCCTGAGGAGTTAGACCAAAGTGTATCTCAGAATTGGCAGTAGGGCTCAATTCAACCAGAAACCTTAACTTTTGACACAGAGCTCAGATTTGCGGAAGAAACACATATTCATTTTCCCCACGGTCTAAAAAAGGGCAAAAATACATTCAATTTTCAAGTACGAGTTTTCCCTGAGGAGTTAGACCAAAGTGTATCTCAGAATTGGCAGTAGGGCTCAGTTCAACCAGAAAACTTAACTTTTGACCCAGAGCTCAGATTTGCAGAAGAAACACATATTCATGTTCCCCACGGTCTAAAAAAGGGCAAAAACACATTCAATTTTCAAGTACGAGTTTTCCCTGAGGAGTTAGACCAAAGTGTATCTCAGAATTGGCAGTAGGGCTCAATTCAACCAGAAAACTTAACTTTTGACCCAGAGCTCAGATTTGCAGAAGAAACACATATTCATGTTCCCCACGGTCTAAAAAAGGGCAAAAACACATTCAATTTTCAAGTACGAGTTTTCCCTGAGGAGTTAGACCAAAGTGTATCTCAGAATTGGCAGTAGGGCTCAATTCAACCAGAAAACTTAACTTTTGACCCAGAGCTCAGATTTGCAGAAAAAAACACATATTCATGTTCCCCACGGTCTAAAAAAGGCAAGAGCACATTCAATTTTCAAGTACAAGTTTTCCCTGAGGAGTTAGACCAAAGTGTATCTCAGAATTGGCAGTAGGGTACAACTCAACCAGAAAACTTAACTTTTGACAGAGAGCTCAGATTTGCAGAAGAAACACATATACATGTTCCCCACGGTCTAAAAAAAGGCAAAAACACATTCAATTTTCAACTACGAGCTTTCCCTGAGGAGTTAGACCAAAGTGTATCTCAGAATTGGCAGTAGGGCTAAATCCAACCAGAAAACCTAACTTTTGACACAGAGCTCAGATTTGCAGAAGAAACACATATTCATTTTCCCCACGGTCTAAAAAAGGGCAAAAATACATTCAATTTTCAAGTAAGAGTTTTCCCTGAGGAGTTAGACCAAAGTGTATCTCAGAATTGGCAGTAGGGCTCAATTCAACCAGAAACCTTAACTTTTGACACAGAGCTCAGATTTGCAGAAGAAACACATATTCATGTTCCCCACAGTCTAAAAAAGGGCAAAAATACATTCAATTTTCAAGTAAGAGTTTTCCCTGAGGAGTTAGACCAAAGTGTATCTCAGAATTGGCAGTAGGGCTCAATTCAGTAAGAAAACAACTTTTGACACAGAGCTCAGATTTTCAGAAGAAACACATATTCATGTTCCCCACGGTCTAAAAAAGGGCAAAAATAGATTCAATTTTCAAGTAAGAGTTTTCCCTGAGGTGTTAGACCAAAGTGTATCTCAGAATTGGCAGTAGGGCTCAATTCAACCAGAAACCTTAACTTTTGACCCAGAGCTCAGATTTGTAGAAGAAACACATATTAATGTTAACCACAGTCTGAAAAGCGCAAAAACACATTCAATTTTCAAGTACGAACTTTCCCTGAGGAGTTAGACCAAAGTGTAGACTGTATTTCAGAAATGGATTCAATTCAGCCAGAAAAAACTTTAGACATAGAGCTCAGATTTACAGAAGAAACACATATTCATTTTCCCCACGGTCTAAAAAAGGGCAAAAACACATTCAATTTTCAAGTACGAGCTTTCCCTGAGGAGTTAGACCAAAGTGTAGACTGTATTTCAGAACTGGATTCAATTCAGTCAGAAAAAACTTTAGACATAGAGCTCAGATTTACAAAAGAAACACATATTCATTTTCCCCACGGTCCCAAAAAGGGCAAAAGCACATTCAATTTTCAAGTACGAGCTTTCCCTGAGGAGTTAGACCAAAGTGTATCTCAGAATTGGCAGTAGGGCTCAATTCAACCAGAAAACCTAACTTTTGACCCAGAGCTCAGATTTGCAGAAGAAACACATATTCATGTTCCCCACGGTCTAAAAAAGGCAAAAGCACATTCAATTTTCAAGTACAAGTTTTCCCTGAGGAGTTAGACCAAAGTGTATCTCAGAATTGGCAGTAGGGTACAACTCAACCAGAAAACTTAACTTTTGACAGAGAGCTCAGATTTGCAGAAGAAACACATATACATGTTCCCCACGGTCTAAAAAAAGGCAAAAACACATTCAATTTTCAACTACGAGCTTTCCCTGAGGAGTTAGACCAAAGTGTATCTCAGAATTGGCAGTAGGGCTAAATCCAACCAGAAAACCTAACTTTTGACACAGAGCTCAGATTTGCAGAAGAAACACATATTCATTTTCCCCAGGGTCTAAAAAAGGGCAAAAATACATTCAATTTTCAAGTAAGAGTTTTCCCTGAGGAGTTAGACCAAAGTGTATCTCAGAATTGGCAGTAGGGCTCAATTCAACCAGAAAACTTAACTTTTGACCCAGAGCTCAGATTTGCAGAAAAAAACACATATTCATTTTCCCCACGGTCGAAAAAAGGCAAAAGCACATTCAATTTTCAAGTACAAGTTTTCCCTGAGGAGTTAGACCAAAGTGTATCTCAGAATTGGCAGTAGGGCTCAATTCAACCAGAAACCTTAACTTTTGACACAGAGCTCAGATTTGCAGAAGAAACACATATTCATTTTCCCCACGGTCTAAAAAAGGGCAAAAATACATTCAATTTTTAAGTAAGAGTTTTCCCTGAGGAGTTAGACCAAAGTGTATCTCAGAATTGGCAGTAGGGCTCAATTCAACCAGAAACCTTAACTATTGACCAAGAGCTCAGATTTGCAGAAGAAACACATATTCATGTTCCCCACGGTCTAAAAAAGGCAAAAGCACATTCAATTTTCAAGTACAGGTTTTCCCTGAGGAGTTAGACCAAAGTGTATCTCAGAATTGGCAGTAGGGCTGAATTCAACCAGAAACCTTAACTTTTGACACAGAGCTCAGATTTGCAGAAGAAACACATATTCATTTTCCCCACGGTCTAAAAAAGGGCAAAAATACATTCAATTTTCAAGAAAGAGTTTTCCCTGAGGAGTTAGACCAAAGTGTATCTCAGAATTGGCAGTAGGGCTCAATTCAGTAAGAAAACTTAACTTTTGACACAGAGCTCAGATTTGCAGAAGAAACACATATTCATGTTCCCCACGGTCTAAAAAAAGGCAAAAACACATTCAATTTTCAAGTACGAGCTTTCCCTGAGGAGTTAGACCAAAGTGTATCTCAGAATTGGCAGTAGGGCTCAATTCAACCAGAAAACTTAACTTTTGACCCAGAGCTCAGATTTGCAGAAGAAACACATATTCATTTTCCCCACGGTCTAAAAAAGGGCAAAAATACATTCAATTTTCAAGTAAGAGTTTTCCCTGAGGAGTTAAACCAAAGTGTATCTCAGAATTGGCAGTAGGGCTCAATTCAGTAAGAAAACTTAACTTTTGACAGAGAGCTCAGATTTGCAGAAGAAACACATATTCATGTTCCCCACGGTCTAAAAAAAGGCAAAAACACATTCAATTTTCAACTACGAGCTTTCCCTGAGGAGTGAGACCAAAGTGTATCTCAGAATTGGCAGTAGGGCTCAATTCAACCAGAAACCTTAACTTTTGACCCAGAGCTCAGATTTGCAGAAGAAACACATATTCATGTTCCCCACGGTCTAAAAAAGGGCAAAAACACATTCAGTTTTCAAGTACGAGTTTTCCCTGAGGAGTTAGACCAAAGTTTATCTCAGAATTGGCAGTAGGGCTCAATTCAACCAGAAAACTTAACTTTTGACCCAGAGCTCAGATTTGCAGAAAAAAACACATATTCATTTTCCCCACGGTCGAAAAAAGGCAAAAGCACATTCAATTTTCAAGTACAAGTTTTCCCTGAGGAGTTAGACCAAAGTGTATCTCAGAATTGGCAGTAGGGCTCAATTCAACCAGAAACCTTAACTTTTGACCCAGAGCTCAGATTTGCAGAAGAAACACATATTCATGTTCCCCACGGTCTAAAAAAGGCAAAAGCACATTCAATTTTCAAGTACAAGTTTTCCCTGAGGAGTTAGACCAAAGTGTATCTCAGAATTGGCAGTAGGGCTCAATTCAACCAGAAAACTTAACTTATGACAAAGAGCTCAGATTTGCAGAAGAAACACAAATTCATGTTCCACACGGTCTAAAAAAGAGCAAAAACACATTCAATTTTCAAGTACAAGTTTTCCCTGAGGAGTGAGACCAAAGTGTATCTCAGAATTGGCAGTAGGGCTCAATTCAACCAGAAACCTTAACTTTTGACACAGAGCTCAGATTTGCAGAAGAAACACATACTCATTTTCCCCACGGTCTAAAAAAGGGCAAAAATACATTCAATTTTCAAGTAAGAGTTTTCCCTGAGGAGTTAGACCAAAGTGTATCTCAGAATTGGCAGTAGGGCTCAATTCAGTAAGAAAACTTAACTTTTGACACAGAGCTCAGATTTGCAGAAGAAACACATATTCATGTTCCCCACGGTCTAAAAAAAGGCAAAAACACATTCAATTTTCAAGTACGAGCTTTCCCTGAGGAGTTAGACCAAAGTGTATCTCAGAATTGGCAGTAGGGCTCAATTCAACCAGAAAACTTAACTTTTGACCCAGAGCTCAGATTTGCAGAAGAAACACATATTCATTTTCCCCACGGTCTAAAAAAGGGCAAAAATACATTCAATTTTCAAGTAAGAGTTTTCCCTGAGGAGTTAAACCAAAGTGTATCTCAGAATTGGCAGTAAGGCTCAATTCAGTAAGAAAACTTAACTTTTGACAGAGAGCTCAGATTTGCAGAAGAAACACATATTCATGTTCCCCACGGTCTAAAAAAAGGCAAAAACACATTCAATTTTCAACTACGAGCTTTCCCTGAGGAGTGAGACCAAAGTGTATCTCAGAATTGGCAGTAGGGCTCAATTCAACCAGAAACCTTAACTTTTGACACAGAGCTCAGATTTGCAGAAGAAACTCAAATTCATTTTCCCCACGGTCTAAAAAAGGGCAAAAATACATTCAATTTTCAAGTAAGAGTTTTCCCTGAGGAGTTAGACCAAAGTGTATCTCAGAATTGGCAGTAGGGTACAACTAACCAGAAAACTTAACTTTTGACACAGAGCTCAGATTTGCAGAAGAAACACATATACATGTTCCCCACGGTCTAAAAAAAGGCAAAAACACATTTAATTTTCAACTACGAGCTTTCCCTGAGGAGTTAGACCAAAGTGTATCTCAGAATTGGCAGTAGGGCTCAACTCAACCAGAAAACTTAACTTATGACACAGAGCTTAGATTTGCAGAAGAAACACATATTCATGTTCCCCACGGTCTAAAAAAGGCAAGAGCACATTCAATTTTCAAGTACAAGTTTTCCCTGAGGGGTTAGACCAAAGTGTATCTCAGAATTAGCAGTAGGGCTCAATTCAACCAGAAAACCTAACTTTTGAACCAGAGCTCAGATTTGCAGAAGAAACACATATTAATGTTCCCCACGGTCTAAAAAAGGGCAAAAGCACATTCAATTTTCAACTACAAGCTTCCCCTGAGGAGTTAGACCAAAGTGTATCTCAGAATTGGCAGTAGGGTTCAATCCAACCAGAAAACCTAACTTTTGACAGAGAGCTCAAATTTGCAGAAGAAACACATATTCATGTTCCCCACGGTCTAAAAAAGGGCAAAAACACATTCAATTTTCAAGTACAAGTTTTCCCTGAGGAGTTAGACCAAAGTGTATCTCAGAATTGGCAGTAGGGCTCAATTCAACCAGAAAACTTATCCTTTGACACAGAGCTCAGATTTGCAGAAGAAACACATATTCATGTTCCCCACGGTCTAAAAAAGGGCAAAAATACATTCAATTTTCAAGTAAGAGTTTTCCCTGAGGAGTTAGACCAAAGTGTATCTCAGAATTGGCAGTAGGGTACAACTCAAACAGAAACTTAACTTTTGACACAGAGCTCAGATTTGCAGAAGAAACACATATACATGTTCCCCACGGTCTAAAAAAAGGCAAAAACACATTTAATTTTCAACTACGAGCTTTCCCTGAGGAGTTAGACCAAAGTGTATCTCAGAATTGGCAGTAGGGCTCAACTCAACCAGAAAACTTAACTTATGACACAGAGCTTAGATTTGCAGAAGAAACACATATTCATGTTCCCCACGGTCTAAAAAAGGCAAGAGCACATTCAATTTTCAAGTACAAGTTTTCCCTGAGGGGTTAGACCAAAGTGTATCTCAGAATTAGCAGTAGGGCTCAATTCAACCAGAAAACCTAACTTTTGAACCAGAGCTCAGATTTGCAGAAGAAACACATATTAATGTTCCCCACGGTCTAAAAAAGGGCAAAAGCACATTCAATTTTCAACTACAAGCTTCCCCTGAGGAGTTAGACCAAAGTGTATCTCAGAATTGGCAGTAGGGTTCAATCCAACCAGAAAACCTAACTTTTGACAGAGAGCTCAAATTTGCAGAAGAAACACATATTCATGTTCCCCACGGTCTAAAAAAGGGCAAAAACACATTCAATTTTCAAGTACAAGTTTTCCCTGAGGAGTTAGACCAAAGTGTATCTCAGAATTGGCAGTAGGGCTCAATTCAACCAGAAAACTTATCCTTTGACACAGAGCTCAGATTTGCAGAAGAAACACATATTCATGTTCCCCACGGTCTAAAAAAGGGCAAAAATACATTCAATTTTCAAGTAAGAGTTTTCCCTGAGGAGTTAGACCAAAGTGTATCTCAGAATTGGCAGTAGGGTACAACTCAAACAGAAAACTTAACTTTTGACACAGAGCTCAGATTTGCAGAAGAAACACATATACATGTTCCCCACGGTGTAAAAAAAGGCAAAAACACATTCAATTTTCAAGTACGAACTTTCCCTGAGGAGTTAGACCAAAGTGTAGACTGTATTTCAGAACTGGATTCAATTCAGCCAGAAAAAACTTTAGTCATAGAGCTCAGATTTAGAGAAGAAACACATATTCATTTTCCCCACGGTCTAAAAAAGGGCAAAAACACATTCAATTTTCAAGTACGAGCTTTCCCTGAGGAGTTAGACAAAAGTGTAGACTGTATTTCAGAACTGGATTCAATTCAGTCAGAAAAAACTTTAGACATAGAGCTCAGATTTACAAAGGAAACACATATTCATTTTCCCCACGGTCTCAAAAAGGGCAAAAGCACATTCAATTTTCAAGTACGAGCTTTCCCTGAAGAGTTAGACCAAAGTGTATCTCAGAATTGGCAGTAGGGCTCAATTCAACCAGAAACCTTAACTTTTGACACAGAGCTCAGATTTGCAGAAGAAACACATATTCATTTTCCCCACGGTCTCAAAAAGGGCAAAAGCACATTCAATTTTCAAGTACGAGCTTTCCCTGAAGAGTTAGACCAAAGTGTATCTCAGAATTGGCAGTAGGGCTCAATTCAACCAGAAACCTTAACTTTTGACACAGAGCTCAGATATGCAGAAGAAACACATATTCATTTTCCCCACGGTCTAAAAAAGGGCAAAAACACATTCAATTTTCAAGTACAAGTTTTCCCTCAGGAGTTAGACCAAAGTGTATCTCAGAATTGGCAGTAGGGCTCAATTCAACCAGAAAACTTATCCTTTGACACAGAGCTCAGATTTGCAGAAGAAACACATATTCATTTTCCCCACGGTCTAAAAAAGGGCAAAAACACATTCAATTTTCAAGTACGAGCTTTCCCTGAGGAATTAGACCAAAGTGTAGGCTGTATTTCAGAACTGGATTCAATTCAGTGAGAAAAAACTTTAGACATAGAGCTCAGATTTACAAAAGAAACACATATTCATTTTCCCCACGGTCTAAAAAAAGGCAAAAGCACATTCAATTTTCAAGTACGAGCTTTCCCTGAGGAGTTAGACAAAGTGTATCTCAGAATTGGCAGTAGGGCTAAATTCAACCAGAAAACCTAACTTTTGACAGAGAGCTCAGATTTGCAGAAGAAACACATATTCATGTTCCCCACGGTCTAAAAAAGGGCAAAAGCACATTCAATTTTCAACTACGAGCTTTCCCTGAGGAGTTAGACCAAAGTGTATCTCAGAATTGGCAGTAGGGCTCAATCCAACCAGAAAACCTAACTTTTGACAGAGAGTTCAAATTTGCAGAAGAAACACATATTCATGTTCCCCACGGTCTAAAAAAGGGCAAAAACACATTCAATTTTCAAGTACAAGTTTTCCCTGAGGAGTTAGACCAAAGTGTATCTCAGAATTGGCAGTAGGGCTCAATTCAACCAGAAAACCTAACTTTTGACAGAGAGCTCAAATTTGCTGAAGAAACACATATTCATGTTCCCCACGGTCTAAAAAAGGGCAAAAATAGATTCAATTTTCAAGTAAGAGTTTTCCCGGAGGAGTTAGACCAAAGTGTATCTCAGAATTGGCAGTAGGGCTCAATTCAACCAGAAACCTTAACTTTTGACCCAGAGCTCAGATTTGTAGAAGAAACACATATTAATGTTAACCACAGTCTGAAAAGCGCAAAAACACATTCAATTTTCAAGTACGAACTTTCCCTGAGGAGTTAGACCAAAGTGTAGACTGTATTTCAGAACTGGATTCAATTCAGCCAGAAAAAACTTTAGACATAGAGCTCAGATTTACAGAAGAAACACATATACATTTTCCCCACGGTCTAAAAAAGGGCAAAAACACATTCAATTTTCAAGTACGAGCTTTCCCTGAGGAGTTAGACCAAAGTGTAGACTGTATTTCAGAACTGGATTCAATTCAGCCAGAAAAAACTTTAGACATAGAGCTCAGATTTACAGAAGAAACACATATTCATTTTCCCCACGGTCTAAAAAAGGGCAAAAACACATTCAATTTTCAAGTACGAGCTTTCCCTGAAGAGTTAGACCAAAGTGTATCTCAGAATTGGCAGTAGGGCTCAATTCAACCAGAAACCTTAACTTTTGACCCAGAGCTCAGATTTGCAGAAGAAACACATATTCATGTTCCCCACGGTCTAAAAAAGGGCAAAAACACATTCAATTTTCAAGTACAAGTTTTCCCTCAGGAGTTAGACCAAAGTGTATCTCAGAATTGGCAGTAGGGCTCAATTCAACCAGAAAACTTATCCTTTGACACAGAGCTCAGATTTGCAGAAGAAACACATATTCATTTTCCCCACGGTCTAAAAAAGGGCAAAAGCACATTCAATTTTCAACTACGAGCTTTCCCTGAGGAGTTAGACCAAAGTGTATCTCAGAATTGGCAGTAGGGCTCAATCCAACCAGAAAACCTAACTTTTGACAGAGAGCTCAAATTTGCAGAAGAAACACATATTCATGTTCCCCACGGTCTAAAAAAGGTCAAAAACACATTCAATTTTCAAGTACAAGTTTTCCCTGAGGAGTTAGACCAAAGTGTATCTCAGAATTGGCAGTAGGGCTCAATTCAACCAGAAAACCTAACTTTTGACAGAGAGCTCAAATTTGCTGAAGAAACACATATTCATGTTCCCCACGGTCTAAAAAAGGGCAAAAATAGATTCAATTTTCAAGTAAGAGTTTTCCCGGAGGAGTTAGACCAAAGTGTATCTCAGAATTGGCAGTAGGGCTCAATTCAACCAGAAACCTTAACTTTTGACCCAGAGCTCAGATTTGTAGAAGAAACACATATTAATGTTAACCACAGTCTGAAAAGCGCAAAAACACATTCAATTTTCAAGTACGAACTTTCCCTGAGGAGTTAGACCAAAGTGTAGACTGTATTTCAGAACTGGATTCAATTCAGCCAGAAAAAACTTTAGACATAGAGCTCAGATTTACAGAAGAAACACATATTCATTTTCCCCACGGTCTAAAAAAGGGCAAAAACACATTCAATTTTCAAGTACGAGCTTTCCCTGAGGAGTTAGACCAAAGTGTAGACTGTATTTCAGAACTGGATTCAATTCAGCCAGAAAAAACTTTAGACATAGAGCTCAGATTTACAGAAGAAACACATATTCATTTTCCCCACGGTCTAAAAAAGGGCAAAAACACATTCAATTTTCAAATACGAGCTTTCCCTGAGGAGATAGACCAAAGTGTAGACTGTATTTCAGAACTGGATTCAATTCAGTCAGAAAAAACGTTAGACATAGAGCTCAGATTTACAAAAGAAACACATATTCATTTTCCCCACGGTCTCAAAAAGGGCAAAAGCACATTCAATTTTCAAGTACGAGCTTTCCCTGAGGAGTTAGACCAAAGTGTATCTCAGAATTGGCAGTAGGGCTCAATTCAACCAGAAACCTTAACTTTTGACACAGAGCTCAGATTTGCAGAGAAACACATATTCATGTTCCCCACGGTCTAAAAAAGGGCAAAAATACATTCAATTTTCAAGTAAGAGTTTTCCGTGAGGAGTTAGACCAAAGTGTATCTCAGAATTGGCAGTAGGGCTCAATTCAGTAAGAAAACTTAACTTTTGACACAGGGCTCAGATTTGCAGAAGAAACACATATTCATGTTCCCCACGGTCTAAAAAAAGGCAAAAGCACATTCAATTTTCAAGTACGAGCTTTCCCTGAGGAGTTAGACCAAAGTGTATCTCAGAATTGGCAGTAAGGCTCAATTCAACCAGAAAACCTAACTTTTGACACAGAGCTCAGATTTGCAGAAGAAACACATATTCATGTTCCCCACGGTCTAAAAAAAGGCAAAAGCACATTCAATTTTCAAGTACGAGCTTTCCCTGAGGAGTTAGTACAAAGTGTATCTCAGAATTGGCAGTAGGGCTCAATTCAACCAGAAACCCTAACTTTTGACCCAGAGCTCAGATTTGCAGAAGAAACACATATTCATGTTCCCCACGGTCTAAAAAAGGGCAAAAGCACATTCAATTTTCAACTACGAGCTTCCCCTGAGGAGTTAGACCAAAGTGTATCTCAGAATTGGCAGTAGGGCTCAATCCAACCAGAAAACCTAACTTTTGACAGAGAGCTCAAATTTGTAGAAGAAACACATATTCATGTTCCCCACGGTCTAAAAAAGGGCAAAAACACATTCAATTTTCAAGTACAAGTTTTCCCTGAGGAGTTAGACCAAAGTGTATCTCAGAATTGGCAGTAGGGCTCAATTCAACCAGAAAACTTATCCTTTGACACAGAGCTCAGATTTACAGAAGAAACACATATTCATGTTCCCCACGGTCTAAAAAAGGGCAAAAATAGATTCAATTTGAACACATATTCATGTTCCCCACGGTCTAAAAAAACGCAAAAGCACATTCAATTTTCAAGTACGAGCTTTCCCTGAGGAGTTAGACCAAAGTGTATCTCAGAATTGGCAGTAGGGCTCAATTCAACCAGAAAACTTATCCTTTGACACAGAGCTCAGATTTACAGAAGAAACACATATTCATGTTCCCCACGGTCTAAAAAAGGGCAAAAATAGATTCAATTTTCAAGTAAGAGTTTTCCCTGTGGAGTTAGACCAAAGTGTATCTCAGAATTGGCAGTAGGGCTCAATTCAACCAGAAACCTTAACTTTTGACACAGAGCTCAGATTTGTAGAAGAAACACATATTAATGTTAACCACAGTCTGAAAAGCGCAAAAACACATTCAATTTTCAAGTACGAACTTTCCCTGAGGAGTTAGACCAAAGTGTATCTCAGAATTGGCAGTAGGGCTCAATTCAACCAGAAAACCTAACTTTTGACCCAGAGCTCAGATTTGCAGAAGAAACACATATTCATGTTCCCCACGGTCTAAAAAAGGGCAAAAGCACATTCAATTTTCAACTACGAGCTTCCCCTGAGGAGTTAGACCAAAGTGTATCTCAGAATTGGCAGTAGGGCTCAATTCAGTAAGAAAACTTAACTTTTGACACAGAGCTCAGATTTGCAGAAGAAACACATATTCATGTTCCCCACGGTCTAAAAAAAGGCAAAAGCACATTCAATTTTTAAGTACGAGCTTTCCCTGAGGAGTTAGACCAAAGTGTATCTCAGAATTGGCAGTAGGGCTCAATCCAACCAGAAAACCTAACTTTTGACAGAGAGCTCAAATTTGCAGAAGAAACACATATTCATGTTCCCCACGGTCTAAAAAAGGACAAAAACACATTCAATTTTCAAGTACAAGTTTTCCCTGAGGAGTTAGACCAAAGTGTATCTCAGAATTGGCAGTAGGGCTCAATTCAACCAGAAAAAATAACTTTTGACACAGAGCTCAGATTTGCAGAAGAAACACATATTCATGTTCCCCACGGTCTAAAAAAGGGCAAAAACACATTCAATTTTCAAGTAAGAGTTTTCCCTGAGGAGTTAGACCAAAGTGTATCTCAGAATTGGCAGTAGGGCTCAATTCAACCAGAAAACTTATCCTTTGACACAGAGCTCAGATTTACAGAAAAAACACATATTCATGTTCCCCACGGTCTAAAAAAGGGCAAAAATAGATTCAATTTTCAAGTAAGAGTTTTCCCTGAGGAGTTAGACCAAAGTGTATCTCAGAATTGGCAGTAGGGCTCAATTCAACCAGAAACCTTAACTTTTGACCCAGAGCTCAGATTTGTAGAAGAAACACATATTAATGTTAACCACAGTCTGAAAAGCGCAAAAACACATTCAATTTTCAAGTACGAACTTTCCCTGAGGAGTTAGACCAAAGTGTAGACTGTATTTCAGAAATGGATTCAATTCAGCCAGAAAAAACTTTAGACATAGAGCTCAGATTTACAAAAGAAACACATATTCATTTTCCCCACGGTCTCAAAAAGGGCAAAAGCACATTCAATTTTCAAGTACGAGCTTTCCCTGAGGAGTTAGACCAAAGTGTATCTCAGAATTGGCAGTAGGGCTCAATTCAACCAGAAACCTTAACTTTTGACACAGAGCTCAGATTTGCAGAGGAAACACATATTCATGTTCCCCACGGTCTAAAAAAGGGCAAAAATACATTCAATTTTCAAGTAAGAGTTTTCCCTGAGGAGTTAGACCAAAGTGTATCTCAGAATTGGCAGTAGGGCTCAATTCAGTAAGACAACTTAACTTTTGACACAGAGCTCAGATTTGCAGAAGAAACACATATTCATGTTCCCCACGGTCTAAAAAAAGGCAAAAGCACATTCAATTTTCAAGTAAGAGTTTTCCCTGAGGAGTTAGACCAAAGTGTATCTCAGAATTGGCAGTAGGGCTCAATTCAGTAAGAAAATAACTTTTGACACAGAGCTCAGATTTGCAGAAGAAACACATATTCATGTTCCCCACGGTCTAAAAAAAGGCAAAAGCACATTCAATTTTCAAGTACGAGCTTTCCCTGAGGAGTTAGACCAAAGTGTATCTCAGAATTGGCAGTAGGGCTCAATTCAACCAGAAACCTTAACTTTTGACACAGAGCTCAGATTTGCAGAGGAAACACATATTCATGTTCCCCACGGTCTAAAAAAGGGCAAAAATACATTCAATTTTCAAGTAAGAGTTTTCCCTGAGGAGTTAGACCAAAGTGTATCTCAGAATTGGCAGTAGGGCTCAATTCAACCAGAAACCTTAACTTTTGACACAGAGCTCAGATTTGCAGAAGAAACACATATTCATGTTCCCCACGGTCTAAAAAAAGGCAAAAGCACATTCAATTTTCAAGTAAGAGTTTTCCCTGAGGAGTTAGACCAAAGTGTATCTCAGAATTGGCAGTAGGGCTCAATTCAGTAAGAAAACAACTTTTGACACAGAGCTCAGATTTGCAGAAGAAACACATATTCATGTTCCCCACGGTCTAAAAAAAGGCAAAAGCACATTCAATTTTCAAGTAGGAGCTTTCCCTGAGGAGTTAGACCAAAGTGTATCTCAGAATTGGCAGTAGGGCTCAATTCAACCAGAAAACCTAACTTTTGACACAGAGCTCAGATTTGCAGAAGAAACACATATTCATGTTCCCCACGGTCTAAAAAACGGCAAAAACACATTCAATTTTCAAGTACAAGTTTTCCCTGAGGAGTTAGACCAAAGTGTATCTCAGAATTGGCAGTAGGGCTCAATTCAACCAGAAAACTTATCCTTTGACACAGAGCTCAGATTTACAGAAGAAACACATATTCATGTTCCCCACGGTCTAAAAAAGGGCAAAAATAGATTCAATTTTCAAGTAAAAGTTTTCCCTGAGGAGTTAGACCAAAGTGTATCTCAGAATTGGCAGTAGGGCTCAATTCAACCAGAAACCTTAACTTTTGACCCAGAGCTCAGATTTGTAGAAGAAACACATATTAATGTTAACCACAGTCTGAAAAGCGCAAAAACACATTCAATTTTCAAGTACGAACTTTCCCTGAGGAGTTAGACCAAAGTGTAGACTGTATTTCAGAAATGGATTCAATTCAGCCAGAAAAAACTTTAGACATAGAGCTCAGATTTACAGAAGAAACACATATTCATTTTCCCCACGGTCTAAAAAAGGGCAAAAACACATTCAATTTTCAAGTACGAGCTTTCCCTGAGGAGTTAGACCAAAGTGTAGACTGTATTTCAGAACTGGATTCAATTCAGTCAGAAAAAACTTTAGACATAGAGCTCAGATTTACAAAAGAAACACATATTCATTTTCCCCACGGTCCCAAAAAGGGCAAAAGCACATTCAATTTTCAAGTACGAGTTTTCCCTGAGGAGTTAGACCAAAGTGTATCTCAGAATTGGCAGTAGGGCTCAATTCAACCAGAAAACCTAACTTTTGACCCAGAGCTCAGATTTGCAGAAGAAACACATATTCATGTTCCCCACGGTCTAAAAAAGGCAAGAGCACATTCAATTTTCAAGTACAAGTTTTCCCTGAGGAGTTAGACCAAAGTGTATCTCAGAATTGGCAGTAGGGTACAACTCAACCAGAAAACTTAACTTTTGACAGAGAGCTCAGATTTGCAGAAGAAACACATATACATGTTCCCCACGGTCTAAAAAAAGGCAAAAACACATTCAATTTTCAACTACGAGCTTTCCCTGAGGAGTTAGACCAAAGTGTATCTCAGAATTGGCAGTAGGGCTAAATCCAACCAGAAAACCTAACTTTTGACACAGAGCTCAGATTTGCAGAAGAAACACATATTCATTTTCCCCACGGTCTAAAAAAGGGCAAAAATACATTCAATTTTCAAGTAAGAGTTTTCCCTGAGGAGTTAGACCAAAGTGTATCTCAGAATTGGCAGTAGGGCTCAATTCAACCAGAAACCTTAACTTTTGACACAGAGGTCAGATTTGCAGAAGAAACACATATTCATGTTCCCCACGGTCTAAAAAAGGGCAAAAATACATTCAATTTTCAAGTAAGAGTTTTCCCTGAGGAGTTAGACCAAAGTGTATCTCAGAATTGGCAGTAGGGCTCAATTCAGTAAGAAAACAACTTTTGACACAGAGCTCAGATTTGCAGAAGAAACACATATTCATGTTCCCCACGGTCTAAAAAAGGGCAAAAATAGATTCAATTTTCAAGTAAGAGTTTTCCCTGAGGTGTTAGACCAAAGTGTATCTCAGAATTGGCAGTAGGGCTCAATTCAACCAGAAACCTTAACTTTTGACCCAGAGCTCAGATTTGTAGAAGAAACACATATTAATGTTAACCACAGTCTGAAAAGCGCAAAAACACATTCAATTTTCAAGTACGAACTTTCCCTGAGGAGTTAGACCAAAGTGTAGACTGTATTTCAGAAATGGATTCAATTCAGCCAGAAAAAACTTTAGACATAGAGCTCAGATTTACAGAAGAAACACATATTCATTTTCCCCACGGTCTAAAAAAGGGCAAAAACACATTCAATTTTCAAGTACGAGCTTTCCCTGAGGAGTTAGACCAAAGTGTAGACTGTATTTCAGAACTGGATTCAATTCAGTCAGAAAAAACTTTAGACATAGAGCTCAGATTTACAAAAGAAACACATATTCATTTTCCCCACGGTCCCAAAAAGGGCAAAAGCACATTCAATTTTCAAGTAAGAGTTTTCCCTGAGGAGTTAGACCAAAGTGTAGACTGTATTTCAGAACTGGATTCAATTCAGTCAGAAAAAACTTTAGACATAGAGCTCAGATTTACAAAGGAAACACATATTCATTTTCCCCACGGTCTCAAAAAGGGCAAAAGCACATTCAATTTTCAACTACGAGCTTTCCCTGAGGAGTTAGACCAAAGTGTATCTCAGAATTGGCAGTAGGGCTCAATCCAACCAGAAAACCTAACTTTTGACAGAGAGTTCAAATTTGCAGAAGAAACACATATTCATGTTCCCCACGGTCTAAAAAAGGGCAAAAACACATTCAATTTTCAAGTACAAGTTTTCCCTGAGGAGTTAGACCAAAGTGTATCTCAGAATTGGCAGTAGGGCTCAATTCAACCAGAAAACCTAACTTTTGACAGAGAGCTCAAATTTGCTGAAGAAACACATATTCATGTTCCCCACGGTCTAAAAAAGGGCAAAAATAGATTCAATTTTCAAGTAAGAGTTTTCCCGGAGGAGTTAGACCAAAGTGTATCTCAGAATTGGCAGTAGGGCTCAATTCAACCAGAAACCTTAACTTTTGACCCAGAGCTCAGATTTGTAGAAGAAACACATATTAATGTTAACCACAGTCTGAAAAGCGCAAAAACACATTCAATTTTCAAGTACGAACTTTCCCTGAGGAGTTAGACCAAAGTGTAGACTGTATTTCAGAACTGGATTCAATTCAGCCAGAAAAAACTTTAGACATAGAGCTCAGATTTACAAAAGAAACACATATTCATTTTCCCCACGGTCTCAAAAAGGGCAAAAGCACATTCAATTTTCAAGTACGAGCTTTCCCTGAGGAGTTAGACCAAAGTGTATCTCAGAATTGGCAGTAGGGCTCAATTCAACCAGAAACCTTAACTTTTGACACAGAGCTCAGATTTGCAGAGGAAACACATATTCATGTTCCCCACGGTCTAAAAAAGGGCAAAAATACATTCAATTTTCAAGTAAGAGTTTTCCCTGAGGAGTTAGACCAAAGTGTATCTCAGAATTGGCAGTAGGGCTCAATTCAGTAAGACAACTTAACTTTTGACACAGAGCTCAGATTTGCAGAAGAAACACATATTCATGTTCCCCACGGTCTAAAAAAAGGCAAAAGCACATTCAATTTTCAAGTAAGAGTTTTCCCTGAGGAGTTAGACCAAAGTGTATCTCAGAATTGGCAGTAGGGCTCAATTCAGTAAGAAAATAACTTTTGACACAGAGCTCAGATTTGCAGAAGAAACACATATTCATGTTCCCCACGGTCTAAAAAAAGGCAAAAGCACATTCAATTTTCAAGTACGAGCTTTCCCTGAGGAGTTAGACCAAAGTGTATCTCAGAATTGGCAGTAGGGCTCAATTCAACCAGAAACCTTAACTTTTGACACAGAGCTCAGATTTGCAGAGGAAACACATATTCATGTTCCCCACGGTCTAAAAAAGGGCAAAAATACATTCAATTTTCAAGTAAGAGTTTTCCCTGAGGAGTTAGACCAAAGTGTATCTCAGAATTGGCAGTAGGGCTCAATTCAACCAGAAACCTTAACTTTTGACACAGAGCTCAGATTTGCAGAAGAAACACATATTCATGTTCCCCACGGTCTAAAAAAAGGCAAAAGCACATTCAATTTTCAAGTAAGAGTTTTCCCTGAGGAGTTAGACCAAAGTGTATCTCAGAATTGGCAGTAGGGCTCAATTCAGTAAGAAAACAACTTTTGACACAGAGCTCAGATTTGCAGAAGAAACACATATTCATGTTCCCCACGGTCTAAAAAAAGGCAAAAGCACATTCAATTTTCAAGTAGGAGCTTTCCCTGAGGAGTTAGACCAAAGTGTATCTCAGAATTGGCAGTAGGGCTCAATTCAACCAGAAAACCTAACTTTTGACACAGAGCTCAGATTTGCAGAAGAAACACATATTCATGTTCCCCACGGTCTAAAAAACGGCAAAAACACATTCAATTTTCAAGTACAAGTTTTCCCTGAGGAGTTAGACCAAAGTGTATCTCAGAATTGGCAGTAGGGCTCAATTCAACCAGAAAACTTATCCTTTGACACAGAGCTCAGATTTACAGAAGAAACACATATTCATGTTCCCCACGGTCTAAAAAAGGGCAAAAATAGATTCAATTTTCAAGTAAAAGTTTTCCCTGAGGAGTTAGACCAAAGTGTATCTCAGAATTGGCAGTAGGGCTCAATTCAACCAGAAACCTTAACTTTTGACCCAGAGCTCAGATTTGTAGAAGAAACACATATTAATGTTAACCACAGTCTGAAAAGCGCAAAAACACATTCAATTTTCAAGTACGAACTTTCCCTGAGGAGTTAGACCAAAGTGTAGACTGTATTTCAGAAATGGATTCAATTCAGCCAGAAAAAACTTTAGACATAGAGCTCAGATTTACAGAAGAAACACATATTCATTTTCCCCACGGTCTAAAAAAGGGCAAAAACACATTCAATTTTCAAGTACGAGCTTTCCCTGAGGAGTTAGACCAAAGTGTAGACTGTATTTCAGAACTGGATTCAATTCAGTCAGAAAAAACTTTAGACATAGAGCTCAGATTTACAAAAGAAACACATATTCATTTTCCCCACGGTCCCAAAAAGGGCAAAAGCACATTCAATTTTCAAGTACGAGTTTTCCCTGAGGAGTTAGACCAAAGTGTATCTCAGAATTGGCAGTAGGGCTCAATTCAACCAGAAAACCTAACTTTTGACCCAGAGCTCAGATTTGCAGAAGAAACACATATTCATGTTCCCCACGGTCTAAAAAAGGCAAGAGCACATTCAATTTTCAAGTACAAGTTTTCCCTGAGGAGTTAGACCAAAGTGTATCTCAGAATTGGCAGTAGGGTACAACTCAACCAGAAAACTTAACTTTTGACAGAGAGCTCAGATTTGCAGAAGAAACACATATACATGTTCCCCACGGTCTAAAAAAAGGCAAAAACACATTCAATTTTCAACTACGAGCTTTCCCTGAGGAGTTAGACCAAAGTGTATCTCAGAATTGGCAGTAGGGCTAAATCCAACCAGAAAACCTAACTTTTGACACAGAGCTCAGATTTGCAGAAGAAACACATATTCATTTTCCCCACGGTCTAAAAAAGGGCAAAAATACATTCAATTTTCAAGTAAGAGTTTTCCCTGAGGAGTTAGACCAAAGTGTATCTCAGAATTGGCAGTAGGGCTCAATTCAACCAGAAACCTTAACTTTTGACACAGAGGTCAGATTTGCAGAAGAAACACATATTCATGTTCCCCACGGTCTAAAAAAGGGCAAAAATACATTCAATTTTCAAGTAAGAGTTTTCCCTGAGGAGTTAGACCAAAGTGTATCTCAGAATTGGCAGTAGGGCTCAATTCAGTAAGAAAACAACTTTTGACACAGAGCTCAGATTTGCAGAAGAAACACATATTCATGTTCCCCACGGTCTAAAAAAGGGCAAAAATAGATTCAATTTTCAAGTAAGAGTTTTCCCTGAGGTGTTAGACCAAAGTGTATCTCAGAATTGGCAGTAGGGCTCAATTCAACCAGAAACCTTAACTTTTGACCCAGAGCTCAGATTTGTAGAAGAAACACATATTAATGTTAACCACAGTCTGAAAAGCGCAAAAACACATTCAATTTTCAAGTACGAACTTTCCCTGAGGAGTTAGACCAAAGTGTAGACTGTATTTCAGAAATGGATTCAATTCAGCCAGAAAAAACTTTAGACATAGAGCTCAGATTTACAGAAGAAACACATATTCATTTTCCCCACGGTCTAAAAAAGGGCAAAAACACATTCAATTTTCAAGTACGAGCTTTCCCTGAGGAGTTAGACCAAAGTGTAGACTGTATTTCAGAACTGGATTCAATTCAGTCAGAAAAAACTTTAGACATAGAGCTCAGATTTACAAAAGAAACACATATTCATTTTCCCCACGGTCCCAAAAAGGGCAAAAGCACATTCAATTTTCAAGTAAGAGTTTTCCCTGAGGAGTTAGACCAAAGTGTAGACTGTATTTCAGAACTGGATTCAATTCAGTCAGAAAAAACTTTAGACATAGAGCTCAGATTTACAAAGGAAACACATATTCATTTTCCCCACGGTCTCAAAAAGGGCAAAAGCACATTCAATTTTCAACTACGAGCTTTCCCTGAGGAGTTAGACCAAAGTGTATCTCAGAATTGGCAGTAGGACTCAATCCAACCAGAAAACCTAACTTTTGACAGAGAGTTCAAATTTGCAGAAGAAACACATATTCATGTTCCCCACGGTCTAAAAAAGGGCAAAAACACATTCAATTTTCAAGTACAAGTTTTCCCTGAGGAGTTAGACCAAAGTGTATCTCAGAATTGGCAGTAGGGCTCAATTCAACCAGAAAACCTAACTTTTGACAGAGAGCTCAAATTTGCTGAAGAAACACATATTCATGTTCCCCACGGTCTAAAAAAGGGCAAAAATAGATTCAATTTTCAAGTAAGAGTTTTCCCGGAGGAGTTAGACCAAAGTGTATCTCAGAATTGGCAGTAGGGCTCAATTCAACCAGAAACCTTAACTTTTGACCCAGAGCTCAGATTTGTAGAAGAAACACATATTAATGTTAACCACAGTCTGAAAAGCGCAAAAACACATTCAATTTTCAAGTACGAACTTTCCCTGAGGAGTTAGACCAAAGTGTAGACTGTATTTCAGAACTGGATTCAATTCAGCCAGAAAAAACTTTAGAAATAGAGCTCAGATTTACAGAAGAAACACATATTCATGTTCCCCACGGTCTAAAAAAGGGCAAAAACACATTCAATTTTCAAGTACAAGTTTTCCCTGAGGAGTTAGACCAAAGTGTATCTCAGAATTGGCAGTAGGGCTCAATTCAACCAGAAAACCTAACTTTTGACACAGAGCTCAGATTTGCAGAAGAAACACATATTCATTTTCCCCACGGTCTAAAAAAGGGCAAAAATACATTCAATTTTCAAGTAAGAGTTTTCCCTGAGGAGTTAGACCAAAGTGTATCTCAGAATTGGCAGTAGGGCTCAATTCAACCAGAAACCTTAACTTTTGACACAGAGCTCAGATTTGCAGAAGAAACACATATTCATGTTCCCCACGGTCTAAAAAAGGGCAAAAATACATTCAATTTTCAAGTAAGAGTTTTCCCTGAGGAGTTAGACCAAAGTGTATCTCAGAATTGGCAGTAGGGCTCAATTCAGTAAGAAAACAACTTTTGACACAGAGCTCAGATTTGCAGAAGAAACACATATTCATGTTCCCCACGGTCTAAAAAAGGGCAAAAATAGATTCAATTTTCAAGTAAGAGTTTTCCCTGAGGTGTTAGACCAAAGTGTATCTCAGAATTGGCAGTAGGGCTCAATTCAACCAGAAACCTTAACTTTTGACCCAGAGCTCAGATTTGTAGAAGAAACACATATTAATGTTAACCACAGTCTGAAAAGCGCAAAAACACATTCAATTTTCAAGTACGAACTTTCCCTGAGGAGTTAGACCAAAGTGTAGACTGTATTTCAGAAATGGATTCAATTCAGCCAGAAAAAACTTTAGACATAGAGCTCAGATTTACAGAAGAAACACATATTCATTTTCCCCACGGTCTAAAAAAGGGCAAAAACACATTCAATTTTCAAGTACGAGCTTTCCCTGAGGAGTTAGACCAAAGTGTAGACTGTATTTCAGAACTGGATTCAATTCAGTCAGAAAAAACTTTAGACATAGAGCTCAGATTTACAAAAGAAACACATATTCATTTTCCCCACGGTCCCAAAAAGGGCAAAAGCACATTCAATTTTCAAGTACGAGCTTTCCCTGAGGAGTTAGACAAAAGTGTAGACTGTATTTCAGAACTGGATTCAATTCAGTCAGAAAAAACTTTAGACATAGAGCTCAGATTTACAAAGGAAACACATATTCATTTTCCCCACGGTCTCAAAAAGGGCAAAAGCACATTCAATTTTCAAGTACGAGCTTTCCCTGAAGAGTTAGACCAAAGTGTATCTCAGAATTGGCAGTAGGGCTCAATTCAACCAGAAACCTTAACTTTTGACACAGAGCTCAGATTTGCAGAAGAAACACATATTCATTTTCCCCACGGTCTCAAAAAGGGCAAAAGCAAATTCAATTTTCAAGTACGAGCTTTCCCTGAAGAGTTAGACCAAAGTGTATCTCAGAATTGGCAGTAGGGCTCAATTCAACCAGAAACCTTAACTTTTGACACAGAGCTCAGATTTGCAGAAGAAACACATATTCATTTTCCCCACGGTCTCAAAAAGGGCAAAAGCACATTCAATTTTCAAGTACGAGCTTTCCCTGAAGAGTTAGACCAAAGTGTATCTCAGAATTGGCAGTAGGGCTCAATTCAACCAGAAACCTTAACTTTTGACACAGAGCTCAGATTTGCAGAAGAAACACATATTCATGTTCCCCACGGTCTAAAAAAGGGCAAAAACACATTCAATTTTCAAGTACAAGTTTTCCCTCAGGAGTTAGACCAAAGTGTATCTCAGAATTGGCAGTAGGGCTCAATTCAACCAGAAAACTTATCCTTTGACACAGAGCTCAGATTTGCAGAAGAAACACATATTCATTTTCCCCACGGTCTAAAAAAGGGCAAAAACACATTCAATTTTCAAGTACGAGCTTTCCCTGAGGAATTAGACCAAAGTGTAGGCTGTATTTCAGAACTGGATTCAATTCAGTGAGAAAAAACTTTAGACATAGAGCTCAGATTTACAAAAGAAACACATATTCATTTTCCCCACGGTCTAAAAAAAGGCAAAAGCACATTCAATTTTCAAGTACGAGCTTTCCCTGAGGAGTTAGACAAAGTGTATCTCAGAATTGGCAGTAGGGCTCAATCCAACCAGAAAACCTAACTTTTGACAGAGAGCTCAAATTTGCAGAAGAAACACATATTCATGTTCCCCACGGTCTAAAAAAGGGCAAAAGCACATTCAATTTTCAACTACGAGCTTTCCCTGAGGAGTTAGACCAAAGTGTATCTCAGAATTGGCAGTAGGGCTCAATCCAACCAGAAAACCTAACTTTTGACAGAGAGCTCAAATTTGCAGAAGAAACACATATTCATGTTCCCCACGGTCTAAAAAAGGGCAAAAACACATTCAATTTTCAAGTACAAGTTTTCCCTGAGGAGTTAGACCAAAGTGTATCTCAGAATTGGCAGTAGGGCTCAATTCAACCAGAAAACCTAACTTTTGACAGAGAGCTCAAATTTGCTGAAGAAACACATATTCATGTTCCCCACGGTCTAAAAAAAAGCAAAAATAGATTCAATTTTCAAGTAAGAGTTTTCCCGGAGGAGTTAGACCAAAGTGTATCTCAGAATTGGCAGTAGGGCTCAATTCAACCAGAAACCTTAACTTTTGACCCAGAGCTCAGATTTGTAGAAGAAACACATATTAATGTTAACCACAGACTGAAAAGCGCAAAAACACATTCAATTTTCAAGTACGAACTTTCCCTGAGGAGTTAGACCAAAGTGTAGACTGTATTTCAGAACTGGATTCAATTCAGCCAGAAAAAACTTTAGACATAGAGCTCAGATTTACAGAAGAAACACATATTCATGTTCCCCACGGTCTAAAAAAGGGCAAAAACACATTCAATTTTCAAGTACAAGTTTTCCCTGAGGAGTTAGACCAAAGTGTATCTCAGAATTGGCAGTAGGGCTCAATTCAACCAGAAAACCTAACTTTAGACACAGAGCTCAGATTTGCAGAAGAAACACATATTCATTTTCCCCACGGTCTAAAAAAGGGCAAAAATACATTCAATTTTCAAGTAAGAGTTTTCCCTGAGGAGTTAGACCAAAGTGTATCTCAGAATTGGCAGTAGGGCTCAATTCAACCAGAAACCTTAACTTTTGACACAGAGCTCAGATTTGCAGAAGAAACACATATTCATGTTCCCCACGGTCTAAAAAAGGGCAAAAATACATTCAATTTTCAAGTAAGAGTTTTCCCTGAGGAGTTAGACCAAAGTGTATCTCAGAATTGGCAGTAGGGCTCAATTCAGTAAGAAAACAACTTTTGACACAGAGCTCAGATTTGCAGAAGAAACACATATTCATGTTCCCCACGGTCTAAAAAAGGGCAAAAATAGATTCAATTTTCAAGTAAGAGTTTTCCCTGAGGTGTTAGACCAAAGTGTATCTCAGAATTGGCAGTAGGGCTCAATTCAACCAGAAACCTTAACTTTTGACCCAGAGCTCAGATTTGTAGAAGAAACACATATTAATGTTAACCACAGTCTGAAAAGCGCAAAAACACATTCAATTTTCAAGTACGAACTTTCCCTGAGGAGTTAGACCAAAGTGTAGACTGTATTTCAGAAATGGATTCAATTCAGCCAGAAAAAACTTTAGACATAGAGCTCAGATTTACAGAAGAAACACATATTCATTTTCCCCACGGTCTAAAAAAGGGCAAAAACACATTCAATTTTCAAGTACGAGCTTTCCCTGAGGAGTTAGACCAAAGTGTAGACTGTATTTCAGAACTGGATTCAATTCAGTCAGAAAAAACTTTAGACATAGAGCTCAGATTTACAAAAGAAACACATATTCATTTTCCCCACGGTCCCAAAAAGGGCAAAAGCACATTCAATTTTCAAGTAAGAGTTTTCCCTGAGGAGTTAGACCAAAGTGTAGACTGTATTTCAGAACTGGATTCAATTCAGTCAGAAAAAACTTTAGACATAGAGCTCAGATTTACAAAGGAAACACATATTCATTTTCCCCACGGTCTCAAAAAGGGCAAAAGCACATTCAATTTTCAAGTACGAGCTTTCCCTGAAGAGTTAGACCAAAGTGTATCTCAGAATTGGCAGTAGGGCTCAATTCAACCAGAAAACCTAACTTTTGACACAGAGCTCAGATTTGCAGAAGAAACACATATTCATGTTCCCCACGGTCTAAAAAACGGCAAAAACACATTCAATTTTCAAGTACAAGTTTTCCCTGAGGAGTTAGACCAAAGTGTATCTCAGAATTGGCAGTAGGGCTCAATTCAACCAGAAAACTTATCCTTTGACACAGAGCTCAGATTTACAGAAGAAACACATATTCATGTTCCCCACGGTCTAAAAAAGGGCAAAAATAGATTCAATTTTCAAGTAAAAGTTTTCCCTGAGGAGTTAGACCAAAGTGTATCTCAGAATTGGCAGTAGGGCTCAATTCAACCAGAAACCTTAACTTTTGACCCAGAGCTCAGATTTGTAGAAGAAACACATATTAATGTTAACCACAGTCTGAAAAGCGCAAAAACACATTCAATTTTCAAGTACGAACTTTCCCTGAGGAGTTAGACCAAAGTGTAGACTGTATTTCAGAAATGGATTCAATTCAGCCAGAAAAAACTTTAGACATAGAGCTCAGATTTACAGAAGAAACACATATTCATTTTCCCCACGGTCTAAAAAAGGGCAAAAACACATTCAATTTTCAAGTACGAGCTTTCCCTGAGGAGTTAGACCAAAGTGTAGACTGTATTTCAGAACTGGATTCAATTCAGTCAGAAAAAACTTTAGACATAGAGCTCAGATTTACAAAAGAAACACATATTCATTTTCCCCACGGTCCCAAAAAGGGCAAAAGCACATTCAATTTTCAAGTAAGAGTTTTCCCTGAGGAGTTAGACCAAAGTGTAGACTGTATTTCAGAACTGGATTCAATTCAGTCAGAAAAAACTTTAGACATAGAGCTCAGATTTACAAAGGAAACACATATTCATTTTCCCCACGGTCTCAAAAAGGGCAAAAGCACATTCAATTTTCAAGTACGAGCTTTCCCTGAAGAGTTAGACCAAAGTGTATCTCAGAATTGGCAGTAGGGCTCAATTCAACCAGAAAACCTAACTTTTGACAC
The DNA here is from genome assembly GCF_029215685.1 of Pituophis catenifer annectens. Taxonomy (NCBI): domain Eukaryota; kingdom Metazoa; phylum Chordata; class Lepidosauria; order Squamata; family Colubridae; genus Pituophis; species Pituophis catenifer. Next base: position 170,827,729 of record NW_027256881.1, read on the forward strand.
AGAGCTCAGATTTGCAGAAGAAACACATATTCATGTTCCCCACGGTCTAAAAAACGGCAAAAACACATTCAATTTTCAAGTACAAGTTTTCCCTGAGGAGTTAGACCAAAGTGTATCTCAGAATTGGCAGTAGGGCTCAATTCAACCAGAAAACTTATCCTTTGACACAGAGCTCAGATTTACAGAAGAAACACATATTCATGTTCCCCACGGTCTAAAAAAGGGCAAAAATAGATTCAATTTTCAAGTAAAAGTTTTCCCTGAGGAGTTAGACCAAAGTGTATCTCAGAATTGGCAGTAGGGCTCAATTCAACCAGAAACCTTAACTTTTGACCCAGAGCTCAGATTTGTAGAAGAAACACATATTAATGTTAACCACAGTCTGAAAAGCGCAAAAACACATTCAATTTTCAAGTACGAACTTTCCCTGAGGAGTTAGACCAAAGTGTAGACTGTATTTCAGAAATGGATTCAATTCAGCCAGAAAAAACTTTAGACATAGAGCTCAGATTTACAGAAGAAACACATATTCATTTTCCCCACGGTCTAAAAAAGGGCAAAAACACATTCAATTTTCAAGTACGAGCTTTCCCTGAGGAGTTAGACCAAAGTGTAGACTGTATTTCAGAACTGGATTCAATTCAGTCAGAAAAAACTTTAGACATAGAGCTCAGATTTACAAAAGAAACACATATTCATTTTCCCCACGGTCCCAAAAAGGGCAAAAGCACATTCAATTTTCAAGTACGAGTTTTCCCTGAGGAGTTAGACCAAAGTGTATCTCAGAATTGGCAGTAGGGCTCAATTCAACCAGAAAACCTAACTTTTGACCCAGAGCTCAGATTTGCAGAAGAAACACATATTCATTTTCCCCACGGTCTAAAAAAGGGCAAAAACACATTCAATTTTCAAGTACGAGCTTTCCCTGAGGAATTAGACCAAAGTGTAGGCTGTATTTCAGAACTGGATTCAATTCAGTGAGAAAAAACTTTAGACATAGAGCTCAGATTTACAAAAGAAACACATATTCATTTTCCCCACGGTCTAAAAAAAGGCAAAAGCACATTCAATTTTCAAGTACGAGCTTTCCCTGAGGAGTTAGACAAAGTGTATCTCAGAATTGGCAGTAGGGCTCAATCCAACCAGAAAACCTAACTTTTGACAGAGAGCTCAAATTTGCAGAAGAAACACATATTCATGTTCCCCACGGTCTAAAAAAGGGCAAAAGCACATTCAATTTTCAACTACGAGCTTTCCCTGAGGAGTTAGACCAAAGTGTATCTCAGAATTGGCAGTAGGGCTCAATCCAACCAGAAAACCTAACTTTTGACAGAGAGCTCAAATTTGCAGAAGAAACACATATTCATGTTCCCCACGGTCTAAAAAAGGGCAAAAACACATTCAATTTTCAAGTACAAGTTTTCCCTGAGGAGTTAGACCAAAGTGTATCTCAGAATTGGCAGTAGGGCTCAATTCAACCAGAAAACCTAACTTTTGACAGAGAGCTCAAATTTGCTGAAGAAACACATATTCATGTTCCCCACGGTCTAAAAAAAAGCAAAAATAGATTCAATTTTCAAGTAAGAGTTTTCCCGGAGGAGTTAGACCAAAGTGTATCTCAGAATTGGCAGTAGGGCTCAATTCAACCAGAAACCTTAACTTTTGACCCAGAGCTCAGATTTGTAGAAGAAACACATATTAATGTTAACCACAGACTGAAAAGCGCAAAAACACATTCAATTTTCAAGTACGAACTTTCCCTGAGGAGTTAGACCAAAGTGTAGACTGTATTTCAGAACTGGATTCAATTCAGCCAGAAAAAACTTTAGACATAGAGCTCAGATTTACAGAAGAAACACATATTCATGTTCCCCACGGTCTAAAAAAGGGCAAAAACACATTCAATTTTCAAGTACAAGTTTTCCCTGAGGAGTTAGACCAAAGTGTATCTCAGAATTGGCAGTAGGGCTCAATTCAACCAGAAAACCTAACTTTAGACACAGAGCTCAGATTTGCAGAAGAAACACATATTCATTTTCCCCACGGTCTAAAAAAGGGCAAAAATACATTCAATTTTCAAGTAAGAGTTTTCCCTGAGGAGTTAGACCAAAGTGTATCTCAGAATTGGCAGTAGGGCTCAATTCAACCAGAAACCTTAACTTTTGACACAGAGCTCAGATTTGCAGAAGAAACACATATTCATGTTCCCCACGGTCTAAAAAAGGGCAAAAATACATTCAATTTTCAAGTAAGAGTTTTCCCTGAGGAGTTAGACCAAAGTGTATCTCAGAATTGGCAGTAGGGCTCAATTCAGTAAGAAAACAACTTTTGACACAGAGCTCAGATTTGCAGAAGAAACACATATTCATGTTCCCCACGGTCTAAAAAAGGGCAAAAATAGATTCAATTTTCAAGTAAGAGTTTTCCCTGAGGTGTTAGACCAAAGTGTATCTCAGAATTGGCAGTAGGGCTCAATTCAACCAGAAACCTTAACTTTTGACCCAGAGCTCAGATTTGTAGAAGAAACACATATTAATGTTAACCACAGTCTGAAAAGCGCAAAAACACATTCAATTTTCAAGTACGAACTTTCCCTGAGGAGTTAGACCAAAGTGTAGACTGTATTTCAGAAATGGATTCAATTCAGCCAGAAAAAACTTTAGACATAGAGCTCAGATTTACAGAAGAAACACATATTCATTTTCCCCACGGTCTAAAAAAGGGCAAAAACACATTCAATTTTCAAGTACGAGCTTTCCCTGAGGAGTTAGACCAAAGTGTAGACTGTATTTCAGAACTGGATTCAATTCAGTCAGAAAAAACTTTAGACATAGAGCTCAGATTTACAAAAGAAACACATATTCATTTTCCCCACGGTCCCAAAAAGGGCAAAAGCACATTCAATTTTCAAGTAAGAGTTTTCCCTGAGGAGTTAGACCAAAGTGTAGACTGTATTTCAGAACTGGATTCAATTCAGTCAGAAAAAACTTTAGACATAGAGCTCAGATTTACAAAGGAAACACATATTCATTTTCCCCACGGTCTCAAAAAGGGCAAAAGCACATTCAATTTTCAAGTACGAGCTTTCCCTGAAGAGTTAGACCAAAGTGTATCTCAGAATTGGCAGTAGGGCTCAATTCAACCAGAAAACCTAACTTTTGACACAGAGCTCAGATTTGCAGAAGAAACACATATTCATGTTCCCCACGGTCTAAAAAACGGCAAAAACACATTCAATTTTCAAGTACAAGTTTTCCCTGAGGAGTTAGACCAAAGTGTATCTCAGAATTGGCAGTAGGGCTCAATTCAACCAGAAAACTTATCCTTTGACACAGAGCTCAGATTTACAGAAGAAACACATATTCATGTTCCCCACGGTCTAAAAAAGGGCAAAAATAGATTCAATTTTCAAGTAAAAGTTTTCCCTGAGGAGTTAGACCAAAGTGTATCTCAGAATTGGCAGTAGGGCTCAATTCAACCAGAAACCTTAACTTTTGACCCAGAGCTCAGATTTGTAGAAGAAACACATATTAATGTTAACCACAGTCTGAAAAGCGCAAAAACACATTCAATTTTCAAGTACGAACTTTCCCTGAGGAGTTAGACCAAAGTGTAGACTGTATTTCAGAAATGGATTCAATTCAGCCAGAAAAAACTTTAGACATAGAGCTCAGATTTACAGAAGAAACACATATTCATTTTCCCCACGGTCTAAAAAAGGGCAAAAACACATTCAATTTTCAAGTACGAGCTTTCCCTGAGGAGTTAGACCAAAGTGTAGACTGTATTTCAGAACTGGATTCAATTCAGTCAGAAAAAACTTTAGACATAGAGCTCAGATTTACAAAAGAAACACATATTCATTTTCCCCACGGTCCCAAAAAGGGCAAAAGCACATTCAATTTTCAAGTACGAGTTTTCCCTGAGGAGTTAGACCAAAGTGTATCTCAGAATTGGCAGTAGGGCTCAATTCAACCAGAAAACCTAACTTTTGACCCAGAGCTCAGATTTGCAGAAGAAACACATATTCATGTTCCCCACGGTCTAAAAAAGGCAAGAGCACATTCAATTTTCAAGTACAAGTTTTCCCTGAGGAGTTAGACCAAAGTGTATCTCAGAATTGGCAGTAGGGTACAACTCAACCAGAAAACTTAACTTTTGACAGAGAGCTCAGATTTGCAGAAGAAACACATATACATGTTCCCCACGGTCTAAAAAAAGGCAAAAACACATTCAATTTTCAACTACGAGCTTTCCCTGAGGAGTTAGACCAAAGTGTATCTCAGAATTGGCAGTAGGGCTAAATCCAACCAGAAAACCTAACTTTTGACACAGAGCTCAGATTTGCAGAAGAAACACATATTCATTTTCCCCACGGTCTAAAAAAGGGCAAAAATACATTCAATTTTCAAGTAAGAGTTTTCCCTGAGGAGTTAGACCAAAGTGTATCTCAGAATTGGCAGTAGGGCTCAATTCAACCAGAAACCTTAACTTTTGACACAGAGGTCAGATTTGCAGAAGAAACACATATTCATGTTCCCCACGGTCTAAAAAAGGGCAAAAATACATTCAATTTTCAAGTAAGAGTTTTCCCTGAGGAGTTAGACCAAAGTGTATCTCAGAATTGGCAGTAGGGCTCAATTCAGTAAGAAAACAACTTTTGACACAGAGCTCAGATTTGCAGAAGAAACACATATTCATGTTCCCCACGGTCTAAAAAAGGGCAAAAATAGATTCAATTTTCAAGTAAGAGTTTTCCCTGAGGTGTTAGACCAAAGTGTATCTCAGAATTGGCAGTAGGGCTCAATTCAACCAGAAACCTTAACTTTTGACCCAGAGCTCAGATTTGTAGAAGAAACACATATTAATGTTAACCACAGTCTGAAAAGCGCAAAAACACATTCAATTTTCAAGTACGAACTTTCCCTGAGGAGTTAGACCAAAGTGTAGACTGTATTTCAGAAATGGATTCAATTCAGCCAGAAAAAACTTTAGACATAGAGCTCAGATTTACAGAAGAAACACATATTCATTTTCCCCACGGTCTAAAAAAGGGCAAAAACACATTCAATTTTCAAGTACGAGCTTTCCCTGAGGAGTTAGACCAAAGTGTAGACTGTATTTCAGAACTGGATTCAATTCAGTCAGAAAAAACTTTAGACATAGAGCTCAGATTTACAAAAGAAACACATATTCATTTTCCCCACGGTCCCAAAAAGGGCAAAAGCACATTCAATTTTCAAGTACGAGCTTTCCCTGAGGAGTTAGACAAAAGTGTAGACTGTATTTCAGAACTAGATTCAATTCAGTCAGAAAAAACTTTAGACATAGAGCTCAGATTTACAAAGGAAACACATATTCATTTTCCCCACGGTCTCAAAAAGGGCAAAAGCACATTCAATTTTCAAGTACGAGCTTTCCCTGAAGAGTTAGACCAAAGTGTATCTCAGAATTGGCAGTAGGGCTCAATTCAACCAGAAACTTTAACTTTTGACACAGAGCTCAGATTTGCAGAAGAAACACATATTCATTTTCCCCACGGTCTCAAAAAGGGCAAAAGCACATTCAATTTTCAAGTACGAGCTTTCCCTGAAGAGTTAGACCAAAGTGTATCTCAGAATTGGCAGTAGGGCTCAATTCAACCAGAAACCTTAACTTTTGACACAGAGCTCAGATTTGCAGAAGAAACACATATTCATGTTCCCCACGGTCTAAAAAAGGGCAAAAACACATTCAATTTTCAAGTACAAGTTTTCCCTCAGGAGTTAGACCAAAGTGTATCTCAGAATTGGCAGTAGGGCTCAATTCAACCAGAAAACTTATCCTTTGACACAGACCTCAGATTTGCAGAAGAAACACATATTCATTTTCCCCACGGTCTAAAAAAGGGCAAAAACACATTCAATTTTCAAGTACGAGCTTTCCCTGAGGAATTAGACCAAAGTGTAGGCTGTATTTCAGAACTGGATTCAATTCAGTGAGAAAAAACTTTAGACATAGAGCTCAGATTTACAAAAGAAACACATATTCATTTTCCCCACGGTCTAAAAAAAGGCAAAAGCACATTCAATTTTCAAGTACGAGCTTTCCCTGAGGAGTTAGACAAAGTGTATCTCAGAATTGGCAGTAGGGCTCAATCCAACCAGAAAACCTAACTTTTGACAGAGAGCTCAAATTTGCAGAAGAAACACATATTCATGTTCCCCACGGTCTAAAAAAGGGCAAAAGCACATTCAATTTTCAACTACGAGCTTTCCCTGAGGAGTTAGACCAAAGTGTATCTCAGAATTGGCAGTAGGGCTCAATCCAACCAGAAAACCTAACTTTTGACAGAGAGTTCAAATTTGCAGAAGAAACACATATTCATGTTCCCCACGGTCTAAAAAAGGGCAAAAACACATTCAATTTTCAAGTACAAGTTTTCCCTGAGGAGTTAGACCAAAGTGTATCTCAGAATTGGCAGTAGGGCTCAATTCAACCAGAAAACCTAACTTTTGACAGAGAGCTCAAATTTGCTGAAGAAACACATATTCATGTTCCCCACGGTCTAAAAAAGGGCAAAAATAGATTCAATTTTCAAGTAAGAGTTTTCCCGGAGGAGTTAGACCAAAGTGTATCTCAGAATTGGCAGTAGGGCTCAATTCAACCAGAAACCTTAACTTTTGACCCAGAGCTCAGATTTGTAGAAGAAACACATATTAATGTTAACCACAGTCTGAAAAGCGCAAAAACACATTCAATTTTCAAGTACGAACTTTCCCTGAGGAGTTAGACCAAAGTGTAGACTGTATTTCAGAACTGGATTCAATTCAGCCAGAAAAAACTTTAGAAATAGAGCTCAGATTTACAGAAGAAACACATATTCATGTTCCCCACGGTCTAAAAAAGGGCAAAAACACATTCAATTTTCAAGTACAAGTTTTCCCTGAGGAGTTAGACCAAAGTGTATCTCAGAATTGGCAGTAGGGCTCAATTCAACCAGAAAACCTAACTTTTGACACAGAGCTCAGATTTGCAGAAGAAACACATATTCATTTTCCCCACGGTCTAAAAAAGGGCAAAAATACATTCAATTTTCAAGTAAGAGTTTTCCCTGAGGAGTTAGACCAAAGTGTATCTCAGAATTGGCAGTAGGGCTCAATTCAACCAGAAACCTTAACTTTTGACACAGAGCTCAGATTTGCAGAAGAAACACATATTCATGTTCCCCACGGTCTAAAAAAGGGCAAAAATACATTCAATTTTCAAGTAAGAGTTTTCCCTGAGGAGTTAGACCAAAGTGTATCTCAGAATTGGCAGTAGGGCTCAATTCAGTAAGAAAACAACTTTTGACACAGAGCTCAGATTTGTAGAAGAAACACATATTAATGTTAACCACAGTCTGAAAAGCGCAAAAACACATTCAATTTTCAAGTACGAACTTTCCCTGAGGAGTTAGACCAAAGTGTAGACTGTATTTCAGAAATGGATTCAATTCAGCCAGAAAAAACTTTAGACATAGAGCTCAGATTTACAGAAGAAACACATATTCATTTTCCCCACGGTCTAAAAAAGGGCAAAAACACATTCAATTTTCAAGTACGAGCTTTCCCTGAGGAGTTAGACCAAAGTGTAGACTGTATTTCAGAACTGGATTCAATTCAGTCAGAAAAAACTTTAGACATAGAGCTCAGATTTACAAAAGAAACACATATTCATTTTCCCCACGGTCCCAAAAAGGGCAAAAGCACATTCAATTTTCAAGTACGAGTTTTCCCTGAGGAGTTAGACCAAAGTGTATCTCAGAATTGGCAGTAGGGCTCAATTCAACCAGAAAACCTAACTTTTGACCCAGAGCTCAGATTTGCAGAAGAAACACATATTCATGTTCCCCACGGTCTAAAAAAGGCAAGAGCACATTCAATTTTCAAGTACAAGTTTTCCCTGAGGAGTTAGACCAAAGTGTATCTCAGAATTGGCAGTAGGGTACAACTCAACCAGAAAACTTAACTTTTGACAGAGAGCTCAGATTTGCAGAAGAAACACATATACATGTTCCCCACGGTCTAAAAAAAGGCAAAAACACATTCAATTTTCAACTACGAGCTTTCCCTGAGGAGTTAGACCAAAGTGTATCTCAGAATTGGCAGTAGGGCTAAATCCAACCAGAAAACCTAACTTTTGACACAGAGCTCAGATTTGCAGAAGAAACACATATTCATTTTCCCCACGGTCTAAAAAAGGGCAAAAATACATTCAATTTTCAAGTAAGAGTTTTCCCTGAGGAGTTAGACCAAAGTGTATCTCAGAATTGGCAGTAGGGCTCAATTCAACCAGAAACCTTAACTTTTGACACAGAGGTCAGATTTGCAGAAGAAACACATATTCATGTTCCCCACGGTCTAAAAAAGGGCAAAAATACATTCAATTTTCAAGTAAGAGTTTTCCCTGAGGTGTTAGACCAAAGTGTATCTCAGAATTGGCAGTAGGGCTCAATTCAGTAAGAAAACAACTTTTGACACAGAGCTCAGATTTGCAGAAGAAACACATATTCATGTTCCCCACGGTCTAAAAAAGGGCAAAAATAGATTCAATTTTCAAGTAAGAGTTTTCCCTGAGGTGTTAGACCAAAGTGTATCTCAGAATTGGCAGTAGGGGCTCAATTCAACCAGAAACCTTAACTTTTGACCCAGAGCTCAGATTTGTAGAAGAAACACATATTAATGTTAACCACAGTCTGAAAAGCGCAAAAACACATTCAATTTTCAAGTACGAACTTTCCCTGAGGAGTTAGACCAAAGTGTAGACTGTATTTCAGAAATGGATTCAATTCAGCCAGAAAAAACTTTAGACATAGAGCTCAGATTTACAGAAGAAACACATATTCATTTTCCCCACGGTCTAAAAAAGGGCAAAAACACATTCAATTTTCAAGTACGAGCTTTCCCTGAGGAGTTAGACCAAAGTGTAGACTGTATTTCAGAACTGGATTCAATTCAGTCAGAAAAAACTTTAGACATAGAGCTCAGATTTACAAAAGAAACACATATTCATTTTCCCCACGGTCCCAAAAAGGGCAAAAGCACATTCAATTTTCAAGTACGAGCTTTCCCTGAGGAGTTAGACAAAAGTGTAGACTGTATTTCAGAACTGGATTCAATTCAGTCAGAAAAAACTTTAGACATAGAGCTCAGATTTACAAAGGAAACACATATTCATTTTCCCCACGGTCTCAAAAAGGGCAAAAGCACATTCAATTTTCAAGTACGAGCTTTCCCTGAAGAGTTAGACCAAAGTGTATCTCAGAATTGGCAGTAGGGCTCAATTCAACCAGAAACTTTAACTTTTGACACAGAGCTCAGATTTGCAGAAGAAACACATATTCATTTTCCCCACGGTCTCAAAAAGGGCAAAAGCACATTCAATTTTCAAGTACGAGCTTTCCCTGAAGAGTTAGACCAAAGTGTATCTCAGAATTGGCAGTAGGGCTCAATTCAACCAGAAACCTTAACTTTTGACACAGAGCTCAGATTTGCAGAAGAAACACATATTCATGTTCCCCACGGTCTAAAAAAGGGCAAAAACACATTCAATTTTCAAGTACAAGTTTTCCCTCAGGAGTTAGACCAAAGTGTATCTCAGAATTGGCAGTAGGGCTCAATTCAACCAGAAAACTTATCCTTTGACACAGACCTCAGATTTGCAGAAGAAACACATATTCATTTTCCCCACGGTCTAAAAAAGGGCAAAAACACATTCAATTTTCAAGTACGAGCTTTCCCTGAGGAATTAGACCAAAGTGTAGGCTGTATTTCAGAACTGGATTCAATTCAGTGAGAAAAAACTTTAGACATAGAGCTCAGATTTACAAAAGAAACACATATTCATTTTCCCCACGGTCTAAAAAAAGGCAAAAGCACATTCAATTTTCAAGTACGAGCTTTCCCTGAGGAGTTAGACAAAGTGTATCTCAGAATTGGCAGTAGGGCTCAATCCAACCAGAAAACCTAACTTTTGACAGAGAGCTCAAATTTGCAGAAGAAACACATATTCATGTTCCCCACGGTCTAAAAAAGGGCAAAAGCACATTCAATTTTCAACTACGAGCTTTCCCTGAGGAGTTAGACCAAAGTGTATCTCAGAATTGGCAGTAGGGCTCAATCCAACCAGAAAACCTAACTTTTGACAGAGAGTTCAAATTTGCAGAAGAAACACATATTCATGTTCCCCACGGTCTAAAAAAGGGCAAAAACACATTCAATTTTCAAGTACAAGTTTTCCCTGAGGAGTTAGACCAAAGTGTATCTCAGAATTGGCAGTAGGGCTCAATTCAACCAGAAAACCTAACTTTTGACAGAGAGCTCAAATTTGCTGAAGAAACACATATTCATGTTCCCCACGGTCTAAAAAAGGGCAAAAATAGATTCAATTTTCAAGTAAGAGTTTTCCCGGAGGAGTTAGACCAAAGTGTATCTCAGAATTGGCAGTAGGGCTCAATTCAACCAGAAACCTTAACTTTTGACCCAGAGCTCAGATTTGTAGAAGAAACACATATTAATGTTAACCACAGTCTGAAAAGCGCAAAAACACATTCAATTTTCAAGTACGAACTTTCCCTGAGGAGTTAGACCAAAGTGTAGACTGTATTTCAGAACTGGATTCAATTCAGCCAGAAAAAACTTTAGAAATAGAGCTCAGATTTACAGAAGAAACACATATTCATGTTCCCCACGGTCTAAAAAAGGGCAAAAACACATTCAATTTTCAAGTACAAGTTTTCCCTGAGGAGTTAGACCAAAGTGTATCTCAGAATTGGCAGTAGGGCTCAATTCAACCAGAAAACCTAACTTTTGACACAGAGCTCAGATTTGCAGAAGAAACACATATTCATTTTCCCCACGGTCTAAAAAAGGGCAAAAATACATTCAATTTTCAAGTAAGAGTTTTCCCTGAGGAGTTAGACCAAAGTGTATCTCAGAATTGGCAGTAGGGCTCAATTCAACCAGAAACCTTAACTTTTGACACAGAGCTCAGATTTGCAGAAGAAACACATATTCATGTTCCCCACGGTCTAAAAAAGGGCAAAAATACATTCAATTTTCAAGTAAGAGTTTTCCCTGAGGAGTTAGACCAAAGTGTATCTCAGAATTGGCAGTAGGGCTCAATTCAGTAAGAAAACAACTTTTGACACAGAGCTCAGATTTGCAGAAGAAACACATATTCATGTTCCCCACGGTCTAAAAAAGGGCAAAAATAGATTCAATTTTCAAGTAAGAGTTTTCCCTGAGGTGTTAGACCAAAGTGTATCTCAGAATTGGCAGTAGGGCTCAATTCAACCAGAAACCTTAACTTTTGACCCAGAGCTCAGATTTGTAGAAGAAACACATATTAATGTTAACCACAGTCTGAAAAGCGCAAAAACACATTCAATTTTCAAGTACGAACTTTCCCTGAGGAGTTAGACCAAAGTGTAGACTGTATTTCAGAAATGGATTCAATTCAGCCAGAAAAAACTTTAGACATAGAGCTCAGATTTACAGAAGAAACACATATTCATTTTCCCCACGGTCTAAAAAAGGGCAAAAACACATTCAATTTTCAAGTACGAGCTTTCCCTGAGGAGTTAGACCAAAGTGTAGACTGTATTTCAGAACTGGATTCAATTCAGTCAGAAAAAACTTTAGACATAGAGCTCAGATTTACAAAAGAAACACATATTCATTTTCCCCACGGTCCCAAAAAGGGCAAAAGCACATTCAATTTTCAAGTACGAGCTTTCCCTGAGGAGTTAGACAAAAGTGTAGACTGTATTTCAGAACTGGATTCAATTCAGTCAGAAAAAACTTTAGACATAGAGCTCAGATTTACAAAGGAAACACATATTCATTTTCCCCACGGTCTCAAAAAGGGCAAAAGCACATTCAATTTTCAAGTACGAGCTTTCCCTGAAGAGTTAGACCAAAGTGTATCTCAGAATTGGCAGTAGGGCTCAATTCAACCAGAAACCTTAACTTTTGACACAGAGCTCAGATTTGCAGAAGAAACACATATTCATTTTCCCCACGGTCTCAAAAAGGGCAAAAGCAAATTCAATTTTCAAGTACGAGCTTTCCCTGAAGAGTTAGACCAAAGTGTATCTCAGAATTGGCAGTAGGGCTCAATTCAACCAGAAACCTTAACTTTTGACACAGAGCTCAGATTTGCAGAAGAAACACATATTCATTTTCCCCACGGTCTCAAAAAGGGCAAAAGCACATTCAATTTTCAAGTACGAGCTTTCCCTGAAGAGTTAGACCAAAGTGTATCTCAGAATTGGCAGTAGGGCTCAATTCAACCAGAAACCTTAACTTTTGACACAGAGCTCAGATTTGCAGAAGAAACACATATTCATGTTCCCCACGGTCTAAAAAAGGGCAAAAACACATTCAATTTTCAAGTACAAGTTTTCCCTCAGGAGTTAGACCAAAGTGTATCTCAGAATTGGCAGTAGGGCTCAATTCAACCAGAAAAATTATCCTTTGACACAGAGCTCAGATTTGCAGAAGAAACACATATTCATTTTCCCCACGGTCTAAAAAAGGGCAAAAACACATTCAATTTTCAAGTACGAGCTTTCCCTGAGGAATTAGACCAAAGTGTAGGCTGTATTTCAGAACTGGATTCAATTCAGTGAGAAAAAACTTTAGACATAGAGCTCAGATTTACAAAAGAAACACATATTCATTTTCCCCACGGTCTAAAAAAAGGCAAAAGCACATTCAATTTTCAAGTACGAGCTTTCCCTGAGGAGTTAGACAAAGTGTATCTCAGAATTGGCAGTAGGGCTCAATCCAACCAGAAAACCTAACTTTTGACAGAGAGCTCAAATTTGCAGAAGAAACACATATTCATGTTCCCCACGGTCTAAAAAAGGGCAAAAGCACATTCAATTTTCAACTACGAGCTTTCCCTGAGGAGTTAGACCAAAGTGTATCTCAGAATTGGCAGTAGGGCTCAATCCAACCAGAAAACCTAACTTTTGACAGAGAGCTCAAATTTGCAGAAGAAACACATATTCATGTTCCCCACGGTCTAAAAAAGGGCAAAAACACATTCAATTTTCAAGTACAAGTTTTCCCTGAGGAGTTAGACCAAAGTGTATCTCAGAATTGGCAGTAGGGCTCAATTCAACCAGAAACCTTAACTTTTGACCCAGAGCTCAGATTTGTAGAAGAAACACATATTAATGTTAACCACAGTCTGAAAAGCGCAAAAACACATTCAATTTTCAAGTACGAACTTTCCCCGAGGAGTTAGACCAAAGTGTAGACTGTATTTCAGAAATGGATTCAATTCAGCCAGAAAAAACTTTAGACATAGAGCTCAGATTTACAGAAGAAACACATATTCATTTTCCCCACGGTCTAAAAAAGGGCAAAAACACATTCAATTTTCAAGTACGAGCTTTCCCTGAGGAGTTAGACCAAAGTGTAGACTGTATTTCAGAACTGGATTCAATTCAGTCAGAAAAAACTTTAGACATAGAGCTCAGATTTACAAAAGAAACACATATTCATTTTCCCCACGGTCCCAAAAAGGGCAAAAGCACATTCAATTTTCAAGTACGAGCTTTCCCTGAGGAGTTAGACAAAAGTGTAGACTGTATTTCAGAACTGGATTCAATTCAGTCAGAAAAAACTTTAGACATAGAGCTCAGATTTACAAAGGAAACACATATTCATTTTCCCCACGGTCTCAAAAAGGGCAAAAGCACATTCAATTTTCAAGTACGAGCTTTCCCTGAAGAGTTAGACCAAAGTGTATCTCAGAATTGGCAGTAGGGCTCAATTCAACCAGAAACCTTAACTTTTGACACAGAGCTCAGATTTGCAGAAGAAACACATATTCATTTTCCCCACGGTCTCAAAAAGGGCAAAAGCAAATTCAATTTTCAAGTACGAGCTTTCCCTGAAGAGTTAGACCAAAGTGTATCTCAGAATTGGCAGTAGGGCTCAATTCAACCAGAAACCTTAACTTTTGACCCAGAGCTCAGATTTGTAGAAGAAACACATATTAATGTTAACCACAGTCTGAAAAGCGCAAAAACAAATTCAATTTTCAAGTACGAACTTTCCCTGAGGAGTTAGACCAAAGTGTAGACTGTATTTCAGAACTGGATTCAATTCAGCCAGAAAAAACTTTAGACATAGAGCTCAGATTTACAGAAGAAACACATATTCATGTTCCCCACGGTCTAAAAAAGGGCAAAAACACATTCAATTTTCAAGTACAAGTTTTCCCTGAGGAGTTAGACCAAAGTGTATCTCAGAATTGGCAGTAGGGCTCAATTCAACCAGAAAACCTAACTTTTGACACAGAGCTCAGATTTGCAGAAGAAACACATATTCATTTTCCCCACCGTCTAAAAAAGGGCAAAAATACATTCAATTTTCAAGTAAGAGTTTTCCCTGAGGAGTTAGACCAAAGTGTATCTCAGAATTGGCAGTAGGGCTCAATTCAACCAGAAACCTTAACTTTTGACACAGAGCTCAGATTTGCAGAAGAAACACATATTCATGTTCCCCACGGTCTAAAAAAGGGCAAAAATACATTCAATTTTCAAGTAAGAGTTTTCCCTGAGGAGTTAGACCAAAGTGTATCTCAGAATTGGCAGTAGGGCTCAATTCAGTAAGAAAACAACTTTTGACACAGAGCTCAGATTTGCAGAAGTAACACATATTCATGTTCCCCACGGTCTAAAAAAGGGCAAAAATAGATTCAATTTTCAAGTAAGAGTTTTCCCTGAGGTGTTAGACCAAAGTGTATCTCAGAATTGGCAGTAGGGCTCAATTCAACCAGAAACCTTAACTTTTGACCCAGAGCTCAGATTTGTAGAAGAAACACATATTAATGTTAACCACAGTCTGAAAAGCGCAAAAACACATTCAATTTTCAAGTACGAACTTTCCCTGAGGAGTTAGACCAAAGTGTAGACTGTATTTCAGAAATGGATTCAATTCAGCCAGAAAAAACTTTAGACATAGAGCTCAGATTTACAGAAGAAACACATATTCATTTTCCCCACGGTCTAAAAAAGGGCAAAAACACATTCAATTTTCAAGTACGAGCTTTCCCTGAGGAGTTAGACCAAAGTGTAGACTGTATTTCAGAACTGGATTCAATTCAGTCAGAAAAAACTTTAGACATAGAGCTCAGATTTACAAAAGAAACACATATTCATTTTCCCCACGGTCCCAAAAAGGGCAAAAGCACATTCAATTTTCAAGTACGAGCTTTCCCTGAGGAGTTAGACAAAAGTGTAGACTGTATTTCAGAACTGGATTCAATTCAGTCAGAAAAAACTTTAGACATAGAGCTCAGATTTACAAAGGAAACACATATTCATTTTCCCCACGGTCTCAAAAAGGGCAAAAGCACATTCAATTTTCAAGTACGAGCTTTCCCTGAAGAGTTAGACCAAAGTGTATCTCAGAATTGGCAGTAGGGCTCAATTCAACCAGAAACCTTAACTTTTGACACAGAGCTCAGATTTGCAGAAGAAACACATATTCATTTTCCCCACGGTCTCAAAAAGGGCAAAAGCAAATTCAATTTTCAAGTACGAGCTTTCCCTGAAGAGTTAGACCAAAGTGTATCTCAGAATTGGCAGTAGGGCTCAATTCAACCAGAAACCTTAACTTTTGACACAGAGCTCAGATTTGCAGAAGAAACACATATTCATGTTCCCCACGGTCTAAAAAAGGGCAAAAACACATTCAATTTTCAAGTACAAGTTTTCCCTCAGGAGTTAGACCAAAGTGTATCTCAGAATTGGCAGTAGGGCTCAATTCAACCAGAAAACTTATCCTTTGACACAGACCTCAGATTTGCAGAAGAAACACATATTCATTTTCCCCACGGTCTAAAAAAGGGCAAAAACACATTCAATTTTCAAGTACGAGCTTTCCCTGAGGAATTAGACCAAAGTGTAGGCTGTATTTCAGAACTGGATTCAATTCAGTGAGAAAAAACTTTAGACATAGAGCTCAGATTTACAAAAGAAACACATATTCATTTTCCCCACGGTCTAAAAAAAGGCAAAAGCACATTCAATTTTCAAGTACGAGCTTTCCCTGAGGAGTTAGACAAAGTGTATCTCAGAATTGGCAGTAGGGCTCAATTCAACCAGAAAACCTAACTGTTGACACAGAGCTCAGATTTGCAGAAGAAACACATATTCATGTTCCCCACGGTCTAAAAAAGGGCAAAAGCACATTCAATTTTCAACTACGAGCTTTCCCTGAGGAGTTAGACCAAAGTGTATCTCAGAATTGGCAGTAGGGCTCAATCCAACCAGAAAACCTAACTTTTGACAGAGAGCTCAAATTTGCAGAAGAAACACATATTCATGTTCCCCACGGTCTAAAAAAGGGCAAAAACACATTCAATTTTCAAGTACAAGTTTTCCCTGAGGAGTTAGACCAAAGTGTATCTCAGAATTGGCAGTAGGGCTCAATTCAACCAGAAAACCTAACTTTTGACAGAGAGCTCAAATTTGCTGAAGAAACACATATTCATGTTCCCCACGGTCTAAAAAAGGGCAAAAATAGATTCAATTTTCAAGTAAGAGTTTTCCCGGAGGAGTTAGACCAAAGTGTATCTCAGAATTGGCAGTAGGGCTCAATTCAACCAGAAACCTTAACTTTTGACCCAGAGCTCAGATTTGTAGAAGAAACACATATTAATGTTAACCACAGTCTGAAAAGCGCAAAAACACATTCAATTTTCAAGTACGAACTTTCCCTGAGGAGTTAGACCAAAGTGTAGACTGTATTTCAGAACTGGATTCAATTCAGCCAGAAAAAACTTTAGACATAGAGCTCAGATTTACAGAAGAAACACATATTCATTTTCCCCACGGTCTAAAAAAGGGCAAAAACACATTCAATTTTCAAGTACGAGCTTTCCCTGAGGAGTTAGACCAAAGTGTAGACTGTATTTCAGAACTGGATTCAATTCAGCCAGAAAAAACTTTAGACATAGAGCTCAGATTTACAGAAGAAACACATATTCATTTTCCCCACGGTCTAAAAAAGGGCAAAAACACATTCAATTTTCAAATACGAGCTTTCCCTGAGGAGATAGACCAAAGTGTAGACTGTATTTCAGAACTGGATTCAATTCAGTCAGAAAAAACTTTAGACATAGAGCTCAGATTTACAAAAGAAACACATATTCATTTTCCCCACGGTCTCAAAAAGGGCAAAAGCACATTCAATTTTCAAGTACGAGCTTTCCCTGAGGAGTTAGACCAAAGTGTATCTCAGAATTGGCAGTAAGGCTCAATTCAACCAGAAAACCTAACTTTTGACACAGAGCTCAGATTTGCAGAAGAAACACATATTCATGTTCCCCACGGTCTAAAAAAAGGCAAAAGCACATTCAATTTTCAAGTACGAGCTTTCCCTGAGGAGTTAGACCAAAGTGTATCTCAGAATTGGCAGTAGGGCTCAATTCAACCAGAAAACCTAACTTTTGACCCAGAGCTAAGATTTGCAGAAGAAACACATATTCATGTTCCCCACGGTCTAAAAAAGGGCAAAAGCACATTCAATTTTCAACTACGAGCTTCCCCTGAGGAGTTAGACCAAAGTGTATCTCAGAATTGGCAGTAGGGCTCAATCCAACCAGAAAACCTAACTTTTGACAGAGAGCTCAAATTTGCAGAAGAAACACATATTCATGTTCCACACGGTCTAAAAAAGGGCAAAAACACATTCAATTTTCAAGTACAAGTTTTCCCTGAGGAGTTAGACCAAAGTGTATCTCAGAATTGGCAGTAGGGCTCAATTCAACCAGAAAACTTATCCTTTGACACAGAGCTCAGATTTACAGAAGAAACACATATTCATGTTCCCCACGGTCTAAAAAAGGGCAAAAATAGATTCAATTTGAACACATATTCATGTTCCCCACGGTCTAAAAAAAGGCAAAAGCACATTCAATTTTCAAGTACGAGCTTTCCCTGAGGAGTTAGACCAAAGTGTATCTCAGAATTGGCAGTAGGGCTCAATTCAACCAGAAAACTTATCCTTTGACACAGAGCTCAGATTTACAGAAGAAACACATATTCATGTTCCCCACGGTCTAAAAAAGGGCAAAAATAGATTCAATTTTCAAGTAAGAGTTTTCCCTGTGGAGTTAGACCAAAGTGTATCTCAGAATTGGCAGTAGGGCTCAATTCAGTAAGAAAACTTAACTTTTGACACAGAGCTCAGATTTGCAGAAGAAACACATATTCATGTTCCCCACGGTCTAAAAAAAGGCAAAAGCACATTCAATTTTTAAGTACGAGCTTTCCCTGAGGAGTTAGACCAAAGTGTATCTCAGAATTGGCAGTAAGGCTCAATTCAACCAGAAAACCTAACTTTTGACACAGAGCTCAGATTTGCAGAAGAAACACATATTCATGTTCCCCACGGTCTAAAAAAAGGCCAAAGCACATTCAATTTTCAAGTACGAGCTTTCCCTGAGGAGTAAGACCAAAGTGTATCTCAGAATTGGCAGTAGGGCTCAATTCAACCAGAAAACCTAACTTTTGACCCAGAGCTCAGATTTGCAGAAGAAACACATATTCATGTTCCCCACGGTCTAAAAAAGGGCAAAAGCACATTCAATTTTCAAGTACAAGTTTTCCCTGAGGAGTTAGACCAAAGTGTATCTCAGAATTGGCAGTAGGGCTCAATTCAACCAGAAAACTTATCCTTTGACACAGAGCTCAGATTTACAGAAGAAACACATATTCATGTTCCCCACGGTCTAAAAAAGGGCAAAAATAGATTCAATTTGAACACATATTCATGTTCCCCACGGTCTAAAAAAAGGCAAAAGCACATTCAATTTTCAAGTATGAGCTTTCCCTGAGGAGTTAGACCAAAGTGTATCTCAGAATTGGCAGTAGGGCTCAATTCAACCAGAAAACCTAACTTTTGACACAGAGCTCAGATTTGTAGAAGAAACACATATTCATGTTCCCCACGGTCTAAAAAAGGGCAAAAACACATTCAATTTTCAAGTAAGAGTTTTCCCTGAGGAGTTAGACCAAAGTGTATCTCAGAATTGGCAGTAGGGCTCAATTCAACCAGAAAACTTATCCTTTGACACAGAGCTCAGATTTACAGAAGAAACACATATTCATGTTCCCCACGGTCTAATAAAGGGCAAAAATAGATTCAATTTTCAAGTAAGAGTTTTCCCTGAGGAGTTAGACCAAAGTGTATCTCAGAATTGGCAGTAGGGCTCAATTCAACCAGAAACCTTAACTTTTGACCCAGAGCTCAGATTTGTAGAAGAAACACATATTAATGTTAACCACAGTCTGAAAAGCGCAAAAACACATTCAATTTTCAAGTACGAACTTTCCCTGAGGAGTTAGACCAAAGTGTAGACTGTATTTCAGAAATGGATTCAATTCAGCCAGAAAAAACTTTAGACATAGAGCTCAGATTTACAAAAGAAACACATATTCATTTTCCCCACGGTCTCAAAAAGGGCAAAAGCACATTCAATTTTCAAGTACGAGCTTTCCCTGAGGAGTTAGACCAAAGTGTATCTCAGAATTGGCAGTAGGGCTCAATTCAGTAAGACAACTTAACTTTTGACACAGAGCTCAGATTTGCAGAAGAAACACATATTCATGTTCCCCACGGTCTAAAAAAAGGCAAAAGCACATTCAATTTTCAAGTAAGAGTTTTCCCTGAGGAGTTAGACCAAAGTGTATCTCAGAATTGGCAGTAGGGCTCAATTCAGTAAGAAAACAACTTTTGACACAGAGCTCAGATTTGCAGAAGAAACACATATTCATGTTCCCCACGGTCTAAAAAAAGGCAAAAGCACATTCAATTTTCAAGTACGAGCTTTCCCTGAGGAGTTAGACCAAAGTGTATCTCAGAATTGGCAGTAGGGCTCAATTCAACCAGAAACCTTAACTTTTGACACAGAGCTCAGATTTGCAGAAGAAACACATATTCATGTTCCCCACAGTCTAAAAAAGGGCAAAAGCACATTCAATTTTCAACTACGAGCTTCCCCTGAGGAGTTAGACCAAAGTGTATCTCAGAATTGGCAGTAGGGCTCAATCCAACCAGAAAACCTAACTTTTGACAGAGAGCTCAAATTTGCAGAAGAAACACATATTCATGTTCCACACGGTCTAAAAAAGGGCAAAAACACATTCAATTTTCAAGTACAAGTTTTCCCTGAGGAGTTAGACCAAAGTGTATCTCAGAATTGGCAGTAGGGCTCAATTCAACCAGAAAACTTATCCTTTGACACAGAGCTCAGATTTACAGAAGAAACACATATTCATGTTCCCCACGGTCTAAAAAAGGGCAAAAATAGATTCAATTTGAACACATATTCATGTTCCCCACGGTCTAAAAAAAGGCAAAAGCACATTCAATTTTCAAGTACGAGCTTTCCCTGAGGAGTTAGACCAAAGTGTATCTCAGAATTGGCAGTAGGGCTCAATTCAACCAGAAAACTTATCCTTTGACACAGAGCTCAGATTTACAGAAGAAACACATATTCATGTTCCCCACGGTCTAAAAAAGGGCAAAAATAGATTCAATTTTCAAGTAAGAGTTTTCCCTGTGGAGTTAGACCAAAGTGTATCTCAGAATTGGCAGTAGGGCTCAATTCAACCAGAAACCTTAACTTTTGACACAGAGCTCAGATTTGTAGAAGAAACACATATTAATGTTAAGCACAGTCTGAAAAGCGCAAAAACACATTCAATTTTCAAGTACGAACTTTCCCTGAGGAGTTAGACCAAAGTGTATCTCAGAATTGGCAGTAGGGCACAATTCAACCAGAAAACCTAACTTTTGACCCAGAGCTCAGATTTGCAGAAGAAACACATATTCATGTTCCCCACGATCTAAAAAAGGGCAAAAGCACATTCAATTTTCAACTATGAGCTTCCCCTGAGGAGTTAGACCAAAGTGTATCTCAGAATTGGCAGTAGGGCTCAATTCAGTAAGAAAACTTAACTTTTGACACAGAGCTCAGATTTGCAGAAGAAACACATATTCATGTTCCCCACGGTCTAAAAAAAGGAAAAATCACATTCAATTTTTAAGTACGAGCTTTCCCTGAGGAGTTAGACCAAAGTGTATCTCAGAATTGGCAGTAAGGCTCAATTCAACCAGAAAACCTAACTTTTGACACAGAGCTCAGATTTGCAGAAGAAACACATATTCATGTTCCCCACGGTCTAAAAAAAGGGCAAAGCACATTCAATTTTCAAGTACGAGCTTTCCCTGAGGAGTAAGTCCAAAGTGTATCTCAGAATTGGCAGTAGGGCTCAATTCAACCAGAAAACCTAACTTTTGACCCAGAGCTCAGATTTGCAGAAGAAACACATATTCATGTTCCCCACGGTCTAAAAAAGGGCAAAAGCACATTCAATTTTCAAGTACAAGTTTTCCCTGAGGAGTTAGACCAAAGTGTATCTCAGAATTGGCAGTAGGGCTCAATTCAACCAGAAAACTTATCCTTTGACACAGAGCTCAGATTTACAGAAGAAACACATATTCATGTTCCCCACGGTCTAAAAAAGGGCAAAAATAGATTCAATTTGAACACATATTCATGTTCCCCACGGTCTAAAAAAAGGCAAAAGCACATTCAATTTTCAAGTACGAGCTTTCCCTGAGGAGTTAGACCAAAGTGTATCTCAGAATTGGCAGTAGGGCTCAATTCAACCAGAAAACCTAACTTTTGACACAGAGCTCAGATTTGTAGAAGAAACACATATTCATGTTCCCCACGGTCTAAAAAAGGGCAAAAACACATTCAATTTTCAAGTAAGAGTTTTCCCTGAGGAGTTAGACCAAAGTGTATCTCAGAATTGGCAGTAGGGCTCAATTCAACCAGAAAACTTATCCTTTGACACAGAGCTCAGATTTACAGAAGAAACACATATTCATGTTCCCCACGGTCTAATAAAGGGCAAAAATAGATTCAATTTTCAAGTAAGAGTTTTCCCTGAGGAGTTAGACCAAAGTGTATCTCAGAATTGGCAGTAGGGCTCAATTCAACCAGAAACCTTAACTTTTGACCCAGAGCTCAGATTTGTAGAAGAAACACATATTAATGTTAACCACAGTCTGAAAAGCGCAAAAACACATTCAATTTTCAAGTACGAACTTTCCCTGAGGAGTTAGACCAAAGTGTAGACTGTATTTCAGAAATGGATTCAATTCAGCCAGAAAAAACTTTAGACATAGAGCTCAGATTTACAAAAGAAACACATATTCATTTTCCCCACGGTCTCAAAAAGGGCAAAAGCACATTCAATTTTCAAGTACGAGCTTTCCCTGAGGAGTTAGACCAAAGTGTATCTCAGAATTGGCAGTAGGGCTCAATTCAGTAAGACAACTTAACTTTTGACACAGAGCTCAGATTTGCAGAAGAAACACATATTCATGTTCCCCACGGTCTAAAAAAAGGCAAAAGCACATTCAATTTTCAAGTAAGAGTTTTCCCTGAGGAGTTAGACCAAAGTGTATCTCAGAATTGGCAGTAGGGCTCAATTCAGTAAGAAAACAACTTTTGACACAGAGCTCAGATTTGCAGAAGAAACACATATTCATGTTCCCCACGGTCTAAAAAAAGGCAAAAGCACATTCAATTTTCAAGTACGAGCTTTCCCTGAGGAGTTAGACCAAAGTGTATCTCAGAATTGGCAGTAGGGCTCAATTCAACCAGAAACCTTAACTTTTGACACAGAGCTCAGATTTGCAGAAGAAACACATATTCATGTTCCCCACAGTCTAAAAAAGGGCAAAAGCACATTCAATTTTCAACTACGAGCTTCCCCTGAGGAGTTAGACCAAAGTGTATCTCAGAATTGGCAGTAGGGCTCAATCCAACCAGAAAACCTAACTTTTGACAGAGAGCTCAAATTTGCAGAAGAAACACATATTCATGTTCCACACGGTCTAAAAAAGGGCAAAAACACATTCAATTTTCAAGTACAAGTTTTCCCTGAGGAGTTAGACCAAAGTGTATCTCAGAATTGGCAGTAGGGCTCAATTCAACCAGAAAACTTATCCTTTGACACAGAGCTCAGATTTACAGAAGAAACACATATTCATGTTCCCCACGGTCTAAAAAAGGGCAAAAATAGATTCAATTTGAACACATATTCATGTTCCCCACGGTCTAAAAAAAGGCAAAAGCACATTCAATTTTCAAGTACGAGCTTTCCCTGAGGAGTTAGACCAAAGTGTATCTCAGAATTGGCAGTAGGGCTCAATTCAACCAGAAAACTTATCCTTTGACACAGAGCTCAGATTTACAGAAGAAACACATATTCATGTTCCCCACGGTCTAAAAAAGGGCAAAAATAGATTCAATTTTCAAGTAAGAGTTTTCCCTGTGGAGTTAGACCAAAGTGTATCTCAGAATTGGCAGTAGGGCTCAATTCAACCAGAAACCTTAACTTTTGACACAGAGCTCAGATTTGTAGAAGAAACACATATTAATGTTAAGCACAGTCTGAAAAGCGCAAAAACACATTCAATTTTCAAGTACGAACTTTCCCTGAGGAGTTAGACCAAAGTGTATCTCAGAATTGGCAGTAGGGCACAATTCAACCAGAAAACCTAACTTTTGACCCAGAGCTCAGATTTGCAGAAGAAACACATATTCATGTTCCCCACGATCTAAAAAAGGGCAAAAGCACATTCAATTTTCAACTATGAGCTTCCCCTGAGGAGTTAGACCAAAGTGTATCTCAGAATTGGCAGTAGGGCTCAATTCAGTAAGAAAACTTAACTTTTGACACAGAGCTCAGATTTGCAGAAGAAACACATATTCATGTTCCCCACGGTCTAAAAAAAGGCAAAAGCACATTCAATTTTTAAGTACGAGCTTTCCCTGAGGAGTTAGACCAAAGTGTATCTCAGAATTGGCAGTAAGGCTCAATTCAACCAGAAAACCTAACTTTTGACACAGAGCTCAGATTTGCAGAAGAAACACATATTCATGTTCCCCACGGTCTAAAAAAAGGGCAAAGCACATTCAATTTTCAAGTACGAGCTTTCCCTGAGGAGTAAGACCAAAGTGTATCTCAGAATTGGCAGTAGGGCTCAATTCAACCAGAAAACCTAACTTTTGACCCAGAGCTCAGATTTGCAGAAGAAACACATATTCATGTTCCCCACGGTCTAAAAAAGGGCAAAAGCACATTCAATTTTCAACTACGAGCTTCCCCTGAGGAGTTAGACCAAAGTGTATCTCAGAATTGGCAGTAGGGCTCAATCCAACCAGAAAACCTAACTTTTGACAGAGAGCTCAAATTTGCAGAAGAAACACATATTCATGTTCCCCACGGTCTAAAAAAGGGCAAAAACACATTCAATTTTCAAGTACAAGTTTTCCCTGAGGAGTTAGACCAAAGTGTATCTCAGAATTGGCAGTAGGGCTCAATTCAACCAGAAAACTTATCCTTTGACACAGAGCTCAGATTTACAGAAGAAACACATATTCATGTTCCCCACGGTCTAAAAAAGGGCAAAAATAGATTCAATTTGAACACATATTCATGTTCCCCACGGTCTAAAAAAAGGCAAAAGCACATTCAATTTTCAAGTACGAGCTTTCCCTGAGGAGTTAGACCAAAGTGTATCTCAGAATTGGCAGTAGGGCTCAATTCAACCAGAAAACCTAACTTTTGACACAGAGCTCAGATTTGCAGAAGAAACACATATTCATGTTCCCCACGGTCTAAAAAAGGGCAAAAACACATTCAATTTTCAAGTAAGAGTTTTCCCTGAGGAGTTAGACCAAAGTGTATCTCAGAATTGGCAGTAGGGCTCAATTCAACCAGAAAACTTATCCTTTGACACAGAGCTCAGATTTACAGAAGAAACACATATTCATGTTCCCCACGGTCTAATAAAGGGCAAAAATAGATTCAATTTTCAAGTAAGAGTTTTCCCTGAGGAGTTAGACCAAAGTGTATCTCAGAATTGGCAGTAGGGCTCAATTCAACCAGAAACCTTAACTTTTGACCCAGAGCTCAGATTTGTAGAAGAAACACATATTAATGTTAACCACAGTCTGAAAAGTGCAAAAACACATTCAATTTTCAAGTACGAACTTTCCCTGAGGAGTTAGACCAAAGTGTAGACTGTATTTCAGAAATGGATTCAATTCAGCCAGAAAAAACTTTAGACATAGAGCTCAGATTTACAAAAGAAACACATATTCATTTTCCCCACGGTCTCAAAAAGGGCAAAAGCACATTCAATTTTCAAGTACGAGCTTTCCCTGAGGAGTTAGACCAAAGTGTATCTCAGAATTGGCAGTAGGGCTCAATTCAACCAGAAAACCTAACTTTTGACACAGAGCTCAGATTTGCAGAAGAAACACATATTCATGTTCCCCACGGTCTAAAAAAGGGCAAAAACACATTCAATTTTCAAGTAAGAGTTTTCCCTGAGGAGTTAGACCAAAGTGTATCTCAGAATTGGCAGTAGGGCTCAATTCAACCAGAAAACTTATCCTTTGACACAGAGCTCAGATTTACAGAAGAAACACATATTCATGTTCCCCACGGTCTAATAAAGGGCAAAAATAGATTCAATTTTCAAGTAAGAGTTTTCCCTGAGGAGTTAGACCAAAGTGTATCTCAGAATTGGCAGTAGGGCTCAATTCAACCAGAAACCTTAACTTTTGACCCAGAGCTCAGATTTGTAGAAGAAACACATATTAATGTTAACCACAGTCTGAAAAGCACAAAAACACATTCAATTTTCAAGTACGAACTTTCCCTGAGGAGTTAGACCAAAGTGTAGACTGTATTTCAGAAATGGATTCAATTCAGCCAGAAAAAACTTTAGACATAGAGCTCAGATTTACAAAAGAAACACATATTCATTTTCCCCACGGTCTCAAAAAGGGCAAAAGCACATTCAATTTTCAAGTACGAGCTTTCCCTGAGGAGTTAGACCAAAGTGTATCTCAGAATTGGCAGTAGGGCTCAATTCAGTAAGACAACTTAACTTTTGACACAGAGCTCAGATTTGCAGAAGAAACACATATTCATGTTCCCCACGGTCTAAAAAAAGGCAAAAGCACATTCAATTTTCAAGTAAGAGTTTTCCCTGAGGAGTTAGACCAAAGTGTATCTCAGAATTGGCAGTAGGGCTCAATTCAGTAAGAAAACAACTTTTGACACAGAGCTCAGATTTGCAGAAGAAACACATATTCATGTTCCCCACGGTCTAAAAAAAGGCAAAAGCACATTCAATTTTCAAGTACGAGCTTTCCCTGAGGAGTTAGACCAAAGTGTATCTCAGAATTGGCAGTAGGGCTCAATTCAACCAGAAACCTTAACTTTTGACACAGAGCTCAGATTTGCAGAGGAAACACATATTCATGTTCCCCACGGTCTAAAAAAGGGCAAAAATACATTCAATTTTCACGTAAGAGTTTTCCCTGAGGAGTTAGACCAAAGTGTATCTCAGAATTGGCAGTAGGGCTCAATTCAGTAAGACAACTTAACTTTTGACACAGAGCTCAGATTTGCAGAAGAAACACATATTCATGTTCCCCACGGTCTAAAAAAAGGCAAAAGCACATTCAATTTTCAAGTAAGAGTTTTCCCTGAGGAGTTAGACCAAAGTGTATCTCAGAATTGGCAGTAGGGCTCAATTCAGTAAGAAAACAACTTTTGACACAGAGCTCAGATTTGCAGAAGAAACACATATTCATGTTCCCCACGGTCTAAAAAAAGGCAAAAGCACATTCAATTTTCAAGTAGGAGCTTTCCCTGAGGAGTTAGACCAAAGTGTATCTCAGAATTGGCAGTAGGGCTCAATTCAACCAGAAAACCTAACTTTTGACACAGAGCTCAGATTTGCAGAAGAAACACATATTCATGTTCCCCACGGTCTAAAAAAGGGCAAAAACACATTCAATTTTCAAGTACAAGTTTTCCCTGAGGAGTTAGACCAAAGTGTATCTCAGAATTGGCAGTAGGGCTCAATTCAACCAGAAAACTTATCCTTTGACACAGAGCTCAGATTTACAGAAGAAACACATATTCATGTTCCCCACGGTCTAAAAAAGGGCAAAAATAGATTCAATTTTCAAGTAAAAGTTTTCCCTGAGGAGTTAGACCAAAGTGTATCTCAGAATTGGCAGTAGGGCTCAATTCAACCAGAAACCTTAACGTTTGACCCAGAGCTCAGATTTGTAGAAGAAACACATATTAATGTTAACCACAGTCTGAAAAGTGCAAAAACACATTCAATTTTCAAGTACGAACTTTCCCTGAGGAGTTAGACCAAAGTGTAGACTGTATTTCAGAAATGGATTCAATTCAGCCAGAAAAAACTTTTGACACAGAGCTCAGATTTGCAGAAGAAACACATATTCATGTTCCCCACGGTCTAAAAAAAGGCAAAAGCACATTCAATTTTTAAGTACGAGCTTTCCCTGAGGAGTTAGACCAAAGTGTATCTCAGAATTGGCAGTAAGGCTCAATTCAACCAGAAAACCTAACTTTTGACACAGAGCTCAGATTTGCAGAAGAAACACATATTCATGTTCCCCACGGTCTAAAAAAAGGGCAAAGCACATTCAATTTTCAAGTACGAGCTTTCCCTGAGGAGTAAGACCAAAGTGTATCTCAGAATTGGCAGTAGGGCTCAATTCAACCAGAAAACCTAACTTTTGACCCAGAGCTCAGATTTGCAGAAGAAACACATATTCATGTTCCCCACGGTCTAAAAAAGGGCAAAAATAGATTCAATTTGAACACATATTCATGTTCCCCACGGTCTAAAAAAAGGCAAAAGCACATTCAATTTTCAAGTACGAGCTTTCCCTGAGGAGTTAGACCAAAGTGTATCTCAGAATTGGCAGTAGGGCTCAATTCAACCAGAAAACCTAACTTTTGACACAGAGCTCAGATTTGCAGAAGAAACACATATTCATGTTCCCCACGGTCTAAAAAAGGGCAAAAACACATTCAATTTTCAAGTAAGAGTTTTCCCTGAGGAGTTAGACCAAAGTGTATCTCAGAATTGGCAGTAGGGCTCAATTCAACCAGAAAACTTATCCTTTGACACAGAGCTCAGATTTACAGAAGAAACACATATTCATGTTCCCCACGGTCTAATAAAGGGCAAAAATAGATTCAATTTTCAAGTAAGAGTTTTCCCTGAGGAGTTAGACCAAAGTGTATCTCAGAATTGGCAGTAGGGCTCAATTCAACCAGAAACCTTAACTTTTGACCCAGAGCTCAGATTTGTAGAAGAAACACATATTAATGTTAACCACAGTCTGAAAAGTGCAAAAACACATTCAATTTTCAAGTACGAACTTTCCCTGAGGAGTTAGACCAAAGTGTAGACTGTATTTCAGAAATGGATTCAATTCAGCCAGAAAAAACTTTAGACATAGAGCTCAGATTTACAAAAGAAACACATATTCATTTTCCCCACGGTCTCAAAAAGGGCAAAAGCACATTCAATTTTCAAGTACGAGCTTTCCCTGAGGAGTTAGACCAAAGTGTATCTCAGAATTGGCAGTAGGGCTCAATTCAACCAGAAAACCTAACTTTTGACACAGAGCTCAGATTTGCAGAAGAAACACATATTCATGTTCCCCACGGTCTAAAAAAGGGCAAAAACACATTCAATTTTCAAGTAAGAGTTTTCCCTGAGGAGTTAGACCAAAGTGTATCTCAGAATTGGCAGTAGGGCTCAATTCAACCAGAAAACTTATCCTTTGACACAGAGCTCAGATTTACAGAAGAAACACATATTCATGTTCCCCACGGTCTAATAAAGGGCAAAAATAGATTCAATTTTCAAGTAAGAGTTTTCCCTGAGGAGTTAGACCAAAGTGTATCTCAGAATTGGCAGTAGGGCTCAATTCAACCAGAAACCTTAACTTTTGACCCAGAGCTCAGATTTGTAGAAGAAACACATATTAATGTTAACCACAGTCTGAAAAGCGCAAAAACACATTCAATTTTCAAGTACGAACTTTCCCTGAGGAGTTAGACCAAAGTGTAGACTGTATTTCAGAAATGGATTCAATTCAGCCAGAAAAAACTTTAGACATAGAGCTCAGATTTACAAAAGAAACACATATTCATTTTCCCCACGGTCTCAAAAAGGGCAAAAGCACATTCAATTTTCAAGTACGAGCTTTCCCTGAGGAGTTAGACCAAAGTGTATCTCAGAATTGGCAGTAGGGCTCAATTCAGTAAGACAACTTAACTTTTGACACAGAGCTCAGATTTGCAGAAGAAACACATATTCATGTTCCCCACGGTCTAAAAAAAGGCAAAAGCACATTCAATTTTCAAGTAAGAGTTTTCCCTGAGGAGTTAGACCAAAGTGTATCTCAGAATTGGCAGTAGGGCTCAATTCAGTAAGAAAACAACTTTTGACACAGAGCTCAGATTTGCAGAAGAAACACATATTCATGTTCCCCACGGTCTAAAAAAAGGCAAAAGCACATTCAATTTTCAAGTACGAGCTTTCCCTGAGGAGTTAGACCAAAGTGTATCTCAGAATTGGCAGTAGGGCTCAATTCAACCAGAAACCTTAACTTTTGACACAGAGCTCAGATTTGCAGAGGAAACACATATTCATGTTCCCCACGGTCTAAAAAAGGGCAAAAATACATTCAATTTTCACGTAAGAGTTTTCCCTGAGGAGTTAGACCAAAGTGTATCTCAGAATTGGCAGTAGGGCTCAATTCAGTAAGACAACTTAACTTTTGACACAGAGCTCAGATTTGCAGAAGAAACACATATTCATGTTCCCCACGGTCTAAAAAAAGGCAAAAGCACATTCAATTTTCAAGTAAGAGTTTTCCCTGAGGAGTTAGACCAAAGTGTATCTCAGAATTGGCAGTAGGGCTCAATTCAGTAAGAAAACAACTTTTGACACAGAGCTCAGATTTGCAGAAGAAACACATATTCATGTTCCCCACGGTCTAAAAAAAGGCAAAAGCACATTCAATTTTCAAGTAGGAGCTTTCCCTGAGGAGTTAGACCAAAGTGTATCTCAGAATTGGCAGTAGGGCTCAATTCAACCAGAAAACCTAACTTTTGACACAGAGCTCAGATTTGCAGAAGAAACACATATTCATGTTCCCCACGGTCTAAAAAAGGGCAAAAACACATTCAATTTTCAAGTACAAGTTTTCCCTGAGGAGTTAGACCAAAGTGTATCTCAGAATTGGCAGTAGGGCTCAATTCAACCAGAAAACTTATCCTTTGACACAGAGCTCAGATTTACAGAAGAAACACATATTCATGTTCCCCACGGTCTAAAAAAGGGCAAAAATAGATTCAATTTTCAAGTAAAAGTTTTCCCTGAGGAGTTAGACCAAAGTGTATCTCAGAATTGGCAGTAGGGCTCAATTCAACCAGAAACCTTAACGTTTGACCCAGAGCTCAGATTTGTAGAAGAAACACATATTAATGTTAACCACAGTCTGAAAAGTGCAAAAACACATTCAATTTTCAAGTACGAACTTTCCCTGAGGAGTTAGACCAAAGTGTAGACTGTATTTCAGAAATGGATTCAATTCAGCCAGAAAAAACTTTAGACATAGAGCTCAGATTTACAGAAGAAACACATATTCATTTTCCCCACGGTCTAAAAAAGGGCAAAAACACATTCAATTTTCAAGTACGAGCTTTCCCTGAGGAGTTAGACCAAAGTGTAGACTGTATTTCAGAACTGGATTCAATTCAGTCAGAAAAAACTTTAGACATAGAGCTCAGATTTACAAAAGAAACACATATTCATTTTCCCCACGGTCCCAAAAAGGGCAAAAGCACATTCAATTTTCAAGTACGAGTTTTCCCTGAGGAGTTAGACCAAAGTGTATCTCAGAATTGGCAGTAGGGCTCAATTCAACCAGAAAACCTAACTTTTGACCCAGAGCTCAGATTTGCAGAAGAAACACATATTCATGTTCCCCACGGTCTAAAAAAGGCAAGAGCACATTCAATTTTCAAGTACAAGTTTTCCCTGAGGAGTTAGACCAAAGTGTATCTCAGAATTGGCAGTAGGGTACAACTCAACCAGAAAACTTAACTTTTGACAGAGAGCTCAGATTTGCAGAAGAAACACATATACATGTTCCCCACGGTCTAAAAAAAGGCAAAAACACATTCAATTTTCAACTACGAGCTTTCCCTGAGGAGTTAGACCAAAGTGTATCTCAGAATTGGCAGTAGGTCTAAATCCAACCAGAAAACCTAACTTTTGACACAGAGCTCAGATTTGCAGAAGAAACACATATTCATTTTCCCCACGGTCTCAAAAAGGGCAAAAGCACATTCAATTTTCAAGTACGAGCTTTCCCTGAAGAGTTAGACCAAAGTGTATCTCAGAATTGGCAGTAGGGCTCAATTCAACCAGAAACCTTAACTTTTGACACAGAGCTCAGATTTGCAGAAGAAACACATATTCATGTTCCCCACGGTCTAAAAAAGGGCAAAAACACATTCAATTTTCAAGTACAAGTTTTCCCTCAGGAGTTAGACCAAAGTGTATCTCAGAATTGGCAGTAGGGCTCAATTCAACCAGAAAACTTATCCTTTGACACAGAGCTCAGATTTGCAGAAGAAACACATATTCATTTTCCCCACGGTCTAAAAAAGGGCAAAAACACATTCAATTTTCAAGTACGAGCTTTCCCTGAGGAATTAGACCAAAGTGTAGGCTGTATTTCAGAACTGGATTCAATTCAGTGAGAAAAAACTTTAGACATAGAGCTCAGATTTACAAAAGAAACACATATTCATTTTCCCCACGGTCTAAAAAAAGGCAAAAGCACATTCAATTTTCAAGTACGAGCTTTCCCTGAGGAGTTAGACAAAGTGTATCTCAGAATTGGCAGTAGGGCTCAATCCAACCAGAAAACCTAACTTTTGACAGAGAGCTCAAATTTGCAGAAGAAACACATATTCATGTTCCCCACGGTCTAAAAAAGGGCAAAAGCACATTCAATTTTCAACTACGAGCTTTCCCTGAGGAGTTAGACCAAAGTGTATCTCAGAATTGGCAGTAGGGCTCAATCCAACCAGAAAACCTAACTTTTGACAGAGAGCTCAAATTTGCAGAAGAAACACATATTCATGTTCCCCACGGTCTAAAAAAGGGCAAAAACACATTCAATTTTCAAGTACAAGTTTTCCCTGAGGAGTTAGACCAAAGTGTATCTCAGAATTGGCAGTAGGGCTCAATTCAACCAGAAAACCTAACTTTTGACAGAGAGCTCAAATTTGCTGAAGAAACACATATTCATGTTCCCCACGGTCTAAAAAAGGGCAAAAATAGATTCAATTTTCAAGTAAGAGTTTTCCCGGAGGAGTTAGACCAAAGTGTATCTCAGAATTGGCAGTAGGGCTCAATTCAACCAGAAACCTTAACTTTTGACCCAGAGCTCAGATTTGTAGAAGAAACACATATTAATGTTAACCACAGACTGAAAAGCGCAAAAACACATTCAATTTTCAAGTACGAACTTTCCCTGAGGAGTTAGACCAAAGTGTAGACTGTATTTCAGAACTGGATTCAATTCAGCCAGAAAAAACTTTAGACATAGAGCTCAGATTTACAGAAGAAACACATATTCATGTTCCCCACGGTCTAAAAAAGGGCAAAAACACATTCAATTTTCAAGTACAAGTTTTCCCTGAGGAGTTAGACCAAAGTGTATCTCAGAATTGGCAGTAGGGCTCAATTCAACCAGAAAACCTAACTTTTGACACAGAGCTCAGATTTGCAGAAGAAACACATATTCATTTTCCCCACGGTCTAAAAAAGGGCAAAAATACATTCAATTTTCAAGTAAGAGTTTTCCCTGAGGAGTTAGACCAAAGTGTATCTCAGAATTGGCAGTAGGGCTCAATTCAACCAGAAACCTTAACTTTTGACACAGAGCTCAGATTTGCAGAAGAAACACATATTCATGTTCCCCACGGTCTAAAAAAGGGCAAAAATACATTCAATTTTCAAGTAAGAGTTTTCCCTGAGGAGTTAGACCAAAGTGTATCTCAGAATTGGCAGTAGGGCTCAATTCAGTAAGAAAACAACTTTTGACACAGAGCTCAGATTTGCAGAAGAAACACATATTCATGTTCCCCACGGTCTAAAAAAGGGCAAAAATAGATTCAATTTTCAAGTAAGAGTTTTCCCTGAGGTGTTAGACCAAAGTGTATCTCAGAATTGGCAGTAGGGCTCAATTCAACCAGAAACCTTAACTTTTGACCCAGAGCTCAGATTTGTAGAAGAAACACATATTAATGTTAACCACAGTCTGAAAAGCGCAAAAACACATTCAATTTTCAAGTACGAACTTTCCCTGAGGAGTTAGACCAAAGTGTAGACTGTATTTCAGAAATGGATTCAATTCAGCCAGAAAAAACTTTAGACATAGAGCTCAGATTTACAGAAGAAACACATATTCATTTTCCCCACGGTCTAAAAAAGGGCAAAAACACATTCAATTTTCAAGTACGAGCTTTCCCTGAGGAGTTAGACCAAAGTGTAGACTGTATTTCAGAACTGGATTCAATTCAGTCAGAAAAAACTTTAGACATAGAGCTCAGATTTACAAAAGAAACACATATTCATTTTCCCCACGGTCCCAAAAAGGGCAAAAGCACATTCAATTTTCAAGTACGAGCTTTCCCTGAGGAGTTAGACAAAAGTGTAGACTGTATTTCAGAACTGGATTCAATTCAGTCAGAAAAAACTTTAGACATAGAGCTCAGATTTACAAAGGAAACACATATTCATTTTCCCCACGGTCTCAAAAAGGGCAAAAGCACATTCAATTTTCAAGTACGAGCTTTCCCTGAAGAGTTAGACCAAAGTGTATCTCAGAATTGGCAGTAGGGCTCAATTCAACCAGAAACCTTAACTTTTGACACAGAGCTCAGATTTGCAGAAGAAACACATATTCATTTTCCCCACGGTCTCAAAAAGGGCAAAAGCAAATTCAATTTTCAAGTACGAGCTTTCCCTGAAGAGTTAGACCAAAGTGTATCTCAGAATTGGCAGTAGGGCTCAATTCAACCAGAAACCTTAACTTTTGACCCAGAGCTCAGATTTGTAGAAGAAACACATATTAATGTTAACCACAGTCTGAAAAGCGCAAAAACACATTCAATTTTCAAGTACGAACTTTCCCTGAGGAGTTAGACCAAAGTGTAGACTGTATTTCAGAAATGGATTCAATTCAGCCAGAAAAAACTTTAGACATAGAGCTCAGATTTACAGAAGAAACACATATTCATTTTCCCCACGGTCTAAAAAAGGGCAAAAACACATTCAATTTTCAAGTACGAGCTTTCCCTGAGGAGTTAGACCAAAGTGTAGACTGTATTTCAGAACTGGATTCAATTCAGTCAGAAAAAACTTTAGACATAGAGCTCAGATTTACAAAAGAAACACATATTCATTTTCCCCACGGTCCCAAAAAGGGCAAAAGCACATTCAATTTTCAAGTACGAGCTTTCCCTGAGGAGTTAGACAAAAGTGT
Organism: Pituophis catenifer annectens; assembly: GCF_029215685.1. NCBI lineage: Eukaryota > Metazoa > Chordata > Lepidosauria > Squamata > Colubridae > Pituophis > Pituophis catenifer. Next base: position 170,862,283 of record NW_027256881.1, read on the forward strand.
AGACTGTATTTCAGAACTGGATTCAATTCAGTCAGAAAAAACTTTAGACATAGAGCTCAGATTTACAAAGGAAACACATATTCATTTTCCCCACGGTCTCAAAAAGGGCAAAAGCACATTCAATTTTCAAGTAAGAGTTTTCCCTGAGGTGTTAGACCAAAGTGTATCTCAGAATTGGCAGTAGGGCTCAATTCAACCAGAAACCTTAACTTTTGACCCAGAGCTCAGATTTGTAGAAGAAACACATATTAATGTTAACCACAGTCTGAAAAGCGCAAAAACACATTCAATTTTCAAGTACGAACTTTCCCTGAGGAGTTAGACCAAAGTGTAGACTGTATTTCAGAAATGGATTCAATTCAGCCAGAAAAAACTTTAGACATAGAGCTCAGATTTACAGAAGAAACACATATTCATTTTCCCCACGGTCTAAAAAAGGGCAAAAACACATTCAATTTTCAAGTACGAGCTTTCCCTGAGGAGTTAGACCAAAGTGTAGACTGTATTTCAGAACTGGATTCAATTCAGTCAGAAAAAACTTTAGACATAGAGCTCAGATTTACAAAAGAAACACATATTCATTTTCCCCACGGTCCCAAAAAGGGCAAAAGCACATTCAATTTTCAAGTACGAGCTTTCCCTGAGGAGTTAGACAAAAGTGTAGACTGTATTTCAGAACTGGATTCAATTCAGTCAGAAAAAACTTTAGACATAGAGCTCAGATTTACAAAGGAAACACATATTCATTTTCCCCACGGTCTCAAAAAGGGCAAAAGCACATTCAATTTTCAAGTACGAGCTTTCCCTGAAGAGTTAGACCAAAGTGTATCTCAGAATTGGCAGTAGGGCTCAATTCAACCAGAAACCTTAACTTTTGACACAGAGCTCAGATTTGCAGAAGAAACACATATTCATTTTCCCCACGGTCTCAAAAAGGGCAAAAGCAAATTCAATTTTCAAGTACGAGCTTTCCCTGAAGAGTTAGACCAAAGTGTATCTCAGAATTGGCAGTAGGGCTCAATTCAACCAGAAACCTTAACTTTTGACCCAGAGCTCAGATTTGTAGAAGAAACACATATTAATGTTAACCACAGTCTGAAAAGCGCAAAAACACATTCAATTTTCAAGTACGAACTTTCCCTGAGGAGTTAGACCAAAGTGTAGACTGTATTTCAGAACTGGATTCAATTCAGCCAGAAAAAACTTTAGACATAGAGCTCAGATTTACAGAAGAAACACATATTCATGTTCCCCACGGTCTAAAAAAGGGCAAAAACACATTCAATTTTCAAGTACAAGTTTTCCCTGAGGAGTTAGACCAAAGTGTATCTCAGAATTGGCAGTAGGGCTCAATTCAACCAGAAAACCTAACTTTTGACACAGAGCTCAGATTTGCAGAAGAAACACATATTCATTTTCCCCACGGTCTAAAAAAGGGCAAAAATACATTCAATTTTCAAGTAAGAGTTTTCCCTGAGGAGTTAGACCAAAGTGTATCTCAGAATTGGCAGTAGGGCTCAATTCAACCAGAAACCTTAACTTTTGACACAGAGCTCAGATTTGCAGAAGAAACACATATTCATGTTCCCCACGGTCTAAAAAAGGGCAAAAATACATTCAATTTTCAAGTAAGAGTTTTCCCTGAGGAGTTAGACCAAAGTGTATCTCAGAATTGGCAGTAGGGCTCAATTCAGTAAGAAAACAACTTTTGACACAGAGCTCAGATTTGCAGAAGTAACACATATTCATGTTCCCCACGGTCTAAAAAAGGGCAAAAATAGATTCAATTTTCAAGTAAGAGTTTTCCCTGAGGTGTTAGACCAAAGTGTATCTCAGAATTGGCAGTAGGGCTCAATTCAACCAGAAACCTTAACTTTTGACCCAGAGCTCAGATTTGTAGAAGAAACACATATTAATGTTAACCACAGTCTGAAAAGCGCAAAAACACATTCAATTTTCAAGTACGAACTTTCCCTGAGGAGTTAGACCAAAGTGTAGACTGTATTTCAGAAATGGATTCAATTCAGCCAGAAAAAACTTTAGACATAGAGCTCAGATTTACAGAAGAAACACATATTCATTTTCCCCACGGTCTAAAAAAGGGCAAAAACACATTCAATTTTCAAGTACGAGCTTTCCCTGAGGAGTTAGACCAAAGTGTAGACTGTATTTCAGAACTGGATTCAATTCAGTCAGAAAAAACTTTAGACATAGAGCTCAGATTTACAAAAGAAACACATATTCATTTTCCCCACGGTCCCAAAAAGGGCAAAAGCACATTCAATTTTCAAGTACGAGCTTTCCCTGAGGAGTTAGACAAAAGTGTAGACTGTATTTCAGAACTGGATTCAATTCAGTCAGAAAAAACTTTAGACATAGAGCTCAGATTTACAAAGGAAACACATATTCATTTTCCCCACGGTCTCAAAAAGGGCAAAAGCACATTCAATTTTCAAGTACGAGCTTTCCCTGAGGAGTTAGACCAAAGTGTATCTCAGAATTGGCAGTAGGGCTCAATTCAACCAGAAACCTTAACTTTTGACACAGAGCTCAGATTTGCAGAAGAAACACATATTCATTTTCCCCACGGTCTCAAAAAGGGCAAAAGCAAATTCAATTTTCAAGTACGAGCTTTCCCTGAAGAGTTAGACCAAAGTGTATCTCAGAATTGGCAGTAGGGCTCAATTCAACCAGAAACCTTAACTTTTGACACAGAGCTCAGATTTGCAGAAGAAACACATATTCATGTTCCCCACGGTCTAAAAAAGGGCAAAAACACATTCAATTTTCAAGTACAAGTTTTCCCTCAGGAGTTAGACCAAAGTGTATCTCAGAATTGGCAGTAGGGCTCAATTCAACCAGAAAACTTATCCTTTGACACAGACCTCAGATTTGCAGAAGAAACACATATTCATTTTCCCCACGGTCTAAAAAAGGGCAAAAACACATTCAATTTTCAAGTACGAGCTTTCCCTGAGGAATTAGACCAAAGTGTAGGCTGTATTTCAGAACTGGATTCAATTCAGTGAGAAAAAACTTTAGACATAGAGCTCAGATTTACAAAAGAAACACATATTCATTTTCCCCACGGTCTAAAAAAAGGCAAAAGCACATTCAATTTTCAAGTACGAGCTTTCCCTGAGGAGTTAGACAAAGTGTATCTCAGAATTGGCAGTAGGGCTCAATTCAACCAGAAAACCTAACTTTTGACACAGAGCTCAGATTTGCAGAAGAAACACATATTCATGTTCCCCACGGTCTAAAAAAGGGCAAAAGCACATTCAATTTTCAACTACGAGCTTTCCCTGAGGAGTTAGACCAAAGTGTATCTCAGAATTGGCAGTAGGGCTCAATCCAACCAGAAAACCTAACTTTTGACAGAGAGCTCAAATTTGCAGAAGAAACACATATTCATGTTCCCCACGGTCTAAAAAAGGGCAAAAACACATTCAATTTTCAAGTACAAGTTTTCCCTGAGGAGTTAGACCAAAGTGTATCTCAGAATTGGCAGTAGGGCTCAATTCAACCAGAAAACCTAACTTTTGACAGAGAGCTCAAATTTGCTGAAGAAACACATATTCATGTTCCCCACGGTCTAAAAAAGGGCAAAAATAGATTCAATTTTCAAGTAAGAGTTTTCCCGGAGGAGTTAGACCAAAGTGTATCTCAGAATTGGCAGTAGGGCTCAATTCAACCAGAAACCTTAACTTTTGACCCAGAGCTCAGATTTGTAGAAGAAACACATATTAATGTTAACCACAGTCTGAAAAGCGCAAAAACACATTCAATTTTCAAGTACGAACTTTCCCTGAGGAGTTAGACCAAAGTGTAGACTGTATTTCAGAACTGGATTCAATTCAGCCAGAAAAAACTTTAGACATAGAGCTCAGATTTACAGAAGAAACACATATTCATTTTCCCCACGGTCTAAAAAAGGGCAAAAACACATTCAATTTTCAAGTACGAGCTTTCCCTGAGGAGTTAGACCAAAGTGTAGACTGTATTTCAGAACTGGATTCAATTCAGCCAGAAAAAACTTTAGACATAGAGCTCAGATTTACAGAAGAAACACATATTCATTTTCCCCACGGTCTAAAAAAGGGCAAAAACACATTCAATTTTCAAATACGAGCTTTCCCTGAGGAGATAGACCAAAGTGTAGACTGTATTTCAGAACTGGATTCAATTCAGTCAGAAAAAACTTTAGACATAGAGCTCAGATTTACAAAAGAAACACATATTCATTTTCCCCACGGTCTCAAAAAGGGCAAAAGCACATTCAATTTTCAAGTACGAGCTTTCCCTGAGGAGTTAGACCAAAGTGTATCTCAGAATTGGCAGTAAGGCTCAATTCAACCAGAAAACCTAACTTTTGACACAGAGCTCAGATTTGCAGAAGAAACACATATTCATGTTCCCCACGGTCTAAAAAAAGGCAAAAGCACATTCAATTTTCAAGTACGAGCTTTCCCTGAGGAGTTAGACCAAAGTGTATCTCAGAATTGGCAGTAGGGCTCAATTCAACCAGAAAACCTAACTTTTGACCCAGAGCTAAGATTTGCAGAAGAAACACATATTCATGTTCCCCACGGTCTAAAAAAGGGCAAAAGCACATTCAATTTTCAACTACGAGCTTCCCCTGAGGAGTTAGACCAAAGTGTATCTCAGAATTGGCAGTAGGGCTCAATCCAACCAGAAAACCTAACTTTTGACAGAGAGCTCAAATTTGCAGAAGAAACACATATTCATGTTCCACACGGTCTAAAAAAGGGCAAAAACACATTCAATTTTCAAGTACAAGTTTTCCCTGAGGAGTTAGACCAAAGTGTATCTCAGAATTGGCAGTAGGGCTCAATTCAACCAGAAAACTTATCCTTTGACACAGAGCTCAGATTTACAGAAGAAACACATATTCATGTTCCCCACGGTCTAAAAAAGGGCAAAAATAGGTTCAATTTGAACACATATTCATGTTCCCCACGGTCTAAAAAAAGGCAAAAGCACATTCAATTTTCAAGTACGAGCTTTCCCTGAGGAGTTAGACCAAAGTGTATCTCAGAATTGGCAGTAGGGCTCAATTCAACCAGAAAACTTATCCTTTGACACAGAGCTCAGATTTACAGAAGAAACACATATTCATGTTCCCCACGGTCTAAAAAAGGGCAAAAATAGATTCAATTTTCAAGTAAGAGTTTTCCCTGTGGAGTTAGACCAAAGTGTATCTCAGAATTGGCAGTAGGGCTCAATTCAGTAAGAAAACTTAACTTTTGACACAGAGCTCAGATTTGCAGAAGAAACACATATTCATGTTCCCCACGGTCTAAAAAAAGGCAAAAGCACATTCAATTTTTAAGTACGAGCTTTCCCTGAGGAGTTAGACCAAAGTGTATCTCAGAATTGGCAGTAAGGCTCAATTCAACCAGAAAACCTAACTTTTGACACAGAGCTCAGATTTGCAGAAGAAACACATATTCATGTTCCCCACGGTCTAAAAAAAGGCCAAAGCACATTCAATTTTCAAGTACGAGCTTTCCCTGAGGAGTAAGACCAAAGTGTATCTCAGAATTGGCAGTAGGGCTCAATTCAACCAGAAAACCTAACTTTTGACCCAGAGCTCAGATTTGCAGAAGAAACACATATTCATGTTCCCCACGGTCTAAAAAAGGGCAAAAGCACATTCAATTTTCAAGTACAAGTTTTCCCTGAGGAGTTAGACCAAAGTGTATCTCAGAATTGGCAGTAGGGCTCAATTCAACCAGAAAACTTATCCTTTGACACAGAGCTCAGATTTACAGAAGAAACACATATTCATGTTCCCCACGGTCTAAAAAAGGGCAAAAATAGATTCAATTTGAACACATATTCATGTTCCCCACGGTCTAAAAAAAGGCAAAAGCACATTCAATTTTCAAGTACGAGCTTTCCCTGAGGAGTTAGACCAAAGTGTATCTCAGAATTGGCAGTAGGGCTCAATTCAACCAGAAAACCTAACTTTTGACACAGAGCTCAGATTTGTAGAAGAAACACATATTCATGTTCCCCACGGTCTAAAAAAGGGCAAAAACACATTCAATTTTCAAGTAAGAGTTTTCCCTGAGGAGTTAGACCAAAGTGTATCTCAGAATTGGCAGTAGGGCTCAATTCAACCAGAAAACTTATCCTTTGACACAGAGCTCAGATTTACAGAAGAAACACATATTCATGTTCCCCACGGTCTAATAAAGGGCAAAAATAGATTCAATTTTCAAGTAAGAGTTTTCCCTGAGGAGTTAGACCAAAGTGTATCTCAGAATTGGCAGTAGGGCTCAATTCAACCAGAAACCTTAACTTTTGACCCAGAGCTCAGATTTGTAGAAGAAACACATATTAATGTTAACCACAGTCTGAAAAGCGCAAAAACACATTCAATTTTCAAGTACGAACTTTCCCTGAGGAGTTAGACCAAAGTGTAGACTGTATTTCAGAAATGGATTCAATTCAGCCAGAAAAAACTTTAGACATAGAGCTCAGATTTACAAAAGAAACACATATTCATTTTCCCCACGGTCTCAAAAAGGGCAAAAGCACATTCAATTTTCAAGTACGAGCTTTCCCTGAGGAGTTAGACCAAAGTGTATCTCAGAATTGGCAGTAGGGCTCAATTCAGTAAGACAACTTAACTTTTGACACAGAGCTCAGATTTGCAGAAGAAACACATATTCATGTTCCCCACGGTCTAAAAAAAGGCAAAAGCACATTCAATTTTCAAGTAAGAGTTTTCCCTGAGGAGTTAGACCAAAGTGTATCTCAGAATTGGCAGTAGGGCTCAATTCAGTAAGAAAACAACTTTTGACACAGAGCTCAGATTTGCAGAAGAAACACATATTCATGTTCCCCACGGTCTAAAAAAAGGCAAAAGCACATTCAATTTTCAAGTACGAGCTTTCCCTGAGGAGTTAGACCAAAGTGTATCTCAGAATTGGCAGTAGGGCTCAATTCAACCAGAAACCTTAACTTTTGACACAGAGCTCAGATTTGCAGAAGAAACACATATTCATGTTCCCCACGGTCTAAAAAAGGGCAAAAGCACATTCAATTTTCAACTACGAGCTTCCCCTGAGGAGTTAGACCAAAGTGTATCTCAGAATTGGCAGTAGGGCTCAATCCAACCAGAAAACCTAACTTTTGACAGAGAGCTCAAATTTGCAGAAGAAACACATATTCATGTTCCACACGGTCTAAAAAAGGGCAAAAACACATTCAATTTTCAAGTACAAGTTTTCCCTGAGGAGTTAGACCAAAGTGTATCTCAGAATTGGCAGTAGGGCTCAATTCAACCAGAAAACTTATCCTTTGACACAGAGCTCAGATTTACAGAAGAAACACATATTCATGTTCCCCACGGTCTAAAAAAGGGCAAAAATAGATTCAATTTGAACACATATTCATGTTCCCCACGGTCTAAAAAAAGGCAAAAGCACATTCAATTTTCAAGTACGAGCTTTCCCTGAGGAGTTAGACCAAAGTGTATCTCAGAATTGGCAGTAGGGCTCAATTCAACCAGAAAACTTATCCTTTGACACAGAGCTCAGATTTACAGAAGAAACACATATTCATGTTCCCCACGGTCTAAAAAAGGGCAAAAATAGATTCAATTTTCAAGTAAGAGTTTTCCCTGTGGAGTTAGACCAAAGTGTATCTCAGAATTGGCAGTAGGGCTCAATTCAACCAGAAACCTTAACTTTTGACACAGAGCTCAGATTTGTAGAAGAAACACATATTAATGTTAAGCACAGTCTGAAAAGCGCAAAAACACATTCAATTTTCAAGTACGAACTTTCCCTGAGGAGTTAGACCAAAGTGTATCTCAGAATTGGCAGTAGGGCACAATTCAACCAGAAAACCTAACTTTTGACCCAGAGCTCAGATTTGCAGAAGAAACACATATTCATGTTCCCCACGATCTAAAAAAGGGCAAAAGCACATTCAATTTTCAACTATGAGCTTCCCCTGAGGAGTTAGACCAAAGTGTATCTCAGAATTGGCAGTAGGGCTCAATTCAGTAAGAAAACTTAACTTTTGACACAGAGCTCAGATTTGCAGAAGAAACACATATTCATGTTCCCCACGGTCTAAAAAAAGGCAAAAGCACATTCAATTTTTAAGTACGAGCTTTCCCTGAGGAGTTAGACCAAAGTGTATCTCAGAATTGGCAGTAAGGCTCAATTCAACCAGAAAACCTAACTTTTGACACAGAGCTCAGATTTGCAGAAGAAACACATATTCATGTTCCCCACGGTCTAAAAAAAGGGCAAAGCACATTCAATTTTCAAGTACGAGCTTTCCCTGAGGAGTAAGACCAAAGTGTATCTCAGAATTGGCAGTAGGGCTCAATTCAACCAGAAAACCTAACTTTTGACCCAGAGCTCAGATTTGCAGAAGAAACACATATTCATGTTCCCCACGGTCTAAAAAAGGGCAAAAGCACATTCAATTTTCAACTACGAGCTTCCCCTGAGGAGTTAGACCAAAGTGTATCTCAGAATTGGCAGTAGGGCTCAATCCAACCAGAAAACCTAACTTTTGACAGAGAGCTCAAATTTGCAGAAGAAACACATATTCATGTTCCCCACGGTCTAAAAAAGGGCAAAAACACATTCAATTTTCAAGTACAAGTTTTCCCTGAGGAGTTAGACCAAAGTGTATCTCAGAATTGGCAGTAGGGCTCAATTCAACCAGAAAACTTATCCTTTGACACAGAGCTCAGATTTACAGAAGAAACACATATTCATGTTCCCCACGGTCTAAAAAAGGGCAAAAATAGATTCAATTTGAACACATATTCATGTTCCCCACGGTCTAAAAAAAGGCAAAAGCACATTCAATTTTCAAGTACGAGCTTTCCCTGAGGAGTTAGACCAAAGTGTATCTCAGAATTGGCAGTAGGGCTCAATTCAACCAGAAAACCTAACTTTTGACACAGAGCTCAGATTTGCAGAAGAAACACATATTCATGTTCCCCACGGTCTAAAAAAGGGCAAAAACACATTCAATTTTCAAGTAAGAGTTTTCCCTGAGGAGTTAGACCAAAGTGTATCTCAGAATTGGCAGTAGGGCTCAATTCAACCAGAAAACTTATCCTTTGACACAGAGCTCAGATTTACAGAAGAAACACATATTCATGTTCCCCACGGTCTAATAAAGGGCAAAAATAGATTCAATTTTCAAGTAAGAGTTTTCCCTGAGGAGTTAGACCAAAGTGTATCTCAGAATTGGCAGTAGGGCTCAATTCAACCAGAAACCTTAACTTTTGACCCAGAGCTCAGATTTGTAGAAGAAACACATATTAATGTTAACCACAGTCTGAAAAGTGCAAAAACACATTCAATTTTCAAGTACGAACTTTCCCTGAGGAGTTAGACCAAAGTGTAGACTGTATTTCAGAAATGGATTCAATTCAGCCAGAAAAAACTTTAGACATAGAGCTCAGATTTACAAAAGAAACACATATTCATTTTCCCCACGGTCTCAAAAAGGGCAAAAGCACATTCAATTTTCAAGTACGAGCTTTCCCTGAGGAGTTAGACCAAAGTGTATCTCAGAATTGGCAGTAGGGCTCAATTCAACCAGAAAACCTAACTTTTGACACAGAGCTCAGATTTGCAGAAGAAACACATATTCATGTTCCCCACGGTCTAAAAAAGGGCAAAAACACATTCAATTTTCAAGTAAGAGTTTTCCCTGAGGAGTTAGACCAAAGTGTATCTCAGAATTGGCAGTAGGGCTCAATTCAACCAGAAAACTTATCCTTTGACACAGAGCTCAGATTTACAGAAGAAACACATATTCATGTTCCCCACGGTCTAATAAAGGGCAAAAATAGATTCAATTTTCAAGTAAGAGTTTTCCCTGAGGAGTTAGACCAAAGTGTATCTCAGAATTGGCAGTAGGGCTCAATTCAACCAGAAACCTTAACTTTTGACCCAGAGCTCAGATTTGTAGAAGAAACACATATTAATGTTAACCACAGTCTGAAAAGCGCAAAAACACATTCAATTTTCAAGTACGAACTTTCCCTGAGGAGTTAGACCAAAGTGTAGACTGTATTTCAGAAATGGATTCAATTCAGCCAGAAAAAACTTTAGACATAGAGCTCAGATTTACAAAAGAAACACATATTCATTTTCCCCACGGTCTCAAAAAGGGCAAAAGCACATTCAATTTTCAAGTACGAGCTTTCCCTGAGGAGTTAGACCAAAGTGTATCTCAGAATTGGCAGTAGGGCTCAATTCAGTAAGACAACTTAACTTTTGACACAGAGCTCAGATTTGCAGAAGAAACACATATTCATGTTCCCCACGGTCTAAAAAAAGGCAAAAGCACATTCAATTTTCAAGTAAGAGTTTTCCCTGAGGAGTTAGACCAAAGTGTATCTCAGAATTGGCAGTAGGGCTCAATTCAGTAAGAAAACAACTTTTGACACAGAGCTCAGATTTGCAGAAGAAACACATATTCATGTTCCCCACGGTCTAAAAAAAGGCAAAAGCACATTCAATTTTCAAGTACGAGCTTTCCCTGAGGAGTTAGACCAAAGTGTATCTCAGAATTGGCAGTAGGGCTCAATTCAACCAGAAACCTTAACTTTTGACACAGAGCTCAGATTTGCAGAGGAAACACATATTCATGTTCCCCACGGTCTAAAAAAGGGCAAAAATACATTCAATTTTCACGTAAGAGTTTTCCCTGAGGAGTTAGACCAAAGTGTATCTCAGAATTGGCAGTAGGGCTCAATTCAGTAAGACAACTTAACTTTTGACACAGAGCTCAGATTTGCAGAAGAAACACATATTCATGTTCCCCACGGTCTAAAAAAAGGCAAAAGCACATTCAATTTTCAAGTAAGAGTTTTCCCTGAGGAGTTAGACCAAAGTGTATCTCAGAATTGGCAGTAGGGCTCAATTCAGTAAGAAAACAACTTTTGACACAGAGCTCAGATTTGCAGAAGAAACACATATTCATGTTCCCCACGGTCTAAAAAAAGGCAAAAGCACATTCAATTTTCAAGTAGGAGCTTTCCCTGAGGAGTTAGACCAAAGTGTATCTCAGAATTGGCAGTAGGGCTCAATTCAACCAGAAAACCTAACTTTTGACACAGAGCTCAGATTTGCAGAAGAAACACATATTCATGTTCCCCACGGTCTAAAAAAGGGCAAAAACACATTCAATTTTCAAGTACAAGTTTTCCCTGAGGAGTTAGACCAAAGTGTATCTCAGAATTGGCAGTAGGGCTCAATTCAACCAGAAAACTTATCCTTTGACACAGAGCTCAGATTTACAGAAGAAACACATATTCATGTTCCCCACGGTCTAAAAAAGGGCAAAAATAGATTCAATTTTCAAGTAAAAGTTTTCCCTGAGGAGTTAGACCAAAGTGTATCTCAGAATTGGCAGTAGGGCTCAATTCAACCAGAAACCTTAACGTTTGACCCAGAGCTCAGATTTGTAGAAGAAACACATATTAATGTTAACCACAGTCTGAAAAGTGCAAAAACACATTCAATTTTCAAGTACGAACTTTCCCTGAGGAGTTAGACCAAAGTGTAGACTGTATTTCAGAAATGGATTCAATTCAGCCAGAAAAAACTTTAGACATAGAGCTCAGATTTACAGAAGAAACACATATTCATTTTCCCCACGGTCTAAAAAAGGGCAAAAACACATTCAATTTTCAAGTACGAGCTTTCCCTGAGGAGTTAGACCAAAGTGTAGACTGTATTTCAGAACTGGATTCAATTCAGTCAGAAAAAACTTTAGACATAGAGCTCAGATTTACAAAAGAAACACATATTCATTTTCCCCACGGTCCCAAAAAGGGCAAAAGCACATTCAATTTTCAAGTACGAGTTTTCCCTGAGGAGTTAGACCAAAGTGTATCTCAGAATTGGCAGTAGGGCTCAATTCAACCAGAAAACCTAACTTTTGACCCAGAGCTCAGATTTGCAGAAGAAACACATATTCATGTTCCCCACGGTCTAAAAAAGGCAAGAGCACATTCAATTTTCAAGTACAAGTTTTCCCTGAGGAGTTAGACCAAAGTGTATCTCAGAATTGGCAGTAGGGTACAACTCAACCAGAAAACTTAACTTTTGACAGAGAGCTCAGATTTGCAGAAGAAACACATATACATGTTCCCCACGGTCTAAAAAAAGGCAAAAACACATTCAATTTTCAACTACGAGCTTTCCCTGAGGAGTTAGACCAAAGTGTATCTCAGAATTGGCAGTAGGTCTAAATCCAACCAGAAAACCTAACTTTTGACACAGAGCTCAGATTTGCAGAAGAAACACATATTCATTTTCCCCACGGTCTAAAAAAGGGCAAAAATACATTCAATTTTCAAGTAAGAGTTTTCCCTGAGGAGTTAGACCAAAGTGTATCTCAGAATTGGCAGTAGGGCTCAATTCAACCAGAAACCTTAACTTTTGACACAGAGCTCAGATTTGCAGAAGAAACACATATTCATGTTCCCCACGGTTTAAAAAAGGGCAAAAATACATTCAATTTTCAAGTAAGAGTTTTCCCTGAGGAGTTAGACCAAAGTGTATCTCAGAATTGGCAGTAGGGCTCAATTCAGTAAGAAAACAACTTTTGACACAGAGCTCAGATTTGCAGAAGAAACACATATTCATGTTCCCCACGGTCTAAAAAAGGGCAAAAATAGATTCAATTTTCAAGTAAGAGTTTTCCCTGAGGTGTTAGACCAAAGTGTATCTCAGAATTGGCAGTAGGGCTCAATTCAACCAGAAACCTTAACTTTTGACCCAGAGCTCAGATTTGTAGAAGAAACACATATTAATGTTAACCACAGTCCGAAAAGCGCAAAAACACATTCAATTTTCAAGTACGAACTTTCCCTGAGGAGTTAGACCAAAGTGTAGACTGTATTTCAGAAATGGATTCAATTCAGCCAGAAAAAACTTTAGACATAGAGCTCAGATTTACAGAAGAAACACATATTCATTTTCCCCACGGTCTAAAAAAGGGCAAAAACACATTCAATTTTCAAGTACGAGCTTTCCCTGAGGAGTTAGACCAAAGTGTAGACTGTATTTCAGAACTGGATTCAATTCAGTCAGAAAAAACTTTAGACATAGAGCTCAGATTTACAAAAGAAACACATATTCATTTTCCCCACGGTCCCAAAAAGGGCAAAAGCACATTCAATTTTCAAGTACGAGTTTTCCCTGAGGAGTTAGACCAAAGTGTATCTCAGAATTGGCAGTAGGGCTCAATTCAACCAGAAAACCTAACTTTTGACCCAGAGCTCAGATTTGCAGAAGAAACACATATTCATGTTCCCCACGGTCTAAAAAAGGCAAGAGCACATTCAATTTTCAAGTACAAGTTTTCCCTGAGGAGTTAGACCAAAGTGTATCTCAGAATTGGCAGTAGGGTACAACTCAACCAGAAAACTTAACTTTTGACAGAGAGCTCAGATTTGCAGAAGAAACACATATACATGTTCCCCACGGTCTAAAAAAAGGCAAAAACACATTCAATTTTCAACTACGAGCTTTCCCTGAGGAGTTAGACCAAAGTGTATCTCAGAATTGGCAGTAGGGCTAAATCCAACCAGAAAACCTAACTTTTGACACAGAGCTCAGATTTGCAGAAGAAACACATATTCATTTTCCCCACGGTCTTAAAAAGGGCAAAAATACATTCAATTTTCAAGTAAGAGTTTTCCCTGAGGAGTTAGACCAAAGTGTATCTCAGAATTGGCAGTAGGGCTCAATTCAACCAGAAACCTTAACTTTTGACACAGAGCTCAGATTTGCAGAAGAAACACATATTCATGTTCCCCACGGTCTAAAAAAGGGCAAAAATAGATTCAATTTTCAAGTAAGAGTTTTCCCTGAGGTGTTAGACCAAAGTGTATCTCAGAATTGGCAGTAGGGCTCAATTCAACCAGAAACCTTAACTTTTGACCCAGAGCTCAGATTTGTAGAAGAAACACATATTAATGTTAACCACAGTCCGAAAAGCGCAAAAACACATTCAATTTTCAAGTACGAACTTTCCCTGAGGAGTTAGACCAAAGTGTAGACTGTATTTCAGAAATGGATTCAATTCAGCCAGAAAAAACTTTAGACATAGAGCTCAGATTTACAGAAGAAACACATATTCATTTTCCCCACGGTCTAAAAAAGGGCAAAAACACATTCAATTTTCAAGTACGAGCTTTCCCTGAGGAGTTAGACCAAAGTGTAGACTGTATTTCAGACCTGGATTCAATTCAGTCAGAAAAAACTTTAGACATAGAGCTCAGATTTACAAAAGAAACACATATTCATTTTCCCCACGGTCCCAAAAAGGGCAAAAGCACATTCAATTTTCAAGTACGAGTTTTCCCTGAGGAGTTAGACCAAAGTGTATCTCAGAATTGGCAGTAGGGCTCAATTCAACCAGAAAACCTAACTTTTGACCCAGAGCTCAGATTTGCAGAAGAAACACATATTCATGTTCCCCACGGTCTAAAAAAGGCAAGAGCACATTCAATTTTCAAGTACAAGTTTTCCCTGAGGAGTTAGACCAAAGTGTATCTCAGAATTGGCAGTAGGGTACAACTCAACCAGAAAACTTAACTTTTGACAGAGAGCTCAGATTTGCAGAAGAAACACATATACATGTTCCCCACGGTCTAAAAAAAGGCAAAAACACATTCAATTTTCAACTACGAGCTTTCCCTGAGGAGTTAGACCAAAGTGTATCTCAGAATTGGCAGTAGGGCTAAATCCAACCAGAAAACCTAACTTTTGACACAGAGCTCAGATTTGCAGAAGAAACACATATTCATTTTCCCCACGGTCTTAAAAAGGGCAAAAATACATTCAATTTTCAAGTAAGAGTTTTCCCTGAGGAGTTAGACCAAAGTGTATCTCAGAATTGGCAGTAGGGCTCAATTCAACCAGAAACCTTAACTTTTGACACAGAGCTCAGATTTGCAGAAGAAACACATATTCATGTTCCCCACGGTCTAAAAAAGGGCAAAAATAGATTCAATTTTCAAGTAAGAGTTTTCCCTGAGGTGTTAGACCAAAGTGTATCTCAGAATTGGCAGTAGGGCTCAATTCAACCAGAAACCTTAACTTTTGACCCAGAGCTCAGATTTGTAGAAGAAACACATATTAATGTTAACCACAGTCTGAAAAGCGCAAAAACACATTCAATTTTCAAGTACGAACTTTCCCTGAGGAGTTAGACCAAAGTGTAGACTGTATTTCAGAAATGGATTCAATTCAGCCTGAAAAAACTTTAGACATAGAGCTCAGATTTACAGAAGAAACACATATTCATTTTCCCCACGGTCTAAAAAAGGGCAAAAACACATTCAATTTTCAAGTACGAGCTTTCCCTGAGGAGTTAGACCAAAGTGTAGACTGTATTTCAGAACTGGATTCAATTCAGTCAGAAAAAACTTTAGACATAGAGCTCAGATTTACAAAAGAAACACATATTCATTTTCCCCACGGTCCCAAAAAGGGCAAAAGCACATTCAATTTTCAAGTACGAGCTTTCCCTGAGGAGTTAGACCAAAGTGTATCTCAGAATTGGCAGTAGGGCTCAATTCAACCAGAAAACCTAACTTTTGACCCAGAGCTCAGATTTGCAGAAGAAACACATATTCATGTTCCCCACGGTCTAAAAAAGGCAAGAGCACATTCAATTTTCAAGTACAAGTTTTCCCTGAGGAGTTAGACCAAAGTGTATCTCAGAATTGGCAGTAGGGTACAACTCAACCAGAAAACTTAACTTTTGACAGAGAGCTCAGATTTGCAGAAGAAACACATATACATGTTCCCCACGGTCTAAAAAAAGGCAAAAACACATTCAATTTTCAACTACGAGCTTTCCCTGAGGAGTTAGACCAAAGTGTATCTCAGAATTGGCAGTAGGGCTAAATCCAACCAGAAAACCTAACTTTTGACACAGAGCTCAGATTTGCAGAAGAAACACATATTCATTTTCCCCACGGTCTAAAAAAGGGCAAAAATACATTCAATTTTCAAGTAAGAGTTTTCCCTGAGGAGTTAGACCAAAGTGTATCTCAGAATTGGCAGTAGGGCTCAATTCAACCAGAAACCTTAACTTTTGACACAGAGCTCAGATTTGCAGAAGAAACACATATTCATGTTCCCCACGGTCTAAAAAAGGGCAAAAATACATTCAATTTTCAAGTAAGAGTTTTCCCTGAGGAGTTAGACCAAAGTGTATCACAGAATTGGCAGTAGGGCTCAATTCAGTAAGAAAACAACTTTTGACACAGAGCTCAGATTTGCAGAAGAAACACATATTCATGTTCCCCACGGTCTTAAAAAAGGCAAAAGCACATTCAATTTTCAAGTACGAGCTTTCCCTGAGGAGTTAGACCAAAGTGTATCTCAGAATTGGCAGTAGGGCTCAATTCAACCAGAAAACCTAACTTTTGACACAGAGCTCAGATTTGCAGAAGAAACACGTATTCATGTTCCCCACAGTCTAAAAAAGGGCAAAAATAGATTCAATTTTCAAGTAAGAGTTTTCCCTGAGGTGTTAGACCAAAGTGTATCTCAGAATTGGCAGTAGGGCTCAATTCAACCAGAAACCTTAACTTTTGACCCAGAGCTCAGATTTGTAGAAGAAACACATATTAATGTTAACCACAGTCTGAAAAGCGCAAAAACACATTCAATTTTCAAGTACGAACTTTCCCTGAGGAGTTAGACCAAAGTGTAGACTGTATTTCAGAAATGGATTCAATTCAGCCAGAAAAAACTTTAGACATAGAGCTCAGATTTACAGAAGAAACACGTATTCATTTTCCCCACGGTCTAAAAAAGGGCAAAAACACATTCAATTTTCAAGTACGAGCTTTCCCTGAGGAGTTAGACCAAAGTGTAGACTGTATTTCAGAACTGGATTCAATTCAGTCAGAAAAAACTTTAGACATAGAGCTCAGATTTACAAAAGAAACACATATTCATTTTCCCCACGGTCTCAAAAAGGGCAAAAGCACATTCAATTTTCAAGTACGAGCTTTCCCTGAGGAGTTAGACCAAAGTGTATCTCAGAATTGGCAGTAGGGCTCAATTCAACCAGAAACCTTAACTTTTGACACAGAGCTCAGATTTGCAGAAGAAACACATATTCATGTTCCCCACGGTCTAAAAAAGGGCAAAAGCACATTCAATTTTCAAGTAAGAGTTTTCCCTGAGGAGTTAGACCAAAGTGTATCTCAGAATTGGCAGTAGGGCTCAATTCAGTAAGAAAACTTAACTTTTGACACAGAGCTCAGATTTGCAGAAGAAACACATATTCATGTTCCCCACGGTCTAAAAAAGTGCAAAAACACATTCAATTTTCAAGTACAAGTTTTCCCTGAGGAGTTAGACGAAAGTGTATCTCAGAAAAAGCAGTAGGGCTCAATTCAGTAAGACAACTTAACTTTTGACACAGAGCTCAGATTTACAGAAGAAACACATATTCATGTTCCCCACGGTCTAAAAAAGGGCAAAAATAGATTCAATTTTCAAGTAAGAGTTTTCCCTGAGGAGTTAGACCAAAGTGTATCTCAGAATTGGCAGTAGGGCTCAATTCAACCAGAAAACTTAACTTTTGACCCAGAGCTCAGATATGCAGAAAAAAACACATATTCATGTTCCCCACGGTCGAAAAAAGGCAAAATCACATTCAATTTTCAAGTACAAGTTTTCCCTGAGGAGTTAGACCAAAGTGTATCTCAGAATTGGCAGTAGGGCTCAATTCAACCAGAATCCTTAACTTTTGACCCAGAGCTCAGATTTGCAGAAGAAACACATATTCATGTTCCCCACGGTCTAAAAAAGGCAAAAGCACATTCAATTTTCAAGTACAAGTTTTCCCTGAGGAGTGAGACCAAAGTGTATCTCAGAATTGGCAGTAGGGCTCAATTCAACCAGAAACCTTAACTTTTGACCCAGAGCTCAGATTTGCAGAAGAAACACATATTCATGTTCCCCACGGTCTAAAAAAGGCAAAAGCACATTCAATTTTCAAGTACAAGTTTTCCCTGAGGAGTGAGACCAAAGTGTATCTCAGAATTGGCAGTAGGGCTCAATTCAACCAGAAACCTTAACTTTTGACCCAGAGCTCAGATTTGTAGAAGAAACACATATTAATGTTAACCACAGTCTGAAAAGCGCAAAAACACATTCAATTTTCAAGTACGAACTTTCCCTGAGGAGTTAGACCAAAGTGTAGACTGTATTTCAGAACTGGATTCAATTCAGCCAGAAAAAACTTTAGACATAGAGCTCAGATTTACAGAAGAAACACATATTCATTTTCCCCACGGTCTCAAAAAGGGCAAAAGCACATTCAATTTTCAAGTACGAGCTTTCCCTGAGGAGTTAGACCAAAGTGTATCTCAGAATTGGCAGTAGGGCTCAATTCAGTAAGAAAACTTAACTTTTGACACAGAGCTCAGATTTGCAGAAGAAACACATATTCATTTTCCCCACGGTCTAAAAAAAGGCAAAAACACATTCAATTTTCAAGTACGAGCTTTCCCTGAGGAGTTAGACCAAAGTGTATCTCAGAATTGGCAGTAGGGTACAACTCAACCAGAAAACTTAACTTTTGACACAGAGCTCAGATTTGCAGAAGAAACACATATACATGTTCCCCACGGTCTAAAAAAAGGCAAAAACACATTCAATTTTCAACTACGAGCTTTCCCTGAGGAGTTAGACCAAAGTGTATCTCAGAATTGGCAGTAGGACTCAATGCAACCAGAAAACCTAACTTTTGACAGAGAGCTCAAATTTGCTGAAGAAGCACATATTCATGTTCCCCACTGTCTAAAAAAGGGCAAAAATACATTCAATTTTCAAGTACAAGTTTTCCCTGAGGAGTGAGACCAAAGTGTATCTCAGAATTGGCAGTACGGCTCAATTCAACCAGAAAACTTATCCTTTGACACAGAAATCAGATTTACAGAAGAAACACATATTCATTTTCCCCACGGTCTAAAAAAGGGCAAAAATACATTCAATTTTCAAGTAAGAGTTTTCCCTGAGGAGTTAGACCAAAGTGTAGACTGTATTTCAGAACTGTATTCAATTCAGTCAGAAAAAACTTTAGACATAGAGCTCAGATTTGCAGAAGAAACACATATACATGTTCCCCACGGTCTAAAAAAAGGCAAAAACACATTCAATTTTCAACTACGAGCTTTCCCTGAGGAGTTAGACCAAAGTGTATCTCTGAATTGGCAGTAGGGCACAATTCAGTCAGAAACCTTAACTTTTGAGACAGAGCTCAGATTTGTAGAAGAAACACATATCAATGTTAACCACAGTCTGAAAAGCGCAAAAACACATTCAATTTTCAAGTACAAGCTTTCCCTGAGGAGTTAGACCAAACTGTATCTCAGAATTGGCAGTATGGCTTAATTCAACCAGAAAACCTAACTTTTGACAGAGAGCTCAAATTTGCAGAAGAAACACATATTCATGTTCCCCACGGTCTAAAAAAGGGCAAAAACACATTCAATTTTCAAGTACAAGTTTTCCCTGAGGAGTTAGACCAAAGTGTATCTCAGAATTGGCAGTAGGGCTCAATTCAACCAGAAAACCTAACTTTTGACAGAGAGCTCAAATTTGCAGAAGAAACACATATTCATGTTCCCCACGGTCTAAAAAAGGGCAAAAACACATTCAATTTTCTTTTTTTATTTTTTTAAGTTTTATTAACATAAACAAACATAAAACACAAATACATGTAAACACTTATACATTAACAAAGAGTCAATCGACTAACTTCTAGAAAACCTTCGCATCGGTGATTAATGTCCATTTAACCAATTTTCCTTAATCATACTATTTACAAATTCACTTGCTTATACCTTAATATATTCATTGAAGTTCAACAATATCTTTCTACAAACATATTAACCATTTATTTATACAATCCTACGGCTCATCTCATATATCTATTTCTACAATTCTTGAGTTATGTTCTCCTAATGTCCTATGTTGTTGGCAGTAGGGCTCAATTCAGGAAGACAACTTAACTTTTGACACAGAGCTCAGATTTGCAGAAGAAACACATATTCATGTTCCCCACGGTCTAAGAAAGCGCAAAAACACATTCAATTTTCAAGTTCAAGTTTTCCCTGAGGAGTTAGACCAAACTGTACTTCAGAATTGGCAGTATGGCTTAATTCAACCAGAAAACTTAAGTTTTGACGCAGAGCGCTCAGATTTGCAGAACAAACACATATTCATGTTCCCCACGGTCTAAAAAAGGGCAAAAACACATTCAATTTTCAAAACACTAGCTTTCCCTGATGAGTTAGACCAATCTGTATCTCACAATTGGCAGTAGGACTCAACTCAGCCAGAAAATTTAACTTTTGACAGAGATTTGCAAAAGAAACACATATTCATGTTTATCTGAAAAGGCCCAAAACACATTCAATTTTCAAACACTAGCTTTCCTTGAAGTGTTGGACCAATCTGTATCTCACAATTGGCTGTAGGACTCAATTCAGCCAGAAAATGTAACTTCTGACAAAGATTTGCAAAAGAAACACGTATTCATGTTTATCTGAAAAGCCCCAAAACACATTCAATTTTCAAATACTAGCTTTCCCTGAGGAGTTAGACCAATCTCTATCTCACAATTGGCAGTAGGATTCAACTCAGCCAGAAAACTTAACTTTTGACACACATTTCCAAAGAAACACATTCATATTCCGCTGTGTCTGAAAAGCCCAAAAACACATTCAATTTTCAAATACTAGCTTTCCCTGACGAGTTAGACCAATCTGTTTCTCACAATTGGCAGTAGGACTCAGTTTAGTGAAAACGTAACTTTTGACACGGAACTCAGATTTGCAAAAGAAACACATATTCATGTTTCCCTCTGTCTGAAAAGTCCAACAACACATTCAATTTTCAAATATTAGCTTTCCCTGAGGAGTTAGACCAATCGGTATCTCACAATTGGCAGAACGACTCAATTCAGCCAGAAAATGTACCTTTTGACACCATTTGTAAAAGAAACATATATTCATGTTCCTCTTTGTCTTGAAAGTTGTGTTTTGAAACAGAACTCAGATTTGATTTAATCTGATTTGAACATGATTTAATCATGTTCCTCACGATCTGAAAAGCCCAAAAAAACATTCAATTTTCAACTACGAGCTTTCCCTGAGAAGTTAGACCAATCTGTATCTCACAATTGGCAGTAGGGCTCAATTCAGCCAGAAAACTTAACTTTTGAAAAACAGCTCACATTTGCAAAAGAAACACACATTCATGTTTCCCACAGTCCGAAAAGCCAAAAAAACACATTCAATGTTCAAATTCGAGCTTTCCCTGAGAAGTTAGATCAATCTGTATCTCACAATTGACTACGACTCAATTCAGCCAGAAAATGTACCTTTTGACACCATTTGTAAAACAAAACATATATTCATGTTCCTCTGTGTCTGAAAAGTTCTGTTTTGAAACAGAACTCAGATTTAATTTAATCTGATTTGAACATGATTTAATCATGTTCCTCATGATCTGCAAAGCCCAAAAACACATTCTATTTTCAAATATTAGCTTTCCCTGAGAAGTTAGACCAATTTGTATCTCAAAATTTGCAGTAGGACTCAACTCAGCCAGAAAATTTAACTTTTGACAGAGATTTGCAAAAGAAACACATATTCATGTTTATCTGAAAAGCCAAAAACACATTCCATTTTCAAATACTAGCTTTCCCTGAGAAGTTAGACCAATCTGTATCTCACAATTGCCAATAGGTCTCAATACAGCCAGAAAATGTAACTTTTGAAACAGAAGTCAGATTTGCTAAAGAAACACATGTTCATGTTCCTCACTGTCTGAAAAGCCCCAAAAACACATTCAATTTTCAATTTTTCAATGGTTCTACTGCCAATTGTGAGATACAGATTGGTCGAACTCCTCAGGGAAAGCTAGTATTTGAAAATTGAATGTGTTTTGGGGCTTTTCAGATAAACATGAATACGTGTTTCTTTTGCAAATCTGTGTCAAAAGTTACATTTTCTGGATGAATTGAGTCCTACTGCCAATTGTGAGATACATATTGGACTAACTCCTCAGGTAAAGCTAGTGTTTGAAAATTGAATGTGTTTTTGGGCTTTTCAGACACAGAGGAATATGAATGTGTTTCTTTGGAAATGTGTGTAAAAAGTTAAATTTTCTCGCTGAGTTGACTCCTACTGCAATTTGTGAGATACAGATTGGTCTAACTCCTCAGGGAAAGTTAGCATTTGAAAATTGAATGTGTTTTTGGGCTTTTCAGATCGTGAGGAACATGATTAAATTATGTTCAAATCAGATTAAATCAAATCTGAGTTCTGTTTCAAAACAGAACTTTTCAGACACAGAGGAACATGAATATATGTTTCTTTTACAAATTGTGTCAAAAGTTACATTTTCTGGCTGAATTGAGTCGTAGTCAATTGTGAGATACAAATTGGTCTAACTTCTCAGGGAAAGCTAGTATTTGAAAATTGAATGTGTTTTTGGGCTTTTCACATAAAGATGAATATGTGTTTCTATTGCAAATCTCTGTCAAAAGTTAAATTTTGTGGCTGAGTTGAGTCCTACTGCCAATTGTGAGATACAGATTGGTCTAACTTCTCAGGGAAAGCTAGTATTTGAAAATTGAATGTGTTTTTGGGCTTTTCAGACCGTGAAGAACATGAATATGTGTTTCTTTAGCAAATCTGACTTCTGTTTCAAAAGTTAAATTTTCTGGCTGAATTGAGCCCTACTGCCAATTATGAGATGCAGATTGGTCTAAATTCTCAGGGAAAGGTCGAATGTGTTTTTGGGCTTTTCAGAATACAGAGGAAAATGAATATGTGTTTCTTTTGTAAATTTGAGTTTTGTGACTTCTCTTGAGTTATATTTTCTGGCTGAATTGAGTCCTACTGCCAATTGGGAGATACAGATTGGTCTAATTTTTCAGGGAAAGACCCAATTTGAAAATGGAATGTGTTTTTGGGCTTTTCAGATACAGAGGAACATGAATATTTTGCAAATGTGAGCTCTGTTTCAAAAGTTACATTTTCTGGCTGAATTGAGTCCTACTGCCAATTGTGAGATACATATTGGTCTAACTTCTCAGGGAAAGCTAGTATTTGAAAATTGAATGTGTTTTTGGGCTTTTCAAACCGTGAAGAACATGAATATGTGTTTCTTTAGCAAATCTGACTTCTGTTTCAAAAGTTAAATTTTCTGGCTGAATTGAGCCCTACTGCCAATTATGAGATGCAGATTGGTCTAAATTCTAAGGGAAAGGTCGAATGTGTTTTTGGGCTTTTCAGAATACAGAGGAAAATGAATATGTGTTTCTTTTGTAAATTTGAGTTTTGTGACTTCTGTTGAGTTATATTTTCTGGCTGAATTGAGCCCTACTGCCAATTGGGAGATACAGATTGGTCTAATTTTTCAGGGAAAGACCCAATTTGAAAATTGAATGTGTTTTTGGGCTTTTCAGATATAGAGGAACATGAATATTTTGCAAATGTGAGCTATGTTTCAAAAGTTACATTTTCTGGCTGAATTGAGTCCTACTGCCAATTGTGAGATACAGATTGGTCTAACTCCTCAGTTAAAGCTAGTATTTGAAAACTGAATGTGTTTTTGGGCTTTTCAGACTGTGAGGAACATGAATAGGTGTTTCTTTAGCAAATCTGAGTTCTGTTTCAAAAGTTACATTTTCTGGCTGCATTGAGTCCTACTGCCAATTGGGCTTTTCAGATCGTCAGGAACATGATTAAATCATGTACAAATCAGATTAAATCAAATCCGAGTTCTGTTTCAAAACAGAACTTTTCAGACACAGAGGAACATGAATATATGTTTCTTTTACAAATTGTGTCAAAAGTTACATTTTCTGGCTAAATTGAGTCGTAGTCAATTGTGAGATACAGATTGGTCTAACTTCTCAGGGAAAGATCCAATTTGAAAATTGAATGTTTTTTTGGGCTTTTCAGACTGTGAGAAACATGAATATGTGTTTCTTTAGCAAATCTGACTTCTGTTTCAAAAGTTACATTTTCTGGCTGTATTGAGTCCTACTGCCAATTGTGAGATACAGGTCTCAGGGAAAGCTAGTGTTTGAAAAATGAATGTGTTTTGGGGCTTTTCAGAATACAGAGGAAAATAAATATGTGTTTCTTTTGCAAATCTTTGTCAAAAGTTAAATTTTCTGGCTGAGTTGAATCCTACTGCCAATGGTGAGATACAGATTGGTCTAACTCCTCAGGGAAAGCTAGTATTTGAAAATTGGATGTGTTTTTGGGCTTTTCAGACCGTGAGGAACATGATTAAATTATGTTCAAATCAGATTAAATCAAATCTGAGTTCTGTTTCAAAAGTTAAGTTTTCTGGATGAATTGAGCCCTACTGCCAATTGTGAGATACAGGTCTTAGGGAAAGCTAGTGTTTGAAAAATGAATGTGTTTTGGGGCTTTTCAGAATAGAGAGGAAAATAAATATTTTTATTTATTTATTTATTTTATTTATTTTTATTTCTTATAAAGAAATAAATGTTTCTTTTGCAAATCTTTGTCAAAAGTTAAATTTCTGGCTGAGTTGAATCCTACTGCCAATTGTGAGATACAGATTGGTCTAACTCCTCAGGGAAAGCTAGTATTGGAAAATTGAATGTGTTGTTGGACTTTTCAGACAGAGGGGAACATGAATATGTGTTTCTTTTGCAAATCTGAGTTCCGTGTCAAAAGTTACGTTTTCACTGAACTGAGTCCTACTGCCAATTGTGAGAAACAGATTGGTCTAACTCCTCAGGGAAAGCTAGTATTTGAAAATTGAATGTGTTTTTGGGCTTTTCAGATCGTGAGGAACATGATTAAATTATGTTCAAATCAGATTAAATCAAATCTGAGTTCTGTTTCAAAACAGAACTTTTCAGACACAGAGGAACATGAATATATGTTTCTTTTACAAATTGTGTCAAAAGTTACATTTTCTGGCTGAATTGAGTCGTAGTCAATTGTGAGATACAAATTGGTCTAACTCCTCAGTGAAAGCTAGTATTTGAAAATTGAATGTGTTTTGGGGCTTTTCAGACTGTGAGGAACATGAATATGTGTTTCTTTAGCAAATTTGAGTTCTGTTTCAAAAGTTACATTTTCTGGTTCTACTGCCAATTGTGAGATACAGATTGGTCGAACTCCTCAGGGAAAGCTAGTATTTGAAAATTGAATGTGTTTTGGGGCTTTTCAGATAAACATGAATACGTGTTTCTTTTGCAAATCTTTGTCAAAAGTTATATTTTCTGGATGAATTGAGTCCTACTGCCAATTGTGAGATACAGATTGGACTAACTCCTCAGGTAAAGCTAGTGTTTGAAAATTGAATGTGTTTTTGGGCTTTTCAGAATACAGAGGAAAATGAATATGTGTTTCTTTTGTAAATTTGAGTTCTGTGACTTCTATTGAGTTATATTTTCTGGCTGTATTGAGTCCTACTGCCAATTGTGAGATACAGATTGGTCTAACTTCTCAGGGAAAGCTAGTATTTGAAAATTGAATGTGTTTTCACATAAAGATGAATATGTGTTTCTATTGCAAATCTCTGTCAAAAGTTAAATTTTGTGGCTGAGTTGAGTCCTACTGCCAATTGTGAGATACAGATTGGTCTAACTTCTCAGGGAAAGCTAGTATTTGAAAATTGAATGTGTTTTTGGGCTTTTCAGACCGTGAAGAACATGAATATGTGTTTCTTTAGCAAATCTGACTTCTGTTTCAAAAGTTAAATTTTCTGGCTGAATTGAGCCCTACTGCCAATTATGAGATGCAGATTGGTCTAAATTCTCAGGGAAAGGTCGAATTTGAAAATTGAATGTGTTTTTGGGCTTTTCAGAATACAGAGGAAAATGAATATGTGTTTCTTTTGTAAATTTGAGTTTTGTGACTTCTGTTGAGTTATATTTTCTGGCTGAATTGAGTCCTACTGCCAATTGGGAGATACAGATTGGTCTAATTTTTCAGGGAAAGACCCAATTTGAAAATTGAATGTGTTTTTGGGCTTTTCAGATACAGAGGAACATGAATATGTGTTTCTTTTGCAAATGTGAGCTCTGTTTCAAAAGTTACATTTTCTGGCTGAATTGAGTCCTACTGCCAATTGTGAGATACAGATTGGTCTAACTCCTCAGTTAAAGCTAGTATTTGAAAACTGAATGTGTTTTTGGGCTTTTCAGACTGTGAGGAACATGAATAGGTGTTTCTTTAGCAAATCTGTGTTCTGTTTCAAAAGTTACATTTTCTGGCTGCATTGAGTCCTACTGCCAATTGGGCTTTTCAGATCGTCAGGAACGTGATTAAATCATGTACAAATCAGATTAAATCAAATCCGAGTTCTGTTTCAAAACAGAACTTTTCAGACACAGAGGAACATGAATATATGTTTCTTTTACAAATTGTGTCAAAAGTTACATTTTCTGGCTGAATTGAGTCGTAGTCAATTGTGAGATACAGATTGGTCTAACTTCTCAGGGAAAGATCCAATTTGAAAATTGAATGTTTTTTTGGGCTTTTCAGATACAGAGGAACAAGAATATGTGTTTCTTTTGCAAATGTGAGCTCTGCTTCAAAAGTTAAGTTTTCTGGCTGAATTGAGCCCTACTGCCAAATGTCAGGTATAGTTTGGTCTAACTCTTCAGTTAAAGCTAGTATTTGAAAACTGAATGTGTTTTTGGGCTTTTCAGACTGTGAGGAACATGAATATGTGTTTCTTTAGCAAATTTGAGTTCTGTTTCAAAAGTTACATTTTCTGGTTCTACTGCCAATTGTGAGATACAGATTGGTCGAACTCCTCAGGGAAAGCTAGTATTTGAAAACTGAATGTGTTTTGGGGCTTTTCAGACAGTGAAGAACATGAATATGTGTTTCTTTAGGAAATCTGACTTCTGTTTCAAAAGTTACATTTTCTGGCTGTATTGAGTCCTACTGCCAATTGTGAGATACAGGTCTCAGGGAAAGCTAGTGTTTGAAAAATGAATGTGTTTTGGGGCTTTTCAGAATACAGAGGAAATTAAATATGTGTTTCTTTTGCAAATCTTTGTCAAAAGTTAAATTTTCTGGCTGAGTTGAATCCTACTGCCAATGGTGAGATACAGATTGGTCTAACTCCTCAGGGAAAGCTAGTATTTGAAAATTGGATGTGTTTTTGGGCTTTTCAGACCGTGAGGAACATGAATATGTGTTTCTTTTGCAAATCGGAGTTCCGTGTCAAAAGTTACGTTTTCACTGAACTGAGTCCAACTGCGAATTGTGAGAAACAGATTGGTCTAACTCCTCAGGGAAAACTAGTATTTGAAAATTGAATGTGTTTTTGGGCTTTTCAGACCGTGAGGAACATGAATATGTGTTTCTTTAGCAAATCTGAGTTCTGTTTCAAAAGTTTCAAAATTTTCTGGCTGAGTTGGGTCCTACTGCCAATTTTGAGATACAGATTGGACTAACTCCTCAGGTAAAGCTAGTGTTTGAAAACTGAATGTGTTTTAGGGCTTTTCAGACAGTGAGGAACATGAATATGTGTTTCTTTAGCAAATTGAGTTCTGTTTCAAAAGTTACATTTTCTGGCTGTATTGAGACCTACTGCCGATTGTGAGATACAGATTGGTCTAACTTCTCAGGAAAAGCTAGTATTTGAAAATTGAATGTGTTTTTGGGCTTTTCAGATAAACATGAATATGTGTTTCTTTTGCAAATCTCTGTCAAAAGTTAAATTTCCTGGCTGAGTTGAGTCCTACTGCCAATTGTGAGATACAGATTGGACTAACTCCTCAGGTAAAGCTAGTGTTTGAAAACTGAATGTGTTTTTGGGCTTTTCAGACCGTGAAGAACATGAATATGTGTTTCTTTAGCAAATCTGAGTTCTGTTACAAAAGTTAAGTTTTCTGGATGAATTGAGCCCTACTGCCAATTGTGAGATACAGGTCTTAGGGAAAGCTAGTGTTTGAAAAATGAATGTGTTTTGGGGCTTTTCAGAATAGAGAGGAAAATAAATATGTGTTTCTTTTGCAAATCTTTGTCAAAAGTTAAATTTTCTGGCTGAGTTGAATCCTACTGCCAATTGTGAGATACAGATTGGTCTAACTCCTCAGGGAAAGCTAGTATTGGAAAATTGAATGTGTTGTTGGACTTTTCAGACAGAGGGGAACATGAATATGTGTTTCTTTTGCAAATCGGAGTTCCGTGTCAAAAGTTACGTTTTCACTGAACTGAGTCGTACTGCCAATTGTGAGAAACAGATTGGTCTAACTCCTCAGGGAAAGCTAGTATTTGAAAATTGAATGTGTTTTTGGGCTTTTCACATAAAGATGAATATGTGTTTCTATTGCAAATCTCTGTCAAAAGTTAAATTTTGTGGCTGAGTTGAGTCCTACTGCCAATTGTGAGATACAGATTGGTCTAACTTCTCAGGGAAAGCTAGTATTTGAAAATTGAATGTGTTTTTGGGCTTTTCAGAATACAGAGGAAAATGAATATGTGTTTCTTTTGTAAATTTGAGTTCTGTGACTTCTATTGAGTTATATTTTCTGGCTGTATTGAGTCCTACTGCCAATTGTGAGATACAGATTGGTCTAACTTCTCAGGGAAAGCTAGTATTTGAAAATTGAATGTGTTTTTGGGCTTTTCACATAAAGATGAATATGTGTTTCTATTGCAAATCTCTGTCAAAAGTTAAATTTTGTGGCTGAGTTGAGTCCTACTGCCAATTGTGAGATACAGATTGGTCTAACTTCTCAGGGAAAGCTAGTATTTGAAAATTGAATGTGTTTTTGGGCTTTTCAGACCGTGAAGAACATGAAAATGTGTTTCTTTTGCAAATGTGAGCTGTGTTTCAGAATTTAAATTTTCTGGCTGAGTAAAGTCCTACTGCCAATTGTGAGATAGAAATTGGTCTAACTCCATAGGGACAGCTAGTATTTGAAAATTGAATGTGTTTTTGGACTTTTCAGACCGTGAGGAACATGAATATGTGTTTCTTTAGCAAGTCTGAGTTCTGTTTCAAAAGTTACATTTTCTGGCTGTATTGAGTCCTACTGCCAATTGTGAGATACAGATTGGTCTAACTCCTCAGGGAAAGCTAGTATTTGAAAATTGAATGTGTTTTTGGGCTTTTCAGATCGTGAGGAACATGATTAAATCATGTTCAAAAGAGATTAAATCAGATCTGAGTTCTGTTTCAAAACAGAACTTTTCAGACACAGAGGAACATGAATATATGTTTCTTTTACAAATTGTGTCAAAAGTTACATTTTCTGGCTGAATTGAGTCGTAGTCAATTGTGAGATACAAATTGGTCTAACTTCTCAGGGAAAGCTAGTATTTGAAAATTGAATGTGTTTTTGAGCTTTTCAGACCAAGCAGAACATGAATATGTGTTTCTTTAGCATATCTGAGTTCTGTTTCAAAAGTTATATTTTTTGGCTGAATTGAGTCCTACTGCCAATTTTGAGATGCTGATTGGTCTAAATTCTCAGGGAAAGTTCGAATTTGAAAATTGAATGTGTTTTTGGGTTTTTCAGAATACAGAGGAAAATGAATATGTGTTTCTTTTGTAAACTTGAGTTCTGTGACTTCTATTGAGTTATATTTTCTGGCTGTATTGAGTCCTACTGCCAATTGTGAGATACAGATTGGTCTAACTTCTCAGGGAAAGCTAGTATTTGAAAATTGAATGTGTTTTTGGGCTTTTCAGACCGTGAAGAACATGAATATGTGTTTCTTTAGCAAATCTGACTTCTGTTTCAAAAGTTAAATTTTCTGGTTCTACTGCCAATTGTGAGATGCAGATTGGTCTAAATTCTCAGGGAAAGGTCGAATTTGAAAATTGAATGTGTTCTTGGGCTTTTCAGAATACAGAGGAAAATGAATATGTGTTTCTTTTGTAAATTTGAGTTTTGTGACTTCTGTTGAGTTATATTTTCTGGCTGAATTGAGTCCTACTGCCAATTGGGAGATACAGATTGGTCTAACTCCTCAGTTAAAGCTAGTATTTGAAAACTGAATGTGTTTTTGGGCTTTTCAGACTGTGAGGAACATGAATAGGTGTTTCTTTAGCAAATCTGAGTTCTGTTTCAAAAGTTACATTTTCTGGCTGCATTGAGTCCTACTGCCAATTGGGCTTTTCAGATCGTCAGGAACGTGATTAAATCATGTACAAATCAGATTAAATCAAATCCGAGTTCTGTTTCAAAACAGAACTTTTCAGACACAGAGGAACATGAATATATGTTTCTTTTACAAATTGTGTCAAAAGTTACATTTTCTGGCTGAATTGAGTCGTAGTCAATTGTGAGATACAGATTGGTCTAACTTCTCAGGGAAAGATCCAATTTGAAAATTGAATGTTTTTTTGGGCTTTTCAGATACAGAGGAACATGAATATGTGTTTCTTTTGCAAATGTGAGCTCTGTTTCAAAAGTTAAGTTTTCTGGCTGAATTGAGCCCTACTGCCAAATGTCAGGTATAGTTCGGTCTAACTCTTCAGTTAAAGCTAGTATTTGAAAACTGAATGTGTTTTTGGGCTTTTCAGATTGTGAGGAACATGAATATGTGTTTCTTTAGCAAATTTGAGTTCTGTTTCAAAAGTTAAATTTTCTGGTTGTATTGAGTTCTACTGCCAATTGTGAGATACAGATTGGTCTAACTCCTCAGGGAAAGCTAGTATTTGAAAATTGAATGTGTTTTGGGGCTTTTCAGACCGTGAGGAACATGAATATGTGTTTCTTTAGCAAATTTGAGTTCTGTTTAAAAAGTTACATTTTCTGGTTGTATTGAGTTCTACTGCCAATTGTGAGATAAAGATTGGTCTAACTCCTCAGGGAAAGCTAGTATTTGAAAATTGAATGTGTTTTGGGGCTTTTCAGATAAACATGAATACGTGTTTCTTTTGCAAATCTGTGTAAAAAGTTACATTTTCTGGCTGAATTGAGTCCTACTGCCAATTGTGAGATACAGATTGGTCGAACTCCTCAGTTAAAGCTAGTATTTGAAAACTGAATGTGTTTTTGGGCTTTTCAGACTGTGAGGAACATGAATATGTGTTTCTTTAGCAAATCTGAGTTCTGTTTCAAAAGTTACATTTTCTGCCTGTATTGAGTCCTACTGCCAATTGTGAGATACAGGTCTCAGGGAAAGCTAGTGTTTGAAAAATGAATGTGTTTTGGGGCTTTTCAGAATACAGAGGAAAATAAATATGTGTTTCTTTTGCAAATCTTTGTCAAAAGTTAAATTTTCTGGCTGAGTTGAATCCTACTGCCAATTGTGAGATACAGATTGGTCTAACTCCTCAGGGAAAGCTAGTATTGGAAAATTGAATGTGTTGTTGGACTTTTCAGACAGAGGGGAACATGAATATGTGTTTCTTTTGCAAATCTGAGTTCCGTGTCAAAAGTTACATTTTCACTGAACTGAGTCCTACTGCCAATTGTGAGAAACAGATTGGTCTAACTCCTCAGGGAAAGCTAGTATTTGAAAATTGAATGTGTTTTTGGGCTTTTCAGATCATGAGGAACATGATTAAATTATGTTCAAATCAGATTAAATCAAATCTGAGTTCTCTTTCAAAACAGAACTTTTCAGACACAGAGCAACATGAATATATGTTTCTTTTACAAATTGTGTCAAAAGTTACATTTTCTGTCTGAATTGAGTCGTTCTGCCACTTGTGTGATACAGATTGGTCTAACTCCTCAGGGAAAGTTAGTATTTGAAAATTGAATGTGTTTTGGGGCTTTTCAGATAAACATGAATATGTGTTTCTTTTGCAAATCTCTGTCAAAAGTTAAATTTTCTGGCTGAGTTGAGTCCTACTGCCAATTGTGAGATACAGATTGGACTAACTCCTCAGGTAAAGCTAGTGTTTGAAAACTGAATGTGTTTTTGGGCTTTTCAGACCGTGAAGAACATGAATATGTGTTTCTTTAGCAAATCTGAGTTCTGTTTCAAAAGTTAAGTTTTCTGGATGAATTGAGCCCTCTTGCCAATTGTGAGATACAGGTCTTAGGGAAAGCTAGTGTTTGAAAAATGAATGTGTTTTGGGGCTTTTCAGAATAGAGAGGAAAATAAATATTTTTATTTATTTATTTATTTTATTTATTTTTATTTCTTATAAAGAAATAAATGTTTCTTTTGCAAATCTTTGTCAAAAGTTAAATTTCTGGCTGAGTTGAATCCTACTGCCAATTGTGAGATACAGATTGGTCTAACTCCTCAGGGAAAGCTAGTATTGGAAAATTGAATGTGTTGTTGGACTTTTCAGACAGAGGGGAACATGAATATGTGTTTCTTTTGCAAATCTGAGTTCCGTGTCAAAAGTTACATTTTCACTGAACTGAGTCCTACTGCCAATTGTGAGAAACAGATTGGTCTAACTCCTCAGGGAAAGCTAGTATTTGAAAATTGAATGTGTTTTTGGGCTTTTCAGATCATGAGGAACATGATTAAATTATGTTCAAATCAGATTAAATCAAATCTGAGTTCTCTTTCAAAACAGAACTTTTCAGACACAGAGCAACATGAATATATGTTTCTTTTACAAATTGTGTCAAAAGTTACATTTTCTGTCTGAATTGAGTCGTTCTGCCACTTGTGTGATACAGATTGGTCTAACTCCTCAGGGAAAGTTAGTATTTGAAAATTGAATGTGTTTTGGGGCTTTTCAGATAAACATGAATATGTGTTTCTTTTGCAAATCTCTGTCAAAAGTTAAATTTTCTGGCTGAGTTGAGTCCTACTGCCAATTGTGAGATACAGATTGGACTAACTCCTCAGGTAAAGCTAGTGTTTGAAAACTGAATGTGTTTTTGGGCTTTTCAGACCGTGAAGAACATGAATATGTGTTTCTTTAGCAAATCTGAGTTCTGTTTCAAAAGTTAAGTTTTCTGGATGAATTGAGCCCTACTGCCAATTGTGAGATACAGGTCTTAGGGAAAGCTATTGTTTGAAAAATGAATGTGTTTTGGGGCTTTTCAGAATAGAGAGGAAAATAAATATTTTTATTTATTTATTTATTTTATTTATTTTTATTTCTTATAAAGAAATAAATGTTTCTTTTGCAAATCTTTGTCAAAAGTTAAATTTCTGGCTGAGTTGAATCCTACTGCCAATTGTGAGATACAGATTGGTCTAACTCCTCAGGGAAAGCTAGTATTGGAAAATTGAATGTGTTGTTGGACTTTTCAGACAGAGGGGAACATGAATATGTGTTTCTTTTGCAAATCTGAGTTCCGTGTCAAAAGTTACGTTTTCACTGAACTGAGTCCTACTGCCAATTGTGAGAAACAGATTAGTCTAACTCCTCAGGGAAAGCTAGTATGTGAAAATTGAATTGTTTTGGGGCTTTTCAGATAAACATGAATACATGTTTCTTTTGTAAATCTGTGTCAAAAGTTACATTTTCTGGCTGAATTGAGTCCTACTGCCAATTGTGAGATACAGATTGGTGCAACACCTCAGGGAAATCTAGTGTTTGAAATTGAATGTGTTTTGGGCCTTTTCAGATAAACATGAATATGTGTTTCTTTTGCAAATCTCTGTCAAAAGTTAAATTTTCTGGCTGAGTTGAGTCCTACTGCCAATTGTGAGATACAGATTGGTCTAACTCATCAGGGAAAGCTAGTATTTGAAAATTGAATGTGTTTTGGGGCTTTTCAGACCGTGAGGAACATGAATATGTTTTTCTTTTACAAATGTGAGCTGTGTTTCAGAATTTAAGTTTTCTGGCTGAGTACAGTCCTACTGCCAATTGTGAGATACAAATTGGTCTAACTCCTCAGGGACAGCTAGTATTTGAAAACTGAATGTGTTTTAGGGCTTTTCAGACAGTGAGGAACATGAATATGTGTTTCTTTAGCAAATTGAGTTCTGTTTCAAAAGTTACATTTTCTGGCTGTATTGAGACCTACTGCCAATTGTGAGATACAGATTGGTCTAACTCCTCAGGGACAGCTAGTATTTGAAAATTGAATGTGTTTTTGGGCTTTTCAGACCATGAGGAACATGAATATGTGTTTCTTTAGCAAATTGAGTTCTGTTTCAAAAGTTACATTTTCTGGCTGAGTTGAGTCCTACTGCCAATTGTGAGATACAGATTGGACTAACTTCTCAGGGAAAGCTAGTATTTGAAAATTGAATGTGTTTTTGGGCTTTTCAGACTGTGAAGAACATGAATATGTGTTTCTTTTGCAAATGTGAGCTGTGTTTCAGAATTTAAGTTTTCTGGCTGAGTACAGTCCTACTGCCAATTGTGAGATACAAATTGGTCTAACTCCTCAGGGACAGCTAGTATTTGAAAATTGAATGTGTTTTTCGGCTTTTCAGATCATGAGGAACATGATTAAATTATGTTCAAATCAGATTAAATCAAATCTGAGTTCTCTTTCAAAACAGAACTTTTCAGACACAGAGCAACATGAATATATGTTTCTTTTACAAATTGTGTCAAAAGTTACATTTTCTGTCTGAATTGAGTCGTTCTGCCACTTGTGTGATACAGATTGGTCTAACTCCTCAGGGAAAGTTAGTATTTGAAAATTGAATGTGTTTTGGGGCTTTTCAGATAAACATGAATATGTGTTTCTTTTGCAAATCTCTGTCAAAAGTTAAATTTTCTGGCTGAGTTGAGTCCTACTGCCAATTGTGAGATACAGATTGGACTAACTCCTCAGGTAAAGCTAGTGTTTGAAAACTGAATGTGTTTTTGGGCTTTTCAGACCGTGAAGAACATGAATATGTGTTTCTTTAGCAAATCTGAGTTCTGTTTCAAAAGTTAAGTTTTCTGGATGAATTGAGCCCTACTGACAATTGTGAGATACAGGTCTTAGGGAAAGCTAGTGTTTGAAAAATGAATGTGTTTTGGGGCTTTTCAGAATAGAGAGGAAAATAAATATTTTTATTTATTTATTTATTTTATTTATTTTTATTTCTTATAAAGAAATAAATGTTTCTTTTGCAAATCTTTGTCAAAAGTTAAATTTCTGGCTGAGTTGAATCCTACTGCCAATTGTGAGATACAGATTGGTCTAACTCCTCAGGGAAAGCTAGTATTGGAAAATTGAATGTGTTGTTGGACTTTTCAGACAGAGGGGAACATGAATATGTGTTTCTTTTGCAAATCTGAGTTCCGTGTCAAAAGTTACGTTTTCACTGAACTGAGTCCTACTGCCAATTGTGAGAAACAGATTAGTCTAACTCCTCAGGGAAAGCTAGTATGTGAAAATTGAATTGTTTTGGGGCTTTTCAGATAAACATGAATACATGTTTCTTTTGTAAATCTGTGTCAAAAGTTACATTTTCTGGCTGAATTGAGTCCTACTGCCAATTGTGAGATACAGATTGGTCTAACTTCTCAGGAAAAGCTAGTATTTGAAAATTGAATGTGTTTTTGGGCTTTTCACATAAAGATGAATATGTGTTTCTATTGCAAATCTCTGTCAAAAGTTAAATTTTGTGGCTGAGTTGAGTCCTACTGCCAATTGTGAGATACAGATTGGTCTAACTTCTCAGGGAAAGCTAGTATTTGAAAATTGAATGTGTTTTTGGGCTTTTCAGAATACAGAGGAAAATGAATATGTGTTTCTTTTGTAAATTTGAGTTCTGTGACTTCTATTGAGTTATATTTTCTGGCTGTATTGAGTCCTACTGCCAATTGTGAGATACAGATTGGTCTAACTTCTCAGGGAAAGCTAGTATTTGAAAATTGAATGTGTTTTTGGGCTTTTCACATAAAGATGAATATGTGTTTCTATTGCAAATCTCTGTCAAAAGTTAAATTTTGTGGCTGAGTTGAGTCCTACTGCCAATTGTGAGATACAGATTGGTCTAACTTCTCAGGGAAAGCTAGTATTTGAAAATTGAATGTGTTTTTGGGCTTTTCAGACCGTGAAGAACATGAAAATGTGTTTCTTTTGCAAATGTGAGCTGTGTTTCAGAATTTAAATTTTCTGGCTGAGTAAAGTCCTACTGCCAATTGTGAGATAGAAATTGGTCTAACTCCATAGGGACAGCTAGTATTTGAAAATTGAATGTGTTTTTGGACTTTTCAGACCGTGAGGAACATGAATATGTGTTTCTTTAGCAAGTCTGAGTTCTGTTTCAAAAGTTACATTTTCTGGCTGTATTGAGTCCTACTGCCAATTGTGAGATACAGATTGGTCTAACTCCTCAGGGAAAGCTAGTATTTGAAAATTGAATGTGTTTTTGGGCTTTTCAGATCGTGAGGAACATGATTAAATCATGTTCAAATCAGATTAAATCAAATCTGAGTTCTGTTTCAAAACAGAACTTTTCAGACACAGAGGAACATGAATATATGTTTCTTTTACAAATTGTGTCAAAAGTTACATTTTCTGGCTGAATTGAGTCGTAGTCAATTGTGAGATACAAATTGGTCTAACTTCTCAGGGAAAGCTAGTATTTGAAAATTGAATGTGTTTTTGAGCTTTTCAGACCAAGCAGAACATGAATATGTGTTTCTTTAGCAAATCTGAGTTCTGTTTCAAAAGTTATATTTTTTGGCTGAATTGAGTCCTACTGCCAATTTTGAGATGCTGATTGGTCTAAATTCTCAGGGAAAGTTCGAATTTGAAAATTGAATGTGTTTTTGGGTTTTTCAGAATACAGAGGAAAATGAATATGTGTTTCTTTTGTAAAGTTGAGTTCTGTGACTTCTATTGAGTTATATTTTCTGGCTGTATTGAGTCCTACTGCCAATTGTGAGATACAGATTGGTCTAACTTCTCAGGGAAAGCTAGTATTTGAAAATTGAATGTGTTTTTGGGCTTTTCACATAAAGATGAATATGTGTTTCTATTGCAAATCTCTGTCAAAAGTTAAATTTTGTGGCTGAGTTGAGTCCTACTGCCAATTGTGAGATACAGATTGGTCTAACTTCTCAGGGAAAGCTAGTATTTGAAAATTGAATGTGTTTTTGGGCTTTTCAGACCGTGAAGAACATGAATATGTGTTTCTTTAGCAAATCTGACTTCTGTTTCAAAAGTTAAATTTTCTGGTTCTACTGCCAATTGTGAGATGCATATTGGTCTAAATTCTCAGGGAAAGGTCGAATTTGAAAATTGAATGTGTTTTTGGGCTTTTCAGAATACAGAGGAAAATGAATATGTGTTTCTTTTGTAAATTTGAGTTTTGTGACTTCTGTTGAGTTATATTTTCTGGCTGAATTGAGTCCTACTGCCAATTGGGAGATACAGATTGGTTTAACTCCTCAGTTAAAGCTAGTATTTGAAAACTGAATGTGTTTTTGGGCTTTTCAGACTGTGAGGAACATGAATAGGTGCTTCTTTAGCAAATCTGAGTTCTGTTTCAAAAGTTACATTTTCTGGCTGCATTGAGTCCTACTGCCAATTGGGCTTTTCAGATCGTCAGGAACGTGATTAAATCATGTACAAATCAGATTAAATCAAATCCGAGTTCTGTTTCAAAACAGAACTTTTCAGACACAGAGGAACATGAATATATGTTTCTTTTACAAATTGTGTCAAAAGTTACATTTTCTGGCTGAATTGAGTCGTAGTCAATTGTGAGATACAGATTGGTCTAACTTCTCAGGGAAAGATCCAATTTGAAAATTGAATGTTTTTTTGGGCTTTTCAGATACAGAGGAACATGAATATGTGTTTCTTTTGCAAATGTGAGCTCTGTTTCAAAAGTTAAGTTTTCTGGCTGAATTGAGCCCTACTGCCAAATGTCAGGTATAGTTTGGTCTAACTCTTCAGTTAAAGCTAGTATTTGAAAACTGAATGTGTTTTTGGGCTTTTCAGACTGTGAGGAACATGAATATGTGTTTCTTTAGCAAATTTGAGTTCTGTTTCAAAAGTTAAATTTTCTGGTTGTATTGAGTTCTACTGCCAATTGTGAGATACAGATTGGTCTAACTCCTCAGGGAAAGCTAGTATTTGAAAATTGAATGTGTTTTGGGGCTTTTCAGACCGTGAGGAACATGAATATGTGTTTCTTTAGCAAATTGAGTTCTGTTTCAAAAGTTACGTTTTCACTGAACTGAGTCCTACTGCCGATTGTGAGATACAGATTGGTCTAACTTCTAAGGAAAAGCTAGTATTTGAAAATTGAATGTGTTTTTGGGCTTTTCAGATAAACATGAATATGTGTTTCTTTTGCAAATCTCTGTCAAAAGTTAAATTTTGTTGGTGAGTTGAGTCCTTCTGCCAATTGTGAGATACAGATTGGTCTAACTTCTCAGGGAAAGCTAGTATTTGAAAATTGAATGTGTTTTTGGGCTTTTCAGACCGTGAAGAACATGAATATGTGTTTCTTTAGCAAAACTGAGTTCTGTTTCAAACGTTTCAAAATTTTCTGGCTGAGTTGGATCCTCCTGCCAATTGTGAGATACAGATTGGACTAACTTCTCAGGGAAAGCTAGTATTTGAAAATTGAATATGTTTTTGGGCTTTTCAGACTGTGAAGAACATGAATATGTGTTTCTTTTGCAAATGTGAGCTGTGTTTCAGAATTTAAGTTTTCTGGCTGAGTACAGTCCTACTGCCAATTGTGAGATACAAATTGGTCTAACTCCTCAGGGACAGCTAGTATTTGAAAATTGAATGTGTTTTTGGGCTTTTCAGACCGTGAGGAACATGAATATGTGTTTCTTTAGCAAATCTGAGTTCTGTTTCAAAAGTTTCAAAATTTTCTGGCTGAGTTGGGTCCTACTGCCAATTTTGAGATACAGATTGGACTAACTCCTCAGGTAAAGCTAGTGTTTGAAAACTGAATGTGTTTTAGGGCTTTTCAGACAGTGAGGAACATGAATATGTGTTTCTTTAGCAAATTGAGTTCTGTTTCAAAAGTTACATTTTCTGGCTGTATTGAGACCTACTGCCGATTGTGAGATACAGATTGGTCTAACTTCTCAGGAAAAGCTAGTATTTGAAAATTGAATGTGTTTTTGGGCTTTTCAGATAAACATGAATATGTGTTTCCTTTGCAAATCTCTGTCAAAAGTTAAATTTCCTGGCTGAGTTGAGTCCTACTGCCAATTGTGAGATACAGATTGGACTAACTCCTCAGGTAAAGCTAGTGTTTGAAAACTGAATGTGTTTTGGGGCTTTTCAGATAAACATGAATACGTGTTTCTTTTGCAAATCTCTGTCAAAAGTTAAATTTTGTTGGTGAGTTGAGTCCTTCTGCCAATTGTGAGATACAGATTGGTCTAACTTCTCAGGGAAAGCTAGTATTTGAAAATTGAATGTGTTTTTGGGCTTTTCAGACCGTGAAGAACATGAATATGTGTTTCTTTAGCAAATCTGAGTTCTGTTTCAAAAGTTAAGTTTTCTGGATGAATTGAGCCCTACTGCCAATTGTGAGATACAGGTCTTAGGGAAAGCTAGTGTTTGAAAAATGAATGTGTTTTGGGGCTTTTCAGAATAGAGAGGAAAATAAATATGTGTTTCTTTTGCAAATCTTTGTCAAAAGTTAAATTTTCTGGCTGAGTTGAATCCTACTGCCAATTGTGAGATACAGATTGGTCTAACTCCTCAGGGAAAGCTAGTATTGGAAAATGGAATGTGTTGTTGGACTTTTCAGACAGAGGGGAACATGAATATGTATTTCTTTTGCAAATCGGAGTTCCGTGTCAAAGTTACGTTTTCACTGAACTGAGTCGTACTGCCAATTGTGAGAAACAGATTGGTCTAACTCCTCAGGGAAAGCTAGTATTTGAAAATTGAATGTGTTTTTGGGCTTTTCACATAAAGATGAATATGTGTTTCTATTGCAAATCTCTGTCAAAAGTTAAATTTTGTGGCTGAGTTGAGTCCTACTGCCAATTGTGAGATACAGATTGGTCTAACTTCTCAGGGAAAGCTAGTATTTGAAAATTGAATGTGTTTTTGGGCTTTTCAGACCGTGAAGAACATGAAAATGTGTTTCTTTTGCAAATCTGAGTTCTGTTTCAAAAGTTATATTTTTTGGCTGAATTGAGTCCTACTGCCAATTTTGAGATGCTGATTGGTCTCAATTCTCAGGGAAAGTTCGAATTTGAAAATTGAATGTGTTTTTGGGTTTTTCAGAATACAGAGGAAAATGAATATGTGTTTCTTTTGTAAACTTGAGTTCTGTGACTTCTATTGAGTTATATTTTCTGGCTGTATTGAGTCCTACTGCCAATTGTGAGATACAGATTGGTCTAACTTCTCAGGGAAAGCTAGTATTTGAAAATTGAATGTGTTTTTGGGCTTTTCACATAAAGATGAATATGTGTTTCTATTGCAAATCTCTGTCAAAAGTTAAATTTTGTGGCTGAGTTGAGTCCTACTGCCAATTGTGAGATACAGATTGGTCTAACTTCTCAGGGAAAGCTAGTATTTGAAAATTGAATGTGTTTTTGGGCTTTTCAGACCGTGAAGAACATGAATATGTGTTTCTTTAGCAAATCTGACTTCTGTTTCAAAAGTTAAATTTTCTGGTTCTACTGCCAATTGTGAGATGCAGATTGGTCTAAATTCTCAGGGAAAGGTCGAATTTGAAAATTGAATGTGTTTTTGGGCTTTTCAGAATACAGAGGAAAATGAATATGTGTTTCTTTTGTAAATTTGAGTTTTGTGACTTCTGTTGAGTTATATTTTCTGGCTGAATTGAGTCCTACTGCCAATTGGGAGATACAGATTGGTCTAACTCCTCAGTTAAAGCTAGTGTTTGAAAACTGAATGTGTTTTTGGGCTTTTCAGACTGTGAGGAACATGAATAGGTGTTTCTTTAGCAAATCTGAGTTCTGTTTCAAAAGTTACATTTTCTGGCTGCATTGAGTCCTACTGCCAATTGGGCTTTTCAGATCGTCAGGAACGTGATTAAATCATGTACAAATCAGATTAAATCAAATCCGAGTTCTGTTTCAAAACAGAACTTTTCAGACACAGAGGAACATGAATATATGTTTCTTTTACAAATTGTGTCAAAAGTTACATTTTCTGGCTGAATTGAGTCGTAGTCAATTGTGAGATACAGATTGGTCTAACTTCTCAGGGAAAGATCCAATTTGAAAATTGAATGTTTTTTGGGGCTTTTCAGATACAGAGGAACATGAATATGTGTTTCTTTTGCAAATGTGAGCTCTGTTTCAAAAGTTAAGTTTTCTGGCTGAATTGAGCCCTACTGCCAAATGTCAGGTATAGTTCGGTCTAACTCTTCAGTTAAAGCTAGTATTTGAAAACTGAATGTGTTTTTGGGCTTTTCAGATTGTGAGGAACATGAATATGTGTTTCTTTACAAATTTGAGTTCTGTTTCAAAAGTTAAATTTTCTGGTTGTATTGAGTTCTACTGCCAATTGTGAGATACAGATTGGTCTAACTCCTCAGGGAAAGCTAGTATTTGAAAATTGAATGTGTTTTGGGGCTTTTCAGACCGTGAGGAACATGAATATGTGTTTCTTTAGCAAATTGAGTTCTGTTTCAAAAGTTACATTTTCTGGCTGTATTGAGACCTACTGCCGATTGTGAGATACAGATTGGTCTAACTTCTCAGGAAAAGCTAGTATTTGAAAATTGAATGTGTTTTGGGGCTTTTCAGACTGTGAGGAACATGAATATGTGTTTCTTTAGCAAATTGAGTTCTGTTTCAAAAGTTACATTTTCTGGCTGTATTGAGACCTACTGCCGATTGTGAGATACAGATTGGTCTAACTTCTCAGGAAAAGCTAGTATTTGAAAATTGAATGTGTTTTTGGGCTTTTCAGATAAACATGAATATGTGTTTCTTTTGCAAATCTCTGTCAAAAGTTAAATTTCCTGGCTGAGTTGAGTCCTACTGCCAATTGTGAGATACAGATTGGACTAACTCCTCAGGTAAAGCTAGTGTTTGAAAACTGAATG
The DNA here is from genome assembly GCF_029215685.1 of Pituophis catenifer annectens. Classification (NCBI taxonomy): domain Eukaryota; kingdom Metazoa; phylum Chordata; class Lepidosauria; order Squamata; family Colubridae; genus Pituophis; species Pituophis catenifer. The sequence goes on from NW_027256881.1 coordinate 170,904,209, forward strand.
TGTTTTGGGGCTTTTCAGATAAACATGAATACGTGTTTCTTTTGCAAATCTCTGTCAAAAGTTAAATTTTGTTGGTGAGTTGAGTCCTTCTGCCAATTGTGAGATACAGATTGGTCTAACTTCTCAGGGAAAGCTAGTATTTGAAAATTGAATGTGTTTTTGGGCTTTTCAGACCGTGAAGAACATGAATATGTGTTTCTTTAGCAAAACTGAGTTCTGTTTCAAACGTTTCAAAATTTTCTGGCTGAGTTGGGTCCTCCTGCCAATTGTGAGATACAGATTGGACTAACTTCTCAGGGAAAGCTAGTATTTGAAAATTGAATATGTTTTTGGGCTTTTCAGACTGTGAAGAACATGAATATGTGTTTCTTTTGCAAATGTGAGCTGTGTTTCAGAATTTAAGTTTTCTGGCTGAGTACAGTCCTACTGCCAATTGTGAGATACAAATTGGTCTAACTCCTCAGGGACAGCTAGTATTTGAAAATTGAATGTGTTTTTGGGATTTTCAGACCGTGAGGAACATGAATATGTGTTTCTTTAGCAAATCTGAGTTCTGTTTCAAAAGTTTCAAAATTTTCTGGCTGAGTTGGGTCCTACTGCCAATTTTGACATACAGATTGGAGTAACTCCTCAGGTAAAGCTAGTGTTTGAAAACTGAATGTGTTTTAGGGCTTTTCAGACAGTGAGGAACATGAATATGTGTTTCTTTAGCACATTGAGTTATGTTTCAAAAGTTACATTTTCTGGCTGTATTGAGACCTACTGCCGATTGTGAGATACAGATTGGTCTAACTTCTCAGGAAAAGCTAGTATTTGAAAATTGAATGTTTTTTTGGGCTTTTCAGATAAACATGAATACGTGTTTCTTTTGCAAATCTCTGTCAAAAGTTAAATTTTGTTGGTGAGTTGAGTCCTTCTGCCAATTGTGAGATACAGATTGGTCTAACTTCTCAGGGAAAGCTAGTATTTGAAAATTGAATGTGTTTTTGGGCTTTTCAGACCGTGAAGAACATGAATATGTGTTTCTTTAGCAAATCTGAGTTCTGTTTCAAAAGTTAAGTTTTCTGGATGAATTGAGCCCTACTGCCAATTGTGAGATACAGGTCGTAGGGAAAGCTAGTGTTTGAAAAATGAATGTGTTTTGGGGCTTTTCAGAATAGAGAGGAAAATAAATATGTGTTTCTTTTGCAAATCTTTGTCAAAAGTTAAATTTTCTGGCTGAGTTGAATCCTACTGCCAATTGTGAGATACAGATTGGTCTAACTCCTCAGGGAAAGCTAGTATTGGAAAATTGAATGTGTTGTTGGACTTTTCAGACAGAGGGGAACATGAATATGTGTTTCTTTTGCAAATCGGAGTTCCGTGTCAAAAGTTACGTTTTCACTGAACTGAGTCGTACTGCCAATTGTGAGAAACAGATTGGTCTAACTCCTCAGGGAAAGCTAGTATTTGAAAATTGAATGTGTTTTTGGGCTTTTCACATAAAGATGAATATGTGTTTCTATTGCAAATCTCTGTCAAAAGTTAAATTTTGTGGCTGAGTTGAGTCCTACTGCCAATTGGGCTTTTCAGATCGTCAGGAACGTGATTAAATCATGTACAAATCAGATTAAATCAAATCCGAGTTCTGTTTCAAAACAGAACTTTTCAGACACAGAGGAACATGAATATATGTTTCTTTTACAAATTGTGTCAAAAGTTACATTTTCTGGCTGAATTGAGTCGTAGTCAATTGTGAGATACAGATTGGTCTAACTTCTCAGGGAAAGATCCAATTTGAAAATTGAATGTTTTTTTGGGCTTTTCAGATACAGAGGAACATGAATATGTGTTTCTTTTGCAAATGTGAGCTCTGTTTCAAAAGTTAAGTTTTCTGGCTGAATTGAGCCCTACTGCCAAATGTCAGGTATAGTTCGGTCTAACTCTTCAGTTAAAGCTAGTATTTGAAAACTGAATGTGTTTTTGGGCTTTTCAGATTGTGAGGAACATGAATATGTGTTTCTTTACAAATTTGAGTTCTGTTTCAAAAGTTAAATTTTCTGGTTGTATTGAGTTCTACTGCCAATTGTGAGATACAGATTGGTCTAACTCCTCAGGGAAAGCTAGTATTTGAAAATTGAATGTGTTTTGGGGCTTTTCAGACCGTGAGGAACATGAATATGTGTTTCTTTAGCAAATTGAGTTCTGTTTCAAAAGTTACATTTTCTGGCTGTATTGAGACCTACTGCCGATTGTGAGATACAGATTGGTCTAACTTCTCAGGAAAAGCTAGTGTTTGAAAACTGAATGTGTTTTGGGGCTTTTCAGATAAACATGAATACGTGTTTCTTTTGCAAATCTCTGTCAAAAGTTAAATTTTGTTGGTGAGTTGAGTCCTTCTGCCAATTGTGAGATACAGATTGGTCTAACTTCTCAGGGAAAGCTAGTATTTGAAAATTGAATGTGTTTTTGGGCTTTTCAGACCGTGAAGAACATGAATATGTGTTTCTTTAGCAAAACTGAGTTCTGTTTCAAACGTTTCAAAATTTTCTGGCTGAGTTGGGTCCTCCTGCCAATTGTGAGATACAGATTGGACTAACTTCTCAGGGAAAGCTAGTATTTGAAAATTGAATATGTTTTTGGGCTTTTCATACTGTGAAGAACATGAATATGTGTTTCTTTTGCAAATGTGAGCTGTGTTTCAGAATTTAAGTTTTCTGGCTGAGTACAGTCCTACTGCCAATTGTGAGATACAAATTGGTCTAACTCCTCAGGGACAGCTAGTATTTGAAAATTGAATGTGTTTTTGGGCTTTTCAGACCGTGAGGAACATGAATATGTGTTTCTATAGCAAATCTGAGTTCTTTTTCAAAAGTTACATTTTCTGGCTGTATTGAGACCTACTGCCGATTGTGAGATACAGATTGGTCTAACTTCTCAGGAAAAGCTAGTATTTGAAAATTGAATGTGTTTTTGGGCTTTTCAGATAAACATGAATATGTGTTTCTTTTGCAAATCTCTGTCAAAAGTTAAATTTCCTGGCTGAGTTGAGTCCTACTGCCAATTGTGAGATACAGATTGGACTAACTCCTCAGGTAAAGCTAGTGTTTGAAAACTGAATGTGTTTTGGGGCTTTTCAGATAAACATGAATACGTGTTTCTTTTGCAAATCTCTGTCAAAAGTTAAATTTTGTTGGTGAGTTGAGTCCTTCTGCCAATTGTGAGATACAGATTGGTCTAACTTCTCAGGGAATGCTAGTATTTGAAAATTGAATGTGTTTTTGGGCTTTTCAGACCGTGAAGAACATGAATATGTGTTTCTTTAGCAAATCTGAGTTCTGTTTCAAAAGTTAAGTTTTCTGGATGAATTGAGCCCTACTGTCAATTGTGAGATACAGGTCTTAGGGAAAGCTAGTGTTTGAAAAATGAATGTGTTTTGGGGCTTTTCAGAATAGAGAGGAAAATAAATATGTGTTTCTTTTGCAAATCTTTGTCAAAAGTTAAATTTTCTGGCTGAGTTGAATCCTACTGCCAATTGTGAGATACAGATTGGTCTAACTCCTCAGGGAAAGCTAGTATTGGAAAATTGAATGTGTTGTTGGACTTTTCAGACAGAGGGGAACATGAATATGTGTTTCTTTTGCAAATCGGAGTTCCGTGTCAAAAGTTATGTTTTCACTGAACTGAGTCGTACTGCCAATTGTGAGAAACAGATTGGTCTAACTCCTCAGGGAAAGCTAGTATTTGAAAATTGAATGTGTTTTTGGGCTTTTCACATAAAGATGAATATGTGTTTCTATTGCAAATCTCTGTCAAAAGTTAAATTTTGTGGCTGAGTTGAGTCCTACTGCCAATTGTGAGATACAGATTGGTCTAACTTCTCAGGGAAAGCTAGTATTTGAAAATTGAATGTGTTTTTGGGCTTTTCAGAATACAGAGGAAAATGAATATGTGTTTCTTTTGTAAATTTGAGTTCTGTGACTTCTATTGAGTTATATTTTCTGGCTGTATTGAGTCCTACTGCCAATTGTGAGATACAGATTGGTCTAACTTCTCAGGGAAAGCTAGTATTTGAAAATTGAATGTGTTTTTGGGCTTTTCACATAAAGATGAATATGTGTTTCTATTGCAAATCTCTGTCAAAAGTTAAATTTTGTGGCTGAGTTGAGTCCTACTGCCAATTGTGAGATACAGATTGGTCTAACTTCTCAGGGAAAGCTAGTATTTGAAAATTGAATGTGTTTTTGGGCTTTTCAGACCGTGAAGAACATGAAAATGTGTTTCTTTTGCAAATGTGAGCTGTGTTTCAAAAGTTACATTTTCTGGCTGTATTGAGTCCTACTGCCAATTGTGAGATACAGATTGGTCTAACTCCTCAGGGAAAGCTAGTATTTGAAAATTGAATGTGTTTTTGGGCTTTTCAGATCGTGAGGAACATGATTAAATCATGTTCAAATCAGATTAAATCAAATCTGAGTTCTGTTTCAAAACAGAACTTTTCAGACACAGAGGAACATGAATATATGTTTCTTTTACAAATTGTGTCAAAAGTTACATTTTCTGGCTGAATTGAGTCGTAGTCAATTGTGAGATACAAATTGGTCTAACTTCTCAGGGAAAGCTAGTATTTGAAAATTGAATGTGTTTTTGAGCTTTTCAGACCAAGCAGAACATGAATATGTGTTTCTTTAGCAAATCTGAGTTCTGTTTCAAAAGTTATATTTTTTGGCTGAATTGAGTCCTACTGCCAATTTTGAGATGCTGATTGGTCTAAATTCTCAGGGAAAGTTCGAATTTGAAAATTGAATGTGTTTTTGGGTTTTTCAGAATACAGAGGAAAATGAATAGTGTTTCTTTTGTAAACTTGAGTTCTGTGACTTCTATTGAGTTATATTTTCTGGCTGTATTGAGTCCTACTGCCAATTGTGAGATACAGATTGGTCTAACTTCTCAAGGAAAGCTAGTATTTGAAAATTGAATGTGTTTTTGGGCTTTTCACATAAAGATGAATATGTGTTTCTATTGCAAATCTCTGTCAAAAGTTAAATTTTGTGGCTGAGTTGAGTCCTACTGCCAATTGTGAGATACAGATTGGTCTAACTTCTCAGGGAAAGCTAGTATTTGAAAATTGAATGTGTTTTTGGGCTTTTCAGACCGTGAAGAACATGAATATGTGTTTCTTTAGCAAATCTGACTTCTGTTTCAAAAGTTAAATTTTCTGGTTCGACTGCCAATTGTGAGATGCATATTGGTCTAAATTCTCAGGGAAAGGTCGAATTTGAAAATTGAATGTGTTTTTGGGCTTTTCAGAATACAGAGGAAAATGAATATGTGTTTCTTTTGTAAATTTGAGGTTTGTGACTTCTGTTGAGTTATATTTTCTGGCTGAATTGAGTCCTACTGCCAATTGGGAGATACAGATTGGTCTAACTCCTCAGTTAAAGCTAGTATTTGAAAACTGAATGTGTTTTTGGGCTTTTCAGACTGTGAGGAACATGAATAGGTGTTTCTTTAGCAAATCTGAGTTCTGTTTCAAAAGTTACATTTTCTGGCTGCATTGAGTCCTACTGCCAATTGGGCTTTTCAGATCGTCAGGAACGTGATTAAATCATGTACAAATCAGATTAAATCAAATCCGAGTTCTGTTTCAAAACAGAACTTTTCAGACACAGAGGAACATGAATATATGTTTCTTTTACAAATTGTGTCAAAAGTTACATTTTCTGGCTGAATTGAGTCGTAGTCAATTGTGAGATACAGATTGGTCTAACTTCTCAGGGAAAGATCCAATTTGAAAATTGAATGTTTTTTTGGGCTTTTCAGATACAGAGGAACATGAATATGTGTTTCTTTTGCAAATGTGAGCTCTGTTTCAAAAGTTAAGTTTTCTGGCTGAATTGAGCCCTACTGCCAAATGTCAGGTATAGTTTGGTCTAACTCTTCAGTTAAAGCTAGTATTTGAAAACTGAATGTGTTTTTGGGCTTTTCAGACTGTGAGGAACATGAATATGTGTTTCTTTAGCAAATTTGAGTTCTGTTTCAAAAGTTACATTTTCTGGTTCTACTGCCAATTGTGAGATACAGATTGGTCGAACTCCTCAGGTAAAGCTAGTGTTTGAAAACTGAATGTGTTTTTGGGCTTTTCAGACAGTGAGGAACATGAATATGTGTTTCTTTAGCAAATCTGACTTCTGTTTCAAAAGTTACATTTTTTGGCTGTATTGAGTCCTACTGCCAATTGTGAGATACAGGTCTAAGGGAAAGCTAGTGTTTGAAAAATGAATGTGTTTTGGGGCTTTTCAGAATACAGAGGAAATTAAATATGTGTTTCTTTTGCAAATCTTTGTCAAAAGTTAAATTTTCTGGCTGAGTTGAATCCTACTGCCAATGGTGAGATACAGATTGGTCTAACTCCTCAGGGAAAGCTAGTATTTGAAAATTGGATGTGTTTTTGGGCTTTTCAGACCGTGAGGAACATGAATATGTGTTTCTTTTGCAAATCGGAGTTCCGTGTCAAAAGTTACGTTTTCACTGAACTGAGTCCTACTGCGAATTGTGAGAAACAGATTGGTCTAACTCCTCAGGGAAAGCTAGTATTTGAAAATTGAATGTGTTTTTGGGCTTTTCAGAATACAGAGGAAAATGAATATGTGTTTCTTTTGTAAATTTGAGTTCTGTGACTTCTATTGAGTTATATTTTCTGGCTGTATTGAGTCCTACTGCCAATTGTGAGATACAGATTGGTCTAACTTCTCAGGGAAAGCTAGTATTTGAAAATTGAATGTGTTTTTGGGCTTTTCACATAAAGATGAATATGTGTTTCTATTGCAAATCTCTGTCAAAAGTTAAATTTTGTGGCTGAGTTGAGTCCTACTGCCAATTGTGAGATACAGATTGGTCTAACTTCTCAGGGAAAGCTAGTATTTGAAAATTGAATGTGTTTTTGGGCTTTTCAGACCGTGAAGAACATGAAAATGTGTTTCTTTTGCAAATGTGAGCTGTGTTTCAAAAGTTACATTTTCTGGCTGTATTGAGTCCTACTGCCAATTGTGAGATACAGATTGGTCTAACTCCTCAGGGAAAGCTAGTATTTGAAAATTGAATGTGTTTTTGGGCTTTTCAGATCGTGAGGAACATGATTAAATCATGTTCAAATCAGATTAAATCAAATCTGAGTTCTGTTTCAAAACAGAACTTTTCAGACACAGAGGAACATGAATATATGTTTCTTTTACAAATTGTGTCAAAAGTTACATTTTCTGGCTGAATTGAGTCGTAGTCAATTGTGAGATACAAATTGGTCTAACTTCTCAGGGAAAGCTAGTATTTGAAAATTGAATGTGTTTTTGAGCTTTTCAGACCAAGCAGAACATGAATATGTGTTTCTTTAGCAAATCTGAGTTCTGTTTCAAAAGTTATATTTTTTGGCTGAATTGAGTCCTACTGCCAATTTTGAGATGCTGATTGGTCTAAATTCTCAGGGAAAGTTCGAATTTGAAAATTGAATGTGTTTTTGGGTTTTTCAGAATACAGAGGAAAATGAATAGTGTTTCTTTTGTAAACTTGAGTTCTGTGACTTCTATTGAGTTATATTTTCTGGCTGTATTGAGTCCTACTGCCAATTGTGAGATACAGATTGGTCTAACTTCTCAAGGAAAGCTAGTATTTGAAAATTGAATGTGTTTTTGGGCTTTTCACATAAAGATGAATATGTGTTTCTATTGCAAATCTCTGTCAAAAGTTAAATTTTGTGGCTGAGTTGAGTCCTACTGCCAATTGTGAGATACAGATTGGTCTAACTTCTCAGGGAAAGCTAGTATTTGAAAATTGAATGTGTTTTTGGGCTTTTCAGACCGTGAAGAACATGAATATGTGTTTCTTTAGCAAATCTGACTTCTGTTTCAAAAGTTAAATTTTCTGGTTCTACTGCCAATTGTGAGATGCATATTGGTCTAAATTCTCAGGGAAAGGTCGAATTTGAAAATTGAATGTGTTTTTGGGCTTTTCAGAATACAGAGGAAAATGAATATGTGTTTCTTTTGTAAATTTGAGGTTTGTGACTTCTGTTGAGTTATATTTTCTGGCTGAATTGAGTCCTACTGCCAATTGGGAGATACAGATTGGTCTAACTCCTCAGTTAAAGCTAGTATTTGAAAACTGAATGTGTTTTTGGGCTTTTCAGACTGTGAGGAACATGAATAGGTGTTTCTTTAGCAAATCTGAGTTCTGTTTCAAAAGTTACATTTTCTGGCTGCATTGAGTCCTACTGCCAATTGGGCTTTTCAGATCGTCAGGAACGTGATTAAATCATGTACAAATCAGATTAAATCAAATCCGAGTTCTGTTTCAAAACAGAACTTTTCAGACACAGAGGAACATGAATATATGTTTCTTTTACAAATTGTGTCAAAAGTTACATTTTCTGGCTGAATTGAGTCGTAGTCAATTGTGAGATACAGATTGGTCTAACTTCTCAGGGAAAGATCCAATTTGAAAATTGAATGTTTTTTTGGGCTTTTCAGATACAGAGGAACATGAATATGTGTTTCTTTTGCAAATGTGAGCTCTGTTTCAAAAGTTAAGTTTTCTGGCTGAATTGAGCCCTACTGCCAAATGTCAGGTATAGTTTGGTCTAACTCTTCAGTTAAAGCTAGTATTTGAAAACTGAATGTGTTTTTGGGCTTTTCAGACTGTGAGGAACATGAATATGTGTTTCTTTAGCAAATTTGAGTTCTGTTTCAAAAGTTACATTTTCTGGTTCTACTGCCAATTGTGAGATACAGATTGGTCGAACTCCTCAGGTAAAGCTAGTGTTTGAAAACTGAATGTGTTTTTGGGCTTTTCAGACAGTGAGGAACATGAATATGTGTTTCTTTAGCAAATCTGACTTCTGTTTCAAAAGTTACATTTTTTGGCTGTATTGAGTCCTACTGCCAATTGTGAGATACAGGTCTAAGGGAAAGCTAGTGTTTGAAAAATGAATGTGTTTTGGGGCTTTTCAGAATACAGAGGAAATTAAATATGTGTTTCTTTTGCAAATCTTTGTCAAAAGTTAAATTTTCTGGCTGAGTTGAATCCTACTGCCAATGGTGAGATACAGATTGGTCTAACTCCTCAGGGAAAGCTAGTATTTGAAAATTGGATGTGTTTTTGGGCTTTTCAGACCGTGAGGAACATGAATATGTGTTTCTTTTGCAAATCGGAGTTCCGTGTCAAAAGTTACGTTTTCACTGAACTGAGTCCTACTGCGAATTGTGAGAAACAGATTGGTCTAACTCCTCAGGGAAAGCTAGTATTTGAAAATTGAATGTGTTTTTGGGCTTTTTAGACACAGAGGAATATGAATGTGTTTCTTTGGAAATGTGTGTAAAAAGTTAAATTTTCTCGCTGAGTTGACTCCTACTGCAATTTGTGAGATACAGATTGGTCTAACTCCTCAGGGAAAGTTAGTATTTGAAAATTGAATGTGTTTTTGGGCTTTTCAGATCGTGAGGAACATGATTAACTCATGTTCAAATCAGATTAAATCAAATCTGAGTTCTGTTTCAAAACCGAACTTTTCAGACACAGAGGAACATGAATATATGTTTCTTTTACAAATTGTGTCAAAAGTTACATTTTCTGGCTGAATTGAGTCGTAGTCAATTGTGAGATACAAATTGGTCTAACTTCTCAGGGAAAGCTAGTATTTGAAAATTGAATGTGTTTTTGGGCTTTTCAGACCGTGCAGAACATGAATATGTGTTTCTTTAGCAAATCTGAGTTCTGTTTCAAAAGTTATATTTTCTAGCTGAATTGAGTCCTACTGCCAATTGTGAGATGCAGATTGGTCTAACTTCTCAGGGAAAGGTCGAATTTGAAAATTGAATGTGTTTTTGGGCTTTTCAGACCGTGAAGAACATGAATATGTGTTTCTTTTGCAAATGTGAGCTGTGTTTCAGAATTTAAATTTTCTGGCTGAGTAAAGTCCTACTGCCAATTGTGAGATAGAAATTGGTCTAACTCCATAGGGACAGCTAGTATTTGAAAATTGAATGTGTTTTTGGACTTTTCAGACCGTGAGGAACATGAATATGTGTTTCTTTAGCAAATCTGAGTTCTGTTTCAAAAGTTAAGTTTTCTGGCTGAATTGAGTCCTACTGCCAATTGTGAGATACAGGTCTAAGGGAAAGCTAGTGTTTGAAAAATGAATGTGTTTTGGGGCTTTTCAGAATACAGAGGAAATTAAATATGTGTTTCTTTTGCAAATCTTTGTCAAAAGTTAAATTTTCTGGCTGAGTTGAATCCTACTGCAATTTGTGAGATACAGATTGGTCTAACTCCTCAGGGAAAGCTAGTATTTGAAAATTGAATGTGTTTTTGGGCTTTTCAGATCGTGAGGAACATGATTAAATCATGTTCAAATCAGATTAAATCAAATCTGAGTTCTGTTTCAAAACAGAACTTTTCAGACACAGAGGAACATGAATATATGTTTCTTTTACAAATTGTGTCAAAAGTTACATTTTCTGGCTGAATTGAGTCGTAGTCAATTGTGAGATACAAATTGGTCTAATTTCTCAGGGAAAGCTAGTATTTGAAAATTGAATGTGTTTTTGGGCTTTTCAGACCGTGCAGAACATGAATATATGTTTCTTTAGAAAATCTAAGTTCTGTTTCAAAAGTTATATTTTCTGGCTGAATTGAGTCCTACTGCCAATTGTGAGATGCAGATTGGTCTAAATTCTCAGGGAAAGGTCGAATTTGAAAATTGAATGTGTTTTTGGGCTTTTCAGACCGTGAAGAACATGAATATGTGTTTCTTTTGCAAATGTGAGCTGTGTTTCAGAATTTAAATTTTCTGGCTGAGTAAAGTCCTACTGCCAATTGTGAGATAGAAATTGGTCTAACTCCATAGGGACAGCTAGTATTTGAAAATTGAATGTGTTTTTGGACTTTTCAGACCGTGAGGAACATGAATATGTGTTTCTTTAGCAAATCTGAGTTCTGTTTCAAAAGTTAAGTTTTCTGGCTGAATTGAGCCCTACTGCCAATTGTGAGATATAGCTTGGTCTGACTCCTCAGTTAAAGCTAGTATTTGAAAACTGAATGTGTTTTTCGGCTTTTCAGACTGTGAGAAACATGAATATGTGTTTCTTTTGCAAATTTGAGTTCTCTGACTTCTGTTGAGTTATATTTTCTGGCTGAATTGTGTCCTACTGCTAATTGGGAGATACAGATTGGTCTAACTCCTCAGTGAAAGCTAGTATTTGAAAATTGAATGTGTTTTTGGGCTTTTCAGAATATAGAGGAAAATGAATATGTGTTTCTTTTGTAAATTTGAGTTCTTTGACTTCTGTTGAGTTCTATAACTTCTGTTATATTTTCTGGCTGAATTGAGTCCGACTGCCAATTGGGAGATACAGATTGGTCTAATTTCTCAGGGAAAGATCCAAGTTGAAAACTGAATGTGTTTTTGGGCTTTTCAGACCGTGAGGAACATGAATATGTGTTTCTTTTGCAAATCTGAGTTCTGTTTCAAAAGTTACAGTTTCTGGCTGTATTGAGTCCTACTGCCAATTGTGAGATACAGATTGGTCTAACTTCTCAGGGAAAGCTAGTATTTGAAAATTGAATGTGTTTTTGGGCTTTTCACATAAACATGAATATGTGTTTCTTTTGCAAATCTCTGTCAAAAGTTAAATTTTGTGGCTGAGTTGAGTCCTACTACCAATTCTGAGAAACAGATTGGTCTAACTCCTCAGGGAAAGCTAGTATTTGAAAATTGAATGTGTTTTTGGGCTTTTCAGACACAGAGGAATATGAATGTGTTTCTTTGGAAATGTGTGTAAAAAGTTAAATTTTCTCGCTGAGTTGACTCCTACTGCAATTTGTGAGATACAGATTGGTCTAACTCCTCAGTTAAAGCTACTATTTGAAAACTGAATGTGTTTTGGGGCTTTTCAGACTGTGAGAAACATGAATATGTGTTTCTTTTGCAAATTTGAGTTCGGTGACTTCTGTTGAGTTATATTTTCTGGCTGAATTGAGTCCTACTGCCAATTGGGAGATACAGATTGGTCTAACTCCTCAGGGAAAGCTAGTATTTGAAAATTGAATGTGTTTTTGGGCTTTTCAGACACAGAGGAATATGAATGTGTTTCTTTGGAAATGTGTGTAAAAAGTTAAATTTTCTCGCTGAGTTGACTCCTACTGCAATTTGTGAGATACAGATTGGTCTAACTCCTCAGTTAAAGCTACTATTTGAAAACTGAATGTGTTTTGGGGCTTTTCAGACTGTGAGAAACATGAATATGTGTTTCTTTTGCAAATTTGAGTTCGGTGACTTCTGTTGAGTTATATTTTATGGCTGAATTGAGTCCTACTGCCAATTGGGAGATACAGATTGGTCTAACTCCTCAGGGAAAGCTAGTATTTAAAAATTGAATGTGTTGTTGGACTTTTCCGACAGAGGGGAACATGAATATGTGTTTCTTTGGCAAATCTGAGTTCCGGGTCAAAAGTTACGTTTTCACTGAACTGAGTCCTACTTTCAATTGTGAGAAACAGATTGGTCTAACTTCTGTTTCAAAACAGAACTTTTCAGACACAGAGGAAAATGAATATATGTTTCTTTTACAAATTGTGTCAAAAGTTACATTTTCTGGCTGAATTGAGCCCTACTGCCAATTGTGAGATACAGATTGGTCTAACTCCTCAGGGAAAGATAGTATTTGAAAATTGAATGTGTTTTTGGGCTTTTCACATAAACATGAATATGTGTTTCTTTTACAGATCTCTGTCAAAAGTTAAATTTTGTGGCTGAGTTGAGTCCTACTGCCAATTGTGAGATACAGATTGGTCTGACCCCTCAGTTAAAGCTAGTATTTGAAAACTGAATGTGTTTTTGGGCTTTTCAGACTGTGAGGAACATGAATATGTGTTTCTTTAGCAAATCTGAGTTCTGTTTCAAAAGTTACATTTTCTGCCTGTATTGAGTCCTACTGCCAATTTTGAGATACAGGTCTCAGGGAAAGCTAGTGTTTGAAAAATGAATGTGTTTTGGGGCTTTTCAGAATACAGAGGAAAATAAATATGTGTTTCTTTTGCAAATCTTTGTCAAAAGTTAAATTTTCTGGCTGAGTTGAATCCTACTGCCAATGGTGAGATACAGATTGGTCTAACTCCTCAGGGAAAGCTAGTATTTGAAAATTGAATGTGTTTTTGGGCTTTTCAGACCGTGAGGAACATGAATATGTGTTTCTTTTGCAAATCTGAGTTCTGTTTCAAAAGTTACAGTTTCTGGCTGTATTGAGTCCTACTGCCAATTGTGAGATACAGATTGGTCTAACGTCTCAGGGAAAGCTAGCATTTGAAAATTGAATGTGTTTTTGGGCTTTTCAGAATACAGAGGAAAATGAATATGTTTCTTTTGTAAAATTGAATTCTGTGACTTCTGTTGAGTTATATTTTCTGGCTGAATTGAGTCCTACTGCCAATTGGGAGATACAGATTGGTCTAATTTCTCAGGGAAAGATCCAATTTGAAAACTGAATGTGTTTTTGGGCTTTTCAGACCGTGAGGAACATGAATATGTGTTTCTTTTGCAAATCTGAGTTCTGTTTCAAAAGTTACAGTTTCTGGCTGTATTGAGTCCTACTGCCAATTGTGAGATACAGATTGGTCTAACGTCTCAGGGAAAGCTAGCATTTGAAAATTGAATGTGTTTTTGGGCTTTTCAGAATACAGAGGAAAATGAATATGTTTCTTTTGTAAATTTGAGTTCTGTGACTTCTGTTGAGTTATATTTTCTGGCTGAATTGAGTCCTACTGCCAATTGGGAGATACAGATTGGTCTAATTTCTCAGGGAAAGATCCAATTTGAAAACTGAATGTGTTTTTGGGCTTTTCAGACCGTGAGGAACATGAATATGTGTTTCTTTTGGAAATCTGAGTTCTGTTTCAAAAGTTACAGTTTCTGGCTGTATTGAGTCCTACTGCCAATTGTGAGATACAGATTGGTCTAACTCCTCAGGGAAAGCTAGTATTTGAAAATTGAATGTGTTTTGGGGCTTTTCAGATAAACATGAATACGTGTTTCTTTTGCAAATCTGTGTAAAAAGTTACATTTTCTGGCTGAATTGAGTCCTACTGCCAAATGTCAGGTATAGTTTGGTCTAACTCTTAAAGCTAGTATTTGAAAACTGAATGTGTTTTTGGGCTTTTCAGACTGTGAGGAACATGAATATGTGTTTCTTTAGCAAATTTGAGTTCTGTTTAAAAAGTTACATTTTCTGGTTGTATTGAGTTCTACTGCCAATTGTGAGATACAGATTGGTCTAACTCCTCAGGGAAAGCTAGTATTTGAAAATTGAATGTGTTTTGGGGCTTTTCAGATACAGAGGAACATGAATATGTGTTTCTTTTCAAATGTGAGCTCTGTTTCAAAAGTTAAGTTTTCTGGCTGAATTGAGCCCTACTGCCAAATGTCAGGTATAGTTTGGTCTAACTCTTAAAGCTAGTATTTGAAAACTGAATGTTGTTTGGGGCTTTTCAGACTGTGAGGAACATGAATATGTGTTTCAAAAGTTAAGTTTTCTGGCTGAATTGAGCCCTACTGCCAAATGTCAGGTATAGTTTGGTCTAACTCGTAAAGCTAGTATTTGAAAACTGAATGTGTTTTTGGGCTTTTCAGACTGTGAGGAACATGAATATGTGTTTCTTTAGCAAATTTGAGTTCTGTTTCAAAAGTTACATTTTCTGGTTCTACTGCCAATTGTGAGATACAGATTGATCGAACTCCTCAGGGAAAGCTAGTATTTGAAAATTGAATGTGTTTTGGGGCTTTTCAGATAAACATGAATATGTGTTTCTTTTGCAAATCTGTGTCAAAAGTTACATTTTCTGGATGAATTGAGTCCTACTGCCAATTGTGAGATACAGATTGGACTAACTCCTCAGGTAAAGCTAGTGTTTGAAAACTGAATGTGTTTTGGGGCTTTTCAGACAGTGAGGAACATGAATATGTGTTTCTTTAGCAAATCTGACTTCTGTTTCAAAAGTTACATTTTCTGGCTGTATTGAGTCCTACTGCCAATTGTGAGGTACAGGTCTCAGGGAAAGCTAGTGTTTGAAAAATGAATGTGTTTTGGGGCTTTTCAGAATACAGAGGAAAATAAATATGTGTTTCTTTTGCAAATCTTTGTCAAAAGTTAAATTTTCTGGCTGAGTTGAATCCTACTGCCAATTGTGAGATACAGATTGGTCTAACTCCTCAGGGAAAGCTAGTATTTGAAAATTGAATGTGTTTTTGGGCTTTTCACATAAACATGAATATGTTGTTCTATTGCAAATCTCTGTCAAAAGTTAAATTTTGTGGCTGAGTTGAGTCCTACTGCCAATTGTGAGATATAGTGTGGTCTGACTCCTCAGTTAAAGCTAGTACTTGAAAACTGAATGTGTTTTTGGGCTTTTCAGACTGTGAGAAACATGAATATGTGTTTCTTTTGCAAATTTGAATACTGTGACTTCTGTTGAGTTATATTTTCTGGCTGAATTGAGTCCTACTGCCAATTGGGAGATACAGATTGGTCTAACTCCTCAGGGAAAGCTAGTATTTGAAAATTGAATGTGTTGTTGGACTTTTCCGACAGAGGGGAACATGAATATGTGTTTCTTTTGCAAATCTGAGTTCTGGGTCAAAAGTTACGTTTTCACTGAACTGAGTCCTACTGCCAATTGTGAGAAACAGATTGGTCTAACTTCTGTTTCAAAACAGAACTTTTCAGACACAGAGGAACATGAATATATGTTTCTTTTACAAATTGTGTCAAAAGTTACATTTTCTGGCTAAATTGAGCCCTACTGCCAATTGTGAGATACAGATTGGTCTAACTCCTCAGGGAAAGCTAGTATTTGAAAATTGAATGTGTTTTTGGGCTTTTCAGAAACAGAGGAATATGAATGTGTTTCTTTGGAAATGTGTGTCAAAAGTTAAATTTTCTCGCTGAGTTGACTCCTACTACAATTTGTGAGATACAGATTGGTCTAACTCCTCAGGGAAAGTTAGTATTTGAAAATTGAATGTGTTTTTGGGCTTTTCAGATCGTGAGGAACATGATTAAATCATGTTCAAATCAGATTAAATCAAATCTGAGTTCTGTTTCAAAACAGAACTTTTCAGACACAGAGGAACATGAATATATGTTTCTTTTACAAATTGTGTCAAAAGTTACATTTTCTGGCTGAATTGAGTCGTAGTCAATTGTGAGATACAAATTGGTCTAACTTCTCAGGGAAAGCTAGTATTTGAAAATTGAATGTGTTTTGGGGCTTTTCAGACCGTGAGGAACATGAATATGTGTTTCTTTAGCAAATCTGACTTCTGTTTCAAAAGTTAAGTTTTCTGGCTGAATTGAGCCCTACTGTCAAATGTCAGGTATAGTTTGGTCTAACTCTTTAGTTAAAGCTAGTATTTGAAAACTGAATGTGTTTTGGGGCTTTTCAGACTGTGAGGAACATGAATATGTGTTTCTTTAGCAAATTTGAGTTCTGTTTCAAAAGTTAGATTTTCTGGTTGTATTGAGTTCTACTGCCAATTGTGAGATACAGATTGGTCTAACTCCTCAGGGAAAGCTAGTATTTGAAAATTGAATGTGTTCTGGGGCTTTTCAGATAAACATGAATACGTGTTTCTTTTGCAAATCTGTGTCAAAAGTTACATTTTCTGGCTGAATTGAGTCCTACTGCCAATTGTGAGATACAGATTGGTCTAACTTCTCAGGGAAAGCTAGTATTTGAAAATTGAATGTGTTTTTGGGCTTTTCACATAAACATGAATATGTGTTTCTATTGCAAATCTCTGTCAAAAGTTAAATTTTGTGGCTGAGTTGAGTCCTACTGCCAATTGTGAGATACAGATTGGTCTGACTCCTCAGTTAAAGCTAGTACTTGAAAACTGAATGTGTTTTTGGGCTTTTCAGACTGTGAGAAACATGAATATGTGTTTCTTTTGCAAATTTGAGTTCGGTGACTTCTGTTGAGTTATATTTTCTGGCTGAATTGAGTCCTACTGCCAATTGGGAGATACAGATTGGTCTAACTCCTCAGGGAAAGCTAGTATTTGAAAATTGAATGTGTTGTTGGACTTTTCCGACAGAGGGGAACATGAATATGTGTTTCTTTTGCAAATCTGAGTTCCGGGTCAAAAGTTACGTTTTCACTGAACTGAGTCCTACTGCCAATTGTGAGAAACAGATTGGTCTAACTTCTGTTTCAAAACAGAACTTTTCCGACACAGAGGAACATGAATATATGTTTCTTTTACAAATTGTGTCAAAAGTTACATTTTCTGGCTAAATTGAGCCCTACTGCCAATTGTGAGATACAGATTGGTCTAACTCCTCAGGGAAAGCTAATATTTGAAAATTGAATGTGTTTTTGGGCTTTTCAGACACAGAGGAATATGAATGTGTTTCTTTGGAAATGTGTGTCAAAAGTTAAATTTTCTCGCTGAGTTGACTCCTACTGCAATTTGTGAGATACAGATTGGTCTAACTCCTCAGGGAAAGTTAGTATTTGAAAATTGAATGTGTTTTTGGGCTTTTCAGATCGTGAGGAACATGATTAAATCATGTTCAAATCAGATTAAATCAAATCTGAGTTCTGTTTCAAAACAGAACTTTTCAGACACAGAGGAACATGAATATATGTTTCTTTTACAAATTGTGTCAAAAGTTACATTTTCTGGCTGAATTGAGTCGTAGTCAATTGTGAGATACAAATTGGTCTAACTTCTCAGGGAAAGCTAGTATTTGAAAATTGAATGTGTTTGGGGGCTTTTCAGACCGTGAGGAACATGAATATGTGTTTCTTTAGCAAATCTGAGTTCTGTTTCAAAAGTTAAGTTTTCTGGCTGAATTGAGCCCTACTGTCAAATGTCAGGTATAGTTTGGTCTAACTCTTTAGTTAAAGCTAGTATTTGAAAACTGAATGTGTTTTGGGGCTTTTCAGACTGTGAGGAACATGAATATGTGTTTCTTTAGCAAATTTGAGTTCTGTTTCAAAAGTTAGATTTTCTGGTTGTATTGAGTTCTACTGCCAATTGTGAGATACAGATTGGTCTAACTCCTCAGGGAAAGCTAGTATTTGAAAATTGAATGTGTTCTGGGGCTTTTCAGATAAACATGAATACGTGTTTCTTTTGCAAATCTGTGTCAAAAGTTACATTTTCTGGCTGAATTGAGTCCTACTGCCAATTTTGAGATACAGATTGGTCTAACTCCTCAGTTAAAGCTAGTATTTGAAAACTGAATGTGTTTTTGGGCTTTTCAGACTGTGAGGAACATGAATATGTGTTTCTTTAGCAAATCTGAGTTCTGTTTCAAAAGTTACATTTTCTGCCTGTATTGAGTCCTACTGCCAATTGTGAGATACAGATTGGTCTAACTTCTCAGGGAAAGCTAGTATTTGAAAATTGAATGTGTTTTTGGGCTTTTCACATAAACATGAATATGTGTTTCTATTGCAAATCTCTGTCAAAA
The DNA here is from genome assembly GCF_029215685.1 of Pituophis catenifer annectens. NCBI lineage: Eukaryota > Metazoa > Chordata > Lepidosauria > Squamata > Colubridae > Pituophis > Pituophis catenifer. Next base: position 170,922,709 of record NW_027256881.1, read on the forward strand.
GTTAAATTTTGTGGCTGAGTTGAGTCCTACTGCCAATTGTGAGATACAGATTGGTCTGACTCCTCAGTTAAAGCTAGTACTTGAAAACCGAATGTGTTTTTGGGCTTTTCAGACTGTGAGAAACATGAATATGTGTTTCTTTTGCAAATTTGAGTTCGGTGACTTCTCTTGAGTTATATTTTCTGGCTGAATTGAGTCCTACTGCCAATTGGGAGATACAGATTGGTCTAACTCTTCAGGGAAAGCTAGTATTTGAAAATTGAATGTGTTGTTGGACTTTTCCGACAGAGGGGAACATGAATATGTGTTTCTTTTGCAAATCTGAGTTCCGGGTCAAAAGTTACGTTTTCACTGAACTGAGTCCTACTGCCAATTGTGAGAAACAGATTGGTCTAACTTCTGTTTCAAAACAGAACTTTTCAGACACAGAGGAACATGAATATATGTTTCTTTTACAAATTGTGTCAAAAGTTACATTTTCTGGCTGAATTGAGCCCTACTGCCAATTGTGAGATACAGATTGGTCTAACTCCTCAGGGAAAGCTAGTATTTGAAAATTGAATGTGTTTTTGGGCTTTTCAAATAAACATGAATATGTGTTTCTATTGCAAATCTCTGTCAAAAGTTAAATTTTGTGGCTGAGTTGAGTCCTACTGCCAATTGTGAGATACAGATTGGTCTGACTCCTCAGTTAAAGCTAGTACTTGAAAACTGAATGTGTTTTTGGGCTTTTCAGACTGTGAGAAACATGAATATGTGTTTCTTTTGCAAATTTGAGTTCGGTGACTTCTCTTGAGTTATATTTTCTGGCTGAATTGAGTCCTACTGCCAATTGGGAGATACAGATTGGTCTAACTCCTCAGGGAAAGCTAGTATTTGAAAATTGAATGTGTTGTTGGACTTTTCCGACAGAGGGGAACATGAATATGTGTTTCTTTTGCAAATCTGAGTTCCGGGTCAAAAGTTACGTTTTCACTGAACTGAGTCCTACTGCCAATTGTGAGAAACAGATTGGTCTAACTTCTGTTTCAAAACAGAACTTTTCAGACACAGAGGAACATGAATATATGTTTCTTTTACAAATTGTGTCAAAAGTTACATTTTCTGGCTGAATTGAGCCCTACTGCCAATTGTGAGATACAGATTGGTCTAACTCCTCAGGGAAAGCTAGTATTTGAAAATTGAATGTGTTTTTGGGCTTTTCAGATCGTGAGGAACATGATTAAATCATGTTCAAATCAGATTAAATCAAATCTGAGTTCTGTTTCAAAACAGAACTTTTCAGACACAGAGGAACATGAATATATGTTTCTTTTACAAATTGTGTCAAAAGTTACATTTTCTGGCTGAATTGAGTCGTAGTCAATTGTGAGATACAAATTGGTCTAACTTCTCAGGGAAAGCTAGTATTTGAAAATTGAATGTGTTTTTGGGCTTTTCAGACCGTGAGGAACATGAATATGTGTTTCTTTAGCAAATCTGAGTTCTGTTTCAAAAGTTAAGTTTTCTGGCTGAATTGAGCCCTACTGTCAAATGTCAGGTATAGTTTGGTCTAACTCTTTAGTTAAAGCTAGTATTTGAAAACTGAATGTGTTTTGGGGCTTTTCAGACTGTGAGGAACATGAATATGTGTTTCTTTAGCAAATTTGAGTTCTGTTTCAAAAGTTAGATTTTCTGGTTGTATTGAGTTCTACTGCCAATTGTGAGATACAGATTGGTCTAACTCCTCAGGGAAAGCTAGTATTTGAAAATTGAATGTGTTCTGGGGCTTTTCAGATAAACATGAATACGTGTTTCTTTTGCAAATCTGTGTCAAAAGTTACATTTTCTGGCTGAATTGAGTCCTACTGCCAATTGTGAGATACAGATTGGTCTAACTCCTCAGTTAAAGCTAGTATTTGAAAACTGAATGTGTTTTTGGGCTTTTCAGACTGTGAGGAACATGAATATGTGTTTCTTTAGCAAATCTGAGTTCTGTTTCAAAAGTTACATTTTCTGCCTGTATTGAGTCCTACTGCCAATTGTGAGATACAGATTGGTCTAACTTCTCAGGAAAAGCTAGTATTTGAAAATTGAATGTGTTTTTGGGCTTTTCACATAAACATGAATATGTGTTTCTTTTACAGATCTCTGTCAAAAGTTAAATTTTGTGGCTGAGTTGAGTTCTACTGCCAATTGTGAGATACAGATTGGTCTAACTCCTCAGGGAAAGCTAGTATTTGAAAATTGAATGTGTTCTGGGGCTTTTCAGATAAACATGAATACGTGTTTCTTTTGCAAATCTGTGTCAAAAGTTACATTTTCTGGCTGAATTGAGTCCTACTGCCAATTGTGAGATACAGATTGGTCTAACTTCTCAGGGAAAGCTAGTATTTGAAAATTGAATGTGTTTTTGGGCTTTTCACATAAACATGAATATGTGTTTCTATTGCAAATCTCTGTCAAAAGTTAAATTTTGTGGCTGAGTTGAGTCCTACTGCCAATTGTGAGATACAGATTGGTCTGACTCCTCAGTTAAAGCTAGTACTTGAAAACTGAATGTGTTTTTGGGCTTTTCAGACTGTGAGAAACATGAATATGTGTTTCTTTTGCAAATTTGAGTTCGGTGTCTTCTGTTGAGTTATATTTTCTGGCTGAATTGAGTCCTACTGCCAATTGGGAGATACAGATTGGTCTAACTCCTCAGGGAAAGCTAGTATTTGAAAATTGAATGTGTTGTTGGACTTTTCCGACAGAGGGGAACATGAATATGTGTTTCTTTTGCAAATCTGAGTTCCGGGTCAAAAGTTACGTTTTCACTGAACTGAGTCCTACTGCCAATTGTGAGAAACAGATTGGTCTAACTTCTGTTTCAAAACAGAACTTTTCCGACACAGAGGAACATGAATATATGTTTCTTTTACAAATTGTGTCAAAAGTTACATTTTCTGGCTGAATTGAGCCCTACTGCCAATTGTGAGATACAGATTGGTCTAACTCCTCAGGGAAAGCTAATATTTGAAAATTGAATGTGTTTTTGGGCTTTTCAGACACAGAGGAATATGAATGTGTTTCTTTGGAAATGTGTGTCAAAAGTTAAATTTTCTCGCTGAGTTGACTCTTACTGCAATTTGTGAGATACAGATTGGTCTAACTCCTCAGGGAAAGTTAGTATTTGAAAATTGAATGTGTTTTGGGGCTTTTCAGATCGTGAGGAACATGATTAAATCATGTTCAAATCAGATTAAATCAAATCTGAGTTCTGTTTCAAAACAGAACTTTTCAGACACAGAGGAACATGAATATATGTTTCTTTTACAAATTGTGTCAAAAGTTACATTTTCTGGCTGAATTGAGTCGTAGTCAATTGTGAGATACAAATTGGTCTAACTTCTCAGGGAAAGCTAGTATTTGAAAATTGAATGTGTTTGGGGGCTTTTCAGACCGTGAGGAACATGAATATGTGTTTCTTTAGCAAATCTGAGTTCTGTTTCAAAAGTTAAGTTTTCTGGCTGAATTGAGCCCTACTGTCAAATGTCAGGTATAGTTTGGTCTAACTCTTTAGTTAAAGCTAGTATTTGAAAACTGAATGTGTTTTGGGGCTTTTCAGACTGTGAGGAACATGAATATGTGTTTCTTTAGCAAATTTGAGTTCTGTTTCAAAAGTTAGATTTTCTGGTTGTATTGAGTTCTACTGCCAATTGTGAGATACAGATTGGTCTAACTCCTCAGGGAAAGCTAGTATTTGAAAATTGAATGTGTTCTGGGGCTTTTCAGATAAACATGAATACGTGTTTCTTTTGCAAATCTGTGTCAAAAGTTACATTTTCTGGCTGAATTGAGTCCTACTGCCAATTGTGAGATACAGATTGGTCTAACTCCTCAGTTAAAGCTAGTATTTGAAAACTGAATGTGTTTTTGGGCTTTTCAGACTGTGAGGAACATGAATATGTGTTTCTTTAGCAAATCTGAGTTCTGTTTCAAAAGTTACATTTTCTGCCTGTATTGAGTCCTACTGCCAATTGTGAGATACAGATTGGTCTAACTTCTCAGGGAAAGCTAGTATTTGAAAATTGAATGTGTTTTTGGGCTTTTCACATAAACATGAATATGTGTTTCTATTGCAAATCTCTGTCAAAAGTTAAATTTTGTGGCTGAGTTGAGTCCTACTGCCAATTGTGAGATACAGATTGGTCTGACTCCTCAGTTAAAGCTAGTACTTGAAAACTGAATGTGTTTTTGGGCTTTTCAGACTGTGAGAAACATGAATATGTGTTTTCTTTTGCAAATTTGAGTTCGGTGACTTCTGTTGAGTTATATTTTCTGGCTGAATTGAGTCCTACTGCCAATTGGGAGATACAGATTGGTCTAACTCCTCAGGGAAAGCTAGTATTTGAAAATTGAATGTGTTTTTGGGCTTTTCAGACACAGAGGAATATGAATGTGTTTCTTTGGAAATGTGTGTAAAAAGGTAAATTTACTCGCTGAGTTGACTCCTACTGCAATTTGTGAGATACAGATTGGTCTAACTCCTCAGTTAAAGCTACTATTTGAAAACTGAATGTGTTTTGGGGCTTTTCAGACTGTGAGAAACATGAATATGTGTTTCTTTTGTAAATTTGAGTTCGGTGACTTCTGTTGAGTTATATTTTATGGCTGAATTGAGTCCTACTGCCAATTGGGAGATACAGATTGGTCTAACTCCTCAGGGAAAGCTAGTATTTAAAAATTGAATGTGTTGTTGGACTTTTCCGACAGAGGGGAACATGAATATGTGTTTCTTTGGCAAATCTGAGTTCCGGGTCAAAAGTTACGTTTTCACTGAACTGAGTCCTACTTTCAATTGTGAGAAACAGATTGGTCTAACTTCTGTTTCAAAACAGAACTTTTCAGACACAGAGGAAAATGAATATATGTTTCTTTTACAAATTGTGTCAAAAGTTACATTTTCTGGCTGAATTGAGCCCTACTGCCAATTGTGAGATACAGATTGGTCTAACTCCTCAGGGAAAGATAGTATTTGAAAATTGAATGTGTTTTTGGGCTTTTCACATAAACATGAATATGTGTTTCTTTTACAGATCTCTGTCAAAAGTTAAATTTTGTGGCTGAGTTGAGTCCTACTGCCAATTGTGAGATACAGATTGGTCTGACCCCTCAGTTAAAGCTAGTATTTGAAAACTGAATGTGTTTTTGGGCTTTTCAGACTGTGAGGAACATGAATATGTGTTTCTTTAGCAAATCTGAGTTCTGTTTCAAAAGTTACATTTTCTGCCTGTATTGAGTCCTACTGCCAATTTTGAGATACAGGTCTCAGGGAAAGCTAGTGTTTGAAAAATGAATGTGTTTTGGGGCTTTTCAGAATACAGAGGAAAATAAATATGTGTTTCTTTTGCAAATCTTTGTCAAAAGTTAAATTTTCTGGCTGAGTTGAATCCTACTGCCAATGGTGAGATACAGATTGGTCTAACTCCTCAGGGAAAGCTAGTATTTGAAAATTGAATGTGTTTTTGGGCTTTTCAGACTGTGAGGAACATGAATATGTGTTTCTTTTGCAAATCTGAGTTCTGTTTCAAAAGTTACAGTTTCTGGCTGTATTGAGTCCTACTGCCAATTGTGAGATACAGATTGGTCTAACGTCTCAGGGAAAGCTAGCATTTGAAAATTGAATGTGTTTTTGGGCTTTTCAGAATACAGAGGAAAATGAATATGTTTCTTTTGTAAATTTGAATTCTGTGACTTCTGTTGAGTTATATTTTCTGGCTGAATTGAGTCCTACTGCCAATTGGGAGATACAGATTGGTCTAATTTCTCAGGGAAAGATCCAATTTGAAAACTGAATGTGTTTTTGGGCTTTTCAGACCGTGAGGAACATGAATATGTGTTTCTTTTGCAAATCTGAGTTCTGTTTCAAAAGTTACAGTTTCTGGCTGTATTGAGTCCTACTGCCAATTGTGAGATACAGATTGGTCTAACGTCTCAGGGAAAGCTAGCATTTGAAAATTGAATGTGTTTTTGGGCTTTTCAGAATACAGAGGAAAATGAATATGTTTCTTTTGTAAATTTGAGTTCTGTGACTTCTGTTGAGTTATATTTTCTGGCTGAATTGAGTCCTACTGCCAATTGGGAGATACAGATTGGTCTAATTTCTCAGGGAAAGATCCAATTTGAAAACTGAATGTGTTTTTGGGCTTTTCAGACCGTGAGGAACATGAATATGTGTTTCTTTTGGAAATCTGAGTTCTGTTTCAAAAGTTACAGTTTCTGGCTGTATTGAGTCCTACTGCCAATTGTGAGATACAGATTGGTCTAACTCCTCAGGGAAAGCTAGTATTTGAAAATTGAATGTGTTTTGGGGCTTTTCAGATAAACATGAATACGTGTTTCTTTTGCAAATCTGTGTAAAAAGTTACATTTTCTGGCTGAATTGAGTCCTACTGCCAAATGTCAGGTATAGTTTGGTCTAACTCTTAAAGCTAGTATTTGAAAACTGAATGTGTTTTTGGGCTTTTCAGACTGTGAGGAACATGAATATGTGTTTCTTTAGCAAATTTGAGTTCTGTTTAAAAAGTTACATTTTCTGGTTGTATTGAGTTCTACTGCCAATTGTGAGATACAGATTGGTCTAACTCCTCAGGGAAAGCTAGTATTTGAAAATTGAATGTGTTTTGGGGCTTTTCAGATACAGAGGAACATGAATATGTGTTTCTTTTCAAATGTGAGCTCTGTTTCAAAAGTTAAGTTTTCTGGCTGAATTGAGCCCTACTGCCAAATGTCAGGTATAGTTTGGTCTAACTCTTAAAGCTAGTATTTGAAAACTGAATGTTGTTTGGGGCTTTTCAGACTGTGAGGAACATGAATATGTGTTTCAAAAGTTAAGTTTTCTGGCTGAATTGAGCCCTACTGCCAAATGTCAGGTATAGTTTGGTCTAACTCGTAAAGCTAGTATTTGAAAACTGAATGTGTTTTTGGGCTTTTCAGACTGTGAGGAACATGAATATGTGTTTCTTTAGCAAATTTGAGTTCTGTTTCAAAAGTTACATTTTCTGGTTCTACTGCCAATTGTGAGATACAGATTGATCGAACTCCTCAGGGAAAGCTAGTATTTGAAAATTGAATGTGTTTTGGGGCTTTTCAGATAAACATGAATATGTGTTTCTTTTGCAAATCTGTGTCAAAAGTTACATTTTCTGGATGAATTGAGTCCTACTGCCAATTGTGAGATACAGATTGGACTAACTCCTCAGGTAAAGCTAGTGTTTGAAAACTGAATGTGTTTTGGGGCTTTTCAGACAGTGAGGAACATGAATATGTGTTTCTTTAGCAAATCTGACTTCTGTTTCAAAAGTTACATTTTCTGGCTGTATTGAGTCCTACTGCCAATTGTGAGGTACAGGTCTCAGGGAAAGCTAGTGTTTGAAAAATGAATGTGTTTTGGGGCTTTTCAGAATACAGAGGAAAATAAATATGTGTTTCTTTTGCAAATCTTTGTCAAAAGTTAAATTTTCTGGCTGAGTTGAATCCTACTGCCAATTGTGAGATACAGATTGGTCTAACTCCTCAGGGAAAGCTAGTATTTGAAAATTGAATGTGTTTTTGGGCTTTTCACATAAACATGAATATGTTGTTCTATTGCAAATCTCTGTCAAAAGTTAAATTTTGTGGCTGAGTTGAGTCCTACTGCCAATTGTGAGATATAGTGTGGTCTGACTCCTCAGTTAAAGCTAGTACTTGAAAACTGAATGTGTTTTTGGGCTTTTCAGACTGTGAGAAACATGAATATGTGTTTCTTTTGCAAATTTGAATACTGTGACTTCTGTTGAGTTATATTTTCTGGCTGAATTGAGTCCTACTGCCAATTGGGAGATACAGATTGGTCTAACTCATCAGGGAAAGCTAGTATTTGAAAATTGAATGTGTTGTTGGACTTTTCCGACAGAGGGGAACATGAATATGTGTTTCTTTTGCAAATCTGAGTTCCGGGTCAAAAGTTACGTTTTCACTGAACTGAGTCCTACTGCCAATTGTGAGAAACAGATTGGTCTAACTTCTGTTTCAAAACAGAACTTTTCAGACACAGAGGAACATGAATATATGTTTCTTTTACAAATTGTGTCAAAAGTTACATTTTCTGGCTAAATTGAGCCCTACTGCCAATTGTGAGATACAGATTGGTCTAACTCCTCAGGGAAAGCTAGTATTTGAAAATTGAATGTGTTTTTGGGCTTTTCAGACACAGAGGAATATGAATGTGTTTCTTTGGAAATGTGTGTCAAACGTTAAATTTTCTCGCTGAGTTGACTCCTACTACAATTTGTGAGATACAGATTGGTCTAACTCCTCAGGGAAAGTTAGTATTTGAAAATTGAATGTGTTTTTGGGCTTTTCAGATCGTGAGGAACATGATTAAATCATGTTCAAATCAGATTAAATCAAATCTGAGTTCTGTTTCAAAACAGAACTTTTCAGACACAGAGGAACATGAATATATGTTTCTTTTACAAATTGTGTCAAAAGTTACATTTTCTGGCTGAATTGAGTCGTAGTCAATTGTGAGATACAAATTGGTCTAACTTCTCAGGGAAAGCTAGTATTTGAAAATTGAATGTGTTTTGGGGCTTTTCAGACCGTGAGGAACATGAATATGTGTTTCTTTAGCAAATCTGAGTTCTGTTTCAAAAGTTAAGTTTTCTGGCTGAATTGAGCCCTACTGTCAAATGTCAGGTATAGTTTGGTCTAACTCTTTAGTTAAAGCTAGTATTTGAAAACTGAATGTGTTTTGGGGCTTTTCAGACTGTGAGGAACATGAATATGTGTTTCTTTAGCAAATTTGAGTTCTGTTTCAAAAGTTAGATTTTCTGGTTGTATTGAGTTCTACTGCCAATTGTGAGATACAGATTGGTCTAACTCCTCAGGGAAAGCTAGTATTTGAAAATTGAATGTGTTCTGGGGCTTTTCAGATAAACATGAATACGTGTTTCTTTTGCAAATCTGTGTCAAAAGTTACATTTTCTGGCTGAATTGAGTCCTACTGCCAATTGTGAGATACAGATTGGTCTAACTTCTCAGGGAAAGCTAGTATTTGAAAATTGAATGTGTTTTTGGGCTTTTCACATAAACATGAATATGTGTTTCTATTGCAAATCTCTGTCAAAAGTTAAATTTTGTGGCTGAGTTGAGTCCTACTGCCAATTGTGAGATACAGATTGGTCTGACTCCTCAGTTAAAGCTAGTACTTGAAAACTGAATGTGTTTTTGGGCTTTTCAGACTGTGAGAAACATGAATATGTGTTTCTTTTGCAAATTTGAGTTCGGTGACTTCTGTTGAGTTATATTTTCTGGCTGAATTGAGTCCTACTGCCAATTGGGAGATACAGATTGGTCTAACTCCTCAGGGAAAGCTAGTATTTGAAAATTGAATGTGTTGTTGGACTTTTCCGACAGAGGGGAACATGAATATGTGTTTCTTTTGCAAATCTGAGTTCCGGGTCAAAAGTTACGTTTTCACTGAACTGAGTCCTACTGCCAATTGTGAGAAACAGATTGGTCTAACTTCTGTTTCAAAACAGAACTTTTCCGACACAGAGGAACATGAATATATGTTTCTTTTACAAATTGTGTCAAAAGTTACATTTTCTGGCTGAATTGAGCCCTACTGCCAATTGTGAGATACAGATTGGTCTGACTCCTCAGGGAAAGCTAATATTTGAAAATTGAATGTGTTTTTGGGCTTTTCAGACACAGAGGAATATGAATGTGTTTCTTTGGAAATGTGTGTCAAAAGTTAAATTTTCTCGCTGAGTTGACTCCTACTGCAATTTGTGAGATACAAATTGGTCTAACTCCTCAGGGAAAGTTAGTATTTGAAAATTGAATGTGTTTTTGGGCTTTTCAGATCGTGAGGAACATGATTAAATCATGTTCAAATCAGATTAAATCAAATCTGAGTTCTGTTTCAAAACAGAACTTTTCAGACACAGAGGAACATGAATATATGTTTCTTTTACAAATTGTGTCAAAAGTTACATTTTCTGGCTGAATTGAGTCGTAGTCAATTGTGAGATACAAATTGGTCTAACTTCTCAGGGAAAGCTAGTATTTGAAAATTGAATGTGTTTGGGGGCTTTTCAGACCGTGAGGAACATGAATATGTGTTTCTTTAGCAAATCTGAGTTCTGTTTCAAAAGTTAAGTTTTCTGGCTGAATTGAGCCCTACTGTCAAATGTCAGGTATAGTTTGGTCTAACTCTTTAGTTAAAGCTAGTATTTGAAAACTGAATGTGTTTTGGGGCTTTTCAGACTGTGAGGAACATGAATATGTGTTTCTTTAGCAAATTTGAGTTCTGTTTCAAAAGTTAGATTTTCTGGTTGTATTGAGTTCTACTGCCAATTGTGAGATACAGATTGGTCTAACTCCTCAGGGAAAGCTAGTATTTGAAAATTGAATGTGTTCTGGGGCTTTTCAGATAAACATGAATACGTGTTTCTTTTGCAAATCTGTGTCAAAAGTTACATTTTCTGGCTGAATTGAGTCCTACTGCCAATTGTGAGATACAGATTGGTCTAACTCCTCAGTTAAAGCTAGTATTTGAAAACTGAATGTGTTTTTGGGCTTTTCAGACTGTGAGGAACATGAATATGTGTTTCTTTAGCAAATCTGAGTTCTGTTTCAAAAGTTACATTTTCTGCCTGTATTGAGTCCTACTGCCAATTGTGAGATACAGATTGGTCTAACTTCTCAGGGAAAGCTAGTATTTGAAAATTGAATGTGTTTTTGGGCTTTTCACATAAACATGAATATGTGTTTCTATTGCAAATCTCTGTCAAAAGTTAAATTTTGTGGCTGAGTTGAGTCCTACTGCCAATTGTGAGATACAGATTGGTCTGACTCCTCAGTTAAAGCTAGTACTTGAAAACTGAATGTGTTTTTGGGCTTTTCAGACTGTGAGAAACATGAATATGTGTTTCTTTTGCAAATTTGAGTTCGGTGACTTCTCTTGAGTTATATTTTCTGGCTGAATTGAGTCCTACTGCCAATTGGGAGATACAGATTGGTCTAACTCCTCAGGGAAAGCTAGTATTTGAAAATTGAATGTGTTGTTGGACTTTTCCGACAGAGGGGAACATGAATATGTGTTTCTTTTGCAAATCTGAGTTCTGGGTCAAAAGTTACGTTTTCACTGAACTGAGTCCTACTGCCAATTGTGAGAAACAGATTGGTCTAACTTCTGTTTCAAAACAGAACTTTTCAGACACAGAGGAACATGAATATATGTTTCTTTTACAAATTGTGTCAAAAGTTACATTTTCTGGCTGAATTGAGCCCTACTGCCAATTGTGAGATACAGATTGGTCTAACTCCTCAGGGAAAGCTAATATTTGAAAATTGAATGTGTTTTTGGGCTTTTCAGACACAGAGGAATATGAATGTGTTTCTTTGGAAATGTGTGTCAAAAGTTAAATTTTCTCGCTGAGTTGACTCCTACTGCAATTTGTGAGATACAGATTGGTCTAACTCCTCAGGGAAAGTTAGTATTTGAAAATTGAATGTGTTTTGGGGCTTTTCAGATCGTGAGGAACATGATTAAATCATGTTCAAATCAGATTAAATCAAATCTGAGTTCTGTTTCAAAACAGAACTTTTCAGACACAGAGGAACATGAATATATGTTTCTTTTACAAATTGTGTCAAAAGTTACATTTTCTGGCTGAATTGAGTCGTAGTCAATTGTGAGATACAAATTGGTCTAACTTCTCAGGGAAAGCTAGTATTTGAAAATTGAATGTGTTTTTGGGCTTTTCAGACCGTGAGGAACATGAATATGTGTTTCTTTAGCAAATCTGAGTTCTGTTTCAAAAGTTAAGTTTTCTGGCTGAATTGAACCCTACTGTCAAATGTCAGGTATAGTTTGGTCTAACTCTTTAGTTAAAGCCAGTATTTGAAAACTGAATGTGTTTTGGGGCTTTTCAGACTGTGAGGAACATGAATATGTGTTTCTTTAGCAAATTTGAGTTCTGTTTCAAAAGTTAGATTTTCTGGTTGTATTGAGTTCTACTGCCAATTGTGAGATACAGATTGGTCTAACTCCTCAGGGAAAGCTAGTATTTGAAAATTGAATGTGTTCTGGGGCTTTTCAGATAAACATGAATACGTGTTTCTTTTGCAAATCTGTGTCAAAAGTTAAATTTTGTGGCTGAGTTGAGTTCTACTGCCAATTGTGAGATACAGATTGGTCTAACTCCTCAGGGAAAGCTAGTATTTGAAAATTGAATGTGTTCTGGGGCTTTTCAGATAAACATGAATACGTGTTTCTTTTGCAAATCTGTGTCAAAAGTTACATTTTCTGGCTGAATTGAGTCCTACTGCCAATTGTGAGATACAGATTGGTCTAACTTCTCAGGGAAAGCTAGTATTTGAAAATTGAATGTGTTTTTGGGCTTTTCACATAAACATGAATATGTGTTTCTATTGCAAATCTCTGTCAAAAGTTAAATTTTGTGGCTGAGTTGAGTCCTACTGCCAATTGTGAGATACAGATTGGTCTGACTCCTCAGTTAAAGCTAGTACTTGAAAACTGAATGTGTTTTTGGGCTTTTCAGACTGTGAGAAACATGAATATGTGTTTCTTTTGCAAATTTGAGTTCGGTGACTTCTGTTGAGTTATATTTTCTGGCTGAATTGAGTCCTACTGCCAATTGGGAGATACAGATTGGTCTAACTCCTCAGGGAAAGCTAGTATTTGAAAATTGAATGTGTTGTTGGACTTTTCCGACAGAGGGGAACATGAATATGTGTTTCTTTTGCAAATCTGAGTTCCGGGTCAAAAGTTACGTTTTCACTGAACTGAGTCCTACTGCCAATTGTGAGAAACAGATTGGTCTAACTTCTGTTTCAAAACAGAACTTTTCAGACACAGAGGAACATGAATATATGTTTCTTTTACAAATTGTGTCAAAAGTTACATTTTCTGGCTGAATTGAGCCCTACTGCCAATTGTGAGATACAGATTGGTCTAACTCCTCAGGGAAAGCTAATATTTGAAAATTGAATGTGTTTTTGGGCTTTTCAGACACAGAGGAATATGAATGTGTTTCTTTGGAAATGTGTGTCAAAAGTTAAATTTTCTCGCTGAGTTGACTCCTACTGCAATTTGTGAGATACAGATTGGTCTAACTCCTCAGGGAAAGTTAGTATTTGAAAATTGAATGTGTTTTGGGGCTTTTCAGATCGTGAGGAACATGATTAAATCATGTTCAAATCAGATTAAATCAAATCTGAGTTCTGTTTCAAAACAGAACTTTTCAGACACAGAGGAACATGAATATATGTTTCTTTTACAAATTGTGTCAAAAGTTACATTTTCTGGCTGAATTGAGTCGTAGTCAATTGTGAGATACAAATTGGTCTAACTTCTCAGGGAAAGCTAGTATTTGAAAATTGAATGTGTTTTTGGGCTTTTCAGACCGTGAGGAACATGAATATGTGTTTCTTTAGCAAATCTGAGTTCTGTTTCAAAAGTTAAGTTTTCTGGCTGAATTGAACCCTACTGTCAAATGTCAGCTATAGTTTGGTCTAACTCTTTAGTTAAAGCCAGTATTTGAAAACTGAATGTGTTTTGGGGCTTTTCAGACTGTGAGGAACATGAATATGTGTTTCTTTAGCAAATTTGAGTTCTGTTTCAAAAGTTAGATTTTCTGGTTGTATTGAGTTCTACTGCCAATTGTGAGATACAGATTGGTCTAACTCCTCAGGGAAAGCTAGTATTTGAAAATTGAATGTGTTCTGGGGCTTTTCAGATAAACATGAATACGTGTTTCTTTTGCAAATCTGTGTCAAAAGTTACATTTTCTGGCTGAATTGAGTCCTACTGCCAATTTTGAGATACAGATTGGTCTAACTCCTCAGTTAAAGCTAGTATTTGAAAACTGAATGTGTTTTTGGGCTTTTCAGACTGTGAGGAACATGAATATGTGTTTCTTTAGCAAATCTGAGTTCTGTTTCAAAAGTTACATTTTCTGCCTGTATTGAGTCCTACTGCCAATTGTGAGATACAGATTGGTCTAACTTCTCAGGGAAAGCTAGTATTTGAAAATTGAATGTGTTTTTGGGCTTTTCACATAAACATGAATATGTGTTTCTATTGCAAATCTCTGTCAAAAGTTAAATTTTGTGGCTGAGTTGAGTCCTACTGCCAATTGTGAGATACAGATTGGTCTGACTCCTCAGTTAAAGCTAGTACTTGAAAACCGAATGTGTTTTTGGGCTTTTCAGACTGTGAGAAACATGAATATGTGTTTCTTTTGCAAATTTGAGTTCGGTGACTTCTCTTGAGTTATATTTTCTGGCTGAATTGAGTCCTACTGCCAATTGGGAGATACAGATTGGTCTAACTCCTCAGGGAAAGCTAGTATTTGAAAATTGAATGTGTTGTTGGACTTTTCCGACAGAGGGGAACATGAATATGTGTTTCTTTTGCAAATCTGAGTTCCGGGTCAAAAGTTACGTTTTCACTGAACTGAGTCCTACTGCCAATTGTGAGAAACAGATTGGTCTAACTTCTGTTTCAAAACAGAACTTTTCAGACACAGAGGAACATGAATATATGTTTCTTTTACAAATTGTGTCAAAAGTTACATTTTCTGGCTGAATTGAGCCCTACTGCCAATTGTGAGATACAGATTGGTCTAACTCCTCAGGGAAAGCTAGTATTTGAAAATTGAATGTGTTTTTGGGCTTTTCAAATAAACATGAATATGTGTTTCTATTGCAAATCTCTGTCAAAAGTTAAATTTTGTGGCTGAGTTGAGTCCTACTGCCAATTGTGAGATACAGATTGGTCTGACTCCTCAGTTAAAGCTAGTACTTGAAAACTGAATGTGTTTTTGGGCTTTTCAGACTGTGAGAAACATGAATATGTGTTTCTTTTGCAAATTTGAGTTCGGTGACTTCTCTTGAGTTATATTTTCTGGCTGAATTGAGTCCTACTGCCAATTGGGAGATACAGATTGGTCTAACTCCTCAGGGAAAGCTAGTATTTGAAAATTGAATGTGTTGTTGGACTTTTCCGACAGAGGGGAACATGAATATGTGTTTCTTTTGCAAATCTGAGTTCCGGGTCAAAAGTTACGTTTTCACTGAACTGAGTCCTACTGCCAATTGTGAGAAACAGATTGGTCTAACTTCTGTTTCAAAACAGAACTTTTCAGACACAGAGGAACATGAATATATGTTTCTTTTACAAATTGTGTCAAAAGTTACATTTTCTGGCTGAATTGAGCCCTACTGCCAATTGTGAGATACAGATTGGTCTAACTCCTCAGGGAAAGCTAGTATTTGAAAATTGAATGTGTTTTTGGGCTTTTCAGATCGTGAGGAACATGATTAAATCATGTTCAAATCAGATTAAATCAAATCTGAGTTCTGTTTCAAAACAGAACTTTTCAGACACAGAGGAACATGAATATATGTTTCTTTTACAAATTGTGTCAAAAGTTACATTTTCTGGCTGAATTGAGTCGTAGTCAATTGTGAGATACAAATTGGTCTAACTTCTCAGGGAAAGCTAGTATTTGAAAATTGAATGTGTTTTTGGGCTTTTCAGACCGTGAGGAACATGAATATGTGTTTCTTTAGCAAATCTGAGTTCTGTTTCAAAAGTTAAGTTTTCTGGCTGAATTGAGCCCTACTGTCAAATGTCAGGTATAGTTTGGTCTAACTCTTTAGTTAAAGCTAGTATTTGAAAACTGAATGTGTTTTGGGGCTTTTCAGACTGTGAGGAACATGAATATGTGTTTCTTTAGCAAATTTGAGTTCTGTTTCAAAAGTTAGATTTTCTGGTTGTATTGAGTTCTACTGCCAATTGTGAGATACAGATTGGTCTAACTCCTCAGGGAAAGCTAGTATTTGAAAATTGAATGTGTTCTGGGGCTTTTCAGATAAACATGAATACGTGTTTCTTTTGCAAATCTGTGTCAAAAGTTACATTTTCTGGCTGAATTGAGTCCTACTGCCAATTGTGAGATACAGATTGGTCTAACTCCTCAGTTAAAGCTAGTATTTGAAAACTGAATGTGTTTTTGGGCTTTTCAGACTGTGAGGAACATGAATATGTGTTTCTTTAGCAAATCTGAGTTCTGTTTCAAAAGTTACATTTTCTGCCTGTATTGAGTCCTACTGCCAATTGTGAGATACAGATTGGTCTAACTTCTCAGGAAAAGCTAGTATTTGAAAATTGAATGTGTTTTTGGGCTTTTCACATAAACATGAATATGTGTTTCTTTTACAGATCTCTGTCAAAAGTTAAATTTTGTGGCTGAGTTGAATCCTACTTCCAATTGTGAGATACAGATTGGTCTGACCCCTCAGTTAAAGCTAGTATTTGAAAAATGAATGTGTTTTGGGGCTTTTCAGACTGTGAGAAACATGAATATGTGTTTCTTTTGCAAATTTGAGTTCGGTGACTTCTGTTGAGTTATATTTTCTGGCTGAATTGAGTTCTACTTCCAATTGGGAGATACAGATTGGTCTAACTGCTCAGGGAAAGCTAGTATTTGAAAATTGAATGTGTTGTTGGACTTTTCCGACAGAGGGGAACATGAATATATGTTTCTTTTGCAAATCTGAGTTCCGTGTCAAAAGTTACGTTTTTACTGAATTTAGTCCTACTGCCAATTGTGAGAAACAGATTGGTCTAACTTCTCAGGGAAAGCTAGTATTTGAAAATTGAATGTGTTTTTGGGCTTTTCAGACCGTGAGGAACATGAATATGTGTTTCTTTAGCAAATCTGAGTTCTGTTTCAAAAGTTAAGTTTTCTGGCTGAATTGAACCCTACTGTCAAATGTCAGGTATAGTTTGGTCTAACTCTTTAGTTAAAGCCAGTATTTGAAAACTGAATGTGTTTTGGGGCTTTTCAGACTGTGAGGAACATGAATATGTGTTTCTTTAGCAAATTTGAGTTCTGTTTCAAAAGTTAGATTTTCTGGTTGTATTGAGTTCTACTGCCAATTGTGAGATACAGATTGGTCTAACTCCTCAGGGAAAGCTAGTATTTGAAAATTGAATGTGTTCTGGGGCTTTTCAGATAAACATGAATACGTGTTTCTTTTGCAAATCTGTGTCAAAAGTTACATTTTCTGGCTGAATTGAGTCCTACTGCCAATTTTGAGATACAGATTGGTCTAACTCCTCAGTTAAAGCTAGTATTTGAAAACTGAATGTGTTTTTGGGCTTTTCAGACTGTGAGGAACATGAATATGTGTTTCTTTAGCAAATCTGAGTTCTGTTTCAAAAGTTACATTTTCTGCCTGTATTGAGTCCTACTGCCAATTGTGAGATACAGATTGGTCTAACTTCTCAGGGAAAGCTAGTATTTGAAAATTGAATGTGTTTTTGGGCTTTTCACATAAACATGAATATGTGTTTCTATTGCAAATCTCTGTCAAAAGTTAAATTTTGTGGCTGAGTTGAGTCCTACTGCCAATTGTGAGATACAGATTGGTCTGACTCCTCAGTTAAAGCTAGTACTTGAAAACCGAATGTGTTTTTGGGCTTTTCAGACTGTGAGAAACATGAATATGTGTTTCTTTTGCAAATTTGAGTTCGGTGACTTCTCTTGAGTTATATTTTCTGGCTGAATTGAGTCCTACTGCCAATTGGGAGATACAGATTGGTCTAACTCCTCAGGGAAAGCTAGTATTTGAAAATTGAATGTGTTGTTGGACTTTTCCGACAGAGGGGAACATGAATATGTGTTTCTTTTGCAAATCTGAGTTCCGGGTCAAAAGTTACGTTTTCACTGAACTGAGTCCTACTGCCAATTGTGAGAAACAGATTGGTCTAACTTCTGTTTCAAAACAGAACTTTTCAGACACAGAGGAACATGAATATATGTTTCTTTTACAAATTGTGTCAAAAGTTACATTTTCTGGCTGAATTGAGCCCTACTGCCAATTGTGAGATACAGATTGGTCTAACTCCTCAGGGAAAGCTAGTATTTGAAAATTGAATGTGTTTTTGGGCTTTTCAAATAAACATGAATATGTGTTTCTATTGCAAATCTCTGTCAAAAGTTAAATTTTGTGGCTGAGTTGAGTCCTACTGCCAATTGTGAGATACAGATTGGTCTGACTCCTCAGTTAAAGCTAGTACTTGAAAACTGAATGTGTTTTTGGGCTTTTCAGACTGTGAGAAACATGAATATGTGTTTCTTTTGCAAATTTGAGTTCGGTGACTTCTCTTGAGTTATATTTTCTGGCTGAATTGAGTCCTACTGCCAATTGGGAGATACAGATTGGTCTAACTCCTCAGGGAAAGCTAGTATTTGAAAATTGAATGTGTTGTTGGACTTTTCCGACAGAGGGGAACATGAATATGTGTTTCTTTTGCAAATCTGAGTTCCGGGTCAAAAGTTACGTTTTCACTGAACTGAGTCCTACTGCCAATTGTGAGAAACAGATTGGTCTAACTTCTGTTTCAAAACAGAACTTTTCAGACACAGAGGAACATGAATATATGTTTCTTTTACAAATTGTGTCAAAAGTTACATTTTCTGGCTGAATTGAGCCCTACTGCCAATTGTGAGATACAGATTGGTCTAACTCCTCAGGGAAAGCTAGTATTTGAAAATTGAATGTGTTTTTGGGCTTTTCAGATCGTGAGGAACATGATTAAATCATGTTCAAATCAGATTAAATCAAATCTGAGTTCTGTTTCAAAACAGAACTTTTCAGACACAGAGGAACATGAATATATGTTTCTTTTACAAATTGTGTCAAAAGTTACATTTTCTGGCTGAATTGAGTCGTAGTCAATTGTGAGATACAAATTGGTCTAACTTCTCAGGGAAAGCTAGTATTTGAAAATTGAATGTGTTTTTGGGCTTTTCAGACCGTGAGGAACATGAATATGTGTTTCTTTAGCAAATCTGAGTTCTGTTTCAAAAGTTAAGTTTTCTGGCTGAATTGAGCCCTACTGTCAAATGTCAGGTATAGTTTGGTCTAACTCTTTAGTTAAAGCTAGTATTTGAAAACTGAATGTGTTTTGGGGCTTTTCAGACTGTGAGGAACATGAATATGTGTTTCTTTAGCAAATTTGAGTTCTGTTTCAAAAGTTAGATTTTCTGGTTGTATTGAGTTCTACTGCCAATTGTGAGATACAGATTGGTCTAACTCCTCAGGGAAAGCTAGTATTTGAAAATTGAATGTGTTCTGGGGCTTTTCAGATAAACATGAATACGTGTTTCTTTTGCAAATCTGTGTCAAAAGTTACATTTTCTGGCTGAATTGAGTCCTACTGCCAATTGTGAGATACAGATTGGTCTAACTCCTCAGTTAAAGCTAGTATTTGAAAACTGAATGTGTTTTTGGGCTTTTCAGACTGTGAGGAACATGAATATGTGTTTCTTTAGCAAATCTGAGTTCTGTTTCAAAAGTTACATTTTCTGCCTGTATTGAGTCCTACTGCCAATTGTGAGATACAGATTGGTCTAACTTCTCAGGAAAAGCTAGTATTTGAAAATTGAATGTGTTTTTGGGCTTTTCACATAAACATGAATATGTGTTTCTTTTACAGATCTCTGTCAAAAGTTAAATTTTGTGGCTGAGTTGAATCCTACTTCCAATTGTGAGATACAGATTGGTCTGACCCCTCAGTTAAAGCTAGTATTTGAAAAATGAATGTGTTTTGGGGCTTTTCAGACTGTGAGAAACATGAATATGTGTTTCTTTTGCAAATTTGAGTTCGGTGACTTCTGTTGAGTTATATTTTCTGGCTGAATTGAGTTCTACTTCCAATTGGGAGATACAGATTGGTCTAACTCCTCAGGGAAAGCTAGTATTTGAAAATTGAATGTGTTGTTGGACTTTTCCGACAGAGGGGAACATGAATATATGTTTCTTTTGCAAATCTGAGTTCCGTGTCAAAAGTTACGTTTTTACTGAATTTAGTCCTACTGCCAATTGTGAGAAACAGATTGGTCTAACTTCTCAGGGAAAGCTAGTATTTGAAAATTGAATGTGTTTTTGGGCTTTTCAGATCGTGAGGAACATGATTAAACCATGTTCAAATCAGATTAAATCAAATCTGAGTTCTGTTTCAAAACAGAACTTTTCAGACACAGAGGAACATGAATATATGTTTCTTTTACAAATTGTGTCAAAAGTTACATTTTCTGGCTGAATTGAGTCGTAGTCAATTGTGAGATACAAATTGGTCTAACTCCTCAGGGACATCTAGTATTTGAAAATTGAATGTGTTTTTGGACTTTTCAGACCGTGAGGAACATGAACATGTGTTTCTTTAGCAAATCTGAGTTCTGTTTCAAAAGTTAAATTTTCTGGCTGAATTGAGCCCTACTGCCAATTGTGAGATGCAGATTGGTCTAACTTCTCAGGGAAAGGTCGAATTTGAAAATTGAATGTGTTTTTGGGCTTTTCAGACCGTGAGGAACATGAATATGTGTTTCTTTAGCAAATCTGAGTTCTGTTTCAAAAGTTACATTTTCTGGCTGTATTTAGTCCTACTGCCAATTGGGCTTTTCAGATCGTCAGGAACATGATTAAATCATGTACACATCAGATTAAATCAAATCCGAGTTCTGTTTCAAAACAGAACTTTTCAGACACAGAGGAACATGAATATATGTTTCTTTTACAAATCGTGACAAAAGTTACATTTTCTGGCTGAATTGAGTCTTAGTCAATTGTGAGATACAGATTGGTCTAACTTCTCAGGGAAAGATCCAATTTGAAAATTGAATGTGTTTTGGGGCTTTTCAGATACAGAGGAACATGAATATGTGTTTCTTTTGCAAATGTGAGCTCTGTTTCAAAAGTTAAGTTTTCTGGCTGAATTGAGCCCTACTGCCAAATGTCAGGTATAGTTTGGTCTAACTCTTCAGTTAAAGCTAGTATTTGAAAACTGAATGTGTTTTTGGGCTTTTCAGATTGTGAGGAACATGAATATGTGTTTCTTTAGCAAATTTGAGTTCTGTTTCAAAAGTTAAATTTTCTGGTTGTATTGAGTTCTACTGCCAATTGTGAGATACAGATTGGTCTAACTCCTCAGGGAAAGCTAGTATTTGAAAATTGAATGTGTTTTGGGGCTTTTCAGATAAACATGAATACGTGTTTCTTTTGCAAATCTGTCTCAAAAGTTACATTTTCTGGCTGAATTGAGTCCTACTGCCAATTTTGAGATACAGATTGGTCTAACGCCTCAGTTAAAGCTAGTATTTGAAAACTGAATGTGTTTTTGGGCTTTTCAGACTGTGAGGAACATGAATATGTGTTTCTTTAGCAAATCAGAGTTCTGTTTCAAAAGTTACATTTTCTGGCTGTATTGAGTCCTACTGCGAATTGTGAGATACAGGTCTCAGGGAAAGCTAGTGTTTGAAAAATGAATGTGTTTTGGGGCTTTTCAGAATACAGAGGAAAATGAATATGTGTTTCTTTTGTAAGTTTGAGTTCTGTGACTTCTGTTGAGTTATATTGTATGGCTGAATTGAGTCCTACTGCCAATTGGGAGATACAGATTGGTCTAACGTCTCAGGGAAAGCTAGTATTTGAAAATTCAATGTGTTTTTGGGCTTTTCAGAATACAGAGGAAAATGAATATGTGTTTCTTTTGCCAATCTTTGTCAAAAGTTACAGTTTCTGGCTGAGTTGAGTCCTACTGCCAATTGTGAGATATAGTGTGGTCTGCTTCCTCAGTTAAAACTAGTATTTGAAAACTGAATGTCTTTTTGGGCTTTTCAGACTGTGAGAAACATGAATATGTGTTTCTTTTGCAAATTTGAGTTCTGTGACTTCTGTTGAGTTATATTTTCTGGGTGAATTGAGTCCTACTGCCAATTGGGAGATACAGATTGGTCTAACTCCTCAGAGAAAGCTAGTATTTGAAAATTGAATGTGTTTTTGGGCTTTTCAGACACAGAGGAATATGAATGTGTTTCTTTGGAAATGTGTGTCAAAAGTTAAATTTTCTGGCTGAATTGAGTCGTAGTCAATTGTGAGATACAAATTGGTCGAACTTCTCAGGGAAAGCTAGTATTTGAAAATTGAATGTGTTTTTGGGCTTTTCAGACACAGAGGAAAATAAATATGTGTTTCTTTTGCAAATCTTTGTCAAAAGTAAAATTTTCTTGCTGAGTTGAATCCTACTGCCAATTGTGAGATACAGATTGGTCTAACTCCTCAGGGAAAGCTAGTATTTGAAAATTGAATGTGTTTTTGGGCTTTTCAGACCGTGGGGAACATGAATATGTGTTTCTTTTGCAAATCTGAGTTCTGTTTCAAAAGTTACAGTTTCTGGCTGTATTGAGTCCTACTGCCAATTGTGAGATACAGATTGGTCTAACTCCTCAGGGAAAGCTAGTATTTGAAAATGGAATGTGTTTTGGGGCTTTTCAGATAAACATGAATACGTGTTTCTTTTGCAAATCTGTGTAAAAAGTTACATTTTCTGGCTGAATTGAGTCCTACTGCCAAATGTCAGGTATAGTTTGGTCTAACTCTTAAAGCTAGTATTTGAAAACTGAATGTGTTTTTGGGCTTTTCAGACTGTGAGGAACATGAATATGTGTTTCAAAAGTTAAGTTTTCTGGCTGAATTGAGCCCTACTGCCAAATGTCAGGTATAGTTTGGACTAACTCTTAAAGCTAGTATTTGAAAATTGAATGTGTTTTTGGGCTTTTCAGACACAGAGGAATATGAATGTGTTTCTTTCAAAATGTGTGTCAAAAGTTAAATTTTCTGGCTGAATTGAGTCGTAGTCAATTGTGAGATACAAATTGGTCGAACTTCTCAGGGAAAGCTAGTATTTGAAAATTGAATGTGTTTTTGGGCTTTTCAGACACAGAGGAAAATAAATATGTGTTTCTTTTGCAAATCTTTGTCAAAAGTAAAATTTTCTTGCTGAGTTGAATCCTACTGCCAATTGTGAGATACAGATTGGTCTAACTCCTCAGGGAAAGCTAGTATTTGAAAATTGAATGTGTTTTTGGGCTTTTCAGAATACAGAGGAAAATGAATATGTGTTTCTTTTGTAAATTTGAGTTCTGTGACTTCTGTTGAGTTATATTTTCTGGCTGAATTGAGTCCTACTGCCAATTGGGAGATACAGATTGGTCTAATTTCTCAGGGAAAGATCCAATTTGAAAACTGAATGTGTTTTTGGGCTTTTCAGACCGTGGGGAACATGAATATGTGTTTCTTTTGCAAATCTGAGTTCTGTTTCAAAAGTTACAGTTTCTGGCTGTATTGAGTCCTACTGCCAATTGTGAGATACAGATTGGTCTAACTCCTCAGGGAAAGCTAGTATTTGAAAATGGAATGTGTTTTGGGGCTTTTCAGATAAACATGAATACGTGTTTCTTTTGCAAATCTGTGTAAAAAGTTACATTTTCTGGCTGAATTGAGTCCTACTGCCAAATGTCAGGTATAGTTTGGTCTAACTCTTAAAGCTAGTATTTGAAAACTGAATGTGTTTTTGGGCTTTTCAGACTGTGAGGAACATGAATATGTATTTCAAAAGTTAAGTTTTCTGGCTGAATTGAGCCCTACTGCCAAATGTCAGGTATAGTTTGGACTAACTCTTAAAGCTAGTATTTGAAAACTGAATGTGTTTTTGGGCTTTTCAGACTGTGAGGAACATGAATATGTGTTTCTTTAGCAAATTTGAGTTCTGTTTAAAAAGTTACATTTTCTGGTTGTATTGAGTTCTACTGCCAATTGTGAGATACAGATTGGTCTAACTCCTCAGGGAAAGCTAGTATTTGAAAATTGAATGTGTTTTGGGGCTTTTCAGATAAACATGAATACGTGTTTCTTTTGCAAATCTGTGTAAAAAGTTACATTTTCTGGCTGAATTGAGTCCTACTGCCAATTGTGAGATACAGATTGGTCGAACTCCTCAGTTAAAGCTAGTATTTGAAAACTGAATGTGTTTTTGGGCTTTTCAGACACAGAGGAATATGAATGTGTTTCTTTGGAAATGTGTGTCAAAAGTTAAATTTTCTGGCTGAACTGAGTCGTAGTCAATTGTGAGATACAAATTGGTCGAACTTCTCAGGGAAAGCTAGTATTTGAAAATTGAATGTGTTTTTGGGCTTTTCAGACACAGAGGAAAATAAATATGTGTTTCTTTTGCAAATCTTTGTCAAAAGTAAAATTTTCTTGCTGAGTTGAATCCTACTGCCAATTGTGAGATACAGATTGGTCTAACTCCTCAGGGAAAGCTAGTATTTGAAAATTGAATGTGTTTTTGGGCTTTTCAGAATACAGCGGAAAATGAATATGTGTTTCTTTTGTAAATTTGAGTTCTGTGACTTCTGTTGAGTTATATTTTCTGGCTGAATTGAGTCCTACTGCCAATTGGGAGATACAGATTGGCCTAATTTCTCAGGGAAAGATCCAATTTGAAAACTGAATGTGTTTTTGGGCTTTTCAGACCGTGGGGAACATGAATATGTGTTTCTTTTGCAAATCTGAGTTCTGTTTCAAAAGTTACAGTTTCTGGCTGTATTGAGTCCTACTGCCAATTGTGAGATACAGATTGGTCTAACTCCTCAGGGAAAGCTAGTATTTGAAAATTGAATGTGTTTTGGGGCTTTTCAGATAAACATGAATACGTGTTTCTTTTGCAAATCTGTGTAAAAAGTTACATTTTCTGGCTGAATTGAGTCCTACTGCCAAATGTCAGGTATAGTTTGGTCTAACTCTTAAAGCTAGTATTTGAAAACTGAATGTGTTTTTGGGCTTTTCAGACTGTGAGGAACATGAATATGTGTTTCAAAAGTTAAGTTTTCTGGCTGAATTGAGCCCTACTGCCAAATGTCAGGTATAGTTTGGACTAACTCTTAAAGCTAGTATTTGAAAACTGAATGTGTTTTTGGGCTTTTCAGACTGTGAGGAACATGAATATGTGTTTCTTTAGCAAATTTGAGTTCTGTTTAAAAAGTTACATTTTCTGGTTGTATTGAGTTCTACTGCCAATTGTGAGATACAGATTGGTCTAACTCCTCAGGGAAAGCTAGTATTTGAAAATTGAATGTGTTTTGGGGCTTTTCAGATAAACATGAATACGTGTTTCTTTTGCAAATCTGTGTAAAAAGTTACATTTTCTGGCTGAATTGAGTCCTACTGCCAAATGTCAGGTATAGTTTGGTCTAACTCTTAAAGCTAGTATTTGAAAACTGAATGTGTTTTTGGGCTTTTCAGACTGTGAGGAACATGAATATGTGTTTCAAAAGTTCAGTTTTCTGGCTGAATTGAGCCCTACTGCCAAATGTCAGGTATAGTTTGGACTAACTCTTAAAGCTAGTATTTGAAAACTGAATGTGTTTTTGGGCTTTTCAGACTGTGAGGAACATGAATATGTGTTTCTTTAGCAAATTTGAGTTCTGTTTAAAAAGTTACATTTTCTGGTTGTATTGAGTTCTACTGCCAATTGTGAGATACAGATTGGTCTAACTCCTCAGGGAAAGCTAGTATTTGAAAATTGAATGTGTTTTGGGGCTTTTCAGATAAACATGAATACGTGTTTCTTTTGCAAATCTGTGTAAAAAGTTACATTTTCTGGCTGAATTGAGTCCTACTGCCAATTGTGAGATACAGATTGGTCGAACTCCTCAGTTAAAGCTAGTATTTGAAAACTGAATGTGTTTTTGGGCTTTTCAGACTGTGAGGAACATGAATATGTGTTTCTTTAGCAAATCTGAGTTCTGTTTCAAAAGTTACATTTTCTGTCTGTATTGAGTCCTACTGCCAATTGTGAGATACAGGTCTCAGGGAAAGCTAATGTTTGAAAAATGAATGTGTTTTGGGGCTTTTCAGAATACAGAGGAAAATAAATATGTGTTTCTTTTGCAAATCTTTGTCAAAAGTTAAATTTTCTGGCTGAGTTGAATCCTACTGCCAATTGTGAGATACAGATTGGTCTAACTCCTCAGGGAAAGCTAGTATTGGAAAATTGAATGTGTTGTTGGACTTTTCAGACAGAGGGGAACATGAATATGTGTTTCTTTTGCAAATCTGAGTTCCGTGTCAAAAGTTACGTTTTCACTGAACTGAGTCCTACTGCCAATTGTGAGAAACAGATTGGTCTAACTTCTCAGGGAAAGCTAGTATTTGAAAATTGAATGTGTTTTTGGGCTTTTCAGATCGTGAGGAACATGATTAAATTATGTTCAAATCAGATTAAATCAAATCTGAGTTCTCTTTCAAAACAGAACTTTTCAGACACAGAGCAACATGAATATATGTTTCTTTTACAAATTGTGTCAAAAGTTACATTTTCTGGCTGAATTGAATCGTTCTGCCACTTGTGAGATACAGATTGGTCTAACTCCTCAGGGAAAGTTAGTATTTGAAAATTGAATGTGTTTTTGAGCTTTTCAGACCGTGAGGAACATGAATATGTGTTTCTTTAGCAAATCTGAGTTCTGTTTCAAAAGTTAAGTTTTCTGGCTGAATTGAGCCCTACTGCCAAATGTCAGGTATAGTTTGGTCTAACTCTTCAGTTAAAGCTAGTATTTGAAAACTGAATGTGTTTTTGGGCTTTTCAGACTGTGAGGAACATGAATATGTGTTTCTTTAGCAAATTTGAGTTCTGTTTCAAAAGTTACATTTCCTGGTTCTACTGCCAATTGTGAGATACAGATTGGTCGAACTCCTCAGGGAAAGCTAGTATTTGAAAATTGAATGTGTTTTGGGGCTTTTCAGATAAACATGAATATGTGTTTCTTTTGCAAATCTGTGTCAAAAGTTACATTTTCTGGATGAATTGAGTCCTACTGCCAATTGTGAGATACAGATTGGACTAACTCCTCAGGTAAAGCTAGTGTTTGAAAACTGAATATGTTTTGGGGCTTTTCAGACAGTGAGGAACATGAATATGTGTTTCTTTAG
Organism: Pituophis catenifer annectens; assembly: GCF_029215685.1. Taxonomy (NCBI): domain Eukaryota; kingdom Metazoa; phylum Chordata; class Lepidosauria; order Squamata; family Colubridae; genus Pituophis; species Pituophis catenifer. The sequence continues at coordinate 170,949,592 of NW_027256881.1, forward strand.
CAAATCTGACTTCTGTTTCAAAAGTTACATTTTCTGGCTGTATTGAGTCCTACTGCCAATTGTGAGGTACAGGTCTCAGGGAAAGCTAGTGTTTGAAAAATGAATGTGTTTTGGGGCTTTACAGAATACAGAGGAAAATAAATATGTGTTTCTTTTGCAAATCTTTGTCAAAAGTTAAATTTTCTGGCTGAGTTGAATCCTACTGCCAATTGTGAGATACAGATTGGTCTAACTGCTCAGGGAAAGCTAGTATTGGAAAATTGAATGTGTTTTTGGGCTTTTCACATAAACATGAATATGTTGTTCTATTGCAAATCTCTGTCAAAAGTTAAATTTTGTGGCTGAGTTGAGTCCTACTGCCAATTGTGAGATATAGTGTGGTCTGACTCCTCAGTTAAAGCTAGTACTTGAAAACTGAATGTGTTTTTGGGCTTTTCAGACTGTGAGAAACATGAATATGTGTTTCTTTTGCAAATTTGAATTCTGTGACTTCTGTTGAGTTATATTTTCTGGCTGAATTGAGTCCTACTGCCAATTGTGAGATACAGATTGGTCTAACTCCTCAGGGAAAGCTAGTATTTGAAAATTGAATGTGTTTTTGGGCTTTTCAGATCGTGAGGAACATGATTAAATCATGTTCAAATCAGATTAAATCAAATCTGAGTTCTGTTTCAAAACAGAACTTTTCAGACACAGAGGAACATGAATATATGTTTCTTTTACAAATTGTGTCAAAAGTTACATTTTCTGGCTGAATTGAGTCGTAGTCAATTGTGAGATACAAATTGGTCTAACTTCTCAGGGAAACTAGTATTTGAAAATTGAATGTGTTTTTGGGCTTTTCAGACCGTGAGGAACATGAATATGTGTTTCTTTAGCAAATCTGAGTTCTGTTTCAAAAGTTAAGTTTTCTGGCTGAATTGAGCCCTACTGTCAAATGTCAGGTATAGTTTGGTCTAACTCTTTAGTTAAAGCTAGTATTTGAAAACTGAATGTGTTTTGGGGCTTTTCAGACTGTGAGGAACATGAATATGTGTTTCTTTAGCAAATTTGAGTTCTGTTTCAAAAGTTAGATTTTCTGGTTGTATTGAGTTCTACTGCCAATTGTGAGATACAGATTGGTCTAACTCCTCAGGGAAAGCTAGTATTTGAAAATTGAATGTGTTTTGGGGCTTTTCAGATAAACATGAATACGTGTTTCTTTTGCAAATCTGTGTAAAAAGTTACATTTTCTGGCTGAATTGAGTCCAACTGCCAAATGTCAGGTATAGTTTGGTCTAACTCTTAAAGCTAGTATTTGAAAACTGAATGTGTTTTTGGGCTTTTCAGACTGTGAGGAACATGAATATGTGTTTCAAAAGTTAAGTTTTCTGGCTGAATTGAGCCCTACTGCCAAATGTCAGGTATAGTTTGGACTAACTCTTAAAGCTAGTATTTGAAAACTGAATGTGTTTTTGGGCTTTTCAGACTGTGAGGAACATGAATATGTGTTTCTTTAGCAAATTTGAGTTCTGTTTAAAAAGTTACATTTTCTGGTTGTATTGAGTTCTACTGCCAATTGTGAGATACAGATTGGTCTAACTCCTCAGGGAAAGCTAGTATTTGAAAATTGAATGTGTTTTGGGGCTTTTCAGATAAACATGAATACGTGTTTCTTTTGCAAATCTGTGTAAAAAGTTACATTTTCTGGCTGAATTGAGTCCTACTGCCAATTGTGAGATACAGATTGGTCGAACTCCTCAGTTAAAGCTAGTATTTGAAAACTGAGTGTGTTTTTGGGCTTTTCAGACTGTGAGGAACATGAATATGTGTTTCTTTAGCAAATCTGAGTTCTGTTTCAAAAGTTACATTTTCTGTCTGTATTGAGTCCTACTGCCAATTGTGAGATACAGGTCTCAGGGAAAGCTAATGTTTGAAAAATGAATGTGTTTTGGGGCTTTTCAGAATACAGAGGAAAATAAATATGTGTTTCTTTTGCAAATCTTTGTCAAAAGTTAAATTTTCTGGCTGAGTTGAATCCTACTGCCAATTGTGAGATACAGATTGGTCTAACTCCTCAGGGAAAGCTAGTATTGGAAAATTGAATGTGTTGTTGGACTTTTCAGACAGAGGGGAACATGAATATGTGTTTCTTTTGCAAATCTGAGTTCCGTGTCAAAAGTTACGTTTTCACTGAACTGAGTCCTACTGCCAATTGTGAGAAACAGATTGGTCTAACTTCTCAGGGAAAGCTAGTATTTGAAAATTGAATGTGTTTTTGGGCTTTTCAGATCGTGAGGAACATGATTAAATTATGTTCAAATCAGATTAAATCAAATCTGAGTTCTCTTTCAAAACAGAACTTTTCAGACACAGAGCAACATGAATATATGTTTCTTTTACAAATTGTGTCAAAAGTTACATTTTCTGGCTGAATTGAATCGTTCTGCCACTTGTGAGATACAGATTGGTCTAACTCCTCAGGGAAAGTTAGTATTTGAAAATTGAATGTGTTTTTGAGCTTTTCAGACCGTGAGGAACATGAATATGTGTTTCTTTAGCAAATCTGAGTTCTGTTTCAAAAGTTAAGTTTTCTGGCTGAATTGAGCCCTACTGCCAAATGTCAGGTATAGTTTGGTCTAACTCTTCAGTTAAAGCTAGTATTTGAAAACTGAATGTGTTTTTGGGCTTTTCAGACTGTGAGGAACATGAATATGTGTTTCTTTAGCAAATTTGAGTTCTGTTTCAAAAGTTACATTTCCTGGTTCTACTGCCAATTGTGAGATACAGATTGGTCGAACTCCTCAGGGAAAGCTAGTATTTGAAAATTGAATGTGTTTTGGGGCTTTTCAGATAAACATGAATATGTGTTTCTTTTGCAAATCTGTGTCAAAAGTTACATTTTCTGGATGAATTGAGTCCTACTGCCAATTGTGAGATACAGATTGGACTAACTCCTCAGGTAAAGCTAGTGTTTGAAAACTGAATATGTTTTGGGGCTTTTCAGACAGTGAGGAACATGAATATGTGTTTCTTTAGCAAATCTGACTTCTGTTTCAAAAGTTACATTTTCTGGCTGTATTGAGTCCTACTGCCAATTGTGAGGTACAGGTCTCAGGGAAAGCTAGTGTTTGAAAAATGAATGTGTTTTGGGGCTTTACAGAATACAGAGGAAAATAAATATGTGTTTCTTTTGCAAATCTTTGTCAAAAGTTAAATTTTCTGGCTGAGTTGAATCCTACTGCCAATTGTGAGATACAGATTGGTCTAACTCCTCAGGGAAAGCTAGTATTGGAAAATTGAATGTGTTTTTGGGCTTTTCACATAAACATGAATATGTTGTTCTATTGCAAATCTCTGTCAAAAGTTAAATTTTGTGGCTGATTTGAGTCCTACTGCCAATTGTGAGATATAGTGTGGTCTGACTCCTCAGTTAAAGCTAGTACTTGAAAACTGAATGTGTTTTTGGGCTTTTCAGACTGTGAGAAACATGAATATGTGTTTCTTTTGCAAATTTGAATTCTGTGACTTCTGTTGAGTTATATTTTCTGGCTGAATTGAGTCCTACTGCCAATTGGGAGATACAGATTGGTCTAACTCCTCAGGGAAAGCTAGTATTTGAAAATTGAATGTGTTGTTGGACTTTTCCGACAGAGGGGAACATGAATATGTGTTTCTTTTGCAAATCTGAGTTCCGGGTCAAAAGTTACGTTTTCACTGAACTGAGTCCTACTGCCAATTGTGAGAAACAGATTGGTCTAACTTCTGTTTCAAAACAGAACTTTTCAGACACAGAGGAACATGAATATATGTTTCTTTTACAAATTGTGTCAAAAGTTACATTTTCTGGCTAAATTGAGCCCTACTGCCAATTGTGAGATACAGATTGGTCTAACTCCTCAGGGAAAGCTAGTATTTGAAAATTGAATGTGTTTTTGGGCTTTTCAGACACAGAGGAATATGAATGTGTTTCTTTGGAAATGTGTGTCAAAAGTTAAATTTTCTCGCTGAGTTGACTCCTACTGCAATTTGTGAGATACAGATTGGTCTAACTCCTCAGGGAAAGTTAGTATTTGAAAATTGAATGTGTTTTTGGGCTTTTCAGATCGTGAGGAACATGATTAAATCATGTTCAAATCAGATTAATTCAAATCTGAGTTCTGTTTCAAAACAGAACTTTTCAGACACAGAGGAACATGAATATATGTTTCTTTTACAAATTGTGTCAAAAGTTACATTTTCTGGCTGAATTGAGTCGTAGTCAATTGTGAGATACAAATTGGTCTAACTTCTCAGGGAAACTAGTATTTGAAAATTGAATGTGTTTTTGGGCTTTTCAGACCGTGAGGAACATGAATATGTGTTTCTTTAGCAAATCTGAGTTCTGTTTCAAAAGTTAAGTTTTCTGGCTGAATTGAGCCCTACTGTCAAATGTCAGGTATAGTTTGGTCTAACTCTTTAGTTAAAGCTAGTATTTGAAAACTGAATGTGTTTTGGGGCTTTTCAGACTGTGAGGAACATGAATATGTGTTTCTTTAGCAAATTTGAGTTCTGTTTCAAAAGTTAGATTTTCTGGTTGTATTGAGTTCTACTGCCAATTGTGAGATACAGATTGGTCTAACTCCTCAGGGAAAGCTAGTATTTGAAAATTGAATGTGTTCTGGGGCTTTTCAGATAAACATGAATACGTGTTTCCTTTGCAAATCTGTGTCAAAAGTTACATTTTCTGGCTGAATTGAGTCCTACTGCCAATTGTGAGATACAGATTGGTCTAACTCCTCAGTTAAAGCTAGTATTTGAAAACTGAATGTGTTTTTGGGCTTTTCAGACTGTGAGGAACATGAATATGTGTTTCTTTAGCAAATCTGAGTTCTGTTTCAAAAGTTACATTTTCTGCCTGTATTGAGTCCTACTGCCAATTGTGAGATACAGATTGGTCTAACTTCTCAGGGAAAGCTAGTATTTGAAAATTGAATGTGTTTTTGGGCTTTTCAGATAAACATGAATACGTGTTTCCTTTGCAAATCTGTGTCAAAAGTTACATTTTCTGGCTGAATTGAGTCCTACTGCCAATTGTGAGATACAGATTGGTCTAACTCCTCAGTTAAAGCTAGTATTTGAAAACTGAATGTGTTTTTGGGCTTTTCAGACTGTGTGGAACATGAATATGTGTTTCTTAGCAAATCTGAGTTCTGTTTCAAAAGTTACATTTTCTGCCTGTATTGAGTCCTACTGCCAATTGTGAGATACAGGTCTCAGGGAAAGCTAGTGTTTGAAAAATGAATGTGTTTTGGGGCTTTTCAGAATACAGAGGAAAATAAATATGTGTTTCTTTTGCAAATCTTTGTCAAAAGTTAAATTTTCTGGCTGAGTTGAATCCTACTGCCAATTGTGAGATACAGATTGGTCTAATTTCTCAGGGAAAGATCCAATTTGAAAACTGAATGTGTTTTTGGGCTTTTCAGACTGTGAGGAACATGAATATGTGTTTCTTTAGCAAATTTGAGTTCTGTTTAAAAAGTTACATTTTCTGGTTGTATTGAGTTCTACTGCCAATTGTGAGATACAGATTGGTCTAACTCCTCAGGGAAAGCTAGTATTTGAAAATTGAATGTGTTTTGGGGCTTTTCAGATACAGAGGAACATGAATATGTGTTTCTTTTGCAAATGTGAGCTCTGTTTCAAAAGTTAAGTTTTCTGGCTGAATTGAGCCCTACTGCCAAATGTCAGGTATAGTTTGGTCTAACTCTTAAAGCTAGTATTTGAAAACTGAATGTGTTTTGGGGCTTTTCAGACTGTGAGGAACATGAATATGTGTTTCAAAAGTTAAGTTTTCTGGCTGAATTGAGCCCTACTGCCAAATGTCAGGTATAGTTTGGTCTAACTCTTAAAGCTAGTATTTGAAAACTGAATGTGTTTTTGGGCTTTTCAGACTGTGAGGAACATGAATATGTGTTTCTTTAGCAAATTTGATTTCTGTTTAAAAAGTTACATTTTCTGGTTGTATTGAGTTCTACTGCCAATTGTGAGATACAGATTGGTCTAACTCCTCAGGGAAAGCTAGTATTTGAAAATTGAATGTGTTTTGGGGCTTTTCAGATACAGAGGAACATGAATATGTGTTTCTTTTGCAAATGTGAGCTCTGTTTCAAAAGTTAAGTTTTCTGGCTGAATTGAGCCCTACTGCCAAATGTCAGGTATAGTTTGGTCTAACTCTTAAAGCTAGTATTTGAAAACTGAATGTGTTTTGGGGCTTTTCAGACTGTGAGGAACATGAATATGTGTTTCTTTAGCAAATTTGATTTCTGTTTAAAAAGTTACATTTTCTGGTTGTATTGAGTTCTACTGCCAATTGTGAGATAAAGATTGGTCTAACTCCTCAGGGAAAGCTAGTATTTGAAAATTGAATGTGTTTTGGGGCTTTTTGTCAGGGCATTTAGTAATCCCATGTTTGGCTCTGGGACTAATTACCCTGGTTTAGAGGAAATGGGTCGTGGCTTAATCCAAGTTTTCAATAATCTTAAAAGAAACGCGAGAAAGGTTTCTAATAAAACTCATTTATTTGTTATAAAGAAAATAAAACACCTCACTAACTAAGAAAAGTTAATTGTTACATTTTTGAAAATAATTTTGCTGCCGGTCCAAGACGGACCTTGCTGGCAGGAGAACAAAGGGAAGAGAAGTGTGAAGCAAGTGAAGGAATGTGGGTGGATGCGGAAACACGTAGCTTACTGATAACAATTCTTGGCAAGCTACGGAGGGTCAGATAGTCCAGAAATAATGAGCTCAGCTGGTAAATAAAATAACGCAGTGACATTCCCCTTCTTTTGCCAGTTGAGCGAATATCAGTTCATCATCAAATAAGGCACATCTTCTCACGCAGATACTCGTGTTGAGCTGCTGGAAGTGGTTTGTTGAGCATATCAGCAATTTGATCATGTGTAGATACATATTGCATTTTGACAAAACCTTTTTTCACTAAATGCTTTATGTTTTGATAACGGATGTCAATGTGTCTGGACCTAGAACCTGTAAAATGAGATTCAGAAATATAAACCACCGATTCATTGTCTTCCATCACGGTGATTGGTCGGATCGGGTGTGTCCAGATATCTGTGACTAAAGCATCAAACCAAGTTAGGGAATTACATGCATCTGAAACACAAGCATATTCAGCTTCAGTAGATGAACAAGAAACAAAATTCTGTTTACGTACTTGCCAATAAACAGGACATCCATTTAAGAACATCATATAACCTGAAGTACTTTTACGTGATTTCTTATCACTTGCCCAATCAGAATCTGCATAACAACATAATTCTGCATAATCAGTATGTGTTGGTTCTAACAATAACTTCAAGTGTTTAGTGTATTTTAGGTATCTCAATAATTTCTTAATGCATGTCTAATGAAACTGTTTTGCCTTACCTACGTGTCGTGATAAGAGATTAACACTAAGTGCAATGTCGGGTCTGGTCCAACTACTAATGTACAATAGTGACCCAATGACTGAACGATACAGTGTTTGATCCTCGAACTCAGGACTTTCTTCTTGTGTCAAGTTGTGAAAATCTGTTTGCATGGGTGTCTTTGTTGTGTTAGCATCTTTCATGTTGCAATGATGCAAAATTTGTTCAATTTTATCTTCTTGTGAAAGACTAAACCCCTTCTGTGTTTTTTCAATCTGAACACCTAAATAAGTGCTAATGTGACCTAATGATTTCAATGTGAAGTATCTCTGCAAAGCTTTGGCAAAAATTTCACTCATTTGCTTATTTGGACCAATATAAACAATATCATCAACATAAACAAGAACTATCTCATATGCATTGTTAGATCTTTTTGTGAACACGCACTCATCAGTTTCGGACTTAATAAAGCCCATTGAATTTAGTTTGTCAGTAAGACATAAATACCACATTAAACCAGATTGTTTCAGACCATAAAGACTTTTGTTTAGGGACCAGGTATCCCCTTCTTGCTGTCGGAATCCTGGAGGACTTCTCACATAGATCTCTTCGTCTAGGTCTGCATGTAGATAAGCCGTGTCCACATCAAACTGGAAAACTTCTAAACCAAGGATAGTTGCAGTTGCTAAAGCAATTTTTACACTCTCAGTTCTGACTGTCGGTGAGTAAGTATTTGTGTAATCCTCAGGATAACGTTGAGCGAAACCCTGAGCTACAAGTCTGGCCTTGTACAATGACTCACCATTTGGTTTCTTTTTGATTCTGTAGACCCATCGAGTGCCAATGACCTTTTTGTTTGCTGGAGGTTTTGCAGGTGTAAATACCTTAAGTTTCTTTAGACTGTCCATTTCAACCTGCATTGCTTCATACCATTTGTCTTGCTCTGAATCAGGGAGCTGCTTGATTTGTGTGAAATTATCAGGTGGAAGCGTAACATTGCAAATCAAAGGCAAGGGTGCTTTTGTCAGTTGCCAAGAATATCGTTGTGGAGGGATCCCTTTTGTGACCCTCTTGGAACGTCTCGGGACAACTGTCCAGTCTTCTTCTTCTTCGTCCTCGTCCTCACTTTCGTCGCTAGCGTCAGCATCCGCGGCTTGCGAAGACGGAACATCGGGTTGAGAAGAATCAGTGGAATCTTGATCATCAATCTGCGTGGCATCAGCAGTATCATCTCTGGGAAAATAAACTCCAGGATCATTGGAATGAATCCTGGACCAGTCAATATCTTCTTCAAATCACAATTGCATGTTTAGAGTCAATAAATTTGCTCCATTTTGAGTTATCATCAATACCCATAAATCTCAGTCTCTTTGCTGCTGGACCTCCTTTTCTTCTTTGAGCTAAGGGAATGTTCACCATAGCATATGAACCAAAAATATGGATGTTTTTAAGATCGGGCTTGTAGCCATACAACATGAAGAAAGGAGTCTGATTTGTTACACTGCTCCAAGTACGGTTGACAATGTAATTTGCGTACTTGATAGCTTCACCCCAGTATATCATATCAAGATTGGCGTCTTCTAGAAGACAACACATCATGGTTTGCAGTACCTCTCCGTTGTGAGCCGATGTGTCAGGGGGTGAAGTCTGATGAATAATTCTATTCTTACGCATCCAGTCCTGGAAACGCTGAGACATGAATTCGGCACCACGATCACTCTGGATTCTGGTGATGCGAACTTGGTGTTGGGTAGAAACAAGGGTTGCAAAGTCTTTAAAGATCTGAAAGGTCTCTGATTTTTCTTTCATAGGATATACATACCCATATCTAGTGTAATTATCAACAATTGTTAGAAAATATTTTCTACCACCAAATGATGGCGGGAATGGACCAACTATGTCAATGTGAACCAAATCAAAAATGCGTGTTGACAGGCGTGTAGCGCGTTTGGGAATGGCTGCTGCTTTGGATTTGGCCTTCTTGCATACAGCACAATCCAAAAACACCTTACACCCCTTTAGATCCAAACCTTTTGCGAACTCCGGCATCTTCCTAAGAACACGGAAACTGGCATGCCCCAATCTTCTATGCCATTTGTGGATACACCTGGAATGCAAAGGTTTACCAGTTAGTGAATTCTCAACATTAACATTTTTATGCGGAACCTCAGGCTTGCTCTGAGCAACCTGTTTACCAACTCTATTTTTGTTGGCTTTAGGAGCCTTAGGAATAGCAACAGGATCTCTCTCACTGGAGCATCTGTGCTCTCCCCTTTTGGAGTTTGCATACTTGCCTGTGTTTGCGGTTTAGGCTTTGGCTTTAAGTAATAAACACCACCAATTAATATGGTTTCAGCAACAATATCTCCATCTTTAACTATGTAACTTGCTTTTTCAAGGTGGTGAACTTGGAACTTTAACATTCTAGACAAGTGACACTGACTAAGCAAATTACAGGTTGCTGTTGGTATGTAATAAACATCAGGAATGAATGCATCGAGCTCTTCAAAATAAACAGTTCCTTTTCCTTTGACCTGACAAGAATGATTTGAAAAAGAATAAAGTTCACGTAGTTCTGGTTCAGGCTCGTGCATCTCTGTAAAAAGTTCCTTTCTGTAGGTAACATGCAATGCTGCACCACTGTCCAAAGTCCACAGGAGTCGTCTGTCGTACTCTGGTTGAGGTTGTGGATCATTGGTTAAAGCCAATGTGGCGAATGGAGTTTGTGGATCACGCCGGGGACCACGACGACCTTGTCTTCCGCCTCTGCCTCTGCCTCTGCCTGTGGAATCTGTTCCTCTGGGCTGGTATGTGACGGGAGCTGGAACTCGTTGGGGACAATCCCGGGTGGCATGTCCCACACGATTGCAGGTGTTGCATCTTGGCATCCTTGGAGCGTAGGTCCTTCCTCGGAAGGGGCGCCTAGCTGGAGCTCTTGATGCGGGTGGTCCTCTCAAGTGTGGAGTAGCTAGCATGAATGCCTCTTCTTCAATTAAAAGTCTACAAACATTGTCCACTGTGCGTTGAGCAATTGGGACTTGGTTAATTTTTGTAACAGCATCTTTCCATTCATAATTCAAAGAGTTAATAATGATGCTGATCATTTGAATATCTTCAATGTTATGGCCTCTTTCTCTCAATTCTGTTCTCAGACCTTTCAGTTTGGTCAAATGTCCTCCAATTTGTTCACCAGGTTTCAATCTCGAACCGTGGAGTTCAGACATGAGTAAACATGAAGATTCAATTGAGATAGGCCTGTAGCAATTTTCCAATTCAGCCCAAATTTGTCGGGCTGTTGTATTTGGTGGAAAAGTGACCTGCAGTTCAGTATCCATGGACATCAATAATGTTGTGCGAGCCCTTATCTCTAAATCTCTTATTGCATAGTCCCATGGTTGTGCAGGAGGGTTAAATACCATAAAATGCGTGCCTTCTCTAAGAAGCAATAGTGTAATCTCACTGACCCAGGCTTTGTAATTGTGTCCTGACATTTTTAGTTTTGACTCACCAGTTAGTGGAGAGACAGAAAATGCCTGGTGAGGAGCCTGCACTTGGTATGCTGGCTGTGCTGGCAGAAATGCCTGTGGTATTTGCTGTGCCTGTTGTGGACCTAAAAATGGTCTTGGTTGTGCCATTGGAGGCGGGCCAGGAGGTGGCCCCATTTGCACTTGTGGCTGTGGCACATATGCAGGCATTTGTAGCTGCTGTGGCTGATGCACTGGAATCTGCTGTATTCCAGTTGCCATTTGTGCTTGAGCTGCAATATTGGCATGACCTGCTGGAGATGCAGTCATTTGCCTTTGCTGTGTTCCATCTAAAAAGGCACCATCACCACCAGGGGGTGTTGGAGTTTGAGCCCGTGGAGACACTTGTGGCATTTCAGCTTGAATCTCTGAGTGAGTTAGAGGCAGGTTTGCCAGGGTCTGCTGTAGTAATTTAAAATGTTCATCTAAGCTCCTTTCTCTTTCAGCTTCCTGTAGTAAATTACTTTCGCCAGCAGATGGTGCTGCACCTTTGGGCAGCTTTGCAGACGTGGCATGTTTATATGTAACTTGATCAGGGAGACTTTCATGTGACGTGTGCAGTGCTCTTTGCCTTAATTGGCCTGACACAGGATCCACCAGGGGGAGTGTCTTTGGCTCTGGAGAAGAAGGCAATATGGCGCTTTTTAAAAAATTTAAGTCACGGGATTCTTCCTTATCATGCTCAAGCATAAACAAATCTCTCTTAAATCGAGACAGTTCATTTTCATAATATTTTACATGCTCACGATAGGATTTGATGGCCATCTCACGCTGGGTGAGCTCAGGGCTTTGAGAAGAGTAATGAATTACTTCTCTCTCTGCGTGGGGGTGAAAAAGCTTTGCCGTTTGTGGAAACTTTCTTGGCCTGGCACCAAGCACATCGTAATCTGTGGGCTCTGGTAGAATAGATTCATAGCATGCAAGTTGAGAAGAAAAAGCTACCGACCTCAGTCGCAGTTCATTATCTTCAAAAGCAGCTGTTCTGATATCTGTCCTTTGATGTGTTTCCGAAGGCATTTTCAGATCTTCTTCACCCATGGCACCTTCTTGTTCCAATTGCGTAGCCGTAGCAAGAGGCTGGAATCTTGAGGGCGTTACTATCTCCTGTTCTTCTTCCAAAGAGGATAAAGCTCTGTGCTTCATTTTTCCTTTTTTCTTCTGTTTCGGCATCGTAGCAATATAATTAGCGTACCTCAGTAGCTAAAAACTAATTGCCTATGCGCTCTTATCAGAAGTAACAAAAACAAGGAAAAAGCCATAAATCAGACCATCCTCGTGCTAGCAGTTGTCAGGGCATTTAGTAATCCCATGTTTGGCTCTGGGACTAATTACCCTGGTTTAGAGGAGATGGGTCGTGGCTTAATCCAAGTTGTCAATAATCTTAAAAGAAACGCGAGAAAGGTTTCTAATAAAACTCATTTATTTGTTATAAAGAAAAGAAAACACCTCACTAACTAAGAAAAGTTAATTGTTACATTTTTGAAAATAATTTTGCTGCCGGTCCAAGACGGACCTTGCTGGCAGGAGAACAAAGGGAAGAGAAGTGTGAAGCAAGTGAAGGAATGTGGGTGGATGCGGAAACACGTAGCTTACTGATAACAATTCTTGGCAAGCTACGGAGGGTCAGATAGTCCAGAAATAATGAGCTCAGCTGGTAAATAAAATAACGCAGTGACACTTTTCAGATAAACATGAATACGTGTTTCTTTTGCAAATCTGTATAAAAAGTTACATTTTCTGGCTGAATTGAGTCCTACTGCCAATTGTGAGATACAGGTCTCAGGGAAAGCTAGTGTTTGAAAAATGAATGTGTTTTGGGGCTTTTCAGAATACAGAGGAAAATAAATATGTGTTTCTTTTGTAAATTTGAATTCTGTGACTTCTGTTGAGTTATATTTTCTGGCTGAATTGAGTCCTACTGCCAATTGGGAGATACAGATTGGTCTAATTTCTCAGGGAAAGATCCAATTTGAAAACTGAATGTGTTTTTGGGCTTTTCAGACTGTGAGGAACATGAATATGTGTTTCTTTTGCAAATCTGAGTTCCGTTTCAAAAGTTATAGTTTCTGGTTGTATTGAGTTCTACTGCCAATTGTGAGATAAAGATTGGTCTAACTCCTCAGGGAAAGCTAGTATTTGAAAATTGAATGTGTTTTGGGGCTTTTCAGATAAACATGAATACGTGTTTCTTTTGCAAATTTGTATAAAAAGTTACATTTTCTGGCTGAATTGAGTCCTACTGCCAATTGTGAGATACAGGTCTCAGGGAAAGCTAGTGTTTGAAAAATGAATGTGTTTTGGGGCTTTTCAGAATACAGAGGAAAATAAATATGTGTTTCTTTTGTAAATTTGAATTCTGTGACTTCTGTTGAGTTATATTTTCTGGCTGAATTGAGTCCTACTGCCAATTGGGAGATACAGATTGGTCTAATTTCTCAGGGAAAGATCCAATTTGAAAACTGAATGTGTTTTTGGGCTTTTCAGACCGTGAGGAACATGAATATGTGTTTCTTTTGCAAATCTGAGTTCTGTTTCAAAAGTTACAGTTTCTGGCTGTATTGAGTCCTACTGCCAATTGTGAGATACAGATTGGTCTAACTTCTCAGGAAAAGCTAGTGTTTGAAAATTGAATGTGTTTTTGGGCTTTTCACATAAACATGAATATGTGTTTCTTTTGCAAATCTCTGTCAAAAGTAAAATTTTGTGGCTGAGTTGAGTCCTATTGCCAATTGTGAGATAGAAATTGGTCTAACTCCTCAGGGACAGCTAGTATTTGAAAATTGAATGTGTTTTGGGACTTTTCAGACCATGAGGAACATGAACATGTGTTTCTTTAGCAAATCTGAGTTCTGTTTCAAAAGTTAAATTTTCTGGCTGAATTGAGCCCTACTGCCAATTGGGAGATACAGATTGGTCTAATTTCTCAGGGAAAGATCCAATTTGAAAACAGAATGTGATTTTGGGCTTTTCAGACCGTGAGGAACATGAATATCTGTTTCTTTTGCAAATCTGAGTTCCGTTTCAAAAGTTACAGTTTCTGGTTGTATTGAGTTCTACTGCCAATTGTGAGATAAAGATTGGTCTAACTCCTCAGGGAAAGCTAGTATTTGAAAATTGAATGTGTTTTGGGGCTTTTCAGATAAACATGAATACGTGTTTCTTTTGCAAATTTGTATAAAAAGTTACATTTTCTGGCTGAATTGAGTCCTACTGCCAATTGTGAGATACAGGTCTCAGGGAAAGCTAGTGTTTGAAAAATGAATGTGTTTTGGGGCTTTTCAGAATACAGAGGAAAATAAATATGTGTTTCTTTTGTAAATTTGAATTCTGTGACTTCTGTTGAGTTATATTTTCTGGCTGAATTGAGTCCTACTGCCAATTGGGAGATACAGATTGGTCTAATTTCTCAGGGAAAGATCCAATTTGAAAACTGAATGTGTTTTTGGGCTTTTCAGACCGTGAGGAACATGAATATGTGTTTCTTTTGCAAATCTGAGTTCTGTTTCAAAAGTTACAGTTTCTGGCTGTATTGAGTCCTACTGCCAATTGTGAGATACAGATTGGTCTAACTTCTCAGGAAAAGCTAGTGTTTGAAAATTGAATGTGTTTTTGGGCTTTTCACATAAACATGAATATGTGTTTCTTTTGCAAATCTCTGTCAAAAGTAAAATTTTGTGGCTGAGTTGAGTCCTATTGCCAATTGTGAGATAGAAATTGGTCTAACTCCTCAGGGACAGCTAGTATTTGAAAATTGAATGTGTTTTGGGACTTTTCAGACCATGAGGAACATGAACATGTGTTTCTTTAGCAAATCTGAGTTCTGTTTCAAAAGTTAAATTTTCTGGCTGAATTGAGCCCTACTGCCAATTGGGAGATACAGATTGGTCTAATTTCTCAGGGAAAGATCCAATTTGAAAACAGAATGTGATTTTGGGCTTTTCAGACCGTGAGGAACATGAATATCTGTTTCTTTTGCAAATCTGAGTTCTGTTTCAAAAGTTACAGTTTCTGGCAGTATTGAGTCCTACTGCCAATTGTGAGATACAGATTGGTCTAACTCCTCAGGGAAAGCTAGTATTTGAAAATTGAATGTATTTTTGGGCTTTTCAGATAAAAATGAATATGTGTTTCTTTTGCAAATCTCTGTCAAAAGTTAAATTTTCTGGCTGAGTTCAGTCCTACTGCCATTTGTGAGATACAGATTGGTCTAACTCCTCAGGGAAAGTAAGTATTTGAAAATTGAATGTGTTTTTGGGCTTTTTAGGTCGTCAGGAACATGATTAAATCATGTTCAGATTAAATCAAATCCGAGTTCTGTTTCAAAACAGAACTTTTCAGACAGAGGAACATGAATATATGTTTCTTTTACAAATTGTGTCAAAAGTTACATTTTCTGGCTGAATTGAGTCGTAGTCAATTGTGAGATACAGATTGGTCTAATTTCTCGGGGAAAGCTCAAATTTGAACATTGAATGTGTTCTTGGGCTTTTCGGACTGTGAGAAACATGAATGTCTGTTTCTTTTGCAAATGTGAGCTGTTTTTCAAAAGTTAAGTTTTCTGGCTGAATTGAGCCCTACTGCCAATTGTGAGATACAGATTGGTCTAACTTCTCAGGGAAAGGTCGAATTTGAAAATTGAATGTGTTTTGGGGCTTTTCAGATAAACATGAATACGTATTTCTTTTGCAAATCTGCGTCAAAAATTACATTTTCTGGCTGAATTGAGTCCTACTGCCAATTGTGAGATACAGATTGGTCTAACTCCTCAGTTAAAGCTAGTATTTGAAAACTGAATGTGTTTTTGGGCTTTTCAGACTGTGAGGAACATGAATATGTGTTTCTTTAGCAAATCTGAGTTCTGTTTCAAAAGTTACATTTTCTGGCTGTATTGAGTCCTACTGCCAATTGTGAGATACAGGTCTCAGGGAAAGCTAGTGTTTGAAAAATGAATGTGTTTTGGGGCTTTTCAGAATACAGAGGAAAATAAATATGTGTTTCTTTTGCAAATATTTGTCAAAAATTAAATTTTCTGGCTGAGTTGAATCCTACTGCCAATTGTGAGATACAGATTGGTTTAACTCCTCAGGGAAAGCTAGTATTTGAAAACTGAATGTGTTTTTGGGCTTTTCCGACAGAGGGGAACATGAATATGTGTTTCTTTTGCAAATCTGAGTTCCGGGTCAAAAGTTATGTTTTCACTGAACTGAGTCCTACTGCCAATTGTGAGATACAGATTGGTCTAACTTCTCAGGGAAAGCTAGTATTTGAAAATTGAATGTGTTTTTGGGCTTTTCACATAAACATGAATATGTGTTTCTTTTGCAAATCTGAGTTCCGGGTCAAAAGTTACGTTTTCACTGAACTGAGTCCTACTGCCAATTGTGAGAAACAGATTGGTCTAACTCCTCAGGGAAAGCTGGTATTTGAAAACTGAATGTGTTTTGGGCTTTTCAGACCGTGTGGAACATGAATATGTGTTTCTTTTGCAAATGTGAGCTGTTTTTCAAAAGTTAAGTTTTCTGGCTGAATTAAGCCCTACTCCCAATTGTGAGATACAGGTCTCAGGGAAAGCTAGTGTTTGAAAAATGAATGTGTTTTGGGGCTTTTCAGACACAGAGGAATATGAATGTGTTTCTTTGGAAATGTGTGTCAAAAGTTAAATTTTCTGGCTGAGTTGTGTCCTACTGCAATTTGTGAGATACAGATTGGTCTAACTCCTCAGGGAAAGCTAGTATTTGAAAATTGAATGTGTTGTTGGACTTTTCAGACAGAGGGGAACATGAATATGTGTTTCTTTTGCAAATCTGAGTTCCGGGTCAAAAGTTACGTTTTCACTGAACTGAGTCCTACTGCCAATTGTGAGAAACAGATTGGTCTAACTCCTCATGGAAAGCTAGTATTTGAAAATTGAATGTGTTTTTGGGCTTTTCAGACCGTGAGGAACATGAACCTGTGTTTCTTTAGCAAATCTGCGTTCTGTTTCAAAAGTTAAATTTTCTGGCTGAATTGAGCCCTACTGCCAATTGTGAGATGCAGATTGGTCTAACTTCTCAGGGAAAGGTCGAATTTAAAAATTGAATGTTTTTTTGGGCTTTTCAGAATACAGAGGAAAATGAATATGTGTTTCTTTTGTAAATTTGAGTTATATTTTCTGTTTTGATTTAAATTTGAGTTATATTTTCTGGCTGAATTGAGTCCTACTGCCAATTGGGAGATACAGATTGGTCTAATTTCTCAGGGACCAATCCAATTTGGAAATTGAATGTGTTTTTGGGCTTTTCAGATACAGAGGAACATGAATAGGTGTTTCTTTTGCAAATGTGAGCTCTGTTTCAAAAGTTAAGTTTTCTGGCTGAATTGAGCCCTACTGCCAAATGTCAGGTATAGTTTGGTCTAACTCCTCAGTTAAAGCTAATATTTGAAAACTGAATGTGTTTTTGGGCTTTTCAGACTGTGAGGAACATGAATATGTTTTTCTTTAGCAAATTTGAGTTCTGTTTCAAAACTTACATTTTCTGGCTGTATTGAGTTCTACTGCCAATTGTGAGATACAGATTGGTCTAACTCCTCAGGGAAAGCTAGTATTTGAAAATTGAATGTGTTTTGGGGCTTTTCAGACTGTGAGGAACATGAATATGTGTTTCTTTAGCAAATCTGAGTTCTGTTTCAAAAGTTACATTTTCTGGTTCTACTGCCAATTGTGAGATACAGATTGGTCGAACTCCTCAGGGAAAGCTAGTACTTGAAAATTGAATGTGTTTTGGGGCTTTTCAGATAAACATGAATACGTATTTCTTTTGCAAATCTATGTCAAAAGTTACATTTTATGACTGAATTGAGTCCTACTGCCAATTGTGAGATACAGATTGGTCTAACTCCTCAGGGAAAGCTAGTATTTGAAAATTGAATGTGTTTTTGGGCTTTTCAGATAAACATGAATATGTGTTTCTTTTGTAAATCTCTGTCAAAAGTTAAATTTTCTGGCTGAGTTCAGTCCTACTGCCAATTGTGAGATACAGATTGGTCTAACTCCTCAGGGAAAGTAAGTATTTGAAAATTGAATGTGTTTTGGGGCTTTTTAGATTGTCAGGAACATGATTAAATCATGTTCAAATCAGATTAAATCAAATCCGAGTTCTGTTTCAAAACAGAACTTTTCAGAGGAACATGAATATATGTTTCTTTTACAAATTGTGTCAAAAGTTACATTTTCTGGCTGAATTGAGTCGTAGTCAATTGTGAGATACAGATTGGTCTAACTTCTCGGGGAAAGCTCGAATTTGAACATTGAATGTGTTTTTGGACTTTTCGGACTGTGAGAAACATGAATGTGTGTTTCTTTTGCAAATGTGAGCTGTTTTTTGAAAAGTTAAGTTTTCTGGCTGAATTGAGCCCTTCTGCCAATTGTGAGATACAGATTGGTCTAACTTCTCAGGGAAAGGTCGAATTTGAAAATTGAATGTGTTTTTGGGCTTTTCAGAATACAGAGGAAAATGAATATGTGTTTCTTTTGTAAATTTGAGTTATATTTTCTGTTTTGATTTAAATTTGAGTTATATTTTCTGGCTGAATTGAGTCCTACTGCCAATTGGGAGATACAGATTGGTCTAATTTCTCAGGGACCAATCCAATTTGGAAATTGAATGTGTTTCTGGGCTTTTCAGATAAAGAGGAACATGAATAGGTGTTTCTTTTGCAAATGTGAGCTCTGTTTAAAAAGTTAAGTTTTCTGGCTGAATTGAGCCCTACTGCCAAATGTCAGGTATAGTTTGGTCTAACTCCTCAGTTAAAGCTAGTATTTGAAAACTGAATGTGTTTTTGGCCTTTCAGACTGTGAGAAACATGAATATGTTTTTCTTTAGCAAATTTGAGTTCTGTTTCAAAACTTACATTTCCTCGCTGTATTGAGTTCTACTGCCAATTGTGAGATACAGATTGGTCTAACTTCTCAGGGAAAGCTAGTACTTGAAAATTGAATGTGTTTTGGGGCTTTTCAGATAAACATGAATACGTATTTCTTTTGCAAATCTGTGTCAAAAATTACATTTTCTGGCTGAATTGAGTCCTACTGCCAATTGTGAGATACAGATTGGTCTAACTCCTCAGTTAAAGCTAGTATTTGAAAACTGAATGTGTTTTTGGGCTTTTCAGACTGTGAGGAACATGAATATGTGTTTCTTTAGCAAATCTGAGTTCTGTTTCAAAAGTTACATTTTCTGGCTGTATTGAGTCCTACTGCCAATTGTGAGATACAGGTCTCAGGGAAAGCTAGTGTTTGAAAATTGAATGTGTTTTGGGGCTTTTCAGATAAACATGAATACGTGTTTCTTTTGCAAATCTGTATAAAAAGTTACATTTTCTGGCTGAATTGAGTCCTACTGCCAATTGTGAGATACAGGTCTCAGGGAAAGCTAGTGTTTGAAAAATGAATGTGTTTTGGGGCTTTTCAGAATACAGAGGAAAATAAATATGTGTTTCTTTTGTAAATTTGAATTCTGTGACTTCTGTTGAGTTATATTTTATGGCTGAATTGAGTCCTACTGCCAATTGGGAGATACAGATTGGTCTAATTTCTCAGGGAAAGATCCAATTTGAAAACTGAATGTGTTTTTGGGCTTTTCAGACCGTGAGGAACATGAATATGTGTTTCTTTTGCAAATCTGAGTTCTGTTTCAAAAGTTAGAGTTTCTGGCTGTATTGAGTCCTACTGCCAATTGTGAGATACAGATTGGTCTAACTTCTCAGGAAAAGCTAGTGTTTGAAAATTGAATGTGTTTTTGGGCTTTTCACATAAACATGAATATGTGTTTCTTTTGCAAATCTCTGTCAAAAGTAAAATTTTGTGGCTGAGTTGAGTCCTATTGCCAATTGTGAGATAGAAATTGGTCTAACTCCTCAGGGACAGCTAGTATTTGAAAATTGAATGTGTTTTGGGACTTTTCAGACCATGAGGAACATGAACATGTGTTTCTTTAGCAAATCTGAGTTCTGTTTCAAAAGTTAAATTTTCTGGCTGAATTGAGCCCTACTGCCAATTGGGAGATACAGATTGGTCTAATTTCTCAGGGAAAGATCCAATTTGAAAACTGAATGTGATTTTGAGCTTTTCAGACCGTGAGGAACATGAATATCTGTTTCTTTTGCAAATCTGAGTTCTGTTTCAAAAGTTACAGTTTCTGGCAGTATTGAGTCCTACTGCCAATTGTGAGATACAGATTGGTCCAACTCCTCAGGGAAAGCTAGTATTTGAAAATTGAATGTATTTTTGGGCTTTTCAGATAAAAATGAATATGTGTTTCTTTTGCAAATCTCTGTCAAAAGTTAAATTTTCTGGCTGAGTTCAGTCCTACTGCCATTTGTGAGATACAGATTGGTCTAACTCCTCAGGGAAAGTAAGTATTTGAAAATTGAATGTGTTTTTGGGCTTTTTAGATCGTCAGGAACATGATTAAATCATGTTCAAATCAGATTAAATCAAATCCGAGTTCTGTTTCAAAACAGAACTTTTCAGACAGAGGAACATGAATATATGTTTCTTTTACAAATTGTGTCAAAAGTTACATTTTCTGGCTGAATTGAGTCGTAGTCAATTGTGAGATACAGATTGGTCTAATTTCTCGGGGAAAGCTCAAATTTGAACATTGAATGTGTTCTTGGGCTTTTCGGACTGTGAGAAACATGAATGTCTGTTTCTTTTGCAAATGTGAGCTTTTTTTCAAAAGTTAAGTTTTCTGGCTGAATTGAGCCCTACTGCCAATTGTGAGATACAGATTGGTCTAACTTCTCAGGGAAAGGTCGAATTTGAAAATTGAATGTGTTTTTGGGCTTTTCAGAATACAGAGGAAAATGAACATGTGTTTCTTTTGTAAATTTGAGTTATATCTTCTGTTTTGATTTAAATTTGAGTTATATTTTCTGGCTGAATTGAGTCCTACTGCCAATTGGGAGATACAGATTGGTCTAATTTCTCAGGGACCAATCCAATTTGGAAATTGAATGTGTTTTTGGGCTTTTCAGATACAGAGGAACATGAATATGTGTTTCTTTTGCAAATCTGAGTTCCGGGTCAAAAGTTACGTTTTCACTGAACTGAGTCCTACTGCCAATTGTGAGAAACAGATTGATCTAACTCCTCAGGGAAAGCTGGTATTTGAAAACTGAATGTGTTTTTGGCCTTTTCAGACTGTGAGGAACATGAATATGTTTTTCTTTAGCAAATTTGAGTTCTGTTTCAAAACTTACATTTTCTGGCTGTATTGAGTTCTACTGCCAATTGTGAGATACAGATTGGTCTAACTCCTCAAGGAAAGCTAGTACTTGAAAATTGAATGTGTTTTGGGGCTTTTCAGATAAACATGAATACGTATTTCTTTTGCAAATCTGCGTCAAAAATTACATTTTCTGGCTGAATTGAGTCCTACTGCCAATTGTGACATACAGATTGGTCTAACTCCTCAGTTAAAGCTAGTATTTGAAAACTGAATGTGTTTTTGGGCTTTTCAGACTGTGAGGAACATGAATATGTGTTTCTTTAGCAAATCTGAGTTCTGTTTCAAAAGTTACATTTTCTGGCTGTATTGAGTCCTACTGCCAATTGTGAGATACAGGTCTCAGGGAAAGCTAGTGTTTGAAAAATGAATGTGTTTTGGGGCTTTTCAGAATACAGAGGAAAATAAATATGTGTTTCTTTTGCAAATATTTGTCAAAAATTAAATTTTCTGGCTGAGTTGAATCCTACTGCCAATTGTGAGATACAGATTGGTCTAACTCCTCAGGGAAAGCTAGTATTTGAAAACTGAATGTGTTTTGGGGCTTTTCCGACAGATGGGAACATGAATATGTGTTTCTTTTGCAAATCTGAGTTCCGGGTCAAAAGTTACGTTTTCACTGAACTGAGTCCTACTGCCAATTGTGAGAAACAGATTGGTCTAACTCCTCAGGGAAAGCTGGTATTTGAAAACTGAATGTGTTTTGGGCTTTTCAGACCGTGTGGAACATGAATATGTGTTTCTTTTGCAAATGTGAGCTGTTTTTCAAAAGTTAAGTTTTCTGGCTGAATTAAGCCCTACTCCCAATTGTGAGATACAGGTCTCAGGGAAAGCTAGTGTTTGAAAAATGAATGTGTTTTGGGGCTTTTCAGACACAGAGGAATATGAATGTGTTTCTTTGGAAATGTGTGTCAAAAGTTAAATTTTCTGGCTGAGTTGTGTCCTACTGCAATTTGTGAGATACAGATTGGTCTAACTCCTCAGGGAAAGCTAGTATTTGAAAATTGAATGTGTTGTTGGACTTTTCAGACAGAGGGGAACATGAATATGTGTTTCTTTTGCAAATCTGAGTTCCGGGTCAAAAGTTACGTTTTCACTGAACTGAGTCCTACTGCCAATTGTGAGAAACAGATTGGTCTAACTCCTCATGGAAAGCTAGTATTTGAAAATTGAATGTGTTTTTGGGCTTTTCAGACCGTGAGGAACATGAACATGTGTTTCTTTAGCAAATCTGCGTTCTGTTTCAAAAGTTAAATTTTCTGGCTGAATTGAGCCCTACTGCCAATTGTGAGATGCAGATTGGTCTAACTTCTCAGGGAAAGGTCGAATTTGAAAATTGAATGTGTTTTGGGGCTTTTCAGAATACAGAGGAAAATGAATATCTGTTTCTTTTGTAAATTTGAATTCTGTGACTTCTGTTGAGTTGTATTTTCTGGCTGAATTGAGTCCTACTGCCAATTGGGAGATACAGATTGGTCTAATTTCTCAGGGAAAGATCCAATTTGAAAACTGAATGTGTTTTTGGGCTTTTCAGACCGTGAGGAACATGAATATGTGTTTCTTTTGCAAATCTGAGTTCTGTTTCAAAAGTTACAGTTTCTGGCTGTATTGAGTCCTACTGCCAATTGTGAGATACAGATTGGTCTAACTTCTAAGGGAAAGCTAGTGTTTGAAAATTGAATGTGTTTTTGGGCTTTTCACATAAAGATGAATATGTGTTTCTTTTGCAAATCTCTGTCAAATGTTAAATTTTGTGGCTGAGTTGAGTTGTATTGCCAATTGTGAGATAGAAATTGGTCTAACTCCTCAGGGACAGCTAGTATTTGAAAATTGAATGTGTTTTTGGACTTTTCAGACCGTGAGGAACATGAACATGTGTTTCTTTTGCAAATGTGAGCTGTTTTTCAAAAGTTAAGTTTTCTGGCTGAATTAAGCCCTACTCCCAATTGTGAGATACAGGTCTCAGGGAAAGCTAGTGTTTGAAAAATGAATGTGTTTTGGGGCTTTTCAGACACAGAGGAATATGAATGTGTTTCTTTGGAAATGTGTGTCAAAAGTTAAATTTTCTGGCTGAGTTGTGTCCTACTGCAATTTGTGAGATACAGATTGGTCTAACTCCTCAGGGAAAGCTAGTATTTGAAAATTGAATGTGTTGTTGGACTTTTCAGACAGAGGGGAACATGAATATGTGTTTCTTTTGCAAATCTGAGTTCCGGGTCAAAAGTTACGTTTTCACTGAACTGAGTCCTACTGCCAATTGTGAGAAACAGATTGGTCTAACTCCTCAGGGAAAGCTAGTATTTGAAAATTGAATGTGTTTTTGGGCTTCTCAGACAGACAGGAA
Source organism: Pituophis catenifer annectens (assembly GCF_029215685.1). NCBI lineage: Eukaryota > Metazoa > Chordata > Lepidosauria > Squamata > Colubridae > Pituophis > Pituophis catenifer. The sequence continues at coordinate 170,973,116 of NW_027256881.1, forward strand.
TATGAATGTGTTTCCTTGGAAATGTGTGTCAAAAGTTAAATTTTCTGGCTGAGTTGACTCCTACTGCAATTTGTGAGATACAGATTGGTCTAACTCCTCAGGGAAAGTTAGTATTTGAAAATTGAATGTGCTTTTGGGCTTTTCAGATCGTGAGGAACATGATTAAATCATGTTCAAATCAGATTAAATCAAATCTGAGTTCTGTTTCAAAACAGAACTTTTCAGACACAAAGGAACATGAATATATTTGCGCATGTCCAAGATGGCGGCGTCTGCCTGAGCCGCGGCATGAGGATGGGGGCTTTTTGCCCCACGGGTCCGTTTCGGGGGTCCTTGAGCAATTTTGACCCCCCGCCCTGTCATGAGAGCTCCCCACCAGTCGGTTGAGGGGTTTGTCTCCCCGGAATATCGAGGCTGGGGGGGATGGCGGCGTCGGCGAGATCCAGTGCTCGGGCGCATCAGCTGGGCGGCGGCGGCGTTTTTCTGGGCCGGAGCCAGCTCAGAAGTCGGAGCAGCGGCGGCGACGGGCCCGTGGAGGTCGTCGGTGGTCCTGGGGATGGCCCCAGGCCCAGGGATTTCCCCAGTTGCCTTGGGGCCGTCAGACTCCCTGGTGAGCTTGGGGACGCTGCCAGAGTCTTTTTCTTTGGCAGCGGCAGTTGAAAGCGGCGTTAGCGGCGGCTGCGGCTGCAATGGCGGCCATCTGGCGACGGCGGGAAGGAGATCGTCCGTCCAGGACAGGCTATGACCAGCGGGGGGGGCTGCCCAGCTGATGGGTTAGTCCCTCACGTTTGGGAGGCCTCCGCTGACTTTTGGGGGCTGGGAGATTTCTCCCTCTATTTTCCATCATTCCCCTTGGCATTATGCCTGTCTCGGACTGGTTGCCGTTTATGGACTCGCTGGCACTGAAATCCAGCTCATATCCATCAGAGCCCTTCCCCCTGCCGTGGAGGGGGACTGTAAATTGTGTTGGGAGTTTATGGGAGCCGGTTCACTTCTTCCATCCCACCGGCAGAGGGGACTGTCCATCATACCAGCCACCGTGAGAGGGTGGTTTTGGTTTTTTGTGCCCCTCGAGCGGTGTCGGTATGGTATCATCTGCACTTCACCAGCAGAGGGGACTGACCATCAGACCAACCACCGTGAGAGGGTGGTTGTGGACTATTAGACCAGCCACTGTGAGAGGGTGGCTATGGACCTTAACCCCTGCTGAACTGATATTGCAAAGGTTCACTACTTCCATCTCACCAGTAGAGGGCACTGACCATCAGACCAATCACTGTGAGAGGGTGGTTGGATCGTATCCCCCTTGAACTGTGTCGACTTGGCAAGAGATCCTTCCCACTGTGGTGAGGGGACAGTGGACTTTGGACCTCGGTTTGGATGCCCCCACTTTATTTGTTCCCTTCTGGACCTCTTATTTTCCATCTGACCCTTGGGACATGGTCATTTATCCTCTGTGGCAACATGTATACGGCAGCTGAGCTTCTTGTTCTGCGAGACTCCCCCCTCTCGCAGGATTGGCCCTCCACTCTATCGAGGGCCTACCTCGATGACGGATTTTGGAATCCCGAGAGGTGGCATGCGGCGAAGAGGGGGTTGAGGGGTTTTTTAAAATTGTCGTTTGCCAATCTTTTAAGGGGTTTTGGGAGGGGGGAGGGTTGTTTGGCAAAGGATAGGGAGGGTGATTTGTTGGGGAGGGGACCAGGCCCGGCACAGGGTCGCGCTAGGGGAGGTGCGGAGCGGGGATCGGAGGGGGTTGGTGTTGGTAGGGAGGAGGGCGATGTCATCAGGACCGTAGGTGGGAGGGGCAGGTATGGTGGGAGCAGGGGGCCATATCATGTTGTGGGGGCACGTACCCGCTGTCTCCGAGCGGTGACATGCTCCGGCCCCCAATGCTCTTCTCGTTTCCTGGGTTATCCGGAGTCTCAGAGCCTGGGTCTTAGGCTGATGCTGTGCAATGCCAGGTCCGTGGCTAATAAAGCCCCCCTCATTTGTGAGCTGATTCAGAAGGGGGGAGCGGACCTGGCGGGTATTACTGAGACCTGGCTGGGCTTGGAGGGGGGGTCCCCCTCGTAGAAATGTGCCCACCGGGTTTCCGTGCATTCCATCAGCCAAGGGCCCAGGGTAGGGGTGGGGGGGGTGGCGGTTATTGTAAAGGAAGGTCTTGATCCTAGGGAGGCCACTGTACCTCAGATAGCCGGTTGTGAGTCTCTCCTTGTGAAGTGGGGCCATGGGAGGCAGATGGGCCTGCTGGTTACGTACCTGGCTCCTTGCTGCGTGGCAGCGACCCTGCCCGAGCTCCTCAATGTTATAGCCGGGGTGGTGGTTGATACCCCCAGTCTTTTAGTCATGGGGGATTTCAACCTGCCGTCCATCGGTGAAGCATCTGGGGTGGCTCGGGAGTTCATGGCTTCCATGACGGCCATGGACCTGACCCAGTTAATTCAGGGCCCCACTCACATAGGAGGAAACACGCTGGACTTGGTTTTCGTCTCTGGTCAGTGGTTGAATGGCTTAGATACAGGGGATATAGTTATTGAACCCTTGTCATGGTCAGACCATTCTCTCCTTAGACTTGACTTCCTGACCGCTATGCCCCACCGCAGGGAGGCGGAACCGATCAGGTGGTTCCACCCCAGGCGCCTGATGGATCCTGATAGGTTCCGGATGGAGCTTGGGCCATTTCCTGAGACTCTGGCGCGCGACTCGACGGAAGACCTGGTGGCCGCCTGGGATAGGGCGGCCGCTGGTGCTTTAGATCGGGTTGTGCCTTTGCGGCCTCTGACCCGGCGCCGAATCTGCCCAGCTCCTTGGTTCTCTGAGGAGTTGAGGGGGATGAAACGCCGGAAAAGACGCCTAGAGAGTAGTTGGAGGGCCAGTCGCTCCGAATCTGATCGTACACTAGTGAGGTCTTATATCAAGACCTACTTAGTGGCGATAAAGGCGGCGAAGTGTAATTACTTTTCCGCTCTTATCGCGTCGGCAGAAAATCGCTCAGCTGCCTTGTTTAGGGTGACTCGCTCCCTTCTCCATCTGGGAGCGCGGGAAGACCCCTTGCAAGGTCGTGCTGAGGATTTTGCGCATTATCTGCACGATAAAGTCGCTCAAATTCGGGAAGGCTTGGACTCTGACTGGGTAGGTACAGGCGGGTTGTCCGAGGTCTGTCTTGAGACGGTTATCTGGGATGAGTTTGATCCTGTGACTCCCGAGGACGTGGACAGGATGCTGGGGAGGTTGAACGCAACCACATGTTTATTAGACCCGTGTCCCTCCTGGTTGGTGCTGGCTACCCGGGAGGTTACACGAGGCTGGCTCCAGAGGATTATAAATGCTTCCTTGAGTGAGGGGTTCTTGCCTCCCGCCTTGAAAGAGGCGGTGGTGAGGCCCCTCCTCAAGAAGCCCTCTCTGGACCCAGCTGTTTTAGCAAATTATCGTCCAGTTTCCAACCTTCGCTTCTTGGCGAAGGTTGTTGAGAGTGTGGTTGCGCGACAACTCCCGCAGTACCTGGATGAAATCGTCTATCTAGATCCGTTCCAGTCCGGCTTCAGGCCCGGGTACAGCACGGAAATGGCATTGGTCGCGTTGGTTGATGATCTCTGGAGGGCTCGGGACAGAGGTTGTTCCTCTGTTCTGGTCCTATTAGACCTCTCAGCGGCTTTTGATACCATCGACCATGGTATCATGCTGCGCCGGTTGGAGGGGTTAGGAGTGGGAGGCACTGTTTTACGGTGGTTCTCCTCCTATCTCTCCGACCGGTCGCAGTCTGTGTTGGCTGGAGGGCAGAGGTTGACCTCAAGGCACTTGGTTTGTGGGGTGCCACAAGGGTCGGTCCTCTCGCCTCTCCTGTTCAACATTTATGTGAAGCCGCTGGGCGAGATCATCCGTGGTTTTGGGGTGCAGTGCCATCTGTACGCTGATGACACCCAGCTGTACATCTCCACCCCAGACCACCCCAACGATGCCCTTGAAGTGATGTCCCGGTGCCTGGAGGCGGTGCGGGTCTGGATGGGGAGGAACAGGCTCCGACTCAATCCCTCCAAGACTGAGTGGCTGTGGCTGCCGGCGTCCCGATATAGTCAGCTGGTGCCATCGCTGACTATTGGGGGCGAGACATTGGCCCCCACAGAGAGGGCGCGTAACTTGGGTGTCCTCCTGGACGCACGGCTGTCTTTAGAAGAGCATTTGACGGCCGTGGCCAGGGGAGCTTTCTATCAGGTTCGCCTGATACGCCAGTTGCGCCCCTTTCTGGATCGGGACTCCCTATGCACGGTCACTCATGCCCTCGTTACTTCCCGCCTTGACTACTGTAACGCTCTCTACATGGGGCTCCCCTTGAGGAGCACTCGGAGGCTCCAACTGGTGCAGAATGCGGCCGCGCGGGTACTTGTGGGGGCGACATGGCGCTCCCACGTGACACCTCTCCTGCGCGAGCTGCATTGGCTTCCAGTGGTCTTCCGAGTGCGCTTCAAGGTGTTGGTTCTCATCTTCAAAGCGCTCCATGGCTTAGGACCCAGTTATTTACGAGACCACCTTCTGCCTCCGATAACCTCCCACCGGCCGACACGCTCCCACAGAGAGGGTCTCCTCAGGGTGCCGTCTGTCAGGCAATGTCGGCTGGCGACCCCCCGGGGAAGAGCCTTCTCTGTGGGGGCACCCGCCCTCTGGAATGAGTTACCCCCAGGGATACGACTAATCCCGGACCTCCGGACCTTCCGCCGGGCCCTGAAGACTTTTTTATTTCAGCAAGCCGGGCTGGGTTAAAAATTTTAATTGGGTGAATTTTATGCTACCAACGACCTCCCATCGACCCGTGCGCTCCCACAGAGAGGGCCTCCTCGGGGTGCCATCAGCCAGACAATGTAGGCTGGTGACCCCCAGGGGGAGAGCCTTCTCTGTGGGGGAACCTACCCTCTGGAATCAGCTCCCCCCAGAGATACGGAGAATCCAAGACCTCAGTGCCTTCCGTCGTGCCCTTAAAACCCATTTATTTAAACAAGCCGGGCTGGCTTAAGATGAAATTTTTAACTGTTTTTTAAATGTTTTAACGTTTTTAATTGATAATGAGTTTTAATTGGGCCAAATTTATATATCTTTTAATTGTTTTTAATATTTGTTCTGCATGTTTTTTAATCTGGCTGTACACCGCCCTGAGTCCTCAGGGAGAAGGGCGGTATAGAAATCCAATATAAAATAAAATAAATAAAATAAATATGGGTAACGGGGTTTTAAATTGGAGAAGCCTAAGATAATTTAATTTTGTTTAAATATATTTTAATATTTGTATTGTGTGTTTTTAATTCTGGCTGTTCACCGCCCGGAGTCCTTCGGGAGAGGGGGCGGTATAAAAATTTAATAAATAAATAAATAAAATAAATAAATAAATATGTTTCTTTTACAAATTGTGTCAAAAGTTACATTTTCTGGCTGAATTGAGTCGTAGTCAATTGTGAGATACAAATTGGTCTAACTTCTCAGGGAAAGCTAGTATTTGAAAATTGAATGTGTTTTTGGGCTTTTCAGACAGTGAGGAACATGAATATGTGTTTCTTTTGCAAATCTGAGTTCTGTTTCAAAAGTTACAGTTTCTGGCTGTATTGAGTCCTACTGCCAATTGTGAGATACAGATTGGTCTAACTTCTCAGGGAAAGGTCGAATTTGAAAATTGAATGTGTTTTTGGGCTTTTCACATAAACATGAATATGTGTTTCTATTGCAAATCTCTGTCAAAAGTTAAATTTTGTTGGTGAGTTGAGTCCTATTGCCAATTGTGAGATACAGATTGGACTAACTCCTCAGGTAAAGCTAGTGTTTGAAAACTGAATGTGTTTTGGGGCTTTTCAGACCGTGAAGAACATGAATATGTGTTTCTTTTGCAAATGTGAGCTGTGTTTCAGAATTTAAGTTTTCTGGCTGAGTAAAGTCCTACTGCCAGTTGTGAGATAGAAATTGGTCTAACTTCTCAGGGAAAGCTCGAATTTGAAAATTGAATGTGTTTTTGGGCTGTTCAGACGGTGAGGAACATGAATATGTGTTTCTTTAGCAAATCTGAGTTCTGTTTCAAAAGTTACATTTTCTGGCTGTATTGAGTCCTACTGCCAATTGTGAGATACAGGTCTCAGGGAAAGCTAGTGTTTGAAAAATGAATGTGTTTTGGGGCTCTTCAGAATACAGAGGAAAATAAATATGTGTTTCTTTTACAAATCTTTGTCAAAAGTTAAATTTTCTGGCTGAATTGAATCCTACTGCCAATTGTGAGATACAGATTGGTCTAACTCCTCAGGGAAAGCTAGTATTGGAAAATTGAATGTGTTCTTGGACTTTTCAGACAGAGGGGAACATGAATATGTGTTTCTTTTGCAAATCTGAGTTCCCTGTCAAAAGTTACGTTTTCACTGAACTGAGTCCTACTGCCAATTGTGAGAAACAGATTGGTCTAACTCCTCAGGGAAAGCTAGTATTTGAAAATTGAATGTGTTTTGGGGCTTTTCAGATAAACATGAATACATGTTTCTTTTGCAAATCTGTGTCAAAAGTTACATTTTCTGGTTGAATTGAGTCCTACTGCCAATTGTGAGATACAGATTGGTGCAACACCTCAGGGAAATCTAGTGTTTGAAATTGAATGTGTTTTGGGCCTTTTCAGATAAACATGAATATGTGTATCTTTTTCAAATCTCTGTCAAAAGTTAAATTTTCTGACTGAGTTGAGTCCTACTGCCAATTGTGAGATACAGATTGCTCTAACTCATCAGGGAAAGCTAGTATTTGAAAATTGAATGTGTTTTGGGGCTTTTCAGACTGTGAGGAACATGAATATGTGTTTCTTTAGCAAATCTGAGTTCTGTTTCAAAAGTTACATTTTCTGGCTGTATTGAGTCCTACTGCCAATTGTCAGATGCAGATTGGTGTAAATTCTCCAGGGAAAGGTCGAATTTGAAAATTGAATGTGTTTTTGGGCTTTTCAGAATACAGAGGAAAATGAATATGTGTTTCTTTTGTAAATTTGAGTTCTGTGACTTCTGTTGAGTTATATTTTCTGGCTGAATTGACTCCTACTGCCAATTGGGAGATACAGATTGGTCTAATTTCTCAGGGAAAGATCCAATTTGAAAACTGAATGTGTTTTAGGGCTTTTCAGACCGTGAGGAAAATGAATATGTGTTTCTTTTGCAAATCTGAGTTCTGTTTCAAAAGTTACAGTTTCTGGCTGTATTGAGTCCTACTGCCAATTGTGAGATACAGATTGGTCTAACTTCTCAGGGAAAGCTAGTATTTGAAAATTGAATGTGTTTTTGGGCTTTTCACATAAACATGAATATGTGTTTCTATTGCAAATCTCTGTCAAAAGTTAAATTTTGTTGGTGAGTTCAGTCCTTCTGCCAATTGTGAGATACAGATTGGTCTAACACCTCAGGGAAAGCTAGTGTTTGAAAATTGAATGTGTTTTTGGGCTTTTCAGACCGTGAAGAACATGAATATGTGTTTCTTTTGCAAATGTGAGCTGTGTTTCAGAATTTAAGTTTTCTGGCTGAGTAAAGTCCTACTGCCAGTTGTGAGATAGAAATTGGCCTAACCTCTCAGGGAAAGCTCGAATTTGAAAAATGAATGTGTTTTTGGGCTGTTCAGACTGTGAGGAACATGAATATGTGTTTCTTTAGCAAATCTGAGTTCTTTTCAAAAGTTACGTTTTCTGGATGAATTGAGCCCTACTGCCAATTGTGAGATACAGGTCTCAGGGAAAGCTAGTGTTTGAAAAATGAATGTGTTTTGGGGCTTTTCAGAATACAGAGGAAAATAAATATGTGTTTCTTTTGCAAATCTTTGTCAAAAGTTAAATTTTCTGGCTGAGTTGAATCCTACTGCCAATTGTGAGATACAGACTGGTCTAACTCCTCAGGGAAAGCTAGTATTTGAAAATTGAATGTGTTGTTGGACTTTTCAGAAAGAGGGGAACATGAATATGTGTTTCTTTTGCAAATCTGAGTTCCGTGTCAAAAGTTACGTTTTCACTGAACTGAGTCCTACTGCCAATTGTGAGAAACAGATTGGTCTAACTCCTCAGGGAAAGCTAGTATTTGAAAATTGAATGTGTTTTTGGGCTTTTCAGACCGTGAGGAACATGAATATGTGTTTCTTTAGCAAATCTGAGTTCTGTTTCAAAAGTTTCAAAATTTTCTGGCTGAGTTGGGTCCTCCTGCCAATTTTGAGATACAGATTGGACTAACTCCTCAGGTAAAGCTAGTGTTTGAAAACTGAATGTGTTTTAGGGCTTTTCAGACAGTGAGGAACATGAATATGTTTCTTTAGCAAATTGAGTTCTGTTTCAAAAGTTACATTTTCTGGCTGTATTGAGACCTACTGCCGATTGTGAGATACAGATTGGTCTAACTTCTCAGGAAAAGCTAGTATTTGAAAATTGAATGTGTTTTTGGGCTTTTCAGATAAACATGAATATGTGTTTCTTTTGCAAATCTGTGTCAAAAGTTAAATTTTCTGGCTGAGTTGAGTCCTACTGCCAATTGTGAGATACAGATTGGTCTAACTCATCAGGGAAAGCTAGTATTTGAAAATTGAATGTGTTTTGGGGCTTTTCAGACCGTGAGGAACATGAATATGTTTTTCTTTTACAAATGTGAGCTGTGTTTCAGAATTTAAGTTTTCTGGCTGAGTACAGTCCTACTGCCAATTGTGAGATACAAATTGGTCTAACTCCTCAGGGACAGCTAGTATTTGAAAATTGAATGTGTTTTTGGGCTTTTCAGATAAACATGATAATGTGTTTCTTTTGCAAATCTCTGTCAAAAGTTAAATTTTCTGGCTGAGTTGAGTCCTACTGCCAATTGTGAGATACAGATTGGACTAACTCCTCAGGTAAAGCTAGTGTTTGAAAACTGAATGTGTTTTGGGGTTTTTCAGATAAACATGAATACGTGTTTCTTTTGCAAATCTCTGTCAAAAGTTAAATTTTGTTGGTGAGTTGAGTCCTTCTGCCAATTGTGAGATACAGATTGGTCTAACTTCTAAGGGAAAGCTAGTATTTGAAAATTGAATGTGTTTTTGGGCTTTTCAGACCGTGAGGAACATGAATATGTGTTTCTTTAGCAAATCTGAGTTCTTTTCAAAAGTTACGTTTTCTGGATGAATTGAGCCCTACTGCCAATTGTGAGATACAGGTCTCAGGGAAAGCTAGTGTTTGAAAAATGAATGTGTTTTGGGGCTTTTCAGAATACAGAGGAAAATAAATATGTGTTTCTTTTGCAAATCTTTGTCAAAAGTTAAATTTTCTGGCTGAGTTGAATCCTACTGCCAATTGTGAGATACAGATTGTTCTAACTCCTCAGGGAAAGCTAGTATTTGAAAATTGAATGTGTTGTTCGACTTTTCAGAAAGAGGGGAACATGAATATGTGTTTCTTTTGCAAATCTGAGTTCCGTATCAAAAGTTACGTTTTCACTGAACTGAGTCCTACTGCCAATTGTGAGAAACAGATTGGTCTAACTCCTCAGGGAAAGCTAGTATTTGAAAATTGAATGTGTTTTTAGGCTTTTCAGACAGAGAGGAATATGAATGTGTTTCTTTGGAAATGTGTGTCAAAAGTTAAGTTTTCTGGCTGAGTTGAATCCTACTGCCAATTGTGAGATACAGATTGGTCTAACTCCTCAGGGAAAGCTAGTATTTGAAAATTGAATGTGTTTTGGGGCTTTTCAGATAAACATGAATACATGTTTCTTTTGCAAATCTGTGTCAAAAGTTACATTTTCTGGCTGAATTGAGTCCTACTGCCAATTGTGAGATACAGATTGGTGCAACACCTAAGGGAAAGCTAGTGTTTGAAATTGAATGTGTTTTGGGCCTTTTCAGATAAACATGAATATGTGTTTCTTTTGCAAATCTCTGTCAAAAGTTACATTTTCTGGCTGAGTTGAGTCCTACTGCCAATTGTGAGATACAGATTGGTCTAACTCATCAGGGGAAGCTAGTATTTGAAAATTGAATGTGTTTTGGGGCTTTTCAGACCGTGAGGAACATGAATATGTGTTTCTTTAGCAAATCTGAGTTCTGTTTCAAAAGTTTCAAAATTTTCTGGCTGAGTTGGGTCCTCCTGCCAATTTTGAGATACAGATTGGACTAACTCCTCGGGTAAAGCTAGGGTTTGAAAACTGAATGTGTTTTAGGGCTTTTCAGACAGTGAGGAACATGAATATGTGTTTCTTTAGCAAATTGAGTTCTGTTTCAAAAGTTACATTTTCTGGCTGTATTGAGACCTACTGCCGATTGTGAGATACAGATTGGTCTAACTTCTCAGGAAAAGCTAGTATTTGAAAATTGAATGTGTTTTTGGGCTTTTCAGATAAACATGAATATGTGTTTCTTTTGCAAATCTCTGTCAAAAGTTAAATTTCCTGGCTGAGTTGAGTCTTACTGCCAATTGTGAGATACAGATTGGACTAACTCCTCAGGTAAAGCTAGTGTTTGAAAACTGAATGTGTTTTGGGGCTTTTCAGATAAACATGAATACGTGTTTCTTTTGCAAATCTCTGTCAAAAGTTAAATTTTGTTGATGAGTTGAGTCCTTCTGCCAATTGTGAGATACAGATTGGTCTAACTTCTCAGGGAAAGCTAGTATTTGAAAATTGAATGTGTTTTTGGGCTTTTCAGACCGTGAAGAACATGAATATGTGTTTCTTTAGCAAATCTGAGTTCTTTTCAAAAGTTACGTTTTCTGGATGAATTGAGCCCTACTGCCAATTGTGAGATACAGGTCTCAGGGAAAGCTAGTGTTTGAAAAATGAATGTGTTTTGGGGCTTTTCAGAATACAGAGGAAAATAAATATGTGTTTCTTTTGCAAATCTTTGTCAAAAGTTAAATTTTCTGGCTGAGTTGAATCCTACTGCCAATTGTGAGATACAGATTGGTCTAACTCCTCAGGGAAAGCTAGTATTGGAAAATTGAATGTGTTGTTGGACTTTTCAGAAAGAGGGGAACATGAATATGTGTTTCTTTTGCAAATCTGAGTTCCGTATCAAAAGTTACGTTTTCACTGAACTGAGTCCTACTGCCAATTGTGAGAAACAGATTGGTCTAACTCCTCAGGGAAAGCTAGTATTTGAAAATTGAATGTGTTTTTGGGCTTTTCAGACAGAGAGGAATATGAATGTGTTTCTTTGGAAATGTGTGTCAAAAGTTAAGTTTTCTGGCTGAGTTGAATCCTACTGCCAATTGTGAGATACAGATTGGTCTAACTCCTCAGGGAAAGCTAGTATTTGAAAATTGAATGTGTTTTGGGGCTTTTCAGATAAACATGAATACATGTTTCTTTTGCAAATCTGTGTCAAAAGTTACATTTTCTGGCTGAATTGAGTCCTACTGCCAATTGTGAGATACAGATTGGTGCAACACCTCAGGGAAAGCTAGTGTTTGAAATTGAATGTGTTTTGGGCCTTTTCAGATAAACATGAATATGTGTTTCTTTTGCAAATCTCTGTCAAAAGTTACATTTTCTGGCTGAGTTGAGTCCTACTGCCAATTGTGAGATACAGATTGGTCTAACTCATCAGGGGAAGCTAGTATTTGAAAATTGAATGTGTTTTGGGGCTTTTCAGACCGTGAGGAACATGAATATGTGTTTCTTTAGCAAATCTGAGTTCTGTTTCAAAAGTTTCAAAATTTTCTGACTGAGTTGGGTCCTCCTGCCAATTTTGAGATACAGATTGGACTAACTCCTCGGGTAAAGCTAGGGTTTGAAAACTGAATGTGTTTTAGGGCTTTTCAGACAGTGAGGAACATGAATATGTGTTTCTTTAGCAAATTGAGTTCTGTTTCAAAAGTTACATTTTCTGGCTGTATTGAGACCTACTGCCGATTGTGAGATACAGATTGGTCTAACTTCTCAGGAAAAGCTAGTATTTGAAAATTGAATGTGTTTTTGGGCTTTTCAGATAAACATGAATATGTGTTTCTTTTGCAAATCTCTGTCAAAAGTTAAATTTCCTGGCTGAGTTGAGTCTTACTGCCAATTGTGAGATACAGATTGGACTAACTCCTCAGGTAAAGCTAGTGTTTGAAAACTGAATGTGTTTTGGGGCTTTTCAGATAAACATGAATACGTGTTTCTTTTGCAAATCTCTGTCAAAAGTTAAATTTTGTTGGTGAGTTGAGTCCTTCTGCCAATTGTGAGATACAGATTGGTCTAACTCATCAGGGGAAGCTAGTATTTGAAAATTGAATGTGTTTTGGGGCTTTTCAGACCGTGAGGAACATGAATATGTGTTTCTTTAGCAAATCTGAGTTCTGTTTCAAAAGTTTCAAAATTTTCTGGCTGAGTTGGGTCCTCCTGCCAATTTTGAGATACAGATTGGACTAACTCCTCAGGGAAAGCTAGTATTTGAAAATTGAATGTGTTTTGGGGCTTTTCAGATAAACATGAATACATGTTTCTTTTGCAAATCTGTGTCAAAAGTTACATTTTCTGGCTGAATTGAGTCCTACTGCCAATTGTGAGATACAGATTGGTGCAACACCTCAGGGAAAGCTAGTGTTTGAAATTGAATGTGTTTTGGGCCTTTTCAGATAAACATGAATATGTGTTTCTTTTGCAAATCTCTGTCAAAAGTTACATTTTCTGGCTGAGTTGAGTCCTACTGCCAATTGTGAGATACAGATTGGTCTAACTCATCAGGGGAAGCTAGTATTTGAAAATTGAATGTGTTTTGGGGCTTTTCAGACCGTGAGGAACATGAATATGTGTTTCTTTAGCAAATCTGAGTTCTGTTTCAAAAGTTTCAAAATTTTCTGGCTGAGTTGGGTCCTCCTGCCAATTTTGAGATACAGATTGGACTAACTCCTCGGGTAAAGCTAGGGTTTGAAAACTGAATGTGTTTTAGGGCTTTTCAGACAGTGAGGAACATGAATATGTGTTTCTTTAGCAAATTGAGTTCTGTTTCAAAAGTTACATTTTCTGGCTGTATTGAGACCTACTGCCGATTGTGAGATACAGATTGGTCTAACTTCTCAGGAAAAGCTAGTATTTGAAAATTGAATGTGTTTTTGGGCTTTTCAGATAAACATGAATATGTGTTTCTTTTGCAAATCTCTGTCAAAAGTTAAATTTCCTGGCTGAGTTGAGTCTTACTGCCAATTGTGAGATACAGATTGGACTAACTCCTCAGGTAAAGCTAGTGTTTGAAAACTGAATGTGTTTTGGGGCTTTTCAGATAAACATGAATACGTGTTTCTTTTGCAAATCTCTGTCAAAAGTTAAATTTTGTTGGTGAGTTGAGTCCTTCTGCCAATTGTGAGATACAGATTGGTCTAACTTCTCAGGGAAAGCTAGTATTTGAAAATTGAATGTGTTTTTGGGCTTTTCAGACCGTGAAGAACATGAATATGTGTTTCTTTAGCAAATCTGAGTTCTGTTTCAAAAGTTTCAAAATTTTCTGGCTGAGTTGGGTCCTCCTGCCAATTTTGAGATACAGATTGGACTAACTCCTCAGGTAAAGCTAGTGTTTGAAAACTGAATGTGTTTTAGGGCTTTTCAGACAGTGAGGAACATGAATATGTGTTTCTTTAGCAAATTGAGTTCTGTTTCAAAAGTTACATTTTCTGGCTGTATTGAGACCTACTGCCGATTGTGAGATACAGATTGGTCTAACTTCTCAGGAAAAGCTAGTATTTGAAAATTGAATGTGTTTTGGGCCTTTTCAGATAAACATGAATATGTGTTTCTTTTTCAAATCTCTGTCAAAAGTTAAATTTTCTGGCTGAGTTGAGTCCTTCTGCCAATTGTGAGATACAGATTGGTCTAACTTCTCAGGGAAAGCTAGTATTTGAATATTGAATGTGTTTTGGGGCTTTTCAGACCGTGAGGAACATGAATATGTTTTCCTTTTACAAATGTGAGCTGTGTTTCAGAATTTAAGTTTTCTGGCTGAGTACAGTCCTCCTGCCAATTTTGAGATACAGATTGGACTAACTCCTCAGGGACAGCTAGTATTTGAAAATTAAATGTGTTTTTGGGCTTTTCAGACCGTGAGGAACATGAATATGTGTTTCTTTAGCAAATCTGAGTTCTGTTTCAAAAGTTTCAAAATTTTCTGGCTGTATTGAGACCTACTGCCGATTGTGAGATACAGATTGGTCTAACTTCTCAGGAAAAGCTAGTATTTGAAAATTGAATGTGTTTTTGGGCTTTTCAGATAAACATGAATATGTGTTTCTTTTGCAAATCTCTGTCAAAAGTTAAATTTCCTGGCTGAGTTGAGTCTTACTGCCAATTGTGAGATACAGATTGGACTAACTCCTCAGGTAAAGCTAGTGTTTGAAAACTGAATGTGTTTTGGGGCTTTTCAGATAAACATGAATACGTGTTTCTTTTGCAAATCTCTGTCAAAAGTTAAATTTTGTTGGTGAGTTGAGTCCTTCTGCCAATTGTGAGATACAGATTGGTCTAACTTCTCAGGGAAAGCTAGTATTTGAAAATTGAATGTGTTTTTGGGCTTTTCAGACCGTGAAGAACATGAATATGTGTTTCTTTAGCAAATCTGAGTTCTGTTTCAAAAGTTTCAAAATTTTCTGGCTGAGTTGGGTCCTCCTGCCAATTTTGAGATACAGATTGGACTAACTCCTCAGGTAAAGCTAGTGTTTGAAAACTGAATGTGTTTTAGGGCTTTTCAGACAGTGAGGAACATGAATATGTGTTTCTTTAGCAAATTGAGTTCTGTTTCAAAAGTTACATTTTCTGGCTGTATTGAGACCTACTGCCGATTGTGAGATACAGATTGGTCTAACTTCTCAGGAAAAGCTAGTATTTGAAAATTGAATGTGTTTTGGGCCTTTTCAGATAAACATGAATATGTGTTTCTTTTTCAAATCTCTGTCAAAAGTTAAATTTTCTGGCTGAGTTGAGTGCTACTGCCAATTGTGAGATACAGATTGGTCTAACTCATCAGGGAAAGCTAGTATTTGAATATTGAATGTGTTTTGGGGCTTTTCAGACCGTGAAGAACATGAATATGTGTTTCTTTAGCACATCTGAGTTCTGTTTCAAAAGTTAAGTTTTCTGGATGAATTGAGCCCTACTGCCAATTGTGAGATACAGGTCTTAGGGAAAGCTAGTGTTTGAAAAATGAATGTGTTTTGGGGCTTTTCAGAATAGAGAGGAAAATAAATATGTGTTTCTTTTGCAAATCTTTGTCAAAAGTTAAATTTCTGGCTGAGTTGAATCCTACTGCCAATTGTGAGATACAGATTGGTCTAACTCCTCAGGGAAAGCTAGTATTGGAAAATTGAATGTGTTGTTGGACTTTTCAGACAGAGGGGAACATGAATATGTGTTTCTTTTGCAAATCTGAGTTCCGTGTCAAAAGTTACGTTTTCACTGAACTGAGTCCTACTGCCAATTGTGAGAAACAGATTGGTCTAACTCCTCAGGGAAAGCTAGTATTTGAAAATTGAATTGTTTTGGGGCTTTTCAGATAAACATGAATACATGTTTCTTTTGTAAATCTGTGTCAAAAGTTACATTTTCTGGCTGAATTGAGTCCTATTGCCAATTGTGAGATACAGATTGGTGCAACACCTCAGGGAAATCTAGTGTTTGAAATTGAATGTGTTTTGGGCCTTTTCAGATAAACATGAATATGTGTTTCTTTTTCAAATCTCTGTCAAAAGTTAAATTTTCTGGCTGAGTTGAGTCCTACTGCCAATTGTGAGATACAGATTGGTCTAACTCATCAGGGAAAGCTAGTATTTGAAAATTGAATGTGTTTGGGGGCTTTTCAGACCGTGAGGAACATGAATATGTTTTTCTTTTACAAATGTGAGCTGTGTTTCAGAATTTAAGTTTTCTGGCTGAGTACAGTCCTAATGCCAATTGTGAGATACAAATTGGTCTAACTCCTCAGGGACAGCTAGTATTTGAAAACTGAATGTGTTTTAGGGCTTTTCAGACAGTGAGGAACATGAATATGTGTTTCTTTAGCAAATTGAGTTCTGTTTCAAAAGTTACATTTTCTGGCTGTATTGAGACCTACTGCCAATTGTGAGATACAGATTGGTCTAACTCCTCAGGGACAGCTAGTATTTGAAAATTGAATGTGTTTTTGGGCTTTTCAGACAGAGAGGAATATGAATGTGTTTCTTTGGAAATGTGTGTCAAAAGTTAAGTTTTCTGGCTGAGTTGAATCCTACTGCCAATTGTGAGATACAGATTGGTCTAACTCCTCAGGGAAAGCTAGTATTTGAAAATTGAATGTGTTTTGGGGCTTTTCAGATAAACATGAATACATGTTTCTTTTGCAAATCTGTGTCAAAAGTTACATTTTCTGGCTGAATTGAGTCCTACTGCCAATTGTGAGATACAGATTGGTGCAAAACCTCAGGGAAAGCTAGTGTTTGAAATTGAATGTGTTTTGGGCCTTTTCAGATAAACATGAATATGTGTTTCTTTTGCAAATCTCTGTCAAAAGTTACATTTTCTGGCTGAGTTGAGTCCTACTGCCAATTGTGAGATACAGATTGGTCTAACTCATCAGGGGAAGCTAGTATTTGAAAATTGAATGTGTTTTGGGGCTTTTCAGACCGTGAGGAACATGAATATGTGTTTCTTTAGCAAATCTGAGTTCTGTTTCAAAAGTTTCAAAATTTTCTGGCTGAGTTGGGTCCTCCTGCCAATTTTGAGATACAGATTGGACTAACTCCTCGGGTAAAGCTAGTGTTTGAAAACTGAATGTGTTTTAGGGCTTTTCAGACAGTGAGGAACATGAATATGTGTTTCTTTAGCAAATTGAGTTCTGTTTCAAAAGTTACATTTTCTGGCTGTATTGAGACCTACTGCCGATTGTGAGATACAGATTGGTCTAACTTCTCAGGAAAAGCTAGTATTTGAAAATTGAATGTGTTTTTGGGCTTTTCAGATAAACATGAATATGTGTTTCATTTGCAAATCTCTGTCAAAAGTTAAATTTCCTGGCTGAGTTGAGTCTTACTGCCAATTGTGAGATACAGATTGGACTAACTCCTCAGGTAAAGCTAGTGTTTGAAAACTGAATGTGTTTTGGGGCTTTTCAGATAAACATGAATACGTGTTTCTTTTGCAAATCTCTGTCAAAAGTTAAATTTTGTTGGTGAGTTGAGTCCTTCTGCCAATTGTGAGATACAGATTGGTCTAACTTCTCAGGGAAAGCTAGTATTTGAAAATTGAATGTGTTTTTGGGCTTTTCAGACCGTGAAGAACATGAATATGTGTTTCTTTAGCAAATCTGAGTTCTGTTTCAAAAGTTTCAAAATTTTCTGGCTGAGTTGGGTCCTCCTGCCAATTTTGAGATACAGATTGGACTAACTCCTCAGGTAAAGCTAGTGTTTGAAAACTGAATGTGTTTTAGGGCTTTTCAGACAGTGAGGAACATGAATATGTGTTTCTTTAGCAAATTGAGTTCTGTTTCAAAAGTTACATTTTCTGGCTGTATTGAGACCTACTGCCGATTGTGAGATACAGATTGGTCTAACTTCTCAGGAAAAGCTAGTATTTGAAAATTGAATGTGTTTTGGGCCTTTTCAGATAAACATGAATATGTGTTTCTTTTTCAAATCTCTGTCAAAAGTTAAATTTTCTGGCTGAGTTGAGTGCTACTGCCAATTGTGAGATACAGATTGGTCTAACTCATCAGGGAAAGCTAGTATTTGAATATTGAATGTGTTTTGGGGCTTTTCAGACCGTGAGGAACATGAATATGTTTTCCTTTTACAAATGTGAGCTGTGTTTCAGAATTTAAGTTTTCTGGCTGAGTACAGTCCTCCTGCCAATTTTGAGATACAGATTGGACTAACTCCTCAGGGACAGCTAGTATTTGAAAATTGAATGTGTTTTTGGGCTTTTCAGACCGTGAGGAACATGAATATGTGTTTCTTTAGCAAATCTGAGTTCTGTTTCAAAAGTTTCAAAATTTTCTGGCTGAGTTGGGTCCTCCTGCCAATTTTGAGATACAGATTGGACTAACTCCTCAGGTAAAGCTAGTGTTTGAAAACTGAATGTGTTTTAGGGCTTTCCAGACAGTGAGGAACATGAATATGTGTTTCTTTAGCAAATTGAGTTCTGTTTCAAAAGTTACATTTTCTGGCTGTATTGAGACCTACTGCCGATTGTGAGATACAGATTGGTCTAACTTCTCAGGAAAAGCTAGTATTTGAAAATTGAATGTGTTTTGGGGCTTTTCAGATAAACATGAATATGTGTTTCTTTTGCAAATCTCTGTCAAAAGTTAAATTTTCTGGCTGAGTTGAGTCCTACTGCCAATTGTGAGATACAGATTGGACTAACTCCTCAGGTAAAGCTAGTGTTTGAAAACTGAATGTGTTTTTGGGCTTTTCAGACCGTGAAGAACATGAATATGTGTTTCTTTAGCAAATCTGAGTTCTGTTTCAAAAGTTAAGTTTTCTGGATGAATTGAGCCCTACTGCCAATTGTGAGATACAGGTCTTAGGGAAAGCTAGTATTTGAATATTGAATGTGTTTTGGGGCTTTTCAGACCGTGAGGAACATGAATATGTTTTCCTTTTACAAATGTGAGCTGTGTTTCAGAATTTAAGTTTTCTGGCTGAGTACAGTCCTCCTGCCAATTTTGAGATACAGATTGGACTAACTCCTCAGGGACAGCTAGTATTTGAAAATTGAATGTGTTTTTGGGCTTTTTTAGACCGTGAGGAACATGAATATGTGTTTCTTTAGCAAATCTGAGTTCTGTTTCAAAAGTTTCAAAATTTTCTGGCTGAGTTGGGTCCTCCTGCCAATTTTGAGATACAGATTGGACTAACTCCTCAGGTAAAGCTAGTGTTTGAAAACTGAATGTGTTTTAGGGCTTTCCAGACAGTGAGGAACATGAATATGTGTTTCTTTAGCAAATTGAGTTCTGTTTCAAAAGTTACATTTTCTGGCTGTATTGAGACCTACTGCCGATTGTGAGATACAGATTGGTCTAACTTCTCAGGAAAAGCTAGTATTTGAAAATTGAATGTGTTTTGGGGCTTTTCAGATAAACATGAATATGTGTTTCTTTTGCAAATCTCTGTCAAAAGTTAAATTTTCTGGCTGAGTTGAGTCCTACTGCCAATTGTGAGATACAGATTGGACTAACTCCTCAGGTAAAGCTAGTGTTTGAAAACTGAATGTGTTTTTGGGCTTTTCAGACCGTGAAGAACATGAATATGTGTTTCTTTAGCAAATCTGAGTTCTGTTTCAAAAGTTAAGTTTTCTGGATGAATTGAGCCCTACTGCCAATTGTGAGATACAGGTCTTAGGGAAAGCTAGTGTTTGAAAAATGAATGTGTTTTGGGGCTTTTCAGAATAGAGAGGAAAATAAATATGTGTTTCTTTTGCAAATCTTTGTCAAAAGTTAAATTTCTGGCTGAGTTGAATCCTACTGCCAATTGTGAGATACAGATTGGTCTAACTCCTCAGGGAAAGCTAGTATTGGAAAATTGAATGTGTTGTTGGACTTTTCAGACAGAGGGGAACATGAATATGTGTTTCTTTTGCAAATCTGAGTTCCGTGTCAAAAGTTACGTTTTCACTGAACAGAGTCCTACTGCCAATTGTGAGAAACAGATTGGTCTAACTCCTCAGGGAAAGCTAGTATTTGAAAATTGAATTGTTTTGGGGCTTTTCAGATAAACATGAATACATGTTTCTTTTGTAAATCTGTGTCAAAAGTTACATTTTCTGGCTGAATTGAGTCCTACTGCCAATTGTGAGATACAGATTGGTGCAACACCTCAGGGAAATCTAGTGTTTGAAATTGAATGTGTTTTGGGCCTTTTCAGATAAACATGAATATGTGTTTCTTTTTCAAATCTCTGTCAAAAGTTAAATTTTCTGGCTGAGTTGAGTCCTACTGCCAATTGTGAGATACAGATTGGTCTAACTCATCAGGGAAAGCTAGTATTTGAAAATTGAATGTGTTTGGGGGCTTTTCAGACCGTGAGGAACATGAATATGTTTTTCTTTTACAAATGTGAGCTGTGTTTCAGAATTTAAGTTTTCTGGCTGAGTACAGTCCTAATGCCAATTGTGAGATACAAATTGGTCTAACTCCTCAGGGACAGCTAGTATTTGAAAACTGAATGTGTTTTAGGGCTTTTCAGACAGTGAGGAACATGAATATATGTTTCTTTAGCAAATTGAGTTCTGTTTCAAAAGTTACATTTTCTGGCTGTATTGAGACCTACTTCCAATTGTGAGATACAGATTGGTCTAACTCCTCAGGGACAGCTAGTATTTGAAAATTGAATGTGTTTTTGGGCTTTTCAGACAGAGAGGAATATGAATGTGTTTCTTTGGAAATGTGTGTCAAAAGTTAAGTTTTCTGGCTGAGTTGAATCCTACTGCCAATTGTGAGATACAGATTGGTCTAACTCCTCAGGGAAAGCTAGTATTTGAAAATTGAATGTGTTTTGGGGCTTTTCAGATAAACATGAATACATGTTTCTTTTGCAAATCTGTGTCAAAAGTTACATTTTCTGGCTGAATTGAGTCCTACTGCCAATTGTGAGATACAGATTGGTGCAAAACCTCAGGGAAAGCTAGTGTTTGAAATTGAATGTGTTTTGGGCCTTTTCAGATAAACATGAATATGTGTTTCTTTTGCAAATCTCTGTCAATAGTTACATTTTCTGGCTGAGTTGAGTCCTACTGCCAATTGTGAGATACAGATTGGTCTAACTCATCAGGGGAAGCTAGTATTTGAAAATTGAATGTGTTTTGGGGCTTTTCAGACCGTGAGGAACATGAATATGTGTTTCTTTAGCAAATCTGAGTTCTGTTTCAAAAGTTTCAAAATTTTCTGGCTGAGTTGGGTCCTCCTGCCAATTTTGAGATACAGATTGGACTAACTCCTCGGGTAAAGCTAGTGTTTGAAAACTGAATGTGTTTTAGGGCTTTTCAGACAGTGAGGAACATGAATATGTGTTTCTTTAGCAAATTGAGTTCTGTTTCAAAAGTTACATTTTCTGGCTGTATTGAGACCTACTGCCGATTGTGAGATACAGATTGGTCTAACTTCTCAGGAAAAGCTAGTATTTGAAAATTGAATGTGTTTTTGGGCTTTTCAGATAAACATGAATATGTGTTTCTTTTGCAAATCTCTGTCAAAAGTTAAATTTCCTGGCTGAGTTGAGTCTTACTGCCAATTGTGAGATACAGATTGGACTAACTCCTCAGGTAAAGCTAGTGTTTGAAAACTGAATGTGTTTTGGGGCTTTTCAGATAAACATGAATACGTGTTTCTTTTGCAAATCTCTGTCAAAAGTTAAATTTTGTTGGTGAGTTGAGTCCTTCTGCCAATTGTGAGATACAGATTGGTCTAACTTCTCAGGGAAAGCTAGTATTTGAAAATTGAATGTGTTTTTGGGCTTTTCAGACCGTGAAGAACATGAATATGTGTTTCTTTAGCAAATCTGAGTTCTGTTTCAAAAGTTTCAAAATTTTCTGGCTGAGTTGGGTCCTCCTGCCAATTTTGAGATACAGATTGGACTAACTCCTCAGGTAAAGCTAGTGTTTGAAAACTGAATGTGTTTTAGGGCTTTTCAGACAGTGAGGAACATGAATGAATATGTGTTTCTTTAGCAAATTGAGTTCTGTTTCAAAAGTTACATTTTCTGGCTGTATTGAGACCTACTGCCGATTGTGAGATACAGATTGGTCTAACTTCTCAGGAAAAGCTAGTATTTGAAAATTGAATGTGTTTTGGGCCTTTTCAGATAAACATGAATATGTGTTTCTTTTTCAAATCTCTGTCAAAAGTTAAATTTTCTGGCTGAGTTGAGTGCTACTGCCAATTGTGAGATACAGATTGGTCTAACTTCTCAGGGAAAGCTAGTATTTGAAAATTGAATGTGTTTTGGGGCTTTTCAGACCGTGAGGAACATGAATATGTTTTCCTTTTACAAATGTGAGCTGTGTTTCAGAATTTAAGTTTTCTGGCTGAGTACAGTCCTACTGCCAATTGTGAGATACAAATTGGTCTAACTCCTCAGGGACAGCTAGTATTTGAAAATTGAATGTGTTTTGGGGCTTTTCAGATAAACATGAATATGTGTTTCTTTTGCAAATCTCTGTCAAAAGTTAAATTTTCTGGCTGAGTTGAGTCCTACTGCCAATTGTGAGATACAGATTGGACTAACTCCTCAGGTAAAGCTAGTGTTTGAAAACTGAATGTGTTTTTGGGCTTTTCAGACCGTGAAGAACATGAATATGTGTTTCTTTAGCAAATCCGAGTTCTGTTTCAAAAGTTAAGTTTTCTGGATGAATTGAGCCCTACTGCCAATTGTGAGATACAGGTCTTAGGGAAAGCTAGTGTTTGAAAAATGAATGTGTTTTGGGGCTTTTCAGAATAGAGAGGAAAATAAATATGTGTTTCTTTTGCAAATCTTTGTCAAAAGTTAAATTTCTGGCTGAGTTGAATCCTACTGCCAATTGTGAGATACAGATTGGTCTAACTCCTCAGGGAAAGCTAGTATTGGAAAATTGAATGTGTTGTTGGACTTTTCAGACAGAGGGGAACATGAATATGTGTTTCTTTTGCAAATCTGAGTTCCGTGTCAAAAGTTACGTTTTCACTGAACTGAGTCCTACTGCCAATTGTGAGAAACAGATTGGTCTAACTCCTCAGGGAAAGCTAGTATTTGAAAATTGAATTGTTTTGGGGCTTTTCAGATAAACATGAATACATGTTTCTTTTGTAAATCTGTGTCAAAAGTTACATTTTCTGGCTGAATTGAGTCCTACTGCCAATTGTGAGATACAGATTGGTGCAACACCTCAGGGAAATCTAGTGTTTGAAATTGAATGTGTTTTGGGCCTTTTCAGATAAACATGAATATGTGTTTCTTTTTCAAATCTCTGTCAAAAGTTAAATTTTCTGGCTGAGTTGAGTCCTACTGCCAATTGTGAGATACAGATTGGTCTAACTCATCAGGGAAAGCTAGTATTTGAAAATTGAATGTGTTTGGGGGCTTTTCAGACCGTGAGGAACATGAATATGTTTTTCTTTTACAAATGTGAGCTGTGTTTCAGAATTTAAGTTTTCTGGCTGAGTACAGTCCTAATGCCAATTGTGAGATACAAATTGGTCTAACTCCTCAGGGACAGCTAGTATTTGAAAACTGAATGTGTTTTAGGGCTTTTCAGACAGTGAGGAACATGAATATGTGTTTCTTTAGCAAATTGAGTTCTGTTTCAAAAGTTACATTTTCTGGCTGTATTGAGACCTACTGCCAATTGTGAGATACAGATTGGTCTAACTCCTCAGGGACAGCTAGTATTTGAAAATTGAATGTGTTTTTGGGCTTTTCAGACAGAGAGGAATATGAATGTGTTACTTTGGAAATGTGTGTCAAAAGTTAAGTTTTCTGGCTGAGTTGAATCCTACTGCCAATTGTGAGATACAGATTGGTCTAACTCCTCAGGGAAAGCTAGTATTTGAAAATTGAATGTGTTTTGGGGCTTTTCAGATAAACATGAATACATGTTTCTTTTGCAAATCTGTGTCAAAAGTTACATTTTCTGGCTGAATTGAGTCCTACTGCCAATTGTGAGATACAGATTGGTGCAAAACCTCAGGGAAAGCTAGTGTTTGAAATTGAATGTGTTTTGGGCCTTTTCAGATAAACATGAATATGTGTTTCTTTTGCAAATCTCTGTCAAAAGTTACATTTTCTGGCTGAGTTGAGTCCTACTGCCAATTGTGAGATACAGATTGGTCTAACTCATCAGGGGAAGCTAGTATTTGAAAATTGAATGTGTTTTGGGGCTTTTCAGACCGTGAGGAACATGAATATGTGTTTCTTTAGCAAATCTGAGTTCTGTTTCAAAAGTTTCAAAATTTTCTGGCTGAGTTGGGTCCTCCTGCCAATTTTGAGATACAGATTGGACTAACTCCTCGGGTAAAGCTAGTGTTTGAAAACTGAATGTGTTTTAGGGCTTTTCAGACAGTGAGGAACATGAATATGTGTTTCTTTAGCAAATTGAGTTCTGTTTCAAAAGTTACATTTTCTGGCTGTATTGAGACCTACTGCCGATTGTGAGATACAGATTGGTCTAACTTCTCAGGAAAAGCTAGTATTTGAAAATTGAATGTGTTTTTGGGCTTTTCAGATAAACATGAATATGTGTTTCTTTTGCAAATCTCTGTCAAAAGTTAAATTTCCTGGCTGAGTTGAGTCTTACTGCCAATTGTGAGATACAGATTGGACTAACTCCTCAGGTAAAGCTAGTGTTTGAAAACTGAATGTGTTTTGGGGCTTTTCAGATAAACATGAATACGTGTTTCTTTTGCAAATCTCTGTCAAAAGTTAAATTTTGTTGGTGAGTTGAGTCCTTCTGCCAATTGTGAGATACAGATTGGTCTAACTTCTCAGGGAAAGCTAGTATTTGAAAATTGAATGTGTTTTTGGGCTTTTCAGACCGTGAAGAACATGAATATGTGTTTCTTTAGCAAATCTGAGTTCTGTTTCAAAAGTTTCAAAATTTTCTGGCTGAGTTGGGTCCTCCTGCCAATTTTGAGATACAGATTGGACTAACTCCTCAAGTAAAGCTAGTGTTTGAAAACTGAATGTGTTTTAGGGCTTTTCAGACAGTGAGGAACATGAATATGTGTTTCTTTAGCAAATTGAGTTCTGTTTCAAAAGTTACATTTTCTGGCTGTATTGAGACCTACTGCCGATTGTGAGATACAGATTGGTCTAACTTCTCAGGAAAAGCTAGTATTTGAAAATTGAATGTGTTTTGGGCCTTTTCAGATAAACATGAATATGTGTTTCTTTTTCAAATCTCTGTCAAAAGTTAAATTTTCTGGCTGAGTTGAGTGCTACTGCCAATTGTGAGATATAGATTGGTCTAACTCATCAGGGAAAGCTAGTATTTGAAAATTGAATGTGTTTTGGGGCTTTTCAGACCGTGAGGAACATGAATATGTTTTCCTTTTACAAATGTGAGCTGTGTTTCAGAATTTAAGTTTTCTGGCTGAGTACAGTCCTACTGCCAATTGTGAGATACAAATTGGTCTAACTCCTCAGGGACAGCTAGTATTTGAAAATTGAATGTGTTTTTGGGCTTTTCAGACCGTGAGGAACATGAATATGTGTTTCTTTAGCAAATCTGAGTTCTGTTTCAAAAGTTTCAAAATTTTCTGGCTGAGTTGGGTCCTCCTGCCAATTTTGAGATACAGATTGGACTAACTCCTCAGGTAAAGCTAGTGTTTGAAAACTGAATGTGTTTTAGGGCTTTCCAGACAGTGAGGAACATGAATATGTGTTTCTTTAGCAAATTGAGTTCTGTTTCAAAAGTTACATTTTCTGGCTGTATTGAGACCTACTGCCGATTGTGAGATACAGATTGGTCTAACTTCTCAGGAAAAGCTAGTATTTGAAAATTGAATGTGTTTTGGGGCTTTTCAGATAAACATGAATATGTGTTTCTTTTGCAAATCTCTGTCAAAAGTTAAATTTTCTGGCTGAGTTGAGTCCTACTGCCAATTGTGAGATACAGATTGGGCTAACTCCTCAGGTAAAGCTAGTGTTTGAAAACTGAATGTGTTTTTGGGCTTTTCAGACCGTGAAGAACATGAATATGTGTTTCTTTAGCAAATCTGAGTTCTGTTTCAAAAGTTAAGTTTTCTGGATGAATTGAGCCCTACTGCCAATTGTGAGATACAGGTCTTAGGGAAAGCTAGTGTTTGAAAAATGAATGTGTTTTGGGGCTTTTCAGAATAGAGAGGAAAATAAATATGTGTTTCTTTTGCAAATCTTTGTCAAAAGTTAAATTTCTGGCTGAGTTGAATCCTACTGCCAATTGTGAGATACAGATTGGTCTAACTCCTCAGGGAAAGCTAGTATTGGAAAATTGAATGTGTTGTTGGACTTTTCAGACAGAGGGGAACATGAATATGTGTTTCTTTTGCAAATCTGAGTTCCGTGTCAAAAGTTACGTTTTCACTGAACTGAGTCCTACTGCCAATTGTGAGAAACAGATTGGTCTAACTCCTCAGGGAAAGCTAGTATTTGAAAATTGAATTGTTTTGGGGCTTTTCAGATAAACATGAATACATGTTTCTTTTGTAAATCTGTGTCAAAAGTTACATTTTCTGGCTGAATTGAGTCCTACTGCCAATTGTGAGATACAGATTGGTGCAACACCTCAGGGAAATCTAGTGTTTGAAATTGAATGTGTTTTGGGCCTTTTCAGATAAACATGAATATGTGTTTCTTTTTCAAATCTCTGTCAAAAGTTAAATTTTCTGGCTGAGTTGAGTCCTACTGCCAATTGTGAGATACAGATTGGTCTAACTCATCAGGGAAAGCTAGTATTTGAAAATTGAATGTGTTTGGGGGCTTTTCAGACCGTGAGGAACATGAATATGTTTTTCTTTTACAAATGTGAGCTGTGTTTCAGAATTTAAGTTTTCTGGCTGAGTACAGTCCTAATGCCAATTGTGAGATACAAATTGGTCTAACTCCTCAGGGACAGCTAGTATTTGAAAACTGAATGTGTTTTAGGGCTTTTCAGACAGTGAGGAACATGAATATGTGTTTCTTTAGCAAATTGAGTTCTGTTTCAAAAGTTACATTTTCTGGCTGTATTGAGACCTACTGCCAATTGTGAGATACAGATTGGTCTAACTCCTCAGGGACAGCTAGTATTTGAAAATTGAATGTGTTTTTGGGCTTTTCAGACAGAGAGGAATATGAATGTGTTTCTTTGGAAATGTGTGTCAAAAGTTAAGTTTTCTGGCTGAGTTGAATCCTACTGCCAATTGTGAGATACAGATTGGTCTAACTCCTCAGGGAAAGCTAGTATTTGAAAATTGAATGTGTTTTGGGGCTTTTCAGATAAACATGAATACATGTTTCTTTTGCAAATCTGTGTCAAAAGTTACATTTTCTGGCTGAATTGAGTCCTTCTGCCAATTGTGAGATACAGATTGGTGCAACACCTCAGGGAAAGCTAGTGTTTGAAATTGAATGTGTTTTGGGCCTTTTCAGATAAACATGAATATGTGTTTCTTTTGCAAATCTCTGTCAAAAGTTACATTTTCTGGCTGAGTTGAGTCCTACTGCCAATTGTGAGATACAGATTGGTCTAACTCATCAGGGGAAGCTAGTATTTGAAAATTGAATGTGTTTTGGGGCTTTTCAGACCGTGAGGAACATGAATATGTGTTTCTTTAGCAAATCTGAGTTCTGTTTCAAAAGTTTCAAAATTTTCTGGCTGAGTTGGGTCCTCCTGCCAATTTTGAGATACAGATTGGACTAACTCCTCAGGTAAAGCTAGTGTTTGAAAACTGAATGTGTTTTAGGGCTTTTCAGACAGTGAGGAACATGAATATGTGTTTCTTTAGCAAATTGAGTTCTGTTTCAAAAGTTACATTTTCTGGCTGTATTGAGACCTACTGCCGATTGTGAGATACAGATTGGTCTAACTTCTCAGGAAAAGCTAGTATTTGAAAATTGAATGTGTTTTTGGGCTTTTCAGATAAACATGAATATGTGTTTCTTTTGCAAATCTCTGTCAAAAGTTAAATTTCCTGGCTGAGTTGAGTCTTACTGCCAATTGTGAGATACAGATTGGACTAACTCCTCAGGTAAAGCTAGTGTTTGAAAACTGAATGTGTTTTGGGGCTTTTCAGATAAACATGAATACGTGTTTCTTTTGCAAACCTCTGTCAAAAGTTAAATTTTGTTGGTGAGTTGAGTCCTTCTGCCAATTGTGAGATACAGATTGGTCTAACTTCTCAGGGAAAGCTAGTATTTGAAAATTGAATGTGTTTTTGGGCTTTTCAGACCGTGAAGAACATGAATATGTGTTTCTTTAGCAAATCTGAGTTCTGTTTCAAAAGTTTCAAAATTTTCTGGCTGAGTTGGGTCCTCCTGCCAATTTTGAGATACAGATTGGACTAACTCCTCAGGTAAAGCTAGTTTTTGAAAACTGAATGTGTTTTAGGGCTTTTCAGACAGTGAGGAACATGAATATGTGTTTCTTTAGCAAATTGAGTTCTGTTTCAAAAGTTACATTTTCTGGCTGTATTGAGACCTACTGCCGATTGTGAGATACAGATTGGTCTAACTTCTCAGGAAAAGCTAGTATTTGAAAATTGAATGTGTTTTGGGCCTTTTCAGATAAACATGAATATGTGTTTCTTTTTCAAATCTCTGTCAAAAGTTAAATTTTCTGGCTGAGTTGAGTGCTACTGCCAATTGTGAGATACAGATTGGTCTAACTCATCAGGGAAAGCTAGTATTTGAAAATTGAATGTGTTTTGGGGCTTTTCAGACCGTGAGGAACATGAATATGTTTTCCTTTTACAAATGTGAGCTGTGTTTCAGAATTTAAGTTTTCTGGCTGAGTACAGTCCTCCTGCCAATTTTGAGATACAGATTGGACTAACTCCTCAGGTAAAGCTAGTGTTTGAAAACTGAATGTGTTTTAGGGCTTTCCAGACAGTGAGGAACATGAATATGTGTTTCTTTAGCAAATTGAGTTCTGTTTCAAAAGTTACATTTTCTGGCTGTATTGAGACCTACTGCCGATTGTGAGATACAGATTGGTCTAACTTCTCAGGAAAAGCTAGTATTTGAAAATTGAATGTGTTTTGGGGCTTTTCAGATAAACATGAATATGTGTTTCTTTTGCAAATCTCTGTCAAAAGTTAAATTTTCTGGCTGAGTTGAGTCCTACTGCCAATTGTGAGATACAGATTGGACTAACTCCTCAGGTAAAGCTAGTGTTTGAAAACTGAATGTGTGTTTGGGCTTTTCAGACCGTGAAGAACATGAATATGTGTTTCTTTAGCAAATCTGAGTTCTGTTTCAAAAGTTAAGTTTTCTGGATGAATTGAGCCCTACTGCCAATTGTGAGATACAGGTCTTAGGGAAAGCTAGTGTTTGAAAAATGAATGTGTTTTGGGGCTTTTCAGAATAGAGAGGAAAATAAATATGTGTTTCTTTTGCAAATCTTTGTCAAAAGTTAAATTTCTGGCTGAGTTGAATCCTACTGCCAATTGTGAGATACAGATTGGTCTAACTCCTCAGGGAAAGCTAGTATTGGAAAATTGAATGTGTTGTTGGACTTTTCAGACAGAGGGGAACATGAATATGTGTTTCTTTTGCAAATCTGAGTTCCGTGTCAAAAGTTACGTTTTCACTGAACTGAGTCCTACTGCCAATTGTGAGAAACAGATTGGTCTAACTCCTCATGGAAAGCTAGTATTTGAAAATTGAATTGTTTTGGGGCTTTTCAGATAAACATGAATACATGTTTCTTTTCTAAATCTGTGTCAAAAGTTACATTTTCTGGCTGAATTGAGTCCTACTGCCAATTGTGAGATACAGATTGGTGCAACACCTCAGGGAAATCTAGTGTTTGAAATTGAATGTGTTTTGGGCCTTTTCAGATAAACATGAATATGTGTTTCTTTTTCAAATCTCTGTCAAAAGTTAAATTTTCTGGCTGAGTTGAGTCCTTCTGCCAATTGTGAGATACAGATTGGTCTAACTTCTCAGGGAAAGCTAGTATTTGAAAATTGAATGTGTTTTTGGGCTTTTCAGACCGTGAAGAACATGAATATGTGTTTCTTTAGCAAATCTGAGTTCTGTTTCAAAAGTTTCAAAATTTTCTGGCTGAGTTGGGTCCTCCTGCCAATTTTGAGATACAGATTGGACTAACTCCTCACGTAAAGCTAGTGTTTGAAAACTGAATGTATTTTAGGGCTTTTCAGACAGTGAGGAACATGAATATGTGTTTCTTTAGCAAATTGAGTTCTGTTTCAAAAGTTACATTTTCTGGCTGTATTGAGACCTACTGCCGATTGTGAGATACAGATTGGTCTAACTTCTCAGGAAAAGCTAGTATTTGAAAATTGAATGTGTTTTGGGCCTTTTCAGATAAACATGAATATGTGTTTCTTTTTCAAATCTCTGTCAAAAGTTAAATTTTCTGGCTGAGTTGAGTCCTACTGCCAATTGTGAGATACAGATTGGTCTAACTCATCAGGGAAAGCTAGTATTTGAAAATTGAATGTGTTTTGGGGCTTTTCAGACCGTGAGGAACATGAATATGTTTTCCTTTTACAAATGTGAGCTGTGTTTCAGAATTTACGTTTTCTGGCTGAGTACAGTCCTACTGCCAATTGTGAGATACAAATTGGTCTAACTCCTCAGGGACAGCTAGTATTTGAAAATTGAATGTGTTTTTGGGCTTTTCAGACCGTGAGGAACATGAATACGTGTTTCTTTAGCAAATCTGAGTTCTGTTTCAAAAGTTTCAAAATTTTCTGGCTGAGTTGGGTCCTCCTGCCAATTTTGAGATACAGATTGGACTAACTCCTCAGGTAAAGCTAGTGTTTGAAAACTGAATGTGTTTTAGGGCTTTTCAGACAGTGAGGAACATGAATATGTGTTTCTTTAGCAAATTGAGTTCTGTTTCAAAAGTTACATTTTCTGGCTGAATTGAGTCCTACTGCCAATTGTGAGATACAGATTGGTGCAACACCTCAGGGAAATCTAGTGTTTGAAGTTGAATGTGTTTTGGGCCTTTTCAGATAAACATGAATATGTGTTTCTTTTTCAAATCTCTGTCAAAAGTTAAATTTTCTGGCTGAGTTGAGTCCTACTGCCAATTGTGAGATAGAAATTGGTCTAACTCCTCAGGGAAAGCTAGTATTTGAAAATTGAATGTGTTTTTGGGCTTTTCAGATCGTGAGGAACATGATTAAATCATGTTCAAATCAGATTAAATCAAATCTGAGTTCTGTTTCAAAACAGAACTTTTCAGACACAGAGGAACATGAATATATGTTTCTTTTACAAATTGTGTCAAAAGTTACATTTTCTGGCTGAATTGAGTCGTAGTCAATTGTGAGATACAAATTGGTCTAACTTCTCAGGGACAGCTAGTATTTGAAAATTGAATGTGTTTTTGGGCTTTTCAGACCGTGAGGAACATGAATATGTGTTTCTTTAGCAAATCTGAGTTTTGTTTCAAAAGTTTCAAAAGTTTCTGGCTGAGTTGGGTCCTCCTGCCAATTTTGAGATACAGATTGGACTAACTCCTCAGGTAAAGCTAGTGTTTGAAAACTGAATGTGTTTTAGGGCTTTTCAGACAGTGAGGAACATGAATATGTGTTTCTTTAGCAAATTGAGTTCTGTTTCAAAAGTTACATTTTCTGGCCTTATTGAGACCTACTGCCGATTGTGAGATACAGATTGGTCTAACTTCTCAGGAAAAGCTAGTATTTGAAAATTGAATGTGTTTTGGGGCTTTTCAGATAAACATGAATATGTGTTTCTTTTGCAAATCTCTGTCAAAAGTTAAATTTTCTGGCTGAGTTGAGTCCTACTGCCAATTGTGAGATACAGATTGGACTAACTCCTCAGGTAAAGCTAGTGTTTGAAAACTGAATGTGTTTTTGGGCTTTTCAGACCGTGAAGAACATGAATATGTGTTTCTTTAGAAAATCTGAGTTCTGTTTCAAAAGTTAAGTTTTCTGGATGAATTGAGCCCTACTGCCAATTGTGAGATACAGGTCTTAGGGAAAGCTAGTGTTTGAAAAATGAATGTGTTTTGGGGCTTTTCAGAATAGAGAGGAAAATAAATATGTGTTTCTTTTGCAAATCTTTGTCAAAAGTTAAATTTCTGGCTGAGTTGAATCCTACTGCCAATTGTGAGATACAGATTGGTCTAACTCCTCAGGGAAAGCTAGTATTGGAAAATTGAATGTGTTGTTGGACTTTTCAGACAGAGGGGAACATGAATATGTGTTTCTTTTGCAAATCTGAGTTCCGTGTCAAAAGTTACGTTTTCACTGAACTGAGTCCTACTGCCAATTGTGAGAAACAGATTGGTCTAACTCCTCAGGGAAAGCTAGTATTTGAAAATTGAATTGTTTTGGGGCTTTTCAGATAAACATGAATACATGTTTCTTTTGTAAATCTGTGTCAAAAGTTACATTTTCTGGCTGAATTGAGTCCTACTGCCAATTGTGAGATACAGATTGGTGCAACACCTCAGGGAAATCTAGTGTTTGAAGTTGAATGTGTTTTGGGCCTTTTCAGATAAACATGAATATGTGTTTCTTTTTCAAATCTCTGTCAAAAGTTAAATTTTCTGGCTGAGTTGAGTCCTACTGCCAATTGTGAGATAGAAATTGGTCTAACTCCTCAGGGAAAGCTAGTATTTGAAAATTGAATGTGTTTTTGGGCTTTTCAGATCGTGAGGAACATGATTAAATCATGTTCAAATCAGATTAAATCAAATCTGAGTTCTGTTTCAAAACAGAACTTTTCAGACACAGAGGAACATGAATATATGTTTCTTTTACAAATTGTGTCAAAAGTTACATTTTCTGGCTGAATTGAGTCGTAGTCAATTGTGAGATACAAATTGGTCTAACTTCTCAGGGACAGCTAGTATTTGAAAATTGAATGTGTTTTTGGGCTTTTCAGACCGTGAGGAACATGAATATGTGTTTCTTTAGCAAATCTGAGTTTTGTTTCAAAAGTTTCAAAATTTTCTGGCTGAGTTGGGTCCTCCTGCCAATTTTGAGATACAGATTGGACTAACTCCTCAGGTAAAGCTAGTGTTTGAAAACTGAATGTGTTTTAGGGCTTTTCAGACAGTGAGGAACATGAATATGTGTTTCTTTAGCAAATTGAGTTCTGTTTCAAAAGTTACATTTTCTGGCCTTATTGAGACCTACTGCCGATTGTGAGATACAGATTGGTCTAACTTCTCAGGAAAAGCTAGTATTTGAAAATTGAATGTGTTTTTGGGCTTTTCAGATAAACATGAATATGTGTTTCTTTTGCAAATCTATGTCAAAAGTTAAATTTCCTGGCTGAGTTGAGTCCTACTGCCAATTGTGAGATACAGATTGGACTAACTCCTCAGGTAAAGCTAGAGTTTGAAAACTGAATGTGTTTTGGGGCTTTTCAGATAAACATGAATACGTGTTTCTTTTGCAAATCTCTGTCAAAAGTTAAATTTTGTTGGTGAGTTGAGTCCTTCTGCCAATTGTGAGATACAGATTGGTCTAACTTCTCAGGGAAAGCTAGTGTTTGAAAAATGAATGTGTTTTGGGGCTTTTCAGAATAGAGAGGAAAATAAATATGTGTTTCTTTTGCAAATCTTTGTCAAAAGTTAAATTTTCTGGCTGAGTTGAATCCTACTGCCAATTGTGAGATACAGATTGGTCTAACTCCTCAGGGAAAGCTAGTATTTGAAAATTGAATGTGTTTTGGGGCTTTTCAGATAAACATGAATACATGTTTCTTTTGCAAATCTGTGTCAAAAGTTACATTTTCTGGCTGAATTGAGTCCTACTGCCAATTGTGAGATACAGATTGGTGCAACACCTCAGGGAAAGCTAGTGTTTGAAATTGAATGTGTTTTGGGCCTTTTCAGATAAACATGAATATGTGTTTCTTTTGCAAATCTCTGTCAAAAGTTAAATTTTCTGGCTGAGTTGAGTCCTACTGCCAATTGTGAGATACAGATTGGTCTCACTCATCAGGGAAAGCTAGTATTTGAAAATTGAATGTGTTTTGGGGCTTTTCAGACCGTGAGGAACATGAATATGTTTTTCTTTTACAAATGTGAGCTGTGTTTCAGAATTTAAGTTTTCTGGCTGAGTACAGTCCTACTGCCAATTGTGAGATACAAATTGGTCTAACTCCTCAGGGACAGCTAGTATTTGAAAATTGAATGTGTTTTTGGGCTTTTCAGACCGTGAGGAACATGAATATGTGTTTCTTTAGAAAATTGAGTTCTGTTTCAAAAGTTTCAAAATTTTCTGGCTGTATTGAGACCTACTGCCAATTGTGAGATACAGATTGGTCTAACTTCTCAGGAAAAGCTAGTATTTGAAAATTGAATGTGTTTTTGGGCTTTTCAGATAAACATGAATATGTGTTTCTTTTGCAAATCTCTGTCAAAAGTTAAATTTTCTGGCTGAGTTGAGTCCTACTGCCAATTGTGAGATACAGATTGGACTAACTCCTCAGGTAAAGCTAGTGTTTGAAAACTGAATGTGTTTTGGGGCTTTTCAGATAAACATGAATACGTGTTTCTTTTGCAAATCTCTGTCAAAAGTTAAATTTTCTGGCTGAGTTGAGTCCTTCTGCCAATTGTGAGATACAGATTGGTCTAACTTCTCAGGGAAAGCTAGTATTTGAAAATTGAATGTGTTTTTGGGCTTTTCAGACCGTGAAGAACATGAACATGTGTTTCTTTTGCAAATGTGAGCTGTGTTTCAGAATTTAAGTTTTCTGGCTGAGTAAAGTCCTACTGCCAGTTGTGAGATAGAAATTGGTCTAACTTCTCAGGGAGAAACACATATGTGTTTGTCAAAAGTTAAGTTTTCTGGCTGAGTTGAATCCTACTGCCAATTGTGAGATACAGATTGGTCTAACTCCTCAGGGAAATCTAGTATTGGAAAATTGAATGTGTTGTTGGACTTTTCAGACAGAGGGGAACATGAATATGTGTTTCTTTTGCAAATCTGAGTTCCGTGTCAAAAGTTACGTTTTCACTGAACTGAGTCCTACTGCCAATTGTGAGAAACAGATTGGTCTAACTCCTCAGGGAAAGCTAGTATTTGAAAATTGAATGTGTTTTGGGGCTTTTCAGATAAACATGAATACATGTTTCTTTTGCAAATCTGTGTCAAAAGTTACATTTTCTGGCTGAATTGAGTCCTACTGCCAATTGTGAGATACAGATTGGTCTAACTCATCAGGGAAAGCTAGTATTTGAAAATTGAATGTGTTTTGGGGCTTTTCAGACCGTGAGGAACATGAATATGTTTTTCTTTTACAAATGTGAGCTGTGTTTCAGAATTTAAGTTTTCTGGCTGAGTTGAGTCCTACTGCCAATTGTGAGATAGAAATTGGTCTAACTCCTCAGGGACAGCTAGTATTTGAAAATTGAATGTGTTTTGGGGCTTTTCAGACCGTGAGGAACATGAATACATGTTTCTTTAGCAAATCTGAGTTCTGTTTCAAAAGTTTCAAAATTTTCTGGCTGAGTTGGGTCCTACTGCCAATTTTGAGATACAGATTGGACTAACTCCTCAGGGAAAGCTAGTATTTGAAAATTGAATGTGTTTTTGGGCTTTTCAGAGAGAGAGGAATATGAATGTGTTTCTTTGGAAATGTGTGTCAAAAGTTACATTTTCTGGCTGTATTGAGACCTACTGCCGATTGTGAGATACAGATTGGTCTAACTCCTCAGGGAAAGCTAGTATTTGAAAATTGAATGTGTTTTGGGGCTTTTCAGATAAACATGAATACATGTTTCTTTTGCAAATCTGTGTCAAAAGTTACATTTTCTGGCTGAATTGAGTCCTACTGCCAATTGTGAGATACAGATTGGTGCAACACTTCAGGGAAAGCTAGTGTTTGAAATTGAATGTGTTTTGGGCCTTTTCAGATAAACATGAATATGTGTTTCTTTTGCAAATCTCTGTCAAAAGTTAAATTTTCTGGCTGAGTTGAGTCCTACTGCCAATTGTGAGATACAGATTGGTCTCACTAATCAGGGAAAGCTAGTATTTGAAAATTGAATGTGTTTTGGGGCTTTTCAGACCGTGAGGAACATGAATATGTTTTCCTTTTACAAATGTGAGCTGTGTTTCAGAATTTAAGTTTTCTGGCTGAGTACAGTCCTACTGCCAATTGTGAGATACAAATTGGTCTAACTCCTCAGGGACAGCTAGTATTTGAAAATTGAATGTGTTTTTGGGCTTTTCAGACAGTGAGGAACATGAATATGTGTTTCTTTAGCAAATCTGAGTTCTGTTTCAAAAGTTTCAAAATTTTCTGGCTGAGTTGGGTCCTCCTGCCAATTTTGAGATACAGATTGGACTAACTCCTCAGGTAAAGCTAGTGTTTGAAAACTGAATGTGTTTTAGGGCTTTTCAGACAGTGAGGAACATGAATATGTGTTTCTTTAGCAAATTGAGTTCTGTTTCAAAAATTAAATTTTCTGGCTGTATTGAGACCTACTGCCGATTGTGAGATACAGATTGGTCTAACTTCTCAGGAAAAGCTAGTATTTGAAAATTGAATGTGTTTTGGGGCTTTTCAGATAAACATGAATATGTGTTTCTTTTGCAAATCTATGTCAAAAGTTAAATTTCCTGGCTGAGTTGAGTCCTACTGCCAATTGTGAGATACAGATTGGACTAACTCCTCAGGTAAAGCTAGAGTTTGAAAACTGAATGTGTTTTGGGGCTTTTCAGATAAACATGAATACGTGTTTCTTTTGCAAATCTCTGTCAAAAGTTAAATTTTGTTGGTGAGTTGAGTCCTTCTGCCAATTGTGAGATACAGATTGGTCTAACTTCTCAGGGAAAGCTAGTGTTTGAAAAATGAATGTGTTTTGGGGCTTTTCAGAATAGAGAGGAAAATAAATATGTGTTTCTTTTGCAAATCTTTGTCAAAAGTTAAATTTTCTGGCTGAGTTGAATCCTACTGCCAATTGTGAGATACAGATTGGTCTAACTCCTCAGGGAAAGCTAGTATTTGAAAATTGAATGTGTTTTGGGGCTTTTCAGATAAACATGAATACATGTTTCTTTTGCAAATCTGTGTCAAAAGTTACATTTTCTGGCTGAATTGAGTCCTACTGCCAATTGTGAGATAGAA
Organism: Pituophis catenifer annectens; assembly: GCF_029215685.1. NCBI lineage: Eukaryota > Metazoa > Chordata > Lepidosauria > Squamata > Colubridae > Pituophis > Pituophis catenifer. Next base: position 171,009,804 of record NW_027256881.1, read on the forward strand.
ATTGGTCTAACTCCTCAGGGAAAGCTAGTATTTGAAAATTGAATGTGTTTTTGGGCTTTTCAGATCGTGAGGAACATGATTAAATCATGTTCAAATCAGATTAAATCAAATCTGAGTTCTGTTTCAAAACAGAACTTTTCAGACACAGAGGAACATGAATATATGTTTCTTTTACAAATTGTGTCAAAAGTTACATTTTCTGGCTGAATTGAGTCGTAGTCAATTGTGAGATACAAATTGGTCTAACTTCTCAGGGACAGCTAGTATTTGAAAATTGAATGTGTTTTTGGGCTTTTCAGACCGTGAGGAACATGAATATGTGTTTCTTTAGCAAATCTGAGTTTTGTTTCAAAAGTTTCAAAATTTTCTGGCTGAGTTGGGTCCTCCTGCCAATTTTGAGATACAGATTGGACTAACTCCTCAGGTAAAGCTAGTGTTTGAAAACTGAATGTGTTTTAGGGCTTTTCAGACAGTGAGGAACATGAATATGTGTTTCTTTAGCAAATTGAGTTCTGTTTCAAAAGTTACATTTTCTGGCCTTATTGAGACCTACTGCCGATTGTGAGATACAGATTGGTCTAACTTCTCAGGAAAAGCTAGTATTTGAAAATTGAATGTGTTTTGGGGCTTTTCAGATAAACATGAATATGTGTTTCTTTTGCAAATCTCTGTCAAAAGTTAAATTTTCTGGCTGAGTTGAGTCCTACTGCCAATTGTGAGATACAGATTGGACTAACTCCTCAGGTAAAGCTAGTGTTTGAAAACTGAATGTGTGTTTGGGCTTTTCAGACCGTGAAGAACATGAATATGTGTTTCTTTAGCAAATCTGAGTTCTGTTTCAAAAGTTAAGTTTTCTGGATGAATTGAGCCCTACTGCCAATTGTGAGATACAGGTCTTAGGGAAAGCTAGTGTTTGAAAAATGAATGTGTTTTGGGGCTTTTCAGAATAGAGAGGAAAATAAATATGTGTTTCTTTTGCAAATCTTTGTCAAAAGTTAAATTTCTGGCTGAGTTGAATCCTACTGCCAATTGTGAGATACAGATTGGTCTAACTCCTCAGGGAAAGCTAGTATTGGAAAATTGAATGTGTTGTTGGACTTTTCAGACAGAGGGGAACATGAATATGTGTTTCTTTTGCAAATCTGAGTTCCGTGTCAAAAGTTACGTTTTCACTGAACTGAGTCCTACTGCCAATTGTGAGAAACAGATTGGTCTAACTCCTCATGGAAAGCTAGTATTTGAAAATTGAATTGTTTTGGGGCTTTTCAGATAAACATGAATACATGTTTCTTTTCTAAATCTGTGTCAAAAGTTACATTTTCTGGCTGAATTGAGTCCTACTGCCAATTGTGAGATACAGATTGGTGCAACACCTCAGGGAAATCTAGTGTTTGAAATTGAATGTGTTTTGGGCCTTTTCAGATAAACATGAATATGTGTTTCTTTTTCAAATCTCTGTCAAAAGTTAAATTTTCTGGCTGAGTTGAGTCCTTCTGCCAATTGTGAGATACAGATTGGTCTAACTTCTCAGGGAAAGCTAGTATTTGAAAATTGAATGTGTTTTTGGGCTTTTCAGACCGTGAAGAACATGAATATGTGTTTCTTTAGCAAATCTGAGTTCTGTTTCAAAAGTTTCAAAATTTTCTGGCTGAGTTGGGTCCTCCTGCCAATTTTGAGATACAGATTGGACTAACTCCTCACGTAAAGCTAGTGTTTGAAAACTGAATGTATTTTAGGGCTTTTCAGACAGTGAGGAACATGAATATGTGTTTCTTTAGCAAATTGAGTTCTGTTTCAAAAGTTACATTTTCTGGCTGTATTGAGACCTACTGCCGATTGTGAGATACAGATTGGTCTAACTTCTCAGGAAAAGCTAGTATTTGAAAATTGAATGTGTTTTGGGCCTTTTCAGATAAACATGAATATGTGTTTCTTTTTCAAATCTCTGTCAAAAGTTAAATTTTCTGGCTGAGTTGAGTCCTACTGCCAATTGTGAGATACAGATTGGTCTAACTCATCAGGGAAAGCTAGTATTTGAAAATTGAATGTGTTTTGGGGCTTTTCAGACCGTGAGGAACATGAATATGTTTTCCTTTTACAAATGTGAGCTGTGTTTCAGAATTTACGTTTTCTGGCTGAGTACAGTCCTACTGCCAATTGTGAGATACAAATTGGTCTAACTCCTCAGGGACAGCTAGTATTTGAAAATTGAATGTGTTTTTGGGCTTTTCAGACCGTGAGGAACATGAATACGTGTTTCTTTAGCAAATCTGAGTTCTGTTTCAAAAGTTTCAAAATTTTCTGGCTGAGTTGGGTCCTCCTGCCAATTTTGAGATACAGATTGGACTAACTCCTCAGGTAAAGCTAGTGTTTGAAAACTGAATGTGTTTTAGGGCTTTTCAGACAGTGAGGAACATGAATATGTGTTTCTTTAGCAAATTGAGTTCTGTTTCAAAAGTTACATTTTCTGGCTGAATTGAGTCCTACTGCCAATTGTGAGATACAGATTGGTGCAACACCTCAGGGAAATCTAGTGTTTGAAGTTGAATGTGTTTTGGGCCTTTTCAGATAAACATGAATATGTGTTTCTTTTTCAAATCTCTGTCAAAAGTTAAATTTTCTGGCTGAGTTGAGTCCTACTGCCAATTGTGAGATAGAAATTGGTCTAACTCCTCAGGGAAAGCTAGTATTTGAAAATTGAATGTGTTTTTGGGCTTTTCAGATCGTGAGGAACATGATTAAATCATGTTCAAATCAGATTAAATCAAATCTGAGTTCTGTTTCAAAACAGAACTTTTCAGACACAGAGGAACATGAATATATGTTTCTTTTACAAATTGTGTCAAAAGTTACATTTTCTGGCTGAATTGAGTCGTAGTCAATTGTGAGATACAAATTGGTCTAACTTCTCAGGGACAGCTAGTATTTGAAAATTGAATGTGTTTTTGGGCTTTTCAGACCGTGAGGAACATGAATATGTGTTTCTTTAGCAAATCTGAGTTTTGTTTCAAAAGTTTCAAAAGTTTCTGGCTGAGTTGGGTCCTCCTGCCAATTTTGAGATACAGATTGGACTAACTCCTCAGGTAAAGCTAGTGTTTGAAAACTGAATGTGTTTTAGGGCTTTTCAGACAGTGAGGAACATGAATATGTGTTTCTTTAGCAAATTGAGTTCTGTTTCAAAAGTTACATTTTCTGGCCTTATTGAGACCTACTGCCGATTGTGAGATACAGATTGGTCTAACTTCTCAGGAAAAGCTAGTATTTGAAAATTGAATGTGTTTTGGGGCTTTTCAGATAAACATGAATATGTGTTTCTTTTGCAAATCTCTGTCAAAAGTTAAATTTTCTGGCTGAGTTGAGTCCTACTGCCAATTGTGAGATACAGATTGGACTAACTCCTCAGGTAAAGCTAGTGTTTGAAAACTGAATGTGTTTTTGGGCTTTTCAGACCGTGAAGAACATGAATATGTGTTTCTTTAGAAAATCTGAGTTCTGTTTCAAAAGTTAAGTTTTCTGGATGAATTGAGCCCTACTGCCAATTGTGAGATACAGGTCTTAGGGAAAGCTAGTGTTTGAAAAATGAATGTGTTTTGGGGCTTTTCAGAATAGAGAGGAAAATAAATATGTGTTTCTTTTGCAAATCTTTGTCAAAAGTTAAATTTCTGGCTGAGTTGAATCCTACTGCCAATTGTGAGATACAGATTGGTCTAACTCCTCAGGGAAAGCTAGTATTGGAAAATTGAATGTGTTGTTGGACTTTTCAGACAGAGGGGAACATGAATATGTGTTTCTTTTGCAAATCTGAGTTCCGTGTCAAAAGTTACGTTTTCACTGAACTGAGTCCTACTGCCAATTGTGAGAAACAGATTGGTCTAACTCCTCAGGGAAAGCTAGTATTTGAAAATTGAATTGTTTTGGGGCTTTTCAGATAAACATGAATACATGTTTCTTTTGTAAATCTGTGTCAAAAGTTACATTTTCTGGCTGAATTGAGTCCTACTGCCAATTGTGAGATACAGATTGGTGCAACACCTCAGGGAAATCTAGTGTTTGAAGTTGAATGTGTTTTGGGCCTTTTCAGATAAACATGAATATGTGTTTCTTTTTCAAATCTCTGTCAAAAGTTAAATTTTCTGGCTGAGTTGAGTCCTACTGCCAATTGTGAGATAGAAATTGGTCTAACTCCTCAGGGAAAGCTAGTATTTGAAAATTGAATGTGTTTTTGGGCTTTTCAGATCGTGAGGAACATGATTAAATCATGTTCAAATCAGATTAAATCAAATCTGAGTTCTGTTTCAAAACAGAACTTTTCAGACACAGAGGAACATGAATATATGTTTCTTTTACAAATTGTGTCAAAAGTTACATTTTCTGGCTGAATTGAGTCGTAGTCAATTGTGAGATACAAATTGGTCTAACTTCTCAGGGACAGCTAGTATTTGAAAATTGAATGTGTTTTTGGGCTTTTCAGACCGTGAGGAACATGAATATGTGTTTCTTTAGCAAATCTGAGTTTTGTTTCAAAAGTTTCAAAATTTTCTGGCTGAGTTGGGTCCTCCTGCCAATTTTGAGATACAGATTGGACTAACTCCTCAGGTAAAGCTAGTGTTTGAAAACTGAATGTGTTTTAGGGCTTTTCAGACAGTGAGGAACATGAATATGTGTTTCTTTAGCAAATTGAGTTCTGTTTCAAAAGTTACATTTTCTGGCCTTATTGAGACCTACTGCCGATTGTGAGATACAGATTGGTCTAACTTCTCAGGAAAAGCTAGTATTTGAAAATTGAATGTGTTTTTGGGCTTTTCAGATAAACATGAATATGTGTTTCTTTTGCAAATCTATGTCAAAAGTTAAATTTCCTGGCTGAGTTGAGTCCTACTGCCAATTGTGAGATACAGATTGGACTAACTCCTCAGGTAAAGCTAGAGTTTGAAAACTGAATGTGTTTTGGGGCTTTTCAGATAAACATGAATACGTGTTTCTTTTGCAAATCTCTGTCAAAAGTTAAATTTTGTTGGTGAGTTGAGTCCTTCTGCCAATTGTGAGATACAGATTGGTCTAACTTCTCAGGGAAAGCTAGTGTTTGAAAAATGAATGTGTTTTGGGGCTTTTCAGAATAGAGAGGAAAATAAATATGTGTTTCTTTTGCAAATCTTTGTCAAAAGTTAAATTTTCTGGCTGAGTTGAATCCTACTGCCAATTGTGAGATACAGATTGGTCTAACTCCTCAGGGAAAGCTAGTATTTGAAAATTGAATGTGTTTTGGGGCTTTTCAGATAAACATGAATACATGTTTCTTTTGCAAATCTGTGTCAAAAGTTACATTTTCTGGCTGAATTGAGTCCTACTGCCAATTGTGAGATACAGATTGGTGCAACACCTCAGGGAAAGCTAGTGTTTGAAATTGAATGTGTTTTGGGCCTTTTCAGATAAACATGAATATGTGTTTCTTTTGCAAATCTCTGTCAAAAGTTAAATTTTCTGGCTGAGTTGAGTCCTACTGCCAATTGTGAGATACAGATTGGTCTCACTCATCAGGGAAAGCTAGTATTTGAAAATTGAATGTGTTTTGGGGCTTTTCAGACCGTGAGGAACATGAATATGTTTTTCTTTTACAAATGTGAGCTGTGTTTCAGAATTTAAGTTTTCTGGCTGAGTACAGTCCTACTGCCAATTGTGAGATACAAATTGGTCTAACTCCTCAGGGACAGCTAGTATTTGAAAATTGAATGTGTTTTTGGGCTTTTCAGACCGTGAGGAACATGAATATGTGTTTCTTTAGAAAATTGAGTTCTGTTTCAAAAGTTTCAAAATTTTCTGGCTGTATTGAGACCTACTGCCAATTGTGAGATACAGATTGGTCTAACTTCTCAGGAAAAGCTAGTATTTGAAAATTGAATGTGTTTTTGGGCTTTTCAGATAAACATGAATATGTGTTTCTTTTGCAAATCTCTGTCAAAAGTTAAATTTTCTGGCTGAGTTGAGTCCTACTGCCAATTGTGAGATACAGATTGGACTAACTCCTCAGGTAAAGCTAGTGTTTGAAAACTGAATGTGTTTTGGGGCTTTTCAGATAAACATGAATACGTGTTTCTTTTGCAAATCTCTGTCAAAAGTTAAATTTTCTGGCTGAGTTGAGTCCTTCTGCCAATTGTGAGATACAGATTGGTCTAACTTCTCAGGGAAAGCTAGTATTTGAAAATTGAATGTGTTTTTGGGCTTTTCAGACCGTGAAGAACATGAACATGTGTTTCTTTTGCAAATGTGAGCTGTGTTTCAGAATTTAAGTTTTCTGGCTGAGTAAAGTCCTACTGCCAGTTGTGAGATAGAAATTGGTCTAACTTCTCAGGGAGAAACACATATGTGTTTGTCAAAAGTTAAGTTTTCTGGCTGAGTTGAATCCTACTGCCAATTGTGAGATACAGATTGGTCTAACTCCTCAGGGAAATCTAGTATTGGAAAATTGAATGTGTTGTTGGACTTTTCAGACAGAGGGGAACATGAATATGTGTTTCTTTTGCAAATCTGAGTTCCGTGTCAAAAGTTACGTTTTCACTGAACTGAGTCCTACTGCCAATTGTGAGAAACAGATTGGTCTAACTCCTCAGGGAAAGCTAGTATTTGAAAATTGAATGTGTTTTGGGGCTTTTCAGATAAACATGAATACATGTTTCTTTTGCAAATCTGTGTCAAAAGTTACATTTTCTGGCTGAATTGAGTCCTACTGCCAATTGTGAGATACAGATTGGTCTAACTCATCAGGGAAAGCTAGTATTTGAAAATTGAATGTGTTTTGGGGCTTTTCAGACCGTGAGGAACATGAATATGTTTTTCTTTTACAAATGTGAGCTGTGTTTCAGAATTTAAGTTTTCTGGCTGAGTTGAGTCCTACTGCCAATTGTGAGATAGAAATTGGTCTAACTCCTCAGGGACAGCTAGTATTTGAAAATTGAATGTGTTTTGGGGCTTTTCAGACCGTGAGGAACATGAATACATGTTTCTTTAGCAAATCTGAGTTCTGTTTCAAAAGTTTCAAAATTTTCTGGCTGAGTTGGGTCCTACTGCCAATTTTGAGATACAGATTGGACTAACTCCTCAGGGAAAGCTAGTATTTGAAAATTGAATGTGTTTTTGGGCTTTTCAGAGAGAGAGGAATATGAATGTGTTTCTTTGGAAATGTGTGTCAAAAGTTACATTTTCTGGCTGTATTGAGACCTACTGCCGATTGTGAGATACAGATTGGTCTAACTCCTCAGGGAAAGCTAGTATTTGAAAATTGAATGTGTTTTGGGGCTTTTCAGATAAACATGAATACATGTTTCTTTTGCAAATCTGTGTCAAAAGTTACATTTTCTGGCTGAATTGAGTCCTACTGCCAATTGTGAGATACAGATTGGTGCAACACTTCAGGGAAAGCTAGTGTTTGAAATTGAATGTGTTTTGGGCCTTTTCAGATAAACATGAATATGTGTTTCTTTTGCAAATCTCTGTCAAAAGTTAAATTTTCTGGCTGAGTTGAGTCCTACTGCCAATTGTGAGATACAGATTGGTCTCACTAATCAGGGAAAGCTAGTATTTGAAAATTGAATGTGTTTTGGGGCTTTTCAGACCGTGAGGAACATGAATATGTTTTCCTTTTACAAATGTGAGCTGTGTTTCAGAATTTAAGTTTTCTGGCTGAGTACAGTCCTACTGCCAATTGTGAGATACAAATTGGTCTAACTCCTCAGGGACAGCTAGTATTTGAAAATTGAATGTGTTTTTGGGCTTTTCAGACAGTGAGGAACATGAATATGTGTTTCTTTAGCAAATCTGAGTTCTGTTTCAAAAGTTTCAAAATTTTCTGGCTGAGTTGGGTCCTCCTGCCAATTTTGAGATACAGATTGGACTAACTCCTCAGGTAAAGCTAGTGTTTGAAAACTGAATGTGTTTTAGGGCTTTTCAGACAGTGAGGAACATGAATATGTGTTTCTTTAGCAAATTGAGTTCTGTTTCAAAAATTAAATTTTCTGGCTGTATTGAGACCTACTGCCGATTGTGAGATACAGATTGGTCTAACTTCTCAGGAAAAGCTAGTATTTGAAAATTGAATGTGTTTTGGGGCTTTTCAGATAAACATGAATATGTGTTTCTTTTGCAAATCTATGTCAAAAGTTAAATTTCCTGGCTGAGTTGAGTCCTACTGCCAATTGTGAGATACAGATTGGACTAACTCCTCAGGTAAAGCTAGAGTTTGAAAACTGAATGTGTTTTGGGGCTTTTCAGATAAACATGAATACGTGTTTCTTTTGCAAATCTCTGTCAAAAGTTAAATTTTGTTGGTGAGTTGAGTCCTTCTGCCAATTGTGAGATACAGATTGGTCTAACTTCTCAGGGAAAGCTAGTGTTTGAAAAATGAATGTGTTTTGGGGCTTTTCAGAATAGAGAGGAAAATAAATATGTGTTTCTTTTGCAAATCTTTGTCAAAAGTTAAATTTTCTGGCTGAGTTGAATCCTACTGCCAATTGTGAGATACAGATTGGTCTAACTCCTCAGGGAAAGCTAGTATTTGAAAATTGAATGTGTTTTGGGGCTTTTCAGATAAACATGAATACATGTTTCTTTTGCAAATCTGTGTCAAAAGTTACATTTTCTGGCTGAATTGAGTCCTACTGCCAATTGTGAGATAGAAATTGGTCTAACTCCTCAGGGAAAGCTAGTATTTGAAAATTGAATGTGTTTTTGGGCTTTTCAGATCGTGAGGAACATGATTAAATCATGTTCAAATCAGATTAAATCAAATCTGAGTTCTGTTTCAAAACAGAACTTTTCAGACACAGAGGAACATGAATATATGTTTCTTTTACAAATTGTGTCAAAAGTTACATTTTCTGGCTGAATTGAGTCGTAGTCAATTGTGAGATACAAATTGGTCTAACTTCTCAGGGACAGCTAGTATTTGAAAATTGAATGTGTTTTTGGGCTTTTCAGACCGTGAGGAACATGAATATGTGTTTCTTTAGCAAATCTGAGTTTTGTTTCAAAAGTTTCAAAATTTTCTGGCTGAGTTGGGTCCTCCTGCCAATTTTGAGATACAGATTGGACTAACTCCTCAGGTAAAGCTAGTGTTTGAAAACTGAATGTGTTTTAGGGCTTTTCAGACAGTGAGGAACATGAATATGTGTTTCTTTAGCAAATTGAGTTCTGTTTCAAAAGTTACATTTTCTGGCCTTATTGAGACCTACTGCCGATTGTGAGATACAGATTGGTCTAACTTCTCAGGAAAAGCTAGTATTTGAAAATTGAATGTGTTTTGGGGCTTTTCAGATAAACATGAATATGTGTTTCTTTTGCAAATCTCTGTCAAAAGTTAAATTTTCTGGCTGAGTTGAGTCCTACTGCCAATTGTGAGATACAGATTGGACTAACTCCTCAGGTAAAGCTAGTGTTTGAAAACTGAATGTGTTTTTGGGCTTTTCAGACCGTGAAGAACATGAATATGTGTTTCTTTAGAAAATCTGAGTTCTGTTTCAAAAGTTAAGTTTTCTGGATGAATTGAGCCCTACTGCCAATTGTGAGATACAGGTCTTAGGGAAAGCTAGTGTTTGAAAAATGAATGTGTTTTGGGGCTTTTCAGAATAGAGAGGAAAATAAATATGTGTTTCTTTTGCAAATCTTTGTCAAAAGTTAAATTTCTGGCTGAGTTGAATCCTACTGCCAATTGTGAGATACAGATTGGTCTAACTCCTCAGGGAAAGCTAGTATTGGAAAATTGAATGTGTTGTTGGACTTTTCAGACAGAGGGGAACATGAATATGTGTTTCTTTTGCAAATCTGAGTTCCGTGTCAAAAGTTACGTTTTCACTGAACTGAGTCCTACTGCCAATTGTGAGAAACAGATTGGTCTAACTCCTCAGGGAAAGCTAGTATTTGAAAATTGAATTGTTTTGGGGCTTTTCAGATAAACATGAATACATGTTTCTTTTGTAAATCTGTGTCAAAAGTTACATTTTCTGGCTGAATTGAGTCCTACTGCCAATTGTGAGATACAGATTGGTGCAACACCTCAGGGAAATCTAGTGTTTGAAGTTGAATGTGTTTTGGGCCTTTTCAGATAAACATGAATATGTGTTTCTTTTTCAAATCTCTGTCAAAAGTTAAATTTTCTGGCTGAGTTGAGTCCTACTGCCAATTGTGAGATAGAAATTGGTCTAACTCCTCAGGGAAAGCTAGTATTTGAAAATTGAATGTGTTTTTGGGCTTTTCAGATCGTGAGGAACATGATTAAATCATGTTCAAATCAGATTAAATCAAATCTGAGTTCTGTTTCAAAACAGAACTTTTCAGACACAGAGGAACATGAATATATGTTTCTTTTACAAATTGTGTCAAAAGTTACATTTTCTGGCTGAATTGAGTCGTAGTCAATTGTGAGATACAAATTGGTCTAACTTCTCAGGGACAGCTAGTATTTGAAAATTGAATGTGTTTTTGGGCTTTTCAGACCGTGAGGAACATGAATATGTGTTTCTTTAGCAAATCTGAGTTTTGTTTCAAAAGTTTCAAAATTTTCTGGCTGAGTTGGGTCCTCCTGCCAATTTTGAGATACAGATTGGACTAACTCCTCAGGTAAAGCTAGTGTTTGAAAACTGAATGTGTTTTAGGGCTTTTCAGACAGTGAGGAACATGAATATGTGTTTCTTTAGCAAATTGAGTTCTGTTTCAAAAGTTACATTTTCTGGCCTTATTGAGACCTACTGCCGATTGTGAGATACAGATTGGTCTAACTTCTCAGGAAAAGCTAGTATTTGAAAATTGAATGTGTTTTTGGGCTTTTCAGATAAACATGAATATGTGTTTCTTTTGCAAATCTATGTCAAAAGTTAAATTTCCTGGCTGAGTTGAGTCCTACTGCCAATTGTGAGATACAGATTGGACTAACTCCTCAGGTAAAGCTAGAGTTTGAAAACTGAATGTGTTTTGGGGCTTTTCAGATAAACATGAATACGTGTTTCTTTTGCAAATCTCTGTCAAAAGTTAAATTTTGTTGGTGAGTTGAGTCCTTCTGCCAATTGTGAGATACAGATTGGTCTAACTTCTCAGGGAAAGCTAGTGTTTGAAAAATGAATGTGTTTTGGGGCTTTTCAGAATAGAGAGGAAAATAAATATGTGTTTCTTTTGCAAATCTTTGTCAAAAGTTAAATTTTCTGGCTGAGTTGAATCCTACTGCCAATTGTGAGATACAGATTGGTCTAACTCCTCAGGGAAAGCTAGTATTTGAAAATTGAATGTGTTTTGGGGCTTTTCAGATAAACATGAATACATGTTTCTTTTGCAAATCTGTGTCAAAAGTTACATTTTCTGGCTGAATTGAGTCCTACTGCCAATTGTGAGATACAGATTGGTGCAACACCTCAGGGAAAGCTAGTGTTTGAAATTGAATGTGTTTTGGGCCTTTTCAGATAAACATGAATATGTGTTTCTTTTGCAAATCTCTGTCAAAAGTTAAATTTTCTGGCTGAGTTGAGTCCTACTGCCAATTGTGAGATACAGATTGGTCTCACTCATCAGGGAAAGCTAGTATTTGAAAATTGAATGTGTTTTGGGGCTTTTCAGACCGTGAGGAACATGAATATGTTTTTCTTTTACAAATGTGAGCTGTGTTTCAGAATTTAAGTTTTCTGGCTGAGTACAGTCCTACTGCCAATTGTGAGATACAAATTGGTCTAACTCCTCAGGGACAGCTAGTATTTGAAAATTGAATGTGTTTTTGGGCTTTTCAGACCGTGAGGAACATGAATATGTGTTTCTTTAGAAAATTGAGTTCTGTTTCAAAAGTTTCAAAATTTTCTGGCTGTATTGAGACCTACTGCCAATTGTGAGATACAGATTGGTCTAACTTCTCAGGAAAAGCTAGTATTTGAAAATTGAATGTGTTTTTGGGCTTTTCAGATAAACATGAATATGTGTTTCTTTTGCAAATCTCTGTCAAAAGTTAAATTTTCTGGCTGAGTTGAGTCCTACTGCCAATTGTGAGATACAGATTGGACTAACTCCTCAGGTAAAGCTAGTGTTTGAAAACTGAATGTGTTTTGGGGCTTTTCAGATAAACATGAATACGTGTTTCTTTTGCAAATCTCTGTCAAAAGTTAAATTTTCTGGCTGAGTTGAGTCCTTCTGCCAATTGTGAGATACAGATTGGTCTAACTTCTCAGGGAAAGCTAGTATTTGAAAATTGAATGTGTTTTTGGGCTTTTCAGACCGTGAAGAACATGAACATGTGTTTCTTTTGCAAATGTGAGCTGTGTTTCAGAATTTAAGTTTTCTGGCTGAGTAAAGTCCTACTGCCAGTTGTGAGATAGAAATTGGTCTAACTTCTCAGGGAGAAACACATATGTGTTTGTCAAAAGTTAAGTTTTCTGGCTGAGTTGAATCCTACTGCCAATTGTGAGATACAGATTGGTCTAAGTCCTCAGGGAAATCTAGTATTGGAAAATTGAATGTGTTGTTGGACTTTTCAGACAGAGGGGAACATGAATATGTGTTTCTTTTGCAAATCTGAGTTCCGTGTCAAAAGTTACGTTTTCACTGAACTGAGTCCTACTGCCAATTGTGAGAAACAGATTGGTCTAACTCCTCAGGGAAAGCTAGTATTTGAAAATTGAATGTGTTTTGGGGCTTTTCAGATAAACATGAATACATGTTTCTTTTGCAAATCTGTGTCAAAAGTTACATTTTCTGGCTGAATTGAGTCCTACTGCCAATTGTGAGATACAGATTGGTCTAACTCATCAGGGAAAGCTAGTATTTGAAAATTGAATGTGTTTTGGGGCTTTTCAGACCGTGAGGAACATGAATATGTTTTTCTTTTACAAATGTGAGCTGTGTTTCAGAATTTAAGTTTTCTGGCTGAGTACAGTCCTACTGCCAATTGTGAGATACAAATTGGTCTAACTCCTCAGGTAAAGCTAGTGTTTGAAAACTGAATGTGTTTTAGGGCTTTTCAGACAGTGAGGAACATGAATATGTGTTTCTTTAGCAAATTGAGTTCTGTTTCAAAAGTTACATTTTCTGGCCTTATTGAGACCTACTGCCGATTGTGAGATACAGATTGGTCTAACTTCTCAGGAAAAGCTAGTATTTGAAAATTGAATGTGTTTTTGGGCTTTTCAGATAAACATGAATATGTGTTTCTTTTGCAAATCTATGTCAAAAGTTAAATTTCCTGGCTGAGTTGAGTCCTACTGCCAATTGTGAGATACAGATTGGACTAACTCCTCAGGTAAAGCTAGAGTTTGAAAACTGAATGTGTTTTGGGGCTTTTCAGATAAACATGAATACGTGTTTCTTTTGCAAATCTCTGTCAAAAGTTAAATTTTGTTGGTGAGTTGAGTCCTTCTGCCAATTGTGAGATACAGATTGGTCTAACTTCTCAGGGAAAGCTAGTGTTTGAAAAATGAATGTGTTTTGGGGCTTTTCAGAATAGAGAGGAAAATAAATATGTGTTTCTTTTGCAAATCTTTGTCAAAAGTTAAATTTTCTGGCTGAGTTGAATCCTACTGCCAATTGTGAGATACAGATTGGTCTAACTCCTCAGGGAAAGCTAGTATTTGAAAATTGAATGTGTTTTGGGGCTTTTCAGATAAACATGAATACATGTTTCTTTTGCAAATCTGTGTCAAAAGTTACATTTTCTGGCTGAATTGAGTCCTACTGCCAATTGTGAGATACAGATTGGTGCAACACCTCAGGGAAAGCTAGTGTTTGAAATTGAATGTGTTTTGGGCCTTTTCAGATAAACATGAATATGTGTTTCTTTTGCAAATCTCTGTCAAAAGTTAAATTTTCTGGCTGAGTTGAGTCCTACTGCCAATTGTGAGATACAGATTGGTCTCACTCATCAGGGAAAGCTAGTATTTGAAAATTGAATGTGTTTTGGGGCTTTTCAGACCGTGAGGAACATGAATATGTTTTTCTTTTACAAATGTGAGCTGTGTTTCAGAATTTAAGTTTTCTGGCTGAGTACAGTCCTACTGCCAATTGTGAGATACAAATTGGTCTAACTCCTCAGGGACAGCTAGTATTTGAAAATTGAATGTGTTTTTGGGCTTTTCAGACCGTGAGGAACATGAATATGTGTTTCTTTAGAAAATTGAGTTCTGTTTCAAAAGTTTCAAAATTTTCTGGCTGTATTGAGACCTACTGCCAATTGTGAGATACAGATTGGTCTAACTTCTCAGGAAAAGCTAGTATTTGAAAATTGAATGTGTTTTTGGGCTTTTCAGATAAACATGAATATGTGTTTCTTTTGCAAATCTCTGTCAAAAGTTAAATTTTCTGGCTGAGTTGAGTCCTACTGCCAATTGTGAGATACAGATTGGACTAACTCCTCAGGTAAAGCTAGTGTTTGAAAACTGAATGTGTTTTGGGGCTTTTCAGATAAACATGAATACGTGTTTCTTTTGCAAATCTCTGTCAAAAGTTAAATTTTCTGGCTGAGTTGAGTCCTTCTGCCAATTGTGAGATACAGATTGGTCTAACTTCTCAGGGAAAGCTAGTATTTGAAAATTGAATGTGTTTTTGGGCTTTTCAGACCGTGAAGAACATGAACATGTGTTTCTTTTGCAAATGTGAGCTGTGTTTCAGAATTTAAGTTTTCTGGCTGAGTAAAGTCCTACTGCCAGTTGTGAGATAGAAATTGGTCTAACTTCTCAGGGAGAAACACATATGTGTTTGTCAAAAGTTAAGTTTTCTGGCTGAGTTGAATCCTACTGCCAATTGTGAGATACAGATTGGTCTAACTCCTCAGGGAAATCTAGTATTGGAAAATTGAATGTGTTGTTGGACTTTTCAGACAGAGGGGAACATGAATATGTGTTTCTTTTGCAAATCTGAGTTCCGTGTCAAAAGTTACGTTTTCACTGAACTGAGTCCTACTGCCAATTGTGAGAAACAGATTGGTCTAACTCCTCAGGGAAAGCTAGTATTTGAAAATTGAATGTGTTTTGGGGCTTTTCAGATAAACATGAATACATGTTTCTTTTGCAAATCTGTGTCAAAAGTTACATTTTCTGGCTGAATTGAGTCCTACTGCCAATTGTGAGATACAGATTGGTGCAACACTTCAGGGAAAGCTAGTGTTTGAAATTGAATGTGTTTTGGGCCTTTTCAGATGAACATGAATATGTGTTTCTTTTGCAAATCTCTGTCAAAAGTTAAATTTTCTGGCTGAGTTGAGTCCTACTGCCAATTGTGAGATACAGATTGGTCTCACTAATCAGGGAAAGCTAGTATTTGAAAATTGAATGTGTTTTGGGGCTTTTCAGACCGTGAGGAACATGAATATGTTTTCCTTTTACAAATGTGAGCTGTGTTTCAGAATTTAAGTTTTCTGGCTGAGTACAGTCCTACTGCCAATTGTGAGATACAAATTGGTCTAACTCCTCAGGGACAGCTAGTATTTGAAAATTGAATGTGTTTTTGGGCTTTTCAGACCGTGAGGAACATGAATATGTGTTTCTTTAGCAAATCTGAGTTCTGTTTCAAAAGTTTCAAAATTTTCTGGCTGAGTTGGGTCCTCCTGCCAATTTTGAGATACAGATTGGACTAACTCCTCAGGTAAAGCTAGTGTTTGAAAACTGAATGTGTTTTAGGGCTTTTCAGACAGTGAGGAACATGAATATGTGTTTCTTTAGCAAATTGAGTTCTGTTTCAAAAATTAAATTTTCTGGCTGTATTGAGACCTACTGCCGATTGTGAGATACAGATTGGTCTAACTTCTCAGGAAAAGCTAGTATTTGAAAATTGAATGTGTTTTGGGGCTTTTCAGATAAACATGAATATGTGTTTCTTTTGCAAATCTCTGTCAAAAGTTAAATTTTCTGGCTGAGTTGAGTCCTACTGCCAATTGTGAGATACAGATTGGACTAACTCCTCAGGTAAAGCTAGTGTTTGAAAACTGAATGTGTTTTTGGGCTTTTCAGACCGTGAAGAACATGAATATGTGTTCCTTTAGAAAATCTGAGTTCTGTTTCAAAAGTTAAGTTTTCTGGATGAATTGAGCCCTACTGCCAATTGTGAGATACAGGTCTTAGGGAAAGCTAGTGTTTGAAAAATGAATGTGTTTTGGGGCTTTTCAGAATAGAGAGGAAAATAAATATGTGTTTCTTTTGCAAATCTTTGTCAAAAGTTAAATTTCTGGCTGAGTTGAATCCTACTGCCAATTGTGAGATACAGATTGGTCTAACTCCTCAGGGAAAGCTAGTATTGGAAAATTGAATGTGTTGTTGGACTTTTCAGACAGAGGGGAACATGAATATGTGTTTCTTTTGCAAATCTGAGTTCCGTGTCAAAAGTTACGTTTTCACTGAACTGAGTCCTACTGCCAATTGTGAGAAACAGATTGGTCTAACTCCTCAGGGAAAGCTAGTATTTGAAAATTGAATTGTTTTGGGGCTTTTCAGATAAACATGAATACATGTTTCTTTTGTAAATCTGTGTCAAAAGTTACATTTTCTGGCTGAATTGAGTCCTACTGCCAATTGTGAGATACAGATTGGTGCAACACCTCAGGGAAATCTAGTGTTTGAAATTGAATGTGTTTTGGGCCTTTTCAGATAAACATGAATATGTGTTTCTTTTTCAAATCTCTGTCAAAAGTTAAATTTTCTGGCTGAGTTGAGTCCTACTGCCAATTGTGAGATACAGATTGGTCTAACTCATCAGGGAAAGCTAGTATTTGAAAATTGAATGTGTTTGGGGGCTTTTCAGACCGTGAGGAACATGAATATGTTTTTCTTTTACAAATGTGAGCTGTGTTTCAGAATTTAAGTTTTCTGGCTGAGTACAGTCCTACTGCCAATTGTGAGATACAAATTGGTCTAACTCCTCAGGGACAGCTAGTATTTGAAAACTGAATGTGTTTTAGGGCTTTTCAGACAGTGAGGAACATGAATATGTGTTTCTTTAGCAAATTGAGTTCTGTTTCAAAAGTTACATTTTCTGGCTGTATTGAGACCTACTGCCAATTGTGAGATACAGATTGGTCTAACTCCTCAGAGACAGCTAGTATTTGAAAATTGAATGTGTTTTTGGGCTTTTCAGACCGTGAGGAACATGAATATGTGTTTCTTTAGCAAATTGAGTTCTGTTTCAAAAGTTACATTTTCTGGCTGAGTTGAGTCCTACTGCCAATTGTGAGATACAGATTGGACTAACTTCTCAGGGAAAGCTAGTATTTGAAAATTGAATGTGTTTTTGGGCTTTTCAGACCGTGAAGAACATGAATATGTGTTTCTTTTGCAAATGTGAGCTGTGTTTCAGAATTTAAGTTTTCTGGCTGAGTACAGTCCTACTGCCAATTGTGAGATACAACTTGGTCTAACTCCTCAGGGACAGCTAGTATTTGAAAATTGAATGTGTTTTTGGGCTTTTCAGACCTTGAGGAACATGAATATGTGTTTCTTTAGCAAATCTGAGTTTTGTTTCAAAAGTTTCAAAATTTTCTGGCTGAGTTGGGTCCTCCTGCCAATTTTGAGATACAGATTGGACTAACTCCTCAGGTAAAGCTAGTGTTTGAAAACTGAATGTGTTTTAGGGCTTTTCAGACAGTGAGGAACATGAATATGTGTTTCTTTAGCAAATTGAGTTCTGTTTCAAAAGTTACATTTTTTGGCCTTATTGAGACCTACTGCCGATTGTGAGATACAGATTGGTCTAACTTCTCAGGAAAAGCTAGTATTTGAAAATTGAATGTGTTTTTGGGCTTTTCAGATAAACATGAATATGTGTTTCTTTTGCAAATCTCTGTCAAAAGTTAAATTTCCTGGCTGAGTTGAGTCCTACTGCCAATTGTGAGATACAGATTGGACTAACTCCTCAGGTAAAGCTAGAGTTTGAAAACTGAATGTGTTTTGGGGCTTTTCAGATAAACATGAATACGTGTTTCTTTTGCAAATCTCTGTCAAAAGTTAAATTTTGTTGGTTAGTTGAGTCCTTCTGCCAATTGTGAGATACAGATTGGTCTAACTTCTCAGGGAAAGCTAGTATTTGAAAATTGAATGTGTTTTTGGGCTTTTCAGACCGTGAAGAACATGAATATGTGTTTCTTAAGCAAATCTGAGTTCTGTTTCAAAAGTTAAGTTTTCTGGATGAATTGAGCCCTACTGCCAATTGTGAGATACAGGTCTTAGGGAAAGCTAGTGTTTGAAAAATGAATGTGTTTTGGGGCTTTTCAGAATAGAGAGGAAAATAAATATGTGTTTCTTTTGCAAATCTTTGTCAAAAGTTAAATTTTCTGGCTGAGTTGAATCCTACTGCCAATTGTGAGATACAGATTGGTCTAACTCCTCAAGGAAAGCTAGTATTGGAAAATTGAATGTGTTTTGGGGCTTTTCAGATAAACATGAATACATGTTTCTTTTGCAAATCTGTGTCAAAAGTTACATTTTCTGGCTGAATTTAGTCCTACTGCCAATTGTGAGATACAGATTGGTGCAACACCTCAGGGAAAGCTAGTGTTTGAAATTGAATGTGTTTTGGGCCTTTTCAGATAAACATGAATATGTGTTTCTTTTGCAAATCTCTGTCAAAAGTTAAATTTTCTGGCTGAGTTGAGTCCTACTGCCAATTGTGAGATATAGATTGGTCTAACTCATCAGGGAAAGCTAGTATTTGAAAATTGAATGTGTTTTGGGGCTTTTCAGACCGTGAGGAACATGAATATGTTTTTCTTTTACAAATGTGAGCTGTGTTTCAGAATTTAAGTTTTCTGGCTGAGTACAGTCCTACTGCCAATTGTGAGATACAAATTGGTCTAACTCCTCAGGGACAGCTAGTATTTGAAAATTGAATGTGTTTTGGGGCTTTTCAGACCGTGAGGAACATGAATATGTGTTTCTTTAGCGAATCTGAGTTCTGTTTCAAAACTTTCAAAATTTTCTGGCTGAGTTGGGTCCTCCTGCCAATTTTGAGATACAGATTGGACTAACTCCTCAGGTAAAGCTAGTGTTTGAAAACTGAATGTGTTTTAGGGCTTTTCAGACAGTGAGGAACATGAATATGTGTTTCTTACCAAATTGAGTTCTGTTTCAAAAGTTACATTTTCTGGCTGTATTGAGACCTACTGCCGATTGTGAGATACAGATTGGTCTAACTTCTCAGGAAAAGCTAGTATTTGAAAATTGAATGTGTTTTTGGGCTTTTCAGATAAACATGAATATGTGTTTCTTTTGCAAATCTCTGTCAAAAGTTAAATTTCCTGGCTGAGTTGAGTCCTACTGCCAATTGTGAGATACAGATTGGACTAACTCCTCAGGTAAAGCTAGTGTTTGAAAACTGAATGTGTTTTGGGGCTTTTCAGATAAACATGAATACGTGTTTCTTTTGCAAATCTCTGTCAAAAGTTAAATTTTGTTGGTGAGTTGATTCCTTCTGCCAATTGTGAGGTACAGATTGGTCTAACTTCTCAGGGAAAGCTAGTATTTGAAAATTGAATGTGTTTTTTGGGCTTTTCAGACCGTGAAGAACATGAATATGTGTTTCTTTAGCAAATCTGAGTTCTGTTTCAAAAGTTAAGTTTTCTGGATGAATTGAGCCCTACTGCCAATTGTGAGATACAGGTCTTAGGGAAAGCTAGTGTTTGAAAAATGAATGTGTTTTGGGGCTTTTCAGAATAGAGAGGAAAATAAATATGTGTTTCTTTTGCAAATCTTTGTCAAAAGTTAAATTTTCTGGCTGAGTTGAATCCTACTGCCAATTGTCAGATACAGATTGGTCTAACTCCTCAGGGAAAGCTAGTATTTGAAAACTGAATGTGTTTTGGGGCTTTTCAGACCGTGAGGAACATGAATATGTGTTTCTTTTGCAAATCTGAGTTCCGTGTCAAAAGTTACGTTTTCACTGAACTGAGTCCTACTGCCAATTGTGAGAAACAGATTGGTCTAACTCCTCAGGGAAAGCTAGTATTTGAAAATTGAATGTGTTTTGGGGCTTTTCAGATAAACATGAATACATGTTCTTTTGCAAATCTGTGTCAAAAGTTACATTTTCTGGCTGAATTGAGTCCTACTGCCAATTGTGAGATACAGATTGGTGCAACACCTCAGGGAAAGCTAGTGTTTGAAATTGAATGTGTTTTGGGCCTTTTCAGATAAACATGAATATGTGTTTCTTTTGCAAATCTCTGTCAAAAGTTAAATTTTCTGGCTGAGTTGAGTCCTACTGCCAATTGTGAGATATAGATTGGTCTAACTCATCAGGGAAAGCTAGTATTTCAAAATTGAATGTGTTTTGGGGCTTTTCAGACCGTGAGGAACATGAATATGTTTTTCTTTTACAAATGTGAGCTGTGTTTCAGAATTTAAGTTTTCTGGCTGAGTACAGTCCTACTGCCAATTGTGAGATACAGATTGGTCTCACTCATCAGGGAAAGCTAGTATTTGAAAATTGAATGTGTTTTGGGGCTTTTCAGACCGTGAGGAACATGAATATGTGTTTCTTTAGCAAATATGAGTTCTGTTTCAAAAGTTTCAAAATTTTCTGGCTGAGTTGGGTCCTCCTGCCAATTTTGAGATACAGATTGGACTAACTCATCAGGTAAAGCTAGTGTTTGAAAACTGAATGTGTTTTAGGGCTTTTCAGACAGTGAGGAACATGAATATGTTTTTCTTTTACAAATGTGAGCTGTGTTTCAGAATTTAAGTTTTCTGGCTGAGTACAGTCCTACTGCCAATTGTGAGATACAAATTGGTCTAACTCCTCAGGGACAGCTAGTATTTGAAAACTGAATGTGTTTTGGGGCTTTTCAGACCGTGAGGAACATGAATATGTGTTTCTTTAGCAAATATGAGTTCTGTTTCAAAAGTTACATTTTCTGGCTGCATTGAGACCTACTGCCGATTGTGAGATACAGATTGGTCTAACTTCTCAGGAAAAGCTAGTATTTGAAAATTGAATGTGTTTTGGGGCTTTTTAGATAAACATGAATATGTGTTTCTTTTGCAAATCTCTGTCAAAAGTTAAATTTTCTGGCTGAGTTGAGTCCTACTGCCAATTGTGAGATACAGATTGGACTAACTTCTCAGGGAAAGCTAGTATTTGAAAATTGAATGTGTTTTTGGGCTTTTCAGACTGTGAAGAACATGAATATGTGTTTCTTTTGCAAATGTGAGCTGTGTTTCAGAATTTAAGTTTTCTGGCTGAATTGAGTCCTACTGCCAATTGTGAGATACAGATTGGTCTAACTTCTGAGGGAAAATTGAATGTGTTTTTGGGCTGTTCAGACCGTGAGGAACATGAATATGTGTTTCTTTAGCAAATCTGAGTTCTGTTTCAAAAGTTAAGTTTTCTGGATGAATTGAGCCCTACTGCCAATTGTGAGATACAGGTCTTAGGGAAAGCTAGTGTTTGAAAAATGAATGTGTTTTGGGGCTTTTCAGAATAGAGAGGAAAATAAATATGTGTTTCTTTTGCAAATCTTTGTCAAAAGTTAAATTTTCTGGCTGAGTTGAATCCTACTGCCAATTGTGAGATACAGATTGGTCTAACTCCTCAGGGAAAGCTAGTATTGGAAAATTGAATGTGTTGTTGGACTTTTCAGACAGAGGGGAACATGAATATGTGTTTCTTTTGCAAATCTGAGTTCCGTGTCAAAAGTTACGTTTTCACTGAACTGAGTCCTACTGCCAATTGTGAGAAACAGATTGGTCTAACTCCTCAGGGAAAGCTAGTATTTGAAAATTGAATGTGTTTTGGGCTTTTCAGACATAGAAGAATATGAATGTGTTTCTTTGGAAATGTGTGTCAAAAGTTAAGTTTTCTGGCTGAGTTGAATCCTACTGCCAATTGTGAGATACAGATTGGTCTAACTCCTCAGGGAAAGCTAGTATTTGAAAATTGAATGTGTTTTGGGGCTTTTCAGATAAACATGAATACATGTTTCTTTTGCAAATCTGTGTCAAAAGTTACATTTTCTGGCTGAATTGAGTCCTACTGCCAATTGTGAGATACAGATTGGTCTAACTCATCAGGGAAAGCTAGTATTTGAAAATTGAATGTGTTTTGGGGCTTTTCAGACCGTGAGGAACATGAATATGTTTTTCTTTTACAAATGTGAGCTGTGTTTCAGAATTTAAGTTTTCTGGCTGAGTACAGTCCTGCTGCCAATTGTGAGATACAAATTGGTCTAACTCCTCAGGGACAGCTAGTATTTGAAAATTGAATGTGTTTTTGGGCTTTTCAGACCATGAGGAACATGAATACGTGTTTCTTTAGCAAATCTGAGTTCTGTTTCAAAAGTTTCAAAATTTTCTGGCTGAGTTGGGTCCTCCTGCCAATTTTGAGATACAGATTGGACTAACTCATCAGGTAAAGCTAGTGTTTGAAAACTGAATGTGTTTTAGGGCTTTTCAGACAGTGAGGAACATGAATATGTGTTTCTTTAGCAAATTGAGTTCTGTTTCAAAAGTTACATTTTCTGGCTGCATTGAGACCTACTGCCGATTGTGAGATACAGATTGGTCTAACTTCTCAGGAAAAGCTAGTATTTGAAAATTGAATGTGTTTTGGGGCTTTTTAGATAAACATGAATATGTGTTTCTTTTGCAAATCTCTGTCAAAAGTTAAATTTTCTGGCTGAGTTGAGTCCTACTGCCAATTGTGAGATACAGATTGGACTAACTCCTCAGGTAAAGCTAGTGTTTGAAAACTGAATGTGTTTTGGGGCTTTTCAGATAAACATGAATACGTGTTTCTTTTGCAAATCTCTGTCAAAAGTTAAATTTTCTGGCTGAGTTGAGTCCTTCTGCCAATTGTGAGATACAGATTGGTCTAACTTCTCAGGGAAAGCTAGTATTTGAAAATTGAATGTGTTTTTGGGCTTTTCAGATAAACATGAATATGTGTTTCTTTTGCAAATCTGAGTTCTGTTTCAAAAGTTTCAAAATTTTCTGGCTGAGTTGGGTCCTACTGCCAATTTTGAGATACAGATTGGACTAACTCCTCAGGTACAGCTAGTGTTTGAAAACTGAATGTGTTTTAGGGCTTTTCATACAGTGAGGAACATGAATATGTGTTTCTTTAGCAAATTGAGTTCTGTTTCAAAAGTTACATTTTCTGGCTGTATTGAGACCTACTGCCAATTGTGAGATACAGATTGGTCTAACTTCTCAGGAAAAGCTAGTATTTGAAAATTGAATGTGTTTTTGGGCTTTTCAGATAAACATGAATATGTATTTCTTTTGCAAATCTCAGTCAAAAGTTAAATTTTCTGGCTGAGTTGAGTCCTACTGCCAATTGTGAGATACAGGTCTTAGGGAAAGCTAGTGTTTGAAAAATGAATGTGTTTTGGGGCTTTTCAGAATAGAGAGGAAAATAAATATGTGTTTCTTTTGCAAATCTTTGTCAAAATTTAAATTTTCTGGCTGAGTTGAATCCTACTGCCAATTGTGAGATACAGATTGGTCTAACTCCTCAGGGAAATCTAGTATTGGAAAATTGAATGTGTTGTTGGACTTTTCAGACAGAGGGGAACATGAATATGTGTTTCTTTTGCAAATCTGAGTTCCGTGTCAAAAGTTACGTTTTCACTGAACTGAGTCCTACTGCCAATAGTGAGAAACAGATTGGTCTAACTCCTCAGGGAAAGCTAGTATTTGAAAATTGAATGTGTTTTGGGCTTTTCAGACAGAGAAGAATATGAATGTGTTTCTTTGGAAATGTGTGTCAAAAGTTAAGTTTTCTGGCTGAGTTGACTCCTACTGCCAATTGTGAGATACAGTTGGTCTAACTCCTCAGGGAAAGCTAGTATTTGAAAATTGAATGTGTTTTGGGGCTTTTCAGATAAACATGAATACATGTTTCTTTTGCAAATCTGTGTCAAAAGTTACATTTTCTGGCTGAATTGAGTCCTACTGCCAATTGTGAGATACAGATTGGTGCAACACCTCAGGGAAAGCTAGTGTTTGAAATTGAATGTGTTTTGGGCCTTTTCAGATAAACATGAATATGTGTTTCTTTTGCAAATCTCTGTCAAAAGTTAAATTTTCTGGCTGAGTTGAGTCCTACTGCCAATTGTGAGATACAGATTGGTCTCACTCATCAGGGAAAGCTAGTATTTGAAAATTGAATGTGTTTTGGGGCTTTTCAGACCGTGAGGAACATGAATATGTTTTTCTTTTACAAATGTGAGCTGTGTTTCAGAATTTAAGTTTTCTGGCTGAGTACAGTCCTACTGCCAATTGTGAGATACAAATTGGTCTAACTCCTCAGGGACAGCTAGTATTTGAAAATTGAATGTGTTTTTGGGCTTTTCAGACCGTGAGGAACATGAATATGTGTTTCTTTAGAAAATTGAGTTCTGTTTCAAAAGTTTCAAAATTTTCTGGCTGTATTGAGACCTACTGCCAATTGTGAGATACAGATTGGTCTAACTCCTCAGGGAAATCTAGTATTGGAAAATTGAATGTGTTGTTGGACTTTTCAGACAGAGGGGAACATGAATATGTGTTTCTTTTGCAAATCTGAGTTCCGTGTCAAAAGTTACGTTTTCACTGAACTGAGTCCTACTGCCAATTGTGAGAAACAGATTGGTCTAACTCCTCAGGGAAAGCTAGTATTTGAAAATTGAATGTGTTTTGGGGCTTTTCAGATAAACATGAATACATGTTTCTTTTGCAAATCTGTGTCAAAAGTTACATTTTCTGGCTGAATTGAGTCCTACTGCCAATTGTGAGATACAGATTGGTCTAACTCATCAGGGAAAGCTAGTATTTGAAAATTGAATGTGTTTTGGGGCTTTTCAGACCGTGAGGAACATGAATATGTTTTTCTTTTACAAATGTGAGCTGTGTTTCAGAATTTAAGTTTTCTGGCTGAGTACAGTCCTACTGCCAATTGTGAGATAGAAATTGGTCTAACTCCTCAGGGACAGCTAGTATTTGAAAATTGAATGTGTTTTGGGGCTTTTCAGACCGTGAGGAACATGAATACGTGTTTCTTTAGCAAATCTGAGTTCTGTTTCAAAAGTTTCAAAATTTTCTGGCTGAGTTGGGTCCTACTGCCAATTTTGAGATACAGATTGGACTAACTCCTCAGGGAAAGCTAGTATTTGAAAATTGAATGTGTTTTTGGGCTTTTCAGAGAGAGAGGAATATGAATGTGTTTCTTTGGAAATGTGTGTCAAAAGTTACATTTTCTGGCTGTATTGAGACCTACTGCCGATTGTGAGATACAGATTGGTCTAACTCCTCAGGGAAAGCTAGTATTTGAAAATTGAATGTGTTTTGGGGCTTTTCAGATAAACATGAATACATGTTTTTTTTGCAAATCTGTGTCAAAAGTTACATTTTCTGGCTGAATTGAGTCCTACTGCCAATTGTGAGATAAAGATTGGTGCAACACTTCAGGGAAAGCTAGTGTTTGAAATTGAATGTGTTTTGGGCCTTTTCAGATAAACATGAATATGTGTTTCTTTTGCAAATCTCTGTCAAAAGTTAAATTTTCTGGCTGAGTTGAGTCCTACTGCCAATTGTGAGATACAGATTGGTCTCACTAATCAGGGAAAGCTAGTATTTGAAAATTGAATGTGTTTTCGGGCTTTTCAGACCGTGAGGAACATGAATATGTTTTTCTTTTACAAATGTGAGCTGTGTTTCAGAATTTAAGTTTTCTGGCTGAGTACAGTCCTACTGCCAATTGTGAGATACAAATTGGTCTAACTCCTCAGGGACAGCTAATATTTGAAAATTGAATGTGTTTTTGGGCTTTTCAGACCATGAGGAACATGAATACGTGTTTCTTTAGCAAATCTGAGTTCTGTTTCAAAAGTTTCAAAATTTTCTGGCTGAGTTGGGTCCTACTGCCAATTTTGAGATACAGATTGGACTAACTCCTCAGGGAAAGCTAGTATTTGAAAATTGAATGTGTTTTTGGGCTTTTCAGAGAGAGAGGAATATGAATGTGTTTCTTTGGAAATGTGTGTCAAAAGTTACATTTTCTGGCTGTATTGAGACCTACTGCCGATTGTGAGATACAGATTGGTCTAACTCCTCAGGGAAAGCTAGTATTTGAAAATTGAATGTGTTTTGGGGCTTTTCAGATAAACATGAATACATGTTTCTTTTGCAAATCTGTGTCAAAAGTTACATTTTCTGGCTGAATTGAGTCCTACTGCCAATTGTGAGATACAGATTGGTGCAACACCTCAGGGAAAGCTAGTGTTTGAAATTGAATGTGCTTTGGGCCTTTTCAGATAAACATGAATATGTGTTTCTTTTGCAAATCTCTGTCAAAAGTTAAATTTTCTGGCTGAGTTGAGTCCTACTGCCAATTGTGAGATACAGATTGGTCTCACTCATCAGGGAAAGCTAGTATGTGAAAATTGAATGTGTTTTGGGGCTTTTCAGACCGTGAGGAACATGAATATGTTTTTCTTTTACAAATGTGAGCTGTGTTTCAGAATTTAAGTTTTCTGGCTGAATACAGTCCTACTGCCAATAGTGAGATACAAATTGGTCTAACTCCTCAGGGACAGCTAGTATTTGAAAATTGAATGTGTTTTTGGGCTTTTCAGACCGTGAGGAACATGAATATGTGTTTCTTTAGCAAATCTGAGTTCTGTTTCAAAAGTTTCAAAATTTTCTGGCTGAGTTGGGTCCTACTGCCAATTTTGAGATACAGATTGGACTAACTCCTCAGGTAAAGCTAGTGTTTGAAAACTGAATGTGTTTTAGGGCTTTTCATACAGTGAGGAACATGAATATGTGTTTCTTTTGCAAATTGAGTTCTGTTTCAAAAGTTAAATTTTCTGGCTGAGTTGAGTCCTTCTGCCAATTGTGAGATACAGATTGGTCTAACTTCTCAGGGAAAGCTAGTATTTGAAAATTGAATGTGTTTTTGGGCTTTTCAGACCGTTAAGAACATGAATATGTGTTTCTTTTGCAAATGTGAGCTGTGTTTCAGAATTTAAGTTTTCTGGCTGAGTAAAGTCCTACTGCCAGTTGTGAGATAGAAATTGGTCTAACTTCTCAGGGAGAATTGAATGTGTTTTTGGGCTGTTCAGACCGTGAGGAACATGAATATGTGTTTCTTTAGCAAATCTGAGTTCTGTTTCAAAAGTTAAGTTTTCTGGATGAATTGAGCCCTACTGCCAATTGTGAGATACAGGTCTTAGGGAAAGCTAGTGTTTGAAAAATGAATGTGTTTTGGGGCTTTTCAGAATAGAGAGGAAAATAAATATGTGTTTCTTTTGCAAATCTTTGTCAAAAGTTAAATTTTCTGGCTGAGTTGAATCCTACTGCCAATTGTGAGATACAGATTGGTCTAACTCCTCAGGGAAATCTAGTATTGGAAAATTGAATGTGTTGTTGGACTTTTCAGACAGAGGGGAACATGAATATGTGTTTCTTTTGCAAATCTGAGTTCCGTGTCAAAAGTTACGTTTTCACTGAACTGAGTCCTACTGCCAATTGTGAGAAACAGATTGGTCTAACTCCTCAGGGAAAGCTAGTATTTGAAAATTGAATGTGTTTTTGGGCTTTTCAGAGAGAGAGGAATATGAATGTGTTTCTTTGGAAATGTGTGTCAAAAGTTACATTTTCTGGCTGTATTGAGACCTACTGCCGATTGTGAGATACAGATTGGTCTAACTCCTCAGGGAAAGCTAGTATTTGAAAATTGAATGTGTTTTGGGGCTTTTCAGATAAACATGAATACATGTTTCTTTTGCAAATCTGTGTCAAAAGTTACATTTTCTGGCTGAATTGAGTCCTACTGCCAATTGTGAGATACAGATTGGTGCAACACCTCAGGGAAAGCTAGTGTTTGAAATTGAATGTGCTTTGGGCCTTTTCAGATAAACATGAATATGTGTTTCTTTTGCAAATCTCTGTCAAAAGTTAAATTTTCTGGCTGAGTTGAGTCCTACTGCCAATTGTGAGATACAGATTGGTCTCACTCATCAGGGAAAGCTAGTATTTGAAAATTGAATGTGTTTTGGGGCTTTTCAGACCGTGAGGAACATGAATATGTTTTTCTTTTACAAATGTGAGCTGTGTTTCAGAATTTAAGTTTTCTGGCTGAGTACAGTCCTACTGCCAATAGTGAGATACAAATTGGTCTAACTCCTCAGGGACAGCTAGTATTTGAAAATTGAATGTGTTTTTGGGCTTTTCAGACCGTGAGGAACATGAATATGTGTTTCTTTAGCAAATCTGAGTTCTGTTTCAAAAGTTTCAAAATTTTCTGGCTGAGTTGGGTCCTACTGCCAATTTTGAGATACAGATTGGACTAACTCCTCAGGTAAAGCTAGTGTTTGAAAACTGAATGTGTTTTAGGGCTTTTCAGACAGTGAGGAACATGAATATGTGTTTCTTTAGCAAATTGAGTTCTGTTTCAAAAGTTACATTTTCTGGCTGTATTGAGACCTACTGCCAATTGTGAGATACAGATTGGTCTAACTTCTCAGGAAAAGCTAGTATTTGAAAATTGAATGTGTTTTTGGGCTTTTCAGATAAACATGAATATGTGTTTCTTTTGCAAATCTCTGTCAAAAGTTAAATTTTCTGGCTGAGTTGAGTCCTACTGCCAATTGTGAGATACAGGTCTCAGGGAAAGCTAGTGTTTGAAAAATGAATGTGTTTTGGGGCTTTTCAGAATAGAGAGGAAAATAAATATGTGTTTCTTTTGCAAATCTTTGTCAAAATTTAAATTTTCTGGCTGAGTTGAATCCTACTGCCAATTGTGAGATACAGATTGGTCTAACTCCTCAGGGAAATCTAGTATTGGAAAATTGAATGTGTTGTTGGACTTTTCAGACAGAGGGGAACATGAATATGTGTTTTTTGCAAATCTGAGTTCCGTGTCAAAAGTTACGTTTTCACTGAACTGAGTCCTACTGCCAATTGTGAGATACAGATTGGTCTAACTCCTCAGGGAAATCTAGTATTGGAAAATTGAATGTATTGTTGGACTTTTCAGACACAGAGGAACATGAATATATGTTTCTTTTACAAATTGTGTCATAAGTTACATTTTCTGGCTGAATTGAGTCGTAGTCAATTGTGAGATACAAATTGGTCTAACTTCTCAGGGAAAGCTAGTATTTGAAAATTGAATGTGTTTTTGGGCTTTTGAGACCGTGAGGAACATGAATATGTGTTTCTTTAGCAAATCTGAGTTCTGTTTCAAAAGTTAAATTTTCTGGCTGAATTGAGCCCTACTGCCAATTGTGAGATGCAGATTGGTCTAAATTCTCAGGGAAAGGTCGAATTTGAAAATTGAATGTGTTTTTGGGCTTTTGAGAATACAGAGG
Source organism: Pituophis catenifer annectens (assembly GCF_029215685.1). NCBI lineage: Eukaryota > Metazoa > Chordata > Lepidosauria > Squamata > Colubridae > Pituophis > Pituophis catenifer. The sequence continues at coordinate 171,039,091 of NW_027256881.1, forward strand.
AAAATGAATATGTGTTTCTTTTGTAAATTTGAGTTCTGTGACTTCTGCTGAGTTATATTTTCTGGCTGAATTGAGTCCTACTGCCAATTTGGAGATACAGATTGGTCTAATTTCTCAGGGACCAATCCAATTTGAAAATTGAATGTGTTTTTGGGCTTTTCAGATAGAGAGGAACATGAATATGTGTTTCTTTTGCAAATGTGAGCTCTGTTTCAAAAGTTAAGTTTTCTGGCTGAATTGAGTCCTACTGCCAATTGTGAGATACAGGTCTCAGGGAAAGCTAGTGTTTGAAAAATGAATGTGTTTTTGGGCTTTTCAGACTGTGAGGACCATGAATATGTGTTTCTTTAGGAAATTTGAGTTCTGTTTCAAAAGTTACATTTTCTGGCTCTATTGAGTTCTACTGCCAATTGTGAGATACCGATTGGTCTAACTCCTCAGGGAAAGTTAGTATTTGAAAATTGAATGTGTTTTTGGGCTTTTCAGATTGTGAGGAACATGATTGTTCAAATCAGATTAAATCAATCTGAGTTCTGTTTCAAAACAGAACTTTTCAGACACAGAGCAACATGAATATATTTTTCTTTTACAAATTGTGTCAAAAGTTACATTTTCTGGCTGAACTGAGTCGTAGTCAATTGTGAGATACAGATTAGTCTAACTTCTCAGGGAAAGCTCAAATTTGAAAACTGAATGTGTTTTTGGGCTGTTCAGACCGTGAGGAACATGAATATGTGTTTCTTTAGCAAATCTGAGTTCTGTTTCAAAAGTTAAGTTTTCTGGATGAATTGAGCCCTACTGCCAATTGTGAGATACAGGTCTCAGGGAAAGCTAGTGTTTGAAAAATGAATGTGTTTTTGGGCTTTTCAGATCGTGAGGAACATGATTAAATCATGTTCAAATCAGATTAAATCAAATCTGAGTTCTGTTTCAAAGCAGAACTTTTCAGACACAGAGCAACATGAATATATGTTTCTTTTACAAATTGTGTCAAAAGTTACATTTTCTGGCTGAATTGAGTCGTAGTTAATTGTGAGATACAGATTGGTCTAACTTCTCAGGGAAAGCTCCAATTTGAACATTGAATGTGTTTTTGGGCTTTTCGGACTGTGAGAAACATGAATGTGTGTTTCTTTTGCAAATGTGAGCTGTGTTTCAAAAGTTAAGTTTTCTGGCTGAATTGAGCCCTACTGCCAATTGTGAGATACAGATTGGTCTAACGTCTCAGGGAAAGGTCGAATTTGAAAATTGAATGTGTTTTTGGGCTTTTCAGAATACAGAGGAAAATGAATATGTGTTTCTTTTGTAAATTTGAGTTCTGTGACTTCTGTTGAGTTATATTTTCTGGCTGAATTGAGTCCTACTGCCAATTGGGAGATACAGATTGGTCTAATTTCTCAGGGAAAGATCCAATTTGAAAATTGAATGTGTTTTTGGGCTTTTCAGATACAGAGGAACATGAATATGTGTTTCTTTTGCAAATGTGAGCTGTGTTTCAGAATTTAAGTTTTCTGGCTGAGTAGAGTCCTACTGCCAATTGTGAGATACAAATTGGTCTAACTCCTCAGGGAAAGCTAGTATTTGAAAATTGAATGTGTTTTGGGGCTTTTCAGATAAACATGAATTTGTGTTTCTTTTGCAAATGTGAACTGTGTTTCAAAAGTTAAGTTTTCTGGCTGAATTGAGTCGTACTGCCAATTGTGAGATACAGATTGGCCTAACTTCTCAGGGAAAGCTAGTATTTGAAAATTGAATGTGTTTTTGGGCTTTTCAGACAGTGAGGAACATGAATATGTGTTTCTTTTGCAAATTTGAGCTGTGTTTCAGAATTTAAGTTTTCTGGCTGGGTAGAGTCCTACTGCCAATTGTGAGATAGAAATTGGTCTAACTCCTCAGGGACAGCTAGTATTTGAAAATTGAATGTGTTTTTGGGGCTGTTCAGACCGTGAGGAACATGAATATGTGTTTCTTTAGCAAATCTGAGTTCTGTTTCAAAAGTTACATTTTCTGGCTGAGTAGAGTCCTACTGCCAATTGTGAGATATAGATTGGTCTAACTCCTCAGGGAAAGCTAGTATTTGAAAATTGAATGTGTTTTGGGGCTTTTCAGATAAACATGAATATGTGTTTCTTTTGCAAATGTGAACTGTGTTTCAAAAGTTAAGTTTTCTGGCTGAATTGAGTCCTACTGCCAATTGTGAGATACAGATTGGTCTAACCTCTCAGGGAAAGCTCGAATTTGAACATTGAATGTGTTTTTGGGCTTTTCAGAATACAGAGGAAAATGAATATGTGTTTCTTTTGTAAATTTGAGTTCTGTGACTTTTGTTGAGTTATATTTTCTGGCTGAATTGAATCCTACTGCCAATTGGGAGATACAGATTGGTCTAACTCCTCAGGGAAAGTTAGTATTTGAAAATTGAATCTGTTTTTGGGCTTTTCAGACACATAAGAACATGAATGTGTTACAAGTAAATGCCTAACTGTGTATACACCATTGGATAGACTGACCCACTGATCCCTCCTCCCTCACTTAGCCCTTCCCATAACCCCTCCTTACCTTGACTCCACCTCCTCCATATATAAGGCTGTGCGCAGAAGTCCAGGACCAGTTCCAAATGAGTACCTGAATAGAAAGAAATGGAGTAAATAAATACCTTGAACTCAAAGCCTATCGTGTCTGTGATTATTGGGGAAGATCCTTGGAAAACTTACTTATCAAAATGGCAGCAGAGGACGGTTATGCCCAATAAACAGAACCAAAATCGGAAATGGAAGGAAGGATGAACACAAGGTCCACCACCAGGCGGATGGCAGAGCTGGGGGAACCTGAAGGTGCCACCGCCAGAATCCCAACTGCATTGGAGATGGAGGAACTGGACCAGACAAACTGAAGCGTGAGGCCAAAAGAAAGTGCAGCCAGGCACGCCAGAGACAGATCACCCGAGAGAGATGAACTAAAGGACATCATACAGAAAATGATAGAAGCCTCCATAAGCAAGGATGAACTCATTGCGAAGCTCCGGGACCTTCTAGATGACCAGGGAGCAGCGATGAGCCCCCAGGAGCAAGACCACGAGGCTGCCAGACCGGCAAGACAGAGATACCCCCTGGCAGAGGCCCAAGAGCCAAACGGTTCCATTTTCGCGCCATGCTCCGGGCGGCCATCTTGGGATGGCCACCAATCAATAGGGAGCCAGGATTCAAATCCAATGGCGGGAAATGAAAGAAACCCCAGAACAAATGGGGGAACAGCCAAAGGCACCCCAGAAGGGACACACCAAGGCATCTGGAGCTCGCCTCCCGAGCTCGAAGCCAGAAAGACACCTGAGGCCCCAGCAACCGCGATAGGCCCTGCACGCAACCCCTTCACGCCAGCCACGCACCCCAGAGACACCGCCGCAAACCGAGGGGGCTACGGGGGGGCCATCGATGATAGCACACACCCCCAGATACTCCACACGATGACCAACCCCCACGAAGACAACCGCAGGGCAACAACTATGCTTGAATCATGCAGATGGCAGGACTCGAACCCAGCACCCGCAGCACCAAGCATAAGAGGCCCGAGGGGAAGAGGCCACACTTGCTACTCAACCCCCATGCGGCCTCCGCCCGGCCTACTCACGTGCCCAGGGACCAGCAATCAAGGATCGGGACCCACCGCAGCCGCCACGTCCTCGACTTATGACCGCCTCACCTCCTCGACTCTCTCCAGCCCCCTGCATGGATCCGGACACCCAGCGATGGATGCCTGCCTCCAGAGATGAAGCCGGACACCCCAGGAGTGAGATGGGACCTCCAACTGGAGGCCTAGGCCGAGGCCTAAGAGCAGCAACAGCCAGCTACTCCCCCATCGGCTACAGTAGCGAAATGGGCCTCACACATGCTCAGTCGGCTCCAACAAGAAGAGAAGGAGGGAACATAAATCCAAGTCTGTACAGAGCTGCAAACTGCATACCCAAGCCATATTGTGAGTTCCCTCACCTGAGACACCATGGGCAGCAACAGACTGTGAGTAATTCATCACACAACTCAGGGAATTTACCAGCTAACTTTCCCACTCTTAAATTAGATGGATCGAACCTCATGCAGTGGAATCACCAACTCCAGGTTTTATTTTTAAAAGAGGATCTACTGTTTTTAGTTGATGACTCCCCCACAAAACCTTGGACTTTAGAAACAGATTGCTTGCATCACAAGGCTTACTATTTAATTATAGCAAGTATCCCACCAGGTGTATACCCCAGCCTAAGCCATTATCTGACTGTGTCTGAGATACAGCAGAGAATATTTAATCTGTTCTATAGTAAAAGCGCTGCCACCACAGCAAGGATATCCAGGGAATTCCACTCTGCCAGGCATAAAGCAGGGACTCCCATGGGTGAACATATACTGAACCTGAATGCCACAAGAACTGAACTGATACAAAGGGGGGAGGATATATCCGAAGAGAGCATGAAGAGCATTGTCATCAACTCCCTGGACTCCAGCTGGGACAATTTTATAATGCAGCTGGATAGGATAGGCTTAGGCCACCTCACACTCGAGTCACTGACAAATAGGATAATAGCAGAAGATAGCTTAAGGAGGGACCGCTCCATCAGCCACAGGGACAGCAGGCCAACTAAGAAAGTTGAGTTCCAAACCAGGAACCTAGACTACCCAGAATGCTTCACTTGTGGCTCAAAGAATCACTACAAATGGGATTGCCCAAGAAACTCAAGGGGAAGGGACCACACCTACCAAAGGGAAGGCAGGAAGCCGGGGCTCCCCGATAGATCCCCATCAGACAACAGATACAGGCGCAGAGACTCCCCCGACCCAAGGAACAGAAGGGGAAGTAGGGACAGCTCTAGGGAGAGCCAACCAGGGTCCATGTATGGGATCGGGGAGAACACACACACACACACTCACAAACCAGAGAAGGAGAAGCATGGCTCATCGACTCAGGAGCCACCAACCACACAACTCATGACATAAAGATACTGACCTCATTCACAGAGGAAAACTACCACATTAAGGTCACCAATCAAAACAGGGTCCTAGTGACAGGGAGAGGAAACACGTTCATAAGCGGAATAGGCAAAGTAGAGGGGGTATTACTCATACCCGAAATACCCCACAACATTTTAGCACCGCTTAAACTGAGCAAGGACATGGGCATAGAGACCACCTTCAAAGAGGGAGAAGCCTACCTGACCAGAGACAGGGAAAGCATCGGCAAAATAGTCATTAATGGAGGGCTAACATACCTCCACCCTAAAAAGAATAACCAGACCCAAGTTATCGCCCAACTAGAAAACACTGAGAATAAAGTCAACACACATGTTGAGGCAGAGGGGGGCAGGGAAGACGACCCCACCGAAGGCAACACGACACACAGAGGGAAATTGCTAATAGGCAAACCCATTCATGATGACTGCACCCATTTGCTACACAGAAAATTGGGCCATGCCAGCTTCCCAATCATCCAAAAAATGACAGAATGTACCAGTGATTTGAAAATAAAAAACTGCAAAAACTACTTAGAGTGTTCTATATGTAAATCATCTAAGTTAAAAACCAAACCCAGACCTAGAAAAGCCACCCGTACTACCAATTCTATCTTCCACCTGGTACATATGGACATTGTGGGCCCCATGAAGCCCTCTATAAAATACAAAAGGAGATATTTTCTGACAATAGTAGACGACTACAGCCGCTATGGCTTTGTGTATACCATTAATCATAAAGACGAGGTATTCCAAAAATGTAAAGAGTTTTATAAGAGAGTGGAAACGCAACACAACACAAAGATAAGGCAAATAATGACAGATAGGGGGTCTGAGTTCTTATCGAGGGAATTCTCGAATTGGTCAAAGATGCACGGGATAATACACTACAAGACTTCTCCCTTTTCTGCGTTCCAAAATGGAGTCGCAGAGAAGAGGAATGGAGTCCTACAAACAATGATGAGATGCGCCCTAGAGGATGCGGGGTTAGGACAGCCATTCTGGGCGGAAGCTCTCAACTACTCAAATTATACGCTGAACAGACTCTGGTCTAGCGTAATAGGGAAAACACCTTATGAGGTGATGTACGACCGAAAACCAAAGATTGCGCACCTGCACATATTTGGAGTCACGGCGGATGTGCATATCCCCAGGCAACTGAGGCGAAAAGGAGACAAGGTCTCCAGGAGATTAAGGTTCATGGGGTATGAACCAGGCACAAAAGGCTATAGATTCATTGACAGGGACAACAGGTTCATCGTATCCAGAACAGCGGTGTTCCACGAGAACGCCAACTGGTCTAAGATACACCTCAACGAGACACTCATCAGACAGGAAGACACAAACGAATCAAGGGACGAAAGCAAACCCATCACATTAGAAGCAAATACACAAGACAGACAAAGACCAAGACACCATGAGGTAGCCACCAAGGGGTGGAAGGAAGACCACCCCATCATCAAGGTAGACACGGTCACAGAGAAGGAGGCCAAATACATGCACGACACTGACACAAGACCCATGAGACCTATCAGACCCAACAGAAACAAAATGCCCAAGAGGTTTAAAGATTATGTCATGTCCATTCACCCAAATAGAACAACACCCAACTCATACGAAGAAATCATTAGTCTGCCGCAGGTAGAGAGAGATAAGTGGGAGCAAGCTATGGAAAGGGAGATGGCTAGCCTGCGCGAACTGAACGTGTACACCCCCTCTAAGGTCCCAGCCGATAAGACACTCATAGGCACAAAGTGGGCTTTCAAAATCAAGGAACTCGAAGACAACAAGGCCCTCTACAAGGCTACACTCGCCCAAAGGTATCCAGACAACTACACGGATACCTACTCACCCACAGTTAGGGCAGAAAGTGTCAAAAGCGCCCTAGTAGTTGCATCTATCTTAGGCCTAGAAGTCTACCAATTTGACGTTCAAACCGCATACCTCCATGCGAAGTTAGACAAAGAAATATATGTCAGGGCACCCCCAGGGAAAGGCGTGAAAGAGGGAGTCACTTGGCTACTAAACAAACCGTACTAAACTGTACGGTTTAAGACAGTCCGGGAAAAGATGGTATGAATGCCTAGCCAAAACACTCAGGGACATGGGTTTTACCACCACATCAGCAGACCTCTGCCTCTTCGCCAAGAGGGAGGGCACATCGATCGAATACGCACTCGTTTACGTAGACGACATCCTGTACATGGGGCAGCACAAGCAAAATTGCGATAAATTCGCCAGAGAACTAGGGAAACAATTCACACTCAAGACCCTAGGGAAAGTCAATAAGTATCTAGGAGTACAAATCGAGAAAACAGAGAACGGGTTCAAGGTTTCTCAAAAGGAGAAAATATTAGAACTTGTACATAGATGCAACATGAGCCATGCGAAACCCCCATGCAAACAGACTTCTTGAAACATATGCACGAAGAGGGGGAGTCATTTAAGAACAACACCTTGTATAGATCTGTCATTGGATCCCTCCTGTATATTGCCAATTGGACAAGGCCCGATATCAGCTTAGCTGTTAATTTATTATCCAGACATGTCAGTGAACCCAAGGTATACCACTGGGAAGGGGTGAAGCGAGTAATCAGGTACCTGAAACATAGCATAGACGCATACCTATGCCTGGAACCATCCAAATCCAAAGAACCGGCGCTGACCTGCTATGCGGACGCTGACTGGGCAGGTGATACCAAGAGCAGGAAAAGCACATCAGGTTACGTGTTCCTCATCAATAACTGCCCGGTACACTGGTATACTGGCAAGCAGAACCTGGTTGCCACATCCAGGGCAGAAGCAGAGTACATCTGCCTATCAAAGGCAGCTAACAATTTAGTGTGGTTCGATGACCTGCTCTCTGAAATATGGACCAAACCGGCTTATCCTATAACTATCCACGAGGACAATAAAGCAGCCATAGACATCTCCAACGCAGAAGCAGTGGGTCAGAGGTCCAGACATATCGACATCAAGCATAAGCATGTCAGGCAGTTATCAAATGTAGGTTTTATTAGGGCCGTACATTGTGAAACCTCTGAGCAAGTCGCGGACATTCTAACAAAACCATTACCAAACAAGCAACACACATATCTCACATCAAAACTAGGGGTGACCATGCCGGGCATAGAATCAACCCCGAATGTTAGGCATTTAGAGGGGGATTTGTTACGAGTAAATGCCTAACTGTGTATACACCATTGCATAGACTGACCCACTGATCCCTCCTCCCTCACTTAGCCTTTCCCATAACCCCTCCTTACCTTGACTCCACCTCCTCCATATATAAGGCTGTGCGCAGAAGTCCAGGACCAGTTCCAAATGAGTACCTGAATAGAAAGAAATGGAGTAAATAAATACATTGAACTCAAAGCCTATCGTGTCTGTGATTATTGGGCAAGATCCTTGGAAAACTTACTTATCAGAATGTGTTTCTTTTGCAAATTGTGTCAAAAGTAAAATTTTCTGTCTGAGTTGAGTCCTACTGCCAATTGTGAGATATAGTTTGGTCTAACTCCTCAGGGAAAGTTAGTATTTGAAAATTGAATGTGTTTTTGGGCTTTTCAGACAGTGAGGAACATGAATATGTGTTTCTTTAGCAAATCTGAGTTCTCTTTCAAAAGTTCCTTTTTGTGGCTGTATTGAGTCCTACTGCCAATTGTTAGATGCAGATTGGTCTAACTTCTCAGGGAAAGCTAGTATTTGAAAATTGAATGTGTTTTTGGGCTTTTCAGACTGTGAGGAACATGAATACGTGTTTCTTTTGCACATGTGAGCTCTGTTTCAAAAGTTAAGTTTTCTGGCTGAATTGAGTCCTACTGCCAATTGTGAGATTCAGATTGGTCTAACTCCAAACTGGCAAAACAAGTAGAAAAAGATATTGAAAAGTGGACAAAATGGGCGTTGGTCTTACCTGATATGCCCCTTCTCGAGCAGGCGCCCACGGCAGTCATACTGGGGTATCGACACGTTCGCTATCTAATAGGACCGAGTCTACTGGAACTTTAGCCCGCCTCTTCCTGCTTCAGTCCCAGTTTGGAGGCGAGGTCGACCAGCAGACTGTGGTGTCTGTAGCAAAAGAAAGAAAGAAGTGAAAAAGCCCTCCCACCCCAGTTAACGACCAGGAGCGGCCAGAAAGGGTGGGGATGACTGCCGTGGGTGCCTGCTCGAGAAGGGGCGTATCAGGTAAGACCAACGCCCATTCTCCGACAAGGGTGCCCACGGCAGTCATACTGGGACATACCAAAGCTTGGTGTCTCCTAGGGCGGGAAAGGCCGGACCTGCTGCAGAACCCTCCTGCCGAATGCCGCGTCAGCGGATGCATATGAATCAAGGCAGTAATGCCGTATAAAGGGAGTCACCGACGACCATGTTGCAGCCCGGCAGACCTCCTCCAAAGAGGCCTGGGTGGCCCATGCAGCTGAGGTGGAGGCGCTCCGCGTAGAGTGTGCAGTGATGCCACAAGGAGGATCCAAGGATTGAGCCTCGTAGGCTGATGAGATAGTGGCCCTGAGCCAACGACCTATAGTGACTGAGGAGGCGCGAGATCCCATCGACGAAGGTTGAAAGGACAGGAACAGAGCCTCAGTCCTCCAGAAGGGGGCCGTCCTGTGCAGATAAATCCGAAGGGCCCTTCGTACATCCAGTTTATGCCAGACATGTTCCTGTCGGCAACGAGGAGTTGGACAAAAATTTGGGAGAGAGAGCTCCTGCGACCTGTGGAATATGGTATTAATTTTAGGGATGAAGGCAGGGTCAAGGCGGAGGACTACCCTGTCCGTATGGAAAATACAAAGATCCGGTCGTACAGAAAGGGCTGCAAGTTCAGAGATCCTCCGCGCGGAGGTGATAGCAACCAAAAAGGCGACCTTAAATGATAAGTACTTGAGGCTGACCTCTCGCAGTGGCTCAAACGGGGGACCCATGAGGGCTGTCAAAACCTTATTTAAATCCCAAGTTGGGAATCGGTGCACCGTGGGAGGTCGCAGATTGGTGGCGCCCCTCAAAAATGACCGAATCAGGGGATCATGAGCAAGTGAAGTGTTGGAACCACAGAGTAGTATCGATGAAAGAGCAGCTACCTGGCGACGGAGCGTATTGGGAGCGAGGCTGGCCAGAAAACCGTCGTGCAGGAAGTTCAAAATTTGGAGGATAGAGACCTCAGAAGGAGAAATGGAACGACGACGGCACCAATCAGAGAAGGACCTCCAAGTAGAACCGTAGATGCGTTGAGTGGAGGGTCTACGGGCAGCCTGGATGACTTCGATGGCTCCCGTGGGCACGGAGGCTCTGGTCAATAAGAGCCGCTCAGTCGCCAGGCTGTCAGCTGGAAGGACTGCGGGTCCGGGTGTAGGATGGGTCCCTGCCGTAGGGATATCCGATCGTCGGGAATCCGCCATGGAGGGGCAACTGACAGGGACTTCAGGTCGGGAAACCACGGGTGACGAGGCCAGTGAGGGACAAGCAGGATGACCTCCGCTTTCTCCGAGAGAATCTTCCGTACGACCCTGGAGATGAGTGGTAGGGGAGGAAAAGCGTAGAGCAGCTGTCCGACTGGCCAAGGGCTGCGTAATGCGTCCACCGCCTCCGCACCCGGGGAGGGATAGCGAGAGAAGAAGCGGGGGAGCTGATGATTGTCGCTCGAAGCAAACAGGTCCAGTGACGGAGTGCCGAAGCGGGAGGTTAAGTCCTTGAAGAGTTGGGGGCACAGACTCCACTCGGCAGGGTCGATGAGGCGGCGGCTGAGAGAATCTGCACAGATGTTCGCCGTCCCGGAAATGTGCTCCGCTTGGATCGACGACAGGTGGTCCTCCGCCCAGAGCCCCAGGCGGAGCGATTCCTTCAGCAGAGAGCGAGATCTGGTGCCGCCTTGCCTGTTTATATGTGCCTTGGCTGAGACATTGTCCGTCAGAATAAGGACATCCCTGCCAAGGACATGAGGTTCGAAGCTCAGGAGGGCCAGGTAGATGGCCCGTAGTTCCAGCAAGTTGATGTTGAGGTTTTGCTCCGAAGGGGACCAAAGGCCCTGAGAGAGACGAGTCCCCAGGTGGGCGCCCCATCCCGAGAGACTGGCGTCTGTTGTGATGACGATCCTGTCGGTCTCTCCGAAGAAAGAGCCCCGGGATACCGCCAACGGCGTCCACCAACTGAGCGAGTCTAGAACTCTCGGCGGTAGGACAATTCTGGATGCCGAAGTGCTGCGGAAACTCCGTTGGAAAGGGAGCAATAGCCACTGGAGCTCCCGGCTGTGGAGGCGAGACCACGGCACAATGCCATAAGCAGAGACCATTTTACCAAGCAGACTAGAGAGGACCAGAAGGGATGCCGAGGCCCGCCTCCTGACTGAGGAAGCCAGGTCAGAGAGACTGGACTGGCGTTCTTGTGACAGAGAAACCCGAAGGGTGGAGGAGTCGATAATGGCCCCAAGGTGTTTAAGACACATAGTGGGAGACAAATGGCTCTTAGATATATTAATTGAAAACCCGTGCCTTTGCAAAATAGCCATAACAGAGGAAAGGTCCCTGTTTGCTTGAATCTGAGACTGGGATAGGATGAGGATATCATCCAAATAAAAAAGTGCTCGTATAGGAACAGAAGAGACATGGGCCATAAGGGCCGCCATTATTTTAGTGATGGGCGCAGATGAAAGGCCAAATGGTAAGGCAGCATACTGGAAATGCTGCCCGTTATAAGAAAACCGAAGGAACTTACGGTGAGAGGGGAGGATGGGAATATGGAGGTAAGCCTCGGTTAAATCAATGGAGGACATAAAGTCCCCCTTACGAATGCAGAGCAGGATGGTGTCAGGTTTCGGTTCTGTCTTAATTGAGTTCCATTATCAAGCGCAGAGTCTCTAAATAAATCACTTTTTATTAAGAACAGAAATAGCCGACATACCTAACTCTAATTGCTGCCAAACTGGCTCCTCCAACCAACCCCCTCCTCTTCCGCTCTCCAGCCCGATATCCCATTGGCCATCATGCAAATCCATCTCTACGTCCCGGCACGTACTTCTCACAGGAATGTGACCCCCACCCTCGTTCCCCAGGAAACCCTATCAGTTGCAAGCAGAGAACTAGGTAAAAGTTCATCTCAGCAATAAATCAGCACTTCGGGTCTTTGCTTCATGTCTTCATGTCAGAACTGGAAGAGAGCCTAATTTGGAATGCTGACAGATGGTTTGCAGCGACTGCATTTTAAACCGACGGTAGATGATGTGTCGGTTGAGGGACTTCAAATCGAGAATGGCCCTCCAGCCTCCCGAAGCCTTGGGTACCAGGAACAAACGGGAGTAGAATCCGCAACCTCTTTGCGAAAGAGGGACAGGTTGAATGGCCTCGATGGCCAACAAGTGTTGGATGGCCTCATTAACCCGAGCCCGTTTAACCGGGTCCTGGGAAACCGGGCAAGGGAGGTAGTATCTAGGGGGAATGGATAGAAATTCAAGCGACAAACCAAATCTGATGGTCTCCCTGACCCAGCAATCAGAAACGGACAGATCCCATTGATCGGCGAAAAAGGTTAAACGGCCGCCAATCAGGGAGTCAGGAGGGGACCTAGCGGGGCCGTCGGAAAGGGCGACCCCTCCCACCTCGAAAGGGCCATTTGGAGGAAAAGCGCGACCCCTGTCTGACCTGGCCATCCTGTTGCAGAGGTCCCCTGGGAGAAAAGGGCCGTTGATGACGATGCTGGAAGACGGAAGAATCGGGGCCACGAAAAGAGGCTGAACGATAGGATCCTTGAAGACGATACTCCGACCGACGAGAGATAGAAGGAAGAATCTTCCGATGGTCCCTAGTCTCGATGAGCAAGGGATCTAGTTGTTCTCCAAATAGCTTAGTGCCGGCGTAAGGAGAGGAAGCAAGGCGCCATTTGTTCCTGGCGTCAGCCTGCCAGTTCCGGAGCCAGAGGAGTCGTCGTGAAGTCACGGAGGATCCGATGGCTTTGGCCGAAAATCGAGCAGCGGAAAGAGTAGCATCAGCGGAGAACTCCACCGCTGCCACGATCTTATTAATGTCTTGGTGGGTGCGCTGATCGGAAGCCGGAATACGTTCCTGCAGCTGGCGCAGCCACAGAATAGATGCCCTATTGAAAAAAGATGCAGCTGATGAAGCCTGCACCGACCAGGCAGAGGCCTGATGACCCTTGATAAGAGTGCGCTCAGCTTTCTTTTCTTCCGGTCTCAGATATTCGTCAGATGGTCCGGTGATAGGAGCGGAAGAGGCCAGAGCCACGACAGGTGTATCCACAGAGGGCACCTGCAAGAGAGAGGAGAAATCTGTGGCCAGATTAAACAATCTTCTGTCCAGGTTGTTTGGAACGGGACCTAGGAGACGCCCATTGTCGTTTCAGAACATCCGAAAATAATTTCGGAGCTGGGACCACCTCTGAATGGACAGGAGGTTCTTGAAACAAGGCAGACGTGGAATCAGTTTGAGAAGAAGAAGAGGCATCAGATGTGGAGGGTGCTCCACCCAATCCGGTGACAGCCTTAGCTTTGTACAGGAGGGAGCGAAACATGTGAGGCTTAAAAAGTCCCACAAATGCCGGTTGATCTGGCTCTAATCCCTCGTCTTCGGAAAGCTCTTGCTCAGGAGGAATCTCCCCTTCCGATAAGGAGCCCTGGCTTTCAGAATCCTGACCATAGTCGTCAGCCATGGTCTCCTCCTGATAGGTGTGATGCCGAGAAGACCTATGGGTAGGTTGGGCGGAAGCGGTGTGTTGCTGTAGACCCTGTGCTATGCCTTGGCGAATTGCCTCGGAAATCAGGTCAGCCAAAGACGGCTGCAGATCCGGAGGTACCTGGTGACCCTGGAGGCATTGTTGAGAGAGAAGGGCCCCGGAAGAAGGCTGAACTGGAATGGGGACCGAAGAAGGTTGCTGAATCTGTAACCCAGGTCCTGTGGAATCAGATGGAAAAACTGAGGCCACATCAGCAGATGCGCTGGGATCTCCTTGCACAGAGACATCAGGCGATGGGGGGGGGCAATGGAGGGATGATCCGCTGGTAAGGAAGCAGGAGAGGCTACTGGCAGAGGCCTAGGTTCTTGAGAAGCCTTGGAGCGAGCCCTCTGGAAAGCTTTCTCCATAGCTTTATGGCGCCGGCTCTCATCTCTGGCAAGAGAAGAGCTTTTGGAGGAATGAGGGCGCTTGGAGGAGGATGATTTCTCCTTTCCTTTACGGCTGGATGAAGGGCCCTCCCCTGGATCATCATTGCAATGGCGTTTCTTACACTGAGCCTTAGAGCCAGTCTGCCTAGCAACAGGGGCGTCCGCCATTTTGACTGAGATAGAAAGCGCCAAAAATAAAAACTGCCAGAGAGGGGAAAAGGCTGATCACCAGGTCAGCTCTGTACCTTCCGATAACTCGGCAGAACGGAGCGGAATTAGCTTGCCCTGCTGCCTCGCTAGCCATCTGGCTTGAGCGCGAGGGAACACAGGGGGCGTGGAAGCGTCCTCGCGCCGATCAGCTGTTGAGCGGATCTTCAAAGTGGCGCCGAAGAAATTTGCCGAAAAATTGCAGAAAGAAGGCGCGGGAGGGCAGGGCGAAGCGCGGCGGGGCAAGACAAGGCAGGCCCGTGCGCGTGATGGAGAGACTGTCAGCCGACAGCTCTCGCCGCTTGGCGACCCTCAGCGGAGTCGGAATCCAACCTTCTCGCTGGTAAAGCTTTTGAATCTTTTGAAGCCAACAGAAACAGCGAAATAGAAGAAATAGGACTGGAAACGCTACAGACATGGCTATCCTGATAGAGACCGAGTCGGAAAACTGGGACTGAAGCAGGAAGAGGCGGGCTAAAGTTCCAGTAGACTCGGTCCTATTGGATAGCGAACGTGTCGATACCCCAGTATGACTGCCGTGGGCGCCCTTGTCGGAGAACTCCCGCTATCTTTCTTAGGCAAAATTGCCACTATCAAAATGAACATTTTACCAAGAGTGCTTTACCTTTTCAGGGTGATACCAGTAAACCCGGGCAGAACATACTTCAAAGGCTTGGACAGGATGATACTAAAATACACATGGCAGAAAAAAAAGGCAAGAATCAAATTAAAGCATTTACAGGATAAACGAGACAGAGGAGGAATGGGACTCCCTGATTGGCAGATTTATTATAAAGCGTCAGCTTTGTCATATTTGTATTTGTATTTGTAAGTGTAGGTGTATTTTGTGTGTTTATATATTTAATAAAAATTAAAAAAAAGAAAGAATGTGTTTTTGGGCTTTTCAGACTGTGAGGAACATGAATATGTGTTTCTTTTGCAAATATGAGTTTCAAAAGTTACATTTTCTGGCTGAGTTGAGTCCTACTGCCAATCGTGAGGTACGTATTGGTCTAACTCCAAACTGGCAATACAAATAGAAAAATACCTGGAAAAGTGGACAAAACTCCAGCTATCTTTCTTAGGCAAAATTGCCACTATCAAAATGAACATTTTACCAAGAGTGCTTTACCTTTTCAGGGTGATACCAGTAAACCCGGGCAGAACATACTTCAAAGGCTTGGACAGGATGATACTAAAATACACATGGCAGAAAAAAAAGGCAAGAATCAAATTAAAGCATTTACAGGATAAACGAGACAGAGGAGGAATGGGACTCCCTGATTGGCAGATTTATTATAAAGCGTCAGCATTAACATGGATAAAGGATTGGATTGAATTGAAAAACAGACGAACATTAACATTGGAAGGTTTCGACTTGACAAAGGGATGGCATGCATACCTATGGGAAGACAAACCCACAAAACAAGAACAAATTTCGTAGACATATTGTGAGAGATACCTTGCTCAAAACCTGGAATGAAATTAGAAAGATCCACTATGATAAGATCCCACGGTGGATCTCTAAATGTATTCAAATCTATTCAAATACAATGGACACAAATAAAATGAAAACATATCAGGATCTCTTAAATGAAAAAGGAAAATTAAAAACAATGGAAGAATTAAGAACTCAAGGTCTTGAAATGGATTGGTGGCCATACTTACAATTAAAATCCAGATACAAATCAGATATGGAGAAATTTGGAATCCAAAAAGAACTAAACCAGAAATTCCCCATTCATGGAGAGAGGCCAACATTAGCCTAATTCCAAAAGAAGATCCCCCCTCGACAGATATAAAAAATTATAGACCAATATCTCTCCTGAACTCCGATTATAAAATCTTACAACAATTTTAGCAAATAGATTAAAAGGCTTCCTGAATGAATTTATACATATTGACCAAAATGGTTTTTTACTATCAAGCAAATTACGAGATAACCTGAGAATTATGTTAAATATACTGGAATATTACGAAGATCATCCCGGTAAACAGGTCGCACTAGTTTTCATAGACGTCCAGAAGGCATTTGACAGGGTCAACTGGGAGTTTATATTATTACAGCTAGAATATATTGGTTTTGGACAGAGATTTATAAATGCAATCAAAGCGATTTATTCCAAACAAAAGGCCAGACTATTGATAAACGGGGACTTGACGGAAGAATTTTCTATTAGCAAAGGCACAAGACAGGGTTGTCCCCTATCCTCTTTATTATTTATTCTATCACTAGAAACCTTATTACGAAAAATAAGGAATGAGGAAAGAATTAAAGGCCTTAGAATTGGACAACAGGTATACAAAACCCAGGCCTTTGCGGATGATATGGCTTTCATTTTAGAAGACCCTACAAAATCTGGCCCATACTTATTAGAATTGATTGAGGAATTTGGAGCAGTCGCAGGATTATTGATTAATTAAAAAAAAACAAATTTATTAACGAAAAATATTTTAGAGGAAGATAAGAGGAGCTTACAGGAAGTGATTGGATTGAAAGTAGTTAACAAAATTAAATACCTGGGAATTTGGTTATCTGGCAGATGCTCGAGTATACAAGAAGATAACTATAATAAACTATTAATTCAAACAAGGAAAGATTTAGATAAATGGGGTAAAATTCAACTGTCACTTTTGGGACGAGTAACATCAGTTAAATCCTATATTCTACTGAAATTTAATTTCTTATTTCAAACAGCTCCAGCGAACCTATCCAAAAAATTCTTTATGGAATTAAATCAAATAATAACTAAATTTATTTGGCAGGGGGAAAAGCCACGGATTAAAAGAAAGATGATGCAGGAGATAAAAGAAAGAGGGGGCCTGGGCTTACCTTGTTGGGAGAATTATTATTCAGCAGCTTTGTTAGTATGGGTAAAAGAATGGATTACCCTAGGTAACAATCGTCTTCTTAAATTAGAAGATTATGACCTACAACAGGGCTGGCATATGGCTCTCTGGCGAGACAGTAACCCACAAAGTAAATGGTTTACTAGACATTATATAAGAAACATCTAAATTCGAAACTGGGAAAAGGTTAGCAAAAAATATTATATTAAAACACCGTGCTGGATATCACTGGTGGAAGCACTGACATATCCCAAAATCTACAATCCGACAAAGAAATTAATATACAAGGAGTTATTGAATGCACAGGGAAATTTAAAATCTAAACAGGAATTGAATTCTCTAGGACTACAAGTGGACTGGTGGACCTACCTACAGATTCAATCTAAATTTAAGAAAGATAGATATGGGAAAGGTATACATGTGGACCTACAAGAATTAGATAAAATTTTGATGGGACAAAAAGTTATAAATTATTAATGAGATTAGAGATAGGTGAGGAGATAATCAAAGATACAATGATCGCTTGGGGGAAAAACTTTGGTTACTCAATTCACTTAGACAAATGGCAAGGGATTTGGTGGGAGAATATGAAGTCAGTAGTATCCACGGCATACAAAGAGAATATCTATAAGATGATATACAGGTGGCACCTTTCCACCGATAGATTGGCTAAAATGTTCACTGGACAATCGGCTGAACATTGGAAATGTGGGCAGGAAAGAGGCAGCTATTATCATCAATGGTGGACATGCCCGGAAGCAGTTAAGTTCTGGGGAGAAATAAAAAAATGTCTTAATGAGATTGTAAACCAAAAAATTGATTGGGCACCAGAGACATGCTTGCTTGGCTCCAAACCGGATAATATAAAAAAGACTTATGGTACCTAGCCCTACACATTATCACAGCAGCGAGACTGATATACGCACAATTTTGGAAAAATAAAAATATCCCATTGGAGGAAGCAATTATAAAAAAGATTTTGGACTGTGTGGAAGCAGATAAATTGACTAAAAAATTAAAAGATAAAGATCAAACTCAAACATGTTTGTCCTGGGAAAAATTATATACTTGGCTAGCGAAGAGAAAGCTACAACCCAATTGAAAAGAGGAAAGGTATTTACTGAGAAACCTGTATTATACTAACAAAGTGAGGTCGGATAGACCTAATTGATGTATAAAGAGATATAAATCGTTCTGTCTCCCTCGGAATATAATGTACTTGCAGATATGTTTGTTATTTGTTATGTTGTCTTGTATGTTATTTATATGGTGTGTTGTTATTTTTTGTTTTTTTAATGGAAAATGTAAATAAAGATTATTTTTAAAAAAACAAAAACAAAAAGAACTAAACCAACTGGACAAAATCTTACTGGGCCCCAACGAGAAATTAATAACAAAAATTTATAATTTCCTATTGGCATATAAATTAGAGGAGGAAATAGTCAAAAAAAACATGATAACGTGGGCGATGAACTTCGGATACCCCATAGAATTAAACAAATGGGAAAAATTATGGAAAATCAACAGCAAATTAACACTATCAGTACCGTACAAAGAAAATACCTACAAGATGTTTTATAGATGGCACCTCCCACCGGCACAGATCTCCAAAATGTTCCCCAATACATCTTCACTCTGCTGGAAATGCAAAGCACAAAAAGGGATATACTACCATACTATACTGTTTTTAAATAGGCTGTACACCGCCCTGAGTCCTTCGGGAGAAGGGCGGTATAGAAATAAAATTATTATTATTATTATTATTATTATTATTATTATTATTATTATTATTATTATTATTATTATTATTACCACATGTGGGGTCATGTCCCAAAGCCAAACAATTCTGGAATAATATTAAAACCCAATTGGAAGAAATAACAGCTCAAAAAGTACCCCTAAAACCGGAAACATATCTACTAGGCATATTTACATGTAATTATGAAAGAGAAATAATATATTTGATCACACATATTTTGACTGCCTCAAGGATCGCTTACGCACAAAATTGGAAGCTGGAAGAAGTCCCAACATAAGACAGATTAATATCTAAAGTCATGGAATGTGCTGAGATGGACAGACTCACCAAGGAAATTCAAGGAAAGGAAGAATCTGACTACTACCTGGAATCCTAAAAGAGTAAAACAAAATTCTGTACCAAATAAGTTTTAACAACGCATAATTAAATATCAATAAAATAATATCATTATATAAGGCGAAAGGAAGGAACATATATCGAGGAACATAGGTTACTGAAGTCGGAGGAAATTTGACATTACGTTTAGATGTCATTTATGTTATTAATGTTGTATTTGTCTTATTTGTATTTGTATGTGTAGGTGTATTTTGTGTGTTTATATATTTAATAAAAGTTAAAAAAAAAGAAGAAAGAAAATTGAATGTGTTTTTGGGCTTTTCAGACCGTGAGGAACATGGATATGTGTTTCTTTTGCAAATCTGAGTTCTGTGTCAAAAGTTATGTTTTCTGACTGAATTGAGTCCTACTGCCAATTGTGAGAAACAGATTGGTTTAACTCCTCAGGGAAAGCTCGTATTTGAAAATTGAATGGGTTTTTGGGCTTTTCAGACCGTGAGGAACATAAATTAAATTTAACCGAGAAAGAAGAACTGGCAATAAATTAAAAGAGCAAACCAAAACTTTTTTGAAAATGCCAATAAACCAGGAAGGTGGTTAGCTTACAAGTTGAAAAAGGAGAAAGAGGAAAAATTCGTAAACAAATTGCAAAACAAGAAGGGAACTCTACACAATCAAAATGAGAGCAAAAAGACAATAATCCAGTTCTATAGAAAACTATATGACCAAGAAAAAGTGTCAGAGGAAAAAATAATGCAATATCTGGAATAAGCGGAACTACCAAAGGTGCCTGAAATGGTGAAAACTATGTTAAATGAAAAAATAATGATGATGAAATTGATAGAGGCAATTAAAAGACAAAAGAAAAACAAATCACCAGGACCAGATGGATTACTGGCAGAAGTTTATAAATATTTACAAGATGCATTGTCTGCCAATGCTAGAGGTCTACAATGAAGTATTGTTAGAACCTAAGATACCAAAAGGGATGTGGTGGCTCAGTGGCTAAGATGCTGAGCTTGTCGATTGAAAGGTCGGCAGTTCAGCTGTTCAAATCCCTAGTGCCGCATGACAGGGTGAGCTCCCGTTACTTGTCCCAGCTTCTGCCAACCTAGCAATTTGAAAGTATGTAAAAATGCAAGTAGAAAAATAGGGACCACCTTTGGTAGGAAGGTAACAGTGTTCCGTGCGCCTTTGACATTTAGTCATGCCGGCTACATGACCACGGAGACGTCTTTGGACAGTGCTGGTTCTTTGGCTTTGAAACGGAGATGACCATCGCCCGCTAGAGTCAGGAACAACTAGCACATATGTGTGAGGGGAAGCTTTACCTTTACTTTTTAAGATACCAAATACTTGGATGGAAGCAAACATTACTTTAATTCTGAAAGAAGATTTGGATTTAACACAAATACAGAACTATAGGCTAATATCATTACTAAATGCAGACTATAAAATATTTGCTTCAATAATAGCTGAAAGACTTAAAAGATTTTTGAATGAATTTATACACCCTGACCAAAATGGATTCTTACCTAAAAGACAAATTAAAAACAATGTGAGAATTATTTTAGATACCTTGGAATATTATGAAGTGCACTCTGAAAAACAAATGGTGTTGGTCTTTTTAGAGGTACAGAAAGCATTTGATAACATAAACTGGCAATTCATCCTACAGGAATTAAAGTGAATGAACTTTGGCGAAAGATTTATAAACATGATTAAGATAATATATTCCAAACAAACGACAAAAGTAATTGTGAATGTGAACTCCATGGAGAACTTCAATATAAGAAAGGGTACAAGACAAGGATGTCATATTAACTTTAGAAGTGCTAAACAGAAATATTAGAAAAGAAATAAAAGGTGTGGAAATCAAAAAAAGAAAAATACAAACTACAAGCATTTGCAGATGACCTGGTATTTATCTTAGAAGAACCACTAGAAACTGGCCCCAAGCTAATAGAAAAAATAGAATATGGAGAAGTTGCACGATTGAAAATAAATAAAGAAAAAACCAAAATATTGGTTAAAAACCTTACAGACAAACAGAAGAATGAATTGACTAAGAAGATAAACCTTTAGGTGGTCAAGAAAGTGAAATACTTAGGAATTTATTTAACAGCAAGATGTGCAACAGTTAAAGAAGATAATTACACAAAATTAACGCAACAAATTAAGCAGGACTTGGAGAAATGGAAAAAACTGCAACTATCGATGGTAGGAAGAATAACTACTATAAAAATGAATATTCTGCTGAAACTACTCTTTTTGTTTCAAACAATTCCTATAAACTAGATAAAAAATACTTTGAGGAATTGAATAAAATAATTTTAAAATACATTTGGCAAGGGAAGAGAGCAAGAATAAGACTGAAAATGCTGCAAGAATCCAAAAGTAATGGGGGATGTAGGTTGCCAGATTGGGAGCTTTATTACCAGGCCTCTGTACTTACCTGGGTGAAAGAGTGGGTAAATTTGAGGCATAGAAGATTACTACTTTTGAAGGGACATAATCTTCAATTTGGGTGGCACGCCTTTTTGTGGTATGACAAGAATAGCATGGTGGCCATACTTGCAAATACAATCACGATATGTGAAAGATGCAAAGACATACAGTTTTTATTACACAGATACTGGGTTCTTATCACATGTGGTGGACATGTCCAAAGGCAAAGAAATTTTGGATGAAAATACATACATGGTTAGAAAAAAATGATAAAACAACACATAGACTTAAAACCAGAAATATTTTGTTAGGTATATTATTAGATAACTATATTAAAGGGTCGTATTTAATATTACATGTGCTGACAGCAGTGAGAATTGTATTTGCACAATATTGGAAAAATGAGGATATGCCTACAGATGAAAATATAATTAGAAAAATACTAGACTGTGCAGAGATGGATAGACTGACATAAAAAATAAAAGATAAGGAAGAAACAATATTTTTCAACATGGGATTTGTTCTATCAGTAGTTAGATAAGAGTTAGAAATTAGAATATAAAAGATACTAATATGTATAACTAAATGATATCAGATTTTCATTACATATAAGTAAATATTAATATTACTATTGTGATTATGATTATTACTATGATTATTACTATTATTTTGTATAAGCAAATTGATCCAGACAATACACTGTTCTTTAAACACTTTAATGTATATCAAAGAAAAAAAAAAGTATACAGTAAATAAAAATTTTTTAAAAAGAAGAAATCTGGACTAATCACAAAAATCTGAAGGCCCTTAGGACCCTATGGAAATTCTCTCCCAAACAGGTTCGGCAGTATTTTAACCGATTCGACTTCACACTGAAATACATCCCAGGAGGGGAAAACTTCCTAGTGGATGCCTTGTCCTGAATGCCCCAGGACAAGAGTAAGCATGAAGAGGTAACAGACTTGGACATGATCGAGCAAACCAGGGAAAGAAGTAACTCAAAAGCTCAGAGCCAAGCTGCAAACCGACCCCAGTTCAGGGACAACCAACAACTCCTGACCTCCCAAGATGGATTGGCATGGAAAGGCCCAAAATTGTATGTCCCCAACACCCTCTGGGTACAAGTCCTGCAAAGAAGCCATGACTCCAAGCAAGCCGGCCACTTTGGATTCCTAAAGATGTGGCATCTAATGTGAAGACAATTTTGGTGGCCAGCAATGAAAAAGGACATTGGAAGCTATGTAAAAAAAGCTGCACGACATGCATAGCAATGAAAAAAAAATCCTGAGAAACCCCGAGGCTTGTTACAACAAATGGCTGAATTATCATGACCCTTGGAGGAAATAGTAATGGACTTTATCATGGAACTCCCAGAAATTGGAGGAAACACTGTAATTTGGACAATGATTGATCTTTTTTCCAAACAGGCTCATTTCATCACCGGCTCTAGCCTCCCTTCAGCCCATTAACTGGCTAAGCTGTTCCTGAAGCACATTTACCGACTGCATGGAGACCCAAAGGGGATCATATCTGATTGGGGGGTCCAGTTTACAGCCAAATTCTGGAGGGAGTTTGTAAGGTTGATTGGGTCTTAGCTCAGCTTTCCATCCAAGTACTAATGGGACAGCAGAACGTATGAATGCAATGATAGAGCAGTACCCTAGGTGCTATGTAAACTACCAACAAACCAATTGGGTTGATTTGCTAGCTTTCGCTGAGGTGGCATACAACAACACCATAGATAGCAGCACAGGCTTCATGCCTTTCAAGGTGGCCACATGGGTGGATTTTGTCCCAATGCCTGAGTTCCCGCAGGAGCCCCCTTCCTCAGTAAGCCTAACTGAATGGGTAGACTTCCTGCAGGAGGTTTGGGGGGATGTGAAGAGGGCATTCACTAAAGCTACCAAGATGCAGAAAGAGAAGACAGATAAAAAGCGACCCCCCAGAAGCTGTTTCACATAGGAGAGAAAGTTTATCTCTTCACCAAATACCTGAAATTAAAGTTGCCAAGTAGAAAATGGGGTCCTAAGTTCATAGGACCTTTTCCCATAGTAAAAATAATTCATCCAGTCATGGTAAAGCTGAAACTCCCATGCTTGTTGGGGAAAATACATCCAGTTTTCTATAGTAGTCTATTGAAGCTGGTAATAGGCTTGGAGCTGAGGCCAGTAGCTTGGGAAGCCCCAAGTCCTATCGCAGTACAGGCAGAGATCCATTGCGAAGTAAAAAGAATCCTAGACTGTAGACTGTACAAGGGGAGGTTACAGTATTTAGTACAGTGGAAAGGCTACCTCTTTCAGAAGCCACTTGGGTGAAGAGTCAGAACATGAGAGCAGACAGGCTGGTCAGAAAATTCCATGAGAAAAATCCCCAGAAGCCAAAAGGACAGCTGGGTGGTGGCAGGGGTGGCTAAGAAAAAATTAACTTGTCTGCAATTGGTGTTTTCCAGATATTCCTCACAAACTAGGGGGAGGGAGAGCAGACTGTCAACTTCGAACTGAACCTGACCACAGCCATCTTTCTGTTCTTCAGTTGCCACACAGAGGGGAAGGGGAAAAGGAGGTTGGAATGCATTACTAGACACAACAAAGAACTTTCCCATGAGAACCAAGGTCATCTCTACTGGCAACAGATATGGTTAGGGAAGGAGTGCCTAAAGAGCCCACCAATTAACCCAATTGGCTAACGTGACCTGTGACACTTGAGGATGGGGTTATTTCCTAGTTTAATTATATTGAAACTGCAGGAAAGATTTAGATTTGGTTTTCCATTGAAGCTGTACCAATATGATGTACAGATTAAAGAAGACCTTTGAGAAAGAGTCAAGTCTTAGAGTTCTGATTTGCTTGGGTTCATTAGTCGGAGCCTTGGCATTAGCATTATGTTTTTCTTATTTTTCTTATGAATCAGTTGTAAAGAATAAATTTAAATATCTAAATCCATTTTTAAATTTAAATATTTAAATCTTCCAATTTTTACCTCTGCATGAAAATTCTATTCAACTATATTCATTCTGTAATTTTTTTCTATAAAATGGTCTTTTCATGGCTTCCCACAACCTCTCCATTTTCAGTGTCACAAAAGTTATTTTAAAACACTTCCTCTGTACATTCTTTATACTGTCTGTAAAACAGAGATAACACTTTTCGGTCTCTTCTCTCTTTCTCAGATGTATGATTTGGTTCAGACACAACATGGTAACAGCCAGACTTAAGATGTGTCCAAAGCAAAGAAAAGGAAGAATTATGCTGGAAAATCAAACACTACTGCTCATAAAATATAAGACTGCAAGCCAGATGCTTAAATGTATAATCCAACTCTGTAATCCAGACAAATAACAAGCATGTCTGTGGGCTGTAATGTTTTTAAGGAACCATATCCAGGATCTGGGTCCACAACATTTGGCAACATTCCTCTTCTTATGATGTCACCCTTCTTGCTTCCAGAAGGAACTTTTTGTTAATATAAGATCCCATCTACACTCTTAGAAAGTTCTTTCAAAATATTGATCCAGTTCAGTAAAAACGCTTTTCTGTTTACTAGTTTCTGCAGATTTATCCTTAGAGTATCCTGTTTTCCATCAAAAGCCAAAACAAGTATAGTAGAGAAAATTATTTCTTATTATCAGTTTGAGAGAGATAGTGAGCAGTATACTGTTACTGAATATATTGCTCAGAGTTCCTTTAAAGTTGCAAAGTTTCAACAATGAAACAAAATGGAGTATGACTTCTATCTGTGTTTCAGTAGTGGCACTGTAGAAAGTGGCTGTGTTGGTTTTTATGAACGAATAAAGGTATCACTATTGACCTGCTTTTTGTAGGCTAGAAGTAATACACTAGAACTGTGTATTACTGCTATTACACAATTACACAAACAACATTAACTGCCTCCCTTCAGTTGCTAAACCAATTACTCAGTATTTTCCTCAAATTTTGTCTCCAAGTATCATTTCCAATAAATTTCTTTGCTGTTTTGCTTTGCAATAGACCTTGATGCTTTACCCATTTGTGTTCTTTAGCCCAAGCAAACAAGGAATTATTTAGAAAAATTCTGAGAATACGTTAGGCATGGAGCACATGTAAGACAAGTTTGCCCTGCTATAGAGAAAACAATTCAGTGCCCAGCTGGTTAGTATTAAACTTACTTGAATAAATATGTTGCAGTTATTGTATGAAAAATAATATATCCCAATGTTTCTCAATTCCAATTTGAACTTAAGACCAATTTTACATTTAAACTATTGAATTTATTGTTCAATAGCAGGAATTCATCTCAAAATAAGATGTTCAATGTTTGTGGTTATGTACCACAAGTTTACAGAAAGAGATAAGGACATAATTCCAACTCTGCAATTGAGAAAAGACTATAAGATAAAAAGAATAGAGTGAGACATTTCTGATGATTCCTAAATAGGGAAGGTGACCTTGGTGCTAAAGAGCATTAGGTATGTTTACCATCTTGAGTTATATATAAAAAATAAAGGCAGGATATAAATAAATTGATAAATAATAAAGATTCCCTCATCCTTGACTTAATTTTGTATGAGAATTCTGATTTATCACTGTAGGAAGAATCATAAAACCCCCACCTCCCTTTATTTCCATGTTGCCAGAGAAGGCAAAGCAAAACCATCCATAGAAGCTAAAGCAATCCCTGCCTCCCAGCCAGAATGACCTCAAGAAACCCTGGTTAGAAAACTGAGACAGGCGGAATTGACAGGAAAGTCAGAAAACACAAAGCTGCACAGAATGTACATTCTCCACCTTTCTCCAAGGCTAGCCTTGACCCTGACCAGGAAACCAAATAGAGACAATTAGAATATAGAAAGGCATATTATCTAATCAAATAACCCCACCAGGCACCTCAATCTCAAAGGTCCAAAGGGGTATAAAAATAACTCTATTCCCCATGCCAAGCTGTCAGCTGTCTCAGAACCAATTGCTATGTTACTTCACTTCTGCTTCCTAAATAAATGAAGACCTCCACTCAGCAGCACAATAATTCTTAAGAATAAACCTCTTTTAGTTCACATGGGACTTCACCTCACCAGCTCACTTCCCCAACCCAAATGCAATGTCTCCCCTCCCCATTACTACGGCAGCCGATAGCAAGCATGCATCAAAGAAGAATCCCATGCTGGAGATCTGGCTGACAGTTGGTAATTTATATAGCAATAGATACTGTTCAGCATACATTCAAATGTTCTCAAACTCTGTTAATCTGGGGGTGGTGTGAGGAACAGAGCCCCTGGAAGGTCCCCAAGAGCTTTAGGAACTCCTGCCAAAAGATATATGTAAATTGTACACCCCAATCAGAAATTATTCTCTCTGAGGCCCCATGGAGCCTATACACATGTTGTACAAAGAGTTTTGCCAGAGTCCATGCAAAGGGTATCTTGGGACAAGTCACAAAGTGTGCTCTTTTGGAGAATATGGTGCTATTGCCAGCAGAGAAAGGAGGTGCATTCTTAAAATACTCAAGAAAGCTAGTAAGGACTGTGATTGATTGATTGATTGATTGATTGATTGATTATTTATTTATTATTTAAATTTTTATACCGCCTTTCTCCCAAGGGACTCAGGGCAATAAAATACGTAAATCCATAAAATTTAAAAACAATTTAAAACATATTAAATAATTTTGGCCCTATATTAAAACTAAAAACACCCATTAAAATTCGTTATTAAGCCAGCCCAGCCTTTTGAAACAGTAAAGTCTTAAGGGCACGGCGAAAGGTACATAGGTCAGGGATCATACGAACCTCCCGGGGCAATTCGTTCCAGAGGGCAGGTGCCCCCACAGAGAAGGCTTTCCCCCTGGGGGTCGCCAGTCGACATTGTTTGACTGACGGCACCCTGAGGAGTCCCTCTCTGTGGGAGCGTATTGGACGGTGGGAGGTTATTGGTGGCAGAAGGCATTCTCGTAAGTACCCAGGTCCTAAGCCATGGAGCGCTTTGAAGATGTTAACCAGCATCTTGAATCGTACCCAGAAGACCACTGGGAGCCAGTGCAGCTCACACAGGAGCAGTGTTACATGGGTGCGCCGTGTTGCTCCCATAATCACTCGCGTGGCCGCATTCTGGACCAGTTGGAGCCTCCGAGTGCTCTTCAAGGGGAGCCTCATGTAGAGAGCATTACAGTAGTCCAGATGGGAAGTGACGAGGGCATGAGTGACTGTGTGCAAGGCATCCCGGTCCAGAAAGGGACACAACTGGTGAATCAGGCGAACCTGATAAAAAGCCCCCCCTGGCCACAGCCGTCACATGATCTTCTAAAGACAGCGTGCATCCAGGAGGACGCCCAAGTTGCGAGCCCTCTCTGAGGGGGCCAAGATCTCACCCCAATAGTCAGCGATGGACCCAGCTGGTTATACCGGGACGCCGGAAACCACAACCACTCGGTCTTGGAGGGGTTGAGTCTGAGCTTGTTTCTCCCCATCCAGATCCGCACGGCCTCCAGGCACCGGGACATCACGTCAAGGGCATCATTGGGGTGGTCCGGGGTGGAGATGTACAGCTGAGTATCATCAGCATACTGATGGAACTTCATCCCAAAACCATGGATGATCTCACCCAGTGGCTTCACATAAATGTTGAACAGGAGGGGGGCGAGAGGACCGACCCTTGTGGCACCCCACAAACAAGGCGCCTCGAGGTTGACCTCTGTCCCCCTGCCAACACAGACTACGTGCAGTCAGAGAGGAAGGAGGAGAACCACCACAACACGGTGCCCCCCATTCCTAACCCCTCCAACTGGCGCAGCATGATACCATGGTCGATGGTATCAAAAGCTGCTGAGAGGTCTAATAGGACCAGGACAGAGGAACAACCCCTGTCCCGAGCCCTCCAGAAATCATCAACCAATGCGACCAATGCCATTTCTGTGCTGTACCCTGGCCTGAAGCCCGACTGGTACGGATCTAGATAGACAGCTTCATCCAGGTACTGGGGAAGTTGTTGTGCCACCACATTCTCAACAACCTTCGTCACAAAGTGAAGGTTGGAGACTGGACGATAGTTCGCTAATACAGCCTGGTCCAGGGAAGGCTTCTTGAGGAGGGGCCTCACCACCGCCTCTTTCAGGGTGGAGGGGAAAAAACCTTCACTCAAAGAAGCGTTAATAATCACCTGGAACCAGCCTCGTGTGACTGCCCGGGAGGCCAGCACCAACCAGGAGGGACACGGGTCCAATAAACATGTGGCAGCACTAAGTCTATCCAGAATCCTGTCCATGTCCTTGGGAGTCACATGGTCAAACTCCTCCCAGATAACACTCTCAGGACCCACCTCCATCACCCATCTGAACCTACCCAGTCAGAGTAAAGGCCTTCCTGAATCTGAGCAATTTTATCATGCAGATATTGGACAAAATCCTCAGCCCTACCCTGCAAGGGGTCTTCCCGCACTCCCAACTGAAGTAGGGAGCGGGTCACCCTAAATAGGGTGGCTGGGCGGTTCTTTGCAGATGCAATAAGAGCAGAAAAATAGTTAGATTTTGCTGCTCTTATTGCCACTAGGTAAATCTTAATATGAGACCTCACCAGTGTTCGGTCAGATTCAGACCAGATGGCCCTCCAATTGCTCTCCAGGCATCTTTTCTGGTGCTTCATTTCCCTCAGCTGCTCCGAAAACTAGGGAGCCAATTGGGATCGGCATCAGGTCAGAGGCTGCAAAGGCATGATGCGATCCAAAGCTCCAGTGGACGCCCTATCCCAGGCAGCCACCAGTTCTTCAGTCGAGTTGTGAGCCAGAGCCTCAGGGAATGGCCCAAGCTCCGTCAG
The DNA here is from genome assembly GCF_029215685.1 of Pituophis catenifer annectens. Lineage (NCBI taxonomy): Eukaryota > Metazoa > Chordata > Lepidosauria > Squamata > Colubridae > Pituophis > Pituophis catenifer. The sequence continues at coordinate 171,068,577 of NW_027256881.1, forward strand.
GAACCTGTCCGGATCCATCAGGCACCTGGGACGGAACCACCTAGTCGGTTCCGTCTCCCTGCGGCAGAGGGTAGAGGCTCGAAAGTCTAGTCGAAGGAGTGAATGATCTGACCATGACAAGGGCTTGATGGCTATGTCCTCTATTTCTAGATCATTCAACCACTGACCAGAGACAAAAATCAGATCCAGAGTGTGTCCCCCCGTGTGAGTGGGGCCTTGAATTAACTGGGTCAGGTCCATGGCCATCATGGAGGCCATGAACTCCCGAGCCGCCTCTGACGTTTCACCGACAGATGGCAGGTTGAAATCCCCCATGACCATAAGTCTGGGGGTATCCACCGCCACCCCGGCTACTACGTTGAGCAGCTCGGGCAGGGCCGCCACTATGTGGCAGGGAGCCAGGTACGCAATCAGTAGCCCATCTGCACCCCACGACCCCACTTCACAAGGAGGGACTCACATCTGGCTGAGGTACAGTGGCCTCCCTCGGACAAAGACTTTCCTTTATAATAGCTGCCACCCCCCCCCCCCGCCCCTACCCTGAGCCCTCGTCTGATGGAATGCACAGAAGCCTGGTGGCTTCCATGCCAGCTCAACCAGGTGGCCCCCTCCCAGCTCAACCAGGTCTCCATAATACCCGCCAGGTCAGCACCCCCGTCTTGAAGAAGATCGTAAATGAGGGGGGCTTTATTTATCATGGACCTGGCATTGCACAACATCAGCTGGAGGCCCAGGCCCTGAGGGTCTGTGCAACCCAGGGAACGAGAAACGCATTGGGGGCTGGAGTGCGCAATCGCTCGCAAACAGTGAGTGCGCACTCCCGAAACCTGATATGGCCCCCTGCTGTCACCATATCTGCCCCTCCCACCCACAGTACTAATTAAACAGCCCTCTCCCTCATCCCCCTGCACCCCATCTGAGCTCCCAATCCCGTCCCTCCCGCCATGACCATCAGACTGGCTATGCTGCTCTGTAGCTATATGAATCCCCCCAGATCTCTCCATATAACCAACTACCTCCCTCCCAGAACGTCTTAAAATTTTCTCTAAAAACTTTCCCAAGAAACCTCTCAACTCCCTTCTCACAAGATGCCACCTCTTGGGGTCCAAAACCCGTCATCAAGGTAGGCCCTCGATAATGTGGAGGGCCAGGCCTGCAAGAGGGGGGAGTCTTGCAATGCACAAGGCTCTGCCACCGAATACATCAGATAAAAACCAGGATGGGGATAGCAACTGGGTAGGGTCTGGGCTAAAAGTCCTGGAGGAGAGAAAGAGTCTCAGTGTAGGTAGAACCTGGGGTCCACTGCCTCTCATGGCGATGGGAGAAGTCCAATGTTAATTCAAGTCACTCAGAGGGAAATTTCCAAGCCACCCTCTCATGGTGGCCGGCCCAGGTAGACATGGGATTAAAAATTTGATGGTCCATCTCCTTCGGTGATAAATGTTCATAAAAGCCAACTCCCTCAGCACCCACAGCATATTGTCCAGGTCACCGTCCGACACGGGGGGCTCAGATGGAATTAGCGCAAAACAATAGAAGCAGAGTGGTAACAAACCCACAAGAGGAGAGATGTATACAAGGAGAGAGAGATTACAGCCAGATACAGACCGGAGGCGACTGACCACAAGGCCGATAGCTGGGCCAGAGACAAGGGGGGAGGAGGGAAGGCCACCCGAGGCGGCCTGATAACCAATCTTTGGCCATCCACTGGCCTCTCCAGCCCCGGATCATTGCACAATCCCAACAGTCATCCCATCAACCATGCCTCCGGCCTTCAACCCCTGATCACAATAGGGGTCAACAGGTCTTGCAGGGCCAGATTCCAAAAATGGGCTGACACCCTGCATGACTCCACCACTTCGATGACAAGCCTCCAGTATTTCTCTCCGCCAACGCCAACGCCACCAGCTGTCGGGTACTGCCCGCCATCAGCCATCACCGCCCTCCACCTGGTTGTCGCACAGCCGCCGCCATTGCTGCCGCAGCATCGTCATCAGTGCCGGCCGCACCTGGACTCCCAGTGTACCTCTGGAACATCCAAAAGCCCCCAGGGGTATCCAAGGCCAGGAGGGAGCCCCTCGAGCACCCTTGTCGATACTGCCATGCGCTGCCGCCATCGCTCCGGCCACCGCCGCCTCGACAAACAGGGAGAAACCGGTGCAGCTGCTGCAGCCAGGCCATTGGCGTTCTTCCTCCTGCGGCGTCTCCTTCTACTTATTTCTTCCCAGCCGCGACATTCCGGAGGGTGAAAAAGCCCTCATCAGGCTGGGAAGAGGTTCCCCTAGCCAGGAATGGGGCTGCCGATCGTCATAGCAGCCCTAGAAGACCCCTAACAGCCAGAAAGCCGCCCATCCCTGGATGCAGCTTAGGCAGACGTCGCCATCTTGGAGCATGCACAGAAGGATGATGTTGATGTTGTTGAATACCTTGGCACCAATGACTGAAAAAGATGTACTCCAGTGGTGGGTTGTTACCGGTTCGCCCCAGTTTGGGCGAACTGATAGCAGCGGTGGCAGGAGGCTCTGCCCACCCGCCTGAATGTCATCAAATATGATATGCGCATGCACAGATGGGGGGGAGCTAGCAAACCAGTAGCAAAGGTAAGTGAAACCCACCCCTGATGTACTCTCTCTGTGGAAAGACTTCCAGAGTTTAGGAGGGGAATTTAGCAGGATAGGCTGTAGTCTTACTTTTTCATAGGTTTCACCTGTATATAAGGAGCAAAAAGGAAAAGGCCAGCATATAGCGGAGTTCAATGTGTGGCTAAAGGAATGGTGTAAAACAGAAGGTTTTGGTTATATTAGTTATGATGTCTGCAACTGGTCTGATGAAAAGCTGTATGAAAGAAATGGTTTGCATCCAACTAAGAAAGGGACTGAGTTACTTGGCATTAAATTCAGGGATTTTCTAGAAACATTTAAACTAAACAAAGGGGACAGAGAATTAATTGATACAGAACATTTCTGTCCCCAGCAATCTAAAACTAATAGGGTTATCAGTACTTGTAACACTGATGTTTGTGCGGGTAACAATATTAACCTTGCTGTAAAGAACAATCAACTTTTTAATAGTGTGCACCATACCATGTGCACTAATCAAATAGATGGTAAAGAAGTAAAGGAATTCAGACACAAAACAGATTATGTAGAAAGTAAACACAGAGTCAGTCAAAAAGGACTCAAATGTCTATACACCAATATACAGAGTATGAGGAATAAGCAGGGTGATTTAGAAATTCAAGTAAATGAGGGCAGATATGATATTGTTGCCATTATGGAAACTTGGTGAGATGAAACCCACAAATGGAATATACAGCTAGAGGGATTTAAACTATTTAAAAGAAGCAGACCAAATAAAACAGAAGATGGAGTTGCACTATATATAAGAAATATATATACATCTCTACAGAAATAGAGCACAACAATGACAGAAACTGTCTTGAAGGCATTTGGGTCAATATAAAAGGGAAATGGGCCACCCAACCAAACAGAGGAGATAGATAAACTTTTTGCTAGTCAGTTAACTAAGGTATATAGCGAGTGACCCGAGGTGAAGGTCTTCTCGGGGGATTGCAAAGAGGGAAGACTCAGAAGGAGGCCCAAGGAAGGAGGAAATTTCCTCCATAGTAAAGTGGTGAATGGCAAATGGGGGCAAAAAAAGAGACAATTTCAATGCGATAGATATCACTGGCGGCGTGAGGGGAAAGAGGAAAAGGGGAGAACTTGCCATTATTGCTGATTTAAGTAGACAATTTAATTTGTGAGCGAAAGTGCTGATTAATTGGAGAACGCAGACATTTTGAAGAAAGACTGACTGTCAACTAGGATAATAGGGAGCTAGAGACACCTACTGGCTGAGGAAAAAACTGGAGACAATTTAAGTAAGAAGAGGCAATCTAAAGAAAAACAAGACCTATTTTGGATGGTCTGACAGCCGACATTGTCTAGCCGAAGGCACCCTGAGTAGGCCCTCCCTGTGAGAACGCACCGGGGGATGGGAAGCTGTTGCTGGTTGCAGATGGTCCAACAAATATCCTGGGCCTAAGCCATGTAGAGCTTTATAGGTCATCACCAGCACCTTGAATCTCACCCGGAGGGCAACCAGCAACCAATGCAAGTCATGCAGGAGAGGTGTAACGTGGGAGTATCGGGACCCTCCCATCACAACCTGTGTGGCCGCATTCTGTACCACCTGAAGCCTCCGAGTGGTCTTCAAGGGCAGCCCCAAGTAGAGAGCATTGCAGTAGTCAATACAGGAGGTGACTAGAGACCTAGAATGCGATAATTTGTGTATAATTGGTGATTTCAATGCGATTGTAGATAGAGAATTAGACTATAGAAATGACAAACAAAAGAAAAGTGTTAGAAGGATATTACCTAATTCATTTTTCAAGATGGTGGAAGAATTAAGCATAAAGGATTGTTGGAGGGAAAGAAATGGGGATAAGAAAAAATATGCTTATTATTCAGGTAGACATCAATCTTGGTCTCGAATTGATATGGTTTGGGCATCAACAGATTTGAATCTGGGAATTGAAGAAGTTAATATTGACATAAATTTGTGGGCAGATCACAATCCCATTAAAATTAAATGGAAAGGGCAAAAAAAGACAAGGAGGAGGACCCTAAAAAAAGCAAAATGAATTTAAATTAAAGATGGATGATCAAATGAGTTTGTTTTTTCAAAGTAATAAAAAAGAGGATACGAACAATCAGAAACTGTGGGACACGGCAAAAGCTTTTATGAGGGGTATCGCAATATCATACATGACCAAAGACAACAAACAAAAAAGACAATGGCAAAAAAATTTAGAGGAAGGTCATACCAAACTGGAAAAAGAGCTGCAGAAAGAACCCATAAAACGGGAATTGAAACAACAAATAAACACAATTAAACACAAATTAAATATTGAAAAGGAAAATATGGCACAACAAATTAAAAGCATTAAACAATTTTTTTTTGAGAATGCGAATAAGCCAGGAAGATGGCTGTCTTATAGATTAAGAAAATGGAAAGAAAAGAACCAGATTAGTAAATTACATAATGAAGAAGGAGAATTAATTTATCAAAATGAGGTGAACGGACGTTGACTTACCTGAACGTCCCTTTTAGGAGTGCTGCGACCACTGTCCATAGCTGGGATCTTCCCTCAGATTTTGACAGTAACTGAGTGAGAGCTGATAAAACTCTCCCTGTTAAGGCACGCCTCCAATCCCATGATCCTCCAGTCTATCACGAAGACACAGCAAGACACCACAGAGAAGTCCAATGGTAAGTCCATAAGAAACAGGTCTTCACTTAGGAACCAAGGCAGACAGTCTGAAAGAAACTGCAACACCAGAATATCAACAGAACAGGGGAAGGGAAATGGACAGTGGTCGCAGCACTCCTAAAAGGGACGTTCAGGTAAGTCAACGTCCGTTTTCCAGAGTGCTGCTCCCACTGTCCATAGCTGGGACATACCCAAGCTTAAAGTACTAGGGTGGGAGACTGGCTGCCCCTGAACCCTTGTCCAAGACGACGCTCTGCAGGACTCGCCGCCCAAAGGCAGGGTCTGAAGAAGCGTACGAGTCAATCCGATAGTGACATATGAACTGCGACACCAAGGACCATGTGGCAGCTCGGCAAATGTCTTCCACCAAAGCTTGTGTCGCCCACGCAGCAGAGGTAGCCGTGCTGCGGGTGGAGTGCGGTAGAATGCGCCCCGGAACAGGTTTCGTTGACAACTCATACGCCAAGGAAATACACGTCTTGAGCCACCTGCCAACCATGGCCGCGGATATCTTCTGGCCCATAGAGGCCGGGTGGAAGGAGACCAGCAGAGCCTCCGTCCAACGAAAGGTGGCAGTCCGGTGGATGTATATACGAAGTGCCCATTTAATGTCTAAAGTATGCCATCGTCGTTCGGTAGAGTTCTGTGGAGACGGGCAGAAGTCTGGCAAGGAGAGTTCCTGCGCCCGGTGAAACAGAGAATTCACCTTCAGAATAAACGTAGGATCAAGTCTCAGAATCACTACGCTATCACGGAAAATACAAAGGTCCTCCCAAATTGAAAGTGCCGAGAGCTCTGACACTCTCCGGGCGGAGGTGATAGCTAAAAGGAACGTGATCTTAAGCGACAAATGTTTCAGAGTAGTCAACCGCAGAGGCTCAAAGAGGGGTGACGTCAGAGCTTGAAGCACAAGAGGGAGGTCCCAGGTAGGGTACTTGTGGACCTGAGGTGGACACAGGTTCGTCGCGCCATGAAGAAAACCTCTGATAAGGGGATGGTGTGAGAGAGAGTCATAGGGAGGACACTTCAAGATGGTGGATAAGGCCGCTGTTTGATACTGCAACGTCGCAGGAGCCAGACCCTTCTTAAGTCCCGAATGTAGGAACTCCAAAACTTCTTCCACCGACGCCGAGGTGGGGTCCACATGCCTCGAAGCCCCACAAGCACAGAAGGCCCTCCAGGAAGCCTCATAAATATGGCACGTGGAAGGACTCTGGCAGCTTGTATAATCTCGACAACACCGTCCGACAGATGTGACTTTTTCAGGATGACGCGTTCAAATGCCAAACGGCCAAGTGGAGCCACTGGGGCTCCGGATGACAAACGCCCCCTTGGTGAAGCGATACCTGGTGGGGTGGAATCACCCAGGGCGGTGCCACAGAGAGGGCGACGAGGTCTGCATACCAGGCCCTGTGAGGCCAGTTGGGAGCAACAAGGATTAGATCTGCCTTTTCCCACAGCAATTTCCTCACGACTCATGACAGCAGAGGGATGGGGGGAAATGCATAGAGAAGGCCCCTCGGCCATTGACACCTCAGGGCGTCGCGATCCTCTGCCGACGGATCCGGATACCGGGACACGAATTGTGGCAGTTGGGAATTCGTCCGAGAAGCGAACAAGTCTATCACTGGCGTCCCGAACCTTCGGCAAATCTCGTGAAACAGGTGAGGGTGGAGCTGCCACTCTGCTGGGTCGATCAGCTCCCGGCTGAGCCAGTCGGCCCGAACGTTGTCCACCCCCGAGGTGTGGTCTGCCTTTATTGATCGCAAATGATGCTCCGCCCAGTTGAAGAGATGTTCCGCTTCGAACATCAGCGACCTGGATCTTGTGCTGCCTTCCTTGTTTACGTGCGCCTTTGCTGCCGTATTGTCGGTAAGGATCAGTATGTGGCGTCCCTCCACCGACTTCCTGAAATGGCAAAGTGCCAACCTGACCGCCCGCAGCTCGAGCAGATTTATGCTGCAGCGGCGTTCCGTCGGGGACCATTGACCTTGCGCTACAAGGTTGCCGAGGTGCGCCCCCCAACCCTGTAGACTGGCGTCCGATGTTAAGGTCAGCCTCTCCGGCTCCAGAAAGTCACAGCCCTGCAGAATCACCAGTGACAGCCACCAGGTCAGCGACAGATGGGTCTGAGGAGGTAAGTACACCTGGTGACTCGAAGCGGAGCGGCCCGACCGTTGGAAGGGGAGAAGGAACCACTGCAATGCTCGGGAATGTCTGCGTGCCCACGGAACGATGTTGTAACAGGACACCATTTTCCCTAGCAGTTGGGCAAGCAGCGAGAGTGGCACCTTCTCCAAGGCCTGAATTCGAAGAATCAGATCGGTGATACTTTGAGCTCTGTCTGGGGAGAGGAAAAGCTGCCCTTTGACCGAGTCTATCAAGGCTCCGAGGTGAATCAGTCTCGTGGCCGGAACAAGGTGGCTCTTCTCGGATTTATCGAGAACCCGTGGTGTTGGAAAGTGTCCAGAACTAGACTCCGGTCGTGCGATGCCTGAACTGGAGAAGGGGATAGTATTAAGACATCGTCGAGATAGCACATCACTCGTACAGGATGTAGACGGAGTGAGGCAGCCACTTCCGCCACGAGTTTTGTGAACGTGCGAGGCACGGAGGACAGGCCAAATAGCATTGCCCGGTACTGGAAATGCCGCCCGTTGTACTCGAACCGCAGAAATTGTCTGTGACCGGGACGTACTGGAACATGCAGGTAGGCTTCTCTTACGTCCACCGATTGAAGTAAGTCCCCTCTCCGCACACCCACCAGGATCGACCGAAGAGAGTGCATTTTGAACGTGTGATACACCACCGACAGGTTCAAGAGGTTTAAATTCAGGATACCCCGCCAGCCCCCCGAGCCTTTGGGGACAAGAAAAAAGGTCGAATAGAAACCTAATCCCTGTTCGGTAGAGGGAACCGGTTCTATCACTTCTATGCTTAGCAGATGGGCAATTTCCTGCAGCATCAGGTGGTGACGATCCACAGATGATGGTACCGGGCAGGGGACGAAGTGACTCGGCAGGGTTCCAACAAATTTGATAGAGAGACCTGAAGAAATGGTGCATAGCACCCAAGAGTCCTTGGTTGAACGGGCCCATTGACGATGGAACAATTGAAGTCTCCCGCCGATGGGACCCGGGAGAGGCAAGTCATTTGCCTCTGCGAGACTGTCTGTAGTTGGAGCCACGAAAGGGGCATTTAGATTGTGGCTGGAACTTGCTCCGGTCGCGAAAGGAATCCCGTCCTTGTGCCCGGTCTGGGCCCAAGAAAGAGGGTCTGCGGGAGAAGGAGCCGCCCGAGGCTTGAAAGGAACGAAAGGGCAGGCGCTGGCTGTACGGAGTGTATCTCCTCTCAGTACGGTGGTACGAGGTCGGAAGGATCTTACGTTTGTCACGATCCTCTATCAGGAGCGGTTCCAAGGCAGGCCCGAACAAGTTCGGCGCCTTATAGGAAGCGGATGCCAGCCTCCATTTGGCCTTAAGGTCAGCCTTCCAATGGCGAAGCCAGAATAAACGGCTGGAAGAGACGGTGGACGCTAAGGCCCGGGAGGCAAACTTCACCAAATTCAGGGAAGCATCCGCCGAGTACTCAGTGGCAGCCACAATCTTATTTATGTCCTGGTGTAATCTAGTCTCTTCCGGAGGCAACCTCTGTTGGAGTTGTTTCAACCATATCAGCAAGGCTCTATTAAAGAAAGAGGTAGCGGTCGCTGTCCTGATCGCCCAGGCGACTGCCTGATGTGACCTGCGAAAGGCCAGTTCTGCTCTGTGGTCCTCCGACTTTATCTAGAGGGTCAGTAGAGACTAAGGAGTTGGAGGCCAAGGAAGCCACAGGGGGGTCCACGGTGGGAAGGGCCAAGAGATCCTCGCGGTCAGGAGCAGCACAGTACAGTTTCCTGTCAAGGGTGTTGGGTGATGTCAGAGATCCGGGTTGCCCTCAAGGAGATTGTAGCATGTCCAGGAACAGGCGGGGGCATGGGATCACCTCTTTGTCGGGTTTAGCTGACAGAAACAAAGCATCATGGGGCCCCGTGGACGTGGAGGCGGCAGACGGGTCAAGGCCTGGGGAGCTCAAATTGGTGGTAAGACGGGCCTTGTGCAATAACAATTTGAACATCGATGGGCGGAACAACCCCGTGAAGGCTGGGGAGTCTTCATCGTCCAAAAATTCGATGTCCTCCAGGCATTCTTCACCATGGTCAGAATCAGCCCGGGAGGAAGAGGAGGACGGGTTCCTGGTGACCTGGGTCGAAGCGACCTGATGAAGCAGTTGAACAGGCTGCCCCGTGGAATGAAGGGGCGGAACCTGAGACGCTTGATGAAGACCAGCAGCCAGGAACGAAGAAAATGCTGATGAGAAAAAGGCTTGCAGGTCAGGAGGCACTGGAGGAATCGCCCCATCAGGACCACGAAGGCCAGCCGCAGTTGGGGTAAACGTGGCCTCAGGTAGATAACGAGAAGGCCTCTGCGAAGAGGTCAGCCCCATTCTAGAAACATCCGGCAAGGACTGGGACACACCTTTGGACAGGCGTAAATGCTGATCCTGTTGAGTAGCCGGAGGGGCATTCTGTTCTGGAGATGAGGCTGGGGACCCTGAAGACGAGGAGGCCCCCGCTACTGAAGCCGAAGCAGTGTGTTGAGCGGCGCTCGTGCCAAGGCCCACTTCTGCCACAGCAGCCAATCTTGCTTTGTCCCACTGTCTCTCAAGGGCGTTATGGTGGCGTTGAGCATCTCTGTCCAAGCCCTTGGAAACTTTAGACTTCCGGGAAGTGTGGCTGGAAGACGTGGCCTTCTTCCTTGAAGACTTCTTGGCCTGCTTAGCTGGACTGTGTGCTGGGCTATGGTCAGGCTCAAGGTCGGATGAGAGCGCATGGTTCGCCATGCCACTAGGAAATTGCCAAGCCCGACCAAGGAAGGCACGGAACCTGCAAGTATGAGGAATAGCACTGGGGCACCAGATGCAGTCCTCAGTTGCCAACTATCTTTTTTTTTTTAACTATTTATAATTAATTATTATTATTATGTTTTTTTTATTATTATTTTATTTCTTTTTTTTTGTTTTTGGTAATAAGGCAACTATATACAGATGGAACTTCCAGCAAAAGAAGGTCTAAAGGCCTCTTAGGCGAAAGGCCAGTCCCAGCAATTAAATGTTGTAGTAGGGGGTCCCGTCACAGGCCAGAGGCAGCAACGGCCTGCCGCAATCACCAAACTCCGCCCCCTTGGCCTCCGACGAAATGGCGGGCTCTAATAGTACAGGGAAAATGGCGGGCGCCCCAACACAGTCAACAAAATGGCACCCACTGCTGCTGCCAGGTCCAAATGACTGAATAGACGACTCACGCCTCTGAGGGACAGCCGGAGTGGCGCTGTCCTCGCCGGTAGAATGAAGGCTGAAACGGAGGGCGCACCTCTAGGATGACGCTCCTCCGAAGCAATCGATCGCAGCGGCGTTTCAAACTGGCGGCAAGCCTGCGCGCCAAATGGGCCTTGACCAGCACCACCGCTCAGCAATCGAAGAAGGCGGGGAGTGCACCGTCAGTGTGACGCTACCCTGAAGCCGCTGCCGACAGCGTGGAGAGAAGCGGGGATAGCGGCAAGCCTGCTCGCTCGTCCCCTTCTTGCGGCCAAGTTTGTCGTGCCAGATCTGCCCCGAAGAGTCGGAATCCGGCGGCTGCAACCCGCAAAGCGTGGGCGGCCTGGGAGACAGACTCACCACACGCGATCAGCAGCCAGTAGGGAGTCCAAAAATCACACAAACCAAAAAAAAGGGTAATCAAAAATAACAAAATGCCTAAACGATTGAAAGAAATCAGGGAGAGAACCAGAAATAGAAAAAAAATAAGGAAAGTTATATTCAAAAAAACCACAGCTCTGAAATTCACTTCAGCTCTTGTCAGTAACTGAGTGATAGACTGGAGGATCATGGGATTGGAGGCGTGCCTTAACAGGGAGAGTTTTATCAGCTCTCACTCAGTTACTGTCAAAATCTGAGGGAAGATCCCAGCTATGGACAGTGGGAGCAGCACTCTGGAAAAGAGGAAGATAGCGTATGAGTTTTTAAAAAACCTATATGAAGATAAGGAGAAGATAGAAGAAGGTAAGATACCTACAAAAAACAGAATTGCCCAGAATCTCGGAGGAAGGTAAAAATTTATTAAATAATGATATAACAGCATGGGAGATATCTGAGGGAGTTATCAAAAAACAAAAAAGTAACAAAGCACCAGGCCCAGATGGTCTACCTTCAGAAATTTATAAAAATCACCAGGAATTATTTAGCCCACTGTTATTAGATGTGTATCATGATGTACTTAATGAAGCTAAAATACCTGAATCGTGGAAAGAAGCAACAATCACATTGATTCCCAAGGAAAATTCCGATTTGACTTATATTAATAGGCCGATATCCCTACTAAATTCAGATTATAAAATATTTATGACAATTATGACAGACAGACTAAAGAAAATTTTAGAGAATTTCATTCATACTGATCAAAACGGTTTTCTTCCTGGACGGCATATAAGGAACAACATTAGGATTATCTTGGATACGATAGAATACTATGAAGTCCACAATGAAAAACAGATGGCGTTGATATTTATCAACATGTAAAAGCATTCGATAATGTTAAATGGGACTTCATATTAGAACAATTAAAATATATGGATTTCGGGGGGAAATTTATAAAGATGTTTAAAACAATCTACTCCAGACAAGAAGCCAGAGTGGTGATAAACGGGGAAATGACAAAGAACTTTTTAATCCAAAAAGGCACAAGGCAAGGTTGTCTGCTATCACCACTGCTTTTTATTTTATCACTAGAGGCTTTAATTAGAACAATTCGAGAAGACAAACAAATCAAAGGTTTAAAAGTAAGAAAAGAAAGTTTTAAGGTACAGGCATTTGCAGACGACCTTGTATTTATTATTGAAGAGCCTGTACAATCTGGTTTTAGGCTGATGGAAGTGCTGGAGGACTATGGGGAAGTAGCAGGCCTGAAAATAAACAAGGATAAAACAAAAATGATAGTTAAAAATATGACTGAAGAGCAAAAAAAAAGAAGTGGAGGAAAAGATAAATATTCAGACTATGAAAAAAATAAGATATTTGGGAATTCAATTGACAGCGAGATGTATCACACTTAAAGAAGATAACTATGACAAATTAATGGCGCAAATTAGGTCTGATTTGGAAAAATGGGGAAAATTACAGCTATCTCTAATGGGCAGGATAGCCACCATCAAAATGAATGTTCTTCCGAAAATGTTTTTATTCCAATGCATATCAATTCGGCTCAAGAAAGATTTTTTTACAAATTTGGACAGACTCATTTCAAAATTCATATGGCAAGGGAAATGATCGAGAATCAGATTCAAATTGGCGAAACGCTGACGGAGCTCCTTTTAGGAGCTCCAGCCCTGACTCCGTATAGCCGCTAGAACAGCAAAAATCAGCTGTCTAGCGGCTTTAAAACTCTCCCCCAGGAAAAAGGGGGAGAGAAGAGCAGAAGGGTCTGGGTAGAGCTCCCCTAGACCTCCAGGCTTTTTTTTTTTAAGCCTGGGGTTTGCAGGGTGAGAGCTCCCTGAAAGCCCTTCAAAGCTCCGGAGCCGGGACGAGTCTGCTTAAAGCAGACCGAAGCGTCGCGACCACACCAGCAAGCAACTAAAAGGATTACAAAGAAATTGGATTTTGGATGCTGGCAGAGTTAATCCAGGAGACTAAAAATGCAAGTATTGTACGTTAACTCCGTTTAAAAAAAGATGGAGCCTTAGGGTGTGAAAATGAAACTTATAAGTGAAAGTCCTTGTTAACATCGGTAACATTGTTAAAGCTATCGGGTTATTCAAGAAAAAGATTTAAAGTGGAAGTGGAATGGAAAAGACTGTGGTGTTGATTTTAACAAACTTATATCTCTACTTTGCTTGGAAATAATTGGAGTTAATGACTTGATAGCCAAATTAATACAAACATAAAGAGACAATTGAAAAATGGCTGAAATTAAAGATGGATTATATGAGTCAGCAAATTTACAAGTAGCGACTGCGAAGGACTTAAAAGACTTTTTAAAATCTTTTACTGCTTTTTAAAATCTTTTACTGCTGAGATAATTAAATAACTATTCAAGATTTTAAATTGGGGAATAATAATGACTTGCTGGCTGGAAAAGAGGAAGAAATTAATCAGGACAATGCGGCTTTGGAGGATAGAAGAGACATTGCTGGGGCTAAAATGGAGGTTATTATATCGAAAACACAGGTTCTGGAAGAGGCTTCCATTCAATTAACAGAAACAGCAAGAAGACTCTTTACTGCAGGTTGATAAATATTTTGACAAGTTTTGGCTCTACAGACAGAATCAATATATAAGGAATGAACTGATGGATTACAAATGCAGGAAGAGTCGAAATGGGGGCTTCAAATTAAAGGAAACAATCCCAAGAAGAGAACGAATTCCTAAGACATACCAACTACAATTTCAAACCCAAAAATTTTTGAAAATAAAAGCAGGGGGAGAAGCAATGCTGAAGAAGATAATATTATTGAAGAAGGACTGGAAAAAATATAGAAAGAAAGACTGGTCATATTTTGGAGATTGTCTTATGATGTTAAAAGATTTAATTAAAGTTGGATAACTTTTGAATTTTATGGTAGTTTTAAAGTATTAAAGTTTAAAGGTGGATAACTTAAAATTTAATGGATAACTTTTTGAAAGTTTTGAAACTTATATTTTGGAGAATGTTCTGCTAATGTATTAAGAGATTTTAAAATGTTTAAAATAAGATTATAGTTTTTTTTTTTACAAATGTGAAATGTGATAAGAGAATTTATAAAAGGAAGGTTGAAGTATAATTTGTAAAAGAGGAGTTAACAAGTGTGAGAGAGTTTTGAATTCTGTAATAGTTAGCATATTTTAGCTTATGTTTGTTAAATGCTATATCCTGTTTTTGCTCTGGGAAGTCGGGGGGGGAATTGGGGAGGGGGGGTTGGGTGGGGATAAAATTGATTGTGTAATGTTTGGTTGTTTGAATATAAAAAATAAAAAACTTTTGTTTCGGAGAATCAGATTCAAATTATTACAAGATTCTAGAGAAAGAGGAGGATTTGGCCTACCAGACTGGACAAAGTATTATCAGGTAGCGGTGTTGGTTTGGCTAAGTGAGTGGATGCATCTTAAAAACACAAGACTATCGGCACTAGAACATCATGACTTACAGACAGGGTGGCACGCTATTTTATGGGAGGAAAAACATTTAGTCCATCAGTACTTCCGGAGGCATTATATTAGGAGAGAATTGTATTTGTACAAAACTGGAAAAATGAAGAGATCCCTACTGATGAGAACGTGATCAGGAAAATATTAGCATGTGCAGAAATGAATAGGCTAATACTTGCTATTAAGGAGAAATAGCAAACTGAATATTATATGACATGGGAACTATTTTATCGATGGTTAGAGAATAAAAACAGAAATTAAAAATAGGGAAACAAAAGAAGAGGCGATCACGCGCGAAGTGCGCGCACAAAGAGAACCAGTAGTAAAGCCGGTTAGAATCTATCCCTGGGGAGGTGCCACCTATAGAACATCTTATAGAGGTTTTCCTTGTAGGAAGTTGCTAGTGTGATTTTTAATTTTTTTCCCCATAAACTTTGCCAATTGTCCAAATCGATATTGTGCCCAAAATATTTATACCAAATTATCATTGTTTCTTTCACCTGTTCCTCAATCATATCTTGTTCTAATAAATATCGATATAGTTTACTTTTGGTCTTGCCTTCCCTGCTAAATAAAATTTTATCTAATTCTGATGATTCTTGCTTTATGCCCCATTCGTTTTTATCTTTGCTAAATTTAGATTGAATTTGGAGATACACCCACCATTCCAATTCGATTCCTTCTTCCTTTAAAGTATTTCTCGCTTTTAATTCTCCTTTCTCATTCAAAGTATCTTTATAGGTGACAACTCCCCCTCGTTTTGTCAAATTTGGATGTGTGTACATTTCTAACGTTGATACCCAATTAGGAATTTCCATATAATTATTTATTTTTATTTTCTTCCAAATATCTAATAATTCTAGCTGCAGTTAATACATGAATAATTAAATATGCAATCCCCTTACTTTAGGTTTCAGGTAAAATCCCCAACAAAAATAACTGGTAAATCAATGTGTTGTTTTATCATCTTTTCCAGCCACGGATGTATTTTTTGTCCAGTATCTTTTTGCTTTTACGCATTCCACCACATGTGATAATAAAACCCAGGTATCTGGTGGCACTTCCAACATTACACATTTTGCTGTTAATTGTATCCCTATTTTATTTTCGTTGTAATCTGGATATCTAATCTCTTCGTCAAGTCCCTTTTCTGTTTTTCTGTGATATTTTTCATTAAGATTTTCGTTTTGTCCTTATTAATTTTCAGTCCTGCCACCTCACCATATTCTTCTATTCTTTCTAATAGCTTTGGCCCTCTTTCTTGTGGATCTTCTAAATAAATACCAAATCATCTGCAAATGCCTGCAATTTATATACCTCCTTTTTTATTTCCATACCCTTTATCTCCTTATCCTGCCTTATATTTCTGTTTAATACCTCCAATGTCAATACAAATAGCAATGGGGATAAAGGACATCCCTGCCTTGTACCTTCATAATATTAACCTTTTCAGTCATATCTCCATTTACCATCACTGCTGATTGCATATGGTATATTGTCTTAATCATATTAATATTTTTTTCTCCAAAATTCATAATTTTTAGATGCATCAGCATAAATTGCCAGTTCATGTTGTCAAAGGCCTTCTGAGTGTCAAGAAAAATCAAGGCCATTTGTTTCTCTGGATGCACTTCATAATATTCCAATATTCCAATATTCCAGTGTTCAAGATTATTCTCATGTTGTCTTTAATTTGTCTCTTAGGTAAGAATCCATTTTGTGTTTTTTTAATCAAGTTTTATTGATTCCCCGCCCCCACATTCATCCGCATCTTTTTTGAACAGAGTATTGGCCATATCTTATCTTATACACTTTTTCAAGTTCAAATACATTTTACTTAATTACAATTTTTGCCAAAATCTTCCTTTCCCCCCCCTATTTTTTCTTTAATTCATATCTCAATATTTCTGTGCTTATTTGTATAAACAACATCTTCATTCGCTCTCAAATTCTAATTTTCCTACTTATTCACAATTATTCTCTTTTATTTTTTTAACAATTCCTTCTTTATATGTGTGTTCGGGGTTGCCTTTCTTTCATTTCCTCTTTTTTTGTTATACAGCAATCTTTCTTCTCAGTCTCTTCCATCTCCCTTTTTTCCTTCCTTCTTCCTTTCTTTCCCTCCTCTCCTACTCCTTACTACTTCCCCTTCCTTTCTCCTTCTCCTCCTTTCTTCCTCCCTGACTAACCCTCTCTCCTACTCTAATTTCCCCTCCCTCCCTTCCTCCCCTCTCTTCTCCTTCCCCTTCTCTTCCATCTCTCTATTTCTTCTTTCCTCTCTCTCTATTGCTGTATGCATTTTCAATTTAATATTTTCCACTATGGTGTCCAGGCAACGCCAATCTTTCTTTCATTTATTAAATATATTTCTCAAAATTCCTCTTACCTTTTTAATTATTAACAATATATGTTTATAAATCACATCTTAATCTTTTCTAATTTCCCCCAATCTAATTAGTTCTTATTGTAATCTTAATTCGCCTTCTTTTCCGTTTTTTGATTACATTTCAAATATATAATTTAAAATGTTACAATTTATTACAATTCCCCCAATTAAATTTATTCATATTATTACAATTTATCATTTTATAAACCTCCAACTGCAATTAAGAATATGACAATTCTTGCAATTTCTCTAATTTTCAATATAGCATATTTAAAACATAAAACATAAAACATAAGTCTTTTTTCATTTACTTCATACATCTCTATATTTTCCCGTCATTTAAAATCACTTAATTGATATCACTATTTTGTCTTTTTTCTAACATTCATCTTATCTGTTAAATCTTATAATTCTAAATGTATTCCCTCTTTCATTTCTTTCTCCCTTTCTCCTCTTCTATTTTTTTCTTTTTCTTTTTCTTTTTCCTTCCTCTTCCTTTCTTTTGTGTTTTAAGATTCTAAACTCTCCTATTCTGCCCTATATTTCCCATTATTTCTCCTCTCTCTTTCCTTTTTCTTATATTTCCATTGTTTATCCCAGTATATTTGTTTTGTATTTTAAAGTCATAAAATCTTTTGTTTTCCCCTTTATTTCCCATTATTTTCCATCCCTTTTCCTTCTTTCTTGTACTTTCACTGTAAATCCCAGTGTAATCATTTAATCTTTTTATATTTTTTCTATTCTATCCTCTTTTCCTTCTTTGTTTCTTTCCCCTTTTTCTATATTCCCCATTACTAATCCCACTGTAGTCTTTAAGGTTCTCCCTTTTATTATTACAACCCATATCATTGTTTAATTTTTCATAGTCAGTCTCTTTGTCTTTGTCTTCTTCTTTGTTGTCAATCTCTCTTTCCTGTTTTTCATTGGTTATTTCCTTTTCAGCTTCCATGTATTCTGGCTCAGTCTTTGAATCATCAAGTTTTGATTTTCCATGCAAGATTGTAATAATTTCCTTTATTTCCAAGCACATCATCTTCATCATTTCCTTAAGTTCCTGTGCCATTTTATTCTTTCTGGGTTGATATTATTCCAATTTAATGCCACATTGTAATTCTCCTTTTTTAATCATCAAAGTCTAACCGCTTGTAGACACACAAATCCTCCTTAGTTCTCACAGCTTATTATTCAAAAGTTCAAGGTTTTATTTTTTTTTCTCACTACTTCAAAGTTTTCCCTCAAAACAAAAAGTTTAGTGTCATACTCTTATTTCTCCTAAAGATGTCTCTCTACAATCCACAATTCAACTCAGCCAGTTAAAAAGTATCCATTTTGTATTGTAATCCACTTTATCAATCTTTATGAATTCAAAAAAGAGAAAAAGAGGTTTCCGGTGGCACTGCAGGCGCTGATAGATGCTCCTTTCGGACTGTCAGTCCCGCGATTTCATTAAAACCGCCAAGACAGCGCAAATCAGCTGTCTGGTGGCTTGGAAACCTTCCCCTCCGGAGAAGAGAGGAAGGCGAGCAGCCGGATCAAGGTAGAGCTCCCCAAAAGCCCTAGGAGCAATTCTGGGGCTTGGAGGGTGAGAGCTCCCAGGTAGTCTGGCTGAGCTCCGAATCCGAAGCTTTTCTGCTTCAAGCAGAACAAGACGCCACGACCACCCCTGCAATCAACATTCAGATTCAAACTAAGCTTAAAGCAGGCAGAACAAAAACAGGAGGCCTAGCAACTGCAAGTACTGAACTTTAACTCTGTGTCTATACTTCTTCCTTCTAAGACTTTTAAAACGAAAGCAAAAATGGCGCCTGAACTGTAACAGGGCATGAAAGTGAAAGTTATAGTGAAAGTGATAGTTAACATTGTTAGCGCTTCTGAGGCTGTTTAAGATTGCTGGGTTCTACAACAAAGAAAGAAAGATTTAAAGTGGAAAGGCTACAGTTTGGACTTTAAATAAACTATAATACTTAAAAAAGATTTAAAAATATTTGGATTTATTGATTTGGTGGCTGTAGGAACTATAAATTGAAAGCTAAAAATGGCTTCTAAGAAAATAAAATCTGGGTTTAAAAGTGCTGGAGGATCGCCAGCACAACCATCAAAACTGCAATCTTTGTCTACTTCAAACCCACAAATATTGACTTTGGAAGTTCTACAGGAATCTCTGCAGAATGCTTTGAAGCAACAAACCTCTTTTTTAGAGGGGAAAATTAAGGGAGTGTCTGAAGAAATGGCTGAAATTAAAGAAGTTATACAAATTCGGAATAAAGAAATAAGAGAAGACATAGTAATGGCATTTCAGGGTCTTGCAAAATACATTGAATTGTTGGATGAAAGAGTAGAAGAAATTAATCAGTCCAATTTGAATTTGGAAAATAAAATGGATGAAGTTCAGACCAAGGTAGATAGGGCAGATGATGGAGTGGTGATGTTACAGTATAGAGCGATGGAATTTGCCCTGAGAGTAAGAGGTTTGAGAGAACACAATCGAGAGAACTTGAGAGAGATCTTTGCAGAGGCTTTTGCAAAGATAACTGGGGAGCAACAAGCAGATCTCTCATTACAAATTGACAAAATATATCGTGTTAATTCCTGGTTTGCCAGACAGAATCAATTGCCAAGAGACATTGTGATTTACTTTACAACGAGGAGGACCCAAAATGAAATTTTACAAGCTTTCTATAAAAATAAACTTCAAATTGCAGGACAAGAGGTTTTAGTGCTGAAAGAAATTCCCCCAAAAATGTTGAGAAGCAGAAAGGAGTTTGCTTTCTTGGTGGATGAACTTAGAAATCGACAGATTCAGTTTAGATGGGATGTTCCAGCTGGACTGGTGGTGAATTATATGGGAGAAAGGCATGGTCTTAACACAATTTGGAAGGCAAGAGATTTTTATACTAATGTATTAAAGGCTGGATGCCCACCATCTCAGGAAATGAGGAGAAGAAAAGAAGAGCTGGCAATACAGGGACAGAAGGAAAGTAAAAAGCCACAAGCTGCAGGAGAGACCTCGCTTATTGAAGAAGATTTATTGCAACTTTTTGGTACTGTTCAACCTTTGGAAGTAGCAGAAAAAAGAGAAGAACCACAAGAACAAAGGCAGACCCGTGCAGCAGCAAAGTGAAAATAACAAGATTTAAAGATACAGCAAACTCAAATGAAAGCTCAAGAAGCTACAAAAACAGAAGCAGTGGGGGGGGCGCAAAACCGAAGAGAAAGGTGCAGAAAGATCTTCAGCTGGCCCTTTTAAAGCTTCAAGGTGCCAAGAATGGCAACTAAATTTTTGACTTGGAATGTCAATGGTTTAAATTCACCACAAAAGAGAAAGAAAATATTTCATTATCTGAAACAGTTTAAAAATGATGTAATTTGTCTGCAAGAAACACATATTAGAGTGACAGATCAAAAATACTTGATAAATTCAAGACTGGGAACACACTTTGTTGCATCTGCCCCAGAGAAGAAAAATGGTATAGTTATATACCTAAGGACAGATTTAACAGCCAAATTAATTGAAGCAGATGCTCAAGAAAAGATATATTGCAATTGAACTTTTAATAGAGGGGAAGAAAACACTTTTAATTGGAGTATATTCTCCCAATCAGCAGCAAGAAAAATTCTACAAGTTTTTGCATACCAAAATAATACAATGGGATTATAAATCGTGTATATTAATGGGTGATTGGAATGGAGTACTGGACACTCAAAAGGATAAAAAAGGATTACTTCAAAATATCCAAAAACGTGCAAGACTGCCTAAATCTTTTTTTGATATGATGGATGATATGGAGTTGAGAGATATTTGGCGAGAACGAAATCCGGAAGAAAAGGATTTTACTTTCTTTTCTGACAGACATCAATCCCTTTCCAGGATTGATTTCATATTGATTACTAATGATTTTTTTTCTAGGGTAAAGAAGACAAAGATATGTTCAAGAATTTTATCTGATGATAGTCTGGTGTGAATGGAATTAGAGCAGGAAAAGGGACCTAGAAGGTCTTGGAGGTTAAATGAAAATTTGTTTAGATATGAGGAAAATGTGAAAGAATGTAAAAAACAAATGAAAGAATTTTTTGTTATGAATATGAACAAAGGTACACCTATGGAAATGGTCTGGGATGCAAGTAAAGCATATATGAGAGGAACCTTAATACATTTGAATAATAAATATAGACGTAGACAAGAAAAAAAACGGAGGGATTTAGAAGAGGAAATAAAAAAGAAAGAGCAGGCACTTATATTGAATCCAACAGATAAGAAAATAAAGGAAACAATACATTTGTTACGAGGGCAGTTTAATATGTTGATGGCAGACCAAGTGGCAACTAATTTACAATATGCTAAACATAATACTTTTTGTAATGCAAATAAACCAGGTAGATGGTTAGCCTACTTGTTAAGGAAGAAACAAAAGCTACGTACTATAGAGAAGATAGAATTTAAAGGTAAAGAAGTATATCAACAAAATATAATTAAAAAAGCTTTTTTAGAATTCTATACAAAGTTATATGCTAGTGATACAATTCAAGGTAAAGACATAGACAGATATTTACAGGAGGAGAATATTCCTGTAATTACACCAGAGCAGAGGGAAGGATTGAACCGACCAATAACTTCGGAGGAAATCATTTTAGCAATTAAACAGTTGAAGGGGGGTAAAGCTCCAGGCACAGATGGATTGACAGCTGTTTATTATAAAAATTTGCAGTTAGAAATGGTAGAACCACTTAAGGAACTATTTCAGAAGATCCAAGCCGGAGGAGATGTACCCCCTTCTTGGAGAACAGCTTTTATTTCATTGATTCCAAAGGAGGACCAAGATCATAGTCAACCTAAGAATTATAGGCCAGTATTGCTTTTAAATACTGATTATAAGATTTTTGCTAAAATACTAGCAAATAGGTTAATGGTAATTATGCAACAAATGATTCATAATAACCAATCTGGATTTATAAGTGGGAGACAAATGAAAGATAATGTAAGACAAATTGTAAACTTATTGGAATATTTGGAAAGGAACAACCAAGTCCCTGCAGCGCTTATCTTTTTGGATGCGGAGAAGGCATTTGATCGATTGAATTGGCAATTTTTATTGAAAATAATAGAAAAGATGCAGTTTGGAGAATACTTTACACAATCTATTAGGGCAATATATCAGAGACAAACAGCACAAATAATAATTAATGGTGGTTTAATAGCTGGCAGGTATTACAGAGACCTGGTTGAGCCAAGAGGGGGGGGTCCCCCTCGTAGAGATGTGCCCACCAGGTTTCCGCGCATTCCATCAGCCAAGAGCCCAGGGCAGGGGTGGTGGGGTGGTGGTCGTTATAAAGGAAGGTCTTGATCCGAGGGAGGCCACTGTACCTCAGATAGCCGGATGTGAGTCTCTCCTGGTGAAGTGGGGCCATGGGATGCAGGTGGGCCTGCTGATCACGTACCTGGCTCCCTGCCACGTGACAGCGGCCCTGCCCGAGCTTCTCAACGTTATTGCCGGGGTGGCGGTTGATACCCCCAGACTTTTGGTCATGGGGGATTTCAACCTGCCGTCTGCCGGTGAGGCATCTGGGATGGCTCGGGAGTTTATGGCTTCCATGACAGCCATGGACCTGACACAACTAATTCATGGCCCTACTCACGTGGGAGGACACACTCTGGACTTGGTTTTTATCTCTGGTCAGTGGCTGAGTGGTCTGGATATAGGGGATATAGTTACTGAACCCCTGTCATGGTCGGACCATTCTCTCCTGAGGCTGGACTTTTTGACCACTGCACCCCACTGCAGGGAGGCGGAACTGACCAGGTGGTTCCGCCCCAGGTGCCTGATGGATCCTGATAGGTTCCAGAGGGAGCTTGGGCCAGTTCCTGAAACTCTGGCTCACGACTCGGATGAAGACCTGGTGGCTGCCTGGGATAGGACGGCCGCCGGTGCTCTGGACCGAGTCGTGCCTTTGCGGCCTCTGACCCGACCCCGAACCTGCCCGGCCCCTTGGTTCTCCGAGAAGCTGAGGGAGATGAAGCGCCGGAAAAGACGCCTAGAGAGTGGTTGGAGGGCTAGTCGCTCCGAATCTGACCGAACACTAGTTAGGTCTCATATTAAGACCGATCTAGTGGCAATAAAAGCGGCAAAGTGTAACTACTTTTACGCTCTTATTGCATCGGCAGATAACCGCCCAGCCGCCTTGTTTAGGGTGACTCGCTCCCTCCTACATCAGGGAGTGCGGGAAGACCCCTTGCAAGGGCAGGCTGAGGATTTTGCACAGTATCTGCACGATAAAATCGCTCAGATTCAGGAAGGCTTGGACTCTGACTGGGTAGATCCTGGCAGGGTGACTGAGGCTGGTCTTGAGAATGTTATCTGGGACGAGTTCGACCCTGTGACTCCTGAGGACGTGGACAGGATCCTGGGGAGGTTAAACGCAACCACATGTTTATTGGACCCGTGCCCCTCCTGGCTGGTACTGGCCACCCGGGAGGTAACACGAGGCTGGCTCTAGAGGATTATAAATGCTTCTTTGAGAGAGGGTTGCTTGCCTCCCGCCTTGAAAGAGGCGGTGGTGAGGCCCCTCCTCAAGAAGACTTCTCTGGACCCGGCTGTTCTGGCAAACTACCGTCCAGTCTCCAACCTTCGCTTCGTTGTGAAGGTTGTGGAGAGTGTGGTTGCGCGACAGCTCCCACAGTACCTGGATGAAACCGTCTATCTAGATCCGTGCTAGTCTGGCTTCAGGCCTGGGTACAGCACGGAGACGGCATTGGTCGCATTGGTGGATGATCTCTGGAGGACTCGGGAGGGGGCTCTGTTCTGGTCCTGGTCTAGACTTCTCAGCGGCCGCGCGGGTGATTATGGGAGCAACGTGGCGTTCCCATGTAACACCTCTCCTGTGCGAGCTGCATTGGCTCCCGGTGGTCTTCCGGGTGCACTTTAAGGTATTGGTTCTCATCTTTAAAGCGCTCTATGGCTTAGGGAGACCGCCTGCTGCTACCGATAACCTCCCACCGGCCAATACACTCTCACAGAGAGGACCTCCTCAGGGTGCCGTTGGTCAGGCAATGTCGGCTGGCGGCCCCCAGGGGGAGAGCCTTCTCTGTGGGGGGCACCCGCCCTGTGGAACGAGCTGCCTCCTAGAATACGACTGATCCTGGACCTCCGGACCTTCCGTAAGGCCCTGAAGACTTATTTATTCCACCAAGCCGGCCTAGCCTAAATGGCTCTTAATTGGGATTTTAAATTTTTGGGACTTGGGGGTTTTAAATTTTAAATTGGGAAGCCAATGATTTAATTCTTTTTAATTATCTTAACTTTTATATTTGTATATTTTTTAATTTTGGCTGTTCACCGCCCTGAGTCCCTTCTGGGAGAAGAGCGGTATACAAATTAAATAAATAAATAAATAAATAAATAAATAAATAAATAAATAAATAAACAGAAACTTTTAAAATTGAAAAAGGAATAAGACACCACTATTGTTTATTTTAACTTTGGAACCACTACTGAATAAAACATGAGGGTCAAATAAAATAAAGGGAATTAAAATTAGGCATCATGATTATAGATTAAGAGCATTTGCGGATGACTTGGTTGTTACTTTAACCCAACCAGTACAATCAGTTACAGCAGCGGTTCTCAACCTGGGGGTCGCGACCCCTTTGGGGATCGAACGGCCATTTCACAGGGGTCACCAAAGCCCTCTCTCGCCCCCCCCATGCCTTCACTCACCCTCACTCTCTGCCTCTGTTGGATCGCCAGCTGTTCGCTTACCCCGCCCACTCCCAATCTATTGCTGCCTCCTGAGTCCCAGCTGATGGCTAGAGGGAAAAAAACTGTTTAAATTCTTGCCGGGGGGCTTCAAAGGGCCTCCCTACAGCTGATCAGTGTTAAAAGAAAACAAATGAGTAGACCGGTGCCTGCAAAAATAGAAAAAACAGCCCCTTTCAGCTTCAAGATAGGTTAATTAGCACAAATTGATTAGATTAGCCTCGACTCTCAGCTGATTTGCTCTCAGCTGTTTTGCGGAGGGCTCTGTTGCTAGCTGCAAAAAAATCTCGAGCAGATTTTTCCCCCCTAGCTATGCTGAAAAAACGAAACTGAAAGTAAAGCAACGTGACAAAATGAGGCAGAGAGAGCTTTCTTTTTCTTTTTCCTCACCAAAAAAAAGGTAGGTTCAAAACTGCAAACAATGTGAAATTTAGGGCAAAAAAGGAGGTTCAAGATTTTAAAACACAAAAGAAAAAAAGCTCTATTTAATTAGGGAATTGTAATAATTGAGATACTATTAATTGTATATTGTGTTGAAAGCAGAAATGGTTAAGTTGTGGTTTGGAGGAATATATGGGGGATATTATTTGGTTTATTATTATTGGTAAATATAATTAATTGATTTGTAAGAAATTGGATTGCATGGAAATAATTGGAATATTCATGTTCATATTGATTAATATACAAAAAAGATAGTTATATAACTAATTGATTTATATTAAAATGTTGAACTTGTATTAAATAACTGTATTACATAATTAACCAATGTGAGGATGGATATAAAAATAGATGACAACGCGAAGGGATATAATATAGAATAGAAGGGAAAAATTGAATTTGATTAAGATTAGAGATGAGGATGCAAGGGTAATATTGGTTTTTTTAAAAAAAAATAGATGAGGAATAAATATGGCAAAAAGGAAATATAGAAATTGTAAATTTAATTGAAATGACTAAACACTGTTTAAATTTGTGAACTGACCAAATACTCTGTTCAAAGAAAATACATTGTATGTTTGTATGTGTGTTTCTAATTATTGCTATTTATTCATATTTGTTCTCTTTTATTCTTTAAAGTTTAACAATTCATTCTTTATCTTAATATCTTCATATTTGTTTGGGGTTGGTTTTCTTCCCTTTCATCTTTTTTATTGTACAGCAATCTTTCTCCTCAAACCTACCACCTTTGTCTTTTCTTTCCTTCTTACTTTCTCTTCCTCCCCTCTTCTTCTCCTCCCTACTTCCTCTTCCTTTCTCCTTCTCCTCCTCTCTTCCTCCCTCTCTTACCCTCACTCCTACTCTAATTTCCCTTCCCTTCCTTCATCCCTCTCTATTGCTGTATTCTTTTATGCATATGGACTACTCAGAGGGCTGAAAAAGTTATTTTTGACTGGTCCTCGCACTTTTGACCAGTCATCGAACTTACGACTGTCCTCACATTTTACGTTTTTGCCCTATCTTGTTACCATGGTGAAGAGAAGCAGTTATGAAATGAGTGACATGGTTAAGAATGCTACAATGGGCATAAATAAGTGCGAAGACCGGTCATAAGTGCGAAGATCGGTCAAAAGTGCGAGGACCTGTCAGAAATCACTTTTTTCAGCCCTCTGGGTAGTCCTTTTGTGCACATGGACTACTCAGAGGGCTGAAAAAGTTATTTTTGACTGGTCCTCACACTTTTGACCAGTTCTCGAATTTACGACTGTCCTCACATTTTACGTTTTTTGCCCTATCTTAACACCATGGTGAAAAGAAGCAGTTGTGAAATGAGTAACATGGTTGTTAAGAATGCTGCACAGGCATAAATGTGAGGATGATCATAAGTGTGAGGACCAGTCAAAAGTGCGAGGACCTGTCAGAAATGACTTTTTTCAGCCCTCTGAGTAGTCCCTATACACATAGCCATGGCCACCCGGTCACATGACCAGCTAGCCACGCCCACCCATTCACATGACCTCCAAGCCACACCCACAAAATAAGCCACACCCACAGAACCGGTAGTAAAAAAATTTAGAACCCACCCCTGGTTGGGGGGTCACCACAACATGAGGAACTGTATTAAAGGGTTGCGGCATTAGGAAGGTTGAGAACCACTGAGTTACAGGCTTACTGGATATAATTAGTCAATACGGTCAAATGTCTGGATTTAAAATAAATAAACAAAAAACAAAGATAATAGCTAAAATATGATGGTAAAGCCAAAAGAAGAACTAGAAAGACTAACAGGATTTGAAATAGTAAAAAAGGTTAAATATTTAGGGGTATATATTACAGCCTCAAATGTAAAATTATATAAAAATAATTATGAATTGTTATGGCAAAAAATACAGAAAGAGATGGAGAATTGGGGAAAATTACAATTATCTCTGTTGGGGAGAATAGCAGCAATAAAAATGAATGTTTTACCTAGGTTTTTATTTTTGTTTCAAATGATACCAATACTTAAGAAAGATGATAATTTGAGGGAATGGCAGAAGGGTATTAATAATTTTGTTTGGGCAGGGAAAAGACCAAGAATAAAGTTAAAAATAATGCAAGATATACGTGAAAGAGGAGGTCTTAAAATGCCTAATCTAAGATTATACTATGAAGCAGCTGTCTTAACAATAATTAGTGGATTAATTCAACAGAAGAAAGAATATTGAATATTGAAGGATATGATATAAGTTAAATTATAAGATACCTATATGGGCAATACCCAGACATGCGACAGAGAATATAAGTGTAGAACAAAAGCAAGAGGTGGTTACATATAAAGAGCTTCTTAAAATGGAAGGAGGTATATTGCAGTTAAAATCTATAAAGGCATTAAAAAAAGAAAAAATAATTCAAACTTGATTTCAGTATGGACAGTTGCAAGCTAGATGAAAAGAAGACCAGAGAATTGGTATCATGCAGAAGGAGGAAAATTTGGTAAAACAAATTAGAGATCAAGGTCAAATGCATATAAAAAGATTATATAATATATTGATAGAAATAGACTCAGAAACGGAATTAGTTAAGGATTGCATGATAAAATGGGCACAAAACATTCAGGAACCAATAATGATGGAAACTTGGGAAAAAATATGGGTTAGAAATGTAAAATTTATGCAAGCACATAATTTAAGAAAATTTTTTTATAAAATGTTTTACAGATGGCATTTAGATCCTAAAAAGTTGGCTTGTATGTTTCCGAATTTGCAATTTAAGTGTTGGAGATGTGATTGTGATGATGCTACTTATTATCACATATGGTGGACTTGTAAAAAAGTTAAAGCATTTTGGATTAAAATATGGTGGATTATCCAAAATATTCTTAAAAAGAAGATAAAGTTTACTCCACAATTGTTTTTGTTGGGTATAATCACAGACTGTATGGCTATAGAGACTAAATTGATTTTAAATTTAATAACTGCAGCTAGACTTTTGATTTGCACTGATCGCCGCCCCCATCGCTGGATTGAAGAGTTTTCTCGGGCTTTCCGAGGAACTTGCCTGTTCTTCTTTAGCTACCAAGCTGCCTCTCCTTCTTCACTGTCCCTACAGGACAGATCCGGTCCGATGACCCCCCAGCGACGGTTCGTCTGGCTGGATTTCGCCAGGCTCATTGGAGCCTGGTATTTTCCCAACCAGTCATACTGCATCGCTTCCGGAAATTCCAGGTAAGAATCCATTTTGATCTGTATGTATAAACTCATTTAAGAATCTCTTTAGTCTTTCTGCTATAATTGAAGCAATTATCTTATAATCCACATTCAACAGAGAGATTGTTCTGTAATTTTTATGTGTTGCAAGTCTGCATCTTCTTTCGGTAGAAGAGTAATATATGCCTCCATCCACGAAGTCGGTATTTTTGCCTCTATCAGCAGGTCATTGAATACTTCCAACATCATATTACTTATAACATCTTGTAGTGTTTTATACAATTCTGCTGGTAGCCCATCTGGACCTGGTGTTTTGCCATTCTTTGCCTTTTAATAGCTTCTGTAAGTTCCATCATTGTTATTCTTTCCTTTTTAATAGTGCCTTTTTAAATGCCTCTGGTATTATGGGAATTCCGCTTTTTCCAAATATTATTTTGTTTTTTCTTCTGAGATAGTCTCTTGCTTATATAATTTTTCATAGTAGTCATGGATCATTCCCTTTTTTTCTTCATTTCTATAATGTAAAGTCCCTTTTTCATCTATAAATTGGTGAATTAGCTTTTTCTCCTGCTCTTTTTCCAGTCTAACCATCTTCCTGGTTTATTTGCATTTTCAAAAAAGTTTTGTTTAGCACTTTTAATCTTTGGTGCGAAGTCTTCTTTTTCTATTAAGCTTAGTTGGTGTTTTTTCAAGTCCATTTGATTTTTTATGTTCTTTTTAAGTGGGTCTTTTTTTAGTTCTATCTCTAGCTTTTTATATTCCTCTTCCAATTGTTTTTGAGTTTGTTTTTTCTTTTTGTTCCTCTTTCCCACATATTGCCAATACTCTAATATATGCTTTTGCTGTATCCCATACATTTTGTAATGATGTTTCTTCTTTTCTATTTTCTTTGAAGAAGAAAGCCAACTCTCTTTCCATAAATTGTATGAATTCTTTTTCTTTTAAAATTGTTTGGTTCATTGTCCATCTTAACTTTTTTTTTTTTGATCCTCTCCATATAATTTTCATTGGATTATGATCCGCCCATGTGTTTGCTTCTATTTTATTTCTTGTATATTGGGTAATAGCTCAGTTGATATCCACATCATGTCTATTCTAGACCAAGACATATGTCTATTAGAGTAAAATGTGTATTGATTTTTGTCCGGATGTGTCCCTCACCAAACATCTTGCATACCTAATTCTTCCACCATTTTAAAGAAGATTTTTGGAAGTGTCTTCCTAGCTCTTTTGTTTCTTTTTTTAGTTTTATAGTCCAATTCTGCATCCACAATTGCATTGAGGTCACCTACAATACATATATTCTCAAATTCCAATTCTATTATTTTTCTATATAGTTTACTATAAAAATCTTCTTGGTTCTCATTTGGTGCATATATCGCCACTAACAATATTTGTTTGTTATTCCACATTATCTCCATCATCAAAATTCTTCCTTCCTCATCCAAAAATATTTGTTTAGCCTTAATTGTGTCCTTTATATATAATGCTACACCTCTCTTACTTTGTGGTGCAAGCGAGGCATATAATTTCACCATTTTTGGGTATTCCAAAATTTTTCCATGCGGTTTCCTAATCTGGACTTCATGTAAGCAAATTATATCCTGTTTTAGTCTCTCTAATTTGTTAAAAACTCTTTTCCTTTTTATTGTCGAATTCAATCCATTTATGTTAATTGACATTAATTTTATTTCTTCTTCAAGTCCAAATCCAAAACCCAATCTTTAATGTCCTTCTCAGAATTTTTCCTACTTCTTTACTTCAGGTTCTTCTAAGCTTAGTCCAAATAACCTCTGGAAGAGGGGTTTATAGAATAAAATTTTGTAATCCAAATCAGCCCACCAAGCCGAAAAATATTGTTATCCAGCATATATATTCCAGTAAGCAAGTTCACAATTCAACCCAAAACAAAAATGAAAAACAAAAATAAATTCAAGAAAAAACAGCCAATGTCCATCACAGGAACAATGAGAAAAAAAGAAAACAGAACAAAAGAACAAAAGCCTTATTCCAAAATGCCAGTGTAGATTTCCTTAGTCTGTCTGTCATTTTGTCTTTTGCTTTTTAGATTCCAAGAGCTACACTGTTCTCAGAGAGAAAAAAACAAAGTCTCCAGTGTTTCACTTTATATTTTGAATTGTTTAGTCAAAACAACTGCTTATCAATTTAGTTCACAGGCTTTCTTAACTCCCAAAATTACATTTCCTCTTTATTAACATGTCTTCCAATTTTAACCTTTGCCTGTAGGTGGCACTGTTGCTTTATTTCTCTCTCCTTCTTCCTCTTTTTATAGTACCATCACAGCAAGTTAAAGTCCAATAAAAAGTTAATAAAAAGTTCCAAAAAAGTTCATACAATCATGTATTCTTTAGTCAATAATCCCCAATTTAAATATTAAAGAATCCAGTCTGGATTCAGACTTTACTCTTCAGCCCAATCTTTATAAGCCAATTTTTCTCTTATTACTTTATTTTCTTGGCTCCATCTGCCTTCCTCGCTGCCATTCTTCTGGGGGTGGAATAGGTAAAACACCCAGTTCCATTTCCTCCTTTGAGGTCACACTCTCTTCTGCTATTCCACGGAGGTTCTTCTTTAGTCCAGTTTAAAAGGTAGTAAAAAATATTCAAAATATTTCACCTAGACCAATCACACCTTCCTTTCACTTCTGCGCTCTACAGTGGCTTCCCCAGCTTCATAGTGACTCGCAATGGTCGCCTTCCCAGCTATCTGTTTAGGGAGCTGCTCTGGCTCTATCAGGAAATTTGAGAGTTCCCTGAGATCCACAGAGTGTGCTCCCCTTGCTCGTTGTTCCTACGAGACAACTCAAGTCCAAAAGGACCACCTAACAGCTGGGATATCGATGGTCCCTCAGGAG
This sequence comes from Pituophis catenifer annectens, assembly GCF_029215685.1. Lineage (NCBI taxonomy): Eukaryota > Metazoa > Chordata > Lepidosauria > Squamata > Colubridae > Pituophis > Pituophis catenifer. The sequence continues at coordinate 171,099,703 of NW_027256881.1, forward strand.
CCTCCAAAAGATCCATTGTTTCACCACAACGCTAGCCATGCTCCCCATTACACATCAATTTTATGCTTCAATGCAAAGGAAACCCTGCGCGGTTTTAATCGGATTGGAGTTACTGCTGGATTGAGGTTGAGCGAAATGGGTGCCCCTTTGGATTGTCCCAGCTCATCGCTGAATACGTCAGCATCAGTGGTGGGATTCAAAATTTTCTACTACCGGTTCTGTGGGTGTGGCTTGATGGGCATGGCATGGCTTGGTAGGCGTGGCTTGGTGGGCATGGCAGGGGAAGAATACTGCAAAATCTCCATTCCCTCCCTACTCCAGTGGAAGGTTACTGCAAAATCCCCATTTCCTCCTGGGACTCGGGAGGCAGAAAATAAATGGGGGTGGGGCCAGTCAGAGGTGGTATTTACCGGTTCTTCGAACTACTCAAAATTTCCGCTACCGGTTCTCCAGAACTGGTCAGAACGTGCTGAATACCACCTCTGGCCAGCGTATTGTTGACATACCACTTCTAGATCGGCTATTTGGGTTCGATGAATGTCCGTTACCCTGATGCCCAGGGCCTTGAACCAGTCCAATCCTATGAAGCTGGTGCGCAGGCCTTCTATGACCACTACGCTGAGGGGACCCTTGAACTCTCTAAATTGTACCCTAATGGTAGCTTCACCCCTTACGGGAACCCGGCGACTCTGGAAGTCCATTAGCGCTAAACTCGATTTGAGCAGGACTCACCATTGGCTAAGTTTGCAAATGTGGTCAAAAGTTGTGGACAATATAATGGACAGGGATGATCCAGTATCAAGCTCCAGGGAGCATGGGACTCCTTGAAGTTTTAGTTGGAGTCTTATCTTTTCTTTGATTGGGTGTTGGATGCTATGCCTGTCAGCTTTGGAAACCATATTAGAAATGGAAACTTCCACACTGCCACCTTCTTGTGTGTGGGTAAGTAGGAGGGGGGATTTAGTAAAGGGAATATAGTTAGACAAAATAGCATTCTTCTTTTTGGTCAAGGTTAGGACAATCCTGCATCTGGAGAAGGAGTGGTTGGAGTGATGTCTCAAGATGGGACGGATGGTGATTGGACCATGTGATGGACTGATGAGTGAGGGGATGGTTTTGGGTGTTTTGATTTACTGAGGGAAAATCCAGAACTCTCAGATTCGGATTTTCCCAGATGTGCCAGTATACCTACTCTAATAAATGGAACTTTGAGAAAATGCCTGGCTCGGAGTTTTTAATTGGAGTTGGGTTTTTCTGGAATGCTGACAATGCCTTTCGAGCAGTATTCAACTCTGTTCTGTTCTGGGGGTCTTTTCCAGTTGTGCTGCTGTGTCATAGGTTTCGTTTCCCACTGACAACCTCTGCAAACTCTGTGCGGAATCTGCATTTTGCTCTTTCATGTTGTCCCCTGCAGTTTGCGCAGCTCTGTGGGGGAGTTGCTTGCTCTGTGGAGCGTGGCCATCTGGGTGGCTCTCTCCACAAGAGATTTATTTCGTTGCTCTCACTGACCTCCCCCAAGCCTTCTGCGGTCTCTTGGTGGATTGCTGGGGGGCTGGTGTGTGTTTTTTGTGTCCGGAGAGCCTTCATGGCCCCTCTGGCAGCCTTATGCTCCATGACTTCCTTCAATGTGTCTTGGAAAGTCAGTTTCTCCATGGCGAATAGACGCTGCTGTAATTCACTATTACACAGGCCGCAAACGAGCCTGTCTCTGAGATGGTCTTCCAGATCAGGGAACTCACATTGGCGTGAAGCTTGGTGAAGGGCTGCCACAAACTCTGTGCAGATTCCCCAGATTTCTGTTCTCGTTGCTCGAATGCATGGCGCCGGGCAATGACCGAGAGTCTAGGCTCAAAATGTTCCTTTAATTTTTTCTTGAGATTTGCATAGGCCACTGATTCTATGCTTGCCAGTACTACCAAGTTTTCAGCGATATCAAACATGACTTGTCCACACACAGATAACAGGGTTGCCACCTTCAGGCCGTTGTCCATGACCTGGTTAGCCCGGAGATAGTTGTCTACTTGGGAGACGTATGAGCTCCACTGTTCCGGGTGAGTAATATCGAACTCATTGAGTCTTCCCAGTTTAGCCATTTTGAGAAGGCCCCTGTGCTCCTGGTTAATGCCTGTCCTACTGCGGGTGGAGGTGGGCTTCACTTAGGAGTCCTGGGGATGGATCCCTCAGGGGCGTCTTTGCCTCCAGTGTGTCTTACAGGCAGGCAGGGCTTTTTACCCAGTCTGACACCCAGTGATTTCAGCATGCCTCCAGTGTGGCTTACTGGCATGCAGGGGTGAGGACTACTCCTGCTGGGGCTTCATTACCCAGCCTCTCGGCCAGTGACCTCAGTCTCTTGGTTAGCAGCAACTCTCTCCCCTGCAGTATCCCACCTTCATTGCCCCTATTGTAGAGTGGGCTTCAGTAGGCACACTACTGAACCAGGCCAGCATAGCTACAACAGATTCAAAACTGGAACTGAGGAGACTGGAAGGTGATGTCGCAGTGAGACGAGCGAGAATTTCTGGGGCTCCAGAAATTCCGCCGATAGCCCCGCCGCTGGATGGTCCATCCTGGACCCCATAGCCTCGTTTTGACTGTGGCAGTGGAGGGCATGTCCTGTGGATCCAAGGGACACCACAAAGTCCCTGGTTGACCCAGGAAAAGCCCTTTTTCCAGCAGCGGAGTAGCAGCCATTAGCTGCCGAGGCTGTGACAGTTTCAGGAAGGAGGAAGAAGGAACGACAGGGAACAGATCGGTGAGAGATTTTTACTTTTTTAAAAAAATAATACAAAGAACACCCTAAATGAAGAATGAAATGGAGATTGAGAGCAAATGATGAGAAGTGGCGAATCTATCTGGGATTAGGTTTTTTTTTACCCAAGCATATAATTGGAAAGACGTGGAAATTGCTTTAATTTTATTATTGGCTTGAACCGGACCGAACTAAAGAAGAAAAGAGCAGTATTGGGAACTTTTTTGATATTGATTGGACTATTTGGTAACTTTTAGGTAGATTAGGTAACTTTTGATTAATTTTAAACAAAAAGAATTTTTAAAGAATAGGAGAGTGTGTATTGCTGCCATCTGCTGGGAAAGAAACTTTGTTTCTATGTTTATTTAAGTAGCAGAAGAAAGAGACACTGTAGCCATAATAAAGAGGCTCTGTATTGAGTGATAAGAGTGGAGAGCAACTGAAGATTTGTTCTGTTTATACAGGTGTTCTTGTTAGATTCAATTGGAGAAGGAACCTGGAAGTACTCTGGAAGGCTTTTGATCTCTTTTGAGCAGTTATTTTTTTTCCCCTTGTTATTTGTGGTCTGGATAAAGGAAGGGAAAAAAAAACCACTCTCTGTATGCTCTCTGGACATAAAAGTATTTGAAGGACTATTTATTCTTTCTTTCTTTTTTTCCCTTTTCTTCTTTTTTTATTTTTTGGATTGGGATCTTTATACAATTTAAAAGAGCCTGGTTTATCTCTGCAGACTAAAGCACCGTAATTAACATCCAGCTGTCTGCAATTACACCAGTTCAAATCTCCCCAGGCTCAAGGTTGACTCAGCCTTCCATCCTTTCTAAGGTAGGTAAATTGAGGACCCAGTTTGTGGGGGCAATAAGCTGACTTGTATAAATATACAAAAGTATGAAGGCTATTGCTTAACACATTGTAAGCCACCCTGAGTCTTCGGAGAAGGGCGGCATATAAATCAAATTAAAAAAAAAAAAATTCCGTTGGATTAAGGCACCCAAGAGCCTGAAGATTTATTGATTTCAATATTGACTTTGTTTTTTTTTTCTCTCCTCTTTCTTCTTATTTGGAAGACTTCTATTTTTTAATTTTTTTTCTTTTTTACCTATTTTTCTTCTTTTTTCTACTTTTCCTTTTTTGTTAACATTTAAAGGATTAGGGTTTTGGAAGAATTTGAAGAATTATCTTTTTTCTCTCCTTTCCTTCCTTTGATTTTCTCCCTCTTTTTACTCGGCCTTTTTAAACTTTTTGTCTTTTGAAAGTGGTTTTCGCTGATCATTCAACAAAATGAGTAGAAAAGTTGCGACAGTGGGAGTTGCAGCGACTATGCCATCTTCGTCACCATCTAGAGGTCAACGTACTATTCAGGCAATGTTGCAACAAGAGAAAGAGAAAGAATCATCAACACAAATGATTATACAAACACTTGTATAAAGGATGGAACAACAACAACAAAGGATGGAACAACAACTATTGAAGACAGATGAAAAAGTTCAGAGGATGGAACAACAGCTGCTTAAAACAGATGAAAAGAGGACTTCCGGCGGTGACGTCAACGTGTCTGAGGCTCCGTTCTTGAAATTCCAAGATTCTTGATTAGGAAGCCGATTTAGGCGCTATTGATCTTGAAGAGATCAATAGAAAAAAGAGGAATCTTCAAGGACCTTAGAGAGCAAAGCAATCTCTCCGAAGGTTCAGGAAAACCTCTTAATTCCAATCAGGAAAAAATCAGCCATTTTGGCTGGCCTGAAACGCTGATAAACCGAAGAGTGAGAAGCAAAAATTGAAGTAAGAGAACACATTGGTAAAGGATCAAATGAGAGAACAAAAGATTTGAAAAGCTACAGCTATAATGTGGGAAGAGTGAAAAGTGAGCGGAGAAAGTGATACTCCAAACTAGTGGCGAAACGACAGCCAGGCAAGCAGCGAAGAAACAGCGAGAGGAGCAGAAATCAATTTGGATTGACAGTGACAGCGCAGAAACAGGAGAACAGTGGAAACGGAGAGGCTCCAGAAGGCGTACTGGTAAAAGAGCCGAGAAATATAAAATATACGAATTGCGTAGAAGAAGCAACTGGATCCAGAGTGGTGAGCAATGAGAGAGAATCTGAAAAAATAGGAGATCGCGGAGACCATGGAGAGCTGAGAAGGGGCGAGGATGACGAAAGTAAGTGGCAACGGAAACTACAGTATTTAAGACTATTGCAACTATTGTAACAATATTTGTTACTTGTAGCCAGAAGCTGGAACTGAAAGGGATCTAAATTTTAAAAGTTTAAACAAATCCTAATTGACTGAGAAAGGAAGATATCGGAGAGAGGAAATGGAGGACTAATTTGTAACGGAGACTGAAGAGTGGGGGTTAATACACAGAGACCCACAGATAACAGCTTTGTAAACTAATTAATTAGTTTATAAAGGATTACAAATTTGTGGATACTTTCACTTTTGGATATTGGGGCATCTAAAACAACTAAGAACAGGGACTTTCAAAATAAACTGTCGGATACAGGAAGGTAAATGATGCAAGAGAGAAGAAAGATTGTAAAGCAGAAAGAGAATGAGCACTAATCAACACAGTATATAAATATAACTGCTTAATTTAAACAGAGACATTGATTACCAAAAATTACTAAGTGAGAAAGTTTGGATTGTTACCCTCTATTTAAAATCGGAGATATAACTTTGGGTCATAACTTTTTACTGTGGCAAATATAAATAATTAATTAAGTATTATACTTATTTACTTACATATTGAGAGACTGCTGTGGGATAATTGACTGATAATTAGTATTGGTAAATATCAGATTTAATATCTAGTCATATTTATTTAACTATTTTACTTATTTAGTAGTTATTCTGATAAATTGATTACATATATTGCATTAATTATATCAATTATATTAATTACTTTAAGAATCAATTAATGAATTGCCAGAAACTTAAGTTTTCTCCCTCACCCTCCCCAATTTGAATATATATTATCTTAGTTTGTTTCTTTTTAGAGTGACCATAGAGACTTATATAGTGATATATTGATAAATTGATATAATACTGACTATATTTAACATATCTATTCATATACCTGATTATTGATATTGCATATTGATACTGCTTAGAAGTTACAATCTTAGATTATTAATATTTACTATTCTAATGTATTTAGAGTAATCATATATATTTTACTATCTAGAGCAAATATTGATATCTGTTTGTTTAGATTTAGGAGAATTGATGGCGGGAATTCTAGCGGAAGCCACCCAGAAAGAGAAAGAAGAGATAAGAAGAGAGATGGACGAGATTTATCGAGTGCATACAAACTACGCCTGCAGGCATAAGTTATCCAAGGAGGTCCACATCAGATTCACAAGAAAAACCATAAAAGAAGAGATCTATAAAACAATGAGATAAGAATCAATTATTTACAAGGGGAAGGAAATAATAATGTTAAAGCAGATCCCAAGGAGGATAAGAGAACAGAGGAAAAACTACAATTTTTTGATAGCACAATTAAATAAATACAAAATAATGTTTCACTGGTTGATACCAGAAGGGATTCTGGTTTCCTGGTAAGATAAGAAATATAAAATTGATACCTTAGAGAAAGCACAAGAATTTTTTGACCAGCACTTTGTACTAGAAGAAGAACAGGAAACCAGATCAGAACCAGACAACAAGACCCAGGAACATTCCACAGAAGAATTAGAAAGAGAGCAAGAAGAAAAGAGAAGATTGGAAAGAGAGAAGATCGAAAGAGAGGGAGCGAGGGAAAAAATCATAACAAATCATAACAAGAAACACAAGAAGGCTTAGGACAACGAACAGATAACAAAGAAGAATGGAACAAGAGTTAAGGTTGATTTTATCAACCAATTAATATAAATGGATTAAACATACCAACTAAAAGAACACATATATTCAAAAAATTACAAAAATTAGATATAGATATCATAAACCTGCAAGAAGTCCACATTAAAAGCAACACCAAAAATTACTAGATTAAAAACAAATGATTAGGAACATTATATACTTCACTAGCAGAACAAAAAAGAGGGGGATCGCAAAATACGTTAAAAAACACTTACAAGCAATACACGGACGAAGATGGAAGGATCTTGATGATAGAAATTAAGACAGAAACAAAAAATATACTACTAATATCGATATATGCACCAAATGGAAATCAAAATGAATACTTCAAAAGAATACACAATACAATCAAAGATCTAGAATACGAAAATATATGCATTATAGGGGATTACAATGCAATCACAGACATGGAAAAGGACTACCAGAGCAGTAAAAAGAATAAAACTAGGAAAAAAACACTCCCAGACACATTCAAAGACATGGCCCAGGAACTGCAACTACAAGATGTATGGAGGGAGATGAACAAAAACAAAAAGCAAAAACAATATACATTCTATTCTAACCTGCATCAGTCGTGGTCTAGAATAGATATGGCCTGGATGACCACAGACCTCAGGAAAGATGTAAAAGAAATTGAAATAGTGGCAAATACATGGGCAGATCACAACCCAATAATAGTAACATGGAAAGGACACAGGAGACAAAAGAGATGGATGATGGATAAGGAAATTATAAAAGACAAAGATTATGTAGAAATGATTGAGAAAGAAATGAATATATTCTTCCAAATTAATATGAGAGAACAAACTTCACTCCAAAATTTATGGGACACAACTAAAGCATATATAAGAGGCATACAATTGCCTATAAAGCAAAGAAAAATAAAGATAAAGAACAAAGAAGAGACAATCTATTAACACAACTTTAAAAATATGAATCGGACCTACAAAAAGAGCCCCACAGTAAAACAATTAAAGAAGGAATAAATCTTATAAAACACAAAATAAATCTAATTAGAACAACAGAAATAGCAAGGAAAATCAAACTCGCAAAATAAAGGGCTTCCGGTCTGGCTTCCGTCGCCGCCAGACGGTCCTTTGAGACCACCAGCCCCGTCGCCCGTAAAGAGCCGCCTTTCAGGTGTAAAACTCCATTTCGAAAAACTCCATTTCCTTAAGGAAATGCGAGACAGAGCAGGTGAGGGCAGGTAGAGCCCTCTGCGAAGTCCCCAGAGTTTTTATTTTACTCTTGGGGACGAAGCAGGATGAGGCTCCCTCTTTTCCTCGCTGCTGCTCCGGGCTTCGGGAGAACTCTGCTTCTTGGAGAGCCAGGTGACGGGACCAAGCCATTCAACGAAAATTAACAGATTGTTCAAATAAAGAGGATGAGATTTGGACTCTGGACCCTAAATCGCAAGTAATTTTAACAATTTTATAAGCGATTTTAAAAGCAAAGGAAAAAAGTTTAAAATGGCGACTAGCTGAGGCTTAAGAAGAAGAAAGCCGAAAGTGAAAGTCCTTCCGCCTGAATAGTTTTACAAGCTACAAAGTAGCAGAAATAATAGTGCTGGCTAGAATTGAAAAGAAAAATTTCTATGTTTCTTTCTTCTTGGAGATTTGATATTGATATTGTTTGGAGAGAAGTCTTTTCTTTTTAAAAAGAGTCTGTCTGTGTGGCAGGATGGCGTTAAAACTAACAAAGCCAGACAAACAAGCAGTGGGGGGAGGTTTCCCCCATTTATAAATCACATGAACAAGTTTTGAATTTGCAGACTCAGAAGAATGGTTTTAATTTAAAAGAATTTGTTCTGGAGGAAATGGCAAGATATGATGAGATTGTGAACCAGAATCTTGGAAAATTTAGGCAGGAAATTAAAGAGTTGGTACAGCAAAAATATGTCAATTTGAAACAACAGTTTGTCACAGCTATGCAAACCTTCTCAGAAATAGTTATAAAGATGGATAAAGATACTAATTTAGAACTAGAGTCTAAAATGGAGGAAGTTGGCCAAAAGATTTATAATTTGGACAATAAAATACAAAGAATTGAAAATGATTTGATAAATATTCAAGATAATTACTTAGAAGTAAAGTCTAAAAAGGAAGCTGTTCACGAGACTTGCAATGTTGATAATATAAAACAAAGGATTGAAAAAGAAGTCACAATGATGCAATACAGGTCCATGGAATTTGCGGTCAGAATGAGGGGATTACAGGAAAACAAAAGAGAAGATTTGAGGAAGATGTCTGCTGAAGTTCTGGCTGGGATTTTAAAGCTTAATCCTGAAGAGGTATCCTGCAAGATTGATAAGGCCTACAGAGTTAACTCTTGGGTGGCAAAGCAAAGGCAGCTGCCCAGAGATGTGGTGATTTATTTTACTGATAACGAAATAAGAAATGATATTGTGCAAAAGTCTTTTAACTCAACTCTTGAAAAGTATGGAAGGAAGATTTGGATATTTAAAGAGCTACCGCCCAAGATGTTAAAAGATAGAAAGGATTTTGGATTTTTGGTGACTGAGCTAAAGAAACAAAACATCCCATTTAGGTGGGATGTTCCAGTTGGAAAAATATTGAGATATCAAGGAGAAAGATATCAACTAAATACTGTTGAAAAAGCGGAAGAATTTTACTATAAGGTTCTTAAAATGGGTTCAATATCTCCATGTATAACACACAAGGAGAATAAAGAAAAGCAAAATCAACAAGAGATTGAAATTCAGGCTAAGCAGATGGTGCTGGAGGTAATGGAAAAACAACAAGCTACAGAGGCTTTTGTGGATGAGCCACTTCTGGATTCTTCTTCAGAGGTTATTGTTGGATTACCTATAAATATAAGAGAGGCGGCTTTGGATTCTAATGGGATGATTTATCAAGCTACAGACCAGCATGGAAATCAAGCAGTTGATATACAACTTACAGAAAGGAAACCAGGATGGAGATCTAAGCCACAAAAAGTTAAGAAAAGAAGAAGCAGGTCCTACAAAAATAATTTCTAGACTAAACAACAGTGTAATGCCAGTTACTTAAGAGACGACTGAATATATGAAAATATAGTTGAGGCAAAGTATTGGTTTATATTATCTTGAGGAGGGTGACAGACCTCTGCAGTGCTGTACTTTTGGGATGTGGAAGATGGCCTTAAATTGAGTGGATCGGAACTTTCTATTTTGGACTCTTTGACAAATGGATTACATTTATGTTGAGCTTCAAGGCAAGAGAATTATGGGATTGGGGCATGAAGAGGATCTGGTTGTTACCCTAACATGGTGGTTGGAATGAATAATCTAGAAGAAAGATATTACAAAAGACACTATATGGAATACAAATATAAAGTCACTCAGGTGGTTTTTTTTGCTATATGAAAATACTTACTATTGATGGGGGCAGATGGTAATTGAAGATACCGAACATACTGTTGGAATTTGGATGTGATGTTACCCTAATATGGGTAATGGAATTAACAATCCAGTTGAGAGACATTACAGAAGATACCATATGGATTACAAATTTAAAGTCATTTGAGGATTTTATATATATATGTAAATACTTTTTTAGTGGTGTGGGCAGAAGAATAAAGATATTGAAAATATTATGTATGTAGACCTGTAGGAAAGTGGGTGGAGATAGGTTAGTTTACTGATTGTTTAGTTTAGCAAAAGGGATGTTATGTTATATCAATATACGTAAGATTTGAATTAAGAGATATATGTATGGGGGAGGAGGAAATGGATAGATTATGAGTTGAAATCGCTAAATTAGGATTTATTATATAATTTTTATAGCTGAATTTTGCTTTGAAAAGTATAGTACAAGGGGGATATAATAATATTGTTAGAAGGGTGGAGATAGGTTAGCTTTCAGTTTAAGAAAAGGGATGTTATGCTATAGATTATGAGTTGAATAGATGAAATTGCTAAATTATGATTTATTATATAATTTTACAGTTGAATGTTGCTTAGAAATGTATAGTATAAGGGGGACATAATAATATTGTTAGAAAGATAGGGTCAGTATATGGGGGGGTGGAGTAAAAGGATGGTAAAATATTATATAATCTGTTATTAATTTGGGTTTTATTTTGGAGAAGCCATGGGGGGGAGGGGAGGGGGAGGGGGGGTTAGGGAGGAGGGGAAAAAAAAGGGGGGGGGGAATTTGTATTTGAAAAACTTTTTCAATAAAAAAAAAGAAAAAAAAAATAAACTCGCAAAACAAAATCAATTTGAACATGCAAATAAAACAGAGCGTTGCCTGGCTTACAAATTGAAAAAAGAAAAGGAGAAGAGAACAATATATCAGTTACAAGATGAGGAAGGGCAAATGTACCATAGGAACAAAGATAAAAAATGAATAGCCTTGGTAGTACAGGGTTTAAGGCACCCTGTTATTAAGCTGGTTATTAAGACCAGCTGCCTGCAATTACTGCAGGGTTCAAATCTCGCCAAGGCTCAAGGTTGACTCAGCCTTCCATCCTTTCTAAGGTAGGTGAAATGAGGACCCAGTTTGTGGGGGCAATAAGCTGACTTTGTATAAATATACAAAAGGATGAAGGCTATTGCTGAGCACATTGTAAGCCGCCCTGAGTCTTCGGAGAAGGACGGCATATAAATCAAATTAAAAAAAAAAATAGCAAAGAACTTTTTTCAGAATCCATACAAACAAGAAGAAATACGAGAAGAAGATATTAAAAGATATTTAAGTAAAATTAACATCCAAGAATTAAAAGAAACTCAGAGAGAATTATTGAACAGTCCGATTACTATGTTCGAATTGACAGAAGCAAGAAAAAAACAGAAAAACAATAAAACCCCGGGACCAGATGGCATACCATCAGAATTTTATAAAATATGCCAACATTCAATGGATGAAATTTTATTACAGGTATTTAATGATGCACTTTTAAAAGCCAAAATTCCCCAATCATGGACCGAAGCAACCATCACACTTATACCCAAGGAAGAATCAGATCCCATACAAATCAAAAACTACAGACCAAAATCACTCCTAAATGTAGATTATAAATTATTTACATTAATCATCACAGAGAGATTGAAAAAAATTATCAACAAATACATTCACCCAGATCAGAATGGTTTTATTCCAAGAAGACAAATCAAAAACAACACGAGATTAATAATTGATGTCCTTGAATATTATGAACAAAAATCAGACAAACAATTGGCACTAATCTTTCTAGACGTGCAAAAAGCTTTCGACAATCTAAATTGGCAATTTTTTATATTACAATTAGAAGCAATGGGATTTGGTGACAAATTTTTAAACATGATTAAGAGGATTTATTCTACCCAAACAGCAAAAGTATGGATAAACGGAGAGATGACAGATCAATTTGAAATATCCAAGGGACTGGACAGGGATGCCCCCTATCTCCTCTACTGTTTATATTATCATTAGAAATATTATTAAATGGGTTTAGGAAAGATAAAGAAATAAAAGGACTAAAAATCAAGAATGAGGAATACAAACTACAAGCATTTGCTGATGATGTTATATTTATTATAGAACAACCAGCACAAACAGGAACGAAATTGTTGGCAAAAATAGAACAATATGGGAAAGTAGCCGGACTTAAAATCAATAAACAAAAAACATCCGTGAGATCATCTGTGGTTTTGGGGTGGGGTATCATCAGTACGCAGCTTTTTATATCCACCCCGAACCAGCCCAGTGATGCCCTCAACGTGATGTCCCGGTGCCTGGAAGCGGTACGGATCTGGATGGGGAGTAACACTCTTCGATTCAACCCAGCTAAGACCGAGTAGCTGTGGATACCGGCATCTCAGGCCGAGCAAGAAGTTCCAACGCTGTCTATTGGGGGCGAGGTGTTGCCCCCCTGTAGACAGGACGTGCAACTTGGGCATCCTCTTGGATTCACGGCTGAGTTTGGAGGGTCATATCATGGCCGTGACCAGGGGGGTGTTTGCCCAGGTTCGCCTAGTGCGCCAGTTGCGCCCATACTTGGACCGAGATGCCCTACTCATACTCATATGCTAGTCACATATGCCCTACTCATACTCATACGCTAGTCACCCTCCGGATCGACTACTGCAATGGTCTCTACCTGGGGCTGCCTGTGAAGACCACCCGGAGGCTTCAGCTGGTACAGAATGCGGCCGCACGGGTTGTTGCGGGAGGGACCCGATACTCCCATATTACACCACTCCTGCGCGGCTTGCATTGGTTGCCGGTTGCCCTCCGGGTGAGATTCAAGGTGCTGGTATTAACCAATAAAGCCCTTCATGGCTTAGGCCCAGGTTATTTGTCGGACCACCTGCAACCAGCGTCAACTTCCCATTGCCCGGTGTGCTCTCACAGAGAGGGCCTACTCAGGGTGCCGCTGGCTAGACAATGTCGGCTGGCGACCCCCAGGGGTAGAGCCTTCTCTGTGAGCGCCCCCACCCTCTGGAATCAACTTCCCTTGGGGCTCTGATTGGCCCCTGACCTTTGCACCTTCCGCCGTGAATTGAAAACCTGGCTATTTATGTCCCCCGGCCTGGACTGATGGGGTAGTATATTTTAAGTTTTTTAAAAACGTTTTTTATTCTTTTGTGTATATTGTTGTTTTTAACAGTCACATGGTCGATGTCGTTGTGAGCTGCCCTGAGTCCTTGGAGATAGGGTGGCATACAAATTTTATAAATAAATAAATAAATAAATAAATAAATAAATAAATAAATAATACTAACGAAGAATCTCACAAATGCACAAGGAAAAGAATTAGAGGACAAATTAGAAATACAAATAGATAAAAAAGTAAAATATTTAGGAATCTGGCTCACTAACAAAGGATCAACACTTAAGGAGGACAACTACAACAAATTGGCAAAACAGATAAAAAAAGACCTAGAAATATGGAGTAAACTGCAGCTATCACTCTTAGGAAAGATTGCATCCATCAAGATGAATATATTACCAAGAATGTTATACTTATTTCAAGAGCCTTTTTCAAGGATTTCAATAAAATGATCGCGGACTACATTTGGCAAGGGAAAAGGGCAAGAATTAAATTAAAATATCTCCAGGACACACAAGAAAAAGGCCAACTAGGACTACCAGATTGGCAAATATACCATAAAGCAACATCACTCATCTGGATAAAAGACTGGATAGAACTTAAAAACAGATGGATACTGATAATAGAAGGGTTTGACTTTCTGAAAGGGTGGCATACATTTTTATGGGAGGAGAGAGATAAACAGCATGAATATTTCCGGAGACATATCATTAGAGAATCACTCTTAAAGACCTGGTTAGAGATCAGAAAATACCACTACGATAAAATTCCAGAATGGCTCTCAACAATGGAAGCGCAAATATACCCCAATGCAATGGATATAAATAAAATGAGAACCTACAAAGAATTACTGAACAGTAAAGGAGAGCTAAGATCACGAGAAGAATTGAAAGAACAGGGTACAGACATTGATTGGTGGCCATATTTATAAATAAAATCTAGATACAAAATGGACTTGACACAATTTGGATTTCAAAAAGAACCAAATGAATTAGACAAAATTCTATTGGGAACAAACGACAAATTAATAACTAAAATTTATAACTATTTACTAAATTATAAATTAAAAGAGGAGGTGGTCAAGGAAAATATGATTACATCGGCAAAAAATTTTGGTTGTAGTATTGAATTGGATAAATGGGAAAAATTATGGAAAGTAAATAGTAAACTAACAATGTCTGTACCCTATAAAGAAAATATCTATAGAATGTTTTACAGGTGGCACCTCCCTCCTGCGCACCTAGCAAGAATGTTCCCCAACACTTCCCCAGACTGCTGGAAATTTAAAATACAAAAAGGAACATATTACCACATGTGGTGGTCCTGCCACAAAGCGAAACAGTTCTGGAAAATGGTTAAAAACCAAATAGAAGAAATCACAAGTCAGAGAGTACCAATGAAACCAGAAACCTATTTATTAGGAATATTTACAACCCAATATGAAAAAGAAATAAAATATTTAATCACCCACATTTTAATAGCAGCAAGAATCATTTTTGCTCAGAGTTGGAAATTGGGAGATACCAGAAGATAAAATAATTCTAAAAGTGATGGAGTGTGCAGAGATGGATAAACTCTTGAAAGAAATACAGGAAAAAGAAGAAACTGACTATTACCTACTATGGCAAAGATGGTATGACTGGCTGGAGAAAATAAAACGGAACTAGGAACATGAAAAAAGAAAGGAAATAGCTAGACAGAAATTGAGTACCAAATAAGAAAACAATAAATCAAAAAGGGAATTCAAGATATCGTTATATATGTAAAGGTGTAGAGATATATATAGAGGAATATAGTTTACCGATGTGAATATCTAAAATACAAGTCATAAGACTTAATATATGTTTACTTGTTGTGTATATTGTATTGTCATATTTGTGTTTGTGTTTGTTTTTTCTTTTAATCAAAATAATTAAAAAAAACAGATGAAAAGGTGGTTAATATTCAACAAACAATGTCAAAATATGAAGAAAGATTGGCAAAATTAGAAGAAAAAGATGATCAAAAAGAAGAAAAAATGAAGGAAATAGAGAATAGATTGGGAGAGGTTGAACAAGAAACAACCGGTTTAATTGGATGGGAAATGGATAAAGCAGAATTTTTCTTAAGATTTCAAAACGTGGAAGAAGAAAAAGGGGGAAATTTGGTGGCTGAGACTTTAGAAGTCACTAAATAGAAGATGATGGAAGGGGTTGATGAGATTTATCGAGTTTACACTAGATACAGGATGCGTAATAAACTGCCAAGAGAAGTACATATAAGATTTACAAAGAAATCGATTAAAGCACAAATTCTCCAGGCAGCTAGAAAAAAGACTCTGAAATACAATGGGAAAGAAGTAATAGTTCTGAAACAAATACCAAGAAAAGTGAGAGAGTTGAGAAAGGGATATCAATTTTTGACTAAAACTTTGATGCAAAAAGGAATTAACTATAGATGGTTAGTTCCAGAAGGATTAGGTTTAACATGGCAACTTCAAAGATATAGATTGAATACAACTGATAAAGCGAGAGCTTTTTATGATGAATTCCTTAAAGCGAAAGAAGCAGAAATGGAAGTCGAAACTCAATCTACAGTAGTTCCAATAAAATTTACAGAAGAAGAATTGACAATGTTTGAATCAACAGAAGGTGCTGTTGGTGGGGTTGTGGAACATAAGGAACAACGTGAAGTTAGATCGACTAAAGCAGCGGTTCTCAACCTGGGGGTCGCGACCCCTTTGGGGGTCGAACGGCCATTTCACAGGGGTCGCCAAAGCCCTCTCTCGCCCCCCCACACCTTCACTCACCCTCACCCTCTGCCTCTGTTGGATCACGGGTCACCGGTCGCTTACCCCGCCCACTCCCAATCTATTGCTGCCTCCGGAGTCCCAGCTGATGGCTAGAGGGAAAAAAACTTTAAATTCTTGCCGCAGGGCTTCAAAGAGCTAGCTGCAAAGAGGTAAATTCTTGGAGCAAAATTTTTTTCCCCCTAGCTATGCTGAAAAAGCGAAATTGAAAGTAAGGAAGCAGGTCTTTGCTGCAACGCGACAAAATGAGGCAGAGAGATTTCTTTTTCT
This sequence comes from Pituophis catenifer annectens, assembly GCF_029215685.1. Lineage (NCBI taxonomy): Eukaryota > Metazoa > Chordata > Lepidosauria > Squamata > Colubridae > Pituophis > Pituophis catenifer. The sequence continues at coordinate 171,115,908 of NW_027256881.1, forward strand.
TTTTCCTCACCAAAAAAGGTAGGTGCAAAACTGCAAACAATGGGAAATTTAGGGCAAAAGAGGAGGTTCAAGATTTTAAAACACAAAAGAAAAAAAGCTCTATTTAACTAGGGAATTGTAATAATTGAGATACTATTAATTGTATATTGTGTTGGAAGCAGAAATGGTTAAGTTGTGGTTTGGAGGAATATATGGGGGAAATTATTTGGTTTATTATTATTGGTAAATATAATTAATTGATTTATAAGAAATTGGATTGCATGGAAATAATTGGAATATTCATGTTCATATTGATTAATATACAAAAAAGATAGTTATATAACTAATTGATTTATATTAAAATGTTGAATTTGTATTAAACAACTATATTACATAATTACATAACTAACCAATGTGAGGATGGATATAAAAATAGATGACAATGCGAAGGGGTATAATATAGAATAGAAGGGAAAAATTGAATTTGATTAAGATTAGAGGTGAGGATGAAGGGTAATATTGGTTTTTTAAAAAAATAGATGAGGAATAAATATGGTAAAAAGGAAATATAGAAATTGTAAATTTAATTGAAATGACTAAACACTGTGTTGGAAGAAATATCCTTCTGGGTTCTGCTCCAAGTGGGGAAAAAGACACTGGAAACATGGAGACTGCTTGGAAAGATGGTTTAATGGTGGATAGGATCACATGGCTTGAGTTCCTGAACAGAAAAGGGGCAAATACAGTAAATCCTCAGGTTTTTATGCTCTCTCTGGCTTTGCATTTCTTGGGTCCCCGAAAGAGTATCCTGATTGGTTGTCAGACTCCTAGGGGTGGGGGTCTTAGCTAGCCTTGCTGGCTGATGGTCACATGTGCTTCCCAGGTCACATGCTTCCCAGGTCACGTGTGGTGAGTTTCGGTTGCTAGATGGGGCCCATTGTGTTAGTTTCTGTTGCTATTGTGTTGCAAATGTCCTTTGACAAAGGATTGACTTTCTGCCTCTGGCCCATTAACAAAGGGTGGGGGGCAGGAAGGTGGGAGCTGCTTTGTCTGTAAAATATGCTTCTCCAGTTCTCATCCAGGGAAATATAATATTCTGCCTTTTTAATATTTCCCAAAATATTTCATTCTTCTAGGAAAGGGGTGGGTGCTAACCTCCTACAACTGTTTAAATTTGTGAACCAGCCAAATACTCTGTTCAAAGAAAAGGAGTGTTGGTCCTACCTGATACGTTCCTTCTCGTTGAGTGGAGACAGCAGCCAGCGTGGGTAGTGCCCATCCATTCAGACTGAAGGACTGAGTCTGCCAATTATTCTTAGTCCCGCCCTTGTTGCCGGGCAGGCCAGCTTTTGGCAAAGACTCGAAGACAGACTCGGTGTGTGGGACAATAAGGAACAAAGGGACGGCCATAACCAGGGGGGCCTTCGCACAGGTCCGTCTTGTGCACCAGTTGCGCCCGTTCCTAGACCGGGATGCCCTCGCCACGGTCACTCACGCCCTTGTTACCTCTAGGTTGGACTACTGTAACACCCTCTACATGGGGCTGCCCTTGGGATGTGTCCGGAGGCTTCAGCTAGTCCAAAATGCAGCCGCGCGGGTAGTTACGGGGGCGTCTAGATACTCCCGTGTAACACCTCTCCTGCGTGAGCTGCACTGGCTACCGGTGGCACTCCGGATACGTTTCAAGATGCTGGTGCTCACCTATAAAGCCCTTCATGGCTTAGGCCCGGGGTACTTGCAGGACCTTCTCCAGCCGTTCTCCCATCGTCCTGTGCGCTCTCACAGAGTCGGCCTCCTCAGGGTGCCGTCGGCCAAACAATGTCGGCTGACGACCCCCAGGGGGAGGGCGTTCTCTGTGGGAGCCCCGACCCTCTGGAATGGATTGCCCACTGAGCTCAGGACAGCCCCCGACCTTCTTTCCTTCCGTCGCGAGCTGAAGACGTGGCTCTTCCGCCAATTAAACTGATCCGTTTGGGGGTACACTGGTATAATTTTAAATCATTTTTAATTGGGTTACTGATTTTAATTTGGTATTGTATTGTGATTTGTATTGAAGTTGTCATTTTGTAAGCCGCCTTGAGTCCCTAGGGAGAAAGGCGGCATATAAATCGCAATAAATAAATAAATAAATAAATAAATAAATAAATAAATAAATAAATAAACAGCAGGAAACAAATATAACAGGAGTACAAGCAAGGTCCAACCCAAGACAGGGAGGGTCTGGCTGCTGTCTCCACTCAATGAGAAGGAACGTATCAGGTAGGACCAACGCTCCTTCTCCATTGAGAGTGGAGACAGCAGCAGCGTGGGACATACCCAAGTTTACTGTTCCGTAGTAAGGGGGGGTCATGTTGGACCGCAGCTCCCTCTCCGGCAACCACTCTCTGTAGGACCCGGCGTCCGAACGAGGCCTTAGCCGATGCGAATTGGTCTAGCCTGTAGTGTCAAATAAAAGGACCAGGCGAGGTCCACGTAGCCGCCCGACAAATGTCCAGCAAGGGGGCCTGTGTTGCCCAGGCCGCTGTTGTAGCCGCGCTGTGGGTGGAGTGGGCCGTCAACCTCGAGGGACGCAGGAGAGACCGGAAGTCTTAGGCCAAGGCAATTGTCAGTCTAATCCAACGACCGATGGTGGACGATGAGACCTTGCATCCTTGTGAGATAGGCAAGAAGGAAACGAAAAGCGATTCTGATCTTCGGAAGGGAGCCGTCCTCTTTAGGTATATACGTAATGCCCGCCGGACATCAAGGGTGTGCCAATGCCGTTCTCGTGGGTGAGAAGGTTGAGGACAGAAATCAGGTAGGATAATTTCCTGAGAGCGGTGAAAAACCGAGTTGACCTTCGGCACAAAGGTAGGGTCCAAGCGGAGGACCACACGGTCAGTGTGAAAGACACAGAGGTCTGGACGCATGGACAAGGCAGCGATTTCAGAGATGCGGCGGGCCGAAGTAATGGCTACTAAGAAGGCAACCTTGCATGTGAGAAGCCTGAGACTGGAGTCCCAGACCGGTTCGTATGGAGGGGCCGTAAGAGACTGCAAGACCATGGGGAGATCCCAGGTAGGGTATCGATGCAGCACTGGAGGGCACAGATTTTTGGCACCTCGGAGAAAACGGCGGATCAAGGGGTGCTGGGCCAGGGACGATAAGGAACCGCAGGTAAGCACCGAAGATAAGCCGGCAATCTGTCGATGGAGAGTGTTAGGGGAGAGACCTCGGTCAAGACCCTTCTGTAAGAATATGAGAATATGCACGATAGATGGTTGAAGGGGCTCCACGCCGATCTGGTTACACCAGTCGCAGAAAATCCGCCAAGTGGAGGAATAAATGCAGTCCGTAGAAGGGTGCCGGGAGGATTGTAATGTTTGAATAACGTCCGGAATGTGAACCGACCTCAGCGTGCACCGCTCAACCTCCAAGCAGTCAGGGCGAGCCATGCTAGGTCCGGGTGCATCAGAGCGCCTTGTGAGAGAGCATCGTCCTCGTGGGGTAAGCGCCACGATGGGGTCACCGATAGGGACACAAGGTCGGCAAACCAGGGTCTCCGAGGCCAGTGGGGCGCCACAAGGATCACTTCTGCTCGCTCGGATAGAATTTTGCAGATGACCCTGGAAAGCAGGGACGTCGGGGGAAACACGTACAGAAGGCCCGCCAGCCAAGGAGTCCGAAGAGCATCGACGCCGGCCGCCCGAGGGTGCGGATACCGAGCGAAGAACAACGGAAGTTGGGCGTTCTCGTGAGACACGAACAGGTCGACCATGGGGTGTCCGAAACGAAGACATAGGTCCTTGAAGATGCGCGGATGGAGGCGCCACTCCGCATTGTCTATCCGCCGGCAACTCAACCAATCTGCTTGAACATTCTGCACCCCGGAGATGTGTTCCGCTCGAACTGAACACAGGTGACGCTCTGCCCAGAGTCCCAATGTCATTGCCACCACTAGGAGGGATTTCGATCTGGTGCCCCCCAACTTGTTCAAGTGCGCCTTGGCGGTGACGTTGTCCGTCAGGACGAGAACGTGAGCTCTGGAGATCAAATGACGGAACGCCTTCAGGGCAAAGAAGACCGCCCGAAGTTCCAGCCAATTGATGGGGCGACGAGCTTCCGAAGGCGTCCAAGTTCCTTGAGCCAGTTGACCTTGGCAATGAGCTCCCCAGCCCAGGAGGCTGGCATCCATTGTCACCACCACCCTCGTGGGTTCAACGAAGAAGCAACCCGCAGCAAGAGCAGGGGAGCGCCACCACCGGAGAGATTGGCGCACCACTGGAGGGATCGGAATTGGTCTCGACGAAGAACCTCTGCCCGCCTTCTACAATGGCAAGAGAAACCATTGGAGTTCCCTGGCGTGTAGCTGAGCCCAGGGAACTATGGCTATCGCAGATATCATTTTCCCTAGAAGTTGAGACAAGACATAGGGCGAAATAACCCGGCACCCCTCAACCCGGGAAACTAACTGCCGCAAGCTATTCTGCCTATCAGGGGAGAGGAAAACCTTGCCTTGAATAGTGTCAATTAGGGCACCCAAGTGAATTAGGCTAGTAGATGGAGAGAGATGGCTCTTTTCCAAGTTAATGGAAAAGCCGTGAGCAGCTAGAGTCTCAATTGTCAGACGAACGTCCAGGGCAGCCTGCTGGGTAGAGGGAGACAACAGCAGAATATCATCCAAATAGCACAAAAGGCGAACTGAACGCAGACGGAGACAGGCCGCCAAGGAAGCCAGCACCTTTGTAAAGTTGCAGGGGGCCGACGAAAGGCCAAAGGGCAAAGCCCTATACTGGTAATGCACTCCGCCGTAACAAAACCTCAAAAATTGCCTATGGGAAGGGAAGATGGGGATGTGAAGGTAGGTTTCAGTCAAGTCAATAGAAGAGAGGAGATCGCCCCTCCGAACACCGTCAAGGATGGTCTTTAGAGATTGCATTTTAAATTTACGGTACACGACGTACCTGTTCAAACGTTTGAGGTCCAGAATAGGATGCCACCCCCACCCCCCCGATGATTTAGGAACTAGAAACACCCTTGAATAAAACCCCAAGCCCTCCTGACCAGGAGGAACAGGTTGAATTGCATTGATAGTCAGGAGATGCTGAACCGATGAGTCCATAAGGGACCTTCTTACAGGGTTACGAGAAATCGGACAGCAGACAAAGGTGTTGGGGGGGGCAACAAATTCAATGGCCATCCCAGATCTTAAGGTGGCCAGGACCCACTTATCCATAGTGGACTTCTCCCAAGTGGCGACGAAAAGGCCCAAACTACCACCAATGGGAGGGCCCCGAATGCAATCAGCGATGGCGACGGGCGAAACGACCTCCTCTCCCTCGAAAGGGCTGCCTGGAAGTAGGGAAATGCCCCCTAAAGGACCTATCGCTAGGGCCTCGTTGCCTGCTAAAGACCCCATCTCTCCTAAAGGAGGGGAAGGAAGAAGAGGGATAGCCACCCCCGTCAGCACCTCGCGGGAGGAGTTGAGAGGGATATGGCGAGAAACGAGACTCTCCTCTACGGTAAGCAGACGCCAACACTTTCTTTTTGTCCTTAGTTTCTGTGAGAAAAGAGTCCAAGGCGTCCCCGAACAGCTTGGTTCCCCTGAAGGGAACCGATGCCAACCGCCACTTGTGCCTGGCATCCGCCTGCCAGTGTCGGAGATACAGCAAACGACGAGCCGTGACAGTAGAGGCCAAGGATCTTGCCGCGAATCTGGCAGCATTCAGGGTAGAGTCAGCGGAAAATTGTACAGCAGCCACGATTTTGTTCAAGTCTTGTCATACACGGGCATCCCCGGGGCTTAAGCTTTCTTGTAATTGATGCAACCAGAGCAATGTTGTCCGATTGAAGAAAGAGGCCGTGGTGGCCGCCTTAATTGCCCAGGCAGAGCCTTGAAAGGCTTTCTGAAGCACCAAATCGGAGCGACGCTCCTCGGGCCGAAAACCTTCATCGGGTTCACCTGGGACATTAGCGTTGGGAAGTAGAGCCGCAACAGGGGCGTCAATCGAAGGGATTTGAAGAAGTGCTTCAAGGTCCGAGGAAACTTGAAAATTCCTCTTGTCATTTGACGAGGGAAGAAGCCCAGCCGCCGGGGACTCCCACTGACATTTCACTATATCCAAAAAGAGAGGAGGCGTAGAAACAGAAGTGATTGGTCGAAGAGGTTCCGCAAACATCGGATCCAGGGATCCAGAAGGAGACGGTGCAGGAGCAGAATCAGCGTTTGGTGAGGACAAACGGGCCGTGTTAACAGCTTTGAACAACAATGATTTGAACAAGGCCTGTGGAAAGAGACCTGTGAAGGCAGGTTGATCCGGTGGAAGATTCTCGTCCTCCGACAAGTCAGAATCAGGAAATTCCACCTCTGTCAGGGCCGAAGGATGGCTTGAATGAGAGCAGGTGGGCGAGGCAGATCGAACAGAACGAGAACAGGCCTGGTCCCTGCGGACTGATGAGACGGGGGAAGCTGCCCTCTCCGACCCATGGCGACTGGAAGAGCAGGAACGGGCAGCCAAGGACCTTTGCACAGCTGCTTCAATCATTTGCTGAAACTGACCCGGAAGAAGCGGGCAAACAATAGGATCAGCAGAGGGGACAGATGCAGAATCCGCAGTGGGAGCAGTCTGTATCAGAGGCGGTGCAGAAGACGATGGTTGAACTGCCGAATCGGAGCCCCACAAATTGTCGTCGGAAATAGTGACCGGACAGTCCCGCAGCGATAACTGATCAAGAGTTGTAGAACAGATGGCCGCCGCTGAAGCCGAACTGGATGGAGCAGAAGGCGGTTGACGGTCAGAAGGAGGCAACTGAGTGCAAGCCTTGTCACACAATTTAGTCAAAACTTTGTCCCTACGTTTCTCTGCCTTAGAAGATGAAGACAAGTCACGTTTAATACAGTTTAAGACCCTTTAATACAGTTCCTCATGTTGTGGTGACCCCCAACCAGGGATCAGTTCTAAATTTTTTTACTCCCGGTTCTATGGGCATGGCTTATTTTGTGGGCGTGGTTTGGAGGTCATGTGACTGGGTGGGCGTGGCTAGCTGGTCATGTGACCGGGTGGCCATGGCTATGTTTATAGGGACTACTCAGAGGGCTGAAAAAAGTCATTTCTGACAGGTCCTCAGACTTTTGACTGGTCCTCACACTTATGACCATCCTCACATTTATGCCTGTGCAGCATTCTTAACAACCATGTCACTCATTTCACAACTGCTTCTCTTCAACATGGTGATAAGATAGGGCAAAAAACGTAAAATGTGAGGACAGTCGTAAATTCGAGGACTGGTCAAAAGTGCGAGGACCAGTCAAAAATAACTTTTTCAGCCCTCTGAGTAGTCCATGTGCACAAAAGAACTACCCAGAGGGCTGAAAAATGTGATTTCTGACAGGTCCTCGCACTTTTGACCGGTCTTCGCAGTTATGACTGGTCATCATTTATGCCCATTGTACCATTCTTAACAACCGTGTCACTCATTTCACAACTGCTTCTCTTCATCATGGTGACAAGATAGGGCAAAAATGTAAATTGTGAGGACAGTCGTAAGTTCGAGGACTGGTCAAAAGTGCGAGGACCAGTCAAAAATAACTTTTTCAGCCCTCTGAGTAGTCCATAAAAGGATACAGCAATAGAGAGGGATGAAGGAAGGGAAGGGAAATTAGAGTAGGAGTGAGGGTAAGAGAGGGAGGAAGAGAGGAGGAGAAGGAGAAAGAAAGAGGAAGTAGGGAGAAGAAGAAGAGGGGGGGGAAGAGAAAGTAAGAAGGAAAGAAAAGAGAGAGGTGGTAGGTTTGAGGAGAAAGATTGCTGTACAATAAAAAAGATGAAAGGGAAGAAAGCCAACCCCAAACAAATATAAAGATATTAAGATAAAGAATGAATTGTTAAACTTTAAAGAATAAAAGAGAACAAATAGCAATAAATAGCAATAATTAGAAACACACATACAAACATACAACATATTTTCTTTGAACAGAGTATTTGGCCGGTTCACAAATTTAAACAGTTATAGGTTAGCACCCACCCCTTTCCTAGAAGAATGAAATATTTTGGGAAATATTAAAAAGGCAGAATATTATATTTCCCTGGATGAGAAATGGAGAAGCATATTTTACAGACAAAGCAGCTCCCACCTTCCTGCCCTCCACCCTTTGTTAATGGGCCAGAGGCAGAAAGTCAATCCTTTGTCAAAGGACATTTGCAACACAATAGCAACAGAAACTAACACAATGGGCCCCATCTAGCAACCGAAATTCACCACACGTGACCTGGGAAGCATGTGACCTGGGAAGCACATGTGACCATCAGCCAGCAAGGCTAGCTAAGACCCCCACCCCTAGGAGTCTGACAACCAATCAGGATACTCTTTCGGGGACCCAAGAAATGCAAAGCCAGAGAGAGCATAAAAACCTGAGGATTTACTGTATCTGCCCCTTTTCTGTTCAGGAACTCAAGCCATGTGATCCTGTCCACCATTAAACCATCTTTCCAAGCAGTCTCCATGTTTCCAGTGTCTTTTTCCCCACTTGGAGCAGAACCCAGAAGGATATTTCTTCCAACACAGTGTTTAGTCATTTCAATTAAATTTACAATTTCTATATTTCCTTTTTACCATATTTATTCCTCATCTATTTTTTTAAAAAACCAATATTACCCTCCATCCTCATCTCTAATCTTAATCAAATTCAATTTTTCCCTTCTATTCTATATTGACTGATGACACCCAGCTGTACATCTCCACCCCAGGCCACCCCAACGATGCCCTTGAAGTGATGTCCCAGTGCCTGGAGGCCGTGCGGGCCTGGATGGGGAGAAACAGGCTCCGACTCAACCCCTCCAAGACCGAGTGGCTGTGGCTTCCAGCGTCCCGATATAGCCAGCTGACGCCATCGCTGGCTATTGGGGGCAAATCACTCGCCCCCACGGAGAGGGTTCGCAACTTGGGCGTCCTCCTGGACGCACGGCTGTCTTTAGAAGACCATTTGACGGCCGTGGCCAGGGGGGCTTTTTATCAGGTTCGCCTGATACGCCAGTTGCGCCCCTTTCTAGATCGGGACTCTCTACGCACAGTCACTCAGGCACTAGTCACTTCCCGCTTGGACTACTGCAACGCTCTCTACATGGGGCTCCCCCTGGGGTGCACCCGGAGGCTCCAGCTGGTCCAGAATGCGGCCGCGCGGGGGATTATGGGGGCGACGAGGCGCTCCCATGTGACACCTCTCCTGCGCGAGCTGCACTGGCTCCCGGTGGTCTTCCGGGTGCGCTTCAAGGTGTTGGTGACCACCTTTAAAGCGCTCCATGGCTTAGGGCCGGGGTACTTACGAGACCGCCTACTGCCACCAATAGCCTCCCACCGGCCAGTACGCTCGCACAGAGTGGGCCTCCTCAGGGTGCCGTCCGCCAGACAATGTTGGCTGGCGACCCCCAGGGGGAGAGCCTTCTCTGTGATGGCGCCCACCCTCTGGAATAACCTTCCCCCGGAGTTACGTATAATAACAGACCTCCGGATTTTTCGGCGGGCCCTGAAAACTTATTTATTTCAACTAGCTGGGCTGGCTTGAGCTAAATTTTAAATTGGTTTTAAATTGGGTTGTTTTAATTTACGGCCAGAATATCTAATTATTTTAATACTGTTTTTTAAATTTTGTATGCTTTGTTTTTACTTAGGCTGTGCACCGCCCTGAGTCCTATTTGGAGAAGGGCGGTATAGAAATTTAAACAAATAAATAAATAAACAAATAAATATTATACCCCTTTGCATTGTCATCTATTTTTATATCCATCCTCACATTGGTTAATTATGTAATTATGTAATATAGTTGTTTAATACAAATTCAACATTTTAATATAAATCAATTAGTTATATAACTATCTTTTTTGTATATTAATCAATATGAACATGAATATTCCAATTATTTCCATGCAATCCAATTTCTTACAAATCAATTAATTATATTTACCAATAATAATAAACCAAATAATTTCCCCCATATATTCCTCCAAACCACAACTTAACCATTTCTACTTTCAACACAATATACAATTAATAGTATCTCAATTATTACAATTCCCTAGTTAAATAGAGCTTTTTTTCTTTTGTGTTTTAAAATCTTGAACCTCCTCTTTTGCCCTAAATTTCCCATTGTTTGCAGTTTTGCACCTACCTTTTTTGGTGAGGAAAAAGAAAAAGAAATCTCTCTGCCTCATTTTGTCGCGTTGCAGCAAAGACTTGCTTCTTTACTTTCGATTTCGCTTTTTCAGCATAGCTAGGGGGAAAAAAATTTTGCTCCAGGAATTTACCTCTTTGCAGCTAGCTCTTTGAAGCCCTGCGGCAAGAATTTAAAGTTTTTTTCCCTCTAGCCATCAGCTGGGACTCTGGAGGCAGCAATAGACTGGGAGTGGGCAGGGTAAGCGACCGGCGACCGGTGATCCAACAGAGGCAGAGGGTGAGGGTGAGTGAAGGCGTGGGGGGGGCGAGAGAGGGCTTTGGCGACCCCTGTGAAATGACCGTTCGACCCCCAAAGGGGTCGCGACCCCCAGGTTGAGAACCGCTGATCTAGATGGACTTTAAATAATACAACATTAAAAGAGAAAGACTTTGTACAAAAAATAGAAAGAGAGCTGGATTTTTTCTTTAAGGAAAATAAGAAAGAAGAAACATTGATACAAAATCGTTGGGATACAATGAAGGCCTATGCCAGAGGATTAATTATAGACTATACAAGGAAAAGAAATGGGAAGAAAAGACAAACCTTTAAAATATTGACTGATGACTATAAAAGATGTGAAAAGGAACTCCAGAAAGAGCCATATAAGAAAGATGTAAAAATTAAAATGAATATAATAAAACATAAAATGGATCTTGATGGTGCAGTGGACTAAGTGCTGTTATGTAGCACTTAGCTGCCAGCTGCCTGCAATTAGTGCAAGTTCAAATCTCACCAGGCTCAAGGTTGACTCAACCTTCCATCCTTCCGAGGTAGGTAAATTGAGGACCTGGATTGTGGGGGCAATAAGCTGACTTTGTAGAAACACCGCTTATGGGGAGCCAAAAGCCCTAATAAGCAGGTATATACAAAAGAATGAAGGCTATTGCTATAAGTGCATTGTAAGCCGCCCTGAGTCTTCGGAGGAGGGTGGCATATAAATTGAACTAATAAATAAATAAATAATAAATGATAAATAAATAAATAAATAAATAAATAAATAAATAAATAAATAAATACTGGAAAAGGAAGAACTAGCCCAAAAAATAAGAAATGCCAAACAGAATTACTTTGAAAATGTGAATAAACCAGGAAGATGGCTAGCATATAAATTGAAAAAGGAAAGAGAATCAAGAAAAATAATGCAATTAATTGATGATCAAGGACAAAGTAAATTTGGAAACAAAGAGATGGGGAAAATAATACAAGAATATTATAGACAACTTTATAAAAGAGAGACAATAGAGGAGGAAAAAGTGGCAAGGTCATGACAATATCTACCAAAAGCAAAATTACCACAGATTTCCAAAGATGTTGAGGAGATGTTGGAAGGGAGTATAATGATGGCAATTATTATTGAAAAAGTTTTCAAATACAAATTTTTCCCCTTTTTTCCTTCCCCCCCTCCTCCCTAACCCCCCCTCGCCACCCATCCCCCCGTGACTTCTTCACACCAAAAACCTAATTCATAACAGATTACATAATATTTTACCATCGCCTTACTCTCTCCTCTATATACTGACCCTTACTTACTAAAAATATTATTAATATTGTTACTTTCCCCTTTTACCATACAATGATGGCAATTATTAACAGAGGCAATCAAGAAGCAGAAAAATAGTCCAGGTCCAGATGGTCTGCTGGTTGAATATTATAGGACATTACAAGAATCTTTAAGTCTCCCGCTATTGGATGTTATGAATGAAGTAATGATAAAAAGGAAATACCCAAATTATAGACTGAGGCTTATATTACACTGATTCATAAAGAAGATACAGACCCTCAACAAATAAAAAATTATAGGCCTATATCCTTGCTAAATTCAGACTATAAAATTTTTGCTTCAATAGTGGCAGAAAGACTTAAGAGATATTTGAATAATTTCATATATTCAGATCAAAATAGATTCCTTCCAAAAAGACAAATTAGAGATAATATAAGAATAATTCTGGATACTTTAGAATATTATGAAGCGCATCCCGAAAAGCAGATGGCCTTGATATTTCTAGATGCACAAAAAGCCTTTGATAATGTGAATTGGCGATTTATGACACTCCAAATGGAAGAGATGGGCTTTGGTAGGAAATTTATCCAGGCAATTGAAGCCATATATTCTAAGCAGACGGCAAAGGTAATGATAAATGGAGAATTGACTGATTTTTATTGAGATAGAAAAAGGTACTTGACAAGGATGCCCATTGTCCCCATTGTTTTTTATATTGACGTTGAAAGTTTTAAATAGAAATATCAGAGAAGAAAAAGAGATAAAAGGTATGAAAATCCAAAAAGAAGAATACAAATTGCAAGCCTTTGCAGATGATTTGGTCTTTATTATTGAAGAACCATTAACATCAATAAATAAACTGATAGAAAATATTGGAGAGTTTGGGGAAGTAGCTGGTTTGAAAATTAATAAAGATAAGACAAAGATAATGACTAAAAATATGTTGAAAAAGCAAAAAGAAGAATTGATGGAGATTTCAAAGATGCAGGTCACAAACAAGGTAAAATATTTGGGGATACAATTGATGGTGAGGTGCAGTTCACTTAAAGAAAATAATTATAATAAGCTTAAGCAACAGATAGGACAAGATTTGGTGAAATCGGGAAATCTGCAGTTATCTTTGATCGGTAGGATTGCAACTATTAAGATGAATATTTTACCTATAATTTTGTTTTTTTTTTCAGACAATTCCAATACAGTTGGACAAGGAATTCTTTGCAGATTTGAATAAAATGGTGTTGAAATATATTTGGCAGGGAAAGAAGGTAGGAGACTTGGTAGTACAGTGGTCTAAAGCACCCTGTTATTAAGTCCAGCTGCCTGCAATTACTGCAGGTTCGAATCTCGCCAGGCTCAAGGTTGACCCAGCCTTCCATCCTTTCTAAGGTAGGTAAATTGAGGACTCAGTTGTGGGGGCAATAAGCTGACTTTGTATAAATATACAAAAGGATGAAGGCTGTTTGCTTAGCACATTGTAAGCCGCCCTGAGTCTCCGGAGAAGGGCAGCATATAAATCAATTTTTTTTTTTAAAAAAAAAAAGGCAAGAATAAAACTTAAGTTGTTAAAAGATGCTAAAATGAGGGGTGGTTTTGGCCTACCTAATTTTGAATTATATTATCAAGCAGCTAGTTTAATGTGGATTAAAGAATGGATAACTTTGAAAAATACCAGATTATTGAACTTGGAGGGACATGATTTGTTGATGGGGTGGCATGCCTTTTTATGGTACAAAGGAACTAAAATACAGGGGTATTTTAGAAGATATCAGATACGTGAAGTTTTATTTTTGAACTGGGAGAAGATAAAAAAATATCATTATTTGAAGATTCCAGTCTGGGTATCTACAATTGAAGCTTTTTCATATCCAGTGATATTTAAAGGGGAACAAATTGTTAGATATAGTGAGTTATTGGATAAAAAGGGTGAACTTAAGTTAAAGCAAGACCTAGAAGATCAGGGATGTAAGATGGATTGGTTTTCATATATGCAAATTTTTTCTACATATTGAGAAGATCTCAAACAAGAAGGCTTTTATAATGTTTTGACTACCTTAGATAAGATATTGATGGGTTCTGATGACCATGTAATTAAAAAGTTATATGGACACTTGCTAGAGACAAAATTGGAAGAAGAACAAGTTAAAGAATCAATGATAGCATCGGGGAAAAATTTTGGTTATGGTATTGATTTAGAGAAATGGCAAAAATTGTGGTCACATAATTATAAAATGACAATGTCTACAGCATATAAGGAGAATTTGTATAAGATGTTTTATAGGTGGCATTTACCTCCGACGAGGATAGCCAGAATGTTCAAGAATAAATCGGAGAAGTGTTGGAAGTGTCATCAGACCCCAGAATCATATTACCGTATGTGGTGGACATGCGTAGAAGCAAGGAGATATTGGACTAAGATACACATGTGGTTGGAAAAAATGATAAAGAGACATATTGATTTTAAACCAGAGACATTTTTATTAAGGATCTTACCAGAGACATTCAATAAAGAATTGCAATATTTAATTGTGAATATTTTAACAGCGGCTAGAATTGTATTTGCTAAAAATTGGAAAGGAGAGAAGATAATAACTGATGAAGAAATTATTAAGAAAATGCTGGACTGTGCTGAAATGAGTAAACTGACATTTGAAATAAGAGAACAGGAAGATAAACAATATTATTTGATATGGGAGTTATTTTATCAATGGATAGACAATAAAACACGGAGATGAAATATGATATATGAAATGAAATTAAGATAAATGTGTAAACACTTGTTTTCTTTTAGGGGAAAAGAACACTTGTCATATATTAATATTTTGAAGATTTTGGGAGCATGAAAGGATTTTAACCGATCGAAACACTGTCTGTAATTGTTTGAAAGGATGATGTTTTTATGTTGTTTTTGTTTAAAAAAATAAAAAAATTCTTTTAAAAAACAACAACCTGGAATTGTGGAACAGCAGGCAAATGCCTGTAATTTATACTCTGGGCCCACAGGGTCTTAACCAATCATAATGCTTGAGAACCCCATCCAAATATGAATGTTCAAAGTTAGAATAGACTAGAATAACAGAATTGGACCCTGGAGATCTTCTACTCCAACCCCCTGCTTAGGCAGGAAACCCTACACCACTTCAGACAAATGTTTATCCAACATCTTCTTAAAAATTTCCAGTGTTGGAATATTTAGAACTTCTGGAGGCAAGTTGTTTCACTGATTAATTGTTCTAACTCTCAGGAAATTTCTCCTTAGTTCTAAGTTGCTTCTCTCCTTGATTAGTTTCCACCCATTGCTTCTTGTCTTACCCTCAGGTGCTTTGGAGAATAGCTTGACTCCCTCTTCTTTGTGGTAGCCGTTAAGATATTGGAACACTGCTATCATGTCTCCCCTAGTCCTTCTTTTCATTAAACTAGACATACCCAGTTCCTGCAACTGTTCTTCATATGTTTTAGCCTCCAGTCCCCTAATCATCATTGTTACTCTTCTCTGTACTCTTTCTAGAGTCTCCACATCTTTTTTACATCGTGGTGACCAAAACTGAATGCAATATTCCAAGTGTGGCCTTAGCAAGACATTATAAATACCAATTAACACTTCACGTGATCTTGATTATATTCCTCTTTTTATGCAGCCTAGAATTGTGTTTTTTTTTTTTTACACTTTATTGGATTTTTTTTTTACACAAATAAAATATAATAACAATTCTGTTTGACATCGGATTCGCAGTGTTTATACATATATACATGAAAAATTATCTGGTGTCGTTTATACTATACATTTCTAATTAATTTCTAATTAATTTCTGTGCCTTTTACTCCTTCCTTAATTCTGATTGATTTCTACACCTTTTTCTCCTTCTTTGATTCTATCATTTATCCATTCGTACCATCTTCCCCACACAGTATCATAATCAGAATTTTCATCATCATTTATCTCATGTGTTAATTTACTTATCTCTGCACACTCTAATATTTTGCTAATTATAAAGTCATCTGGTGGTGGGTCTTTCTTTTTCCAGTATTGAGCATACGCCAGTCTGGCAGCTGTAGCTATGTGTATTAGGAGGTGGACCTTTTCCTTTCCATACCCTTTCTTTGCCATTCCCAGGAGAAATATTTCTGGCTTCAAATCGATTTCTTCTTTTATTATGTCTTTCAACCATCTCCGAATTTTGCTCCAGTATCTTTTTGCTTCGGGGCATGTCCACCACATATGAAAGAAGGTGCCCTGACCATGGCCACATTTCCAACAATTTGGGTGTACATTGGGGAACATCTTTGCTAATCTCGCAGGTGCTAAATGCCACCTATGGAGCATTTTATAATGGTTTTCCTTGTATGTGGCTGCTCTAGTTAATTTATAGTTTTTATTCCAGGCTTCTTCCCATTCGTTAAAGTTCAAACTGTGCCCAATGTTGCTCTCCCATGCTCTCAATTTGTTTCTGATTGTATCCTCATCTCTGTCTTCATCTAATAAGTAGTTATATAACTTGGCCAATGCTTTTTTTTCTGGTCCCATCAAAATTTTGTCTAATCCGTTGTTTCCTAGTTCTAAGCCATATTCATCCTTATCTTTCTGGTATCTTGATTTTATTTGTAGGTAAGTCCACCAGTCTAGGGTTATACCTTGGTCTCTCAGGGTATCATTTGATTTGAGGTTTCCCCCTCCGTCTAGAACTGTGTTGGCTTTTTTGGCAGCTGCTGCACACTGCTGGCTCATATTTTTCACCATTGAATTTCATTTTGTTAGATAGCACCCAAAGTTCAAGTCTGTCAAGATCCTTCTGTATCTTAAGCCTATCTTCTGGAGTGTTGGCTATTAGTGTCATCTGCAAATTTGATGAGTTCCCCATCAATCTACAAGTCATTGATGAAGATATTGAAGAGTACTGGGCCTAAAACAGAGCTTTGCGGTACTTCATTGCATAACTTCCCTCCACGTAGATGCAATTCCATTGAGGACTACATATTGAGTGCGGTTGGTCAGCCAGTTATGAATCCATCTGGTGGTAATGCTATTTAACTCATGTTTTTCTACTTTAACTAGTAGTAGGTTATGGTCTACTTTATCAAACGCCTTACTGAAGTCCAAGTAAATTATATCAACAGTATTCTTCTGGTCCACTAATTTTGTCACTTTGTCAAAGAATGCAATAAGATTAATTTGGCATGATCTGTTTTTTGACAAACCCATGTTGACTTTTAGTTATTACTTTGTTTGCTTCTAGGTGTTCGCTGATTTGTTGCTTGTTTATCTTTTCCAGAATCTTCCCTGGCATTGAGTCAGGCTGATAGGTCTGTAGTTTCCTGGATCTATTTTATTTCCTTTTTTGAAGATGGGAACTACATCAGCTCTTTTCCAGTCCTCTGGCAGTTCCCCGGTGCTCCAGGATCTTTGAAAGATATAGTTCAGTGGTACTGAGATCTCGTCTGACAGTTCCTTCAGAACCTTGGGGTGTAATCCATCTGGTCCTGGTGATTTGAACTCATCTAGGGTAGACAGGTGCTCACTTACCATTTTCTTCCCTATTTTAACGTGTATTCCTAATCTGTTTTTTGTGGTGCTGTTTTTGATAGGTTGGACTGTTTTTCCCTTTGTGTAAAGATAGATGCAAAAAACAAGTTAAGTAGTTCTGCTTTCTCCCTGTTGCTTGTCACCTTCTTGCCACTTTCTCCCAGCAATGGACCAATTGTTTCCTTGACTTTTTTCTTGTTTCTTTCTTTTTTGGAAGAAGATTTTTTTGTTATTTTTTTACTTTTGTCACAAACCTTTGTTCATTGTGTTAGCTTTCCTCACTTCATCTTTACAGGCTTACAGGCTGCCTTAGTTATTTGCCCCTCTTTCCTCTTTTTATACTTGTCCTTTTTGTCTTTCAATTTATCAGAGTATTCTTTATGCAGCCATGCTGGTTTCTTTTTTTTTTTTTTTTTTAATTTGATTTATATGCCGCCCTTCTCCGGAGACTCAGGGCGGCTTACAGTGCGTTAAGCAATAGCCTTCATACTTTTGTATATTTATACAAAGTCAGCTTATTGCCCCCACAAACTGGGTCCTCATTTAACCTACCTTAGAAAGGATGGAAGGCTGAGTCAACCTTGAGCCTTGGAGAGATTCGAACCAGCAGTAAATTGCAGGCAGCTCTTTTGAGAGCTGTTATTTTTCTTCTTCGTTGATATTGGGCTTTTATAATTTATAATTTCACTTTTCAAAATTTCCCAAGCTTCTTGAGTTTTTTTTTCCCTTGAAGATTCTCATCCATGAAATCCTTCCCAAGCTCGCTCTAAATTCATTGAAATTAGCTCTCTTAAAGTCCAAGACTCTAGTTTGACTTTGTTCTATTACTTTGTTCTACTACTTGTGCTTGCATAATGTTGAATTCCAATATTGCATGATTACTTGCTCCCAAGGTTCCCTCCAAATTTCCCTCCAAAACTGTTGGAGCTAACAGTGAGGGTCATCTAAAGGTTAGTTCACTTTAGCAGGGCTTAACACAGCTATATACATTCCATACATAACAGAAATTATTTCCTGATGAAAGAATATTGGCTCCAGAGCAGGCTCAACTTTGCCTGAAGGAGCCAAGCAGGGAGTGGGAAATTAGAAAAGCCTTTGGTCCCAGTGACTGACCCAGATTGGATTCTGCAAAATTATCCTGGGACACGTATATTTGCTTTCATTTGTGAGTTAGAGAAGAGCCCCCCAGACAAAGGCTGCTCCATGGCTAGAAATTCAATTTTCTCTTGTATTTTTGCACAGGGTGCATTTTATCAGCTGTCATTTGCTTTTTCAAAAGTGAAAGATTTATTGGTTCCTTCCCACCCACCCCACCCAGGGAGCTTAGAATGCCACTGTTGCAACTGGGACAGATAAGGGCTGCTCAGCAAGCCAAGGTTTCTCTTGCTAGTGGAAGATTGGCATTGGTACCAGAAAGCCTTGAACACCGATCCCACAAGTCTCCCCTTTTCCTGCTTTTTAACTACTTTATCTGTTCCAGAATTCTGAGAAAACCTAAAGTTCACAATTATCATAAAACTTCAATAATTAACCAGTTAATAGATGAGAAAAGAACTATATGTTATAGAAATGAAGAAAAGAAAACAACAGTTCAAAATTACTTCGAGAGATTATATAAACAAGAGTCGCAGATGATTTAGTGGACATGCCCAGAAGCGAGAAATTATTGGATTAAAATTTGAGCATGGTTAGAGGAAATGATACAACAACACGCTGATTTAAAACCAGAATTGTTCCTATTGGGTATCTTATCAGTGAAATACAGTAAAGAAAAGACTTATTTTAAGGCAGGATGTAAAATGAAATTGGATATAAGAGTGAAATAATACGGGGTCAGCCTGCATGATCTCTGAAGGGCTCTTTTGACTTGAGAAAGTTGCAGAGTTCAAAAAGTTAAACCGCAGAATTAACTCACATTCTACAGTTGGAAAGTTCAAGAAGTCAAACCGCATTTTAACTATGTTAAAATGCAGAACTAGCCCACATGGAGTTTACTGCTTAAGAAACAAGGGAAGACTAGCTAAAGAGGCAGATCTAAGATACTTCCTGTTTTTGTTAGTATATAGGTACATATCTTAAACAGAATCCTTGTTCAGATGTTAGGATTAATATTATGCTATCTGAACCTTTTGGCCAAAATAAAGCTTTTTCTGATTTCGAAATTCATCTCTTTATTTTTCCACGACATTTTGGCAAGCCAGCCAGGAGATGAAGCGAGATTCGCTAAGGGATGGAACGGACCAGTCAGTGCCAGGTGAGACCGTCTTGCCAAACTTCAGGCGCCACTGAGAGTTTTTCTTTGGAAGGAGGCAGACGGCCCCTCTGGGTACTTGATGGCTCCAACCGACCCAAGAACCTTACGAAATCAGAACAAGCTAATAGATAAACGCCGGCTGAGAAAGAAAAGGAAAGAAGACGCCTGCAGGCAAGTATTGTGGGAATTGTAGGCCCACTCCTTGAGAGTGGAAGAGGGAGCCTGATCACCTCCCTGGGTCCGGGAAAAAGTCCCTTCCTAACGGAATTGGCGTATCCTAATGAGACTCTAGAACTGTGTGGGTGGTTAAGCCACTGCAGTTCCTGTTGGTGACTGTTGGAAAAGTCCAGCACCGCAGGTTAATGGCAGTGTCTTAGAAAATGGGTGGCAAATAGTAGTGAAACAGAACCCTGACTGACTTCACAAATGGCAAGTAGAAGTCATGCAAGTCTGTGTGGCTCGAGTGAGAGGAAATCCCAAATGTCAGGTCAGAAAGAGTCACCCTGAAAAGAAATCTATCTTAAAGACTGCAATCTATGAAGAAGAGAGACCTGAAATGCCAGCTTGTGCAGCATTGCAAATGTCAAGGGGACTGAGCCCCAGATATTCTAAAGCAGAAGCACTTCAGTGCATAGCTTACATCAATAGCCTCCACTCACTATGTGCCCATGCAAGTGAAAAAAGAAAAGAAAATTTGTTGTTCCTTTTTCCTGTGAAAATCCCAAAAGCAAACCCCAGGATTTTTAGGAAATTGTGAACCTGTGAAGTGTAGAAGGTGTCCGTAGTCTGTTGAGGGCAGCAGGTCCTCCCAGATTTCTGTTTATAAGAGGGGTCTGAGAATCAGTGGCAGAACTGATGTGGTGTAGCCCGGCTGAACCAAAGTGTAAAAACCCCACATAGAAAGGGGAAACATAGGAAGTTGCAGCTTATGGGTGATAGATACCCGCCTTCAGGAAAACTTGTTGAGGCATAGGACAAGAGGCAGATGCCTGTCCTGGCCAGCCTGAAGAAGAGAGAGGAAAACAGATGTAGGAAATGGGCTTTGCTGAGGGATGACACAGGAAAACCAATTTGGCTAAAGAAAGGTCTTTAAAAGAAAAGTTGTTAAGGATATTGGTGTTGTGTTACCAACACAACTAGCAGAGTAAATGCACAAGGAAACGTTGCTGAGAGCAATGAATAAGAGTTATGCAAACTGGTTTATCAAAAGTTTACTTTATAGTAGAAAAACAGTCTCATAGTCTTTAAACAAATTCCAAGTCTTTGCCAGTTAAATCAGTCCAGTAGTTACAGATATCTTCTTACCAAACAAACATTAGTTGGTTAGAATAACAAACTCACTCTGGTTCACAAACCATGATGATAGCAGATTCCATCAAACGATGATTAGCAGATAACAACTCCTCTCAATGGTAGTTATCATAGCAGCTTCATCATCAAACTGAATACATTACAGTACCTTGCTTAAATACTTTACAACCAGTCATTACCTAATTACAGCATGACTCAGCATTACAATGAAAACCTTTAAAGTAACATAATACATTTACAGATTAAAGTTACAGTACACTTATATTGCCTGGACAACTAGTTAGGCTCAAACCATATCCTAACAAAAGTGAAGTTCAAACTTGCTCGTGAGAGCCCTGGCTAAGTGCAATGATGTGTGAACAAAGGTCTCTATACATTTTGGAACTTTAATATTAAGCCAACGCCTGCTGGGAGATCCAAGCTAGAAAGAGCTAGATAGAACATCCCAGGGCAGAGAAAAAGTGAGAAGTTAAAAAAAAAACAATTAGAAAGAATCCCCACTGCAAATAGACCTGACTAATCCTTAAAGGAGAAATACTGCAGTGTTATAAAGATTCTGATAAATTACCATTCTTAAAAAGAGCCAGAGAACTCTGAAAGAACTAAGAATAGAGAAGAAATTGTTTATTGTTCTTCCCACCCGGGGTTTAGCAGGTAATAAAAATAAAAGCCTGTCTAAATGGGAAGACTCAGATAATTGAATTGATTAAAATTGATATGATTTCTGTAAAAATAATAATAATAATGTTAAGATCTGTACATTCCCTAATTCAACTAAAATTTAAGGCGGGAATGACTAGTGTAAAGTTTTTGTGTACCTTCAAGGTAACTGCAACTGCCTGATCTCTAGAGATATGAATTTTAAATTGTTAGAAAAGAATTGGAGGTATTGAGAGGAAAGAAAATACCTCATCCAGTTTGGTCTGGCCGCCCAGACAGGGTGAAGAACAGAAATTAACTTTTCTTCCTTCTCTATGCTTCAAGATAAACTCGAGTTTATAAGTAAAAGTTTATAAGTAAAAGTTTGTAAGTAAGAGTTTATTTATTTATTTATTTATTCAATTTATATACCGCCCTTCTCCTAGTGGACTCAGGGCGGTGCACAGCCAAAACTAAAATACATAACAATACAAAATTTAAAATTAATTAAAAGAATTATATACTTTGGCCCGAATTAAAACAGTGCGAATTAAAACCCATTAACAAATTAAAACTAAACAATTAATAACCATTAAAAACTAAAAAAGGGGGCGGGGTTCATGCCAGCCCTGCTTGCTGGAAAATAAGAGTTTTCAGGGCACGGCGAAAGCCCCGGAGATCCGATATCCTTCTTATCTCTGGGGGCAAATCGTTCCAGAGGGCGGGGGCTGCCACAGAGAAGGCCCTCCCCCTGGGGGTCGCCAGCCGACATTGCCTGGCCGACGGCACCCTGAGGAGTCCCTCTCTGTGGGAGCGTACTGGTCGGTGGGAGGCTATCGGTGGCAGAAGGCGGTCCCGCAAATACCCGGGTCCTATGCCATGGAGCGCTTTAAAGGTGGTAACCAACACCTTGAAGCGCACCCGGAAGACCACTGGAAGCCAATGCAGCTCACGCAGGAGAGGTGTCCCATGGGAGCGACCCCTCGCTCCCATAATCCCCCGCGCGGCCGCATTCTGCACCAGTTGGAGCCTCCGGGTACTCCTCAAGGGGAGCCCCATGTAGAGAGCATTGCAGTAGTCCAGGCGGGACGTGACGAGTGCCTGAGTGACTGTGCGTAAGGAATCCCGATCCAGAAAGGGACGCAACTGGCGAATCAGGCGGACCTGATAAAAAGCCCCCCTGGCCACGGCCGTCATATGCTCTTCTAAAGACAGCCGTGCATCCAGGAGGACGCCCAAGTTGCGAGCCCTATCCGTGGGGGCCAATAACTCACCCCCAATAGCCAGCGATGGCACCAGCTGGCTATATCGGGATGCCGGAAGCCACAGCCACTCGGTCTTGGAAGGGTTGAGTCGGAGCCTGTTACTCCCCATCCAGATCCGCACGGCCTCCAGGCACTGGGACATCACTTCAAGGGCATCGTTGGGATGGCCTGGGGTGGAGATGTACAGCTGCGTATCATCAGCGTACTGATGGAACTCCACCCCAAAGCCACGGATGATCTCACCCAGCGGCTTCACATAAATGTTGAACAGAAGGGGCGAGAGGACCGACCCCTGAGGCACCCCACAAACAAGGCGCCTCGGGGTCGACCTCTACCCCCCTGCCAACACCGACTGCGACCAGTCAGAGAGATAGGAGGAGAACCACCGCAAAACAGTGCCCCCCACTCCCAACCCCTCCAACCGGCGCAGCAGGATACCATGGTCGATGGTATCAAAAGCCGCTGAGAGATCTAACAGGACCAGGACAGAGGAACAACCCCTATCCCGAGCCCTCCAGAGATCATCCACCAACGCGACCAATGCCGTTTCCATGCTGTGCCCAGGCCTGAAGCCGGACTGGAGCGGATCCAGATAGACAGCTTCATCCAGGTACCCAGGAAGCTGTTGCGCCACCACACTCTCAACAACCTTCGCCAAGAAGGGAAGGTTGCAGACCGGACGATAGTTAGCCAAAACAGCCAGATCCAGAGCAGGCTTCTTGAGGAGGGGCCTCACCACCACCTCTTTCAAGGCGGATGGCAAGACACCCTCGCTCAAAGAAGCGTTGATAATACCCTGGAGCCAGCCTCACGTAACCTCCCAGGAGGCCAGCACCAACCAGGAGGGACATGGGTCCAATAAACATGTGGTCGCGTTCAGCCGCCCCAGTATCCTGTCCATGTCCTCGGGAGCAACAGGGTCGAACTCCTCCCAAATGGCAGTCTCAAGACCGACACCCATCATCCCATCTGTACCTACCCAGTCAGAGACCAAGCCTTCCCGAATCTGAGTGATTTTATCGTGCAGATACTGGACAAAATCCTCGGCACGACCCTGCAAGGGATCCTCCCGTGCTCCCAGATGAAGGAGGGAACGGGTCACCCTAAACAGGGCGGCTGGGCGATTATCTGCCGATGCGATAAGAGTGGAAAAATAGTTACATTTTGCTGCTTTTATCGCCACTAGGTAAGTCTTAATATGAGATCTTACCAGTGTTCGGTTGGATTCGGAGCGACTAGATCTCCAACTGCTCTCTAGGCGTCTTTTCTGGCGTTTCATCCCCCTCAGCTCCTCGGAGAACCAAGGAGCCAGGTAGACTCGGCGACAGGTCAGAGGCCGCACAGGCACGACTCGGTCCAAAGCATCAGCGGCCGCCCTATCCCAGGCAGCCACCAGATCCTCAGCCGAGCCATGAGTCAGAGTCTCAGGAAATGGCCCAAGCTCCGTCTGGAACCTATCAGGATCCATCAGGTGCCTGGGGCGGAACCATCTGGTCTGTTCCGCCTCCCTGCGGCGGGGTGTGGCGGTTAGAAAGTCAAGCCTAAGAAGAGAATGATCCGACCATGACAAGGGCTTAATCACTATCTCCCCTATCTCGAGATCATTCTTCCACTGCCCAGAGACAAAAATCAGATCCAGAGTGTGTCCTCCTGTATGCGTGGGTCCACAAATTAATTGGGTCAGGTCCATGGCCATCATGGAAGCCATGAACTCCCGAGCCGCCTCAGACGCTTCGCCGACAGACAGCAGATTAAAGTCCCCCATGACCATAAACCTGGGGGTCTCCACCGCCACCTCAGCAATCACGTTGAGGAGCTCGGGCAGGGCCGCCGACACGTGACAGGGAGCCAGGTACGTAATCAGCAAGCCCATCTGCCTCCCTTGTCCCCACTTCACAAGGAGGGACTCACATCCGGCTATCTGAGGTACAGTGGCCTCCCTTGGGGCGAGACCTTCCTTTACTAGAACCGCCACCCCCCCACCCCTCCCCTGGGACCTCGGCTGATGGAATGCATAGAAACCTGGAGGGCACATCTCAACGAGGGGGACCCCCCCCTCCTGGCCCAACCAGGTCTCCGTAATCCCTACCAGGTCCGCACCCCCCTCCCTCACAAATGAGGGGGCTTTATTTACCACAGACCTGGCATTGCACAACATCAACCGAAGGATCTGAACAACCCGGGATGCGAGACGAGCATTGAGGGCCGGAGCACGCAAACGCTCGCAGATAGCGAGTGCGTCCTCCCCTAACACGATATGGCCCCCTGCTCCCGCCATATCTACCCCTCCCACCCACGATGTCGATGGCAATGCCCTCCCCAATATAGGAACTAGCTCCCCCCGCTCCCCCCAACCCCTGTGGGTTACCCCCTGGACCCACCCTAATTGCCCGCCCGGGTCCCCTTAAAATTTTCGCTAAAAATTTTGTTAGAAAACCTCTCAATCTATATCCCTTAAAACCCTTAAAACCCTTAAAATCCTTGTGCCATTTATAAGTAAATGTTTTAAGTTCACTAGCTACAATGCTGATGTGTGGTTGCTGTTTTTCAAACTTGACCACAAACTACCTACCCCCTCCCTTTTTCTACTTCTGCAATGTCTTTCCTCACACAAAAAGGGGGGAGGGGACCTCATTCTCATGTCTTTAGCCCTGCACGGAAGACTGTAAATCTGTAAAAGCAGAACTAGAGAGATTAAGGAATCAACTTTTATTCAGTTATGAAGAATTATCAAAAGTGAAAAATGATTTACAAAAAGGACACAAAATAAATATTGAAAATCTTAAAGATAATATGACTATGCAAGCTAAACAGCAATTAGATGATTTGCAAAATGAACAAGAAAAATTAGAAGCTATGCAATTCGAAAATGACAGCTTAATTAATAATAATAATAATAATAATAATAATAATAATAATAATAATAATATCAGAATCACCTACATTAGAAATAGCAAGACTAAAAGATTTACCTACAGTAATTATTATGCCTGAAGAAATGATGCTTCTGGTAAATAACCTCAAAGAAGAGATAGAAGTTCTTAGACAAATTAATAGCTGAAAATGAAAAACTTGTACAAGACATCAAACAAAAAGAAGAGAAAAAAAAAACTCCTTTTTACTTGCTGAAATAAAATTTAATCATAATTACCAAGAACTCCAAGAAAATTATATTTCTCTTTTAAAAGTAAAAAAAAAAAATTGGATTAGAAGAGAGAAGGGGCAAGAATAAAAGTAAACTCCAGGCTTTGATGGAAAAGATTCAACAAAGTACAGTTGTTCACAGTAGCCTTGGAACACTATGCTTGCCTGCCTTCCTATAAATAATAAATTAATTTTATTCTCAAGCAAGAAAAAGGGGAAGCTCTGTCTTCTAACAATCCTTAAAGGGAAAGGCTCCTTTTCTTCCAATCAGTCATTATAAAAACCCCCAATCCTACCTGGCAGAACTTGAAACAATTGATGACCACTCCCCTTAAAAGAGAAAGAGATTAAGTAGTGCCATTGGTAAGATTTAAAACCCATAGATGGGGGAAACCTCCAGGCTATAATAGACCAACAGTTTCCAAGAAGGAACCCTGCCTTTCTTTCTCTTGGAGCATTGCTGGACATTCTGTTGAGTAAAAATGCATCTCTTCTCTGCACACAACTTATATAAAAAGACTTTCTTTGTATCTAATTGAGACTTTTGCTTAGCCACAAAAGTGACAAAGCTTGCTTTCCTTCTCTTTGCATCCTAAATTCCATTTGGACTTAATTGAATGAAAGAATTATGCTCAGCAGTAGAGGGCCAAGAAGAGAAAAAACAGTTCTTGTGTTGGCTAAGAAGATTGCCTGTAATAAAAGGTCCCAGGGCAGCATGTTGAATCATCATTGCAAGAGTTGTGTGTATGCTGTTTTAGACAAGTTGCTTCTCAAGCCTAGTGAGCTCAATCTGCAATTGAAGAAAAGCTACAAAAGCATTTTGTAAAGAAAGTAAGCCATAGGCCTGGCTGCAGTATATGAGAGGCCTGAAGGCTAAAGGGGATCAGGGTTCAGTCAAGCCCCCACTGAATCCTTGGTCCGAATGAAAATAGGGGGAATAATGTAACCTTAGTAGATACAGGGGCATCTAAAAAAAATGTTGCTAGCTCCCTTTTCTAAAATATCCAAGGGATTAATGGCTTCATAAATCGTCGCCCCATGCTGAAAACCCTGAAATGTTCCTTAAATGGAAGAAATATAGATATGCCTGTATATCCAGTTTCCTCCTGGGTCGTGACAACCTATATAAGATGGGAGCTATTCTGTCCTTTGATGAAGACAAGATGTCATTAACAATGAGGCACCCCCCCAGATGAAATATGGCGAGAAATATGGCTCAAGAGGGTCAAATCCCCAATACCTGGCAGGAGTTTGAAGTACAGGTAGAAAAGCTGTCCCCGCTGCATTACAATAAGCCAAAGGCAGAGAGAGATGGAAGGAAGCTGTCTGTCGAATTACGGAACTAACTAGTGGGAAATTAACCCTTAGGCAGCCAACTACCATTTATGCCAGCCATGCGATTCAAGGAGTTTTAGAGACAAAGGGCCATTTGTGGCAGACAAACCCCAGAAATTACAAGCATCAAGCTCTCCTCACTCAGAAACCACGAGTGATCCTGAAACAAACAAATGCTTTAACCCAGCTAATCTTTTGTAAGCATCGGGTCCTGAAATTGAAACAACGTATGCAGGTCAACACAACAACCAGAGTGGAGCAGACTTACCCAAGCCTGACTGACCAGCCTTACCAGGACTATAAGAGAAAAAGGTGACAAAGGTGTGCCTTGAAAATCACCTTAAGTGAGTAAATGCATTACCACTAGTATTTTGATCTGTGTGATGTTCTCCAAGTAAAGGAATTAGATTATTTCCTTTTGAAATACTTGAAAATCATAAGGAGACCTAAGCCAGATAGAAACTAAGTGGGTGAATCAGATGGTGGGAGAATTAAATAAGCAAATACAAGAAATCCAACAATATTGTGTGTCCCTTAGCCACCATTTTTGACCACCTCTAGTTAGTAGTAAGAAATAAATGGGAAAACATGATTGTAAAAATGAAATGAATAATAATTGGAGTATTTGTCTTTGTATTTTGAAATCTACACAATGATAAGTTTTCCTTTTTAATCTTTTTCTAGAAATATGAATAAGTATAAACTGTAACAATTGAAATACTTTAATGGTATATGGTGGTGAAGGTAAAAAAGGATTAAGTTGTAGCTTGGATAACAGCTAGAACATTTCTAAATTTAATTAGGGACATTGTAACAATAGAAATATTTTTTAAAGTTTATATTGTGATTGTAAGGTCCGGCTATACGCTTAAGCTCTCAGTGAACCAAAAGGAAAGACTTAAACGGAGGCTTGAATAAGAATCAACATTTAATCTTTGATCAAAGACAAAAGGCTGGGTAAAACCATTCCAAACACATACAAAGAGATATGTATATGGGAGGGTTCACACCTTCAGAGAAGATGTAACCACGTTTTATACCTTTAAAGCATCAGTTAGATCCCCAATTCTGGCCCCTTAATTTATGTTTGTGTATTCTTTGTTGCCCTGCAAAGGAATCTAAACTTCCAATTAGTCTTATCTTTGTTTACTTAATTGGCCACTTAGTGCCTGGCTCCTGAAGACCAGATCTTACCAAGATCAGACATAAATTAGGATTGAGATGTAAATTACCCCTTTGTTGATGGCTGGAGTTCCAACAGATACGTACCATGTTTTTAGGTGGCACAGAAAGAGATTGATATGAGCAGGTCAAATGGCAGGGACATACGTTTGACAAATACCAGATACATTTCAGAGGCCTAATGACAATATGTTTGTAACAGGAGATACAAATAGAAAGGAATAATATATATGATACAAAAGCACAATATATATGTTACAGGAACCTAATGATTGCAGAATAACAAGCTTTTACTAAATCTAGTATATCAGTATTTTATATTCTATATTATTGTTTCCCTACATTTCACTCTTTTTATTTAAACGATGGAATGCTTTCCATCATGCTGTAAAAGAGGTACATATTTAGTACGGATGGTTTTAAGGATCATGTGAGGTTCAGTTGGGGAAGAGTTTGGCTGCGGGTATAAAAGTCCCGAGGATCAAAAACATTGAGACAAGTTGTGGAACCAAAATAAAGATCAGAGCCATTGTCACCTTTTCCAAAGAATGTGCGGGGAAACCACCAGCAACAGAGCAGAAAAACAGCAAAGACAACAAAAACAGCAAATCAAATATATTCAATGGGTGTCCAGTCTATCCAGTTCATCAGTGAACAGGTCAGCAGGCGATGCTGGGGAGCGGTGAAGTTTCAGCTTGAGTCCTTCCAGCTGTTGGACTTGCCACTGCTCAGGGGCTCGGGGACGTGCTTGACTCGTGATGCGTGGACCCACGCTTTGACGCCGTCCACTTTCACAGCCGTGGGGGTGCTCAGAAGAACCTGACGGGGTGTAGACCACTTGGGCTGAGTGCAGGTGGGAGAGAGTTCTTTGATCCTTACCCACTGGCCCGGTTCAGCCAATGGTGGCACGTCAGCAGCTGGAGGTAAAGCGGATTGGACCTGTTTAGAGATAGAGGACAAAACCTGCGCCAGATTATGCAAATATGAGGTGATATTTCTTTCCCCTTCACTAGAATCTGGCAGGGCAGAAGCAACAAAGGGTCTCCCATACATCATTTCAAAGGGTGACAATCCTAATTTCCCTGAAGGCAGGGCTCTAATTCTTGCTAAGGCTAGTGGTAGTACCTTAGGCCAGGGGAGTTGGGTTTCTTGGCATAATTTGGACAAGTGTGTTTTCGGGGTTCTGTTCAAACGTTCCACTTTTGATGAAGCCTGTGGTCTGTAAACAGAGTGGAGGTGCCAAGGGATGCCTAAAAACTTACTGACATCCTGAGTAACCTGTGAGGTGAAATGCCTGCCATTGTCAGACTCAAGACCCTTAGGGACCCCAAATCTTGGGATAATGTGATCAACTAAGGCATTCACCACCTCTCTGGCTTTTTGGGTGGAGGTAGGGATGGCTTCTGGCCATCCAGTGAATAAATCCACAAATACAAAGAGGTTAGATTTTGCTCCCCTTTTTGGGAGTTCAGTAAAGTCTACTTGCCAAGCCTCCCCTGGGTATCAGGCAGTTCGAAGATGACCGAGAGGAAGCGGACTGCCCCCTCGGGGGTTGTTCCTTTGGCAGATGTCACATTGAGAAACAACAGTCTTGCAAAGGCCACACAAGTTTGGATTGCAATAGCGGGATGTGAGCCACTTCTGGAGTGGGCGAGGACCGCTGTGAGACATGCGATGAGCTCGTTGAACAAGTTTCCACACCATTTGTTGAGGGAGCTGGATTCTGTTTTGAACGACCCACCACCCATCACACCACTTGCCATCAGGGTGTAGCTGGTCCCTAGTATCATATAGGGCAGGAAGGTGTTGCGTGGGGTCACAGGGAAGCGAAGCTGAGAGATTCCTGGGATTGACAGCAGGGCCTGATTCAGCAGCTTGGTGGGCCCAATAGTCAGCAGCCCGGTTCCCACGAGAGATTTCACTGTGGTCTGTCTGGTGTCCTCGACAATGAATGATAGCTAGCTGGGATGGCTGTCTGACAGCTGTGACAAGTTTTTCTAGCAAGGGCTTCATCTTTAGGCTTTTCCCATCTGCACCAGTAAAGCCACGAGCCTTCCATAGAGCGGCATGAGTGTGTGCAGCCAAAAATGCATAACGACTGTCAGTATAGATATTAGTGCGCAGTCCAGCTGACAGATGGCATGCCTCGATCAGGGCTAAAAGCTCGGCTGCTTGAGCGGACCAGTGAGAGGGGAGTTGTCGTAGGAGGAGGGGGCCATCTCTGCAAACTACAGCCAGTCCTGTGTATCTTTTCCCATTTTTTACAAAAGAAGAGCCATCAGTCCAGAGTTGGGACTCAGGATTGTCAAAAGGTTCAGTCCTAAGATCTGCACGAATGCCTACCATGGATTCCAAGACGGCTAAACAGTCATGCTGTGGACCATCCTCGGGGGGGCAAGGCAAAAGGGTAGCTGGATTCAGCCTTTCACATCTATGAAGCTGAACAGAGTCTGATTCTAAAATCTGGCTTGCATACTTAGAAATCTGGCATGAGGTGGCCTATGCTGGGAGTTTCTGTTCGAGGAGAGCTTGAACTGAATGAGGCATATAAACGTTAAGGGGAGCCCAGTTTTCAGAAAAAGTTCAATCTGTGCTTTAATGCCAAGCCGGGCTTCCCGTTTGATAGGGTATTGGCGAATAGAGATAGGTTGGGCACCTGGGAGGAGCTGAGCCATGTGGGGTGTAGCAAATTTTGCAAACCCAGGGATTCCTTGATACCAAACTTGGGGATTTATTTTATTTGAATCAGGTCCTCTAAGGATTGTTTCTTTCTCTAGGAAGCAAAGATAAGCTCTTTCTGGGGGAATTTCAAGGGAAACTCCCTGATGGGAGCATTGTATAACTGCCCCCAATTTTCCTAGCAGATCCCTCCCCAAAATATTGATAGGACATTGTGGCAATATTAGAAAGGAATGCTGGAGTGATGGTCCCTTGGTTGGTTCAACCACCATTGGGTGACTGATCAGGGCATTCTCTTCTATCCCGGTTGCTCCAACAATGGGGGTGGTTTTAGAAGAGAGGCAAGGGATTGATTTATCATTCAGGACGCTAAAGGTAGCTCCTGTATCAATCAAAAAGGAATAAGATTTGTTCCCCACTTTGAGCTCCATCAGAGGGTCTGGGGAAGCAATTGGCCCTCCAGAGCCCCTTCAGTAGGTTTCTGGATAAAACTCAGGAGCCTGAGCTGACATGAGGGGGGCTTGCGGGGGATCAGGTCTGTATCCTCCCCTTCCCCTCATTTGTCCACGTCCCCTATTGGGCCGTTGTGGTTCGTTGGGGCATTCTCTCCACCAATGGCCAGTTTGATGACACCAGGCACATTGATTTTTCGGGAGGGGTCTCCCCCTGCCTTTACTTTGGGGGCTCAAAGCCGCTGCTAAAAAAGCAGCTTGCTTTCTCATTTTCCTATCTTCTTTCTTTTCTTCCTCTTCCTCCCTTTGGGAATAGACAGTGAAAGCTGTCTGAATGAGGGCCTCTAAGTCCTTAGCAGTAGGGGTCTCTAGTTTTTCATAGGAACTTGTCGAAGGGGGGCTAGGACTGAGGGACCCGGTTGATCAGCAGGTGCGTAAGTCTGTCCCGTCCTAGTGTGAGGAGGACTTAAAGCCGTCAGATCTGGATACAGAGCTTGGGCTGCTTGGAATGTTGAACTTTGTGGATTAGCCTGGGATGGCTGTGATGTTGTTGGGAGCACCTGAGCTTGTGGATTAATCTGAGGGGCAGTTGGACGCACCTGATCCTGCACAGCAGATTGTGCTGTTGCCTGAGGTGCCTGAGCCATTAAAGGCACAGCATTTACATCAGGTGAAGGGGGAGCAACATAATATGGTGGGGGAAACTCCTCCTCTTCTTCAGTCACTTTGGATAGTAACAAAGTTACTCATTCCGAATGGACTACCAGCATGGTTGCCCATTTTCCAGGGGATTCCTTTCTGTCAGCTCAAAGCCTGACTAGACTTTCTCTGTCTCCTGAGGAGATTTCCCACACCTTTCGGTCGGTGCGAAGCCTAACCAAACCCTCTCTTTTTCCCTAAGAGATTTCCCAGACCTCCCCTGCGGGTCCGAAGTTTGGTCAGAGCCCTCTCCTGCACTACAGATTCTTATTCCAACAGTCACACTCCTTTCAAAGCGATCGTCTCTGGCTGATCTCCTCTCGGATAATCAGAAACGCAGATTGGATCTCCGCACGTCGCTTCGAGGGCAAACCTCTGAGGAATTTCCCTCGTCTCATTCACACACTCACAAAGCAACACTCCCCTCCCCACCCAAAAGAAAAAGTCTCTACTCACCTAGCAGAGGACAATCTTCCCCAATACCCAGTTCAAGCCTCAATTAGGGCGTTCAGGTCCGGCTGGAAACAGAATCTGCCGACGGCCGACCAGGTCGAAGTCACCGGTTTAAACTTGCCGGGAGCGCTCTTGACGTCGTCTCTGGTCCTCGCCGGTTTCTTCCGTCCGCCGTTGGTGAAGGCCGCCAAACCACAAGGGGGTTGGCTGTATGGGGGGCCAAATGTGGCAACCTTGAAGGAAAACTTTGCCTTCAAGCCCCACGTTCGTTGGGCGCCAGAAATGTAAGGTCCGGCTATACGCTTAAGCTCTCAGTGAACCAAAAAGAAAGACTTAAACGGAGGCTTGAATAAGAATCAACATTTAATCTTTGATCAAAGACAAAAGGCTGGGTAAAACCATTCCAAACACATACAAAGAGATATGTATATGGGAGGGTTCACACCTTCAGAGAAGATGTAACCACGTTTTATACCTTTAAAGCATCAGTTAGATCCCCAATTCTGGCCCCTTAATTTATGTTTGTGTATTCTTTGTTGCCCTGCAAAGGAATCTAAACTTCCAATTAGTCTTATCTTTGTTTACTTAATTGGCCACTTAGTGCCTGGCTCCTGAAGACCAGATCTTACCAAGATCAGACATAAATTAGGATTGAGATGTAAATTACCCCTTTGTTGATGGCTGGAGTTCCAACAGATACATACCATGTTTTTAGGTGGCACAGAAAGAGATTGATATGAGCAGGTCAAATGGCAGGGACATACGTTTGACAAATACCAGATACATTTCAGAGGCCTAATGACAATATGTTTGTAACAGGAGATACAAATAGAAAGGAATAATATATATGATACAAAAGCACAATATATATGTTACAGGAACCTAATGATTGCAGAATAACAAGCTTTTACTAAATCTAGTATATCAGTATTTTATATTCTATATTATTGTTTCCCTACATGATGAAAGTAAAAAGGTGATTAAATTGTGATTTGGAGGATTGTATGGGTAAAACACTGGAAAGGAAAAAGTTTAATGCCTAGGTGGAAGGGCCTGTATACTGTGGTAATGTGTTCCCACTTGCAGTAAAAAGTGTGTTGAAATCCAAGTCTTGGATTCACTGGACTCGAGTTAAGTCTGCAGTTTAGGAATATTGGGAGGCAGACCAGGCCCAGGCCCGACCCCTAGTAGTACGCTTGAAGAAGCTTCCCCTATAACTGTCCTACCGGCAACGGGCAGGCAACATATGGGGCAGAAGAGGCCTTACTGGTGTCACACCGGAAGCTGAAACTCTACGTATGGCTGAAGATTTGGAATGAGAAGTCAACATATATAGCCATAAGTATACTATCTCTTATTTAATAAACGTGCTTGCTGTTATTGTGATTAATTGTGATTTGCTGTATATTTATTTATTTATTTATTTATTTATTATATTTCTATAGCGCCTTTCTCCCGTAGGACTCAAGGCGGTGTACAGTCAAGAAAAATATAGACACACAAACATCATATAATTGCTAATTAAAATTGTTACTTAGTTTGGTCAATTAAATAAAACCCAGAATTAGATAACATTTAAAAAATCATTCGCATGTTTGTATGTTTAGCCCTGCCTGTTGGAACATCAGGGTCTTGAGGGCACGGCGGAAAGCACGGAGATCAGGGATATTCCGTATCTCCGGGGGCAGTTCATTCCAAAGGGTTGGAGCCCCCACAGAGAAGGCCCTCCCCCTGGGAGTCGCCAGTCGACATAATTTGACTGACGGTACCCTGAGAAGTCCCTCCCTGTGAGAACGAACTGGTCGGTGGGAGGCTATTGGTGGCAAAAGACGGTCTCGTAGGTACCCAGGTCCTAAGCCATGGAGCGCTTTAAAGGTGATAACTAACACCTTGAATCACACCCGGAAGACCACCGGGAGCCAGTGCAGCTCGCGTAGGAGAGGTGTTACATGGGCGTAACGAGCTGCGCCCATAATCACCCGCGCGGCTACGTTCTGGACCAGTTGGAGCCTCCGGGTGCTTTTCAAGGGGAGCCCCATGTAGAGAGCATTACAGTAGTCCATACGGGAGGTAACTAGGGCATGAGTGACTGTGCGCAAGGCGTCCCGATCCAGAAAGGGACGCAACTGGCGGATCAGGCGAACCTGATAAAAGGCACCCCTGGCCATGGCCGTCAAATGATCTTCTAAAGATAGCCGTGAATCCAGGAGGACACCCAAGTTGCGGGCCCTCTCTGTGGGGAGCAAGATCTCATCCCCTATTGTCAGTGATGGTACCAGCTGACTATACCGGGACGCCGGAAGCCACAGCCACTCGGTCTTGGAGGGGTTGAGTCTGAGCTTGTTTCTCCCCGTCCAGATCCGCACGGCCTCCAGGCAACGGGACATCACAGCAAGGGCATCATTGGGGTGGTCTGGGGTGGAGATGTATAGTTGTGTGTCATCAGCATACTGATGAACACTCACCCCAAAACCACGGATGATCTCACCTAGCGGTTTTACATAAATGTTGAACAGAAGGGGTGAGAGGACTGACCCTTGCGGCACCCCACAAATAAGGTGCCTCGAGGTCGACCTCTGCCCCCCTGCCAACACAAACTGCGAACGGTCAGAGAGGAAGGAGGAGAACCACCGAAGTACGGTGCCCCCTATTCCTAACCTCTCCAGCCGGTGCAGTAAGATACCATGGTCGATGGTATCAAAAGCCGCTGAGAGATCCAATAGGACCAGGATAGAGGAGCAACCTCTGTCCCGAGCCCTCCAGAGATCATCCACCAATGCGACCAATGCCGTTTCTGTGCTGTATCGTGACCTGAAGCCCGACTGGAACGGATCCAGATAGACAACTTCATCCAGGTATCGGGGTAGTTGTCACGCCACCACACTCTCAACAACCTTCGCAACAAAGCGAAGATTAGAGACTGGACGATAATTTGATAATATAGCCGGGTCCAGGGAAGGCTTCTTGAGGAGGGGCTTCACAACCGCCTCTTTCAAGGCAGCGGGAAAGACACCCTCACTCAGAGAAGCATTTATAATCCCCTGGAGCCAGCCTCGTGTAACCTCCCGGGAGGCCAGTACCAACCAGGAGGGACACGGGTCCAATAAACATGTGGCAGCGTTAAGCTTGCCCAGAATCCTGTCCACGTCCTCAGGAGCCACAGAGTCAAACTCTTCCCAGATAACGCTCTCAAGACCTGCCCCCGTCTCCTCCCCTGGATCTACCCAATCGGAGTCCAGGCCTTCCCGAATCTGAGCGACTTTATCATGCAGGAATTGTACAAAATCCTCAGCTCGACCCTTTAAGGGATCTTCCCGTACCCCCACCTGAAGTAGGGAGCGGGTCACCCTAAACAGCGCAGCTGGGCGGTTCTCTGCAGATGCAATAAGAGCAGAGAAGTAGCTAGACTTCGCCGCTCTTATCGCCACTAGGTAGGTCTTAATATAAGATCTCACCTGTGTTCGGTCAGATTCAGATCGGCTTGTCCTCCAATCACTCTCCAGGCGTCTTTTCCGACGCTTCATCTCTCTCAGCTCCTCGGAAAACCAAGGAGCTAGACGAGATCGGCATCGGGTCAGAGGCCGCAAAGGCACGACGCGGTCCAAGGCCCCAGTAGCCGCCCTGTCCCAGGCGACCACCAGGTCCTCAGTCGAGTCGTGAGCCAGAGTCTCAAGAAATGGCCCAAGTTCCATCAGGAACCTTTCGGGGTCCATCAGGCGCCTGGGACGGAACCATTTGGCTGGTTCCGTCTCCCTGCGGTGGGTGGAAGTGACTTGAAAGTCCATGTGAAGGAGAGAATGATCAGACCATGACAAGGGCTTGATGTCTATATCCCCTATTCTTAGATCATTCAGCCACTGATCAGAGACAAAAATCAAGTCCAGAGTGTGATTCCCCAAGTGGGTGGGGCCTTGAACTACCTGGGTCAGGCCCATGGCCGTCATGGAAGCCATGAACTCCCGAGCCGTCTCCGACATCTCACCAGCAGATGGCAGGTTAAAATCCCCCATAACAATAAGTCTGGGGGTTTCCACCGCCACCCGGGCTATAATGTCGAGCAGCTCAGGCAGGACCGCTGTTACGTGGCAGGGAGCCAGGTACGCAATCAGTAGGCCCATCTGAATCCCCTGACCCCACTTCACAAGGAGGGACTCACATCCGGCTATCTGAGGAACAGTGGCCTCCCTCGGGCAAAGACTTTCTCTAATGATTGCTGCCACTCCCCCACCCCTTCCCTGAGCCCTTGGCTGATGGAATGCACGGAAACCTGGTGGGCACATTTCCACAAGGGGAACTCCTCCCTCCTGGCCTAACCAGGTCTCCGTAATCCCTGCCAGGTCAGCACCCCCCTCTGAAATAAGATCATGAATGAGGGGGGCTTTATTTACCACTGACCTGGCATTACATAACATCAGCCGTAGACCCAGGATCTGAGACTCTGAACAACCCAGGAAACGAGCAGTGCTTTGGGGGTCGGAGTGAGCAATCGCTCGTAAACATCGAGTGCGCACTCCCGAAACATAATATGGCCCCCTGCAGCCGTCATATCTGCCCCTCCCACTTACTATACTAATGCCCATCGCTTCATCCCCCTGCATCCTTGTCAGATTTCTGTCCCCATCCTCCCCACCATGATTATCAGACCCATTACCCCTTTCAGTGGATTTATGGATCCCCCCAGATCCATTCCCACAATCCCTCCCAGAACCCCTTAAAATAGAACTTAAAGATTTATCTAAAAAACCCCAAAGCCGTCAATTTTTTGCAAACCACCTCTCAGGGTTCCAAAACTCGTCCTCAAGGACGGCCCTTGATAACTGAGAGGGCCAGACATGCAAGAGGGGGGAATCTCGCAGTGCAAGGAGCTCCGCAGTTGAATACATCAAAGATAGGAGCGAGTTGAAGGAGATGAAGGATCATTTTCTTCTAAGAGTGTTAGAGATGGTTAAGACAGGTAATTTAAAATAAGGGAGGAAATAGATGTAAAAGGGAGACCAGTATGTTACAAATGTCAATACATCGGAACATCATCGCCCTCTCACGATGATGGGAAGTCTTGTGGTTGTAGTAAGTCCATCCAAAGGAGGTGGGGGTAGAGGTCTCAAAGGGTCGTCCTCTCACAGCGACCAAACCATTTGAAACAAACAAAGAGAAGGTGGTCTATCTCCCCATAATCCAAGACTCTCGATGTCTGTATCTCCTCCAGTCCTGATACCAGCGATGGCCAAGGATTAGATCAAAAAATAAGGCAGAGCCACTGGACAAAGTATTTAGGGTTAAATAATCAGGGTAATCTTGGGGGAATAGGTGGTAAATAAAGCTGCAGATCAATCTAAGATTGTAAGTTAACGCTGAGTGGTCGTAATAGACCTAGATCTGATAAAGGAGAGAGGGACAGTTGAGGGGAGAGTAAGTCATCATCTCCAGTTTGTAATCCTCAGTCCCTATCCATCACCTTGCTCAGGCTACTTAGTTCAATTAGTTTAATAAGTCCTCAGAGTTTCAAGAAAGAGGAGTGCAACAGATCCCTAGAGGTTGAAGGGATCCTAACATTTATAGCCTTTGCAGCATTGCCCTCTCCTCTATTAACAACGAGGGCTTCCTTGCAGCCTCCTGGTGTTGCCATCGCCGTCGCTGCCATTAGCGCCATTCCCCTCGCCATTGTGGTAACCCCCCTTGCCATAGACATCATCGTCGCCGTGTTGCTACATGCAGCGCCTATTAGCCCAGGCATCATTATCAACACCCTATCCGGAGTCGCTGTTGCCACCGTCTCGCCAACCATTTCATCAGCTGTATTAGACTCAGTGGTTGACCCGGTCATGACAGCCAGGCTTTGATGTTGACATCCTCCCCACCGCCCTCAGTCTTTTTACTGACAAACAGCTGATCTTCGGGCTCGGCTCGAGTTTTATCCTTGGGCTCCATCCACAGCTCTATTGAGCCAAAAATACCTCAGCTTGCTGGGAGGGGGGTCTGTGGATGGTTAATTGACCCCCACACTCTTGAAAATGTCAAAACATCTCCCTCCTAGCCTCGGAGTTTCAGCTCTGAGCTGCCATTTTGTTTTGCAACTGTCAACGGAATTTTTTCCAGTATATAGTATGCTGGAATCACCTCTTCCTTAAAAAGACAGGTACTGAATCTAAAATAATTGACTGTGACAGAGAGCAGTATGAAACTCCTGTAGATATTTAAACCAGGGAGTGAGCTCTCTGTGGAGCTGTTCTAACTCTAAGAGTGTGGATATTGTATTAACAAATAAGAGGTGGTTCTGTGAGATACCTAAGACTAATATTGCCTTTTCCCAAGTCACATATAACCCTAATCTTCTTCCTGATGTGGTGATTTTGTAGATTAAGGGAATTGTGATTGGATAGGTTCTGTGTAGAGGACAATTATGAGTTTTCTGTGGCTTTGGCTATTATTGGCAAAGGGCCTAATGAGTAATAACACCCTGAATAGTAGTTCCCAATGTTGTGAGAATGCCCGAGTGACCCCCCCCCTTGCTCTTATCTGGGGAAGTTGAAAAACTCCAAAGTACAAAGCAAGAACGGATCACAAGGTGCGAACTCTTTGGAACAGGTCCACTCCCGCCAATGACATACAAGCGTTTGACAATCCCAGAACCAAGTGGGATAGAACAAAGGGAGAATGGGCCCCTGTAACAATTGAGAAAAGGGAATTACATGTTAAGAATACTGGAATTGAGTTAAAGCCTAGTTAATCAATCTGATCCTACCCTAAGCCAAAAATGCTGGTTCTGTTGTCTGCTGGTCCTTCATCTTACAATGCTGTTCCAGTTGAGCCAGATCTTTGGGTCAGAACCAGGGCCACAATAGTCCTTGAGAAAAATATTAAATGGAGAACCAAAGTAGCAGTAGCCAAATTGCAAGGAGACTTTTATAATGCATTCAAAAGGCTGGGGATGAACCGTTCCCCATTGTTAGCCCTATAGTTGTTAGTGTGGAAATCCTAAGGTCACCCTTCTTGTATGTAAAGCGACATCAGGAACCAGGTATTCCTGTAGGATCCCTGATGGGAGATCAATGTCCATCAGAAATACACTTTGACCCTAGAATGACACTTAAAGATGTAAAAACTAACTAGTGGCATTTCTCCTTATACCCACTATTTATTTCAACAGAAGGTCATTTCAGAGGCTTATGTGTCCTATTTCCCCCTTGGAAATGCAAGCTCCCGTTATCCTTTTGAAGGCACAATTCTCAGAGAAAAGCAAAAGGACCCTACACTAGAAGTCCCATTGCAGCCTCTGACAGGCATATTGGTGGCAGGGACTTTAGGGGTCTGGACTAATGAGAAAAACCAAGGAGCCCATGCCTTTTCCATGAACATAGGGGTGTGTGTGTGTAAGGAAAAATGGAGTTTTCTTCTTATGTGGGAAAAATGTGTATTTGTGTTACCTACAAACTGGACTAGAACATGTACATCTTTCCCCAAAAATAGGTGTTGTCAGTGAAAAGCACACTATCCCTGTTCCCCTCATGGGGCATGTTCAAAAAAAGGGTGCCACTCTTGGTCCCACTATTAGCAATTCTGGGGACTGCTGTTGGAACAGGTGTAGGTGGAATGGCACACTCCATAACACAGTTCAAGCAATTGTCAGAGGAGTTCCAAGAAAGCATGAACCAAATTGCAGGGACCTGGTTAAGATCCAAGAAGGTGGTTTGTGTGTATTCTTGGGAGAAGACTGTTGTTTTTATATGAATAAGTCAGGAGTGGATAGAGAGATTGCCAAAGATTTGCAGGACGGGGCATTCAAAATGGCTCAGAAATTACAAACAACAGAAATGTGTTTCTCTTAGTTGTCTGGGCCTGGCTGGATTAGACAGATGTTATTCCTGTTGTGACAGGCCTGGCCTTTATTCCTTGTTCAGACAACTAGCTATGAGAGTAGTGAAAGAAATAAGAGTTGAAAAAATGAGTTGATTTGATGGAAAGCCTTATAGACTGTAAAATGGACCCTGATCTCTTTAATGAAAATGAAGGAACATATGTACAACTCTCAACTGGGTAATTAGAGAAAGTGCTTCAGAGAATAAGATTTGAAAATCATATGTATTACTTGTCTTTTCCTTTGCATTACTATGTATCTTATCCTGAATTGATTATGTTATGTCAAATGTTATATGCTTACATTGTTGAATTAAACTCTGTAATAAGTTAGACTCAATTGTAAACAAGTAAAATAGACTCTAAAAGGGGGGAATAAAGCAAGATGTAAAATGAAATTGGATATAAGAGTGAAATAATACGGGGTCAGCCTGCATGATCTCTGAAGGGCTCTTTTGACTTGAGAAAGTTGCAGAGTTCAAAAAGTTAAACCGCAGAATTAACACACATTCTACAGTTGGAAAGTTCAAGAAGTCAAACCGCATTTTAACTATGTTAAAATGCAGAACTAGCCCACATGGAGTTTACTGCTTAAGAAACAAGGGAAGACTAGCTAAAGAGGCAGATCTAAGATACTTCCTGTTTTTGTTAGTATATAGGTACATATCTTAAACAGAATCCTTGTTCAGATGTTAGGATTAATATTATGCTATCTGAACCTTTTGGCCAAAATAAAGCTTTTTCTGATTTCGAAATTCATCTCTTTATTTTTCCACGACAATTTGATTATACATGTTATAACAGCAGCAAGGATCGTATTTGCGCAACATTGGAAAGCAGAGAAAATCCCTATAGAGGTAGAAGTAATTAAGAAAATATTGGAATGTGCAGAAATGAACAAATTAACATTGGTAATTAAAGAAAAGGAAGAATTGGACTATTTTAAAGTATGGGGGCAATTATATCAATGGTTAGAGAAGAGATATACATGAAATATTGGAAGAATATTGTAACAAATTAAATCAAAATGTAAATGATAGAGGAGGGAGTAGAGGACACAAAATATGAACTTACCGTATTTTCCGGCGTATAAGACGACTGGGTGTATAAGACGACCCCCAAATTTTCCTGT
The DNA here is from genome assembly GCF_029215685.1 of Pituophis catenifer annectens. NCBI lineage: Eukaryota > Metazoa > Chordata > Lepidosauria > Squamata > Colubridae > Pituophis > Pituophis catenifer. The sequence goes on from NW_027256881.1 coordinate 171,157,491, forward strand.
TAAAATATAGGGTTTGGGCTATACTCGCTGTATAAGACTACCCCTCTTCCAATGCACACCAAATAAAAATTAAAAAACATCAACTGGCTCACCCACAATGTAAAAGCAGCTGTGCTAGACCCAAAATGGCCCCTGCAACAAGCAGGAACCTCACACAGCCACAAAAAGCCCCCCCAAAAAAACTTTCACACTTTACACACAACACAACACAACACAACACAACACAACACAACACAACTGGCTCACCCACAATGTAAAAGCAGCTGGGCTAGACCCAAAATGGCCCCTGCAACAAGCAGGAACCTCACACAGCCACAAAAAGCCCCAAAAAAACAACTTTCACACTTTACACACACAAAATTCCACATACAGCTTTGTGAGATTTTGTGTGTTTGTGTAGTTAGAGTGAAACACTACAAAAACACACTAAATCTCAGAAAGCTGCACAAATTTTATTTTATTTTATTTTTATTTTTATATGAAAGCTAAATTTAAACCTTCCTAAACTTTAAATGGCTAGGTCTAAAAAAGAACAACTAAAAAAAACCCCAATTAACTATTTTTTTAAAGATCCCAACGGGGAAAAAAATTTACCCAATAGAACAGGGGTCTCCAACCTTGGCAACTTTAAGACTTGTAGACTTCAACTCCCAGAATTCCTCAGCCAGCTTTGTTTTGCTGGCTGAGGAATTCTGGGAGTTGAAGTCCACAACTCCCTGCCTGCTTAATTGCAGGCAGCGAGTGGCTTGCTGATGGAATGGATTCAGGCAAGCGAAGCAAGGCGAAGCAAGGCAAGCGTTGTGACTAGCAGCTAAGGTAAGCAAGCTGGAGGGGGGAAACTTTTTTCTTTCTCTATGGCTCTGGCGGTCCCAGCTGAGTTGCCTGATTAGCAGATCGTCAGAGCTTGGATTCATTTCCTGCGCCTGCTCTAACAGCCAGAGTCATTTAAGGCTGGTCAGAGCCTTTCGGGCTGGTCAGCCTGGTTACAGGAGAACGACACCCGGTGTATAAGACGACCCCCGACTTTTGAGAAGATTTTTATGTGTTAAAAAGTCATCTTATATGCCGGAAAATACGGGTAGATGAAACACTGTATAGTTTGTTTGTTTAAAAAATAAAAACAATTATTGTAAAACTTCAGTTTGGCTGTGGCTGTAGTCCTGGAGTTCTCCATTTTTTATTTTCTGTGGGGGGAGGTTGGAATTATATAATTTGCTTTACTGTATCATCATCATCATCATCCTAATACTATTGTTTTTTGTATATAATTCTGCCATTGTTTTCATTATTTGCATAGATCACTACAATTTTTATCACAAATTTGATCAAACAAGTTTTAATTGCAGATGTTTTCAGAACAGATAATGGCCTTTATTAGGCTCATGATACATCAATCTTCGAAAAGCATGGGTAGGAGAATTAACTAGCAGATGAGCAACATTCAGTTGCTAATCCCTCAATTCTCATAATCCCTTGAATTGTAGGCTTTTCTGCATACAGGCTTCAACTGGTTGTCTTTTGGGTTTAAAGCCAGTGTGAGAAATCTTATTCTAGATATCAATCCCTTCCTCCCCTTTAACCACAGTAATGGCTGGATATTCTGTCTGGACTGTGGTTAAGATAGTGGAGTTCCTTATTTCTTTTTCCCTCCCACTCATGCCAGCAAAGCACATACCAAATTCTTTTCCTTCTGTGCACGTCTTTGGAAGGCTGGTGGAAAAACAACAAGAATTTTACAGTTCTTCCTATCACAGCTGGAAGGGAAAACATGGCACAACCATTTTTACCTAGTTAAAAACTCACATAAAAGATCTGCCTCTGCTGAAATTTAATGACACACTTCTGTGGCTCTCCAGTCTCCTAGCTTACAAGGAGATATTTGCAAGATTTTTTTTTGTTTTTGAAAAGAACAAAGAAATGGCCTGCATTTCACTGTACCACTTTGTCACTATTAGACCAGGAAAAACAACAACAATGGCCTAGCAATTTAGTAGCTCTGTATAAAATGATATCATGGGTAGAATTTGGGGACACAGAGGGGAGAGAGATTGTCTGAGCACACATTGGCCATTTGGAAAGGCAACATTTGTGAAAGAAAGAGCAGCAGACTGACCTGCCCAGTGTGAGTCCACAGAGAAGAACATGCTAGTTGGAAGTGAAGCAAGGAAAAGTTTAGATGTAGGTCACCTTCCCAGCAGGCAAAGGTAGGCTGGGATTGACACCAGCAGTTTTTGGTCTCCTAAAATGCTAGGTGGTCCATTCTCAAACCATAGTGAGTGCAGTGAGCCTTATTTTAAAATAAATGTGTAAAGAAAGATACTGTTAGTGCATGAATCTCTTTACCAGTGTAGATGTTTGAAGCTAAATGGCTACATCCACCCATTTAGCCTTAAGAAGAGGAGAGCAATGAAGACCCGGGGATGATGAAAGATAGTGGGAGAGGAATTATTAGCCAGGGTCATAACAGCACAAAATAGAGTCCAGAAGAGCAGTGTGCTATCAATAATGTGTCTTGTGCTTTGCTGTACATACAGATCTGGACATTTTGTAGATGACTTCCAATCTCACTGCCGCAAGTCTTCTAATGAGTCATCTGTCTGCATTCTTTTTCAATGCTGTCTTGATGGTGAGTATTGCAGACAATTTTGTTTATTTATTAAAGAGCTGGCTTCTATTTTGTCTATAGTCATGCTGTCTTGCAAAGGATAAAGGGGCTGTTCAAAAGTAGGAGGATAGGTTTTCTTGATCAGCATTTTTGAGGGGTCATCAATTGCCAGCAAAAGAGCATAAATGGAATATCATGGCATAATTATGATTTCTTGACACCATTATAAAGTATTAGTATTAATTATTAATTGCAGAGCATTTTGCATTAAATTGAGGAAAAGACCTTATTTCACCATCTTCCTTATGCTAACCTACCATCTTTATAGTAGTCAGCAGAATTTAAAGGAAGGCACTACAGTGGACAAACTGCTAGTAGCCAAGAGGATATATTTTGGAGAAACAGCTCATAACTAGAGATGATTGGGCATTGTTGAACAAATGATCAGGACTTAGTTTTGTTTTGGCTTATTTAGGCTTATGGTTATTCTACAATTTTTTTTGTTTTGCATAACAAAAATATGAGAATAAATCAAATAATACACATCTACAACATTCCCACAACACAAAAATGTTTAGATGAGGTTAATTTGGCAAGTCTATGGTGATTTCTGTGAATTACCACATTATTTTCAACATATTCAGTTTGATTTGTTCATGATCTGCTTTAGACTCTTCCCCAGAGACTGGGAACTGTGATTCAAGGATCAACTGTGGAGTGATTCATTTGCAGTTCCTCAGATCCTCCTTTTTCCTGTTTTTGAAAACAGAGACAGCATATATTCTGTCATTTGACACTTTGCCATTTCTTCAGGATTTCTCAGAAATAATGAGCATCCCCTTACCATATTTCTATCATCCTTAACCTTATTGTTAACCCTCATACTTCACCCTATTCTTAATAATTTCCTGGTAGAATACATAGTACTTGTAGAATAGAATATGTGTAGCTCAGGGTTGAACTGTGGAGTTCTTGATGCTTTTTGAGCTTGGTTGTTTGCTTGCAGAAGTTTCATTACTTAACTAGGTAACGTCATCAGTGCTACTGAGTTCAGGATTTGTTTCCTGTTCCTTTTCATAGTTTACCCTGCCAATGTTGGTGGAGGTGTGGTATTTTTCCTTTGGTAGTTCCTTGATTAGGATAACCATTTTTTGTTTGGTTGTTTGCCTGATTTTTAATCCTTACTATCTGTGTGATGGCTGCTGCAGAGGACGTGTTCTGGTCTTTTTGTTTCCTTTTTAGCTTTGTTGTTGTGTCTTGGTGAAAAAGTAAGGTCTTGCAGGAAAGGAAAGGAAAGAAAGGAGAGGAAAGGAAGGCAGGAAAAACCAAATGTGCAGGTATAGGATAGGTAGTACCTGCCTCAACAGTAATGCCTGATAATACCATGTTTCCCCAAAAATAGGACATGTCCCGAAAATAAGGCCAAGCCTGATTCTTGGGGTGGGCCTAAATATACACCCTCTCCTGAAAAGAAGCCACCCTCTCTCACACACATGCACACACAGGTTCCTCATCCCCGCTGCCAGCCTCCGCCTTTATATTGCTTGCTTGCTCGGCTGCCATTGTAATGGTGGGAGGGGAGAGCTGTCTGGATGTCTGGGGGGGAAGTGAGCTGGTGGAGTAAATGGGAGAAAGTTTTCCTCAGCATTTCTCTGCAGCTGGGAAGCACGCTGATAACCACACAAGATCAACCGTCGTGGCATACCAGGAGCATGGAGCCATCAGAAGCTACACCCACATGATCCTTTGGGGGGATGTGGATTGATAATCCTGACTGGACGATTGCAGAGAGGGTTTTAAGGATGATTTCTATATGTGATTTTCGCGCCTATTGCCTCAGACCTTGCTTTTCTTTGGTTGCATTCAGTTCATATTCAGTAAAAATACTTTTTCTATGAAAATGGAGTTGGGGTTTTTCTTTCTTGAGTATTGAAAGGAGGCATACCTGACACCCCCCAACCCTCCCAAGGCAGCCACATCCCTGTGAACTGAGCACCCTGCCCCTTTCGCCGCCTGTGGCACTGACTGTAGACCTTGAGCACCTGCTCTTGCGCATGGTGGCGGCCCGCCCACTCTCACCCCCACGCCCAGGCACTGCATCTGCATAGCCTCAGTAGCCCCAGCACAAGCATCACCGTCCCACAGCTTCCTTGGCAGGGCAGCCACCGGCAGCACAGAGGCCTGCATGCACGGCGGGCAGTCATGGAGGACTACAACGGCAGGCTTGGCGTATCCCGCAGCTGGGTGCAGGTCTTGGCAGGGATGGCTGAGGCATTGCAGGTATTGCTGCTGCCGCCACCTGCAAAGGCCCAGTGGCCCCCTGCGGCCAAGCTCAGCCACAGGCGAGGAGCATTGGCCATGGCATGCAGCCAAAAGCAGAAGCAACAGAAGTCTTTCTTTCTCTCCCCCAAACTCTGCCTCTGCAGCTTCCAAACCCCAGCCAGGGCAGCAGCCACTCTGAGAGTGTGCTTCCCACTCTATGATGAAGGCTGAAGCTGGGCCCTGCTGTTGCTTCTGCACGGATGCTGGTGATGGGTGCCGGCAGCATTGGCTATGAGCTCCTCAAGGACCTCAGTTGAAGGAGTTTTCATCATATCTTCTGACTATTAGTTGGTGTTTAAGGATGGGCTCTGCTAGTTCTCTGTCTGTCTGTCCTACATAGTGGCTATTACAGTCCTTATGCTATAAATTCTAGATTACTCCATTATTTTCTTCTTGGGCTACTAGGTCTTTGATTTATTAAGATGTTGTCAAGGTTGATAGCAAGGTGCTTCTTTCCGCTCACAATTTGACAAAGAAGCTAAGGGAGGCAGATGGGTATGATTGGAATGTGTGGGGAGCTGGGAGGGAGAAAAGGAATTTATATGAGTAAATTCAGCAGTCTGAGAAAATCCTGCAACCCCAGGGTCAGATGCTTAAGACTTTTGAAAGGTGCAGATTGTTTTTTCAAAATAAAATACTTAACCTGGATTAAATACTTAATTGGTGGACAGTGGGCCAAAGGAAGGAAAAAGGGGTTTTTACTATGCTGTGCCTCACACCAAAACCTTAGAACTGGCTTTGCTTCTTCTGTACCTATATGGATCTGTCAGTAAATTTATACTCTTGGTAAAATAAAAAATGTCCCAGGAGTTTCTTTAGCTGTATTTGCCAATGGGATGGCTGACATTAAGTCAGTTTTTAAGTAATAACCTACCTGGATCCCACCAGGAGCCCAACAGCAACCTGAGAATATCTGCAATCAACAGAGAACTGGAGATAGGGAAGAAGCCGGGGGAGGCCCTGTCCCGAGAGCCTCCAGTGACACTGCAGACTGAAACCGGGACACAGCAGGCTGGCATGCACCCCACACAGAAAGCTGAGAGGTTGGAGCAGCTGCCAGCTGGTGTGAGAGTAAGATACCAGGGGCCAAAGACCTGATGGGCGACAAATGTGGGCAAGACCCCTTAGTGCCCTTGGGCATCAATGTGGTCTGAAGGAGCAAGTGGAAGATGAGGCAGCCAGTCGAGTGGGATGAGCCCGCTGAGTGGAAGTTTCCAGTTGCAGTCCATCGATGGAGCAACTGAGGGAGAAGTTTGGTGGTTCGGAAATAATTCTTCTTCTTCTTCTTCTTCTTCTTCTTCTTCTTCTTCTTCTTCTTCTTCTTCTTCTTCTTCTTCTTCTTCTTCTTTTTCTTCTTCTTCTTCTTCGTCGTCTTCTTCTTCGTCTTCTTCTTCTTCTTCTTCTTCTTCTTCTTCTTCTTCTTCGTCTTATTATTATTATTATTATTATTATTATTATTATTATTATTATTATTATTATTTAATCTTTAGTGAGATTCACACCCTTTGAGACTGGTTAATAGCTCAGCAGCTCGAGTCCTAACCAAAGACCTAGGAACTGTTAAGGTATTGTCGGAGGATGTAAGCTGTTCCGAGTAAGGTGGTTTTTTGTAGAGTCAAAATGTTCAAGTCCGGTAAATTTAGAATTTCTAAATAGCGGGATTATTATTATTGTTGTTGTTGTTGTTGTTGTTTTAAAAGTAAAACAATGGACATTGCTCAATGTCTCTGGTTTCTAACATTTATGTCAAAATCAAGTTAATAAGTAATCTATTCCTTGCTCTATACATATTTATTCCTTGCTCTTTGCATATCTCCTACTTCATTATATAGTATTTTACTTCCTAAGCAACTATGCATGTATTTAATAAACCAATATTACATTCACAAGTTCAATATACTGTACATTGATATATTCCAGTTTAACTTCTATTTTAAACATTAACATCTCTTCTAATCAACTCCTTATTTGCTGCCAGAAACTTTTGGCTTTTGAGCACTCCCAACACATATGGTAACATGACCCTAGTTCCACCTCACATTTCTAACAAATTGGGGAGTATTTTTTTACTAATTCTTGCTAATCTTGTGGGTGGGAAGTGCCACCTGTAAAACATTTTATACAGGTGAAGTTCATGTCCTTCTAGTGTCAACAGTCTTCTATTTTTGAGGTGTTGCCAATCACTTACCCAAACCAGAGCTGCAGCTTGCCAATATTTTTCCCAATTTGGATGACCAAATCCTCCTCTTTCTTTTGCATCTTGTAATAATTTTAATTTAATTCTTGGCTTTTTGCCCTGCCATATAAATTTTGCTATAATTCTATTCAAATTTGTAAAGAAATCTTTTTTGAGCCAGATTGGTATATATTGAAATAAATATAAAATTTTGGGTAGCACGTTCATCTTAATCGTAGCAACCCTCCCCATAAAGGAGAGTTGCATCTTTCCCATCTTTCTAAATCAATTTTAATTTGCTCAATTAGTCTATCGTAATTTTCCTCTTTAAGCGTCACGCATCTTTTTTTTTCCCCCAACTTCTTTTTTTTTTATTGAAAAAGTTTTACAATTACATTTTCTCCCCAATTTCCCCCCAACCCTCCCCTCCCCCCCAGACTTCCACAAAATATAATCCAAATCAGAATCCCCTTTTTATAAAACTTGAACCCCTCCACCCCCTGTATATTTTACACATCTTCACAAAATTCTATTATTCTATCCCTATATAATACTTTCAGTTAAAAGCTATCTGATATTTCCTAGTTTGATATTTATTCTGCACATAATCTATCCACTTTTTCCACTCCCATACATAAGTCTCTTGTGAGCGATCTTTTAAATATGCTGAAATCTTCGCCATCTCTGCAAAACTGGCCATCTTCAAAGTCCATTCTTCAATAGTAGGCATAGCTTCATTTTTCTGATATTGACCTATCAGTAATCTCGCAGCTGTTATCATATACAATATCAGCTTTGTTTCACCCAATGTAAAACCCTTAACTATACCCAATAAAAACAATTGTGGAGAAAACTGAATTTTTTTCTTCAAAACATTCTGCATAACCCACCAAATTTTTATCCAAAAAGCCTTCACTTTCTTACAAGTCCACCACACATGATAATATGTGGCATCTAGGCAATCACATCTCCAGCATTTTGGTTGAACATTAGGGTACATGCACGACAATTTCTTAGGATCTAAATGCTATCTATAAAACATTTTATAAAAAATTTCCCTCAGATTCTGCGACTGTGTAAATTTAACATTCTGAACCCATATTTTTTCCCATGTTTCCAACATCACTGGTTCTGCAAAATTTTGTGCCCACTTTATCATGCAATCTTTAACCAATTCAGTTTCTGCATCCCTTTCTAACAAAACATTATATACCCTTTTAATATGCATTGGACCTTTCTCTTTTATATGTCTAACCAATTCCTCCTCATGCATCATTATACCAGTTTTTTGGTCCTCTTTCCATCTCAATTGGAGTTGATTATACTGTAACCAGGTTAAATTAATCCCTTCTTCCAACAGCGTTTCTAAAGTCTTCAGTTGCCATCTGCCCGCATCTGTAAAAAGAACTTCTTTATATAAACCCCCCCCCGAGTGACATTATATTTGTATTCCACATAATATGACCAAGATCCAGCCATAACGGTATTTTGTAATCCCATTTGAGTTGGTGCTTCTTCCAAACTCTCATCAAAGAGTTTCTAAGTATATGGCTTTTGAATACTTTATCCACTTTGTTGTCATAAAATAAGTAAGCATGCCAACCAAATTCAAGATCAAAACTTTCTATATTCAATATTCCAGTCTTTTTCCTTCCAAACCAATCACTTGCTTGCATCAGAGCTGCTGCTTCATAATATAATTGTAGGTTTGGAAGTTTAAGACCTCCCCTTTCTGGAACATCTTGCAAAATTTTCAGTTTAACTCTTGGCTTTTTTTCATTCCAGACAAACTTATTCATTCCTCTTTGCCATTCTCTCAATTGTTTATCACTTTTAAGCACCGGAATCATTTGGAACAAAAAAAAGAAATCTTGGCAAAACGTTCATCTTAAGTGCTGCTATTCTTCCAAGTAGAGACAGCTGCAGTTTTTTCCAGGTCTCCATATCTTTCTGTACCTCTCGCCACAACACCTCATAATTATTTTGAAACAGTTTCATATTTGATTCTGCAACCTGAACTCCTAGATATTTAACCTTTGGTACTATCTCAAAACCTGCCTTGCTTTCAAGTTCCTGTTTTCGATCTTGTGTCATATTTTTAACTATCATCTTAGTTTTTTTCTGGTTCAGTCTAAATCCTGATACTCTTCCGTATTGTTCTATAATGTCTTTCATCTGGATTATTGATTCCATCGGCTGTGTTAGGGTAACGACCAGATCATCTGCAAATGCCCTTATTCTGTATTCCTCTTGCCTTATCACTATTCCTTTCAAGATACTCGAGTCCCGTATTATGTTCAACAAGACTTCTAATGTTAAAATAAATAACAATGGGGATAACGGACAACCTTGTCTTGTTCCTTTTTCAATATTAAAGTCTGTTGTCAAACTTCCATTAATAATAATCTGGGCCTTTTGTTTTTGATAAATTGCTGAAACCGCCTGTATAAATTGATCCCCAAAGTCCATCTTTTTTAATGTCTTTAATAGAAAGTCCCAATCCACTCTATCAAAGGCCTTCTCCGCATCCAAGAAAACCAGCACTGCAGGGATCTGTTTATTCTTCTCAAGATATTCCAATAAATCTATAACTTGCCTTACATTGTCCTTCATGTATCTGCCTTCTATAAATCCCGCTTGATCACAATGAATCACCTCTTGAATAACTGGCATCAACCTGTTGGCTAGTATTTTTGCAAATATTTTATAGTCATTATTCAGAAAAGATATTGGTCTAAAATTCTCAGGTTTTTTAGGACCTACTTGCTCTTTTGGTATCAATGAAATATATGCTGTTTTCCATGATGGGGGTATTTTACCCCCTTGTTGTATACTACAAAATAGATCTTTAAGATGTTCAATCATTTCTGCTTGTAAAGTTTTATAGTACACCGGAGTTAAACCATCCGTCCCAGGAGCTTTAGCTGTTTTCAATTGTTTAATTGCGGCAATAATCTCCTCAACTGTTATAAGATGATTCATTCTCTCCTTTTGTTGACTAGTGATTTTTGTAACTCTTTTATTTTCTAGATATTTCTCTATAAGTCTGTATATCATCTTTGGCATATAATTTAGTATAATAATCTACAAAAACTTCTTTAATTAATTTTTGTTGAGAAATTTCCTTCCCTCCAGTATCAATATTATCAATGATCTGTGTACTCTGCCTCTTCCTTAGTGTGTAAGCCAACCATCTGCCCGGTTTGTTAGCGTTGCAGAATGTATTATGTTTTGCAAATTGTAGATTTGTTGCTGTTTGTTCCGCCATAAGCATTTGAAATTGATCTTTCAGAAGTTTTATAGCTCCTCGTATTCTTTCATCTGTTGGGTTTTTTATAAGTAACTGTTCTTTATTCTTTATTTCTGCTTCCATTTCAGATCTTTTCTTTTGTCGATTTAATTTGTGTTTAGAGTTCATATGGATGAGTACCCCTCTCATATATGCTTTACCCGCATCCCACACGATTTCAATAGTGGTACCCTTATTCAAGTTCATTTCAAAAAATTCTTTCATCTGCTTTTTAAGTTCTGTTATGTTCTTTTCATATCTAAACAAATTTTCATTTAATCTCCATGATCTTCTCTCACTCTTTCCCATCTCAATTTCTATCCATACCGGGCTATGGTCAGTTAAAGTCCTTGGAAAAATCTTTGTTCTTTTTGTTTTTACAAGTAGGTCAGCTGATAGTAAAATAAAATCAATCCTAGAAAAGGATCTGTGTCTGTCTGAAAAAAAAGTAAAATCCAATTCTTTTGGGTTATGTATTCTCCAAATATCTTTTAATTCCAAATCTTCTTTCATATAAAAAAAAAGTCTGTGGTAGTCTAATCCTTGACTTCGCCGAACTCTTTTTATCTATTTTAGAATCAATTACTCCATTCTAATCTCCCATAATTAAAATAGATCTATAGTCCCATTGCAATATTTTAGAATGCAAAGTTTTATAAAAATTGTCCTGTTGTTGATTAGGAGCATAAATTCCAATCACTAGAATTGGGCCACTTGCTGTGTGCAGTTCAATTGCTATAAACCTACTACATTCATCTGCTTCTATAATTTTAGCTGACAGTCTTTTATTTATATAAATAACCACACCATTCTTTTTTTCCAAATTTGAAGCTATAAAATGTGTTCCTAATCTTGAATTTATCAGATATTTTTGATCTTGTGTTCTAACATGAGTTTCTTGTAAACAAATTATATCATTGTTAAATTGTCTCAAGTAAGTAAATATTTTTTTCCTTTTCTGTGGTGAATTTAATCCATTCACATTCCAAGATAAAAACTTAATCGTCATGTACACTTTTTTGAAGCGACAAGCACATTTGCCGAAGATTTTCCTAGTCGGTAGTCTTCGGCTTTGCTCCCCCCATGGCTTCACATTCTTGTATATTACCTTTGACTCCTTTCTTATATTGCTGTGGCTTGGGCCTTTCCTGTTGTTGTTTTTCTTTGAGTTGCTTAGAAATTGCTCGAGTTATACGCTGATCTTTAGCTTCACACATCCAGGCTAGGTCTAAAGCCACTTCTCTTGTAGTCTTAGGTGGTTCAATCACAATTTTCGAAGGAAGATCTAGCTCATCCAGAAAACCTCCTGTAGCTCCCTGCATTTCCATTGCCTCTAGTTCCATCTGCTTAGGCTGCTCTTCCATCTCTTGCTGAAATTGCTTCTCCTTATCACTCTCCTTTATCTCCAACACAGAGGATGTACGTGGGAATGGTGAGCTCTCTTTCAAGACATTAGAATAGAATTCTTCCGCCTTCTCAACAGTATTTAATTGGTATCTTTCTCCCTTATACCTCAAGATTATACCAGTTGGAGCATCCCACCTAAATGGAATTTGTTGTTTTTTTAATTCATTCACTAGAAATCCAAAATCCTTTCTATCTTTTAACATCTTAGGTGGTAGCTCTTTATAAACTCCAATCTCCTTTCCCTCCACTTGCACAGCAGAGAGAAAAGACTTTTGCAAAATATCATTTCTCATTTTTCTATCTGTAAAGTATATCACCACATCTCTGGGCAATTGTCTTTGTCTGGCCACCCACAAATTCACTCTATACACTTTATCCATTTTGCAAAAAATCTCTTCAGGGCTAATCTTTAACAGCACAGCTAGAGCATCAGCACAAGTCTGTCTCAGGTCTTGTCTATCATTCTCTTTTATGCCTCTCAGCCTTATGGCAAATTCCATAGACCTGAACTGCATCATTGTGATCTCATTTTCAAGTCTCTGCATTTTATTGTCAGCATCAAAAATTTTATAGTCAGTCTCCTTCATTTTGACATCCATTTCTTATCAGTTTTAATAATTGCTTCTGACAATCCAGTCACCACTGTCATTAATTTTTTGGTCACCTTGTCATATTTCTCTTGCACCACCTCTTTAATTTCTTTAATCTCCTGCTTGATTTCCTGTTGTGACTTTTTAAACTTCTCATCCAAATTTTCATCTTGCCTCATCAAAGCCTGGGTAATGAAATCCTTTAAACTTTCAAGATCAATCTCTTTTTTCTGGCTCTGCTGGCTGGGAGGCTGCTGTTCAGGTTTATGTGTGGGGGATCCCCCCCCCCGCCGCCTTCACTTCCTGTTTAGTCTGCTTAGAAGCCATCCTGCCACGTAGTCTGGCTTTTCCAAAAAAGGAAATCCTTTTTCCCTTTCCTCCACCACAAAGTCCTCTAAAAAATTCCCCCAGGTTTAGTCAAATTAAAGGTGAAATTGAAGCAAAATCAGACTTGTTTTAAGAAAGATTCTCTTTTCCTCCACTTGTTACAGACAATGCTATTTTGTAACTTGTTGAAATAATTTTGCTAATCCACCCTCGCTTTCAGCTCTCGTTAATGCTGAAGCCGGGCGCCATTTTCAAGAAACTTTCACTCATTCACTCTTCTGTTTTAAAATTAATCACAGGGCTAGTAATACTTGCAGTTTCGTGGTTCAAGTTGTTGTTCCACCCCGTTTGTTTGAATTTGCTTTGTTTTCAGTAGAAAGGTTGATCCTGCCGCCTTGTACTACGCTGGGTAGACTCGTCCCACGCTGTCCGGAGTCTCGGCGAGCTGAAAGGGAGCCGCGCCTGTTTCCTCCCCAGAAGCAAAGGATAGCTATCTGGGGGCTCACAGGGGCTCTCCTGCTTCTCGCCGACTCTAATCCTCCAATCCTTCAGGATTCGGGAACTTCCGAGCCGCTTCTCTTGATCGAAGCGCTCTGACAGGCAGCGGGGCTGGCGGTCCGAAAAGGGGACCGTCTTTCAGCAACAGGAAGCAAACTGGAAGTCAAGCGTCACGCATCTTGATGTCAATTGAATCCCTAGATATCTAATTTTTTAAACTATCTGAATATCAATTTTTCCCTCTATATCTCTTTTTTTGCGCCTTCGTCATGTTTCATTTTTCCTTATTTATCTTTAAGCTGGCTACCTCCCCATATTCCTCCAGTACTTCCATTAGCTGTACGCCCAATTGCATTGGCTCTTCAATAATAAAGACGAGATCGTCTGCGAATGCTTGCAATTTAAAAATTTCATTTCTCATCTTCAAACCTTTAATTTGGATATCTTCTTGAATTACTCTATTCAATGCTTCTAACGATAAAATAAACAGCAGGGGCAATAGTTGACAGCCCTGTCTCATACCTTTCTGGATTTGGAAGTTTTGTTGTTTCCCCATTAATTACCACTCTTGCTCAGCACATCCTTATAAATTTTTCCCCAAATTCCATATACTTTGGTTGATTTAAAATGAATTCCCATTTAACATTATCAAATGCTTTCTGTGCATCAGCAAATATTAGTACCATCTGTTTTTTATTGTGAAGCTCATAGTATTCCATAATATCTAATATAATCCTTATTTCTTATATATTTCTTATATATCTTATATATATTTCTTATATATCATCTGGGCAGAAAGCCATTTTGATCAGAGTGAATAAAATTTTCTAAGAATTTATTTAATCTTTCGGCCATAATTGTCATGAAAATTTTGTAGTCCGAATTCAATAAAGATATCGGTCTATAATTTTTTATATATGTCAGGTCAGAATTTTCCTTTGGGATCAGAGTAATTGTCACTTCTTTTCATTTCTAATGATGTTACCTCTTTATTTAATATTTCCTTACTTTCTTCCGGGACTTTGAGCAATCCCATTTTCTGAAAATATTGCCAAATCTTTTTTTTTTTTTAAATACTTTATTGAATTTTCTAATTTTTAAAAAGACAATGTACAATCACAATCTTGATCCGAGGTGCAATGTTTACGCATTTCATAGATCAAACATTAAATGAATTCTATCCATAGTTATACAATATGCAGTTCTATACAATTCTCTACATTTCTATACAATTAAGTCCATTTCGAGTGTCTAACAGATCGTAGCCTATTATCATATTTTTATCCTATTCTTTAACCAATTATACCAAATTCCCCATACTTCGTGGTACTTAAAGTTCTCTTCGTTTTTTAGCTTGCTCGTCAATTTGGCCATCTCTGCGCACTCTAGAATTTTATTTATTAATGTTTCTTCAGAGGGGGTAGAGTTGGATTTCCAGAGTTTCGCAAAGGCTAATCTAGCCGCAGTAATAATTTGAATTGCCAGTTGGGTTTTATTGTTGTCGAGACCATCTCCAATCATACCTAAGAGGAAGGATTCCGGGGCCAGGGCTATCTCTTGTCCCATTATTTCCGAGAGCCAGAGTCGGATCTTTAACCAAAACTTTTTGGTCTCAGGGCAAGTCCACCACAGATGATAAAAGGTGCCGACCGTCTTTCCACATTTCCAACATAAAGCAGAGGAATTTGGAAATATTTTGGCCAGCCTGTCCGGGGCTAGGTACCACCTATGCAACATTTTGTAGTGATTTTCCCTGAATGTTACGGATTTCGTTATTTTGAGATTTCTGTTCCAAGCTATCTCCCAATCATTGAAATTAAGGCCATATCCTAAATTTTTCTCCCAAATGCTTAGCTGATTTTTAGCTATCTTCTCGGCTCTATCCTCATCTAATATAAAGTTATAGATTTTCGATAGCATTTTCTTATCTGGTCCCCAAATAATTTTGTCAAAATATCCATATTTCATTTCAATACCACATTTATCTCTATCTTCTTGAAATCTAGACTTAATCTGAAGATATTTCCACCAATCCAGAATAAACCCCTGGTCCCTCAGTACTTCCAAGGGTTTGAGCTTCCCTTCTTCATCCAAGATATCCTTATATGTGCCCATTTTATAGTTCCCTCTTCTATTTGGGGCCACTAGAGCATCCATAATCGACAACCAGCTAGGAACCTTGGTATATATCTTCTGTCTAATTTCCAGCCACGTACGGATCAATGTCTCTCTAATTTTATGTTTATAGAAATGAGTTTTCTTCCTATCCTTTATGTCCCAGAGGTAAGCGTGCCATCCTTCAAGGAGATCGTGTCCTTCTAGTGTCAAAATTCTACCTTCTTGTAATTTGATCCACTCCTTTATCCAAATTATTTTTGCCGCCTTTTGATATAACTCCCAGTCAGGGAGCCCGAACCCTCCCAAATTTCTTTTCCCTTGAAGTGTCTTGAGAGAAATCCTCGATTTCTTACCCTCCCACAAAAAATTCCTGATATGTTTATTCAGATCCGAAAAAATTTTTTTGTCTAGTGATATCGGTATATTTTGAAATAGAAATAGAAATTTCGGTAAAATATTCATTTTGATCGCCGCAATTTTACCAGTCAGGGACAATTTAAGCCTCCTCCACCTATCAAGGTCTTGATTAGTTTTCTGCAATAAAGGGATATAGTTATCATCTTTTAATGAAGAGAGTCTCGCCGTAATCCATATTCCCAGATATTTTATCTTCTTAACTACCTGGAGGCCTAATATATCTTCTAATTCTTTCGTTTGTAGGTTTGTCATATTTTTCACAATTATTTTGGTTTTGTTCTTATTAAGTTTAAGGCCCACGACTTCTCCATAATTCTGAACTTCCTGCATTAATTTTGAGCCGGTATCTAATGGGTCTTCTATTATGAATCAACGTCGTCCGCAAAAGCCTGTGTTTTAAATATTTCCTTCCTAATCTTCAAGCCTTTGATACTTTCATTAGTTCTAATCCTTCTGAGTAAGACCTCTAATGCTAGAATGTAAAGTAAGGGGGATAGGGGACATCCCTGCCTGACTCCTCTTTGGATCTGAAATGTCTGGGTTCTGCCTCCGTTAACTAATATATTTGCCCTCTGATTTTGGTAAATATTCTCTATCATCCTCCTAAAGTTAGTCCCGAATCCCATTAGATCTATTTGGTTTATCTTTTTTTTTTTTTTTTTTTTTTTATTGCAAAAGTTTTACAATTACATTTTCACCCCTTTTTTCACCCCCCCACCTCCCTCCCCAAACTTCCCATCCTCCCTAACCCTCCCTGACCCTCCCCCCCCCCGGACTTCCCTATTACATACTCATAACTAATAACACTAATATATAAGCCTGAACCCATCCCTCCCCCTATATAATTTTTCCTCTTTGTCTCTTTACATTAAAATATTTCTAATACATTATTTTCAAATAAAAGCTATTTGATACTTTCTAGTTTGGTATTTGTTCTGAACATATTCTATCCACCTTTTCCATTCCCATTCATAAGTCTCTTGTGAACAATCCTTTAAATACGCTGAAATCTTCGCCATCTCTGCAAAACTAGCCATCTTCAAAGTCCATTCCTCGATAGTAGGCAAAGCTTCATTCTTCCAATATTTACCTATCAACAATCTTGCTGCTGTTATCATATACAATATTAGTTTTATTTCACCCCGTGTAAAACCCTTAACTATACCCAATAAAAACAATTGTGGAGAAAATTGAATTTTTTTCTTCAAAACATTCTGCATGACCCACCAAATTTTTATCCAAAAAGCCTTAACTTTCCTACAGGTCCACCAAACATGATAATACGTAGCATCCAAACATTCGCATCTCCAACATTTTGGCTGAACATTAGGGTACATACATGACAACTTTTTGGGATCTAGATGCCATCTATAAAACATTTTGTAGAAATTTTCCCTCAGGTTCTGGGACTGTGTAAATTTAACATTCTGAACCCAAATATTTTCCCATGTTTCCAACATCACTGGTTCTTCAAAATTTTGTGCCCACTTAATCATACAATCTTTAACTAATTCAGTTTCTGAATCCCTTTCTAGCAAAACATTATAAAGCCTTTTAATATGCATTGGACCTTTCTCTCTTATATGTCTAACCAATTCTTCCTCATGCAACATAATACCAGTTTTTTGGTCCTCTTTCCATCTCAATTGTAATTGATTATATTGTAACCAATTTAAATTAATTCCTTCGTCCAACAGTATCTGTAATGTCTTCAGCTGCCATCTGCCCGCATCTGTAAAAAGAACCTCTTTGTATAAAAACCCCCCGAGTGACATTATATTTGTATTCCACAAAGTATGACCAAGATCCAGCCATAACGGTATTTTATAATCCCATTTGAGTCGGTGCTTCTTCCAAACTCTCATCAAAGATTCTCTAAGTATATGACTTTTAAATACTTTATCTGCTTTGTCGTCGTAAAATAAATAAGCATGCCATCCAAATTCAAGATCAAAACTTTCTGCATTCAATATTCCAGCCTTCTTATTTCCAAACCAATCGCTTGTTAAAGTTAAAGCTGCTGCATCATAATATAACTGTAGGTTTGGGAGTTTAAGACCTCCTCTTTCTGGAACATCTTGCATAATTTTCAATTTCACTCTCGGCTTTTTCTCGTTCCAGACAAACTTGTTCACGCCAGACTGCCAGACTTTCAGTTGTTTATCATTTTTAAGCACCGGAATCATTTGAAACAAAAACAGAAATCTTGGCAAAATATTCATCTTAACTGCTGCTATTCTTCCAAGTAAAGACAGTTGCAGCTTTTTCCAAGTCTCCATGTCTTTCTGAACCTCTCGCCACAACACCTCGTAATTATTTTGAAACAATTTCATATTTGATTCTGCAACCTGAACTCCAAGATATTTTACCTTAGGTACAATTTCAAAACCTGCCCTCCTTTCAAGCTCATGTTTACGATCTTGTGTCATATTCTTAACTATCATTTTAGTCTTTTTTGAATTCAGTCTAAAACCTGAAACTCTACCATAGTCTTGTATAATGTCGTTCATCAGGATTGTTGATTCCATTGGTTGTGATAGGGTAACAACCAGATCATCTGCAAATGCCTTTATTCTATAATCCTCTTGCCTTATCACTATGCCTTTCAGAATTTTTGAGTCCCGTATTGTATTTAGCAAGACCTCCAATGTTAAAATAAATAAAAGTGGGGACAACGGACATCCCTGTCTTGTTCCTTTTTCAATTTTAAACTCTGTCGTCAAACTTCCATTAATAATAATCTGTGCTTTTTGCTCTTGATAAATTGCTGAGATCGCCTGTATAAATTGGTCCCCAAAGCCCATCTTTTTTAAAGTCTTTAGTAGAAAATTCCAATCCACTCTATCAAAGGCCTTCTCCGCATCCAAAAAAACCAGCACTGCAGAAATCTGTTTATTCTTATCAAGATATTCCAATAAGTCTATTACTTGCCTTACATTGTCCTTCATGTATCTGCCCTCAATAAATCCCGCTTGGTCCTCATGAATCACTTTTTGGATTACTGGCATCAACCTGTTGGCTAATACCTTCGCATAAATTTTATAGTCTGTGTTCAAAAGAGATATTGGTCTGTAGTTCTCTGGTTTTTTAGGACCAACTTGTTCCTTTGGTATCAAAGATATATAAGCAGTTGTCCAAGATGGGGGTATTCTACCCCCTTGTTGAATATTGCAAAATAAATCTCTAAGTTGTCCCACCATTTCAGCTTGTAAAGTTTTGTAATACACTGCAGTCAAACCATCCGTGCCAGGAGCTTTGGCTGTTTTTAGCTGCTTAATTGCTACTATTATCTCCTCCTCTGTTATAGGATAATTCATTCTTTCCTTTTGTTGATCAGTAATTTTTGTAACTCTCTTATCCTTTAAATATTTTTCTATAAGTCCATTCTGCACCTCTTCTTTGGCATATAATTTAGTATAATAATCCACAAAAGCTTCTTTAATTAATTTTTGTTGAAAAATTTCTTTCCCTCCAATGTCAATACTATCAATAGTCCGTATACTTTGTTTTTTCCTCAGTGTGTAAGCCAACCATCTGCCCGGTTTGTTAGCGTTGCAAAATGTATTATGCTTCGCGTATTGTAAACTTGTTGCAACTTGTTCCGCCATAAGCATTTGAAATTGGTCTTTCAAAAGTTTTATAGCGCTTCGTATTCTTTCATCTGTTGGGTTTTTAATAAGTAACTGTTCTTTATTCTTTATTTCCATTTCCAACTCAGATCTTTTCTTTTGTCGGAACAGTCTATGTTTAGAATTCATGTAGATAAGTACCCCTCTCATATAAGCTTTACTTGCGTCCCAAACAATTTCAATTGGAGTACCTTTATTCAAATTTATTTCAAAAAATTCTTTCAAATGCTTTTTAAGTTCTATTGTATTTTTTTCATATCTAAACAAGTTCTCATTTAATCTCCAAGAACGTCTCTCAACCTTATCCATCTCGATTTCTATCCATACAGGGCTATGGTCAGTCAAAGTTCTTGGAAAAATCTTTGTTCTTTTTGTCTTAACAAGTAGATCATTTGACAACAGGATAAAATCAATCCTAGAAAAGGATCTATGTCTATCGGAAAAGAAAGTGTAATCCAATTCATTTGGATTATGTATTCTCCAAACATCTTTTAGTTCCATATCTTCTTTCATATCAAAAAAGGTCTGCGGTAGTCTAATTCTAGACTTTGCCAAGCTCTTTTTGTCTAATTTAGAATCAATTACTCCATTCCAATCTCCCATAAGTAAAATAGATCTATAATCCCATTGCAATATTTTAGTATGTAACATCTTGTAAAAATAATCCTGTTGTTGGTTGGGAGCATAAATTCCAATCAAAAGAATTTGACCATTTGCTGTGAGCAATTCAATTGCTACAAACCTACCATCTTGATCTACTTCTATAACTTTTGCTGTTAATTTTTTATTTACATAAATAACCACACCATTCTTTTTCTGCGAAGTTGAAGATATATAATGTGCTCCTAATTTTGAATTTATCAAATATTTTTGATCTTGAGTTGTAATATGCGTTTCTTGTAAACATATTATATCATTATTAAATTGTTTCAAATATGTAAATAATTTCTTCCTTTTCTGTGCTGAATTCAACCCGTTAACATTCCAAGATAGACACTTAAGGGTCATCAGCCTGTTTCTGGAGCGCAGAGCAAAATATTTGAAGTTCATCCAAGAGCTTCGATCTTGCTCCTCCCATAGCTCCACTCTCTTGTGGGGTACTCTTAGCTGCCTTCTTGTCTTGTCTTTCCTGTTGTTGTTGTTGCTTTTGTTTAAGTAACTTGGATTGAGCTCTAGTTATACGTTGATCTTTAACTTCAGTCAACTGAATCAAATCCAAAATTGGAGAAGAATCCAACAAGGGCTCACTCAGAAAACCTCCTTCTGCACCTTGCACTTCTAATTCCTGCTTAGACTGTTCTTCCAATTGCCTCTCTTCACTCTCCTTAATCTCCAAAACTGTAGATGTACGTGGAGATGGTGTTCTTTCCTTAAGAATAGTACTATAAAAATGTTGTGCCTTCTCCACGGTGTTCAACCGATATCCTTCTCCCTTATATCTAAAAATTATCCCAGCTGGTGCATCCCACCGGAAGGGTATCTGTAAATCTTTCAATTCCTTAACAAGAAAACCAAATTCTTTTCTAGCTTTCAGCATTTTAGGAGGTAATTCTTTAAAAATTACAAGTCGTGAGCCCCCCACTTGTACAGAGGTGTGAAAAGATTTTTGGAGGATTTCATTTCTAATTTCTCTCTCAGTAAAGTATATGACCACATCTCTAGGCAATTGTCTTTGTCTGGCCACCCAAGAGTTCACTCTGTAAATTTTATCTATTTTATGAAATACCAAATCAGGATTAACTTGTAAAATCTTAGCCAGGGCTTCAGAGCAAACTTGTCTCAAATCCTGTCTCTCCTCCTCTCGAATTCCCCGAAGCCGTATGGCAAATTCCATCGCCCGGAATTGTATCATGACAATCTCATCTTCAATTTTCTGCATTTTATTGTCTACTTCATCAATTTTATAGTCATTATCTTTCATCCTAACATTAACTTCTGATTTGAGTTCTTCAACTTTAAAATCAACTTTCCCAATAAAATTTGCCAGGCCAGACGCCACTTCTGATATTTTTTTGGTCACCATATTTTGATTCTGTTTCACCATGTCTTTAACTTCATTAATTTCCTGCAAAAATTCCTCATGTGATTTTTGAAGTTTATAATCTATTTCCTGTTGAGATTCTTGAAATTTGTCATCCAAAGTTTTAGAAATAAATTCTTTTAAATCTCCCACATCAAGTTCTTTTTTCTGAGTTTGTAGCTGTTGAGCAGGGGGAAGTTGCGTTTGATGTTTGTGTGTGGGGGATCCCCCCCCTAATGCCTTCCCTTCCTGCTTCTTTGAAGCCATCGTGCCACGTAAGCTAGTTTTTCTGAAGAGGGAAGTTCTTTTTCCTTTCCCTCTTCCACAGAAACTTCTAAAAAAGTCCCCCAGATTTAATCAAGTAAAACTGAAGTAAAGCAAAGTCAAATTTTAGCAAAAAAATTTTTTTTCTTTAGGTAGAACAACTTTGTAGCAACTTTTCAACTTTGTAGCAAAGCAGGGAGGCTTCACAAATCCACTTTCACTAGCTCGTTAACTCAAATGCTAGACGCCATATTTTTTCAAATCACTTTCACTCGCTCACTTTCTCTTTGATTTAAAAAGTCAATAAAGCACTAATACTTGCAATTTTCAGGTTTCTGGATTCAAGTTGATATTTCCGCTATTTGTTAGAATTGATTCCTCTCACTTTAAAAGTTTGCTGCTATCGGCTTGTTCTGCTGAAGGCAGAATCGTCCCACGCCGCCCGGAGTCTCCGCAGGTTGGGAGGGAGCCGCTCCTGTTTTCACCCCCAGAAGCAATTCCCTGGGGGGGTTACAGGGGCTCAACCTGTACCCTGCTGTCTCTGCTCCTGCAATCTTCAAGATTTCGGAGTTTTCGAGCCGCTCCTCGTTCGCGGGGCGGCTCTACAGGCGGCGGGGCTGGCGGTCTTTAAAAAATCACCGCCGTCGCCGAAGCTCGCAAACCGGAAGTCCAGATCTATTTGGTTTATCATGAAGGTCCAATTCAGATTGTCGAATGCCTTTTGGGCATCGACAAACATTAAAGCCATCTGTTTTCCAGGGTGTTGTTCATAATATTCAATGGTGTTTAGGACTGTTCTCAAATTGTCTCTAATCTGTCTCCCTGGGAGAAAACCATTTTGATCCTTATGTATCCATCGGTTTAAAATTTTCTTGAGTCTCTCCGCTATTATAGTCATAAATAATTTGTAATCTGCGTTAAGCAGTGAGATAGGTCTATAGTTGGAGATCTGCTTCGGGTCGGCACCTTCTTTCAGAATGATCGTCAGGTACGCTTCCCTCCAGGAGTCTGGGATTGTTATGCCAGCAATAACATCATTTAGAATTTCTAACAATTCCAATTTCAGAGCATCATCAAATTTTTAATATAATTCTCCGGGGAGACCATCAGGGCCTGGGGTTTTGTTCTTCTTTATTTTGGATAAGGCGGTTCTTAACTCCCCTATGGTGATCTTTTCATTTAACATTTCCTTTTCTTCTTCTGGAATTTGAGGAAGGTTGGCTTCCAACAAATACTGTTCTACCTTGTTTAACTCAATTCCTTCATTTTTGTAAAGACATTCATAAAATTTTCTTATGCTTTCTAATTTGTCTTCTTCCTTCGTCAACAGGATGCCCTGTGGATCTTCTAAAGCTAGTATTTGGTTTTTTTCCTTCTCTTTTTTTAATTTATATGCCAGCCATCTCCCCGACTTGTTAGCGTTCTCGAAACAATAGTGCTTAGATCTTCTTATTTTTTGAGCTACCTCCTCCTGGTCCAATAGGTTCAGTCTATGTCTCATCATCAACCACTGTTGTTTCGTCGCCTCATCTCCCGGTCGTTGCTGTAATTCAGCCTCAGTTTGTAATAATTTTTGAGTAAGTTCTTCTCTACTCTTTCTTTTTTCCTTATTTTTAAAGGCAGTATATGAGATGGCTACTCCTCTGACATAGGCCTTCATAGTGTCCCACACAATTTCTTTGGCTGTCCCTCGATTTCCATTTTCTAAGAAGAAACGTTTGATTTCTTCGTTCAATTTGAGTGTGAACTCTTTTTCATTTAGGAGATTGGTCCTTAAGCTCCATCTCTGTTGTATTTTCTTCATACCATGGGACCAACTGATTTCAAGGAGCTTATGATCTGCCCAAGTATTGATGCCCATGTTAACTTTCTTAATTTCTAATGCCAATTTTCTAGTAACCCAAACCATATCAATTCTGGACCAGGAGTTCTGTGGGATGGAGTAAAATGTATATTGTCTGTCCTGGGGGTGTAAGGTACGCCACATGTCAATTAAATTTATCTCATCCACCAAATCAAAAAAAAACTTTGGTAAGGGAGATCTTTTATTCTTTTTGGTTATATCGCACTTATAATCCAGCTTTGGATCTATAATTCCATTAAAATCCCCTAGCATACATATTTCAAGATGTGCCCAATTTGCCAACTGTTCCTGCAGTTTCCTATAGAATTTCCCTTGTTTTTTATTCGGTGCATAAACCCCTACTAATAGCAGTCTAGAGTTACCTCTCATTATTTCAACTATGAGTATTCTCCCTTTTTCATCTTTATATTTACATTCTGCCATTATTCCTTTCTTAACATAGATAGCAACCCCCCTTTTCCTTTTCTCAGCTAGTGAGGAAAATACTTTACCAAATTTACAGTAATTTAAATATTCAGCTTCATCTTTTTTTATATGGACCTCTTGGATGCAGATAATATCGGGATTTTGTTTCACCAATTTCGACAATATTATCCTTCTTTTTTTGTAATAGTTTAATCCATTCACATTTACCGATATGATCTTAGTATCGTTCATTCCTGAAATTAGTTTCTAGTCTCTTGTTCTTATTTACCCTTTAAAGTTACTGCTCTCACTGGTCTTGATTTTTTCCCTCTTTCCTCAGTATCCTCCTTTTTCTTCTCTTCTATGTCTTCCCTAGTAATTTGCTCTTGGGATATCTCTTCTTCCGTATTTACCGTATATTGCCAAATCTTATCTTCCCCATCTCTTCTTTGTCTTCATATATTTTTAAAAAAAACTCATAAACTACCATTTTCTTCTCTTCGTTTTGGTACATTAATTCTCCCTCATCATTGTGTAGTTTGCTAATCCATCTTGTATCCCTCTGTTTCTGCAATCTATATGCTAGCCACCGTCCTGGCTTATTCACATTCTCAATTTTTTTTGTTGAATTCCTTTTATTTGCTGGGCCAACCCCTCCTTCTCAATAATATTTAGTTTATGTTTAATTTCTCCTAATTGCCATTTTAGCTCTTGTTTTTGTGGCTCTCTCTGCAGTCCCTTCTCAACTCTACTCAATTCTCTTCCTAGACTTTTTTGTCTTTGTTTCTTTTGTTTACATTCCTTGGCCATATACTCTATCGCAACTCCTCTCATAAAGGCTTTTGCAGTATCCCAAAGATTTTGGTTGTTTGTATCTTCTTTTTTGTTGTCTTGGAAGAATAAGCCCATTTGTTGAGAAAGTTGAGAAATTAGAAGAACAATTGGCACCAACTGAAAAGTCAATTATCCTGTTGGAGATAGAGCATTTTACTTAAGATTCTAAAATATAGAGGAAGAAAAAGGAGAAAATTTACCTGAGCTGATTGCTGAGATACTGTCAGAAATTTTGGAACAATCCAAGGAAAAGATTTTAAATGAGATTGATGAAGCTTTCAGAGTATACACAAGATATGTGAATCAAGTTCTAATAATACCCATGCCATGTCAATCCTGGACCATGTATTATGTCTGCCCGAATAGAAAGTGTATTGTTTCTCTTTCCCATTCCTTTCTCACCAACTATCTTTGATACCTAGCTCCTCAACCATTTGAAAAATCGTGATGAGCAGTATCCTTCTAGTGCAGTGGTTCTCAATCTTCCTAATGCCGCGACCCATTAATACAGTTCCTCATGTTGTGGTGACCCCCAACCAGGGGTGGGTTCTAAAATTTTTTACTATCGGTTCTGTGGGTGTGGCTTATTTTGTGGGCGTGGCTTGGAGGTCATGTGACTGGGTGGGTGTGTCCAGCTGGCCATGTGACCAGGTGGCCATGGCTATGTGTATAGGGACTACTCAGAGGGCTGAAAAAAGTCATTTCTGACAGATCCTCACACTTTTGACTGGTCCTCACACTTATGACCATCCTCACATTTATGCCTGTGCAGCATTCTTAACAACCATGTCACTCATTTCACAACTGCTTCTCTTCACCATGGTGATAAGATAGAGCAAAAAACGTAAAATGTGAGGACAGTCGTAAATTCGAAGACTGGTCAAAAGTGCGAGGACCAGTCAAAAATAACTTTTTCAGCCCTCTGAGTAGTCCATGTGCACAAAAGGACTACCCATAGGGCTGAAAAAAGTGATTTCTGGCAGGTCCTAGCACTTTTGACCGGTCATCATTTATGCCATCATTTATCTTATCGTCCCATTCGGAGAGACCCCCCTGCCTCTCAGGAAGCATCAGGCCCAGGCAAAGAAAGTTGCCAAGGTTGGAGAAACCTCCAAAGGTCCCTTCCAACTCTGTAATTCTGGTATTGACAAGCAAGCACAGTTAAGCTACTTAAATCCTCCAGAGCAGGGATCCCCAACCTTTTGGGCCTCAGGGACCACCAAGTTCATAATTTTAAATTTCGCAGACCACTAATACAAATCCAGTGCACCACTTGCTGAAGCACCAGGACTCCCAGTGACGGGATAGGGTCCTTCCGGCACTCTCCCCTCGTCTTTCTCTCTCTCTCTCCCCTCTCTCATTCTTTCCCTCCCCCCTCTTTCTCCCTCTCTCCCCCACTCTCTCTCTCTCATTCTCTTTCTCTCTCCCCCCTTCTCTCTCTCCCCCACTCTTTCTCTCGCTCTCTCCCCCTCTTTCTCTCATTCTCTTTCTCTCTTCCCCCCCCTTTCTCTTTCCGTCTCTCTCCCCCACTCTCCCCCATTTTCTCTCTTTCATTCTCTTGCAGGGGGCCGATTTGGTGTCTGCAATGGAGAGCAAAATCCAGCTTCTTCTCTCTGCTGTAAGTGCAGCATCAGGATTCCGCCTTGGTATATTTGCGGCGCAAGGCAGCCCTGGTTTCCTGCTGACTTGGAGCGGTAATAGCGTCTGGTTCGGGAAGCAGCTGGATTTTGCTCTCCATTGCTCTCTCGGCCCCCTGCAAGCTCTCATCTCTCGAGAAGCCCAACCAAAGTTTCCCGCACCACTTCAGGGAGCGCTCCTCGAGTGACGAGAGCTTGCAGGGGGCTGAGAGAGCAATGGAGAGCAAAATCCGGCGGATCCCCAAACCAGACGCTGTTTACCGCTCCGAGTCCCAAGCGGCAAGAGAGGAGGGCTGCCTTGTGCTGCAAATATACCAAGGTGGAATCCTGATGCCGTACTTACAGCGGAGAGAAGAAGCCGGATTTTGCTCTCCATTGCAGACACCAGATCGTATTGCACCACCTGCAAAAATGCAAAAATTTCCAAATGTAGCCCTGCCCTCTAACAGCCCTCCTGATGTTCAACTGTTGTCTCTCAAGGAGGATACTTACTTGGCCATCTTCATGCTTGAAAGGATTCTACAGTGTAACAGCAGATGTCTCCCACCTTGGCAGCTTTAAGACTTGTGGACTTCAACTCCCAGAATTCTCCACAATTCCCCAGAATGGGCTAGGCGGGAGTTGAAGTCCACAGTTGTAAAAGAGCCACAATTGCCCAGCCCTGGGCTAGGGTAGGCTGATGCCACGCGGGTGGGAGGGGGGCAAGGCAAGGGGTAGATGAGCCAGCAATTTAATAAACGGTTCGGTGTGCTGCGAGGCCAATAAATTGCAAAAAAACACCGAACCGTTTGTTAAATTACTAGCTCGCCCACCCCTCGCCCCGCCCCACCCCCACTATTTATTGGCAAGTGGCGGGGCGAGCCAGCAATTTAACAAACGGTTCGGCCAAACCACCTAGAACCGGCAGAATCCCACCACTGGTTTGTTTCCCTCTAGCCATCAGCTGGGACTCAGGAGGCAGCAATAGATTGGGAGTGGGCGGGGTAAGCGACCGGCGACCGGCGATCCAACAGAGGCAGAGGGTGAGGGTGAGTGAAGGCGTGGGGGGGGGCGAGAGAGAGCTTTGGCGACCCCTGTGAAATGGCCGTTCAACCCCCAAAGGGGTCGCGACCCCCAGGTTGAGAACCGCTGCTTTAGCAGATCCTGCACTGAGTAAGGGAATTGGCTACGATTACCTGGGATATCATCTCCATATTCGATTTTATTAAGTTTCTAAGGATACAAAATAACTGATTTGTATATTCAAGCTGAATTTCCATGTTGTTACTGAATTTTATTAAACCACCTATTCCTTCAAAATATACGCAACTGCCTCAAGGTTATACAGTAACATTTTTTTAGAAGACAAATTGTTTGATCATCTCACTAGAAGAATGGCTAGGTGTAGGGATATGCTTTCACATCTAGATTAATTTTGTATCTTAAAAGTAAAACTCACATATACAATTCAAACTTTCCTTGACTATAACTTAATACCTGGATTTGTTTCACATTAAAAAATTGGATTTCTCAATAAATAGAGTCTAAATTTCAATTTTACAATTGATTTTTATCCAAATCAGAGCAAATTCTTAGTAACATGGATTAAATTCTTATTGGACCTTATTTGATGATTTATACTGATGCGTATGGTTCTTGCTATTCATGGTTATCTTAGAGCTTAATAGCAATTTTAAATTGTTTAAAAATTGTTTAAAAGTATAATATATTCAGTTTGTCATAATGAATTGGTAATAGAGAACTATAATCTCTGCAAACCTTTAATCCCTGATTTATCCATTGATACTTTATTTACCTTCAGTTTCTTTTTTATGTCTGATTATATATATCTGCTTTAAAATATCTAATTTAAAAAGTAATTTGGGGCTGCAGGAAGCTCCAGTTCACTCCATCTTAAATATACTATATAAGTAACAGCGAAGATCATTTCTTTTTAATACTGTGTAGAAAGTTAGCACCCACCATTCTCCTAGAATTATGAAATATTCTAGGAAATATTAAAAAGGCAGAATACCCCCACCTTTGTTAATAGCCCCAGAAAGACTGGTGCCAATCTATCTACAAGACAAAAGACTGGGCCAGTTTATTTACAAAACAAAAGACCTTCACCCTCAGGACATAATAGGATTAGCCCTCTACCCATCAAGCAACAGAACTGACCACATGGCACCTGGAGAGATTTTATCACCCAGCAAGGTTCAACCAAGCCTGGGACTCAAGACAACCTACAACCTACCTGCATGGCCCCATGGGAGTCTGACAACCAATCAGAATACATTTCTTTCAGAGAAACAGGAAGCAAGTTCAAAGCCCAAGAGAGGGTATAAATCTCTCTCTCTCTCTCTCTCACCCATGTGCTTGATTGGCGAGGACCTCAAACCATGTGGTCCTGTCCACCATTAAACCATGTTTCCAAATAACCTCCATGTTTTCCGGTGTCTTTCTTCCCACTTGGAACTGAACCCAGATGGACATTTCTTCCAACAACTGTCATTGCCCAATTACTTAATAGACTTTAGATACAATGTGTAGAAACCGAGCCTAAAATAATGGATAAGGCTCTAAGCAAGATTTTCCAGAGTACTGCTCCTGCAGTCCATAGCTGGGTTTCTTCATCATCACTTCCTTTTGACTGGGTGATATTTCAAACATATATCTCTCTTCGTCCTGTGGCCACGCCCCCTGCTCCCATAATGCACCAGTCTTTTTACTCAGTCACTGAAGACTGGTGTGTTTTTTTCTCTCTTCGTGCATAGCCTTGTGCTTTTCTTAGTTCCTTTGGCGTTTTAGGCTTTTCTTTATTTTTGTTAGTGTTTTTTATCGGTGAGAGCCTGTTTAAAGGGAGCTGCAGGGAGGAAGAACCGGCGCTGGGGCTCCAGTCTGTTCTCCCCGGGATTTTCTGACGGCCGTCAGATCGCAGCTGGGGTTTCCGACCCTTCGGGGCGGTCCCCGATTCCATTTCTAGCCGCCTGTGTGAGCGTGGGGATTGCGGTTAGTTATATCCACCCCCCCACACCTCTATTTTGCATTTTATTTTTTTCGGCTCTCGTAGGGGCGGCTCCGGAGCCCTGCATGGTTTGCCCTGCAGGCTCTGATGTACTATCGGCACTAGTGTGTGGAGGCTAAAAATAGCCGGTTTGGCTGCCTCCCTTCCCGGCCGCTTTTCCCGCGCTGAGAGGACGCCTCGTTTATCGATCTTCGGACTCCAGCTGTGTCCTGAGCCCCGCCGGTGGTGAGCAAGTTGGGCATCCGTCCTCCGGGCGGTGCCCTCAGTGTATTGGAGCCGGGATTGAGTGGCGGGCGCTATCGTGGTGGACTTAATTGGTCTGTGAAGATCAATCTATGTCAGGTGTTGCTGTTCTCTGCCGC
Organism: Pituophis catenifer annectens; assembly: GCF_029215685.1. Taxonomy (NCBI): domain Eukaryota; kingdom Metazoa; phylum Chordata; class Lepidosauria; order Squamata; family Colubridae; genus Pituophis; species Pituophis catenifer. The sequence continues at coordinate 171,187,262 of NW_027256881.1, forward strand.
CTGTGCTCAGCGAGCGCCATTTTGGGGCTGCCGTTTGTTCCGGCGGCCATTTTCTTTCGATCACCCGGCTAGTCGCCTTCGACTCCCCCTGCGGCTGACTTTTGATTGCCTTCTCGAGGGATTTTACCTACGGAACCCTCCTTTTGATTCACTGCCTCTGCCTTGCTTGCTGTCCCTGTTGTGTTGGGACCAAAGGGCTTGACTTGTCCTTTCCTGAGGAAGTTCTTGAACTTACTCCTGGGGGGTTTCCTTGGTGCTTCCACCTGCGCTCCCTTATTGCCTATAGCACACACCCCCCCCTGCCATTCAGGTGACTGGTGACTCTTGTATATAGTTCCTGCTGTTTTTTAAAAAAGAAAAAAAACGAAATTGATTATTATTGTATATAGACTTACCTTTATGGCATGGCGGATGCCTACCTGTCCTCTGACTCGGAGCGGGAGCCCAGTCCACCTAGGGCCCCGTCCAAGCACAAACCTAAATCGCGGGGGAGGTCTACTTCCACATCTGCTGAATCTCGCCAGCACAGACCTTCGTCAGCAGCAGAAAAGGACGCCCTGCGTCGCCATAGAGCACTCGAGAGGCAGTGTGATAGGGCAAGGCAGGCCACGTTTGCTTCTGTCTTCGCCACTGATCAACAGTCGCTTCAGCATGGTCACACTTTGGTTCCTGAAGCCACAACTACTCTCGGGATGAACCCTGCCCCAGACCGTGCCTGCTCCTCGGCTGAGGATCCGCCTGTGCTTCAGCGTGGTCTCTCCAGAACGACCTCAATGTCTTTACCAGATGTTTCGGCTGTAGGTCTGGCAGAATCCCAGGTTCCATCCTCCCGTCGGGCAGAGGCAACCTTTACCCCGACCGCTGCAGGGCTTCGGGGACCAGATGGTCAATTGCTAGCCCCCCAGGTGGACTTCCAGGCAGCGTTGTCCAATGCTCTTTCCTCTCTGTTGGCTGCGGGACTTCAGCAATCCGCTCTTCAGCAACCTCTTCCAGTTCCACCTTCTGCTTATCACTCGAATGTACCTGTTTGTTCCAGGTCCCCATCGAGGTTGGCTCACGTCTCTTCGGGGGACTCCGACCAGGAGGAGGAGCTGCCTGAGGAATTGGAACTCTTGGAAGATGAGGGCCTTACACCGGAAACTCCTGCCTTCTCCGGCTTGTTCCGGCCCTCTTTGTTTAAATCATTGCTTCATAAAGCCCGACAGACCACCAATATGGGGGCCCCGCCTGCTGATCCGGCCTCTTCTGCAGCCCCCCATGAGGCCTTCTTTTCGTCGTCAAAACCAGGGAAAGACTTTATTCCCTGCCCTCAGCTTTTTTCCGATGTTCTGCAGTCTCCTTGGTGTCAACCGGGCTCCTTAATGGGCCCCACTAGCCTAGACAAAAAGTTGTACTGTGGAGCTCCAGAATTGGACACCTTATTATCTTTGCCTGTGGTTGATCCTCCGATTGCAAGTCTTTCTTCCTCTTCGCTCTTGTCTTCAGACGCGTTGGACGTTCTTAAATCGGAGGACAGAAAAACTGAACTCTCCTTTCGTAAGAAACATCAGTCCCTGGTTTGGACAATTAAGACTGCAACTGCCACGTCGTTCTTTAATAGAGCCACGTTGCTTTGGCTAAAGCAACTTCAAGAGAGACTGCCGCCAGAAGACACACGTCTTCACCAAGACATAAATAAAATTGTGGCTGCCATCGAGTATTCGGTGGATGCCTCGTTAAACTCGGTGAAGTTCGCCTCGAGGGCCTTGGCCTCTTCTGTGACATCTCGCAGGCTTTTTTGGCTCAGAAATTGGAGAGCGGACGCCAGAGCAAAATGGAAGTTGGCGGCGGCCCCTTATAAGGCCCCGAACCTTTTCGGTCCTGCCCTAGATCCCATCCTTGTCGAGGACAAGGATAAAAGGAAGGTGATGCCCGCGTCTTCGTACCGCAGGCCGGAGCGACGCTACGCACCCTATGTTCAGCGTCAGCCCTTTCGGGCCTCGTCGGGGTCGGGCTGCCCCTATTCACAGTGCAGCTTTTTTCCTGGAACCGACCGGTTGTCGGATAGGCAGCGTTTTAGAGACAGGTCCAGGACCAGCGGCTCCAGACGTCCCTTCTGTGGAGCGGGCTTTCGCCAGGCCCGTCGTGGAAAATGACTACAAGTTGCAGGATCCCATTGGAGGGCGTCTTCAACTCTTCAGCCACCAATGGGAACGCTCAACCAAAGACGCCTGGATCCTTTGGACAGTTTCTCAAGGCCTGGCCATCGAGTTTCTGGGACGTCCGCCGGTTCGCTATGTCCGCTGTCCGACCCACCTGTCCCCCGACAAGGAGGCTCTCTTGCGAAAGGAAGTCCTCCACCTGCTTCTTATCCATGCAATAGAACCTGTTCCACTGGATCAGCAAGGCAAGGGCTTCTATTCGACTCTCTTTTTGGTTCCAAAACATTCGGGGGGTTGGAGAGCCATTTTAAATTTGAAGCAGTTGAATCTGTCGGTTCGCTACCGCAGATTCAAGATGCATTCCCTGGGGTCCATCCTTGCTGGAGTGCGATGGGGCGATCTCCTCCAGTCTGTCGATCTCAGGGAGGCATATCTGCACGTTCCGGTCCTCCCGGCCCACCGCCAATACCTACGTTTCCAAATTGGGGAGGACCATTATCAATACTGTGCAACGCCCTTCGGCTTGTCATCTGCTCCAAGGACTTTCACAAAACTGGTGGCGGTGGTGGCGGCTGCTCTCCGAATGTTACCTGTGAGGGTGTTGTGCTATCTGGATGACATTCTAGTCCTGTCCTCCTCCAGAAGCCAAGCATCTCAGGACCTGGCCCTTGTCATCAGTTCCTTTCAGGACCACGGGTTTTTGATCAACTTCCCAAAGAGTCACCTTCACCCGACCACTGTTCTCCAACACTTGGGGGCGGTGATCGACTCTGTTCGGGGCCAGGTCTCCCTCTCCCCGGACAGGGTGGAAAGCATTCGCAACTTGATTCGGCTCATTCAATCCAAGCGGTCTGTCCCTCTCCTACATCTCTCCCAGTTGTTGGGAAAAATGGTCTCGTGTTTCTCGATAGTGCCATGGGCGCGCAGACACACGAGGCCGTTGCAGTGGTTCCTGCTCCCCTTTCAATGCACGGGTCGCAGCGATTCTCTCCTCAAGGTCTCTCTTCCCCCTCAAATTTCCCTGTCCCTCAACTGGTGGACAGGTCCCAAACTTCTCCTCGGTACTCAGTTCCTGCTCCCGGATCGGCTGACGTTGACCTCAGATGCCAGTCTGAGCCAGTTTGGGCTGGGGAGCCCATCTCAACGATCAGATGGTACAGGGCCGCTGGTCACCTTCGGAACAAACGTTGAGCATCAACATCTTGGAGTTGAGGGCGATTCGCCTAGCTCTTTGTCATTTTCAGTCCCTGTTGCAGGGCTAGCACGTCCTCGTCCTCACGGACAATATCTCAGCCAAGGCCCATATAAACAAAGAAGGGGGCACAAGGTCGAGGGACCTGATGCTGGAGGCGGAGAAGCTGTTCTCTTGGGCCGAAGGTCACGTTCTATCTCTGAAGGCCGATCACATCTCGGGTGTGGACAACGTCAGATCCGATTGGCTCAGCAGGCAACTGATAGACCAGTCAGAATGGCAGCTGGACCCCGAGATTTTTCGAGAGATTACCGCCATCTTCAGCTTGCCAGTTGTGGACCTGTTCGCCAGTCTGGCGAATGCCCAACTTCCCAGATTTGTGACTCGTTACCCATCTCAGATGGCAGAGGATCACAACGCTCTACGATGTCGCTGCCCCCCCCCCCGCCTTTTGTACGCTTTTCCTCCAATTCCGCTGATTCCTCAGGTGATTCGGAAGTTGTTGGACGAATGTGTGGAACTGCTGCTGGTGGCCCCCAATTGGCCTCGTCGGCCATGGTATGCCGACCTGGTGGCTCTGGCCATACTTCCCTCGTGGGAGATTCCACCGACCCGTCTCTCTCTGCGCCAAGGAGCAGTGTCCCACCCAGATCCAGGATGGCTCCAATTGGCCATTTGGCGTTTGAGCGGGTCATCCTGCGCAAGGACCGTCTCCCCGATTCTGTCATAACCACTATACAGGCGTCTCATAGACCTTCAACATCGCGCATATACAAGGCCTCGTGGCGGGCCTTTTGCGCCTGGTGTGCTGACAACTTGGTGGACCCTATGTCGGCTCAGGTCATTGACATTCTCTGTTTCTTACAATCCGGCCTGGACAAGGGCTTGTCACTGTCTACTCTTCGTTGACAGACCGCTGCTTTGTCCACTGTTGTTCGCTGTCCACCTTACTCGTCTCTGTCTCAGCATCCCCAACTCAGAGAATTCTTGCATGGGGCTATGAACTTACGTCCGCCTCCGGTTCATCGATACCCGGACCTTTCTCTTGTTCTTCAAGCGCTTATGTGTCCACCTTTCGAACCGCTGGGCTCTATATCTCTTAAGTATTTGTCCTATAAGGTCGCCTTCCTCTTGGCGATCACATCCGCCAGGAGGATATCCGAACTTTCAGCTCTGTCAATCAGGAAAGACTTGTGTATTTTCCACGCTAATACTGTTGTTCTTCGCCTGGACCCGGCCTTTTTGCCTAAAGTGAACTCATATTTTCACCGCGCTCAGGAATTAATCCTTCCTGATTTCTGTCCGTCGCCCAGGCACCAATGTGAGAAGGATTGGCACACCCTTGACGTGCGCAGGGCCCTCCGTCATTATATTCGCAGGACTGAATCGTTCCGGAGAACGGAGGCCCTTTTGATATCTTTTCATCCAAGGTCCTTGGGCCAGAAAATATCTCCATCGACTGTGGGCAGGTGGATTAAGGCGTGCATCTCTACTGCTTATGAACACCAGGCCAGGCAGCTTCCGTCTGGGATTTTGCCTCACTCTACTCGTAGTGTGGCGACGTCTGCTGCCTGGGCCACTCAGGCTTTTGTTTCCGACATCTGCCGGGCCGCCACCTGGTCCTCGGTGACACCTTTTATCAGACACTACAGGGTGGATTCTTTTGCCTCCGCTGAGGCTTCCTTTGGCCGTCGAGTCCTGCAGAGTGTTCTGGCGACGCAGGACTCTGGGGGCCTTTAGTTTCCCACCCTTATTTTTTTCTGAGCTTGGGTATATCCCAGCTATGGACTGCAGGAGCAGTACTCTGGAAAACGAACATTGTCTTACCTGAATGTTCCTTTTCGGAGTACTGCGACTGCAGTCCATCCCCTCCCCTGATTTCTTTTTCTATTCTTTGATGTTGGTGTCTGAGCCGGACTGGATTTGTTATTGTTTTTCCTCCTACTTGTGTTTTCTTGGACTATTTTAGGTGGTCGCGCCTTCGTTCAAAGACTGGTGCATTATGGGAGCAGGGGGTGTGGCCACAGGATGAAGAGAGATATATGTTTGAAATATCACCCAGTCAAAAGGAAGTGATGATGAAGAAATCCAGCTATGGACTGCAGTCGCAGTACTCCGAAAAGGAATATTCAGGTAAGACAATATTCGTTCTACTTTTGGAGGGGAAGTTTATGGAAAATTGGGGGAGATGTGATGGACAGCAAAAAGGCACTGGGAGGATCAGGAAGGTGCTAGGAAAATTGGGAGAGGTGTGTGGCAGCTGCAGGAAGATGATGGGAAGTAGCTCTGCATGGGTTGATATAAACCCTATGTTTACTTATCCTTTTTATCCTTGGGGGAAAATACCTGCATGATTTATTGGGTTTAGTCATCATTTGGCATGTTGTCGAATCCAGACTAATGTCTAGTTTATGTTTAAGCAGCCAATATCCCTCTACAAACAAGATAGGAATTATTATCTAGATATGCTTATATAGATAAAGATGTAATTTTTTTCATAATCATTAGCATCTTGAGCAAAGATCAAGTTCAGTTCATTGTAAAATTATTGTATTTCTGTGTTTGCAGAAACCAGTTTTCTATTTCTATCTTTACTTCTCATTCCTTTTTGGACAATCATAATCTGTTTTTCAAATTGTTTCTTGATTTGTTTTTGAGAAAATTGTATAATATCACATCAAGGAATACTTTATTTTAAGGTTTTAAGGTTTAAGGTTTATTTGGATTTATATACCACCCTTCTCCCGAAGGACTCAGGGCGGTGAACAGCCAAAGATAAAACACATACAATATAAAATTTAAAAAACAATGTAAAACATATTAAACAAATTTGGTCCATACTAATTAAAACACCCCTTTTTTAAAAGCAAATTAAAATTAAACCATTAAAAAGAGTTAGGCCAGCCCAGCCTGTTGGAATAAAAAAGTCTTGACGGCGGAAAGTGCGTAAATCTGGGATCTTCTGTATCTCTGGGGGGAGCTCGTTCCAAAGGGCAGGTGCCCCCACAGAGAAGGCTCTCCCCCTGGGGGCCGCCGGTCGACACTGTTTGACCGACGGCACCCTGAGGAGCCCCTCTCTGTGGGAGTGTACTGGCTGGTGAGAGGCTACCGGTGGCAGAAGGCGGTCTCGTAAGTACCCAGGTCCTAAGCCATGGAGCGCTTTAAAGGTCGTAACCAATACCTTGAAGCGCACCCGAAAGACCACCGGGAGCCAGTGCCGCTCGCGCAGGAGAGGTGTTACATGGGAGCGCCATATCGCGGCTGCATTCTGGATCAGTTGGAGCCTCCGGGTGATCCTCAAGGGGAGCCCCATGTAGAGAGCATTACAGTAGTCCAGGCAGGAAGTGACGAGGGCATGAGTGACTGTGCATAAGGAGTCCCGATCCAGAAAGGGACGTAACTGACGAATCAGGCGAACCTGATAAAAAGTCCTCCTGGCCACAGCCATCAGATGCTCTTTTAAAAACACCCAAGTTGCAAGCCCTCTCTGTGGGGGCCAACGACTCGCCCCCAAGTCAGTGATGGCTCCAACTGGCTACATCGGGACGCCGGAAACCACAGCCACTCGGTCTTGGATGGGGATTTGGTATTACACTTCATTTTTCTATCAACTCATAACTTTAGAAATATTAGCTTGTTTATCATAACATTTATTTATCCTAAACATATTTAAACAATGTGGAGGGTTACAATTCAATTTTAAATGAATTATTTTAAAAATACTTAAATCATGTGATTAATCATATTATTTTCAAGTAACAATGGTACATCTGACAGTTGTTTTCTTTATTCCTAAGGAATACTGAAAATACAATCTCATTTGACAGTAGGTTCAAAATAATTGTCATAACAATAGGACCAAAAGTAGCTGTTAATGAGATCACAGTAACTGTTCCTCATGTTTCATCTACATCCCACCTGTCAAGTTTTGGGAAATTATCTTTTTAAAGTGAAACCAGGGATGGGTTCTACTTACCATTACTACCGGCTTACAACATGGCCATGTGCACACTCTTCTGCGCATGCACAGAAATGTTCTGATGACATTGGGGTTGGTGGGTAGAGTCTCCCGCCGGTTTTACTACCGGTTCTATAGAACCCACCACTGAGTGAAATCCATTACAAGGTTTATCTTGACTAGCATAAGCAGATATCCCATCCTATTCTCTTTTCATATCCCTTTCCTACCCCCCCCTTCATTAATCCTTCTAAACAATATACTAGTATACTTATACACCAGTCCTTAGCTCTGCCTACCTCATTCTTAGATCTTCCTGCTAAATTCCTGGTTTAAATATGGGCTGAGGGGAGACAATCGGTACAACACTATTTTATTAACAAACGGCAGAACTGAACGAACAGGCAACAAAACCCTGATAGCGTTTATATATGCCGGCTGTCAAACCCAACCACCAATCAACTGGCACCTTTTCTCCCGCCCTTGTAGCTGCTTCTGTGTCAGCCAATCAGGGAATGACGCCTCCGTTGTTAGGCAACGTGCCAAACACAACATTTCCCTATAATTTTCTGTTTATTTTTAGCAAACATACAAAAATTCAAATCCATCAAAATAGCCACCAGGACAGTTTGTGCCTTAATACCTTTCCTGGACTTTCTGGATCCTTTTTCTGAATGCTTTTATCACTTTTATCATACTAGTAGAAGCTAAGTGAAATTCCAGATGATGGTTGTCATCTTTGATCACCTTTGATCAGATCTGTTTATCTAAGAGGCTACCAACTCCTGTTTTGATTCTTCTACCTAACCAGATAAAACAATGCATGTTTTTTGTAAGAAGTTTGTTGTGGCCTTTTTGTTAGCTGCCAAAACTCAATTTGTGGTTGTGAGGCAGGATACAAGTTTATAATAATAATAGATTTTTATCCAACTTTTAAAATAAATAATTCAAGGCAGCAAACATATCTAATACTCCTTCTTATCTTATTACCCCATAACAACAACCCTTTGAAGTGGGTTGGCCTGAGAGACAGGCTCAAAGTCACCTACCATAAATACATCAATAAACAACTCTCGTCTTTCAAGTCTTGCCTCTGCAACACACATAAAAAAGACAGCCCTAATCTCCCCTGCAAAAAACCTTCAGCCATTTGTTAGTCTGGCCAATAGCAGAGTGCTCAATTTTTTTCAGCTTTCAGTGATTGTAAATTAACAAAAGGATCTTCAACACCTCAGGCAAAATGAAATAAATATACTTATTTATTTCCCTCTCCCAAATGATCCTTGCTTTTGTCATTTGTTCACAAAATCTTTGGGGAGGTTGCTAAATGGGGCAGCAGGGGTGAAATGCTTCCAATTCGGACTGGATCGCCCCATCCAGTAGTGATGGAGGTGGCTGGTTCGGAGAACCGGTAGCAAAAATCCTTGCCCACCCCCTACCCCCATGCCCAGCTGAGCCGCGCAATCATCAGAGGCTTTTTTTATAAAATTTTTAAAAGCATTTTTTCTACAACCTCTTCGGCTGAAAAAATGCTTTTAAAAGTAAAAAAAAAAGCCTCTGATGATCGCAATGCTCAGCTGGGATCGTCAGAGGCTTTTAAAAGCATTTTTTCTACAACCTCTTCAGAGGTTATAGAAAAAAATGCTTTTAAAAGCTTCTGACGATCCCAGCTGAGTTGCCTGATTGGCAGAGGCTTTTTGTCTTTTAAATTAAATTAAATTAAATTAAATTAAATTAAATTAAATTAAATTAAATTAAATTAAATTAAATAATTAAATTAAATTAAATTAAATTAAATTAAATTAAATTAAATTATTAAATTAAATTAAATTAAATTAAATTAAATTAAATTAAATTAAATTAAATTAAATTAAATTAAATTATTAAATTAAATTAAATTAAATTTATATGCTGCCTCTCTTCAAAGACTCAGGACTCAGATGATCCAAGCTGAGTTGCCTGATTGGCAGAGACTTTTTTTCTTTTAAAAACATTTTTTCTACAACCGCTTTGGCCGAAGAGGTTGTAAAAAAAAAATGCTTTTAAAAGCCTCTGACGATCCCTGCTGAGTTGCCTGATTGGCAGAGGCTTTTAAAAGAAAAAAAAAGCCTCTGACGATCACACAACTCAGCTAGGATCGTCAGAGCCTTTTGAAAGCATTTTTTTACAAACTCTTCACCAAAGAGGTTGTAGAAAAAATGATTTTAAAAGAAAAAAATGGCCACGTCTACCCAGTCACATTACCCCCCACACACCAAGCCACGCCCACAGAACTTGTAGTAACAAATTTTAGATTTCATCATTGGGGGGGGCAGGTAAATTACTGAAAAGCTTCTAAGCAAACCCCCCTGGATGCAGCAGCCCTATCTACACAAGACAAAGTATCTTGAACAAAGAAGCCCAAAGGCTGGGGGAAGGGGAAGAGGAAAGGAGGGAAGAAAATCACATGCAATCCCCCCCAAAAAAAAACAATAGGGTAGAAAATGGGGCTTATTTCATCTGTCAGAAAGAAAGGCCCTTTCCACAGCTGGGAACTTCATAATCATAATGTTGGCAAAATAGCAACTTTAATTTAATATTACATTTTTAAAATGGAAAGATAAAATACCTCTATAATTTTGTTCAATTGATAATATCAGGAGTGTCAGCAGTTATTTCTGATAGCAGTATTCCAGTATTTCAGAGGCTGCCACAAAAAGGGAGGTGTCAATTTTCCAAAGCACCAGATGGCAGGACAAGAAACAATGGATGAAAACAATTCTGATGACTTCCGGTTGACATCATGGCAGTACAGACACAGAGGAATGGGTTTCCGTGTTCCCTGTGCTGACTTCTTCCTGTTTGTGGGCTCCGGAGGGGCAGTGAAGCAAAGAGGGATACCCTGTGAGGTCGGAGCTCTCCTGTCAAGCCCAGGTTTTTTTCTTCCTCTCAGCCACAGCAGGGAGAAGCAGCAGCCTAAAGATGGCTGCTGCAAAGCTGGGACAACCAAAGAACAACAGCTAAGACTGGTGCTGGAGAAAAGAAGGTGAGTTGTGTTGGAACTGGGGGAGAGGATTTTTCTTTTGCTTTAAACCTAACTCCAAGAAACATTATGGATAAAGGATTTAAGGAGATTATGAAAAATGGAAAATACTACACAAGGGATGATGAATACAGACAAAGATGCCCAGGAAAGGGAGGACCCACAGGAAGAAATGAAGAAGGAAGAAGACAAAGCCTTGATGGCACAGGAGACTAAAGTGCTGTCAAGTAGCACCAGCTGCCTGCAATTACTGCAAGTTCAAATCTCACCAGGCTCAAGGTTGACTCAGCCTTCCATCCTTTCGAGGTAGGTAAAATGAGAATCCGGATTGTGGGGGCAATAAGCTGACTTTGTATAAAAAAGAACACCGCTGGGGGGGCCCCCGAAAGCCCTACTAAGCAGGTATATACAAAAGTATGGAGGCTATTGCTTAACGCATTGCAAACCGCCCTGAGTCTCCAGAGAAGGGCGGCATATAAATCGAACCAATAAATAAATAAATAAATAAAGAGGAGATAACAATGAAAATAATAGTGATTGATGAATTAAACCAGGGGGAAAACCAGGGGTGAAATGCTCCTGGTTCAGACCAGATCGCTTGATCCGGTAGCGATGGCGGTGGGTGGTTCGGAGAACCGGTAGCAAAAATCCCTGCCCCCCCCATGCCCAGCTGAGCTGCGCAATCATCAGAGGCTTTTTTTTTATTTTTAAAAGCATTTTTTCTACAACCTCTTCAGCTGAAAAAATGCTTTTAAAAGTAAAAAAAAGCCTCTGATGATCGCGTGGCTCAGCTGGGATCATCAGAGGCTTTTAAAAGCATTTTTTCTACAACCTCTTCGGCCAAAGAGATTGTAGAAAAAATGGTTTTAAAAGTAAAAAAAAAAAAAGTTGGCCACGCCACCCAGTCACATTACCCCCCACCACCACCAAGCCATGCCCACAGAACCGGTAGTAACAAATTTTACATTTCACCATTGGGGAAAACATATTAAAAGAGTTGGAAGGTATGTTTGAAATGGAGGCTGGGGCCTGGGTAGAAATTTTAGAAACTAGGCAGTGGAAGAAGGTAGAAGTGGGGGGAATATCTAGATTGGACATCCAAGAAATAGACATAGACAGAGATTTAAGAGAGGAATTTGGGAGGCAAGTCCCAAATTCCCAAAAAAAGCATAGCAATTAAAGTTTTGAAGTGGGCAATAGACGATGTATAGATGATTTTCTTGTTTATTGTTGTTCTGATTTGCTTTTCCTTCTTCATCTCTTTCTTTTAAAGCATAGCAATTAAAGTATGAAATGGGAAAGAGATGATGGATGGATGATTCCTTTTTTTTTGTTGTTGTTGCTGTTCTGAGTTGCTTCTACCCCTCTCTCTATATATATTCTTTTTTTTCTTTCTTTTTTTAGGCAGGTGGCATGATTAGAAGTTAGACAGGTAAGAAAGAAAAAGTTTCATAATAAAGGGTGATATGATTAAAAGCTAGAATAAGTGATAGAAATAAGGGGAATATAAATGTATACATTTTTATCTTATAAATGAAAGTAATAATGAGAAAATGTGGAATAATTGAATAATGATAGACTGCAATCTAACATAGATGTGTATTGTTATTAGAAATACACGTTGATTGAGTGCAATAATTATGTTTAATCTGATCAATTTTATTTGTATTGGAATGTATGGCACTCAGGTGCCACACTAATCACACATTGATTTGACATTTTTATAAAGAATTAAAAAAATAAAAAACTTGGGGGGGAAATGGATGGAAATTATTCAAGGAGAGAAGCAACTTGGAATTAAGGAGAAACTTCCTAACAGTGGGCACAATTAACCAGTGGAATAGCTTGCTTTCAGAAGTTGTGACTATTTCATCACTGGAGGTTTTTAAGAAAAAACAGAACAGCCATCTGTCTGAAATGGTATAGGGCAGCGGTTCTCAACCTGGGGGTCGCGACCTCTTTGGGGGTCGAACGGCCATTTCACAGGGGTTGCCAAAGCTCTCTCTCACCCCCCCCACGCCTTCACTCACCCTCACCCTCTGCCTCTGTTGGATCGACGGTCGCCGGTCGCTTACCCCACCCACTCCCAATCTATTGCTGCCTCCTGAGTCCCAGCTGATGGCTAGAGGGAAACAAACCAGTGGTGGGATTCTGCCGGTTATAGGTGGTTTGGCCGAACCGTTTGTTAAATTGCTGGCTCGCCCCGCCCCTTGCCAATAAATAGTGGGGTGGGGCAGAGCGAGGGGTGGGCGAGCCAGTAATTTAACTAACGGTTCAGTGTTTTTTTGCAATTTATTGGCCTCGCAGCACACCGAACCGTTTGTTAAATTGCTGCCTCATCTGCCCCTCGCCTTGCCCCGCCTCCCACCCACGCGGCGTCAGCCTACCCTAGCCCAGGGCTGGGCAATTGTGGCTCTTTTACAACTGTGGACTTCAACTCCTGCCTAGCCCATTCTGGGGAATTGTGGAGAATTCTGGGAGTTGAAGTCCACAAGTCTTAAAGCTGCCAAGGTGGGAGACATCTGCTGTTACACTGTAGAATCCTTTCAAGCATGAAGATGGCCAAGTAAGTATCCTCCTTGAGAGACAACAGTTGAACATCAGGAGGGCTGTTAGAGGGCAGGGCTACATTTGGAAATTTTTGCATTTTTGCAGGTGGTGCAATACGATCTGGTGTCTGCAATGGAGAGCAAAATCCGGCTTCTTCTCTCCGCTGTAAGTACGGCATCAGGATTCCACCTTGGTATATTTGCAGCACAAGGCAGCCCTCCTCTCTTGCCGCTTGGGACTCGGAGCGGTAAACAGCGTCTGGTTTGGGGATCCGCCGGATTTTGCTCTCCATTGCTCTCTCAGCCCCCTGCAAGCTCTCGTCACTCGAGGAGCGCTCCCTGAAGTGGTGCAGGAAACTTTGGTTGGGCTTCTCGAGAGATGAGAGCTTGCAGGGGGCCGAGAGAGCAATGGAGAGCAAAATCCAGCTGCTCCCCGAACCAGACGCTATTTACCGCTCCGAGTCGGCAGGAAACGAGGGCTGCCTTGCGCCGCAAATATACCAAGGCGGAATCCTATGCTGCATTTACAGCAGAGAGAAGAAGCTGGATTTTGCTCTCCATTGCAGACACCAGATTGGTCTCCTGCAAGAGAATGAAAGAGAGAAAGTGGGGGAGAGTGGGGGAGAGAGAGGGAAAGAGAAAAGGGGGAAGAGAGAAAGAATGAGAGAAAGAGGGGGAGAGAGCGAGAGAAAGAGTGGGGGAGAGAGAGAAGGAGGGAGAGAGAAAGAGAAAGAGAAAGGGGGGAGAGAGAAAGAGAGAAAGAGTGGGGGAGAGAAGGGGGAGAGAAAGAATGAGAGTGGGGGAGAGAAAGAAGGGGGAGAGAAAGAGAATGAGAGAGAGTGGAGGAGAGAGAGAAGGGAGAGAGAATGAGAGAGAGTGGGGGAGAGAGAAAGGGGGGAGAGAAAGAGAATGAGAGAGAGAGTGGGGGAGAGAGGGAGAAAGAGGGGGGAGAGAAAGAATGAGAGAGGGGAGAGAGAGAGAGAAAGACGGGGGGAGAGTGCCGGAAGGACCCTATCCCATCACTGGGAGTCCAGGTGCTTCAGCAAGTGGCGCACTGGATTCGTATTAGTGGTCTGCGAAATTTAAAATTATGAACTTGGTGGTCCCTGAGGCCCAAAAGGTTGGGGACCCCTGCTCTGGAGGATTTAAGTAGCTTAACTGTGCTTGCTTGTCAATACCAGAATTACAGAGTTGGAAGGGACCTTTGGAGGTTTCTAGTCCAGAGATCTCCAACCTTGGCAACTTTCTTTGCCTGGGCCTGATGCTTCCTGAGAGGCAGGGGGTCTCTCCGAATGGGACCCCCTCCCCAAAAGGCTGGCCCCAAAGCCCTAGCTCAGAGATCTTCAAACTTGGCAGCTTTGTGGACTTCAACTCCCAGAATTCTCTAGCCAGCATAGCATAGCTGGCTGGAGAATTCTGGGAGTTGAAGTCTGCCAGGCTTAAAGTTGCCAAGGTTGGAGATCTCTGGACTAGAAGATAAATGATGGCATAAATGATGACCGGTCAAAAGTGCGAGGACCTGTCAGAAATCACTTTTTTCAGCCCTCTGGGTAGTCCTTTTGTGCACATGGACTACTCAGAGGGCTGAAAAAGTTATTTTTGAGTGGTCCTCGCACTTTTGACCAGTCCGCGAATTTATGACTGTCCTCACATTTTACGTTTTTTGCCCTATCTTATCACCATGGTGAAGAGAAGCAGTTGTGAAATGAGTGACACGGTTGTTAAGAATGCTGCACGGGCATAAATGTGAGGATGGTCATAAGTGTGAGGACCAGTCAAAAGTGTGAGGATCTGTCAGAAATGACTTTTTTCAGCCCTCTGAGTAATCCTATACACATAGCCATGGCCACCCGGTCACATGACCAGCTAGCCACGCCCACCCAGTCACATGACCTCCAAGCCACACCCACAAAATAAGCCATGCCCACAGAACCGATAGTAAAAAATTTTAGAACCGACCCCTGGTTGGGGATCACCACAACATGAGGAACTGTATTAATGGGTCGCGGCATTAGGAAGGTTGAGAACCACTGAGTTACAGGGTTTATCACTTTCACTATTGGGAATGGCCCTATGAACTTTGGACCCAGCTTTTTATTTGGTAACTTCAGTTTTAGACACTTTGTTGACAAGTATATTTTGTCTCTGACATGGAAAGGAGAGTAGGGGGAGCAGCGCTTGCCCGCTTGCTTTTAATAGCTTTTTGCCACTTCTACTAAAGCTTGTTTCATATTTTCCCACCCCTGTCTCAGCAAGTCCATCCATTTACTCAAGGACATGGAGGAGGGTGGTTCCCTGTGTAACTCAGGCATTGGGACAAACTCCATGCCATTGGTGACCTGGAACAGGGTCAGTCCAGTGCTATTATGCACTGCGTTGTTGTAGTCTGCCCAGGTATATTGCTGGTAGTCTACATAACACCTCAGGTACTGTTCTACCATGGCGTTCGCTCATTTTGCTGCACTCGGAAGAAAAGCTGAGCTGAGCCCCTGGGTGGACCCTATTGCTCATCGGAATTCCCTCCAGACCTTTGCAGTGAATTTTTTTTTTTTTTTTTTAATTTGATTTATATGCCGCCCTTCTCCGGAGACTCAGGGCGGCTTACAATGCGTTAAGCAATAGCCTTCATTCTTTTGTATATTTTATACAAAGTCAGCTTATTCAGTGAATTAAACTCTCGTGACAGAGATAATCCTGCAGGGCACCCTATGTAGCCTGTATATCTGTCTTATTTATTTATTTATTTATTTATTTATTTATTTATTTATTTATTTATTTATCATATTTATATGCCACCCTTCTCCCGTAGGACTCGGGGCGGCTCACAAGATGAAACAACACGACAATAGAATGATATTAAAATAATCCAATTTAAAATCCCTAAGCAATTAAAACTCCCAGCAGATCAGGGAATTTGCTGAAAAAGCCATGTCTTCAGGTCGCCGCGGAAAGTGTGGAGGTCGGGGGCCATCTGGAGCCCAGTGGGTAACTCATTCCAGAGGGTCGGTGCGACCACAGAGAATGCCCTCATCCTGGGCGCCACCAGCCAACATTGTCTGCCGATGGCACCCGGAAAAGGGCAATCCTATGTGAGCGCACTGGGCGGTGGGAGGTTGGTAGGAGGTGGTCCTGCAAGTACCCTGGGCCCATGCCATGAATGGCTTTATAGGTAAGCACCAGCACCTTGAAGCGGATCCGAAGGACCACCAGCAATATTGCCGCCTATTTGCCCATGGTGACTCAAGGCAGCTTTACAGAATATAAACATCCTAGCTAGTTTCTTGGCTGAAGATAGCCCCGAGCAGGCTTTGAAGTGGGCTTGCTTTGAGAATAAGTCAATCGCAGTCCAAATGACCATGTTCCCGACACTCTCTGGGAGCTCAACTGTAAAATCCTTAGCAATCTCTTCCCAGGGTCGGCTTGAGTCTGGCACTTGCTGAAGGAGTCTGGAGGGCTTCCCTGGCCTCTTCTTCATAGCAACACAGGTGGCAGAGCTCTTTACATAGTCCTCCATGTCTGCTTTCATCTTTGGCCACCAGAACTGTCTCCTGGTTAGGTGCAGGGTTTTTAAGTAACCAAAATGTCCAACAAGCTTGGAATTGGGGCTGAGCTGCAGGACTTGGAGTTTCAAGCTGGTAGGGATGTACAGCTTGGCCCCCTTCCAAGCTAGTCCGTCTTTGAGGGTCAAGGCATCCTTGTTGTCGTTGAACCACTGGACTGCTGGGAGCACTGCTTTCAAGGTCCCTGTCATTGGGTCAATGCAGCACCTCATTAATCAATTGCATGAAGATTGCGGGGATGCCCTTTAGCCTGAATGGCATCACTTTAAACTGGAAGCTGCCTAACAGGCAGTTGAAGGCTGTCTTCCAGCCATCTCCCTCTTTGATTCACACCCAATAGTAGGCGTCCCATAGGTCCAGCTTGGTGAACACCTTTCCCTTCACCAGGTGGCTTAGCATGTCCTTCATCAATGGCAGGGGGTAGGTGTTTTCCAAGCACACCACATTAATTCCTCTAAAATCAATGCAGAGCCTCATCGAGCCGTTTTTTTCTCTTTAAAGAGCATTGGGGCAGCTACCTTAGATTTGGGGGGCTGAATGAATCCCTAGGTTGGTGTTGATGTATTTTCTCAGCTCGTCCATTTCCTTGGGGGTCATGGAATACATCTTTGGCTTCGGTAGCTTCGCTCCCGGTACGAAATCAATAGCGCAGTCAGTGGGGTCACTGGGTCAGTGACTCAGTGGGGGTCAGTGGGGGGGTGTAGGGTATTGCTTTCTTGCTCACTAAATGCATCGGCCAGGTCTTGGTACTCTCTGGGAACTTGGGACAACCCGGTGGTGAGTCAGCGATAGTGGCAGCTTTCTTGCAGGTGCCAGGGCTGTGTCACTAAGGTGGGGCGGCAGGGATGAAATGCTACCGGTTCGGGCTGGTTCGCCCAAACTGGTAGTAAAAATGCTACAGGTTCACCCAAACCAGTAGTAAAAAAATGCTTTAAAAAGTTTTTAAAAAATTCCGACGATCAGTTGTGACAAGTAGTTGTGCCGCGCAATCATTGGAACTTTTAAAAAACTTTTTAAAACATTTTTTTACTACCTACTAATGAACCGGTATTTTTGTGTAAAGTGTGATAGTTTGTTTTTGCGCTCTCTGTGACTCTATGAGGTTCCTGCTTGTTGCAGGGGCCATTTTGTGTGAAGTCCAGCTGCTTTTCCATTGTGTGTGAGTCAGTTGTGTAGCTTTTGTGTTATTTTTGTGTAAAGTGTGATAGTTGGTTTTCCCAGTCACATGTCCACCAAATCACACCCACCCAGGCACACGCCCACTAAGCCAATCCAAAATTTTTGAATTTCACCACTGCGGGGTGGCAACAGTCCCACTCTTATCTTTAACTTTCTATAGCCATCCTCCCACGTGATGACCAGACCACACTTGTCCAGCCAGGCGAGGCCCAGGATGACTGACTCTGTCATTCTTGGGGCCACCAAAAAGCGGAGGAGCTCCCAGAGGTGGCCCATTTCAAGCCTTACTGGCTCGGTGATTAAGGTGTCTGGGGCTCCTTCTATCAATGTCCCATTGACTTGTTCAAAGCGTATGGTGCATGCCAGGGACATCATGCTTATCCCTATCTTCTGGACCATGGGGAGGTTGATTAGGCATTTGGTGCACCCAGTGTCTATGATGGTCTTTATGTCCCTTTGGGCTCCCGTCCTGGGCACCACTATCTGTGATCTTATGGTGAATGGGCGGATGGCCTCACTTACCATTGGGTCATCTTTGCTGCTCTCACTGCTGTCACCGATGGGGCCTCTGAAGCTGGAGTTTCCTCCCCATTGGCAGAGAGGGGAGGAACCTCAATTACTTACCAGGCAAATCTCCTCTTGTTCCCTGGCTTGCTCGGAGTCCTCTTCGCCTTGGGTGCCATTGGAGTCCGGACCTGGTGAACTGGTGAGCCTTGGTAGTACAGGGGTTTAAGGCACCCTGTTATTAAGCTGGTTATTAAAACCAGCTGCCTGCAATTACTGCAGGGTTCGAATCTCGCCAAGGCTCAAGGTTGACTCAGCCTTCCATCCTTTCTAAGGTAGGTGAAATGAGGACCCAGTTGTGGGGGCAATAAGCTGACTTTGTATAAATATACAAAAAGGATGAAGGCTATTGCTGAGCACATTGTAAGCCGCCCTGAGTCTTCGGAGAAGGGCGGCATATAAATCAAATTAAAAACAAAACAAAACAAAACCTGGTGCCGGGGCCAGCCACTCTGATGCTTGGTGGCCTGGTTGGCTGCAACTGAAGCACCTAATGGCTGCTATTGGGGTCGGCTTTTGTTTTTCTGGATGCCTCGTACTGGTTCAGCAACCCAAGGTTCACTTAGGCTTTTTGTGTGGTGTGGCTTTTTGGTGCGGGTGAATCTCGAGATCCATGCTACCCCCCTTCGATACCACTCCTGTATGTGCTCGGGGACCCTTTGGTAGGCGCAAGCCTGCCAGAGGTCCTGGTCTATGGCCACCTTGAAGTGGTAGATCAGGAGGCACTCTGGCCAGTCTCTTAGTTTTCCTGCCACTGTTTGGAATTCCCACACAGTGTCCTTAGTGGGGTGACTCTTTTTCTTGAGGTCTCTGATCTCAGCCTCTGCCTCTTGTCCCTGAGCCGTGTCTTCAAATCAGGTTCAAATCAGGTTGTCAGTAGCTGCAGAAATGCATCAGTGTCTTCAAACTTGGGAGCCGCCTCATCATGCAGTTGGGCCACCCACTCAGCTGCTTCACCCTCCACGTTGTCAGCGATGGCCGAAATCATCTCTTGGTCAGATTGGTACTGGCCTCCATAGTGATTAAGGTGGGACCAGATCTAGTTCAACAAGTATGCTAGCTTCCCAGAACTCCCATCAAAAGTGGCTCTGAAGCGTGTGGGGGGGGCAGTGATGCTGGCAGCAGCAGAGCTGGGGCAGGCTGGGGAGCGGGCGCTGGCACTCATTGGCACTGGATCCACCCCTGGCCAGGGTAGTATTTATTTATTTATTTATTTATTTATTTATTTATTTATTTATTTATTTATTTATTTATTATATTTCTATACCGCCTTTCTCCCGTAGGACTCAAGGC
Source organism: Pituophis catenifer annectens (assembly GCF_029215685.1). Taxonomy (NCBI): domain Eukaryota; kingdom Metazoa; phylum Chordata; class Lepidosauria; order Squamata; family Colubridae; genus Pituophis; species Pituophis catenifer. The sequence continues at coordinate 171,206,720 of NW_027256881.1, forward strand.
GGTGTACAGTCAAGAAAAATATAGATACACAAACATCATAAAATTGCTAATTAAAATTATTATTATAACATAGTTTGGCCCAATTAAATAGAACCTAAAATTAGATAACATTTTAAAAACATTCACATGTTCATATGTTTAGCCCCACTGTTGGAACATCAGGGTTTTGAGGGGACAGCAGAAAGCATGGAGATCAGGGATATTTCGTATCTCAGGGGGCAGTTCATTCCAAAGGGTTGGAGCCCTCACAGAGAAGGGCCTCCCCCTGAGAGTCGCCAGTCAGCATAATTTGACTGACAGTACCCTGAGTAGTCCCTCCCTGTGAGAACGAATTGGTTGGTGGGAGGCTATTGGTGGCAAAAGACGGTCTCATAGGTACCCAGGTCCTAAGCCATGGAGCGCTTTAATGGTGATAACTAACACCTTGAATCGCACCCAGAAGACCACTGGGAGCCAGTGCAGCTCGCGTAGGAGAAGTGTTACATGGGCGCAACGAGCTGCACCCATAATCACCCGCGCGGCTATATTCTGGACCAGTTGGAGCCTCCGGGTGTTTTTCAAGGGGAGCCCCATGTAGAGAGCATCACAGTAGTCCATACGGGAGGTGACTAGGGCATGAGGGACCGTGCGCAAGGCGTCCCGATCCAGAAAGGAACGCAACTGGCGGATCAGGCGAACCTGATAAAAGGCACCCCTGGCCATGGCCGTCAAATGATCTTCTAAAGATTGCCGTGAATCCAGTAGGACACCCAAGGGGTTGAGTCTGAGCTTGTTTCTCCCCATCCAGATCCGCACGGCCTCCAGGCAATGGGACATCAAAACAAGGGCATCATTGGGGTGGTCTGGGGTGGAGATGTATAGCTGTGTGTCATCAGCATACTGATGAACACTCACCCGGAACCACAGATGATCTCGCCTAGCGGTTTTACATAAATGTTGAACAGAAGGGGTGAGAGGACTGACCCTTGCGGCACCCCACAAATAAGGTGCCTCGAGGTTGACCTCTGCCCCACTGCCAACACAAACTGCGAACGGTCAGAGAGGAAGGAGGAGAACCACCGAAGCACGGTGCCCCCTATTCCTAACCCCTCCAGCCTAACCCCACAGTAAGATACTATGGTCGATGGTATCAAAAGCCGCTGAGAGATCTAATAGGACCAGGATAGAGGAGCAACCTCTGTCCTGAGCCCTCCAGAGATCATCAACCAACGCGACCAATGCCGTTTCCATGCTGTATCGTGACCTGAAGCCCGACTGGAACGGATCCAGATAGACAACTTCATCCAGGTATCGGGGTAGTTGTCACGCCACCACACTCTCAACAACCTTTGCAACAAAGTGAAGATTGGAGACAGGACGGTAATTTGATAATATAGCCGGGTCCAGGGAAGGCTTCTTGAGGAGGGGCTTCACAACCGCCTCTTTTTTTTTTTAAATTTTAAAAACAAACTTTATTCGTATTTAAAAAACATTTAAAACAAATATAAGAAAAACAAGTTTCTCTTAATCAAAAACACAAATTACATATACATATACAGTACATATACAGTACTCAACTTCATCTATTGACTACTTTCTATTATTATATATACATATATACATACGCACAGTGGCTTATTTCCTTTTCTATCTATCTGACAGTGCAGTTGTTAATTATGTTGATTTCTTCTGAATTTCATCTTTAACCATTCCCCCTCCTCTGATTTATCCACTGGTACCATCTATTCCATATTATGAAGTATTTTGAGTCTTCCTTATCCTGTAACTCTAGAGTTAGTTTGTCCATCTCTGCGCATATATAAATTTTTTGTATTAGCTCCTGGTCAGTTGGCAAGCGATCTATTTTCCAGAGTTGTGCTAACGCTAGTCTAGCCGCCGTTATAATGTGGAGTATTAAATATTTTATATCATTTCTAATATTCTTATTAATCATGCCTAGTAAAAAGACTTCGGGTTTTAATTCAATTTTGTAGTCTGTTATTTCTAATATCCATGTTTTTATTTTGTTCCAATATCTCTTAATTTCTGGGCAAAGCCACCAAGCATGGTAAAAAGTTCCCTGTGTTTTTTTACATTTCCAACAGGCCGGATTTACATTCGGATACATTTTTGCTAACCTTGCGGGTGCCAGATACCATCGGTACCACATCTTATAATGATTTTCTTTATAGGCTACCGATTTTGTCATGCTATAGTTATTTTCCCATGCTCTTTCCCAATCTTCCAACTGTATGCTGTGCCCAATGTTCCTCGCCCACACTATCATCTGCCCTTTGACCAATTCTTCTGCCAAATCGTATTCAAGTAAATATTTATAAATTTTCGAAATTAATTTCCCTTCTTTAGACTCTAGTAGTTTGTCCAATCGATTTTGTTTTAAGTCTATTCCTCCCTCCTCTTGGTCCTTTCTGTATCTTACCTTTATTTGTGAATAGGGCCACCAGTCTATTACTATTCCTTGTTCTTTGAGCTCTTCCCTAGTTTTCAATTTCCCCTGAACATCTACTATTTCTCTATATCTTAAGATCTTTTGTTTTGTTAATATGTTGCTTCTATGGTTGATAGCCAACCGGGAATTTTCATATAATGTTTGTGTTTGATTTGTTGCCATGTGTTAATTAAAGACTTCCTAATAGTGTGGTTATTGAAATGTTTATATATTTTATTTCCTGAGCTCCATATAAAGGCGTGCCATCCCTTCATTAAGTCATGTCCTTCTAGATTTAACAGTCTTTGATTATCCAAGGTTATCCATTCTTTAATCCATAATAGGCTTGCAGCCTTGTAGTATTTTTCCCATGCCGGGAACCCAAATCCGCCTCTAATTTTGTCGTCTTGTAATATATTTAATTTTATTCTTGGTTTTTTCCCCTCCCACACAAATTTTATAATTGTTTTGTCCAAATTATCAAAAAATTTCTTATCTTTATTGGAATTGTTTGGAATAAATAAAGGAGTCTTGGAAGTATGTTTGATTTTATCGCTGCTATTTTCCCCAGTAAAGACAATTTTAATTTCCCCCATTTATCTAGGTCCTCTTTTATTTTCTGGACTAAAGGGTCATAATTATCTTCTTTTATTGTTGCCGTTCTAGCCGTCAAATTTATCCCTAAATATTTTACTTTTTTAACTGCCTGCAGTCCAGATTCTTTTACTAATTTCTCTACTTGTTTTGTTGTCATATTTTTTATCATTTTTGTCTTTTCTTTATTAATTTTTAGACCTGCTACCTTTCCAAATTTTTCAATCTCTTTTATTAATTTCGGGGTTGTTTCTATTGGGTCTTCTATGAAGAAAACAAGGTCGTCCGCGAAAGCTTGGACCTTGTAATCCTCTCTCTTAATCTTTAATCCTTGAATTTCTTTATTTGCTCTAATTCTAATTAACAAGTTTTCCAAAGTTAAAATAAAAAGTAGGGGGGACAGCGGACATCCCTGCCTTACTCCTTTATTTATTCCAAAGAATTTTGTTGGATCCCCATTCACCAAGACGCATGCTTTTTGGTTCTGATATATTGATGTTATCATTTTAGTAAATCTCTCTCCAAAATTCATACTTTTGATTTGCTGCTTCATAAATTGCCAGTTTACTTGGTCAAACGCTTTTTGTGCATCCAGAAAGATCAGCGCTACCTGTCTTTCTGGATGCACCTCATAATATTCTAAAACATCCATTACCATTCTTAAATTATTTTTTATCTGTCTTGTGGGCAAAAAACCATTTTGATCCTGGTGTATTTTGTTATGTAGTAATGTTTTCATCCTATTGGCAATTATACTCATGAAGACTTTATAATCGGTATTCAATAAAGAAATCGGCCTATAGTTTTTTATTAATGTGGTATCTGCCCCCTCTTTGGGTATTAGGGAAATATATGCTTCTTTGGTAGCTTTGCCTCCATTAAAGCTTCATTGTATATTTCTAATAGTATTCCATTTAATGATTCTCCAAATGTTTTGTAGAACTCCGTTGGTAGACCGTCCGTCCCCGGAGTTTTATTATTTTTTTGTCTCTTCAACGCTTCTTTTAGCTCCCCTATCGTAATCTCCTTATCTAATAATTCTTTTTCTTCCTCTGTTAGTGTTTGCAATCCCTCCCCTTTTAAGTAATGTTCAACTTCCTCCTCTGTTACTATGTCCTTTTCATACAGTTTTTGGTAATATTGAACTATTATGTCCTTTTTTTTCTCTAAGCCCTGTTGGATCCTTCCCTCATCGTCTCGTAACTTCTGAATTGTTCTTTTTCCCCTTTCCTTCCTCATCCTATACACCAACCACCTCCCTGGTTTGTTTGCGTGTTCAAAATAATTTTGCCTTATATATTTCAAAGTCATTGCATATTTCCCTTGTTCTAATATATTCAATTTATGTTTTGCTGTTATCCAATTTACCCTTATTTTTTTCATCCCCCGGGTTTCTTTGCAATTTACATTCCCAATTTTGAATTTCTTCTTGTAGTTTATTATATTCTTTCTCTCTTTCTTTTCTCCGTTTTGCATTATAGGCTATTGTGAGGCCCCTTACATATGCCTTAGTTGTATCCCATAAGTTTTATAGAGAGGTGTGTTGTTTTGTATTTTCCTTATAAAACCATTCACAACCGCCTCTTTCAAGGCGGCGGGAAAGACACCCTCACTCAGAGAAGCATTTATAATCCCCTGGAGCCAGCCTCATGTAATCTCCTTGGAGGCCAGTACCAACCAGGAGGGACACGGGTCCAATAAACATGTGGCAGCATTAAGCTTGCCCAGAATCCTGTCCACGTCCTCAGGAGCCACAGAGTCAAACTCTTCCCAGATAACGCTCTCAAGACCTACCCCCGTCTCCTCCCCTGGATCTACCCAATCGGAGTCCAGGCCTTCCCGAATAGTATGCCCAGCCAGGAGGGATTTGATCCACCAGTGGCAGCCTGAGGGATGGCAGGCGAGGCGGACTGCCTGGCCTCGGTAGACCCACGGCCCCTTTCTGCAGTCCTGGACTGAACTGACCCAGGGGCCTGGGTGGCTGGCTGGCAGTGGTCGCTGTTTGAGCTGTCATCCTTGTAGATCAGACCTGGCAAGGGAGGCTTAGGCACGATTCACTTTGTGCTGAGTGGAATAAGGAGAAAACCCTGCTCTGAGCCAGGGAAGGTGAATGTCAGTTGGGTCAGGACCATGCCAGGCTGACCACCTGGGGGGAGCTGGCCCAGGCTGCTGACATTCAGCTGGCCAAACCTCTGGCAGGCCTGCCAGAGACTGGCTTGTTGATGAGGGCTGGACTGGCGTCAGAGGATTTCTCTTCCATCTTCTCCATCTTCCCTGAGTCTTCCCACTGCCCAGTAACCCGGGTAAGTGGCTGGAACTCAGGACCCCGGACAGTGGCCCTGCAAGCGCGGGGAGTTTTTTGGTTGTTTTTATTGAGAGAGTCAGGTTAGTATCAGGGTTCCAAGTAACAATCCCAAAGCAATCAAAACTCTGAGGCCTAGAGTTTCCTCAAAGCATAAATTTATTAGGAATGTCATATTGGCACAGCTGGTGAAAACCCGACTCTGAAGGACCCGAGGTTTTTCCCACCCAAATAAAACCCAAAGTTCTTGCCCCCAGGTCACATGTCCATCACATGGTCCAATCAGATCACAGTCCCAACTCCGGCTGGTTTCTCCAACACCTGGTAGAGCAGCCTTGGCTCCCATGGGAAAGAATGCTATTTTGGCTACACATCCCCCACCCATCTCTATCTCCCCTCTCACGTTCCCACAGCTCCACCCGGCCTTACTGTGGCAGCCCTGAAGATGCTCCCAAAATGGTTTCAGGGCTGCCACAAAGGTTTTTTCCCATTGTACCGTTGTGTCTTTTATTTGTTTACCCTTCATTTTTAAATTTAGTAAGAAGTTATATATCTTCTTAATTAGTTTTTCATCAGAATTCAACAGTATATCAAAAGGTGTTTGTCCTTTATAAAACCCATACTTTTTCATATATGGTTTTTAATTTTGTTTTGTAGCTTTTATATAATTTTTCTGTTTTATTTATAAAATGCTCAGAGGTAAGCAAATCTGATGGGCAGTATAGAAATATAATAAATAAATAAAATAAAAATGGCAACCAAGCACCGACGTGAACTAATTAAAAGGGGACTCTACTCAACTGGTTCTTAACCTGGAAGAATAAATGCAATATGATTATTACAATTTTTAATCACCAATATTAAGAAATATCTTTCTGGATCGTTTATATTTTGTACTCTTTTCCATGGATGTTATTGAGAAATTTCCTTTTTGAAAATAATGAAGCTAAAACTCTAGGTATAAAAAGGAGCTTACTGAGAAAATGAAAAAAGAAGAAAATGAAGTAAAAGGCAGCAACCAAACACAATAAAATCAATAAAGCCGCCTTAGCTAAGCTAGTTACTTATTAATTGTTTGAATAAGCCCTTGGACAACAGCATACTGTTCAAAGTTCATTGGAAACGGGCCTTCTGGGCCTCCCACTTGGCTTTCCTCCTTTTCCTTCTTCTCACCCCCACCCTCCCTTTGAGCATTATCCTCAGCTACATACATGGAAGATAAATAAAAGTCCCCCCCCCCTTGGGGAGATAGACTACTGCTTTGTGCTTTCAATAACCAAATAATCAGAAATTATCTTGTGGTTGAACCTGATTTCCTTACAATCCTTAGTAATGTCACAGTGTCATTTTCATCAGCCACATCAAAAACTTGGGGTTTTTCAAAAACCCCTCCCTAATGTATGAAGATGGAAGAAAAGAGCAACTCAGTTAGATCCTGTTGAGGCTAATAAGTTTCCAACAGGGACATGGGTGTTTTTCTGAAGAAAAAAAATACCCAGAATGTTAAAGGAACAGGAAGCCAGAAAGTGACTGTTGCACAGGGAGCTCCTATTGGGTTAAAACCTTCTGTATTCATACTCAAATATATGAATTGCATCATTGTGGTAGCAGAAACTGCTGAGAGTCCTAATAAAATTTAATCCATTATCTCATTGTGAAGGGGTAAAGTACAAGTTAACTGGAAGAAGGCAAATACTTTTTCTGAAATGGGGAAAAAGAGATTCAGAGCTATCAACTGACCAACATTAATATCTAGGAACCTTGGAAATGTCTTCCATACCTTGGAAACAGTGCAGCAATTGAAGTCAGCATAAGTTTGTTAAGAGCAACAACTGCCAAGCTAACATTACTACTTCTCACTGTTTGATATTTAATACACTGTTGTCATGTTATTGACAAAATAGATCTGATCACAAGACAATTATTAGGTACAGGGTCCTGCAGGCATTCTGGATGGTTAACTGTGGCCCAACTAACATAACTATGATATGGGTCCAAAGCTGGCTAGAAAACTAATGTAAAACTGTTCTTCAAAATGAACAATGGATCTGGTGCATGAAACAAATTTGTTGATGGCACAAAACTGATAGTTTTTCTAGAATATAACAAAAATACAAAAAAATATTGGTAAGATGGCGGCATGGACTAAGAATGATAACATAAAAGATAATTGGATAATGTTTCCATTTAGAAAAAGGAAATTATATGAACAGACCTGATATGAAAATGTGAACTGTATTGGATTCTAAGCTAAATACAGATCAGTAGTGTGATGTGACTACAAAAGGCCAATACAATTTTAGGCTTCCTTTAATGCATATACAAGTAGTCCTCAACTTACAACAGTTCGTTTAGTGACCGTTCAAAGTTACAACAGCACTGAAAAATGTGACATGTCAATTTTTCACAATTATGACCGTTGCAGCATCCCCATGATCATGTGATCAAAATTCAGATGCTTGGCAATTGGTTCACATTTATGACAGTTGCTGTGTCCCAAAGTCATGTGATCACCTTTTGCGACCTGCTAACAAGCAAAATCATTGGGGAAGTCAGATTCACTTAACAACTGGTTTACTAACTTATCTACTGCAGTGATTCACTTAACAACTGTGGGAAGAAAGTTCGTGAAATGGAGCAAAACTCACTTAACAAATGTCTCACTTAACACAGAAATTTTGGGCTCAATTGTGGTCATAAGTCGATGACTACCTATACAGTAAGATAATTGATACAAGGGGACAAGGAGTAGCATGAGATGCAGGCAGAAAGAAATAAGGGCACTTAGACTTTAAATAAATGACTTACATTCAGAATTATGAATTAGAGGCTGGCTCCAGAGGATTATAAACGCTTCTTTGAGTGAGGGTTTCTTGCCTTCCGCCTTGAAAGAGGCGGTGGTGAGGCCCCTCCTCAAGAAGCCCACTCTGGACCCAGCTGTTCTAGCAAACTACCGTCCTGTCTCCAATCTTCGCTTTGTGGCTAAGGTTGTTGAGAGTGTGGTGGCACAGCAACTCCCGCAGTACCTGGATGAAACTGTCTATCTAGATCCGTTCCAGTCCGGCTTCAGGCCTGGTTACAGCACTGAAACAGCATTGGTCGCATTGGTTGATGATCTCTGGAGAGCTCAAGATAGGGGCTGCTCCTCTATCCCAGTTCTATTAGATCTCTCAGCGGCTTTTGACACTATCGACCATGGTATCTTGCTGCGCCGACTGGAAGGGCTGGGAGTGGGAGGCACTGTTCTACGGTGGTTCTCCTCCTATCTCTCCGACCGGTCGCAGTCTGTGTTGGCAGGAGGGCAGAGGTCGACTTCAAGACACCCTACTTGTGGGGTGCTGCAGGGGTCGGTCCTTTCACCTCTTCTGTTCAACATTTATGTGAATCCACTGGGTGAGATCATCCATGGTTTTGGGGTGCAGTGCCATCCTTACGCTGATGATACTCAGCTGTACATCTCCACCCCAGACCACCCCAATGATGCCCTTGCAGTGATGTCCCAGTGCCTGGAGGCCGTGCGGACCTGGATGGGGAGAAGCAGGCTCCTACTCAACCCTTCCAAGACCAAGTGGCTGTGGCTGCCGGCGTTCCGATATAGCCAGCTGATACCATCGTTGACTATTGGGGGTGAGACATTGGCTCCCATGGAGAGGGCTCGCAACTTGGGTGTCCTCCTGGACACGCGGCTGTCTTTAGAAGAGCATATGACGGCCGTGGCCAGGAGAGCTTTCTATCAGGTTCGCCTGATTCGCCAGTTGCAACCCTTTCTGGATCGGGACTCCTTATGCACAGTCACTCATGCCCTCGTCACTTCTCGACTGGACTAGACCCTCAGGACCCAGGCCTTCGGCTGATGCTGTGCAATGCCAGGTCCATAGTAAATAAAGCCCCCCTCATCTGTGATCTTGTTCAGGAGGGGGGTGCGGACCTGGCAGGTATTACGGAGACCTGGTTGGGCCAGGAGGGGGGGTTCCCCTCGTTGAAATGTGCCCACCAGGTTTCCAAGCATTCCATCAGCTGAGGTCACAGGGGAGGGGCAGGGGGGTAGCGGTTATCATTAAAGAAGGTCTGAGACCGAGGGAGGCCACTGTTCCTCAGACGGCTGGCTGTGAATCCCTTTTTGTGAAATGGGGTCATGGGGTTCAGATGGGTTTGCTGATCACGTACCTGGCTCCCTGCCACATGGCAACAGCCCTGCCCGAGCTACTCAACGTCATCGCCGCGGTGGCGGTTGATACCCCTAAGCTTATGGTCATGGGGGATTTCAACCTGCCGTCCATGGGTGAGATGTCAGAGATGGCTCGGGAGCTCATGGCTTCCATGACAGCTATGGACCTGACCCAGTTAATTCATGGCCCTACCCACACAGGGGGAAACACGCTGGATCTGGTTTTTGTCTCTGGACAGTGGTTGAGGGATCTTGACATAGGGGATATAGTTACTGAACCCTTGTCATGGTCAGATCACTCTCTCCTTCGTCTCGACTTTCGAACCGCTGCACCCCGCCGGTAAGATGGTTCCGCCTCAGGCACCTGATGGAACCTGACAGATTCCAGACGGAGCTTGGGCCATTTCCTGAGGTTCTGGCACACGCCTCGACTGGAGACCTGGTGGCCGCCTGGGATAGGGTGGCTGCTGGTGCTCTGGATCGGGTCGTGCCTTTGCGGCCTCTGACCCGGCGCCGATCTCAATTGGCTCCTTGGTTTACTGAGGAGCTGAGGGAGTTGAAGCGCCGGAAAAGACGCCTAGAGAGTAGTTGGAGGGCCAGTCTTTCTGAATCTGACCGGACACTAGTAAGATCCCACATTAGGAATTACTTAGTGGCGATAAAAGCAGCGAAATGTAGTTATTTTGCTGCTCTTATTGCGTCATCAGATAATCGCCCGGCCGCTCTCTTTAGGGTGACCCGCTCCCTGCTCCACCAGGAAGCGCAGGAGGACCCCTTGGAGAGTAGAGCCGAGGATTTTGTTCAGTATCTGTATGACAAAATCACTCAGATTCGGGAAGATTTGGACTCCGACTGGGTAGTCTCAGGGGGAGAGACAGGGGCAGGTCTTGAGAATGTTATCTGGGATGAGTTTGATCCTGTGACCCCTGAGGACGTGGACAGGATTCTGGGTAGACTGAACACGACCATTTGTTTATTGGACCCGTGTCCTTCCTGGTTAGTACTGGCTTCCCGGGAAGTGACACGAGGCTGGCTCCAGGGGATTATAAACGCTTCGCTGAGTGAGGGTGACTTTCCCGCCGCCTTGAAAGAGGCGGTGGTGAGGCCCCTCCTCAAGAAGCCTTCCCTGGACCCGGCAATGTTGGTAAATTATCGTCCGGTCTCCAACCTTCGCTTTGTTACGAAGGTTGTTGAGAGCGTGGTCGCGCAACAGCTCCCCCAGCACCTGGATGAAATGACGTATCTGGATCCGTTCCAGTCGGGCTTCAGGCCCGGGTACAGCACGGAAACGGCCTTGGTCACGTTGGTTGATGATCTCTGGAGGGCTCGGGACAGAGGTTGCTCCTCTGTCCTGGTCCTGTTAGATCTCTCAGCGGCTTTTGATACCATCGACCATGGTATCATGCTGCACCGGTTGGAAAAGTTGGGGGTGGGAGGCACTGTGTTGCGGTGGTTCTCCTCCTTTCTCTCTGACCGGTCGCAGTCTGTGTTGACAGGGGGCAGAGGTCGACCCCGAGGCCCCTCATATGTGGGGTGCCGCAAGGGTCGGTCCTCTCGCCTCTCCAGTTCAACATTTATGTGAAGCCGCTGGGCGAGATCATCCGTGGTTTCGGGGTGGAGTACCATCAGTACGCTGACGACACCCAGCTGTACATCTCCACCCCGGATCACCCCAACGATGCCCTTGAAGTGATGTCCCGGTGCCTGGAGGCCGTACGGATCTGGATGGGGAGGAACAGGCTCAGGCTCAACCCATCCAAGACTGAGTGGCTGTGGTTTCCGACGTCCCGATATAGTCAGTTGACGCCATCACTGACTATTGGGGGCGAATCATTGGCCCCCACGGAGAGGGCTCGCAACTTGGGTGTCCTCCTGGATTCACGGCTGTCTTTAGAAGAGCACTTGACGGCCGTGACCGGGAGGATTTTTCATCAGGTTCGCCTGATTCGCCAGTTGCGTCCCTTTCTGGATCGGGACTTATTACGCACGGTCACTCATGCCCTTGTCACCTCCCTCCTGGACTATTGCAACGCTCTCTACATGGGGCTCCCCTTGAGGAGCACCCGGAGGCTCCAACTGGCGCAGAGTGCGGCCGCGCGGGTGGTAATGGGAGCGACATGGCGTTCCCATGTAACACCCCTCCTGCACGAGCTGCACTGGCTCCCGGTGGTCTTCCGGGTGCGCTTCAAGGTTCTGGTTACCACCTTTAAAGCGCTCCATGGCTTAGGACCCGGGTACTTGCGGGACCGCCTACTACCACCAATAGCCTCCCACCGGCCGGTACGCTCCCATAGAGAGGGGCTCCTCCGGGTGCCGTCAGCCAAACAATGCCGACTGGCGGCCCCCAGTGGGAGAGCCTTCTCTGTGGGGGCACCTACTATCTGGAACGAGCTCCCCCCAGAGATACGGAGGATCCCAGATCTGCGCACCTTCCGCCGCGCCTTAAAGACCTTACTATTTCACCAGGCCGGCCTGGCCTAATTTTCCCTCTCTTTTATAAAAGATTTTTAAAATTTTAAATATCTTTTAGTATTTTATATATTCAATTTTAAATTGGTTTTAAAAGTTTGGGGTTTTAAATTTGTCGGGGCCAAAATTATTTAATTTGATTTTATTCTATTTTTTAGATTTTGTATTGTATGTCTTTTTATTGTTTGGCTGTGCACCGCCCTGAGTCCTTCGGGAGTAGGGCGGTATAGAAATCTAATAAAATGAAATGAAATGAAATGAAATGACTACTGTAATGCTCTCTACATGGGGCTCCCCTTGAGGTGCACGCGGAGGCTCCAACTGGTCCAGAATGCAGCCGCGCGGGTGATATTGGGAGCGACATGGCGCTCACATGTAACACCTCTCCTACGCGAGCTGCACTGGCTCCCAGTGGCCTTCCAAGTGCACTTCAAGGTGTTGGTTCTTACCTTTAAAATACTCCATGGCTTAGGACCTGGGTACCTACGAGACCACCTTCTGCAACCGATAACCTCCCACCAACCAGTACGCTCCCACAGAGTGGACCTTCTCAGGGTACCGTCACTAAAGCAATGTCGACTGGTGGTTCCCAGGGGGAGAGCCTTCTCTGTGGGGGCACCTACCCTTTGGAACAGGATACCCCCAGGAATACGAATGATCCCAGATCTTCGTACTTTCTGTCGTGCACTTAAGACCTTTCTGTTTCACCAAGCTGGGCTGGCATAAATTTTTTCTAATTGTCTAAATTTTATTCTGAAGATCTTAACTTAACTGATGAGCCAAATTGGCTTAATTATTTTAAATTGCTTCTATTTCACATTTTTATATATATGTTATTTTGACTGTTCACTGCCCTGAGTCCTTCGGGAGAAGGGCGGTATAAAAATTTAATTAATTAATTAAACTGGGAATTAAAGAACCTCTAAAAGAATAGCTATTTTAGTCTGTGCAGTAAAATAAAGTGTTGTAAATAGAACATAGAACACCATTAGAGTTGGAAGAGACCTTGGACATCTTCTAGTCTAACCTCTGCTCAAGCAGGAGACTCTATACTAATGATGGCTAACCTTTTCCAGACCAAGTGCCCAAAATGCGTGTGCGCCTGCCCTCCCACGCATGTGCGCATGGCCCCCCACATGCGCCCCACCCATGTACACAGGCCCCCCACATGCACCCCGCTGCATGCACGCCCCCGGTGTGCCCCACCCCCTGGACATGCGCAGCAGAGACCTGAAGACCAGCTGGCCGTCGGGAGGTGCACGTGCATGCGTGGCAGAGCTGAGCTGGGGTGATGGCTCGCGTGCCTACAGAGAAGGCACTGCATGCCACCTCTGGCATGCATGCCATAGGTTCGCCATCATGGCCCTATACCATTTCAGACAAGTGGCTGTTCAGTCTGTCCTTAAAAGCTTCCAGTGATGAAGCACCCACAGCGTCTGGAGGCAAGCTGTTCCACTGATTGTTTGTTCTCCCTGTCAGGAAATTTCTTCTTAGTTCCAGATTACTTCTCTTCTTGGTTAGTTTCTATTCATTGCTTCTTGTCTTGCCTTCTGGTGCTTAGGAAAATAGGTTGACACCCTCTTTTTTTTGTGGCAACCTCTCAAATATTGGAACACTATATATGTCACCCTTAGTCCTTCTTTTCACTAGTCTAGACATACCTAATTCCTGTTCTTCATATATTCTAACCTACAGCTCCCTAATCATTTTTGTTGCTCTTCTCTGCAACATCTCATGTCAACAACTTTTTTATATCGTAAAATACAGATGCAGTATTCCAAGTATGGTCTACCATACCAAGGTCTTATAAAGTGGTACTAAGACTTCATGCGATCTTAATTCTATCCCCCTGTTAATGCAGCCTAGGATTGCCTTGGCTTTTTTTGGTGGCTGTAGCATATGGTTGGCTTATATTTAAGTGATTTTCCACTAGGACTCCAAAATCCCTCTTGCAGTTGAGCTACATTTTATCTAATCTGTACTTGAATATTTGGTTTTTCTTGCCTAAGTGTAAAACCTTGATTTTGTCTACATTGTCTACATTGAATGTTATTTTCTTAGATAGAGCCTATGTTCAAGTCTGTCAAGATCCATCTGGATCTTAAGTCTATCTTCTGGCATGTTAGCTATTCCTGCCGGCTTGGTGTCATCTGCAAATTTGATAAGTTTCCCTTCTTTTCCCTCAACTAAATCGTTAATGAAGATATTGAAGAGTGCTGGGCCTAAAACAGAACCTTGGGGTACCCTACTGCTTACTTCCCTCCATGTAGATGTAGTTCCATTAAGAACTACATGTTGAGTTTGGTTTGTTAGCCAGTGATAAATCTGTCTGATGATGATGTTGTCTATCCCAAGTTTTTCTAGCTTACCAAGAAGTAGGTTGTGGTATACTTTAGTCACTTTGTCAAAGAACGAAATAAGATTTGTTTGACATGATCTGTTTTTGACAAACCCCACGTTGGCTCCTGGTTATAATTTTGCTTTCTTCTAGGTGTTCACATCTGTTGCTTCATTATCTTTTCCAGGATCTTCCCAGGAATTGTTGTCAGGCTGATCGGTCTGTAGTTTCCTGAGTCTGTTTTTTTGCCCTGTTTTGAAGATGGGAACCATATCAGCTCTTTTCCAGTCCTCTGGTAGTAGTCAACACACACCCATAAACCCATGAACCTCTAATCAAGAAGAGATAAAGACCAAATATTTTTTAATTTAATTTAATTTAATTTAATTTAATTTAATTTAATTTAATTTAATTTAATTTAATTTAATTATTTAATTTAATTTAATTTTTTTATTTTATTTTATTTTATTTTATTATTTTATTTTATTTTTATTTAATTTGTATACCACCCTTCTCCAACAGGACTCAGGGCGGTGAACAGCCATGGTAAAACATAACATATAAAATTTAAAAGCAATTTAAAAAATATTAAATAATTTTGGCCACCCATTTGAAACAACCCGGATTAAAACCAATTACAAATTAAAACCGAAGGGATGGGATCAAGCCAGCCCGGCTAGGTGAAAAAGATGTGTTTTCAGGGCCTGACAAAAAGTCCGGAGGTCTGGTATCGTGAGTATCTCTGGGGTAAGTCATTTCAGAGGGCAGGTGCCGTCACAGAGAAGGCTCTCCCCTTGGAGGTCGCCAGCCGACATTGTCTGGCCGACGGCACCCTGAGGAGTCCCTCTCTGTGGGAGCGTACTGGCCAGTGGGAGGCTATTGGCGGCAGAAGGCGGTCTCGTAAATACCCCGGCCCTAAGCCATGGAGCGCTTTAAAGGTGGTCACCAACACCTTGAAGCGCACCCTGAAGACCACAGGAAGCCAGTGCAGCTCACGCAGGAGAGGTGTCACATGGGAGCGCCCCGTCGCTCCTATAATCCCCTGCGCGGCCGCATTCTGGACCAACTGGAGCCTCCGGGTGCACCCCAAGGGGAGCCCCATGTAGAGAGCATTGCAGTAGTCCAGACGGGAAGTGACGAGTGCTTGAGTGACCGTGCGTAGATAAAATGAATTCTGAACTGATGTGGTTTGGAATTGTGAAGATCTTGCATTTGCATAATAAGTGTGCACAATTGGCAAAATATTAACTGTACAGTATCTCTTTCCACCTCTGTGAGCCTCAGACGGTTGTGCAAACTATAGGGTATTACATAATACTTTTCTGGCGCTAAAACGTGAATGCTATTTTGTTAGAAGATACAAGACAGCAATGGAATAAAGATAGAGGGAGGGAGGGAGGATGGAAGGAAGGAAGGAAAAGAAAGAAAGAAAGAAGAAAGAAAGAAGAAAGAAAGGAAGAAAAGGAGAGGAGAGGAGAAAAGAAAAGAAAAGAAAAGAAAAGAAAAGAAAAGAAAAGAAAAAAGAAGAAAAGAGAAGAGAAAAGAAAGAAAAGAAAAGAAGAAAAGAAAGGGAAGGGAAGAGAAGAGAAGAGAAGAGAAGAGAAGAGAAGAGAAGAGAAGAGAAGAGAAGAGAAGAGAAGAGAAGAGAGGAGAGGAGAGGAGAGGAGAGGAGAGGAGAGGAGAAGAGAAGAGAAGGCAGGGCAGGAGGAGAGGAGAGGAGAGGAGAGGAGAAGAAAAGAAAGAGGAGAGGAGAGGAGAAAAGAGAAGAAAAGAGAAGAGAAGAAAAGAAAAAGAAAAGAAAATGAATTTCAACCAGTTTTCTTACAATGGGACATCTGCTTTCAGATCAGATGAACATAAATACTTAACAGTGTGGAATTACTTCATATGTTCCTGTGTTCAGTCAATTTAGGTACAGAATTATGGGACAATGTGGTAGAGAGTTTCTCTGAGTTAATTCTCAGAGAATTAAATACCCACTACAAATGCATTGTTACATTTTATCCCATACTAAATTTTACCTTTTGCATTTAAGTTATCTTTACAGTGATGCTTTCATTGTCCAAAGATTGCTAGTGAACATAACCTTTTTCCATATGGGAGAAACACAATTTTGGATTTATATTGTAGATAGCAAAATGACATTACATATAAGCTATATATAACATAAAATGAGAGATGGTTCAAAATAAAAAAACTTTTGTATTTGCAAATTTTAAAAAGTAATCAGAAAAATAGGAAATAACCATTTTCCTTTTCTTCTTTATATATTTTTATAAGTACATATTTGACATGATGATTAGCTACATTTAGAGTGAGCATGGAATTCATTTAGCATTAGTTAAAATCCAACAGCATTTTCCACTAATAGAAATTAAGAAGGGAAAGACTTGTATGTTTATTTGTCTGAGGCATAGGAAGGGCAGCAAGGAGTGTGAGGGTGCTAGGAGCAAGAATAGTCATGAAAAAGCCTCTAACTAACACTTAAGTGTGAGCAGCTGTTTACATCAACCAAGGAAGCTTTGTAAACAGGATGTGCTTTGTTCCCTATCCAGAGTGCAAAACTGCTTGACCTGAGGTGATACCTTTTCTAAACGAGAAAAAGAAGAAAAAGACCCACTTTCTTACTTTTATTTTAAAGAATGCTGATAATAATATAAACTTTAGCCTTGCTAAAGGATTGGAAGCTTTTAGCTCTCTAATTTTAACATCACTTCTGGCAAAGAAATGTAAAGTGCAGTTTAACAGTCAAGTTGTGGATTCTTTACCCACTGATAAAATTTTGGAGACTGCTTAAATGTTTTCTTTGTTCTTTGTTCAAAAGAACTCTCTGAAACAACCATAATAGAGGAAATACTGGATTATCGTGTGAGTTTTTCCAACTCCTATAACTGCCTGGATTGTGTTTACCAAGTGTGGTTGGCTGTTAAGCTCTCACCAAGAATGAGGGAGAAATATAAATTTTGTGTTTTGTATTTCCTGCAGTTCTATGCTTCTCAGCAGTATGGATTAAATATTTGCGCCTGTCCATAAGCAGTCATCAAAAAAATTGCAGAATAGAAGTTAACAGAATTGCTGAACTGAATAATTTACCAACTTTCAACTTTTTTATTTTTATTTAATAGGCAATCAATATGGACCACCTTTATATACTGCTTTTGGCTAAAAGACAATAATTTGTAGCAAATGTTAGGTTTATTATGCAAAGGAGCATTATGGAACAAAATTTGAATTATATATTATAGGAAATCACTGGAATTATAATTACAATAACTATATTTAATTTGCAAACCTTGATAAAATGTTTACTAAAGATGGGGAAATGAATGGAGGAATTTAAGATATGGAAAGACCATGAGAAAGGCATTCGATATTATATGATTAGTTACAAGGAAGGCATGCTTGTTGCAAGAAATAAAAATAACTTGTGTAAGAGTCTTTGTTGTATGGAAGTAAGCAGAGACTCAAATCTTGTTCTCCCAAATCCTGGTCCAACACATTGATCAGAACCTTATACAGTACTTGAGAGAGACAGTATGCTGAAGAATTGCAGAATATCTTATAACTATCAGTAAAAGCCATAATTAGGAAAATGTGTTGTTTCAAATGGAGAAAGGGGACAAATGGAGGCAATTGCATTGCTTTCTACATTTAAGAATTCTTCATTAAGGAAACTGTAATTCTCCAATTTTTTTTGTTCAGATTTTGGTGTTCGAATTAGGGATATATTTTACATGCAGGCAATAAGAGAACTCAAACTGTGATACCACGATATAAGTGTACACTTATCTCATGTTTTCACTGAACAGATGAAGAATCAATGTCTGCTCTGATGTTCCTTCTTCAAAAGACACCTTATCTTACTATCTACAATAATGCAAAACAGAACAACAAAGAAACAAAATCTTAAAAAGAATTGTAAACTCTCAGTTATTAGTATACGTTATTCAACACCATTGTTAAACAGAGTAAAGTATGTTTTTTTCACTTTTCACTTGGCTGCAACTTTAATGTTCCTTTTTTCACTATTATTTTAATCAAATGCTATAAAGAAGATAAAAACTCTGGCTTAGCAAAGGTCATATTTAATTGCTGTATGTTACAAGTGAGAAATCCCTAGCCCTGACAGTACACAGAGACGTGGGGGGACGGGACTGTAAACACTAAAGGGTCATCCACAATGTCCTGTTTACCTGCTTTGCAATTGCCAGTTTCATTAGCATTCAAATGAATCAATTCCCTGGTTTTGTTTACTGAATTTTGATTTGGTTTAAATTGGGACTAACAACTCACCAGATAGATGGCTAATTATACTAATCACTCTCCAGAAGTTTACGGGAGCCCTAGGAGCTCACTAGGCAAGCCTCTTTGAAAGATGGGCACTCTGCCCTGGAGAGCTCCCCATATTGACAGGATTCTTGCAAGGCAAATAATGGAAGCCCAAGGAGCTTGTCCAAAGAGCCTCTAGGATTTGCAAACTGCTCCCCACCAAGGTTAAGGTCCAATGTCCTTTCAGAAAATGGCATCCCAATCCAGCAAAAGCCAGGAATGTCCTTTTCTTCTGAAGCCAGAAAATAATTTGGAAAAAAAAACTTGCAGAGAAACTTTTATGCACATCTTCCTAATAGAGATGCAGTGATCAAAAACTGCAGTCTCATTACTTCCTTTTCTATTTTTCAGAAAGAGGCTATTAAGGCTCTCTACATTTATGCTTGTTCTTGAATTATCAGGGTAAAAAAAACCTAACTCTACCTTTCCAAAGAAATGTAGGAACTGAATAAAATGCTATGTTTGTGCTAGAGCTAATCATTACATTCTCTTCATGGAAATACTGTACACTGTTATTTATAATACCAATGTGACATTTACAACCATTTATGGAATGGAACTTGATTTCATGATGGAACATGATTTCATGTTTCATGATATTTTGATTTCAAAATATCTTCGTACTTCAAGAAGGAAACCAAGTATCTTTTTAAAATTGTCTGAACATTGTGAGTGTGCAATTAGCTGTTACAAATTTGCAATTAGAAATATACTTTTAGTGGTATAATCTTAGTACATTTGATTTAGAATGTTTAAACTTACTTAAAATGTTTAGAATCAATGTACCAATCACATCTAAGATAGTGCTGTAATATAGTACTGTAACCACTTTTTGCTTCTGAGGAGTGAACGTTGGTAAAAAGAAACTTGAATGAACAAACCTGGAGCCAGCAGATATCTAGAGCCAAGTTAAGCCTTTTGACTTATCTACAAGTAGTCCTCGGTTTATGACTACACTTGAGCCCAGAATTTATGTTGCTAAGTGAAACATTTGTTAAGTGAGTTTTGCCCCATTTTGCGACTTTACTTGCCACATTTGTTGAATCACTGCAGTTGTTAAATTGGCATCATGGTTGTTAAGTGAATCCGGCTTTATATTCATGTTTGTTTAAAATATATAACTTGGCATTTTCTCAGATAGATCTCAGATGGCCAGCTCTTATCCTGACTGTTCCTCTGGATTGCAATGTCTAAATAATAATAAGCATTTAAAAAGTACTACTCAAAATAGAGACTATTTTCTTTTTTAACTCTGGAAGAAATATTTCTAACTGTAAAAAGAACATGAAGCTTGGTCAAAACTCAAGTTGTAGTCTCTGTAACATGATATGTGAAGGTAGACACTGATAAAATTGCTTCAGTTCCAAAAATGATTTCTAATGAAAAAGTCAACCAATAACTATTGCTTTTTGCAAGCTTAAATAGGCTCTTAGAATTATGATCTGTGTCCCTAAATGCAAAAGTCCACATTCACCCATTTTCTTTGCTATCATCCAAATATAAAAATTTTGACTGATTGACTCAGCCAAACCTTCAATCTTTTTACCTGCAGAAATTCAGCAACTCTGAATTTGAAGACTGCATGCTTGTAATGGAATATGCAGTGCATTCAGAAAGTATTCAGGCTCCCTTCACTTTTGTCAATTTTATTATGCTACAGTCTGTTTCTACAGTTGTTGAAATTATTTTTTTTCTCATTAGAGAAAAAAAATCAGTACCCCATAATGACAAGGTGAAAACACAATTTTAGAAATGTCTGTAAATGTATTAAAATGAAAAAACTGAAATATCACATTGGCATAAGTATTCAGACCCTTCATTCAGTACTTTGTTGAAGCACCTTTGGCAGCAATTACAGCTGCAAGTCTTTTTGGGTGTGATGCAACAAGCTTTGCAAACCTGGATTGGAGGATTTTCTGCCATTCTTCTTTGCAAATCCTCTCAAACTCAGTCAGGTCGGATGGTCACCATTGGTGGACAGCCATTTTCAGGAATGTTC
Source organism: Pituophis catenifer annectens (assembly GCF_029215685.1). Classification (NCBI taxonomy): domain Eukaryota; kingdom Metazoa; phylum Chordata; class Lepidosauria; order Squamata; family Colubridae; genus Pituophis; species Pituophis catenifer. The sequence goes on from NW_027256881.1 coordinate 171,227,347, forward strand.
AATAGGGTTCAAGTCAGGGCTCTGGCTGGGCCACTAGGACATTCACAGAGTTGTCCCTAAACCATTCCTGTGTTGCCTTGGCTGTGTGCTTAGAATCATTGACATGTTGGAAAGTGAACCTTTGGCCCAGTCTGAAGTCCTGAGTACTGTGGAACAGGTTTTCATTGAGGACATCCCTGTACTTTGCTCCATTCAGCTTTCCCTCAACCCTGACCAGGCTCCCAGTCCCTGCTGCTGAAAAACATCCCCACAGCATGCTACTGCTACCACCATACTTCACTGTTGGGATGACATTGGGTAGATGATGAGCGGTGTCTGGTTTCTTCCAAATATAACATTTAGAATTGAGGCCAAATAGTTCAATCTTGGTTTCATCAGACCAGAGAGTTTTGTTCCTCACCATCTGAAAGTCCTTCAGGAGCTTTTTTGCAAACTCCAAGTGGGCTTTCATGTGTTTTGCACTGAGGAGAGGCTTTCATCTAGCCACTCTGTCATAAAGCCCAGATCGCTGGAGGGCTGCAGTAATGGTTGTCCTTCTGGAACTCTGAATGTAGACTAGAATAGAGCTGGAAGGGGCCTTGGAGATCTTATAGTCCAATCCCTTGCTCAAGTAGGAGAACCTATACCATCTCAGACAAGTGACTGTTCTTAAAGACCTCAAGTGATGGAGCACCCACAATTTCTGGAGGTAAGCTGTTCCACTGGTTAATTGTCCTCATTGTTAGGAAGTTTCTCCTTAATTCCAGGTTGCTTCTCTCTTTGATTAGTTTACAATCATTATTTCTTGTCCTGCCCACTGGTGCTTTGGAGAATAATTTAATCCCCTCTTCTTTGTGGCAGCCCCTCAAATACTGGAATACTGCTATCATGTCACCCCTAATTCTTCTTTTCTTTAGGATAGCCAAACCCAGATCCTGTAGCCCTTCTTCTTATGTTTTAGTCTCCAGGCTTTTGATCATCTTAGTTGCTCTTCTCTGAACTTTTTCCAAAATCTCAACATCTTTTTGTAGTGGTGACCAAACTTGGTTACAGTATTCCAGGTGTGGTCTTACTAGGGTTTTGTACAGTGGCACTAATACTTCACGTGAACTTGATTCTATGCCTCTGTTTATACAACCCAGGATTGTATTAGCTTTTTTGGCTGCTGCTACACATTGCCTGATCATATATAAGTGATCGCCTACTAGGACTCCAAGGTCACTTCACAGTTACTGTTTTTGAGCCAGGTCTCACCTAATCTATATTTATTGTCAGGGTTCCAAGTAATAGCCCCATAGTATGCAGAACTCAGAGGCAGGTAGGTTCCTCAAAGAACAATTTTATTGGAGGTATCATATTGGCACAAATGGTGAAAATCGACTCTGAAAGTTCCCATAGTTTTCACCTGATTAAAAAGTGAAAGTTCCCAGGACTTCCAGGGTGACGTCATGGTGGTGCGGTGCCGGAGAACGGGACTCCATTCCTTTTGCCCAATTTTTCGTGTCTGGAGGCCAGTAATGGCAAAGTTGGACCTTGGAGAGGACAGTGATAGAGAGGGGACAATCCAGAAGTGGCAGGGAGAAGAGCGGTTCCCTGTCATGGAAGGTGGAATCCCCAAAATCCGGAGCGGAAGAGAACAGCAATCATGGCTAGGTCATGAGGGTGGAGGGGCAGAGGGCCAGAGCATCAGCACCCCCAGCTCCCCTGTTCCTCCAACACCGAACACAGCATGTGCAAGAGCGTGCATCTTCCCCCTCCCCTTCAAATGACTGATCAACCCCCACCCCCATTCCCTGCTATGCAAAGTGCTTTCCTCCCCAAATCCAAAAATGCGGTGTGCGGCTGGCGCTGCCACCTGAAAATGTTTTCCTCCCTGGTTCCCTGAAGCACATTGCAGGGGAACCGGCCGCTGCCTGAAACATGGCTCTGTGAATTGCATCGGGCCAACAGGAAGCGGTGGCTGGAAAGGAGGGACGTTTCGCTTTAGGGGCTCCCAGGCATGGAGAGGGCTTAGGCAGCGGTGGCGGCAGCTCCTCACATTGCTGGGGAGTGAAGTCATCATGGCCATTGTCTGCCCTGAGCTCCCCTGGCTAGAGGGGGTGTCAGCCACGAACTGTGCGGCCCACCTTGTTTGCCAAAGCTACTGGGCAGATCCCCCCCAGACCGTCCCGAAGAGGCTCGTTCCTCAGGCTGTGCCCCGACCCAGATCCCCACCATCTGGAACTGCCCGAAAATGCGATGCACAGAGGCCGAAAATGTTTGAAGGCTGGGGGCTGGTGGGTGGGCAGTGCTACATTCGGACTATAAGACGCATCCAGATTTTCAGCCTCTTTTTTGGGGGAAAAAGGTGCATCTTATAGTCCAAAAAATATAGTAATAACAGACATGTCAAGCAGCAAAAAACCAGGATCAGCATTAACTTTACAAAAGCTACATTGAATATGATTCAGGAGGTTATGATGAAAATGCAGGAATCAATAAACAATAACCACAAAGAAATGAAAGGCAAACTGTGTGAAGTGAAAGAAGACATAAAGAAATTAGATGATAGAATGGGAAAGATTCAAGAAACAATAGCCAAAAATGAACAGAAGATAAAAATAGTAGACGCAAGAACAGAACGAACTGAAAAAAACTGGAAGCAGCAGAGGAAAGATTGACAGCAGCAAACAGAGACTTGGAGGAGACAATAATCCATCTAGAATTGGAGAGATCATCTTTCTATTCAAGATTTCAAAATATAATAGAGAACAAAGAAGAGGATCTACCCAAGCTTATGACGGAATTGCTAGCAGATCCATTGTCGAAGTTTATACAGTACATACCAATTACGCACGACACAGACTACCCCATGAAATCCATGTAAGGTTTGCAAAAAAATCTGTGAGAGATGAAATTTACAAAAGAAGAAAAGATGACCAACTGACTTATAAAAGAAAGGAAGTTATAATACTTAAACAACTACCGAAAAGAATTTGAGATCAACAAAGGAGCTACTAATTTCTCTCCTTGCAACTGATAAAAAACAGAATAATGTTCCTGTTGCAATATTTTCAGGATCAGACTCAATAATAATAATAAGAGTTAAAGGTTTAAATATATTTCTCTTTAATTATAACAGGCATTCTATATTCACTGAATATTCACAGATAGAAGCAAAGAAAATGGTGAAGGTGGCTCCTTATATATACAAAGGGTGGAGCCAATAGTGGGAGTGGTGAATTATGAATACATTAAGAATCAAAGAATAAGTTAACCCCTGACATCCCATTTATACACTATTTACACATTAGGGAATAAGGCATTTACATCTGACAAATCCCCCTCTAAATGCCGATTCGCTATACAACACCAATTACATTCAGATTCAGGACAATATAAGACATACAATTTAGAAGTTAAATATTTGTGCTGTTTAGAAGGTAAAGGCTTCGTCAATATGTCAGCTAATTGTTCAGAAGTATCACAATGTACTGCTTTGATAAATCCATCTTGAGACAATTGTCTCACATGCTTAAATTTTATATCTATATGCCTGGACCTTTGTCCAATGGCATCGGATCTAGATATTTCAATGGCTGCTTTATTGTCTTCATGCATAACAAAAGGTAAAGCAGGTTTTTTCCAAACATCTGAAATTAAATCATTAAACCATACAAGGTTATTTGCAGCTTTGGATAAACAAACATATTCCGCTTCTGTGGTTGAAGTGGCTACTAACTCTTGTTTACCAGTGTACCAGTAAACTGGACAGTCATTTAAAAGAAAAATATAACCAGAAGTACTTTTTCTGCATGATACGTCTCCAGCCCAATCCGCATCTGCGTAACATGTAAGCTTTGGTTCTTTATTGTCATTAGGTTCTAATACTAAGCAAAAATCTAATGTACTTTTCAGATATCTTAAAATTCTTTTGACAGCTTCCCAGTGATACATTGTTGGTTTGCTGACGTGTCTTGATAATAAATTGAGTGGTAATGCGATATCTGGCCTAGTCCAATTAGATATATAAAGAAGTGAACCTATTATTGATCTATAAAATGTGTTATCCTTAAATTCAGGAGAAGATTCATCAGTATTTCTAAGGAAATCAGTTTGCATAGGAGTGTCACAGGGTTTGGCATTGTTTAAATTGCATTTGTTTAGAAGTTCAATAATCTTATCCCTCTGAGTAAGTTTGAATCCCCTTCTAGTTTTATTAATTTGTACACCAAGGTATTTGTTTACTTTACCTAGAGATTTCAATGAGAAATGTTCATTTAGCTTGTTTACAAAGGTTTCTCTTCTCTTTTTGTGTTTTCCTATATATAAAATATCATCTACATAAATCAATACAAATTCAATGTAATCATCACCCTTTTTGACAAAGAAACAGTTATCAGCGGTGGTAGCGTTGAAATCCATGGTCTTAAGTACTTTTACCAAGCAATCGTACCATCTTTTACCAGATTGTTTTAATCCGTATAAACTCTTGTTCAATAGCCAAATTTCATTTTTATTAGTGTATTGACTGTGAGGTGCTCTTACATATATTTCCTTATCTAGTTTTGCGTGTAGATACGCAGTCTGTATGTCATATTGAAATACATCAAGATTGAGTGCAGATGCTACTACTAGAGCTGTTTTGACACTCTCTGTTCTTACTGTGGGGGAGTATGTGTCAGTATAGTCCTCCGGATATTTTTGTGCATAACCTTGTGCAACTAATCTAGCCTTGTATAGAGTATTGCCTCCTTCTAGGTTCTTAATTTTATAAATCCACCTGGTACCAATAATCGTTTTATCTTTAGGTGCAATTGCAGGTGTAAATACATTTAATCCTTGCAAACTTTCCATCTCCTTTTTCATAGCTAGTTCCCATTTTTCTTTTTCTTCACGAGGGAGTTTTAATACTTCCTCATATGTATTAGGTGTTATTTGTTCACCATCCATATGCATTATGTAATCTCTGTATTTATTTGGTATTTGATTTCTGTTGTTTCTAATGGCTCTTTCAGGTTTGCTATGGTTGTCATGCAAATATCTTGCTTCTTTTTTTGTTAGTGTGTCTGTCTTTATTTTGTGTTGACTATTTGTCCAAGTTTTGGTTTTGTTTTTATATTTGTTGATATTTTGATTTTCTATGGTCCCTTCCTCATGAGATTTTGTATCTTTGCATTTATTTGGAAATATTTCATTAAGATGTAATTTAGACCAGTTGGCCTGTTCATGGAACACAGCTGTTCTGGAAACTATAAATTTGTTATTATTATCAATGAATCTGTACCCTTTGGTGCCAGTTTCATATCCCATAAATCTTAGTCTTCTGGATACGTTTTCTCCCTTTCTTCTCAACTGTTTAGGTATGTGTACGTCTGCAGTGACTCCAAATATGTGCATGTGTGCTAATTTTGGTTTCCTATTATACATCACTTCATATGGTGTCTTATTCACAATACTGGACCAGGTTCTATTTTGAGTGTAATTTGAATAATGTAAGGCTTCTGACCAAAATTGTTTGCTTAAGCCAGCATCCTCTAATGTGCACCTAATCATGGTTTGTAATGTGGAATTTTTTCTCTCTGCAATCCCGTTCTGGAACGCAGAAAATGGACTAGACGTGTAATGTAGCATTCCTCTATCCTTTAACCATTGGGAGAATTCTTTAGACATGAATTCACATCCCCTATCTGTCATAATTTGTTTTATTCTGATATTATGTTGTGTTTCTATGCGTTTGTAAAATTCCTTAAATTTTTGAAAGGTTTCATCCTTGTGTTTTAATGTGTAAACAAAACCATAGCGACTGTAATCGTCTACTATTGTTAGGAAGTAACGTTTTCTATAAGTGATTGATGGAGTTAAAGGGCCAACTAGGTCCATGTGTACTAAGTCAAAAATTTTGTTAGTTGATCTGGTGGATTTTCTTGGCCTGGGACTAGTTTTTAGTTTTGTAGATTTACATACTGAGCATTCCAAATAGTTTTCACAATTTTTTATTTTGACACCTTCTGCGTGTTCAGTCATTTTTTGAACTACAGGAAAACTTGCATGTCCTAACTTCCTATGTAAGATGTGAGCACACTCATCATGAATTGGTTTACCTATTTTTGGTTTCTTTTCATTGTGTGTATCTGCGTGATCATGAGATATTTTACATTCATCATTGTCACTGTTACTAATATTTTCATCATTTGCCTCAATACAATCTTCCATATTTGAATCAATGTTATGTAACCATCTTTCTTTTGTTACCAGATAGGGTAGGCCTCCTTTAATCATCACAGTGCCTATATTTGTTTTATTCTTCTCTAAAGTTGCTTTTCCCTTTGAGAAAACTATATTAATGTCAGAATCTCTACTTAGTTTTATGGCACTTAGTATGTTATGAGGTATTTCTGGTATTAACAATACCCCCTCTATTTTTCCTAGACCAGGCAAGGTCACATTCCCTCTGCCTAATACTTGAACCTTTTCTTGATTAGCTACCTTTATTACAAATTTATCTTCTGTAAATGAAGACAATATATTTTTATTATTAGTGGTGTGATTAGTTGCCCCAGAATCAATAAGCTAATTATTGTTCTCATTTTGTTGTGTTTTTGTGCTGTCTTGTTTATTTAGTCCATTCAGTGAACCAGATTTTCTCTCTTTTGAATTTTCTCTGCCCCCTCTATTTTCTCTGTAATGTGGTGGGCTTCTATATCTATGTCTATCTATGGAAGACTGTCTATAATTGTATTTATTCCTATATTCTGACCTGTGTCTTTCCTTGAAAATTTTGGGACAATCTCTTCTATTGTGTTCCCTAGACCCACAATTGTGGCATTTAAAAGTTTCATTATATTTTTCTTGGAAAGCTACTTTCCTAAAAGATTTGTGCTCTGTGTGATTGCTATAACGATTTTTTCTTGAATTGTCTTCTGCTATCAGTTTGTTTGATAGACTTTCTATGGATAAATATCCTAGATTGATGGTGTCTAAATGTGACATAAAACTATCCCATGATGAATCAAGTGAATTGATAATAACACTTTTCATTGTTTGATCTGAAATCACTTCCCCCCTCAAATGCAGCTCAGCTCTTATTTTGTTTAGAGATATTAAATGCTCACTTATGGAAACCCCTGGTTTTACTCTAGAAGAAAAGAAATCTTTAGACATTCTTGTGGTGGTAGCTACACTATCGCTGTGAAACAAATTAAACATGCATTGAATTATTTCTGAAACAGTTAGATTTGGTTTGATGCTATGATACATTGCAGGAGACACACTAGATATTATTAGGAAAAATGCTCTATGGTGTAAATAATCTATTTTTAAAGTCCAAGGTCTTCTTGGGGGACTAGTGATAAAAAATAGTAAATTTTCTTTCATAAAGACAACCTGGAGCTGTTGATACCATTCTTGCAAATTAATGCCATCAACCTTTAGTTTTGGGAAGTCACTGGGTAAGTTTCCCACATTATTTTGTCCATTACTTACAACCTGAGGTAGTCCGTGGTCTCGCAAGTGTAGGAAATTGCAAAACGGCATGGGGATGCTCGCAACGAGTCTGCGCGGTTCTCTGGCTAGTTCAAGTCTTTCCGGACCATCTGCGTAGTTTCGCACATGCGCGTTGTTCATTTCTTCTTTGGCGTCGTCGTGGAAGGTTCTCTCCATTGCGGCTCGCTCGTTCTGCTCTTCTTCAGACGAGTCGGTCTCTGGTTCGGTCTTAGGAGTTTTGATGGCGGCGATTGCTCTTCTTTTTCTTTTGGGTGCGTTGACACTTGCTTCGGTCTGTGGTGTAGGACGGAATCGACATGGCTCTCTGGGTTCGGGCGTCGTCGCTCTCGAAGTCAGGATGGGAGCGTGCAGTTCTTGAGGTATCGGCTTGTTCGCTTGCTTCTTCGTTGGCGCTTTGGAAATTTTTAATTTTGGCCCAAATGCAGCAAAAAGCGTCTTCATTGCTGACTTTACTTGAGATTTCGTTGAGTCGTCTTCATTTTCTGATTCTGGCTCTTCCGAAGAGTTTGAATCTTCCTTTTCACTTTCGTTGTCTGATAACGTTTTTCGCGCCAGAAATTTTGAACTGAGCATTTTGATTGGCTCTGCTTCGTTCACTTTGGAGGCTTGTTGAAACCAAGATGGCTGCCATTCAAAATTTCGCGCGGGATTACATTTTTTCTTTTTCATAATGACTTTCTCTGTAGTCATATCACTCACAATTTTTTGGTCTTTGGGTTTCTCTTTAGCGATGTTTTTCTCTCTCGCTGCTCCGCTGTTCTTCAGCATTTCTTGGAGGTTCGCGATGAGGCTTTCATCATTCTTCTGGCTTTTTAATAGTTTTAATATCTCTGACCTGAGTTCGTTATTTTCTATTTCGATTTCCTCCTGGTCATCATTTTCATTTATTAATTCTTCTTCTTCAGTGGTGTATTCTTCGGATTCTCTCGAAATCGCGTTTGTGGATTCGTTGATTATTTCTTGTTCAGTTTCTATTTCTTTGCTGTAGGCCCTGGTGTTGGGCCTATCTTTCTTAGACATGTTTAAGTAGTTATTGAGTCAATAAACCATCCTCTGCTACCAGCTTGTTGCAATATTTTCAGGATCAGACTCAATAATAATAATAAGAGTTAAAGGTTTAAATATATTTCTCTTTAATTATAACAGGCATTCTATATTCACTGAATATTCACAGATAGAAGCAAAGAAAATGGTGAAGGTGGCTCCTTATATATACAAAGGGTGGAGCCAATAGTGGGAGTGGTGAATTATGAATACATTAAGAATCAAAGAATAAGTTAACCCCTGACATCCCATTTATACACTATTTACACATTAGGGAATAAGGCATTTACATCTGACAGTTCCATTTGTTAATACCCGAAGACACGCTAATAACCTGGCAGGATAAGAAAGTAAGAGTGAACGCTATAGATAAAGCCCAAGAATTTTATGAGCAATGTTTAGGGGAAGAATCAGACAGCAGAGAGGAGTTAGAAACCAAGAGCCAAGAGGAGCAACAGACGGAGGAAAGCGAACCAGATCAAGAATTGAGAGAGAGGATAGACACGGAAAATCAGGAAAGAGAAGGAGCAAGGACAAGACACCAAAGGGAGATAAAACTAAGGAGAGGAACAAGAGTGACAAATTAGTAACAGAATGGAGGAGGAAGTGAATTTAATATCGGTCAATATAAATAGATTAAATTCATCTATAAAAAGAAGACAAACAATTTCCAAACTTTAAAAATTAAATATGGACACCATATGCTTACAAGGGGTGCATATCCAAAAAGAAAAAGGTGGTATTTTGGAATCTCCCAAGTTAGGGAAATTATATCTAGCTTTGGCTGAAACTAAGAAAAGGGGAATTGCAGTTTATATAAAGGAATGGCTAAAGCCTAAACAGGTATACGCAGATAAAGAGGGAAGAACACTATTGATAGAAGTGTTAATAAAACAAAAAAGAGTATTAATTACAATTATTTATGCACCAAATACAAACCAAAAAGAGTATTATAGTAAATTACACAAACAAATAGCAGAATTAGAAATGGACAATGTTTGCATATTAGGAGATTTCAGTGCAGTAGTAGATCCAAAGAAAGATTATAAAACAGGGGAAAAAAAGAACCATGAAAGGAGAACATTACCAACTGCATTCTTTGAAATGGTCCAAGAATTAAATTTAAAAGATGAGTGGAAAGAAGTTAACCAGCAAAGCAGGGGTGAAATCTAAAAATTTTCCCTATCCGTTCTGTAGGTGGGGCTTGATGGTGGTGGTCCTGTGACTGAATGGGCATGGCCAACTCGATGTCACTCACAGCCACACCCACTCAGTCACCTGATCCCCCCACCAAGCCATGCCCACAGAACCTGGTAGAAAACTTTTTAAATTTCTACTCTGCATTTTCCCTTTTTGCGAGATGCCTGCAGCTGGAGCCTCTCTTTTTTTTGGTGCACCTTGGAGGCGCTTCTTGCACTGAAAAATGCAGCGGCTGCAGACTTCTTGCAAGTAAAAGTTACCAGAGCTGCTCCCCTTCTTGAACATGGCCTTTCCCCGGAGCTGCCGCCCACTCGCCATCCACTCTCCCTTCACTTTGACTTGGGGGCCAGGGCCCAGGGACATGCCATTCCCCAGGGCCCTGGAGCTGCTTCCTGCTTGCCGCCCACTTTGACCGGGTCGGGGAATGCACCATTCCCCAATTCCGGCCTTGCCCCAGAGCCGTCCCCCGCTCTCCCTTCGCCACGCGGCATGTCCTTATCTTTCTCCTGCAGCTGGTTGCCAGGGAAGGCAAGTGCTGAAAGATGCAGTGGCTGCAAGCTTCTTGCAAACGAAAGTTACAGAGCCGCTCCCCTTCTTGAAAGTGCCACTGCAATCGCACACCCAACCTGCCACTGATGAGTGAATGAAATAAACGGTGTGTGCTTGCACAGCCGGCGCATGGAACAGGACAGTGATGGTGGCAAGGAGAAGGAGAATGGAGAATTCAAGAAGGAGAATGGCACCAGTAACTTTCGCTTGCAAGAAGCCTGCAGCCACTGCATCTTTTGGCACTTGCCTTCCCTGGCAGCCAGCCGCGGAGGGAAGGTAAGGACATGCCGTGTGGTGAAGGGAGAGTGGGCGGTGGCTCCAGAGCCCCAGGGAATGATGCGTCCCTGGGCCCCGGCCCCAACCCAAGGCAAAGGGCGAGTGGGCGGCAAGCGGACGGCGGTTCCGGGGCAAGGCCGGAGTCTCTTTCTGAGCACGTCGCTTCTGCCTGCTGGGCCACTTCCTGAAGCTGGTAGCTCCGCAGCCAACCACTTTGCTCTTTCCCTCTTTTTCCTCATGGGGGGCTTGCTTAGTGGCACCAGCAGAAGGCAGAGGCAGAGGCAGAGGCATGGGGGAGGCAGAGGCAATCCCAATGCACCAGTCCTTTCGTCCCACTGTCTCTTGGCTTGCCTGCAGCTGCACTGAACAAGCACGAGCACGGGGCCTGCCTCCCCCATGCTTGTGCTGCTGCACAAGGCTTCCAAGAGCCTCAAGAGGGAAAAAGCAAAGCTCAACAACATTTGTTGAGGAAATGGCTCAACAAGCAGAAGTGCTGCACCCAGAAAGGCAAGAGGGACCAGAGGCTGCAGAGGTGAAGGCAAGCTCTGGGGTGGGAGCGGTGCTCCAGGAGAGAGGGCAGATGTCCCGGGGCGGCCCCAACATGCTTGCTTGCCTATCTTCCATGCAGCCTTCCTGGCAGTCCCCATAGCCAGCTTGCGAAGGCAGGCAAGCTTCCTGGTTAAAACCAGGAAGTAATGACTTCTGGCCGGGTGGGCAGAGCCTCAAGTTGCCATTGCTACCACTTCTGCTAACCACCATGTATAGCAGTAAGCTATTTCTAAACCTTGTATAGCCAAGAGAAAATAGATGAGAAGGATATCAAGTGATACCTACAAGAGTGGAACCTCCCAACTTTATCGGAATTAACAAAAGAAGTATTGAATGAGAGAATAACAATGCTTAGAGCTGAAGAGGGCAATCCAAAAGCAAAAAAACAATAAAACTCCAGGTCCGGATGACATTCCAGCAGAATTTTATAAAGAAATTCAAAAACCATTAGAAAACTTATTATTAGAAATATACAATGAAGCATTAGAACAAGCTAAGATACCAAAATCTTGGACAGAGGCACTTAATAACACTCATTCCCAAAAATAATACTGAGAAGCAAAAAATCCAAAATTACAGGCCAATCTCACTGTTAAATGCTGATTATAAAAGATTTATGACTATAATGGCAGAAAGAATTAATATACTAAATGAAATCATATACCCGGACCAAAATGGATTTTTGCCCAATAGACACATAAAAAATAATTTACAAACCATAATTAATGTATTTGTCAGTCTCCAATCTTTCTATGTTTGCTTGTCGGCTGCCATGGTAACAGGGGGAGGGGGACTTGCTAGTCGGGGAAGCGTGCTGGAGAGGAATATTGGGGAAACAAAACCGAATCTTAACTGCAATCCTGTGCCTTTGAAGCTGCTATCTGCTGACATTCCAGATTGATGACACTGCCAGATGTGTGTTTCCACCTGACCTCTGGAAGACCTTTGGATTGGATGATTTACGCTGGACAGTTGGGAGGGGATGCTTTCTATATGTGATTTTCACGCCTACTGTTTCAGATTCTGCTTTTCTTGGTTGCGTTCATTTCAATTTTCAGTAAAAGTACCTTTCTCTATAAACAATGGAGTTGGGGTCATTCTTTCTTGAACTTTGAAGGAAGCACACCTGACATTAAGCAGAATCTCACTTTTACAGCCATCCCGGATAACTACCGAGGGGGCTGAAAATCAAGCGATGTCGGATCAAGACAGTGATCAGGAGCAGATGGAAGCTGCCAGGTCTACAGCTTCTTCCCTCCACCCGGGGGGGGGGGGGAGAATTCGGATTGGATGGCAAAATTACGACTGGGAGAGGAGTCAGAGCAAGCCAGATGGTCGACTGGAGTGGGGAGGCTACCGGACTGGGAAAGGACCCCCCAAGGAGTAACAAGTGCCAAACCCTGAAGGGGAGAATCAGCATGGGCGCAAGAGCAGAAGGAAAGCCCCATGGTCACCCAAGCTATGCAACTCCTCAGGGATGCTGAAGAAAGCCGGCGAGCCCGCAAAACAGTGAGGTATGTTTACCCAACTGGGAAGGGAGGAGACCACCCCGGGGAAGTCCCAGAGATGGCAGCTTGTGGGGGAGAGGAAGAGCAAACTGGGGAAGGCGCCTCACAAGCCTCTGAAATTCAGGCAAGAGATGCGGCAGTCCAGGGGGCCCCAGCTATGCAGGCTCCTACCCAGAGGCGAAGAAAGCCAAAGATCCCCACCCTACAACACAACTTCGGAGGACAGCCGAAGAACTTGGGATTTTTTTTAACCCAAGTGTGGAACCACATACAGGACTGGGGGGAGGATTATCTGTCAGATGCGGCACGAGTGAGGTGCATTACAAATGCCCTAGAGGGAGTGGCAGCCGAGTGGATGGTAGGCCTTCACAATAACAACTCCCCCCTGCTGAGAAATCACAACCTCTTTATGGGAGCCCTCAGAACATGCTTTGAGGACCCCCTAGCCGAGCAGAAGGCAAGAATCAGAATGAAGGGCATCCAGCAGGGCCGGAGATCGGTGGCAGAGTATACCCAAGAGTTCCGTGAGCTGGCTCCTTTCATGAGAGGCTGGTCTGAGGTGGCCCTATTAGAAAATTATAAAGATGGATTGAATGAGGACATTTACAAAGATTGCAGAGCACGGGAGGTCCCTGAAGATTTGCAGAGCTGGTACGTGGTAGCAGCAGATGTGGAGATCGACCTGGCCCGAAGCCAGATCCGTGGTGGCCGCGCCTGGGATCAGTCATCCTCCTCTTTCCGCAAGGGGGCACCAAAACCAGCAGTGGGGAAGACAGAACCCAAAACCAAGCCAAAATCCTTTGCGTGTTTCAAATGTGGAAAGGAAGGAGACCGAGCGGCTGAGTGTTTCTCCAAGTCAGCGCCAAAAATGACTGGCCCCAGAGAGAAAAGGGCTGACAAAGTGCCCACAAAAGCCCGCGAGCCCACCTTGAAAGGAGAAGTCATTGAGTTTGAGAAACAGGGTGAGTTGGGAACTCCGAACATCGCGGACAACAGCGAGACTGACACCGAGTCTGATGACGACGACCTGGTGAGACACAATGGGGGCCCCATGATCATCCCTGTAGAATTAAGGGTGCCATCCACCGGGGCACATGGGCAGATGTCAGCCCTCCTAGACTCTGGATGCACTAGGTGCATAATTAGCCCAAAAGTAGTGGAAAAGATGGGCCTAAGGCTAAAAACCTTGAGAAGGCCCATTGCTTTCTGACAGCTAGACAGATCGATGGCAGGAGGGGGCCCAGCCAGCTTTGTGACTGAACTCATTGAAATGCAGTTGGGGGATCATCTAGAGACTCTTAGCTTCATTGTGGCCCCTGGCATGGAGCGGCCTCTCATACTTGGACTACCCTGGCTCCGTAAATGGAACCTGCGCATAAATTGGAGAACGGGAGTTTTGCGCATTCACTCCGGGAAATCAGGAAAAGACAGGAAAGAACCCCTTTCAGAGGACAGAGGGGAATACGAGGGGGCGAAAATAGCAATAGACCACATAGAGGGAGAGGAGAAGATTCTAAAGGAATATTGGGATCTTCGGGAGATTTTCAGTGAAAAGGCCTCTGATGTGTTACCTCCCCACAGGCCAATGGACTGTACTATTGAAATACTTCCTGGAGTAAAACTCCCTAGGCCAAAAATTTACCCCATGATCCCCCGGGAGCTGGGGGAACTACAGAACTTTATTGACAAAAACCTAGGACTGGGTTTTATTCAACCAGCCAGGCTGAGGGTGGCAGCACCAGTACTGTTCCGGGAGAAGAAAGATGGGTCCTTTCATCTGGTGGTTGACTACAAGAACTTGAACGCCATTTGCGTAGAAAATGTCTACCCCCTGCCGCTAATGAAAGACATGCTGGCCCTAAGCTTGACTTACGAGAGGCTTACTACCGAGTTCAAATTAAGAAAGGGGATGAGTGGAAAACGGCTTTTAACTGTCCGCTGGGATGTTTCCAGTTTAGGGTGCTCCCTTTTGGACTACAAGGAGCCCCTGCTGTGTTTATGCAATTAATCAACGAAGTAGTCTACATGCAGGGGGTGCTGGTCTACTTGGACGACATTCTTATCTATACCGAGAACATGGACAACCATGTGAAATTGGTGAGAACTGTCTTGAAAAAACTCAGAGCTGCTGAACTATACGCCAAACTCTCAAAGTGCGAATTCCACCAAGACAAAATTGACTATCTCAGATACCGCATCTCGCATAGGGAATAGAGATGGATCCGGAAAAGGTTCAGGCGGTGTTGGAATAGACCTCACCACGCACCCGCAAACAACTACAGAGCTTCCTGGGATTTGCGAACTTCTATAGACAGTTTATCCCCTCATTCGCTAATCGCTCTGCCAATTACCAATCTTTTGAAGACAAAAGGAGAAGTAAAACCAAAGCCCTCCTGACCCCTCGAATGGACTATGGACTGTCAGGTGGCATTTGAGAAACTAAAACGCTTATTTGCTGCTGGACCAGTCCTTAAGCATCCCAACATGGACAAACCGTTTGTTGTACAAACAGAAGGTTTTAACATAGCGAAAGGAGTAAGACAGGGATGCCCCTTGTCTCCTCTATTATTCATTCTCTCAGTGGAGACACTAATGTTACAAATTAGATATAATCCGGAAATAAAGGGACTAAAAATTAAAACACAGGATTACAAAGTCCAGGTATTTGCAGACGATTTGGCATTTATTGTAGAAGAACCTCTAGAACAGCGGTTCGCAACCTGGGGGTCGTGATCCCTTTGGGGGTCAAACAGCCATTTCACAGGGGTTGCCAAAGCCCTCTCTCGCCCCTCCCACGCCTTCACTCACCCTCACCCTCTGCCTCTGCTGGAGGGCTGCATATCCCAGCGTGCAATGCGGTGCCCCACACTTTAGCAAAGAGAGCGGAGAGAGGTTGTGTGCGTGCATGCGTGTGGGTGTGTGCGCAGGTGACTAGAAAAGATTCTAGTGCAGGAAAAGTCCTGGGGAGTTCAGGGACTCCCTGCTGGTGCTGCCACTGCGCCACCGATGCCTGCAGCTGCAAGAGCCCAACAGAAAAAGTTTGGGTGGGTGAGTTCAGGGATTCCCTGCCACCACCGCACCACCGATGCCTGCAGTGGCAAAAGCTGCGCAGGAGAAGTTTTGGGTGAGTGAGTTCAGGGATTCCATGCCGCCACCGCGCCGCCAATGCCTGCAGCGGCAAAAGCCGCACCGAAAATCTTTTGGTGGGTGAGTTCAGGGATTCCCTGCCGCCACCGCGCCGCCAATGCCTGCAGCGGCAAAAGCTGCGCAGGAGAAGTTTTGGGTGAATGAGTTCAGGGATTCCCTGCCTCCACCGCGCCACCAATGCCTGCAGCAGCAAAAGCCGCACCGAAAATCTTTTGGTGAGTGAATTCAGGGAAACGCCATTTTGATAGCAAGCATCCGAGCTTTGCCGGCAAGGATACCAACTATTTTAGAAGCAAAGCTGATGGACTCAAGAAAGCTAGACTTGACACTGGTGGCAAGTACTACAAACAAAACGTAGCAACCGTTGAAGCTTCATATTTGGTGGCACACAGAATCGCCAGAGCTATGAAACCTCACACCATTGCTGAGGATTTACTGTTGCCAGAGGCCAAAGACATTGTTCAAGTTATGATTGGAGATGAATTTGTTAAGAAATTGAGTCCAATTTCCTTATCTAACGACACTGTCCGCAGAAGAATAGATGACATGTCTGCTGATATTCTTGATCAGGTAATCCAGGAAATTAAATCTGCTCCACTTCCAATATTTAGTATCCAGCTTGATGAATCTACAGACGTTGCAAACTGTTCACAGTTACTGGTTTACGTGAGGTATATTAATGATGGCAACTTTAAAGATGAGGGGTTTTTTTGCAAACATCTTGAAACGACAACTACTGCACGTGATGTATCTGACACAGTTGGTTCATTTCTGAAAGAGCATAAGATCTCTTGGGAAAAGGTTTGTGGTATTTGCACAGATGGTGCTCCAGCTATGCTAGGATGTCGATCTGGATTTCAATGTTTGGTACTGAATGAATCACCAAAAGTCATCAGAACTCATTGTATGATTCATTGGCAAATATTAGCAACGAAGACGCTGTCACAAGAGCTTCAAGAAGTAATGAAAAGTGTCATAAGTTCTGTCAATTTTGTAAAGGTGAGCTCTTTAAACAGTCGACTGTTTTCGCAACTGTGCAACGAGTTGGATGCGCCGAACAATGCTCTGCTATTTCATGCTGAGATGGTTGTCGAGAGGAAAAGTTTTAAAATGTGTTTTTGAGCTTCGTGATGAACTCAAAATGTTTTTTAATCAGAAAGCAAGACCACAGTTCGAAGCACTTTTCAGCGATAAAAGTGCAGAAAATAACTTACTTGGTTGATATCTTTGCTATCTTGAATGAGTTAAATTTATCACTGCAAGGACCAGATGCAACATGCTTCGATTTGTCTGAAAAAATCTGAGCATTCCAAATGAAACTTCAGCTTTGGCAAAATAAAATTGGATGAAAATAAAATTTACATGTTGCCTACCTTATCTGCTTTCTTTGAGGAACATGACATTGAACCAGACAAAAAGATTATGATGATAATTTCTGTGAAAGAACACTTGCACATGCTTGAAGACGAAGTTTCATCGTACATTCCAAATCTACCTGACACCCCATTTGCACTTGCCAGAAGCCCATTCACAGTCAAAGTTGAAGATGTTCCTGAGACAGCACAAGAGGAGTTCATTGAACTTATTAACAATGATGCAGCAAGAACTGATTTCGCTACAATGCCATTTACAAAATTCTGGATCAAGTGTTTGCAGTCATATCTTGTTCTGTCTGAGACTGTGTTGCGCCTTTTTCTTCCATTTCCAACAACATATCTTTGTGAAATAGGGTTTTCTAGCTTGTTGGCTATCAAATCTAAATACAGAAGTAGACTTGTTGTGGAAGATGATCTTCGTTGTGCTCTTGCAAAGACTGCCCCGAGAATTTCTGATCTGGTGAGAAAGAAGCAATCTCAACCTTCGCACTGACGTTGGCTTTTTATGTATACTGTTACAAAATGTACCAATGTAGTTTACTGTTGTTGTATTAAAATTGTTATCCATACTACCCATGCTTCAAGACAAAATTTCATTTATTTGTAATTAGAAATAAATATTTCACAATATATAATTACATACTGTTTTTGTGATTAATCACTATGCTTTAATTATGTTCAATTTGTAACAATAAAAATACATCCTGCATATAAGATATTTACATTACGATTCATAACAGTAGCAAAATTACAGTTATGAAGTAGCAACGAAAATAATTTTATGGTTGGGGGTCACCACAACAAGAGGAACTGTATTAAAGGGTCGCGGCATTAGGAAGGTTGAGAACCACTGCTCTAGAACCTGGACAAATATTATTATAAGATATAAACCAATTTGGCAAAGTGGCAGGGCTCAAAATAAATAAAGAGAAAACTAAAATATTGACGAAGAATTTAACCAATAGACAGAATGAAGAACTAGAGGAGAAATTGGGAATCTTGAGAGCCAAAAAAGTTAAATACTTAGAAATATGGCTATCAGCGAAGTGCATTACGATAAAAAAAGACAATTATAATACACTACTACAACAAATACAAAAAGATTTGGACAATTGGACTAAATTACAAATATCATTAATTGGCAGAATTTCAACAATTAAAATGAATATATTACCCTTATTACTCTATCTTTTTCAAATACTGTTTATAAAACTAGAATTTTTTTTTTAGAACAATTAAATAAAATGAGATCAAAATTCATTTGGTCAGGGAGAAAACTACGTATCAAACTTAAACTATTACAAGATAGTAGAAATAAGGGTGGTTTTGGTCTCCCAGATTGGGAGCTTTATTATCAGGCAGCAGCTTTGACATGGCTCAAGGATTTGATTCAATTAAAAAACAAATGAATATGATTTCAAATGATAGAAGGCCATGACCTTTAGCTTGGCTGGCATGGCTTCCTCTGGGAGGGAAAGAATAAATTCCACTTATACTTCCAAAGGCACATATTAAGAGATGCTCTTTTAAAAGTCTGGAAAAAAGTTAAAAAGAATCACTATAGGAAAGTCCCAATTTGGTTATCAACAATGGAAGCAATGATACATCCAAATACCACAGATTTGAGTAAAATGGTGAGTCATGCAGAATTACTAGATGAAAAAGGAGAACTAAAATTGGTTCAAGATTTGAAAATGCTAGGAATAAATATGGAATGGTGGCCCTATCTACAAATCAAAACAAGATTTAAAAAAGTCCGGAAACAATATGGTATTTATGAGGAACATTTGGAAATGGATAAATTACTACAAGGAATGGGGGGGGGATTATTACTAAAATTTACAATTTTCTTTTAAGATACAAAATGGAAGAAGAGACAGTAAAGGAAACAATGATTAGTTGGGCCAGAAATTTCGGATACAATATAGAATTAGAACAATGGGATAAATTATGGGAAAGGAATTACAAATTTACAATGGTAGTAGCCTACAAAGAAAATCTTTATAAAATGTTTTATAGATGGCATTTGGCATCCAGTGAGATTGGCCAAAATGTTGCCAAATTTATCCCCCAAATGTTGGAGATGCGGTCATAAATTAGGAACGGACTACCATATGTGATGGATGTGTCCCAATGTAAAAAAAATCTGGTGTAAAATTAAAAGATGGCTGGAAGAAATTATGCAACAAAAGATAGAACTTAAACTGGAACTGTTCTTATTAGGAATATTAAATCCGAAAATGGGAAAAAAACTTGCAATATATAATACTACATATATTAACGGTGGCTAGGATTACCCTTGCACAAAATTGGAAACAGATTAATACACCATCAGAGGAAACAGTGATCAGAAAGATACTTGAATGTGCAGAAATGGATAAAATGACTATGGAAATTAAAGAAAGAGAAGATTCGGATTACTATAAAGTGTGGAATAGAATGTACGAGTGGCTAGGAAACAGGAACCAAAATAAGAAATAGGCGTTTTAAACTGATATCGATCAAATAAAAATTAAAGTAATTAATTACTGTTAATGTTAAATTACTGACTATGCAAATAAGTATAATGTAAATATTTATTTATTTATTTATTTATTTAATTTGTATACCGCCCTTCTCCCAGAAGGGACTCAGGGCGGTGAACAGCCAAAATTAAAAAACATACAAATACAAAAGTTAAGATAATTAAAAAAGAATTAAATCATTAGCTTCCCAATTTAAAACCCCCAAATCCATAAAATTTAAAATCCCAATTAAAAACCATTTAGGCTAGGCTGGCTTGGTGGAATAAAAACGTCTTCAGGGCTTTACGGAAGGTCTGGAGGTCTGGGATAAATCGTATTCCAGGAGGCAGCTCATTCCACAGGGCGGGTGCCCCCACAGAGAAGGCTCTTCCCCTGGGGGCCGCCAGCCGACATTGCCTGACCGATGGCACCCTGAGGAGGCCTTCTCTGTGAGAGTGTATTGGCCGGTGGGAGGTTATCGGTAGCAGCAGGCGGTCTCGCAAATACCCTGGCCCTAAGCCATGGAGCGCTTTAAAGATGAGAACCACCGGGAGCCAATGCAGCTCGTGCAGGATAATCACCCGCGCAGCCGCATTCTGCACCAGCTGGAGCCTCCGGGTGCTCCTCAGGGGGAGCCCCATGTACAGAGCGTTGCAGTTAACAGCTGTTAAAAGTTGTTATAAAGGATAGGAAGGTAAAGTAGAAGAGCTAATTATAAAAACAGAATATACATGCCAATGCAGAAGGCTGTAAAATTATGATACATTGTTATGTTTGTCTTGTTTTTTACTATTTTTTCTGTCTTTTTCCTGTTTTTAAATGTGAAAAATGCCTAATAAAAACTATTTAAAAATAAAAAAAGTGAAAGTTCCCCCTTTCCTCAATCAGTCCTTCTTCAGCCACCTGTTGGAATATCCTTGGTTCCCACAGGGACATCTAACTATGTCCCCTCTCCCTCTCCCTTCTTTGCATTGTGGCAATCCTGAAGCCTCCAAAATGGCCTCAGCCAGGTTCACTTCAGAGTTGACAATCAGACCCCCTTAACTGAAGAGGAGTTCCTGCAAAAGAAGAGAAATCACACGAAGGTTAATTAGTGTTCATTCATCCCCCTCTTCCTACCCCCCATAGTAGTGTTGAAATCTACTTACTTTCCTTACCGCTTCGGAAGCACACGTGCGCACACACTTTCTGTGCACTGAACCACAGGGAAAAATCGCTACCGGATCAAGTGATCTGGTCCAATCTGGGATCAGTTCACCCCTGCCCCATAGGTCCCTTTGGCTTTTGGGGGTGCTTCTCATGAAACTGATTAACCAGCCTGTCTGCTTTTACATCCCAGCTCTTTACCCATGTGGCTTTTGTTGTGGCTCCGTTACCGGAGCCTGTGTCATCATCAGGAGAGGACTCCGAGAGTGAAGGGGAGGAGTTGGCAAGGCCTCCCTCGCCAGGACCCTCTTCTCTGGCAATGCCGTCGGTGTCCGCCGAAGGGCAAGAGATAGGGCCAGGGCCAAGCACGTCCACGCAGCCACAGATGGACAATGATGAGGGTAATGAGTCTTGGCTGGACCCATGCCAGCGTCGCAGAGATAAGCGCGCACAACAGAAAAAGGGTGTGCCCGAGATTAGGCTGAGTCACTGGAACACCCCACAGGATATAAAAGGGAGCGTGGTGGCCAGTCAAACCTTGTAACGAACAAAGCTGAAAGCTTCCACGCCATTCTGCATTGCTGGACTTTTGCTTTAAGACTTTTCTGGAGTATCTCTGGACTTGATTTAATTCCGTAATTATTGAGCTGCTTTCCTTTGATGTATCAGAAGTGGGGAGAAGTTATCTCTCCTCTTTGTAAATAATAAACCCTTGGCAGGCAGCCACTAGGTTGTTGCCAAATTCCGCTATCATAAGGAAAAGGATTTTGCCGGCTGGTTTGGTCTTTAACTCCTGAACGTCTGTTGGTGTGTGTGCGTGGGGTTGGGGACAGAACAGCTTTGGACAACAGGTATCCCTTTCACTGTATTAAGTACTGTAGCCTCCCCTTGTACAATCTGAAATCTAAAAACCTCTTGACCTCATAATGCACCTCTCCTTGCAGTATGATTGGTTTCAGGGCTGCCCAATCTACTGGCCTGAGCTGGGAGTCTATCGCTGACTTTAACAAGCTGTGAAAAACCGGATGCACTTTCCCTAGCAGGCGAGTGAGCCTAAACTGCACTGTCACAGGATTAATTACTTTCACTATCGGGAAAGGCCCTATAAACTTAGGTCTTAGCTTCTTGCACTGGACCTTTAGCCTCAAGTACTTCATTGAGCAGTAAACCTTACTCCCTATTTGGAATGGGCTCTGAGAGCCAATGTTTATCAGCTTGCACTTTATGGGTTTTTGCCGCTTCTTGAATGGCTTGCTTTGTGTTTTCCCAGGTTTTCTTCAGGGACTCCATCCAGTCAGTCAAGGTGACAATGAAGGTGGTTCCCTAGGGAGCTTGGGCATGGGGACAAATTCCATGCCACTAATGGCTTGGAAAGGTGTCAGTCCAGTGCTACTGTGCACCGCATTGTTGTATGCCACTTCGGCAAAAGACAGTAGTTCTGTGTCAGGGTTCCAAGTAACACCCCCAAAAGAAGACTCTGAGGATAGAAATTCCTCAAAGTTCCACTTTATTAGAGATGTCATATTGGCACATCTGAGAAAACTTGAATCTGAAAGCTTCTGGGTTTTCCCCACCCAAAGGAAAGTCAAAGCCCCCTCCTCTGCACCCACATGTCCATCACATAGCCCAATCAATCCTCCGTCCCAACTGGAGATGTCTTCTAGTCATGCCACTCCAGGTGCAGGCTGAATGTCCTTGACTTCTAGAGAAAAGAAGGTTGTTATGGCTAGATATCGCTACAATTCCATGCAATCCCCCCTCCTAGTTTCCCACAGCACTAAATGTGGCAGCCCTGAAGATTGAAAGAAAAAGATGGCCTCCAGGGCTGACAGGCTGCTCTCCCCCTCAACCAATGATCATGTCCTGCAATGAGAGGAACATAGGGGGTTAATTCAGGTAGTCCCTAACCACTCCCCCCCCCCCAGGGTTATCAGGAAATTTGTAATGGAACTGCTTTACTAATCTCTCTGCCTTTACACCCCAGCTCTTAACCCAGGTAGCCTCAGACAAAGGGTATTCTTTCCAATGAACTAGATATTGTAATCAACTTCTATACAATCTAGAGACTAAAATTTTCTTAACTTCATAATGGGTCTCCTCCTGCACCACTATGGGTTTGGGTGCTGGTTGGGTCGGTGGTCTCAACCTCGAACCGACTGCTGGCTTTAGCAAACTGCAGTGAAAGACAGGATGCACTTTCCCTACTATGCATGGGAGGTTAAGCTGAACTGTTACTGGGTTAATTACTTTCACTATTGAAAAAGTCTGTCAGAGTATGAATATTCATAAACTGGAATAGATCAGCCAATGAATAGGCATAGCAACTAAGTCAGCCAATTGAGAGCTGAGACAGACTGGAGCCAGGGCATGTCTTAGTCTGCAGCTTCTGAGTCTGTGCAGAGAATTGAAACTGAAACTAATCAGTGTGTGTGTGTCTAAACTTGTCTGCTGATCTGAGCTAAAACTGTGAATCTGCTGTTGATACTGTAAATTTACTTCATGTATTATTGTGAATATAAAGAAGTTAATGAATCCTGCTGCATCAGTCTTCCTATGTGTGCTTTCTGGATTTGATTTTTGCAACAAACTCTGACAAGGTCCTAGGAATTTACTGTATTTTTTGGACTATAAGACGCTCTGGACTACCATGTTTTCCCGAAAATACGACATGTCCCGAAAATAAGGCCAAACCTGATTTTTGGGGTGGATGTAAATATACAACCTCCCCCCAAAATAAGCCCTAGTGAAGGGGTGGGTGTGGCCAGCACAGGAGACAGCCCTTCCCTTCCCCCATCATCTCAGGGCTTCTTGGCCCCTTAATGCCGAGGTGCTCCGGCCGCCATTCAAGAAACAGCTGATTTGCTGGTGCTGCTCAAGCCCCCGCCTCCAGCAAGCACGGCTGCTTTTGCTGCCAATTGCGGCTGCAAAAGAAGCCAGAGGCCAAGCGACACACCCCACACACCTCGTGCCCTCCTTAACTAACGGTGACAGTCACAACAGGCAATTTTGTCCATGGAACAGGAAAGGAAGGCATGGAAATCCATACACCTGGGACATTGGAAGAAGCCCTGTGAAGAGAAGCCGCTGTCGATGTGCAGGAAATTTCCTGCACACATTTCCTGCACATCGGCAGTGACGTCTCCTCACAGGGCTTCTTCCAATGTTCCAGGAGTATGGATTTCCATGCCTTCCTTTATGAGAGGTTGCTTCGCACCTGCATATTCACATTGAAGGCTCAGAATGGGTTGTTTTTGCAAACTGCTTGAAAATGGGGAGGGGGTTTTTTGCCTCTTATCCTGTTCACAGTCTGTGCTGAGCTTCAGAACAAGGTGAGAGGCAGGAAAATCCCCTCCCCATTTTCAAGCCATTTGCAAAAAAATGCCCATTCTGAGCCTTCAGCATATTCCAGGATTGCAACATTGAAGGCTCCGTATGGGGTGTTTTTGCAAACAGCTTGAAAATGGGGAGAGGGGATTTTCCTGCCTCTCACCCTGTTCTGAAGCTCAGCACAGACAGAAGAGGAGGCAAAATCCCCCCTCCCAATTTTCAAGCAGTTTTTGCAAACGGCCTGAAAATGGGGAGGGGGAATTTTCCTGCCTCTCACCCTGTTCTGATGCTCAGCACAGACAGAACAGAATAAGAGGCAAAAACACCCCTCCCCATTTTCAAGCCGTTTTTGCAAATGGCTTGAAAATAGGGAGAGGGGATTTTCCCATCTCTCATCCTGTTCTGAAGGAAAAGATGATGTGTGTGTGAGAGAGATCCCTACCCCCCCCCCATTCCTCCCAAGGCAGCTACATCCCTCCACTAACCTGCTTTCCTGCTCCATTCTCCACTGCCATGTGCAGGGCAAGAAAAGTAGTCTGTGGGACTACTTCCAACTTTGTGAGATTTTTTTTTTTTTTTGCGGGAAGTTGGAAGGTCTGAATTTCTGGTTCGTGCTGAGAATTTGGGTCATTGCGGCTGCAGGCAAGCAGGTGGTGGGACGGAGAGGGTGGGGCTGGTGGGTTTGCTGCCTCCTGTATCTCAAAAATAATAACACCTCCCTGAAAATAAGGCCAAGCCCTTATTTGGGGGGTCAAAAGAAAATAAGACCGTCTTATTTTCAGGGAAACACAATATAAGATGCACCTAAATTTACAGGAGGAAAACCAAAAAAAAAAAAAAGTTTTTGGCCTCTGCGCATTGAATTTTCACCCTCCCAGGCCCCCAGAAGCACTCTGCAGTGCTCCACATGGCCCATTTTTGCCAAAAGCGTGCCCATTCTTGGCCTGCAGAGTGCTTCCGCGGGGTGGGGTGGGGTGGCAAAAACACAACGCACAGAGGGCTTGGGAGCCCAAAAGCAGGCCCATTTTTGGAGAAAATGGGCCATGCAGAGCACTGCAGAGTGCTTCTGGGGGCCAGGGAGGGCAAAAATGTGATGCGCAGAGGGTTCGGGAAATGCCTGTATTTAGTCTATAAGACAAAATATGCCTGTATTTAGTCTATAAGACACACCTAAATTTTTACCCACTTTTAGTGTGGGGGAAAGGTGTGTCTTATATTCTGAAAAATATGGTAGGTCCCAACTTTTTACTGGGAAACTTCAATCTAAAATATTTGGTTGATAGGTAAACTCGATCTCCCACATGGAAGGGCGGGGTTTTCTTTTAAATGCCTCTGACGATCCAAGCTGAGTTGCCTGATCGGCAGAGCTTTTTAAAAAACTCAGCTTGGATCATCAGAGGCATTTAAAAGAAAAAACCCTTTTTTTCTTTTAAATGCCAGAGATGGTATTTTCCGGTTCTCTGAACTACTCAAAATTTCCACTACTGGTTCTCCGAACTGCTCAAAATTTCTGCTACCGGTTCTCCAGAACCTGTCAGAACCTGTTGGACTTCACCCTGGTTTGAAGTATTGCGCCTACCTGACTTGCTTTGGGAAGAGTTTATACAGAGTACTGAGTGCCTCCAGGTTTTTGTGGTCCATCCATACCTCAAAAGGCATTTGGCAGCCTTCGAGGAAGTGGTGCCAGGTCAGCAGCGCCCATCGGACTCCATATGCTTCTTTCTCCCACACAGCCCATCTCCTCTTGGTTTCAGTCAGTTTTTTGGAAGTGTAAGTGCAGGGCTGCAAGTCGCCTCTTGGGTACTTTGGAAAGAGGACTGAGGCAATGGCTCTGTCACAGATGTCAGCTTGGATTACAAAGGGCTGCTTGGGGTTCAGGCATTTGAGAATTGGCTTTGGTGAATAGTCTTTTGAGTGTTTCAAATGCCCACTGACATTCTAGGGCCCACTTTAGGGGTTGGCCCAGTCAGGGTTTCACTCCCCCCTCCAGTCTTCAATAGTTTGGTAATGAGTAGGGCAATTTCCGCAGAGGGGATGAATTGTCTGTAGAAATATGCAAATCCCAGGAAGCTTTGGAGCTGGTTGTGGGTGTGAGGGGGCTGTCAGTCCAAAACCACTTGGACCTTGGCTGGATCCATTTCTATGCCTTCATTGGACACATGGTACCCTAGGTAGTTTAGGCTGGACTGGTGAAATTCACACTTAGACAGCTTGGTTTACAGTTTGGCTGCGAGGAGTTTCTCTTTTTTTCCCTCCTGTTTTATTTACTTTATTTGAATAACATATAAAAATTCCATTTCAATCGAACAGTGTGTTGTTTGGGTACAGATGTTTTTAGGCAATCGTATTCAAAATGTTTGCAATAACATTCATCACAATCATATTGATGCTATAATAACAATATTTTGTTTGCCTATTTATATCAAATTTCCATTTTAACATTTATCATTTTTATGTTCCTGCATTTCTAACTTCTGTTTTTATTGGTAAAATAAGTCCCATGTCAAAAAGTATTCAGTTTCTTTATCCTTAATAATAAGCATTAATTTATCCATTTCTGCACATTCTAATTTTATTTATTACACTCTCATCTGTCGGGAGCTCGTCACACTTCCATTGTTGAGGATATACAATTCTAGTTGCAGTTAATACATGTAAAATCAAGTATCTAGTCTCCTTGTCATATCTTTCTGGCAGAATGCCCAATAGAAATATTTCTGGTTTCATGTCTATATGCTGTTTTACTATTTTTTCCAACCAAGTATGCATTTTCATCCAGTATTTTTTGGCTTTTGGACATGTCCACCACATATGGTAATATGAACCAGGTATTTGGTTGCATTTCCAACATTTAGCAGATCTATCCTTATACATTTTTGCCAGTCTTGTTGGTGCAAAATGCCATCTATAAAACATTTTATGAAAATTTTCTTTATATGTAGTTGACTTAGTCAATTTAACATTTCTATCCCACAATTTCTGCCATTTGTCTAGTTCTATTGCATATCCAAAATTTTTAACCCAAACAATCATTGTCTCCTTTATTTGCTCACTTTCAAATTTGATCCCTAATAAGTAACAATATATTTTTTATCAGTTTTTCATCCTGATGAAACCATATTCATCCCAATACGGTTTTATTGAAACCATACATTTTAGCATCTTTCTCATATTGAGATTGTATCTGCATTCATGGCCACCATGTGATGTCTATCCCTTGACTGCTAAATTCCTGCTTAGTTTTTAATCCCCCTTTTTAATTCCCCTTATTTTACAATTTTTTCCATGTTAATAACATTAGGATGTATCAATGCTTCTATCGTGGAAAGCCAGACTGGTATTTTCAAGTAATGTTGTTCTTTAATTTTAAGCCATACTGATAACAGTGCATTTCTAACATAATGTCTTTGAAAGTAATTATGTATCTTATTCTTCCCATACCATAAAAAAGCATGCCAATATAGTTGAAGGTCATGTCCTTCTAAAGTTAATAGTCTTTTATGCCTCAAATTGATCTGTTCTTTCACCCATGTAAGTTCCAAGGCCTGGTAGTACAATTCCCAATCTGAAGACCCAAAACCCCCTCATTTTTTGGAGTCTTGCAACATTTTCAAACCTATTCTTGCTTTTTTTCCCTAGCCAAATGTATCTTGATATTATTTTATTTCGTTCTTCAAAATATTTCCCCCCCAATTTTATTGGAATTGTTTGGAATAAATATAATAGTTTTGGTAAAATATTCATTTTTAGTGTAGCTATTCTTCCTGTTAATCTTCCTGTTGCAGATCTTTCCATTTCTCCAAGTCTAGTTTAATTTGTCGCATCAGTTTCATATAATTGTCCTCTTTAATTGTTATGCATTTTATTGTTAATTGTATTCCTAGGTACTTCACTTTTTTAACTATCTGTATATCAATTCTTTCCATCAACACTCTTTTCTGTGTATCTGTGAGATTTTTAACTAAAATATTTGTCTTGTCTTTATTTATTTTCAATCCTGCAACTTCTCCATATTTTTCTATCTTTCTGATTAACTTCGGTCCAGTTTCTAATGGGTCTTCTAGTATAAAGATCAAGTCATCTGCAAACACCTATAGCTTATATTTATCTTTTTTAATTTCCATTCCTTTTATTTCTTCATCTTGTTGGATATTTCTGGCTAAGACTTCCAGAGTCAATATAAATAGCAAAGGGGACAGTGGACATCCCTGTCTGGTGCCTTTTTTAATATCAAAGTTCTCCATCTCTGATCTTGGCTGGATCCATTTCTATGCCTTTGTGGACACCCGGTACTCTAGGTAGTTTAGGCTGGACTGGTGAAATTTGCACTTAGAAAGCTTGGCATACAATTTGGCTGTGAGGAGTTTCTTGTGTACTTGGCACATATATTTAATATCCTCCTCTAGGGTTTCAGTGACAATGAGAATGTCATCTCAATACACGAGGACCCTTTTATACAGGTGCTCATGCAGCACCTCATTGATTATTTGCATGAAGACCACAGGGGCTCCTTGGAGACCGAATGGCATTACTTTGAATTGGAAACTCCTCAAGGGGCAGTTGAAGGCTGTCTTCCATTTGTCTCCTTCTTTGATTTGCACCCAGTAGTACACTTTCCGCAGGTCTAATTTTGTGAACACTTTTCCCTTTGCTAAGTGGGCTAGCAGGTCCTTCAAGAGGGGGAGTGGATAGGTATTCTACATGCAAATTGTGTTTATTTCTCTAAAATCCATGCATAGCCTCATCAAGCCATCTTTCTTCTCTTTAAAGAGGGCCAGGGTGGCCACCCTGAACTTTGATGGTTGTATAAGTCCTTGGGCTAGGTTTGTGTTGATGTATTCTCTCAGCTCTATCATCTTTTTGGGGGTCATGGAGTGTTTTGGATATGCTTTTATTAACGAATATAACTAACAAACAATGCTTATAAAGCATCTTCAAAGGCAATACCCAGGAACCGGAAACACCTCATAGAGGCACATAGAGATAAAGATTAAAAGCAAACACAACCCCATAACATCTCCCCTTTTCTAATAACAGCAACACTTTCTACAAATTGAGTCTATCGGGGGGGCGTGAACATCTACCACTCCGAGTAACGACCGGCTCTCTCACACCTGACTCTCTCACACAGTCCAGATCTCTTCGCTCGCCATTTTCTGAGGCCTCAGATGTTTGGCTATCACCAGACACACCCACTTGCTCAGGACTGTCATCAATGTCAGATGAGCATTCTTTATTATCCTTAAGTAGGTTTGGCTTGGCAACTGGCTCTGACCAACCCACTGGATATGAAGAGTCTGGTTGCTCAGCCACACGCAAGTCCACACGATTCTGCCGATATCGGGTTCCTCCAACCTCCACCAAATAGGAGCGAGGTGCCACTTGTTGTAAACAGGTACCCCTTTCTCAATGGCCAATCCGATCTCCAGGCAGTGGTCTCATCCAAATTCGTTCTCCCACCTTTAACTCTGGCAAGTCTCTTGCAGATCTATCATATTTGGCCTTTGCCACTTGCCTCTTCTGCCGTAGCCTTTCCAGGACCCCTTGTATCACCACGGGCTCAAGCAACTTATTTGTCACAGGTAAGGACGTCTTTAATCTCCGTGACATTAATCTTTTGCTGGGCTACTGTCCATACCTTCGGTTGGAGTATTCCTCCAATGTAAAATAGCCTTTCACGGATCGCTACATTCGCCATGTGTTTTCCTAGATAAGTTCTTAGCAATCTTTACAGCTGATTCGGCTTTTCCATTCGCTTGCGGATAACATGGCGATGAAGTAATATGATCAAACTCCCATTCAGCAGCAAATTTCTTGAATTGCAGACTTACAAATTGAGGACCATTATCTGTAATCACTATATTTGGTTGCCTGTAACGTGCAAACTGAGACTTACATCTCTTGATGGTGGTCTCAGCTGAAAGGTCTGGAAGGAGGTCAATTTCCCAAAAATCCGAATAATGGTCCACTATTATCAAGTGTTATGGGGTTGTGTTTGCTTTTAATCTTTATCTCTATGTGCCTCTATGAGGTGTTTCCGGTTCCTGGGTGTTGCCTTTGAAGACACTTTATAAGCATCATTTGTTAGTTTTACTTCGTTAATAAAAGCATATCCGAAACATGGTGTCAGAAGTGGTTCGGCCCTGAAAGTGGAGCGTTTGAAGTAAGAAATATAGCACCATGGCAGATAATATACCACTGCTGCAACCCATGCGAGTAAGTGAGGACTCTAGCATTAATTGGGAAAATTTTAGGGCAGAGTTTGAAGATTACTCTTTGGCTACAGGCTTAAATGATAAAATGGCAGCAGTACAAGCTGCCACATTAAGAAGATTGATGGGTGCAGAATGCCTTCATATTTATAAGCATAATTTAACTCTTACAGAAGGGCAGAGGACTGATACTAAGGCTATTTTGGATGCTTTGGAAGCTTTCTTCAGACCACATAAGAATGTTATATATGAAAGATATCTTTTTGGCAGCTGCATGCAGAAAGAAGGAGAGACGATAGACGCCTTTGTAACACGTTTAAAAGAAAGGGTGGCAAGTTGTGATTACTGTTCCCTGAGAGACGAACTCATCCGAGACAAAATAGTTTTGGGTGTTGGTACTTGCCAAGGAAAGTACACACTGCCGTTTATTAAGGGAACATGGTTTAACCTTGCAATTAGGCATAGAAATATGTCGGACTATTGAACTTACAGATAAACGGCTGATGGCATTGGAGCGAGATAAACAGACCAACTGTGTTAATGTAGCTTCCAAGTACCAGCCAAATGTGAGGAATCGTCAGCAACAGCAGCAATTCAAACAGAAGCCTTGCAATTTGTCAGCAGACAACCACACACTGTGTAAATATTGTGACAATGTGCATGCACGTGGGAAAGATTGGTGTCCAGCGTATGGTAAAATCTGTAGGGTGTGTGGGAGGCTGAACCATTTTGCTGGGGTGTGTCTGGCAGCAAGGAAGTTGCATATGGTCGTGCAAACGCCGGACTTAGAGGATGTATCGCTGTTTACCACTGATGCGATCTATACGAAAGAATGCATTGGTGCAGTACATTCAAAAGGCAAAAAGTGGTTTGTTAATCTTAAATTTAATGATATAACTCAATCTTGTCAGTTGGACTTGGGGGCAACATGCGATGTGATGAGCCTAAAGGACAAAAGGAAATTGGCACCTGAGACACCCCTTCAGCCTAGTAATGCCACATTAAAGTTATATTCGGGGGAACTGATGGAGTCACTAGGCTTATTTTATACAGAGTGTAACATACGTGGGGTTACTCACAAATTGGAATTTGAAATTGTGGATGTAGATCAAAAGC
Organism: Pituophis catenifer annectens; assembly: GCF_029215685.1. Classification (NCBI taxonomy): domain Eukaryota; kingdom Metazoa; phylum Chordata; class Lepidosauria; order Squamata; family Colubridae; genus Pituophis; species Pituophis catenifer. The sequence continues at coordinate 171,258,765 of NW_027256881.1, forward strand.
CGTTACTGTCAGGCTCAACGTGTGAGCGTTTGGGACTGAAGCGATTTACCATTCCGAGGGAGTTGCATAATGTTGAAACCTATTCCTCCAAAGTCTTGGGGAGACCATTGATAAAGCACCAAGTCCTCCAAGTTTATAGGGAGGTGTTTTAGGGCCCTATTGCATCTGTTCCAGGAGAGGTCCATTTTCAACTTGATCCCGCTGTCCCTCCAGTACAAAGTGCCCCGCGCAATGTCCCTATAGCCATTAAGGCACAGGTTAAAGCACAGTTGGATAAATATGAAGCAGAGGGACATATCGTTTCAGTAGCTGAGCCAACCGACTGGATAAGTAATATGGTGGTGATTAGGAAGTTGGAAAAGATCCAAATTTGTATCGATCCTAAATTTTTGAATATGGCCTTGAAACAATCGCATTATCCAATGCCAATGTTAGAGGATGTTTTGCACAAGCTGCCTAAGGCACGGGTTTTTACACTTGTTGATGCCAGGGATGCCTTCTTACAGTGTAAACTGGATGAAGAGAGCAGTTATATGACTATGTTTTGGACTCCTTGGGGCAGAAAGAGATGGCTTAAACTGCCCTTTGGTGTCTCCGTAGCACCAGAGACGTATCAAAGGAAGCAACATGAATTATTGAGTGGCCTCAGTGGAATTGAGCCCATAGCTGATGATATTCTTATAGTTGGGTGTGGCAACACTGATGATGAAGCGGAGCATGATCATGACGGGAAATTAATGGCACTATTGGAGTGGTGTAAGTAGGTGAAGCTGAGGCTCAGTATAAAGAAGCTCCAGTTTAAGGTGCGAGAAGTCCGCTTTCATGTACATATTTTAACATCACAGGGGTTAAAAGTGGACCCAGACAAGATCAGAGCTATTGTGAACATGCCACCGCCTACTAATGCTAAAGCAGTGCAGAGATTCATTGGCTTTGTCACATATCTAGCAAAATTCTTGCCACACTTATCTGAGGTGTGCCAGCCATTGAGACGTCTGTTGGATAAAGATGCAGTTTGGCACTGGCTCCCTAAACATGACCAGGCAGTGCAAGAGATAAAACGCTTGGTTACTACTGCTCCAGTATTAAAATATTATGATGTCACAAAGACGGTTACTATTCAAAGCGACTCAAGTAAGAACGGTCTGGGATGCTGTCTGTTACAAGAAGGTCAGCCAGTTGCATACACGTCCAGAGCGCTTTCGCCAGCAGAGTTAAACTATGCTCAGATCGAGAAAGAATGTTTAAGTATCGTATTTGCTTGCCAGTGTTTCCATTATTACCTTTATGGTAGAGATATAATTACAGTTGAAACTGATCACAAACCGTTAATAACTATATTCAAAAAGCCTCTTCTGTGTGCCCCTAAGCGTTTGCAAAGTATGATGCTCAGTTTACAGCATTATAATCTTGATGTCGTTTTTAAGTCAGGATGTGAAATGTATATCAGCAATACTCTGAGTAGAGCCACAGTAGATCAGACAGCTACGGGAGGAAAACACGAATATCAGATGGTTTGCTGGCTGTGACAGGAACAAATATGTTTTGCTGAAATTAACCAAGCAGATTATCTTAATGTTACGAATCAGCGGTTACAGCAGTTGAGGCAACATACGGACGCTGACGTGGCCCTACAGACACTAAAGAATATTGTGCTGAGTGGATGGCCAGATGTGAAAGAGGCAGTTCCCATGATTGTAAGGGAATACTGGTCCTTCAGAGATGAGGTACAAGATGGCATTCTGTATAAGGGTCCAAGAGTTATAGTGCCAAAGTTATTGAGACCGGAGATGTTATTGCGCATCCATTCAAGCCATATTGGTGGGGAGGCATGCTATAGACAAGCCCATGATACATTGTACTGGCTGAATATGCGAGGCGAAATTGAGGATTTTGTCAGTAATTGTACCATCTGTAATGAATATGCATATCGGCAACAGAAAGAAACTATGATGTCACACGAGATACCATCCCGACCCTGGCAGATCATTAGTATGGACTTGTTTAATTATGCAGTATACATTTTTGGCTTTGGTAGCTTCGCCTCAGGTACAAATTCTATGGCACAGTCTGTGGGGTGATGGGGATAGGATATTACACTCTTCTTCACTAAATACCCCTATTGGGTCCCAGTATTCTTTAGGGAGCTGGGGAGTGCCTGGGAGCGGCTCAGAGGTGGTTGCGGCCTTTTTGCTTTGCTTAGTGCTGTTCGGCCACTGGACAGTTCCCTTTTTTTTAAAAAAAAAATTGATTTATATGCCGCCCTTCTTCGGAGACTCAGGGCGGCTTACAGTGCGTTAAGCAATAGCCTTCATACTTTTGTATATTTTATACAAAGTCAGCTTATTGCCCCCACAAACTGGGTCCTCAATTTACCTACCTTAGAAAGGATGGAAGGCTGAGTCAACCTTGAGCCTGGCAAGATTCGAACTTATTTTAATTGCAGACAGCTGGTGTTAAATTACATGCCTTGTCTGCAGAGCTATCCAGGCAGTGTCAGGTGGGGGAGGGGGCCTACTCCCAATCTCAGCTTTCTGTCACCCCCTTCCCACCAAATGGTGGGCCCCCATTTATCCAGCCATGCCAGGTCTAGGATCACCGCTTCGATCATTTTTGGTGCCACCACGAAGCGGATGATTTACCAGTGCTGGCCCATTTTTAACCATACAGGTTTGGTGATGATGGTGGCAGGGGCTCCCCTATCAATGACCCATTGACTTGCTTGAATTGTATGGGTCGGGTCAACATTTTCGTCCTGATCCCTAACTTCAGGACCGTAGGTAGACTGATCAGGCAGCGGGTGCAAATCGTGTGTATGATGGTTCCCACCTCCCCTTGTGCCATAGTCTTTCGCACTATCAGTGTCAACTGAATAGTCAATTGTCAACTGAAAAACAGGCGGATGGCTTCACTTACCATCGGGTCATTCTCCCCCTCGTTGTTCCTGTCGTAGACCACTGGGAGTAGGGGTCCCAGGGCCAGCATTCCCCCTTCCCCACCTGGGAAAGGGGAGACCTTGATGTCTTGCTGGATGAATTTTCCCCTCTCCATCACCTTCTACAGCGTTTTTTTCAGTTTAGCTGGCTCCAAGGTCTTTGCTTTTGGCTGGGGGGCCGGGGCTAGGCATTCGGCCACTCGGTGGCCTTCTTGGCCACATCAGAAGCACTTCATGGCCTACATGGAGGCTCCCCTAGGGTCTTCCTGAGCTTGTTTTGTATGTCAGTGGAGCTCGATATCCATGGCCACTGCCATTCAGTACCACTTGTAGATGCGATCTGGGACCCCTTGGCAGATGCATGTGTGTAATAGTTCCTTGTCTAGGCCCTCCTTGAAGAAGTAGACCAATAGTCACTCTGGCCAGTGCCGCAGCTTTCCTGCGATCCTTCTGAACTCTCTGACATACTCCTTGGTGGGGTGGCCCTTCTGCTTGATTTCTTTAATCTCAGCTTAAACTTCCAGGGTTTGAGATTCATCCTCAAATCTGGTTCTTAGCTGCTGTAGAAAGATATCAACATTTCCCAGCTCTGGTGCACCCTCATCATGGAGTTGAGTTACCACTTGGTCACTTCTTCCTTCAGGTTAGCAGAGACTGCGCGAACCATCACCTGGTCGGTGGGGTAGGCGTGGCCATGGTCATCGAGCTGAGCCCATACCTGGTTCAGGAAGAATGCGAGTTTGTCAGGGTCCTCGTCAAAGGTGGCCTTAATTGGCAGTGGAGCAGTAGGAGCAGGCAGGGGAGCCAGTGCAGGAGTGCCTGGACCCAGCCATGGCTGGGATAGTACGCCCAACCAGGTGGCACCTGCTGACTTGGCTGGGGGTGCGGATGGCCCTGCAGACTGCCTGCTTCACGATGCCTTGGTGGGCTCCATCGCGGCCCCAGGCTTGACTATGCAGACTCAGCCAGCGGATGGCTGGCCGCGCATGCTGCATGGGTGGGAATGCAGTCCCATCTTGGAGGGAAGGTCAGGGTCAGCTGGCTTAGGATCAACCTTGGCTGTTCAGGTTGGTGTGTCTGTCCCAAGCTCCTGAGGCTTATCCGGTCAAACCTCTCCAGCAGCCCCTCCAAGGTTTGGCTGCAAAACACCATCTGGAATTTCCAGTCCCTGGACTCATCAAGGTCTGGGGATCCCTTCGGTCTCCACTGGAGGATAGTAGTCATGGACTCCCTCATTGAGGTCACCGGGAGGTCTCTCACTCACTCCTAAACCAGACTCTGACACTTGGAAGTCCTCCTCAGCTTGGTACAGATCTCCCGTGGCTGGTCATTCAGTATGGACCTTTGGCCAGGTCCCCACTTGCCAGGTGATTTCTGTGACCACCTATGCCACCTGTTGGCTCTCTCTGTTGAACATCTGTAGGCTCTCCAGGATGCCAGCGCTAGCACCCAAGGCTTCCTCCCCTTGCTTCTCCATGTCTGCAATCTTCCCTGAGTCTTCTTGCTCCCTCGGTAGACCCGGTGAACAGCTGGGGCTCAGGACCCCGGAGAGCAGCTCCAGTTGGACCGGAGATTTAGAAGAGTCAGTTTAATGTCAGGGTTCCAAGTAATAGCCACATAGAAAGCAGAACTCCGAGGCAGGTAGGTTCTTCAAAGAACAGTTTTATTGGAGGTATCATATTGGCATAAACTGGTGAAAACTGACTCTGAAAGTTCCCATGGTTTTCACCTGATTAAAAAGTGAAAGTTCACCCTTTCCCAAAACAATCACTCATGTTGTCCAACCAAGGTGCTGACTGGTCGCCTGGTTATTTCACCCCTCCTTCTCCAGCCACCAGTTGGAATGTCTTTGGTTCTCACAGGAAACTATTTTGTTTTGGCTACAAAAGCCCCTGTCAGGGTTCCAAATAACACCCCCAACGAAAGAAGACTCTGAGGCTAGAAGTTCCTCAAAGTTCCATTTTATTAGAGATGTCATATTGGCACATTTGGGAAAACCCAAATCTGAAGCTTCCAAGTTTTCCCAACCCAAAAGAAAGTCCAAATCCCTTACCCTGCACCTACATGTCCATCACATGGTCCAATCAATGCACCATCCCAACTGGAGATGCCTCCCAGTCATGCCACTCGAGGTGCAGGGCAGAATGTCCTTGTCTCTCAGAGAAAAGAATGTTATTATGGCTAGATATCTCCCCAACTCCCCCCTCCCAGTTTCCCACAGCACTAAATGTGGCAGCCCTGATGATCCAAAGAAAAAGATGGCTTCCAGGGCTGACACCCCCATCTAACTATGTCCCCTCTCCCTCTCCCTTCTTCGCATTGTGGCAACCCTGAAGCCCCCAGAATGGCCCTAGCCAGGTTCGCTTCAAAGTTGACATTTACATCTTTGATTTTCCCTGCCTAAATGTAAAGCTTTGCTTTTATCCACATTAAAATTCATTTTGTTGGATAGAGCCCATTGTTCAAGTTTGTCAAGATCTTTTTGGATCCTGAATTTGTCTTCTGGGGTGTTGGCTACTCCTGCCAGTTCAGTATCATCTGCAAATTTGATGAGTTTCCCTTCTATTCCCTCATCTAAATCATTTATGAAGATATTGAAGAGTACTGGATCTAAAATGGAGCTTTGTGGTACCCCACTACTTACTTCTCTCCATGTGGATGTACTACCATTAAGGACTACTCGTTGAGTATGGTTTCTTGATCTGGTGGTGATGCTATCTATTCCACATTTTTCTAACTTACCAAGAAGTAGATTGTGGTCTGTGTGAAGACCGATGCAAATAATGAGTTAAGCAGCTCTGCTTTCTCCCTATTGCCTGTTACCTCCTTGCCATCTTCTCTTTTTAGTGGACCTACTGTTTCCTTGACTTTTTTCTTGTTATTAATATGTTGAAAGAAACTTGTTTTATTATCTGACTTTTGAAGCAAGCCTTAGTTCATTCTGAGCCTTTGTTTTCTTGACTTCATTTATGTATGTTCTGGCTATCTGCTGTTAATTAGCCTTAGTTATGTGTGCCTCTTTCCATTTTCTGTGCTTTTCCTTTTTTGTCTTTCAGTTTGTCAGAGAGATCTTTGTGCAGCCATGGTTTCTTCTTGAATTTCTTGTTTTTCTTTTCCAGTGGTATTGCGCTAGACTGGGCTTTTGTGATTGCATTTTTCAGAATTTCCCATGCTTCTCGACTTGTTTTCCCCTTTAAAATTTTCATACATGGAATCTTTCTTGGATCTCTCTGAGTTTATTAAAATCAGTTCGTTTAAAGTTTAAGGCACTGGTTGGATTATTTTCTATTGCTTGTGGTTGCATTATATTGAATTTCAGTATGATGTGGTCACTTTCAACCAAAGTTCTGGCAACTTCAACTCCCTCTATCACTTTTTCTCTATTAGTAAAAATTAGGTCCAGTATAGCTTTACTTCTACTTCCCTCCTCTACCTTTTGTATGATAAAGTTGTCAGGTAGGTTGGTTAGGAATCTGTTTGATCTTTCACTTGCTGCAGAGTTTGTCTCCCAGTTGATATCTGGATGGTTAAAGTCTCCCATTACTGCTGTGGTATGCTTCCTGCATACATTTGTTGACTGGTTGGCAAAGAGTTCTGTTTCGTGCAGGTATTCAGTATCTTCGTCAGTGAGTTTATCCAGGTTCAAAGTCGGGTGTTCTTCCTTCTATTCTTTTACCTTTATTTCATGGTGTTTGGGTTTGTATGTTTTTATTGTTTTTTCCCCCTCGGTGATCAGTTTCTTATTCTCTTGTTTCTGTGTATATGTATTTCTATTAGCAAAAATGTCATTGGAGTGCAACCTTGACCAATTTGAATGCTCATGGAAGGCTGCAGATCTTGATACAACAAATTTGTTATTTTGGTCTATGAATCTGAAACCTTTTGTTCCTGGCTCATATCCCATAAATCTCATTCTTTTGGATATTTTATCTCCCTTTTTCCTTAATTGTCTGGGGATATGAATATCTGCTGGAACACCTAATATGTGTAGGTGGGCCAGGTTGGGTTTTCTTTTGTACATTACTTCATATGGAGTTTTGCCAATTGAACTAGACCACAACCTGTTTAATGTGTAATTTGAGTAATGTAATGCCTCTGACCAAAATGATTTTCCCATCCCAGCATCCTCTAGGACAGTGGTCCCCAACCTTTTTATCGCCGTGGACCAATCAGCCTTTGATAATTTTACCGTGGCCCGCTGAGCGCGCGCAGGGGTGGGGGCTTTGGGCCACACGTGCGTACCTGCGCGGGGCTCTCTTCCCTGGAGCCTTTGCGCACGGCCCAGGAGCTTTTGCGCACGGCCCAGGAGCTTTTGCGCACGGCCCAGGAGCCTTTGCGCTGCAGCGTTCATGTCCCCCGGCCGCTGCGCGGCCCGGTGCCAGGTACTCCACGGCCCGGCACCGGTCCGCGGACCGGGGGTTGGGGACCACTGCTCTAGGACACACCTTATCATGGTTTGGAGTATGCCGTTTTTTCGTTCTACGACTCCATTTTGAAAGGCCGAAAAAGGCGAAGAAGTAAAATGTAATATGCCTCATTCCCTTACCCACCTTGTGAAGTCTCTAGCCATGAACTCTGAACCTCGATCAGTCATTAACTGTTTGATTTTGATATTGTGTTGTAATTCTACTCTTTTGTAAAATTTCTTAAACCTTTGGAATGCTTCATTTTTGTGTCTGAGTGAATATACATAACCATATCGACTGTAATCATCCACAATGGTTAGGAAGAATCTCTCTATATATCTAATGGATGGTCTCAGTGGTCCTACCAGGTTCAGTTGGAATATAGAGTCAGTAGTTCGCCCTTATTTTTTTGGTCTTGCTTTGACCTTAATTTTAGAACATTTGCACACAGAACACTTCAAGTAATTCTCACAATTTTTTACTTTCAAACCCTTGGTGCATTCCAACATTTTCTTGACAATTGGGAAACTGATATGCCCTAGTTTTCTATGGAGAAGGTGAGCACAATTGTCGTGCAAGGGTTTGCCTACAGATATTTTACTTTTACTTGGTAAATTACAGTTGTCTGTTCCTTCTGTTTTTTTGTTTCCTTCTGCCCCATCAAAAGCGTTTATGTTAACTCTTTCCTCTTTATTTTCTTTGGGTGTAAAGTAAGGTAGCCCGTCGTGTATGATTACTTCCCCAATGTTTTCCCCCTGATTTGATATGTATATTCTGCCTTTCTTAAACATCACTTCGGTGTTTGTGTCTTGTGTGAGTTTTGTTGTTGCCAGCACGTTGTACGGAATATCTGGCACATGCCAGATATTCCACATGCCCTCTATTTCTCCTATTCCTGGGATATGTACGCTTCCTTTACCTATTACTTTAGCCTTACTTTGGTTGGCTACTTTGATTTCAAAATCTGTTTCTGTAAGAGAGATGAATAATTTTGGATCATGTGATGTATGGTTAGTGGCTCCCGAGTCTAGGAGCCACATGTTCTCATATGTTCCTAGTCTAGTGTTTGTGTTCTCGTACATCGATTCTGTGTGTCTATCTCGTGAGCTGTTTCTATATTCGTTATTTCTCCTGGTGTTGGGAGACCAACCACGTTCTCCTTCTCTAAATGTTCTGGTATCTGGTGAGCTTCCCCTTAGGTGCCTCCTTCTGTGCTCAGGTCTCTCCCTGTGATCAGTGTACCTCTTGGATCTCTCTGAGTTGATTAAAATCAGTTCTTTTAAAGTTTAAGGCACTGGTTGGATTATTTTCTATTGCTTGTGTTTGCATTATATTGAATTTCAGTATGATGTGGTCACTTTCAACCAAAGTTCTGGCAACTTCAACTCCCTCTATCACTTTTTCTCTATTAGTAAAAATTAGGTCCATATAGCTTTACTTCTAGTTCCCTCCTCTACCTTTTGTATGATAAAGTTGTCAGGTAGGTTGGTTAGGAATCTGTTTGATCTTCCACTTGCTGCAGAGTTTGTCTCCCAGTTGATAACTGGATGGTTAAAGTCTCCCATTACTACTGTGGTATGCTTCCTGCATACATTTGTTGACTGGTTGGCAAAGAGTTCATCTGTTTCTTCTGATTGGTTGGGTGGCCTGTAATATGGCAATGTCACTTTTTCCCCTTTTATATTGACCCATATACATTCTGGATGGGCTTTATCTTTGATCATGTGCATTTCTATAGATATGTAGTGATCTCTCACATACAATGCAACTCGCCTTACTCTTTTCTGTCACATCTCCACAGAGGATCTCTGTAGTTAAGTCAGAATGACCATCGGGTTCTTGGTCACCTCTCTTACTAAGGCCCTTTTCCCCGGATTGCTCAGTTTGACTGGGTGACCAACTCTTGGTTGTGCCAAACTTCTTGCATTTGAGAATTATGGTGGTCACAGTGCTCTTTAGTGCAGCAGAGATTTTATTGTAGCTTTTCCCAGATCTGAGCCTTGCAATAATCCTGTCTCTGAGCTTTTCAGGCAGTTCTTTTGACCTCGTGGCTTTTGCGCTACTACAGTACAGTATGCATTGTCAATTGTGACTTCTATAGAGAGGTGTGTGCCTCTCCAAATCATGTCCAATCAACTTAATTTACCACAGATCAACTCAAATCAAGGTGTAGAAACGTGTCAGCAATGATCCAGAGGCACTGGAGCTAAATTTCAAATGTTGTTGCGAAGGGTCCACATACTTATGCCAATGTGATATTTCAGTTTTTTCTTTTTAATAAAGTTATGAGTATTTCTTAAATTCTGTTTTCATTTTGTCATTGTGGGATACCAAATGTAGATTAGTGAGGGAAAAAAATGAATTTCAATATCTGTAGAATCAGACTGCAGCATAACAAAATTGACGGAAGTGAAGGGGGTCTGAATACTTTCTGTATCTGTGTTCTCAGAGATTTGTATAACTTTTTAACATTGATTATTTTAGGGCTTGTTATAGACTAGCTCTCTGCATGTATATTCAAAATTCAATTCATATATTGATTCATACTTACACTACAACAGGCCTGCTTAGAATTTCTGTGTGTATGATTGTGCATATGCGTGTTAGTCTAACCCCTCCTTTGAATAGTCAGACAATAATACACACATACTAGACCTGTGATGGCAAACCTATGGCACGCATGCCCAAGGTGGCATGCAGAGCCATCTTTCCGGACACGTGAGCTGTCACCCAACTCACTTGCATCTGCGCACGCGCAGATGGTGCAATTGTGCATAGTGCACAGGGGAAGCTGCGCAAAAGCCGCATGCATGCACAGATAGTGGGTTTGTGCACAGAGCGCACAAGGGTGGAAAAGCTGTGCGCATGTGCAGATGGTGTGGTTGCGTGCTCAGTGCACAGGGGAGGAGCCGCATGTTAGTGTGGCTAGCCCGCGCACGCGCAAAGTACGTACCTGTTCGGCACTCAGTGAGTAAAAGGTTCACCACCACTGTACTACACCATATGTTAGTTCCATTAGTTCTAGCAGTGATAGTTAAAAGATGATTGATTTGCTTGGTAATGGCTGGAATGCAGCTGACTCAGCTTTCACAACTTCCTGGATCATTTCAACTTCTAAATTTTTCAAGTACTACTCTAAAACCCTTAATATTTTGTTTCTAAATTATTTGTTTAGTTGAACTACCCAGATTTAATGTACCAGTAGCATCATCACTTTATTGATTTTTTAAAAAATTGATTTATATGCCGCCCTTCTCCGAAGACTCAGGGCGGCTTACAATGTGTTAAGCAATAGCCTTCATACTTTTGTATATTTATACAAAGTCAGTTTATTGCCCCCACAATCTGGGTCCTCATTTTACCTACCTTAGAAAGGATGGAAGGCTGAGTCAACCTTGAGCCTGGTGAGATTTGAACTTGCAGTAATTGCAGGCAGCTGATGTTAATAACAGTGATTATCAGGTGAGCTGCTTTTATTTAAATACAGTAGTATATATAGTTTGGGTAATGATTAGAGGCTAAGCAAGAAGAATTAAGCAGGAAACAGTGCCTTTTTTTTAAATAGTATATCATGGTCTCTATTTTACAGAGCAATCTATTTCCTGTTCAGAAGCCAAATTGATTTTAACTAGCCTTTTCCAACCTTTTTATCCTGGAAGAATTAGAATAACAGAGTTGGAAGGACCTTGGAGGTCTTCTAGTCCAACCCCCTGCTTAGGCAGGAAACGGTACACCACTTCAGACAAATGGTTATCTTTTTAAAATCTTCCAGTGTTGGGGCATTTACAACTTCTGGAGGCAAGTTGTTTCACTGATAAATTGTTCTGTCAGGAAATTTCTCCTTAGTTCCAAGTTGCTTCTCTCTTTGATTAGTTTCCACCCATTGCTTCTTGTTCTACCCTCAGGTGCTTTGGAGAATAGTTTGACTCCCTCTTCTTTGTGACAACCCCTGAGATATTGGAACACTGCTATCATGTCACCCCTAGTCCTTCTTTTCATAACACTAGACATATCCAGTTCCTGCAACCATTCTTTATATGTTTTATCGAGTGCCCTAGTCATCTTTGTTGCTCTTCTCTGCACTCTTTCTAGTCTCCACATCTTTATTTACATCGTGGCAACCAAAATTGGATGCAGTATTCCAAGTGTAGCCTTACCAAGGCATTATAAAATGGTATTAACACTTCATGTGATTTTGATTCATCCCTCTGTTTATGCAGCCTAGAACTGTGTTGGCTTTTTTGGCAGCTGCAGCACACTGCTGGCTCATATTTAAGTGATTGTCCACTAGGACTCCAAGATCCATCTCACAATCATCATTATTGAGCAAGGTACCATGTATACTGTACCTGTGCATTTTGTTTTTCTTGCCTAAATGTAGAACCTTACTTTTTTCACCATTGAATTTCATTTTATTAGATAGCACCCAATGTTCAAGTCTGTCAAGATCCTTCTGTATCTTAAGCGTATCTTCCGGAGTGTTGGCAATTCCTGCTAGCTTGGTGTCATCTGCAAATTTGATGAGTTTTCCATCTATCCCCTGTTTCTTATTATAAACCTTATGTCAGTAAAATTAGTGTGAAGTGAGTTGAACATGTGAAAATGTTACAGAAATGTTTACTGTTACTTCTCTTTTCCAACTAACAAATTGGGGCAAAACATTCAATCCCCATACAAAACCTCTCCCTGAAATGACTATATTATATTGCATTCTACTATAAACTCTACCACAACTGATTCTCTATCTAAATTGGATACATTATAATGACAATTGTGGAGTAAGTTATACTAGATACTTTATTTATTATTTACAAATCATATTTATATAGCTGTTATCTCACAATCAAGTGACTCTGGGTGGCAAAGAACAAAATTAAGAACGAAGTAGATTTTCAAGGCAGAGGGAGAATTTTTCAGAAGGCGATACTTTTCCTAATGTTCTTTTTCTTTTTCAAATTTCTTTTGAAGATTCTAACATATTTATCTGCTAGTTCCAGAAAAACATATAATCTGCTGATATTAGTTGAGGAACAAAATTTAAATTCAACAAAAAAAGTCATCAATTATAGTTCAATAGAAACATAAGTGCTTGGCAGCAAGATCCCTCAGTCCTTTTCCAAGATCTCCACTGGATGGGTTCTCAGGAAGAACTGAAAAAGATAGAGGAAAGAGCAACAAAGTCAACAAAGGGTCTGGAGGGTAAATCGCACAATCAGTGGTTAAGGGAACTAGATATGTCAATTCTAATGACGAGTAGGACTAGGGTTGAGACACTGTCACAGAAAAGAAAGGGTTGACCTATTCTCCAAAGCATGTGAAGGTGGAACAAGAAATAATGGCTAGAAGATCATCAAAGAGACATCCAACCTAATATTAAGGAGAAATTTCCTGACAATGAAATGGCTTCCATGCAGAAGTTGTGGGTGCTCCATCACTAGAGATTTTCAAGAAGAGATTGGACAGCCATTTGTCTGGGGTGGTATAAAGACAATGCCTTGGGTAGGGGGTTGGATTACAAAATCTTCAAGTTCCCTTCCAGCCTTATGATTCTATGTCTTCTGACTGAGATCATAGAAGCAATGTTGCCAGACAGAGCATGCAGGAACGGGCTAGATGGATCAAGAGGAGGGCTAGGAGAAGCAGCTTCAATTCAGCTTATTCAGGGTTCAACAATGCTGAAATATCAACTACAACGAATGTCATACAGAGTTTCACTTCCAGTTCTCAACAGTGCCTCTTGCACAACATCTCAGAACTCTGCATAATTTCTAGATTTCATACTGTGCTATTAAGAAGAAAAAAATCTCTTTAATGGGATTATCATGTGATGGAGAAGACTGAGATGTCAGATAAAATAATGATTACACAAACATTGCCTCTTTCACAATATTTCCTGTGGTTTTCCATTTCAGGCATAAAGTTTCCCATTCGCAGTTTAAATTTCTCTATGGTAACAAAATACTGTAATGAGCTAAATAAACAGAAGGCAAAGATAATGCAATTTCAAAATGTATGTTATGTTACCAATGAATTTTTGCTTTTATTTTGTAGCATAACTACAAATCTTAGGTATCAAAATTAGGAGAATTGAGAAAGCAGCATGCTTCTCAGCAATTTTTAATGAAACTGCTCAAGGCAGGAGACTTTTTAACATCCTGGCCAAATGGTTATCCAGTCTGTTTTTGAAAACCTACAATGGAGCACCCACAACTCCCAGAGACAAGCTATTCTGTTGATTAATTATTCTGCCAGAAAATTTCTTACTCATTTCTAGGTTGTATTTCTTTTTAACAAGCTTCCATCCATTACTTTTTATCCTTTGGTGCTTTGGAGAATAAGCCAACCCCCTCTTTTCTGTGACAGCCCCTTGAGTACTAGAAGACAGTTGTCATGTTTCCCCTAATCTTTCTCTTTTGATAGGCTAGAGCAGGGGTTTCAAACTTGATCCCATCACAGGTTGTATCAGGATTTCGTTTGCTCTTGGGGGGTCGGTGTGGGCAGGCCTGGTTATCACGGCCAACTGGGTGGACGGGGCCAGGATGGGACAGCATAGGCCGGTCCCTCGCCATCTCTCGGATGGCCCCGTGGGACAACTCTGGGCCTATTGCAGGCTGGATCTGGCCCGCGGGCCACATGTTTGACAGCCCTGGGCTACAGCATACCTAGCTCCCTCAATTGTTCAGACACTTTATTATCTTTCTTGCTCTTCTCTGTAGACTTTCTAGGTCTCAACATCTTTTTTGTATCACATTGACCAGAACTGTACACAGTATTCCAAGTATAGCCTGACTAGTGCAGTATAAAGTGGTATTGTCACGTTTCATGCTCTTGATGCAGCCCAGGACCAGTACACTGCTGGTTCATATTAAGTGGTGGTCTACTAGAATTCTTTATCAGTTATTACTGCTGAGCCAGGTACCAGATATTCTATACCTATGCATTTGGTTTTCTTGCCTAAGTTGCTGTTATTAACATCAGCTGCCTGCAATTACTGCAAGTTCAAGCCTTCCATCCTTTCAAAGGTAGGTAAAATGAGGACCCAGATTGTGGGGGCAATAAGATGACTTTGTATAAATATATACAAAAGTATGAAGGCTATTGCTTAACGTATTGTAAGCCGCCCTGAGTCTCCGGAGAAGGGCGGCATATAAATCAAATTAAAAAAAAAAAGTGCAGGAGCTTACTTTACTCATCATTGAACTGCATGTTTTGGATAAATCCTAATGCTCAAGTCTTTCAAGATCCTTCTGAATTTTTAGTCTACATTCCAAAGTGTTAACAATTTCCTCCAGGTTGGTGTTATCTGAAAATTTGATGAGCTCCCCTTCCCATCTAGCTCATTTATGATGACATTGAAGAACATTGGGCCTGAGGTACTCCACTGCATGCTTTCCTCCATGTAGATGTAGTTCCCTTAAGAACTACATGCTGAGTGTGATTGGTCAGTTAATTGCATATCCATCTGGTTGGTTTTGGTTTGGAAGAATCCTATCTAATATTAAAAGAACCCAATAATCAAGTTTCAATTCCTTTTCATTCCTGTTACCTTCTGAAACTAGATTTTTAGCAAACTATGCAGAAATCATCACCGGATCTATCTAGAGAATCTTATTAAATTACTTTGATAAATCACTCGCTCTCGATCTTACAGTAGTATTTATTTATATTCTCTTTTTATTGAGAAGCAAAGGAAAGAGGAAATGTTTGCAAATGACAAGCATGAAAGAGACAATGGATGAAACAAAATTAAATAATTTCCCTGAGGAAATAGTGAGATTATTACTGAAGAAAACTATATAAATAGTAAGTCACTTATATTAGTCCAGAATATTGACTGGCATCAATGCAGACTTAAGTAGTTTAATCAATGGAACAAATTGTTCTCCCACTCACCCACATAAGCAAATAAGACTGCCCACTGTGAGCAAGAGAGGAGACTGTATCCTACTGTGTGAGAGTTTTGTTGGCAGATGATCCTATTGGGCAAGGCAACATCAGGAGAACATCTTAAGTATGCCTGGGGTGGTTTCTAGAACAAACAAGGGTTCTAAAGGACGAAGAGAACATTTTAAAAGATGAATCTGGCTGTCTGCCTCAAGCCTAAGAATTCTTAACTAAACAAAAAGGAATGATTTCCATTAATGGTTAGGAGATAACCACTGAAGGGCAGTTAAATATTTAGATTATTCATCAACCTAAACATACCACCAAAATGAAGGTGGTGGCTACTCTGAAGCCTCATTGGTACAAAAGGATAATTAATCATAGTTTACACTGGGAAGAACCCCAAAGCAGACACCAAAAACTTCCTGAAATAGGAAAAAGGAAAAACGAACGTCAACCCACAGCATTCTTCTTCTAATTACTGTTTTTAATACAAAGTAATGGTTAACATGATAGATTATCTCTGGGAAAGTTGTGTTGATGTAAGATGGGTGTGAGTATCTAAATCTGACATTGCCCTGAAATCTAAATATAACAAGAATGCAGTTCTAAACATACTTTCCTGAAATCAATGGGACTTGTGTAAGACATGTCTGTAGCTAATATTACAGTATCTAATAGTAAAGTGCAACAGGATAATTGAGATTATTTAAAAAAGATTCATTGCTGTAAGGCAGTGATTCTTAATCTTTTCTTCCACACATACCTTTAAATACCTTTTGTGGCCATGGACCATAGCCACGAACCCCCAAGACTTAACTCAAGATTTAAATCATAACATTTCTTCAAGTCTTTGCTCTGTGGTCTACAGACCCCTGTGATGACCTTCCAGGGGTCTGTCGATCACAGGTTGAGAACCACTGCTGTAAGGGATTTTGATGATGGGTTAGAAAATATAATTCAGCAGATTTAGAGAGGACACATATCAAGCACATTTGGGAACCTATCAAAACTCAGGAGGATCTTGAGAAGCTGGAATAATGGACAGAAAACAGCATAATGAATGAAATAGGAACAAATGCAAATATTTACATTTTGGTGGGAAAAATCTAGATTAGTTAGAGGCTGGGTCTAAATTAAAATCCCCAGCCATAATTACCATGTTTACCCGAAAATAAGATTATTTTCTTTTTGCCCCCCAAATAAGAACCAGGTCTTATTTGGGGGGGGTGTTTGTCTTACCTGCTTACCTTAGGACCACTGCAACCATGCCTCCCACACACTGAAACGTGTTGTGTGCTGCCCGACTTCTGCGACTGCTCACGGCCAGACACTGCGAGGCTCGTCGTGCTGGTGCCACTTGCAGCAGGAGGCTGCGTGGCACATTGTGCCATTGCTCATGTGAGTGGCACCGGCGTGACGAGCCTTGCAGTTATGAGTGACCTTCTGCAGAAAAAAATCACTAATTATTTATTTATTATTTCAATTTATATGCTGCCCTCCTCCGAAGACTCAGGGCGGCTTACAATGCACTTATAGCAATAGCCTTCATTCTTTTTGTATATACCTGCTTATTAGGGCTTTTGGCCCCCCATAAGCAGTGTTTCTACAAAATCAGCTTATTGCCCCCACAATCTGGGTCCTCAATTTACCTACCTCGGAAGGATGGAAGGCTGAGTCAACCTTGAGCCTGGTGAGATTTGAATTCGCACTAATTGCAGGCAGCTAGCAGCTAAAGTGCTACATAACAGCACTTAGTCTGCTGCACCACCAAGGTTCTTGGTGGTTCCCATTCCAATGATACATACGTATAGAGGGTGAAATTCAGAGTGGGAGTGAATGAGATATTTGTCTCCAGGAATCAGAACCAATAAAATAAAGTTGGCAAAGAAAATGTTGGGAATCTTTTCTTTCCAATGCTGTCTTCCTCAGTAGAGTACATCTAATTTGGCAGCTGTTCTTTGTCCCACTATCTCTTTGGTTGCCCAGCCTGGTTACAGCCTAATTATTTTTAGCTTTGGTATACAAATCTAATAACATTATAGATGAGCAGGTTCATAAAGCTGAAAGGCACTTTAGAGGTCTTAGTCCTTTTTTATTGTTTTCAATATTTCTCATAAGCCTTAGCTTATAGACTGATAGACTGTCCCATAATTCTTCTTCAATTATGTTCCCTATCTCCCATTTCCTATACATTGAATAGAATTCTTTATTGGACAAGTGTGATTGGACACAAAAGGAATTTGTTTCTGGTGCATAAGCTCTGTCTACATATAAGCAACGATAAATCGTAATAACCATAAAATGCAATCATCATAAATCATAAATTACAACTCAGTGATAATCATAGGATAAATAAAAGCAAACAACATAAATCATAAGATACAAACAACATACATGTCCTTTTTTCAGTCAGAAGAATTGAGTTTGTTAGTGATTGGAACCTGAGGGATCAATAAATGGAGACAGCAGATTGTTTTCGGGTGACTTAAGAATAGATGAAGACCACTGATGTTCGGGATAAACCAGGACTTAGAAGCAAGTATAAATTAGTGTGTTTTGAATACCCAATCTTTTCCCCAGCATTGTAATTTAATGATGTTGGGTATTATTGTTTATTCCTTTTATCTTTTATTCCTTTTATAGCCCATTCATTCACTTTCTCAGCACCTAACAAATAAAAATTGACAGACAGAAAAAAAAAATCTTCACCAAAGGAAAAAGAATCTCATGGAGAGAGGAATAGAAAAGGGGGAGAGAGAAAGAGAAATAAAATTGGGAACTTATACAAACAGGCCTTGGGGCTAAGAACTGAGATTTGAGTGAATAAATTGCCATAACGGAGGCAGTGGTAGTAGGAATATTATCCCAGTTTAAACTAAGTCTATTAAAGCTATTAGTTATGTTTCTACCCATGATTGATCATTACACCTTAGTGTATGTTAACTGCAGATTTAAGAGAAGTTATTGTTCCTGTAACCCCTTCCTCACGGGACCTAATTATGTTTCTACAGTGCGAGCGAGGCTAAAGTCGTCACTCCTCCTAAAACTCGAACTTCTTCGGACACTCGAAGGTTCCAGTGACTGGCAGACCCTGGAGGGTCCAAATATGACCAGCTGGCGGCATTCGCTAAACTGCAGCAAGAACCGCAAAGATATCCCTCCCTCTCACTCCCCAGAGACCCTCTAAAATTCAAAGCTTTCGGAAGAGATCTTTGTTTGCTCTGTAATGCAACTCCCGGGCCGTGACGCTATCACTCCGCCTGGGCCAATTGGAAAGGCGTTGCCATCCGAAAGGGGTGTCTCCGGCGAGGCCCTCCTCCTCTTTTCCCTCCTCCTATTCTCCCCTGTAATTCCTTGCGGGGGTCCCTGTGGCTAGGAACTCTATATAAATCCAATGTGACCCAGCGATCTGCCCTTCTCGCAGCTTGTAGGGGTTGCGCCAGATAGGAGAAGCGAAGGCTGAAAGGCGGTAAGAGAATTTGCAAGTTTTTCTTCATCCCACTTTATCAACCCGATAAAATTGGTTTGCCTCCGGTTTCAAACACGATCCGTTTATTTTCCCCACAGCTTTCCAAGATGCCGGACAGCCGATCGAAGCGAGCGATTCTTTTGGTATTGATCCTTTGTTCGGGGGCAGGGGTCTGGGGTTCTCAACCCCGCGGCAAGAGGCAAACACAGCAGCATATTGTTCAGCCCTCTCTGCCGGTCGGCCAGAACAAACGTGAGTAATTCTGGGATGAGCAATAACGACTTTTCAGAGGAGAGGAAACGGTCGGATCATGGACGCTTTGATAAAACCGAAATAAAACTTAAGGAGCATACCGAAAGTTGCAACTTTGGATGGTTGTGAGGGGAGGGTGGGGGAAAAATAAAATTTACTATGAAGGTGAAGGTTTATGTGCTAATCGTTCCCGACTCTAGGGGGTGGTGCTCATCTCCGTTTCAAAGCCGAAGAGTCAGCGCTGTCCGAAGGCGTCTCCGTGGTCATGTGGCTGGCATGACTAAACACCAAAGGTGTACGGAACGCTTCCCACCAAAGGTGGTCCCTATTTTTTCTACTTGCATTTTTTACGTGCTTTTGAACTACTCGGCACTAGGGATTCGAATCCCTGAACTCCCGACCTTTTTATCAACAAGTTCAGCGTCTTAGCCACTGAGCTACTGCGTCCCTATAAATTTACTATATGAATGTGTTAATAGCTCTTTCTTGAGTCTACTCAGGTATAATACATGAAATCATCAGATTGAGATGAAAATTTTGCAGAAAACAAAACCGATGATGGGGAGAAGTATTTTTGAATTTTAGGTAGGGATTTAGTAATGCCTGTCCAAGTGTCTTACAGACCATTACAGCAATTTAATGGTGCCACAGTTACTTTCCTTGTGATCTCATGTCTCCAGTTAGCTTTGCAATCTATCGACGATTGCAGTTTGATAATCCATCATCGACTCTTGGATGCGAGGATATGTTGGACAGCTAGAACATTTCCAGTGCACAAAATTGTTAAATCATAAAACAGCTTTTTTTCAGGGAATGTGCAGATTAATTAAACTGAACCATGTTGTTGAGAGAGAATCCTCTTGGTTTATATCCAGTTTTTCTGCCAAGGAATTAAAACTTGAGTTTCCCTTGAGACTCAGGCCTAATTAAGATTTATTGTTGGAGTATATATTGCATTGAGCCCAAAGATAATTATGTCTGAGTACTGAATGCCTCCTGATTAGATTGGGCACCCTACTCTTGGGGAGGTCTGGTAAAAGATTTCCAAGCTTTGCCAATTTGCTCTGGCTGGGATGGACATTCTTAATTTTGATTTTTCTCATTGACATCAGTGAGAAGCAAAACTATCTCATCAGATTTGGCAAATTGTGTGAAAGTTGAGAGAACTTTTTTTGATTTTGGTTTTTAATCCAGTTGGAGATGGGCTCTTGGTGGTTAAATTCCGTATATCAGGGCCTGCTGGTGGAAACTTTACTTGCATATATATTGATTTTTTATAAGAGAAGTTCCCTGGTCTGTTATATTCTTCATTTCTGAGAAAAGGGATTCTTGTCCTGGCCTATTTTTCTTTCACATACATTTGCTCGTTTAGGATAAATTAATTTTCCTGAAATCCAAACATTTCTCAAGAAAAGGGTGTAAGTTAGCATTGTGTATATATTTCTATTTGTTCTCTTTTCTTACAGAAGAACTGGAACCAAAAATTTTTATATTAATTATGATTGACTTGAAAGTAAAAGAGAAATCCTTCATCTTTCCTACTGTAAAAAACAGACTTTAAAATTAAGGTGTTTGAATTAATTTTGAAAAGTATAGAACATACTTTTTCATTTTAAAATCTGTATGTTAATTGAGAAAAGAGATGCTGAGATAACACTTTAAAATTGTTTAGAAAGTATGAGTTTCCATTAAAGCAGTCATCTCAGGAAATGATAAGACTGTAAATGTAAGTTGGGAAAAAGGCTTGGAAATTAAAAAAAAATAGAGACTAGTTCTACTTGGCAAGAATAAACCTGCTTAGGGAAGAGAGCCAAAGTTTCTTTCAAATCTTTTGGGGTCTTTCCATAGGCTTTCATGAAACATTGGATTAAGCCTCCCAGTTGAGCAATCTTTTCCAGCTGTTAACATGCTGTTCCAGAATGTGAAATCTCTAGTGGTTTAATTCTGTACATTTAAAACATGGTTAAACAAGAGACGGATGGAACTGTTTTGAGTTTAATTCCAATCTTGAGTTGCCTGCATCTAATATTAAATTACACAAAGGTTTCAAGATGTATAAGGAATGTCTGGCCAGGAGTTAATGTCTATTCCATGCTAGGGGTTGACACTGCTCTCTTCACATTCTTTCTCCTTACCAGGAGAGCCACACTTGGTCTCGATGATAGGATGTAATTAAACAGTGCTGTTTCTTTCTCAGAGGGATGCTATGACAATGGACAACATTATCAGATAAACCAGCAGTGGGAGCGCATTTACTTGGGGAACACTCTAGTCTGTACTTGCTATGGAGGCAGTCGAGGATTCAACTGTGAAAGCAAACCTGAGCGTAAGTTGGATGCATCTCTTGACAAACTTCTGGCCAAGAACATCTTTTATTTCTAAAATAAAAAGTAGATATTTACATGTATAGAAATATCCTGGTTTTTTAGCTCTTGGAAAAGGCAGCATCCACATTTAACCTTTCTCCTTCTGAAAAAGGTTACTGTTACTGTATTTTTTACAGTTCAGTCTCCAATCCTGTCAATTTCTGACTGTTCCTGTCTACTGCAGATTGGGAATATCCTGGAGAAACCTTGCATTATTTTATGCAACAGATTATTCCTACTGTAGTTTTCACACTAGACTCAAGAGCTGCTAGTATGGATTAATCTATCAGTAAGTCTTTGTGGTTACAACTGGGAACCCCCAAGTATTGTAGAAAATCCTGGGGGATATTCTGTGACCCACAGATAATTTATATCAAGCTTCTCTAGTGCCCTTGTTTTTAATCGGGAGAATTCAGAGGGACTTGAATTGTTTGACACATCCTTATAATTGTACAGACAGATATTGTCTATGTAGAGGTAGAGCAGATTAGGAAATCAAAGTAATTCAGGCTAATTTTATGATAAGATTATAAAAATAGAATCTTACAAGTCTAAATGCATCCCACCCCTCCCTTCATCTTCATGAGAACTAGTGAGAGTCTTGTCAGAGGTGCTTTCTCAGCTTCCAGTCTGGACTCAGGGTTCTTTTATCGGACTGTTAGTAGCTGCTCTTCCTCCTATTCTTTAAGGTCATTCTTTGTACCTATTACAGCTAAGTAGCAATAGGTAAGATGTCTCTTAAGAAAGCTTTGTCCCTGAACTTCTTGCTTTACATAACTTTAAAAGGAACCTTCAGAGGCTATTTACATTGGCCCCTTAAGCTCTTCTGTTTGGCTTTTTGAAAAGGTTTGACTTTGCCTTGTTAGAAAAAAGTCACAGTGTTAATGCTCTGCAGATAGCAATGTACGGAAGGACACCTCCACATAATATAGGATGTTAGAGAAAATGCTGCAATAAGACTAGAGGAGAGAAAAAAAGCTGGCAGGTCAAATTTGCTATGGAGAACATTTTGAAGCAAAGGAAAAAGAAAAAAAACAAGATCAAGGAAAAATTCTACTCATGCTACTGAAAGAAGGTATTAAATAGATTAAACTTATTAATTTTCATGTCCTCATGTTAAAAAAGTAATACCATATTGGAGATACAATAAGATAGAATAATAAAACTATATATAATTACAGAATAAGATAATAATTGGAAATTACAACAGATTACAAACATTTTGCATATCACCACAGAAACATTGTGATAATAGGAAGTATGTTCATGCTACTTTGTGCTTAGAGGCAGGTTGTGCTACCTCTTGTCTTTTCCCCCCTTTCTGGAGTCTGCTCCCTCCATACTGCTGCCTATAGTCCTTCACACCATCTCCCACTCCATGGGCATCATCTCTCACATACTCTCTGTAACATTGTATTTAGAAGAATTGCACTTCAGTACTTAATTGTCCTGCAAGAGATGTATACTATCATCTAAATATCTGAGGTTATCTGTGTCAAAACATGTAGGATGGTAATTCAGAAGTGAAATGCAAGATTTACCTTTTGTATGTATTCATGTGTACATATTGTAGGTCTTTGATGATGACATTGCAACTGCCATCTTGTCTGCTTTGAACCCTTCTTTACAGTAGATGTGTCAGTCTTGTCAGCAGGAACTGAGTCACTGTAGCATTCTGCCTTGAATTCCCAATCTTCATAGCTGACTCATTAAGGAGACCAAGTTTGTTTTGATCATATATCCAGATTTGTGCCCAGACTAGAATAGGTCCAGAGAGTTTATTTCTTCCAGGAATGTCTGAGCTGTATCACATCAACTGCACAAATATCCCTAAGGGGATATTAGCAACTGATTGATTGCTTTTAAGAACTCAACATCTCCTGTGGGTTTCTTGAAGCCATACTATCACTTCCTTTAACATATCTGGCATTTATTGCTTCCCCTATAAAAATATATATTTTCTAGATTCATCTAGGTAATCTACTGAAATAAATTAGCCATAATGGGAAAGTCTAAAAAGGATGTGTAATTGGGAGCATAGTTTCTAACATCCTGCTGACACATTCAGATTTTAAAAGTTGAAACTAATCCCATAGAACCAGATTAATCAGACATCAGATAACAGACTTTCATAGCAATAAGTAATGTTATCAATTAACCTACCTTGCAAATATATCACACCATGTGATATATGGTGGATATATATCTGTAGGTTCCAATATGGTCTTATAAAAGCTTTTTTTCTCCCCTGACAAAAACTTTTCCTGATTGCAGTGGCAGCAGCAGAAAATAGTTTTTATTCCTTTATTGCTACATGGCTTACCTATCTTGTCTTCTTGATAATGTGTTCTGTCAAAATGTGCTGTTACCAGCCTTGCTTCTATACTTGCTTATGGACCTTCTGAGTTCTCCAGTGATAAGAGTATTTGGGAACAATTTTAATGACATATCATTTTCTCTCTCTTTCCATAAAGTGACTGGATCTTGGGCAAGAATACTATCTCTGTTGCCTAAAAAGTCTTTTAGGGGCAAAGTGTCTTAATGGATCTCTTGTATGTAGGCAAATAATGACACTACATTGGGAAATTGTTTAACCATGACAGTAGAATAATGTCAACTGTCTCCAGTTTCAGTTCATCTTGAGAGACCTGTATGACAGTCCTTTGGATAACAAGACATTTACTTGGTTCCTATAATCTAACCTATTAAGGGACTAAATATTTGACCAAATATTTGAACTTTGGTTTTCCACACGTCTATTCTGTATCTTGGTCAAATGCATTTTTCTTTATTGTTTTCTCCACTTTTTTTTTTTTTTAAACTACTTTTATACAAATGTTCCAATTGCCTGGAAACCCCCTTCTACTGTTAATGTGGATTTTTCAGCTTGCTTTCTTCTTTCATTGGTCCAAGCATCTCTCCTTTGTCTTTAGCTACATCATTATCATCCAAAAAGCTTTCTGCTTGTCACTACCATAACAATAGCAGTCAATCCCATCATTAATTTTTTTGTTTATGCCTCTATGAATGAGGTAGGGAAAGGAGATTAGAAGCTGCAAGCTGTAGATTTATCTGTTTATAGATTTATAGATTTATTCTTTTTTTCTTCTTCCTATACAGCGGAAGAAACCTGTTTCGATAAATACACTGGGACTACTTATCGAGTAGGGGAAACCTATGAACGCCCAAAGGATTCCATGATCTGGGACTGTACTTGTATTGGGGCTGGGCGTGGAAGAATCAGTTGCACTATTGCAAGTATGTATTTAATCCTTCACTGAAATGCTTAGATGATGTCCTCCAAGATAATGTGTTAATCCATATACTCACTTTGCTGGAATGTCACAAAATCTAGTGGTTTCCAAGGTAAGAAGTAAGTACCACACATAATGTTGCATAATTGTAAGGAATTTGTGGCAAAGTTCAAGAGGGAGGGAGGAAAAGGGGGAGAGGAAGGGAGGGGGAGAGAGAGAAAATGAGTTGTAACTGTAAAATGAGGCCACTGATATTTGCTGTATGTTGATGCTATGAGTAAGTGTGTAGGTTATACCTGAGATTTTCTCCTGCATGAAGAAAAGGAGAATGTGGAAGAAGGCTGAAATAAACAGAATTCAAGGAAGTGTTAGATTTCCCCCTCCAAACCTTATGACTTGAGGCTGGCTTCGGTTCTCAACTCTGATATATTGTACATAAACTGAAGCCTGTATCTATATAGCTATCATGGCCTTTGGGGAGCTGCTCCATGAATGTTTTTCTTGAAAGATTATTTTTCATTACTACATGTCAGAACTTTGACTTCATTGTAAAGCAAGGATGAAACACTTCTGCAGATGACTCCAAATGTCTGACCTTAATTTCTAGCAATCCTAATTAGTATAGTCAATATGAGAGATGAAGGGAAGTGCAGTTCAACATTTAACTTTTCTTCTTATAGTTCTATAGTTTGGTTCTTATAGTTTTATAATCCAAATGTTTTTAACATCCCTAATATATTAGCGAGACTTCTGATATGACAGAAAAGTGGCATGTTATAGTTATTAGACTATAACATATTGGAAAAGAAACTGGCTGCTTTTCATAGCTGACCACATTATGAAGGATTGTCCAGTGCTGAAATGGATGAAGAGATCACGACTTTATTATAATATAACTGGGACAAACTTAAAAAGTTGCTGAACTATTACGTAGACAACATTGAAGTAGATACATTAATGATATAACTTGGAAAAACAGCTTCCTATGCTTTGTTTTTCAGATCGATGTCATGAAGGTGGCCAGTCCTACAAGATTGGTGATACCTGGCGCAGGCCTCATGAGACAGGAGGCTACATGTTAGAATGTGTATGTCTTGGCAATGGAAAGGGTGAATGGACTTGCAAGCCAGTTGGTAAGATTTAGTTTTCTTTTATGCATTTCAGAGATCAAAAGTATTTCAGTTGCAAATAGAGCTGTTTGTGATAGTTACTGTAAGCAGAGTTTTGACTCTTTGTGATAACATTTTTTAAATTTTTGTCTCAGTTGATATATATAAATACTCAAAACATGCATACCTGAGCAAACTTTACCTGGACTTTTGACCTGCATATCTTCTGCATATGCTTCTGAATATCCCTCTATAGACAATAAACACATTCATCTTGACTACAAATATGCCATAGAGAAGATGCCTAGGTTAATCTGTTCCCCGCTGTCTAGTTTTTAGAATTTTTTGATAGGGAAAGACATACTTGGTTAAGAGAGTCATGCTCCAAAGTTTGATGTGCTTTATTGACATAGCAGAAAATTCTACAGATCATTTTGAAATATAATCCTATATATAGTTATATACTCAAATATAGCTACCCTGTTTCCCCCAAAATAAGACATCCTCTGATAATAAGCCCAATCAGACTTTTGAGGCCAAGTGCTTATTTCAGGGTTCAAAAAAATATAAGACAGGGTCTTATTTTCAGGGAAACACGGTATATCTTCAAAAGGAGCATAAAATAAAACAAAGCTGTCAGCAACACAAGTGTTACAGACACTTAGAAACTTCTATTTCATTGAATTGCCAGATTTCTGCATGCTGTATTTTTAACCAAATGTAAAAATTATGGAAGCATTTTCTTCCTAATTAAGAAATTTAATTCTTTCCTTGATGAAATTGTAAAGAAAATAGTGCAGTGAGGTTATTTTTTTCTTTTTCACCTTTGAAAATTAATTTTCCTTAGCTGAGCGATGCTATGATAATACAGCTGGTACATCATACGTTGTTGGAGAAGTTTGGGAAAAGCCATATCAGGGCTGGATGATGGTGGATTGCACTTGCCTTGGAGAAGGCAGTGGGAGGATTACTTGCACTTCCAGAAGTAAGTATGGGCTTGTGGCAGAGCAGCGTATCAGCATGAATTATGCTCTTTGGGTATTTTTCATTTCCCCCATTATTTTGAGGGAGGGCCCAAAGTCTGGAATGTTCTGCACAAACTGTTTGGTTGACTATTCACACCATCATGAAGCTATAGTAAATTATTAGCATAGTAAATTAGCAATTTGGTGGCTGCTGCCTCCTCCATCCAAGTATTGTGGCTAAAATGTTGTCTGTCAGTAGTTTCTGTAAGTCAAGGGTGCTGGCCTTTCTCAATTTTCAATATGGTAAAGCCACAAGGGACATGACAGCTGCACAAAGACATCACCAGGGAGAGGGGTTGAATTGGGACAAAACAATCATGGGGTGGGGGTGGGGATTGGAGTTGCAAAAAGAAGCTAAGCATATAATGTAATGACTTGGGATCATACTAATGAAAAAGTTAGTTTTAAACAAATTCTGCTTTGAATTACCTGGAAATAATAATTGCATTTTAACAACTTAATCTGTGAGATCAACAGTCTCCTAATCTTCCCAACTATGTATGTGATATAACCATATCATTTCTTTTTCCATTACAAGATATAGAAGTTACCCTCCCAAAAGCAAATAAAATATTGCTGCACCTGATTAATGTTTTGTATGAACACAACTGCTAAATTCAAAATAAGACCACGGCTTCTAAAAAAATATGTATTGGACTGAGTTATACTAACTGACTCAATTAAAAGAAAGTATTGTACTATTATTTCCTGTGGATTTCATCCCTAAATAAATAAGAAGCCACAGATTCTGCATAAGTGATATTTATTTATATACTTTCAAGAAGATATATTTTATTCTTCACTTTGATCTGTCTTAGCCTTGCTGTTTCTTGTTGATATTTTGTTCTCTTATATATTTCTATAAGATCATAGAATATCTTGTTTTTTCTATTCTGAACTTTGTGCTAGGAGTAGTGCCTTCGATCGTCTAGCAGTCATGAAAATATGAAAATTATCAGAAAAGCTAAACAAGCCTTTTATTTTGGAGAACATAGAGATATATCTTTGAATTTTAGAGAGGTCAATCCACTTCAATTCCAGGCTAACTAACATTTATTGTACCTACTGGATACTGGTAGAAAATACAATAAGTCTTGATGTTATCCTGAAGAAGCTAGCTTAGACCCCAAGATAAATTTATGAAAGTTTTTATTATTTCTTCAGACTATCTTTGAAGACATTGAGAAGATTCCACTAAACAATGTGGAAGTTCTTAGAACTAAAGACAGTATGAAAATTTAATTCCATAGTTAAGTTACCATTAATTAACAAATAAACTTATTTAGTTACTGTTTCTCAGGAGCAATTCTCCTTTCTACATTATTCAGATGAGTCACAGCTTTTTAGAGTGGCAGATGACTGCATAGCAATGGAAAAATTGGGAAATTTTCTTTTGGTGAATTTTCTTAAATTCTAATTCATAATAAATAAGATTGGCATATTAAAGATGAAAGATCCTAAAATGAAACTTTCAAATGTTCTTTCTTCTATGAGGATGCTTGTTTGTAATGAAAAATTACTACAGCTTGGATCCAGTTGTATGCAAGATAATCACTGGCATGCATAGCAAGTATTTAAAAGTAGAGTCATTGTTTAAGTATAAGCCATGCTTAAGCTGTTTTGGGACACACCTGTTTAGAACTTTTTTTTGTGATGAATTTTGAGATGATATTTAGCTTTTAATTGAGGATAATAACTTTTCTTAGCATAAATAATTGATTATATAAAGTAAATCCTCAGTTTGAAATTAAATTTTAAAACCATAAAAGCAACACTTTTATTTAGTGTTTTTTCTGATTGGAAACTTGTGGAGTTAAAGATACAATGATGGAATGTTCTCAACTGCCAGGAAAAGCATGATCAAATGAATCACATTGACAGTATGTTATAATACAGTATATGGCCCAGAAATCTGTTGCTGAATTCAATAGGAATTCTTATTTCTTTTCTTAATATCTATCATTTGTACTGTTTGAAACTAAAACAGTTGACTGTGTATAACATTACTATATATTCAAAACGCAAATATTTTATTGAGTTATCTCAGCACACATATTAAATAATTGATTACCTATAACAGGAAAATCATTGTATAGAGTAAGCCATCATTTCTTAATGATGTGCATTTGGGCAGATTGCATGTCTTTGTGCAGCACTTTCTCTTGAATTTTATAATAGTGTTGATCAGTATCATAATTTCTTAACATAGCATAAATTGTTTAGGACCATGTAGGTATGGAACAGACTGAAACTTTCATCAGTGTTTTAGATTCCTTTATCATATGTCTCCGGTATCTCAAATGATTTGTTTCCATTTTCCCAAAGTTTGTAATATTTTTTTGTACTCCCAGATTTACACTCAGTTTCTAAATATATCTAGTTGGGACTAAGAACTGTTCAGAGTAAATGTGTTTAAGTTTGCATTAGAAAGTTTACCACTACATTATTTGTATTTTGCATTTAGTTTTATTAACGTATATAATTACTGAAATGATGGAGGTCACCTTAAATGTGTGGTCAACTCTTCATCATCCAGCTGGTTTCCAGCTTTGAATATTTTAAAAAGTATGTCCACTCATACAGCTGAAGCCACAGACCAATTTCCTGGCAAACACATACTCCCATCAATCTGACTTTATGTCTTAAACATTTTCCTCATGTTCATTTTTTGAAACCAGCAGCTAAGTGATTAAGATGACATAGCAACTTTTTTCCAGGATTGTGTAATAACAAATGGAGCAGAATTTTTCTGTAGAAAAAAGCAGTTTAACCCAGGGGGACATAAATTATTGACCTCATATTTCTGCCTTTCAATTCAAGGTTGATTTGTTTATTTATACAATTTTTATAGCCAATTATCTCACAACAGTAATTTTAGATGATGAACACAGGTTTAAGAACAAGAACAGCAATATGATTTGTAAAAGTAAGCATTTCAAAACTATAAAATGAAATATATTCATGATTTTTTAAAAAAAACCTGCACTTCCAATAAGTCAAACAAGAACTTAAAAAAACAACCAACAGTCTTGTCTAACGTTTGGGCTTTTATGCCTGAGGAAATAGCCAGTTCCTTAATGCCAGCTGAGTTAAGGCCATCCAGGGTTCCAGGAAGCTGCTGGTCCATGGGGCAGGCAGACAGTCAGAGAGGTGCAACTCCTAGGTACCATGAAATAAGACTATCTAAGAGTGTTCTAGTGGAGTGAGCAGAGTACATGTAGCCTGGGGCATGTAGTACTTTATAGAGGATAATTAGCATGTTGAATTGCATTCAGAAATCTTTTGGAAGTCAGTGCAGCTTCTGCACAGAGATGTTACATGACAGTATCAGGTGAGCCATAACTATCAATGCCATTGCATTCAGTTGCAGTTTTTTTATATTGAAAAGTTTTTATTTTATAAACAAGCATACATACAATATATAATCAATCAATCAGTGTATCATCTGAATACATCTTTTTTCCTCTTACTCCTCCAATATTTATCATATCTTAATATTATCATTTCATTTGTTGTAACATTTTCCCCACATTTACTTTTATATTTGTACCTTTATCTCAACAATTTTATCCCAACCCAACCCTCCCCCCCTCCCCTCCCCCCCCCCGACTTCCCAGAGCAAAAACAGGGTATAACATTTAACAAGCAAAAGCTAAAATATACTAACCTACTACAAAGTTTAAAACTCCCTCACACTCTTTAACTCCTCTTTTACAAGTTCATCAACCTCCTTTTTGTAAATTCTCAAAATCAATTGGGTTAAATTCTTTCTTCCTGAATATAAAAGCCTTTTTCTTGGTATGTAATCCAATAACTTTAACAATATTACAAGCATTAACAAACACTGATAAGTTTCATTTTCATCCCTCAAACACCTTTCTTTTTCAACATTGCTCCCTAATAAGATTCTAAATTAAACATTTATCCTCTTTATTCCTTCATAAACCAATTATCAATTTCTAACTATTCAGCATTAAAAATTCTAAATTAAACATTTTAAAACTTTAAACATTTTATCACCTATAGTATAGTATAATCTTAATATAGTATAGTATAGTATAGTATAGTATAGTATAGTATAGTATAGTATAGTATAGTATAGTATAATCTTATATTAAACATTTTAAAAATCTCTTAATGCATCAATAAGACCTTCTTAATTCATTTCTCAAAATATAAATTTCAAAACCTTCAGGAAACTATCCCTTAAATTTTTAATTAACCATTTCTATATTTTTTCCAGTCCTTCCTCAATCAACATTGCTCCCTAATAAAGTTCTAAATTGGAAATTTATCCTCTTTAATCCTTCATAAAATTAAACATTTTAAAACTTTAAACATTTTATCTCATATACCTTCTTAAAATACTATAATCTTATATTAAACATTTTAAAAATCTCTTAATACATCAATAAAACATTAAGTCATTTCTCAAAATATAAATTTCAAGCCCTTCAGAAAGGTATCCCTCAAATTTTTAATTAGCCATTTTAATACCTCGATAACTCTTAAAAAGCTATCATTTTTACCTCGATAACTCTTAAAAAGCTATCATTTTTACCTCGATAACTCTTAAAAAGCTATCATTTTTATGTCCAAAACCAATTGTAATAACACAGTTCCTTTATATTATTACCTTAAAATAAACTTTAAAAATACAAATTTAATTAAGCTTCTCAACCTATTGCCAAAATCCTCCCCAAAAAAGATTAATCTTCAGTTCTTCCCTTCTTTCTGTATTTGTTCCAGTCCTTTTTCTTCGATAATTCTTTCTTCTTCAGCATTGCTCCTGCTGCTTTTATTTTCGAAAATTTTAAAATTTGGATTTGAGGTTGATGTCTCTTTGAAAGTTTTTGTCTTCTTAAAGTTATTTCATTTAATTTGAAACCCCCATAAATCTCTCTCAAGTCTTCCTGATTAAACTCTTCCAGATTCCTTTGCTTTCCCCTCTTGGTCTGGAAAGCATCCTTTTTATCCAAAGTCACATTAAACTGGATTTCTGCCCCATCTTCTTCCAACAGCTCACTACTGTCTAACAAGCCTTGAAATGATACTATATTCTCCTTTGTCTCCATGTTTTGAGTCAAAACAGTTTCCTCTTCCCGAGACCTTTCATCAAAAAAACCTTTAAGACTTTCCAGTAAAGCAGTGGTTTGTGACTCAAAAATTTCATGTATTATAACTCTTATTGGTGTATTTGCTGGTGTGTGTAATAATAGTCCTTCAGCACTTTCAAAAGTACCAGCCATTTTCTCATTCAGTTGCAGTTTTTGAATACTTTTGAAAGCCAGATTTGTGTACTGCATAGTAATCCAACCAGGGAGTGACTAGGGTGTGAATGACATTGAATATTACCTCCTGATCCAGAAGCAGGTGCACTTGATGTGCAAGGTGAACTTGTGCAGAGCCCTTCCTAGGCATGGCTGCCACTTGCCCTTTGAGTGGGTCCAGAAGGACCTAAAATTGACCCAAAGAATATGAGCCTTCAGGGAAGGCACAGAACAGTCAGTAATATCTGGTACTGCACAATATACTGCACAAAAACATCATGTGATTTGTTTGATTTGGCCTGGCATGCTGCCTAAACTCAATTATTGTGTCTTGTAAACCATTATTTATACATGCAGCCCCAGGATCCTTTTTTTTTTTTTTTTTTTTTTAAATTTGATTTATATGCCGCCCTTCTCCGGAGACTCAGGGCGGCTTACAATGCGTTAAGCAATAGCCTTCATTCTTTTGTATATTTTACACAAAGTCAGCTTATTGCCCCCACAAACTGGGTCCTCATTTCACCTACCTTAGAAAGGATGGAAGGCTGAGTCAACCTTGAGCCTTGGAGAGATTCGAACCAGCAGAAATTGCAGGCAGCTGTGTTAATAACAGGGTGCACTAAACCCTTGTACTATCAAGGCTCTTGTAAGGCTTTGTGGCCTCAGAGTTTCTCTGGAATGACTGGAATCAAAATTTGTGGACATTTTAGTATTGGGAAGTTGTTTGAGAGATTTAAGTTTCAATTAAAAACATTTTGACCTGTCTTTCCTTATATGCAATATTAGAAAAGGACTGTTTCTCACACAAATGTACTGAAGAAATCCATTTTTAATTGAAGCAGTTAAAATATGCCAATGGTAGTTTTGAATGAGACTATTGAAATATTGACTACATTAAAAAAATCCAGTATCAGTCCAAGAGGATAACCATCATGAATGGGTACAGACTGTTGCAATAGCACAGATGTGTGGACTCTTCTTTTCTATAGATAGATGCAATGATCAAGACACCAAGACATCTTATCGAATTGGAGACACCTGGAGTAAGAAGGATAACAGAGGAAATCTACTTCAATGCATCTGCACAGGGAATGGCAGAGGAGAATGGAAATGTGAAAGGCATTCCTCTTTGCAAGCCACAGGCATAGGTAAGCAATATATCTGGATGAAGTTGGATGTTTATTCCTTCTTCATTTGCCTTTATAAAAATTACCCTGGGATTCAAATTCAAAATTCAAAGTATTCAAACTGTGTTAGAATCTGAAGATAATAAAACTCAGTGTAATCTATAAAACAAATACAAAGCCAATATAATTAAAAAAAATTGCCAACTAATGAAGTCTGGCAAAAAATCCCCACATTTAAAGTTGCTAGCATCACAAAGACTCTTCCTATTTGGCAGACTTGACTTGATTTAATCCTTTGGAATGATGAGAGCTTAATCAAAGACTGAAAGTACAGATTCAGTTACCCACAGAATGGAATGTGCTAGTTATCAATAATAGGGGAGGCATTTTGGCAACAATGTGGAATCTGTTTTGATGAACTGCAAAATAGATAAGTGACCATTAATATAATCCAGTAGAACAGTTTAATGGGCTTTTCAGTGAAAAAAAATGTTCATTAATCTAAATGTATTTTAAATCCAAAGGTTGCCCTCTGATTTTTTTAAAAAAAATCCCTTCCCAGAAATAGGCTAAAGAGAAAAAGGCTTTTTCTTAATATAAATTTAAGTTACAGGAAGGCAGATTCGAGTGGAACGTTCTGAAAAATATCTTAACTATAAATGTAATTTGCCAATGGAACCAGTTACTGATGGAGACCCGGAACACTTTTCTTCCTTTGCTACCTATGTATAAGATATAAGGTGTATAAGGTGTTTAAGCAGAGGCTGGATCTTCCAGGGGATATGTAAAATTGGGCTCTTTCACTGTGCAGTGGGTTGGAAGATAAAGTAACTGGCACTTATTAACATGAGTGTAAATGTTTTGTTGCTTTCTGATAATCTTAGAGCAAACTGATCATTCCCAGTAGAAATTCAGCTTTGCTAGAATGTTGAGATGACAATGTGGATGGTAATTTTGGTTCCAGTCAAAATGGTAAAAACAGCATTAATGTTGGAAGTTTCAAAGTTCCATATTACTGTAATTTAACTACAACAGATTACATGACTCAGGAGACTATCAAGATTATGTCTGTCCATTTATCCATCCATAGTATTATATAGCTGCCCATTTCAAATTCATGACTGGGTGGCTAACAGTAATTAAAAACAGGGTAAAAGTAATTGTAATCAATCTTAATCAAGTTATATATATATAACTTATATACACAGTATTTCTTACCGACTGTTGCAAAACATCATTGCTTTTTTATATGCAGGCAGTGCATCTGCAACTATCACAGATGTACGAACTGCACTCTACCAACCGCAACCCCAGCCTGCTCCTTTTGGACATTGTGTAACTGACAGTGGTATGGTATATATTTTGGGAATGCAGTGGCTTAAGGCACAGGGAAGCCAACATATGCTTTGTACTTGTCTGGGCAATGGAATCAGCTGCCAGGAAACAGGTAGGACATATTTTTAAATATTTATTGGCATATAAAAGATGTTTCAATCATGTACCCTATGATAATGCATGTTCCTAACTGATTGGCATAAACTGGCCCGAAGGTCACTACTGTTAAAAACAAAAGCATCATTTATACAAGGTTATGGGATGAGTCTGGCCTTTGTACAATTAAGCCTATAAAAGTATGATCTCAATGGATTTGATGTGAAGGTAGTTTAGTGTGGTTGGTTTTTTTCATACTGTTATCTTCCTCCCTCCAAAACCAGCCAGACTGTGACTTTTTCTTATATACAAACCCCCTCTATAGCTACACACACACACACAGAGAGAGAAATCTTGAAATTTTTTTGGACTACAACCGACTTTGATAGCAATTTCCACTGTATTTTATTATTTGTGTAATGAAATTATCATACAAATGATGTAAATTGATGCAAGTAATATAATTTGCATCATTTGTTTGATCTCATTGTTCAATCTATGTCAGTTACTGAAATGACATACTTAAAAGTTTTCTTTTTTTTTCCCAATTTTTTTTTTAATTTTTCAAAACACAAAATATAAAATACATCTTTTTAGAGCAGGTGCTTGTTCCGTCATATAATAAGTACAATATTAAGATTCCCACAATCAATTTTGTTCCCATTTTTATCCAATTACATCTTTTTTTAAAAAAAAAGAAAGAAAAAAATCTTATTTTAAACATTTATCATTCAATTATTTAGCCCACATTCTAGACTATAAACATCATTCTAAATCTCTATCATTTTAAACAATCAATATTTCATATACATTTCTCAATTTAAGACCCATTACGCCAAATCTATATTTCACCTCATCTTGATCACAACTAATATCCAAATCTTATCAAAAATTTATTTCCCTTTTCTCTTAGAATTTTTACAAAATCAATCAACATTTCGCTCTGTAGTTTGTTACTTCCAAAGTATTTTATTTTGATTTAGTTTCTCCATAGTTATTCTCTTATACTATTAAAATTATTTGGCTAATTCATAGTTTATATAACTCCAATCTGATTATTTAACTGGTTCACAGTTATATTATTATTTTCCTGTAAAGTTTCTTCCACTTCCTCCTAATTTTATTTTTTAGCTGGTTCACATCTTGATCTGCTGCTTTCTAGCAAGGCTTACCTCCACTCCTGACCTTAAATTATTTTGGCTGGTTCACAGTATGATTTTACCTACACACCAACCTTATCTCCTTTACTCCTCCTATATTTATTTTATAACTGGTTTGCAACTTAAATAGTTGCTTTCCAGCAGTGCTTTCCTCCGCTCCCACCTTTATTTTTAACTGGTTCACAACTATATTTCAATTGTTCCCCAGAAATAATCTCCTCCACTCCTAACTTTATATTTTTTGGCTAGTTCACAGTTTAGCTTTAGCTGTTACCCAATATATGCTTTCCTCCACACCTAATCTATATATTAATTGGTTCGCAGCTTTATTTTAACTGTCTTCTAGTGCATATTTTCCTCTGCTCCTACCCTTATTTTTAACTGGTTCACAATTATATTTCAATTGATCCCCAGGTATAGTCTCCTCCACTCCTACTTTTTTGTTTTTAACTGGTTCACAGTTCATATAAACTGTTACCCAGCGTATGCTTTCCTCCACTCCTAACTCTGTTTATTGGCTGGTCCACAGCGTTGCTTTCACTGTTTTCCAGCTCATGCTTACCTCCACTCCTAACTCTTATTTTAATTTTTAACTAATTCCAAGCTTTGTTTCAACTGTTTTCTAATATAATACCTTCCTCCACTCCTACCATATTTATTAACCTGGAGCAAAACTCTACTTTAGCTAATTTCCAAAATCATATTTCGCATTACTCCTAGTTTTACATATTTAATTGATTAATAACATTTTGTTTTAATTAAGATTTTGCTTGCCTTTTCCTCCCTTCCAACTTCTCTTATTCAATCTGTTAGTTTCAAATTATTTCACAATATATTATCCATATTGTTTTTCCATTTATTCTCCTCCATATTTCTAATTTAAAATAAAAATATATTTTAACAAATATCTTCCAATGTCTTAAAAAACCTTTTCTTCTAAATGGTTGAATCTACGAAAAATTCAAAGTTTAAGAACAAGTTAAAGCCTCCAGAGATCGTATTTTTCTTAGAACATTTGTGCTCTTATTTCTTAATCAAATTATTTGTGTATTTATATATATATTAAAACAAGGTGGTGATAGTAATAACAAGGAAAATAATAACAATAGTAATTACAATTAAAAAAATAAGGAAGTAATAGAGGCATCAGTAAAAAGGGAAAGGGGAGTTTAAAAATAACAAAAAAAATTAATTATATTAGAGAGAAAAGAGAGAAAAAATAAAGAGGGGGAAAAAAAGCAGATGAGAAAAGAGTAAAACAAAGAGAAAAAAGAAAGATAAGAAATAAAAAGAAAGCATAGAGAAGAAAGAAAAGTATCTCCTAACATTAATCATTCACCCAATAACCATTACATCCATTTGAATCAAAATATGATATTTTGTTATCTTGTTACTTGATTTATTCCATTGTTTTTTTTTCTCCAATCTGTCCAAATGTATTTCTTTTCCCTTTCAATGTCATCAGAGTTATAAATTCTGCAAAGTTAATTCTGGAACTATTCCATATATGGTATCATCATGTCTTCCTTTTGTTGCCACGCCTTTCTCTTATAATCAGTTTTATTTAGTTCAGTTTCCATTATTCCATTTAATTTCTTCTTTCAAATCTTCCATAAGTCCTCCAGTGAACAGATTATGTATCAGAAGCCAAGGTCTCTAAGTCTTTTCTCAGTGTCAATTCAGTACAAGTAACAAGCGACATAGTTTCTCTTTTCAATTAAAAAATAGTCTGGGATTCATACTTTCACTTCAGAGCTAGGAGCCATTTTATCCATCACCGTTTGTCTTTTGTCTTTACTTTTAAAACATAGTTGTTTCCTCTTCTCCTTCCTGTCTCCCAGATATAATCCAGTCTCACTCCACAAAATCAGTCTAGCCTCATGTATCCACAGGAAAAATAAAAATAAAAATAGTTTAAAAAATTGTAACTAAGCCATTTCCACACAGTCATAATAAATGCTTTCTATCAAACAGGTCCTTTGTCTTTTAGCCCCTGTAGTTGTTAGCCGCTATTAAAACAGGGGCTCACTTGTTGCAATCCACATCTGAGGGCAGCTGCCGCCTGGGCAATTGTTAAACTCACCCGGCATAAAGCTCCCTGTTCTTCTCCGCTTCTCCTCTCCTCCAGCACGATCTTTGTTCCCGGTTGCTGCGGTTTCGGGACAGCCGCCGTGGCTGTCATTCCACTGCTGCCGGCGTGAAGGGAAAGCCTCCAGCCCCGAGGAACCTGCCCGTTCCTCTTGGCTGCCCAAGGGGTCCCTTCTTGTCCCCCTGTCCCTTCAAGACAGGGGAGGTCCGAAGACCTGTCAGCGGCAGCTTGGCAGACACGGTTTTGGCAGAGCTCTACGGAGCTCGCCATTTCCCCGTCTGTATCCCCGTGGCGCCAACTGGAAGTGATGACATACTTAAGGTTTTCAAAGACAGGAACCACGATCCCATTGGTTTGAAAAACTGAAGTTTCACTATAATATGTATTTTTATATAAATGCTAAATATTAAATATTTTTCTGAAACCAAATAACACCAAATTCTTGTATAATTATAATG
This sequence comes from Pituophis catenifer annectens, assembly GCF_029215685.1. Lineage (NCBI taxonomy): Eukaryota > Metazoa > Chordata > Lepidosauria > Squamata > Colubridae > Pituophis > Pituophis catenifer. Next base: position 171,297,003 of record NW_027256881.1, read on the forward strand.
GTATTCTATTTTTTTAAAGCTGTGACCCAAACTTACGGTGGCAATTCCAATGGAGAACCTTGCGTTTTCCCATTCACATATAATGGAAGGACTTTCTATTCATGCACTTCTGAAGGACGTCATGATGGGAATATCTGGTGCAGTACAACCTCCAACTTTGACCAGGATAAGAGCTACTCCTTTTGTACAGAGCAAAATGGTAAAATTTTTCAAGAAAAAAATATCTTGGGAAGAAATAGGTTGCAGATTTTAGCATCCATTGGGAAATTGTGGTCATGGAAGTATATAAATATATTAATTATAATTTAGCATTCTTTCACTGAGTATGATTAACATGCCTTTTAAAAAAGGCTGGGCTGGGTGGATTTGCACTGGATAAAGGATACGAGGAAAGTCTTGAGAACTAGGCAAGTGTAAGAGGGAATACAGAAGTCAAACGTAAGTCTATCAGAAAGACTATTCAGTGCAAAACATGAAATGGGGTTGGCATAAAAAAGCTAGATTTATATCAAGAGGCTACCACAGTTTAACTAGATAACAATGGATAGTACATCTCTACAGATGTCTTATCAGGTAAAATGAAAAGCAGTAATATTGTATACCAGATTGCAAGCTTTCCCTAGATGTCTTGAAAGGATCTACTTGACTATTGTCTGAGGCAGAATATTTTAGTTACTTCTTACTTTGTAAAATGTCATTATCCCACTGTTTCTCTTCTGCTCCTGCCCATCTTTATTCTGAGCATGCCCACTTTTGGAGTATGGCTTTTAACATATCATAAATCACTCTGATCCTCCGTATAAAAGTAGTTTTCTGCTCCTATTCTAAGTGATTGCTTCTTATGTTTAAGTTTTCCCAAAAGTCTGAAATCATCTTTGTTTTTTGTTCCATGCTGAAATGAAACTGGGTAACAATGGGTTGGAGTCAGTTTTGCAATTTTTAGCTAAGGAATCTTGTCATTAGGAATAACTCAGGCTAATCAGTGTTAGGTGTTTTCCAATAGTTGTTTTGCTTTCATCCCATTAACTAATCCAATGAAATGCCAAACAGTATGCAGAGATGTTCAAAGATGAAAATAGTTTGTGCCATTTTGCTCAGTTGGGTGTCCGCCTATATTTGTGAGGAGGAAGTGAATTAAATAGAAATTAAGCTAGTAGTCTGCATCTTTGGTTTTCTGCCTGTGTTTGGCTGGCATTTCTTCTTTTTTTTAAAGATAGAAGCCCAATATCGATATTAGGCTAGAAGGAAAGAGGTCTTGTAAGGACTAGCCCCACTTCCAAGAAAGTACGAACGCTTGAAAACTTTGTATTTCAAAAGGAACCTTTTATTGAAAAGGGATGAAAGCAAGTCAAAATTCAAAGCAGGCTCTGAGGTCCCTCGGGGCATACAGTCCAGAATAAAGGGAATTAGGAACCCCTTCCCCACCGTCTGATGTGGATTCCCACCAATCCGCCGTTGTGAAGATGATACTGGCCTCTCTGAGAAGCAGATAAGAAGAGCTTCTCGGCCATTTTGCAATCCACACATTTCCCCCCCCACCCCCCATTTCCCAAGACGTGAGAATTCTCCAGGCATTTCTGGCACCAGGCAACGGTTATAAATCAGGTTAAAGTTTATGCAAAGAGGGCAAGGCAGGAAATAGGATACTTATGATACATGGGAATGAGAACTAAATGTGATAAATCCAAATCTCCTCCCTTCTTCCATGAAGAATGGCAGATACACGGACCTGACATATTGCCCTCCTCAGAAAAATGGAAAATCCACCTAGAAAGACATAAAACATATTATACATTAAGATTTAGGATGGTTTGTGAGGGTATTTCAAGTGGAATTTCCTTAACAGTGTGTGGGCTTTTATATGTTTTTTGGCTCCCCATTCGTTCTGAGAGGATGGTAGGTGTTTCCATGCCACTAAATATTGTGTGGAGCGGTGGTGAGTGCAGGAGTCAAGGATACCTTTGATTTAAAAAATGTTGTTCTCCTTCCACCATAATGGGGGTTGGAAGTGTGGACAAAGGGGGGCTGACTTTTGAAGTGATTTCTGGCTTGAATAGGCTGCAGTGAAACACTGGATGAATCTGCCTATGTGTTTTAGGAAGGAGGAGTTCTACCGTGACAGGGTTTATGATTCTGGTGATGGGGAATGGGCCAATGAATTTTGGTCCCAGTTTCTTAGACGGTTGTAAGGATTGTAGAAACTTTGTGGATAGATATACGCGGTCCCCAACCTTGAATGGCTTGGGTTTACAGCGTTTCTTGTCAGCTTGAATTTTAAAAGCTGCTCTAGCCTCTTGTAGAGCTAGCCTGACCATTGGCAAGTGGTTTATAGATTGTTTATCCACTCCTTAAGGGAGGGGATGTCAGGTTCCTTAGCTGGTGGCTCTGGCATGGGGTTGAATTCTTGTCCTGTGGCTACCTGAAATGGGGTGACGCCAGTGCTACTGTGTACAGAGTTGTTGTAAGCTATTTCAGCAAAAGTTAACAGGTCAGTCCAAATGTCCTGTTGGTACTTAATAAAACATCTTAAATATTGTTTCAATACACCATTGGTTTTCTCCCCCCCCCAATTTGTCTGGGGGTGATGCGAAGAGGACAGCCCCTGGGCAGAGCCTAACAGGTTTAAGAAAGCCCGCCAAAATTTGGAAATGAATTGGATACCCCTGTCTGAGATAATCCGTTGGGGAGCTCCATGGAGGCGATAAATGTGGACTAAAAACATTTTTGCTAATGCCTTGGCTGTTGGGATTTTCTGGCAGGGTATGAAATGGACCTGTTTTGAAAAGAGGTCTGTTACAACTCAAATAACTGTGTTTCCCGTGCTTTCAGGCAGCTCCACTATAAAATCCATAGAAATCTCTCTCCATGGTGCTGAAGGTTTTGCTACAGTTCATAAAAGTCCTGGGGATTTTCCTTTTTGCAGCTGCGCAGGTGGGGGAGCTAGCCACGTAGCTCTCAATGTCTTTTTTAAGGGATGGCCACCAGAATTGCCTTTTGATTAGGTGTAGCGTTTTCACAAATCCAAAATGTCCAGTTATCTTGGAGTCGTGGCATTGCTTCATGAGCTCCAATCTTTGACTAGTACGAATGTAAAGTTTGTTTTCAATCCAGGCTAAGTTGTCTTTGAGCAAGCAAATGTTTTTGTGTGCTTGGAACCAGTCATCCTTAAATAGTGCCTCCTTAAATTTTGAGACCATTGCATTGTCGGCAAGCGGTTCTTTTTTGGCTTGTGCTCAGTTAATTATTTTGGCGGCTGGGGTGTTTGGAGCATAGGTTTAACAATTTCAGTCTTTTTGCTGTTGTATTGTGGTTTTCTGGACAGAGCATCAGCTAAGAATTTTTTTCCTCCTGGGAGATATTTGAGGGTAAAATTAAAACATTTAAAGTATTGCACCCAACGTACTTATTTGGGGGAGACTTTTCATGGGGTCTTCAGAGCTTCTAAGTTTTTATGATCAGTCCAGACTTCAAAGGGGATTTGTTCCCTTCTAAGAATTGTCTCCATGTGAGAAGGGCCCATTGTACTGCATAAGTCTCTTTCTCCCATATGGCCCATCTTTGCTCGGTTTCTGTCAATTTCTTGAACATTTATGCACATTGTTGGAATTGTCCCTGTTCATTGTTTTGAAGTAGGACTGCTCCTGCCATGTCACTGATGTCTGTTTGGATGACAAATGGTTGTTCTGGGTCTGGGTGTTTTAGGATTGGTTCAGCTGAGAATAGTTGTTTGAGTTTTTCGAATGCTTGGCATTCCATGGTCCAGTTAAGGGGTTGCCTTGGTTTTGGTTCCCCCCCATTTCGTATTTAGCAAGTTCGTAATGGGGAGAGCGATTTTTGTAAAGGCTGGAATGAATTGATGGTAAAAGTTAGCAAAACCAAGGAAACTTTATAGTTGTTTACGGGTTTGGGGTGGCTCCCAAACGATGACAGCTTTTACTTTTTGTGGATCCATCTCTATTCCCCCGTGGGATATTCTATATCCCAGGTAGCCAATTCTTTCTTGGTGGAACTCACATTTAGAGAGTTTTGCATAGAGTTTGACGGCTTGGAGTTTAGCGAGAACTGCTCGGACTAGTTTTATGTGTTCTGCTTTTGTATCGGTGTAAATTAGAATGTCATCAAGGTAAACCAGGACCCCTTTGTATAAATGTTCATGGAACATTCAATTAATTGCATAAACACGGCAGGGGCCCCTTGTAATCCAAAAGAGAGTACTTTAAATTGTAGCACCCCAGCGGGGTGTTAAAGGCAGTCTTCCACTCATCCCCTTTCCTAATTCTGATGCAGTAGTATGCCTCTCGTAAATCCAGCTTTGAAAAGATTTTTCCTTTAGAGAGGTGGGCCAGCATGTCCTTCATGAGGGGAAGTGGGTACATATTCTCCACGCTGATCGTGTTCAGATTAGAGTAGTCAATGCAGAGGCATAAGGAGCCATCTTTCTTTTTGCGGAATAACACTGGGGCTGCTATTTTGGGTCGGGTGGATTCGATGAAACCCTTTTTTAGGTTTTTGTCGATAAATGCTCTGAGTTCGTCTAGTTCTCTGGGGGACATGGAGTACATTTTTGTTTTTGGGAATTTAGCCCCCCTGGTAAAATCTCAATAGCACAGTCTGTGGCGCGATGGGGTGGAAGTTCATTGGATGCCTCCTCACTAAATACCTCAGCCAAATCCTGGTATTCTTTGGGGATGCTAGTGGGTTCAGCAGGGTGGCCGGTCATTGCAGTTTCTCTGTTTTCCTTTCCTTCCTCTTTTCCCTCCGTGGACCACTGGTGGTCTGTGACAAAGCTTTGGTGGTCTGCGGCCCACCCGGGTGGAGGAGCTGCTCTGGGATGAGCAATGGCCAGTCCTGTGACTAGAGCTCTGGAACATGGGACTGACCAGGCAGGTGGGGGCTGTAAATCTCTGCTGTAGAGGTAGGTTCGTGCAACTTGCAACTTTGCAGCACAGCCCTCGCCGGCCAGAATGAGGTAATGGTGCAAGGGAAGGGGGTGGTAGTGCAGGTGGGCCGAAGCAATGAGTGACTGCAACCCTGAGCTATTTCTTCCCCCTGCTGTAGCTTCCTGTCGGCTGAACCCACCAGTGGCTGTCCTCACCCTCCCTTCCAGTTACTCCTCGCCTGGCCTGAGAAGGGAAGGGCTGGGGGTGGAGATTTGCTCCATATTCCAGAGCGGGAGTGAAGCTTCGTCTCTTGCTGGATCTCGTGGGCGTTTCTTCCAGCCCTTGTTGTGCTCCGCACACCTTGGTCTCTCGGGGAGATGCTTGACTTCTTCTCAGCCCCAAGACATTGGCTGGCCCATGGGATGTGAGAGAGAAAGAGAATGAGAGAGAGAGAGAATGAGAGGGAACGAGAGACAGAGAGAGAGAGAGAGAGAGAGAGGGAGGGAGAAAGAAAGAGACACAGAGAGAGAATGAGAGTGAGAAGAATCAGAATGAGAGAGAATGAGAGAGAGAGGGACAGAATGAAAGAGAGAATGAGAGAGAGAGAGAGAATCAGAGAGAGAACCAGAAAGAAAGAGACAGAGAGAGAATGAGAAAGAGAGAGAACAAAAGAGAAAGAAAGAGAAAGAGAATCAGAATGAGAGAATCAGAATGAGAAAGAGAGAAAGAAACAGAATAAAAGAGAATCAGAGAGAGAATGAAAGAAAGAGAGAGAGAGAATCAGAATGAGAGAGAGAGTGGGGGAGAGAGAAAGAGGGGGATAGAGAGAAAGGGGGGAGAGAAAGAGAATGAGAGAGAGTGGGAGAGAGATAGAAAGAGAGAGGGGAGACAGAGAAAGAGAGGGGGGAGAGAGAGAGAGAGAGGAGGGAGAGTGTCTGAAAGACCCCATCCCATCAGTGGGAGTCTGGATTCCAGTGCTTTAGCAAGTGGCGCGCTGGATTCATATTAGTGGTCTGTGGGATTTAAAATTATGAACTTGGTGGTCCCTGAGGTTCAAAAGGTTGGGGACCCCTGCTCTGGGATGTTTGTGAAGGTTACATGTCCCTGGAATTTTTCAGTTCCTCTCTTCCAGTTTATTTTAGGGTTCCACTTCTGTAGCCACGTGAGCCCTAGGACTATGGTACCTGGATGGGGGTTTTCATTTTCCTTAGGTGAATTCCCAATCTCCCTGCCAGGGTTGGGCTAATTAGGCATTGGGTGCACCCCGAGTCCAGCAATGCTGCTACTTCCTCCCTTTTCCCTTGGCTGGGGATAAAAAGTCTTAGGGGTAGGGTGAGCAGTTTGATTGTGTTGCTTACCAGCGGGTCGTCTTCTGGGTCGCTTTCGGACTGGCTCAAGTCCTCTTGGGACGCTGGCGTTCCTCCTTCTGATTTTGGAGGGGAACGGAAATCCACGGCCTTTTGGCTTCTCAGCACGGTTTCTATTCCTTAGGGGTGGTTTTGTAGGCTTTCCCCCTGATGGGCGATCTGGCTTTCTGGCAGGCGTTTTCGACTGACATTCTGCTGCACAGTGCCCCTCCTTCCCACACTTAAAGCAACCTGATGGCCTTGTTGCCATGGCGGTTTGGGGTTTGAATGGCTCTTGCTTCCCCTGGGGTGGGGATCTTCTCCAAGCCCTGCTGGTGCGGTTTTGGGTCATGTCGATCTCTGCCTCTATGCCATCAGATACCATTCATGCAGGCAGTTAAGGGTGCCATGGGCCAGGCAGGTCGTTGTTGAATCCATCTTTGAACCAGAAGACTAGGATATCATCTGGCCAGTCGACTCGGCCGGCCAGGTCACGGAATTCTTCGGTGTATTCAGCTACAGGATGGCAGCCTTGCTTTACTCTAATGCGGTTGCAGGCTTTGCGATCGGTGAGGGGGTCTTCAAAGCGGTGGTGCAGGGCTATCATGAATCAATCAAAGTTTCGTAGTTCTGGAGCATCGGCGTTGTGGAGGCTCACCATCCACCTGGCAGCTGCCCCTTCTAGGGCTAGGGTGACGACTTGCACTCGTGCCCCCTGGGTTGGGAAATTCCGCCTGTACTCTTGCATATAGGTGAGGACTTGAGCCAGGAAAAAACCCAACTTTTGGGGGTCTCTGTCGAATTTTACCCCCAAAGGGGGAGCCTTCCTCTCTAGCTGGGTTGGCCGTGGACGATCGCCTGGGGTGGGACAACAGAAAGTTGGATACTTGGCACGGCTGCTGCTCCACCGGCTTGGTCGTCTGCTTGGTTAGCTGCACCTGGGTCAGGGGTGATGGCTCGAGCTTCCTCGGCTGCTGGTCTGCCCGCTCTCCTTCGTGGGCGACCCTGTTTGCCTCAAACATTGAGATTTTCCAGGGCTTCCATCACGATACGGTTGATGTACCGCTTCAGTCGATCATCCACCAGTGGTTCTTCGGTCAGCTCTTCCTGATCAGAGAGGGCCTCCAGATCCATTTTCCACCCGGGCTTATGGCTGCCGTGAGTGAGGGTCACCTGTAGTGACCACACACATACAAAGGTTGAGGATGTATGTGGGGGGTAACTTTATTGTCTTACATAGTGACATTATATAGTTTGTTACTTTCAAGATACAGTGTACTTGGCAGCATCTCATTGGCTACAGAATCTTCCAGGTAACTAGAGTCTTTGGTTAACCATTACTGCTTTGCTTAAGGACTTATAATGTTATCTAGGGTTAACACACATCCCACTTCCTTTCCTCCTGTTCCTCTTGTTTATAGAGTTAGGGTCTTAATGCCATTTCCTGGCGCCTACATGTGAGTAACCTTCCTTATCTGAGGTTTGCCATCCAAGATAAGGAAACAGTCCTACACATAGCAGACTACAGGCTCCTACATGTCCTCTCTTTTTATTTAATTTTGAGGGAACAAATGTTTTTGTATATATCACATTTGATGAGGAGACAGAGAAAGAGGAACAGGACGAAACATAGAATTGATGAGGGAATACACTGAATGAAACAACAGCAAGCAACTAACATGACAATAATAATCACAACATAAAAAAAAACAACTGCTTAAGCCAGGTCAACCAGTCAAAAGAAAAGGAAATAGCATGAACATTATTCTGAAAATATGATTGGAGTTTAGCAAGTTCATCTTCAATGGTTCTGTTCAAAGAGTGAAAATAAACAACACATTCACAATGCCAACAAGTTTACAAAAACCTCCTTGTCGTGCTAACAAATAGTCAATAGCAAAACGTTGTTGGAGCACATCCTGATTCAGGTCCTCAGTTTCATGTTGGAGATCACGAACAATAGCAGCAGTGGCATTAATTGATTTCTCCAGGCAACATGTTAAACCCAGGATAGAATCTATTTTCTTGAGCTATTATTCCAGGGTAAGCCCCTAAGGTGATCACCCCAGTAATAGCTCCAGCCACAGCACAGCCAAAGGTATTGAGAGAGGACAGTTGTGTATCAATGATAACTTCATCATTATTTGTAAGACCTAATAGAGAACGTCATTGTCGTGAAGAAGAAGAGAGAGCACCAATCTGCACAGGTAGGAAAAAGTAGCCAATAGCAGCACACTGATAGTTCTGAGGGTGTACATTGGTTGAATATTTGTCAAAAAAGAACCACATAGAAGCATTAAAAATAGGAAAATTATCAGGACACATTTCAGGCACAATATTAGGTCCATACAAAGAAGAATTAAAGGTTCCCCAAAGCCAATAATAGTCAGTACAATAACTATAATTCCCTACTTTCAATAAAATATGTTGAACCTTAGGGTAATCATTCCAATTGTTAAGCCAAGTATGGCAAGCATAACAGCAAAAACATAAGCCTCTAGCATATTGATTAGTACAAAGATAACGCCAATGAACAGAATTAAGTTTACGATTAAGTTGTATGTTGAGTGTTATTCAAAGCCGGAACAACTAAGAGAAGACGAGAATACAAAAAAAGAATTGTGACAGAATTAGCTGTAATAATAGCAAAAACAGAAGCAACTAGATTTTCAGGAGTTTTAAGAAGGTCAGCTTGACTCAATTGTTGTTGAGCTTGGTATGTTGTGGCCTTCACTTGCTCCCATGTGATTGGCGAAGGTTGTTACTCAGGATTAGGAGCAAGACAATACTTTACTAGTGGCTTGTCAGTGGTTCTATTGCATGAAAATGAACATTAACAGGAACATCTGAAAAAGAATCTACAAGAGTTAAATAATTCCAAGTAAATTGGCAGAGATACCTCTAGGGTTGACCCCACTGGGGAACGGAATAGCTGACTGTTGACAGGAGGGACATGCTCGTACAATATCCTGAGCCTGTGCCAAAGGAATATGAAACTGTTTTGCCAAAGATTTTGCATTTTGATGAAAATATGAATGACTTTCCCATGGAGTAACAGATAACACATGCTGCTCCGTTGTCTGCAACAGCATTTCCTTCTGATAACATACCTGGGAAAGACTGATGACTCCTAATATGTACAATATAAATTTGATTCTTTCTAATTTGCAAAACTTGCTGTAATGTCAAAAAGAGAGACAGAAGATCATCATCCAAAGATAGTGTAACATATGCACTAGGGAAATTAAAAATCAGTTGACACACATACTGAAAATCAGAGATCAAATTAAAATCTGTTGAGAAAAAATATGGAAAGCTAAAATAACAACAGACAATTCTGAACATTGAGAGAAAACTTTCCAGAAGTCCTCATGAGGATCTTTGTAAACAATCACTCCTCTCGTTCCACCCCCATCAGAAAAACAAAGAGCTTGCGATAGTGGAGAAGGAAAACAATAGATGAATCATTAAGCAAATAAACCTAGGATCTGTAGACAGATGATATGAAATACAGCCTACATAGTCAATTAAAGCACACTAAAGAAATAAATTATTCTGAAAATAAAAGTTAAAGTCAGATTTTAAGATAGAAAGAAAGATACTTATTAAGTCAGTTCCATTTCTTCGACAGGCTTAAGTACGCCCCAAGGTTATAATTTCAGCAATAGCTTAAATAAAAGTGTTGGAATGAAAAAGAAGCCTTTCCCTTTAAGGATTGCTAGGAGGCAAAGCTTTCCCTTCTTGAATTCAAAATTCCCGGCTGGGAGATTGCTTCAAAATGATTGGAGGTCAGCTGCTTGAGACTGCAACATCAAATCTCTCCCCCACAGATTTACATGAATGGGGAGAATAACAGGCTTTAATTGAGCTGTGTGTTTGCCATTTGGTGCTGCGTCGAGCTGCTTGAGATTAGAATCAATTTATTGTTTATAGGAAGACAGACAAGAAATAAATCAAGCACAGTGTTTCGAGGCTAGCCTGTTTAAACTGTAAGAGTAACCCTTTTTTATATCCTAAAACATCTTTTGATTTTCTATGTCACCCTTTAAAGTTTTTTGAAATTCTTAATAAATAATTGTTTTATAGTCTACTCTCTGTTTTTCCTAGCACTTTGTAGTTGTTCATTCCCTATAATTATTCAGCTTGCTATTTCTGTGTTTTTCTCCTTTCCTCATGTGTTAAAAATTCTAGTTTCTTTAACTTGAATTCTTTTCCTTCTTTGTGTTTGCTTTTCTTTCCTGTGTCCCATATCTGCTTAAATGTTGCTGGCCCCTGTAAATTTTTTCCTTCCTTTGTTGTGGAAAATAAGGTGGCTTCTTAATGGCCCATTGATAAAAATTTGGGCTGAAACTCTGCCTAAGTTTCTGCTTTTCTCATATCTTTCAACAAGGGTAAAACATTTTTAATGGTAACAAGGCAAATAAAGCCATTCAATACAATATACTTTTTGTTATTCTAAAACTCCCAATATTTTTATGTAGTTTACTAGGAGGAAATATTAAGAAATAACTGACAATCTCTATGAGAGATTCAATCCACAAATTAGATACTCAAGATGTTATTAATTTTCTCAACTATAGCACATACTACAGATGAAACTATAATTAAATCTCCTGGCTCTTTCTTTTTAGTCAATAATTCAAATAATGGATTAAGTAAATGCGTAGGTAACAAAAATATGAGCCAATCCAATTAATAGTACCCAGCAATTGTTTCAAATTTACTAAAGAAATAACTTTTGCTAACTTTAAATGAGGAAAAGCCGGAGCAGAAAGAAAACTGCAACAGTTTATGTCCTAAGTACAGATAAGAAACGTGCAGCTGTATTTATTCTAATCAATTTACAATCCATAGACACATAAACCATTTTATATTTCAGAAAGCCAATTAAGTTTTTTTTTTAACTCCAATTAAAATATCCATACGATGATATACCAAATAAGATGGAAATTTCTCACGAAATGCTGGCACAAAGTAGGAGAATTAAGCATGCCCTGTGGTAAAACACACCAAATGATATCGTTTATTTGGCATGCTATTATTAAAAACACCACACGGGGACAGTAGAGAGTCACTTAAGGAGAAGAGCCATCATCCAAAATCAATTTTGTATTTAAAAAAGAAAGGAGGTCCCAACCCCAAATATTAGTATGAATAATAAAGGGCGAAAGGAAGTAATAGAGAGGATTAAGCAATAGAGGATCGATCAGGAAGAATTTGAGGAAGTTTTATTCACCCAAGCCTGAATAAAAAGAGTTCCAATGTAATCAGAATCAATAACACCAGTGACTACAAAGCACCCCTTTTTATGAGAAGGTAGCTGGAGGAAGCACAGTTTGAGCAGGAATTGAAGCAAATTTTTCTTTATCCTGTGGTTGAAATGGAATAGTAAAGAAACAATCTTTTAAATCAACCGCCAACAATTGATAAAAATTAGGAATTAAATTAGGATTAGGAAGACCACATTGCAAAGGACCCACTAAACCAGAGGGAAGAGGGCCCTTAAATTGAGAAGGAATAAATTTAACTTCCAAAGGAAATTTAAATTCCACAGATTCCTGAGTTATTAAATCAAGCCCAGCATTACCTGCTGTGGCTGGAACTGCGGAAGAGAGACTAGGGGAGGAGACATGGCTACGGGGAAGGCACTCTTTTTTCCCCTCTACCAAGCCTCTGGCAAAATTACCACTAATACCATAATCAGTGACAGCCTTTTCTCTTAAAATTTGATAAGGCAGTCCTTCTCATTCTGCAATCTGCTGTCCTGCCAATTGACCCTGGCCCTGATGATATTGTACCGGACATACAGACAATTCAGCAATTTCTTCCCCAGGCATGGAGGAATCCTGTTTACAGGATTTCACCATTTTCTGAAAAGAAGACTGAACAACAGAGTTAGAAGGTTTAGTAATCTGATCTGTGTCAGTAGGAGCTGAAAGAGGCAGAATCACATATTCTGGAGAGGAAGGAGGACAGACAACAGCATTGGAATAACTTGGAGGTGAAGGAGTTAAAAGAGACAGTTCAGCAATTCCAAATTTTTCCACTGCATATCTACATAAATGCCATACCTGCAAAATCTCTACCTTAGCTCTTGGTTCAGCATGTAAAATTTTCCCAATTTTTTCCCAATCAGATAATCTTAAAGACCCCTTTTCAGGATACCATAAACACTTATTTGCAATCTCCTGGACCAGCCTTAAGAGACTGCATTGTGGCACATCAATGCGATTTTTCTTAAGTAAATAGCTTAATTCTTCCGCATGCTTTCTTTGTTCCTCAGAAAGCGAGGAGCCCATTACTTACAGAAACCTTTAGAAGGTTGGAGAAGCCACGAGGGCTGACGGTGCGCCAGTCCTTGCCGGACGGAGTAAGGGTCCCTGTTCCTCAGGCGCCACTTGTAGTGACCACACACACACAAAGGTTGAGGATGTATGTGGGGGGTAACTTTATTGTCTTACATAGTGACATTATATAGTTTGTTACTTTCAAGGTACAGTGTACTTGGCAGCATCTCATTGGCTACAGAATCTTCCAGGTAACTAGAGTCTTTGGTTAACCATTACTGCTTTGCTTAAGGACTTATAATGTTATCTAGGGTTAACACACATCCCACTTCCTTTCCTCCTGTTCCTCTTGTTTATAGAGTTAGGGTCTTAATGCCATTTCCTGGCGCCTACATGTGAGTAACCTTCCTTATCTGAGGTTTCCATCCAAGATAAGGAAACAGTCCTACACATAGCAGACTACAGGCTCCTACAGTCACCCCCTTGGCTCTTTTTTTTTTTTTTTTTAAATTTGATTTATATTATCTTCCCTCCCAGCTGTCTCTCTTTCCTACGCCGATCGACCATTGGGCTTCATGGAGTTTTCGAGGACAACTTTGATGTCCTCGATGGGACATATGGAGCCGGTGTCTGGCTGGAGAGTTGTCGAGGTTTCTCCCCAGCAGTCGGCTTCCTCTTGCTTGCTGCTTCGTTCAGATATTGTTGCTGGGTCCCCTTGGTAGAGTGGAAATTAAGGGGGGGGGGAACTTCCTCTCCGAGTTGACAACTATTGCAGAGCCTGCTTTATGTAAGGACCAGTCTCTCACCCCTTCCAAGAAAGTACGAACGCTTGAAAACTTTGTATTTCAAAAGAACCTTTTATTGAAAAGGGATGAAAGCAAGTCAAAATTCAAAGCAGGCTCTGAGGTCCCTTAGGAATTAGGAAAACCTCCCCACCATCAATGTGGATTCCCACCAATCCGCCGTTGTGAAGATGATATCGTACTGGCCTCTCTGAGAAGCAGATAAGAAGAGCTTCTCAGGGCCATCTTGCAATCCACACGTCCCCCCACTTTCCTCTCATTTCCCAAGAGGTGAGAATTCTCCAGGCATTTCTGGCACCAGGCAATGGTTATAAATCAGGTTAAAGTTTATACAAAGAGGGCCAGACAGAAAATAGGATACTTAGGATACATGAGAAAGAGAGCTAAATGTGACAAATCCAAATCTCTTCCCTTCTTCCACGAAGAATGGCAAATATAAGGATCTGACAGGTCTTTTTAATCTGATGACTGCAGTGCTGTGATGTCACTCCAAGTCAAGCTGGAATTCTCAGCCAGGTTGCCATATATGGCAGCCCTAAGAACTAGCAAGGGGCCACTGTGGCTTTTTACCCTGTGAGGTCTAGAGGAACACATGTCTTAAAACGGATTCATTTCTGTAGTTTAGTAATATAATATTATTTTATTAAAAAAGAAATTACCAAATAATTTAAAGATATTTATGATTGCCTATTATATAAAAGAAGCATACCAAAAGCTTTGACTATTTGCCTTACATTAATTTTTAATCTTAGATGATGCGAACAATATAATTCTGCTATTGTCATGGGAGTTCTTGCAGAGAACTGGGTGTATAATCTGAAAAAACAGTTAAATTCTGCCTCACGATTTCTCAATTTTTTTTTCCCTGTGCCAGAGGTTTCTATTTTTTTTTTTACAAGATTTTCAGAGAGCTTGTGATTTTTGAGCTTACTGGAGACTCTTTTATTGTTATTAGATGTTTATTCTGCCTTTTATATATTTTGGTAAAATCAAATATGACTAGATACATGGTGAACATATCTAATAATTCTGCTTCCTGTGTATAATTTGGTCTCCTACTACAACCATCCTGTGAGAGGTAGGTTGGGCTCAGAAAGGAGGACTAGCCCAAAGTTGCCCAACTGGCTTTTCTGCCTAAGAACTCACTGTCTCTAGGGTTCTAGGCCAGCACTGTCACTATGACACCATCATTCTGGAGCTCTCTCTTGCTGGCCACACTTTTTTGATAGTAGATTTCTTCAGTTCTGAAGTTTTTTATGAGATTGATTTAGACTTGGTAGAACAAAACTAGTTTGAATTTTTGGCAGAGAGCTACTGTATAGACTAGCTAGTGACTTGGAGTTGCTTTCATGCATTTTGGAACCAAGACAGAAGTGTGAGAGGCTAAGTCTCACAAAGTGGATAGAGCAAAGCATTCAGGCCTTTTTTTCCAAGCTGAGAAGGGATGAGCAGAAATAAAATGGATGTTTTAAGCCTTATAGATACTTAAAACCCATTTCAACCCTTAACTTTCCTGAAGGCCCTCTAACCAAATAGGGCCTGTTTGTGACCACTTAGGAATGCAGTCCTTGACATGCAAAGGTCGGTGCAGCTCTTGAGTTAATGGAAGTTGCAAGCTGACCTGACCCTGGTATGTGTCTTAAGTTGTTTGGAACTTCTTTATAAACATGTTCCCAGCTTACATTTATAGTTAAAAACCTGAAAACATATCAATTTTAATTAGATAGTTTTAAAAAATACACCTCTTTCCCACATTTTATGTTCTCAGTAGTTCACATAAAAATGGCAAAAATTGCCATTCTTCGTTGTTGTTTCCTTTTCTTGTTTCTCGATTCCTAACATTTTCTTTAAATGGTGATTTCCCATTTGTCAAAAGAAAAATGACTTCCTAATGAAAGAAAAACGATTGCAATAAAGTTCCTATTATTCAGTTATAAATTATTCAGAAATAATTTTCATGAGTGTGGTATGTTGAACAACAGATAGTAAAGTAATTGGCATGTAGCTAAGCTACAGAATTTATTTGAATAACAATTGTTTTCTTGCAGTGTTGGTTCAGACACGTGGTGGAAATTCCAATGGTGCCCTGTGTCACTTTCCTTTCCTTTATAATAATCGGAATTACACTGATTGTACTTCTGAAGGACGAAGAGATAACATGAAATGGTGTGGAACTACCTCAAACTATGATGTTGATCAAAAATTTGGATTTTGTCCCATGGCAGGTATATTGCACATATGTCTGTTAGGGCCCAATGTTATTCCTTAATTCTTGGGAATTATGAAAATATGATTTGATATAAGTATTCATTCACCTTGTATATACAGTTAGTTGTTGCATATAAAAATTAGCCTCAGTAAAACTGTTTTTACAATCTCATTATGAGAATAAAATTTGTGAAAATCTATTTAACACACATTCGGAATATAAATGGAGAATCTTCACACACATTCGGAATCTTCAAATGGAGATTCATATTTGAAGTGCTCAGAAGAAAATGAATGCTATTAGCACTGATATAAAATAAGTATGGAAGAAATAAAATTCCTAAGAGCCAATCTTGTTATTTTCATGAGCAAGAAGCATGTAATCAAAATAAGCATAATTCATTTTTATATGTTTACTAGCTCATGAAGAGATTTGTACAACAAATGAGGGTGTTATGTATCGTGTTGGAGATCAGTGGGATAAACAGCATGATATGGGTCATATGATGAGATGCACTTGTGTGGGAAATGGCCGTGGAGAATGGACCTGCATTGCATATTCCCAGCTCAGAGGTAATTTTGTTTGGTTTGTTGTTACTCATAATGTGATATACCCAGTGGTGGGATTCAGCCAGTTCGCACCACTTCGGGAGAACCAGTTGTTAACTTTCTGAGCAGTTTGGCACACTGGTGGTTGGAAGAAATCATTAGGGCAGAGAAATGGTTGTTAAATTGCCTGAATCCCACCACTGGATATACCCAGTTAAAAGTTAGCACAGTAGGTAGTATGCTAGAATTGGGAAAGACTTGGTTTTCCAAATGGTTACTTACAGCTCAAGTAGCATGGTCAACAGTGAGGAAAACTTAAAAGAGCTGTCTCTGAAGGGGCACCAATTACCTCTCCTGAATTAGAGTACATTTGGTAAAGAAGACTATGGTATAGGATCAGTTTCATTTAACTGTTAAATTTGTTACATACAGTTGCAAGAAAAAGTATGTGAACCCCTTGGGATTACGTGGAGTTTTGCATGAATTGGTCATAAAATGTGCTCTGAACTTCATCTAAGTCACAACAATAGAAAAACACAGTCTGCTTAAAATAATACTACACAAACATTGTAGTAATGTTTCCTGGACCCAGCTGTATTAGCAAATTATCGTCCTGTCTCCAACCTTCGCTTTGTGGCGAAGGTTGTTGAGAGTGTGGTGGTGCAACAGTTTCCCCGGTTCCTGGAGGAAACGGTTTATCTAGATCCGTTCCAGTCGGGTTTCAGGCCTGGGCACAGCACGGAAACGGCATTGGTCACATTGGTTGATGATCTCTGGAGGGCTCGGGACAGGGGTTGTTCCTCTGTCCTGGTCCTATTAGACCTCTCAGCGGCTTTTGATACCATCGACCATGGTATCATGCTGCGCCGACTGGAGGGGTTGGGGATAGGGGGCACTGTGTTGCGGTGGTTCTCCTCCTTCCTCTCCGACCGGTCGCAGTTCGTGGTGAAAGAAGGGCAGAGATCGACCTCGAGGTGCCTTGGGTGTGGGGTGCCGCAAGGGTCGGTTTTCTCGCCCCTTCTGTTCAACATTTATGTGAAGCCGCTGGGTGAGATCATCCGTGGTTTCGGGGTGAAGTGTCATCTGTACGCTGATGATACTCAGCTGTACATCTCCACCCCGGACCATCCCAATGATGCCCTTGATGCGATGTCCCAGTGCCTGGAGGCCGTGCGGATCTGGATGGGGAGAAACAGGCTCAGGCTCAACCCTTCCAAGACCGAGTGGCTGTGACTTCCGGCATCCCGATATAGTCAGTTGGTACCATCACTGACTTTTGGGGGCAAGTCGTTGGCCCCCACAGAGAGGGCTCGCAACTTGGGTGTCCTCCTGGATACATGGCTGTCTTTGGAAGACCATATGACGGCTGTGGCCAGGGGGGCTTTTTATCAGGTTCGCCTGATCCGCCAGTTGCGGCCCTTTCTTGATCGGGATTCCCTGTGCACAGTCACTCATGCCCTCGTCACATCCCACTTGGACTACTGTAGTGCTCTCTACATGGGGCTCCCCTTGAGGAACACCCGGAGGCTCCAACTGGTCCAGAATGCGGCCGCGCAGGTGGTGATGGAGGCAACTCAACGCTCCCATGTAACACCTCTCCTGTGTGAGCTGCAATGGCTCCCAGTGGTCTTCCGGGTGCGCTTCAAGGTATTGGTTACCACCTTTAGTGTGCTCCATGGCTTAGAGCCCGGGTATTTACGAGACCGCCTTCTGCCGCCAGTAGCCTCCCACCTACCAGTATGCTCCCACAGAGAGGGGCTCCTCAGGGTTCCGTCGACCAAACAATGTTGGCTGGTGGCCCCCAGGGGGAGAGCCTTCTCTGTGGGGACACCGACCTTCTGGAATGAGTTGCCTCCGGAGATACGGCGGATCCCAGATCTGCGCACTTTCCGCCGTGCCTTAAAGACGTTTTTGTTTCATCAAGCTGGGCTGACCTGACCATATTTTTAAATTGTTTTAATTTTAAATTGCTAATTTATGGGTTTTTAATATGGGGGTGTTTTAACTGTGGGCCAAATTAATTTAATTGGTTTTTAATATTGTTTTAATTTTTGTATTTTCTGTATTTTATCTGCTGGCTGTTCACCGCCCTGAGTCCTTCAGGAGAAGGGCGGTATACAAAATAAATAATAATAATAATGATAATGATAATGATAATTAATGATAATGATAATAATGATAATAATTAGATGTTGCCAACGTTTAATTGGATATAACATGTAAACATTCACAGTGCAGGGAGGAAAAAGTATGTGAGCCCCTAGCCCAGTGACTTCTCCAAGAACTAATTAGAGCCAGGAATTAGCCAACCTTGACTCCAATCAGTGTGATTATATTGGATGTGTTGCTGACAGCTGTCCTGCCCTTTAAAAACACACACCTGTTTTGGGTTTACTGGTTTCAAGAAGCACTGTCTGATGTGAACCATGCCTCGCAGAAAAGAGTTCTCAGAAGACCTACGATCAAGAATTGTTGACTTGCATGAAGCTGGAAAGGGTTACAAAAGTATCTCCAAAAGCCTTGATGTTCATGTGTCCACAGTAAGACAGACTGTCTACAAATGGAGAAAGTTTAGCATTGTTGCTACTCTCCCTAAGCGTGGTCGTCCTGTAAAAATGACTGCAAAAGCACAGCGCAGAATGCTTCATGAGGTAAAGAAGAATCCTAGAGTGTCAGCTAAAGACCTACAGAAATCTCTGGCACATGCTAACATTTTTGTTGACACATCTACAATAAGGAAAACATTAAACAAGAATGGAGTACATGGGAGGACACCACGGAGGAAGCCATTGCTGTCCAAAAAAAATATTGCAGCACGTTTAAAGTTTGCAAAAGAGCACCTGGATGCACTAGTGGCAAAATGTACTGTGGACAGATGAAACCAAAATTGAGTTGTTTGGGAAGAACACACAACACTATGTGTGGAGAAAAAAAAAGGCACAGCACACCAACATCAAAACCTCATCCCCACTGTAAAACATGGCGGAGGGAGCATCATGGTTTGGAGCTGCTTTGCTGCCTCAGGGCCTGGACGGATTGTTGTCATTGATGGGAAAATGAATTCCAGAGTTTATCAAGACATTTTGCAGGAAAACGTACGACCATCTGTCTCCAACTGAAGCTCTGCAGAGGATGGGTGATGCAACAGGACAATGACCCAAAGCATACAAGTAATTCAACAAAAAAATGGCTTCAACAGCACAGAATACGCCTTCTGGAGTGGCCCAGTCAGAGTCCTGACCTCAACCCGATTGAAATGCTGTGGCATGACCTTAAGAGAGCGATTCACACCAGATATCCCAAGAATATTGCTACACTGAAACAGTTTTGTGAAGAGGAGTGGTCCAAAATTACTCCAGATAGTTGCGCAGGTCTGATCTGCAACTACAGGAAACGTTTGGTTGAGGTTATTGCTGCCAAAGGAGGGTCAACCAGTTATTAAGTCCAAAGGTTCACATACTTTTTCTTCCCTGCATTGTGAATGTTTACATGTTATGTTCAATTAAACCATGGCAACATCTAATGTTTGTGTAGTATTATTTTAAGCAGACTGTGTTTTTCTATTGTTGTGACTTAGATGAAGTTCAGAGCACATTTTATGACCAATTCATGCAAAACTCCACGTAATCCCAAGGGGTTCACATACTTTTTCTTGCAACTGTATACAGCCAACAATGAGTAATCATTTACAGAACTTTGTTTTCTAGGACCTATAGCAAGAAAAAAATATCTGAGGAATATACTATAGTTTTAGTACATGTGAAAACATCAATTCCTTGAAACCTCAGAAAATCATAAGCAAAGCCTTTGTGACAACATATCATGCACAAATGTTATTTATTGAATGTAAATCTCAGATTAGGTTCATGTCATGGAAATTATGCACAAACACAGCCAATTAAAGGACAAGATATGTGAATAGAATAATTGTTATTTGTAACCTATGATTCTGTAAACTAGATTTATGGGTTAACACCATATAATTGTGGTTTATTCATTAAATCATTATTAAACAAGACATAGTTTAACCTAATGAGTGAATTGAGTTACTTTATGATATAAGTATTTGTAGCCAGCTTATTAAGAGATGTATGTGGTATGGGTTGGAGTGACGAGTCATTACAACTTTGAGGAAGAAATAAGGTATTAGTGACTCAAGATCTATTAAAAGATTATAAAGAATATAAATGTTTATAGAAAATGTACATCATAATTAACTTTTTAAATACTTTATATGACATCCTTGCTTTATATGACTTTTTTGCTGAAAGCTTTTTGAATATGGAAAAAACACAAACTATTTCATTCATGAGAGATATTGGTAAACTGAGTGGAAAAAAATATGCAGCTGTGCAAAGTTACAGCCATTATTTGTTCAAAGTAACCAATGATACAGATATGTTCTCTCTTGAAATAGATCAGTGTATAGTTGATGGGATCACATATGACGTTAATCAGACTTTTCACAAACGTCACGAAGAAGGACACATGCTGAACTGTACATGTTTTGGCCAAGGTCGGGGGAGATGGAAATGTGATCCTGTTGGTAAGTTGATTCCTTTCATGTTCATGTCAGAAGCACCAAGGCGCTTCAAGGTTGAAAGGATTAGTTGATGATATCACCGTTGCCCAGAGGAATGCCCAGTGGGGACTCCTTTCATATCCCCGTTAATGTGCCCACTGAAGTAGTATCTATCTATCTACTTTGCTATTGCACACTTTAGAACTTCTAGGTTGGCAGGAGCTGGAGTAAATGACGGAAGCTCACTGTGTCATGCAGCAGTCTTCGGGTCTCGAACTCGAGTTTGCGGATCATCAACTCGGCATCTTAACAATGCTTAGCATCCTCACATTTCATGTTTAGAGCTATATACTATAAGGGGTTACTACCATGACTATGCCAGTAATTTTAGGCTGCTGCAAACAGTAAGAATTCGGCTACAAAGGAACCTCTATGACTTAATGCTTATCTACATCCTTACCACCACATTAAACTGCTTGCTTCTGTTCTATTTCCTGTGTTTTTCTTTTCATTTGTACAGTGCAGAAGACAACCGATCTATTACTTTTCCCTAGTTGGTTGTTAACCCAGCCTTCATGTAATCCAAGTTAGATAGCTCTATGTCTCAGTTTGGAAATCCTAGAATTAGAGAACTAAGGCAGAGCTCTAACTAATACTATCTTACCTGAAACAAAGTAAGCATATTTTATGTGGCTTCTGCCTAGTTTTGCACTCATCAAAATAATCTGGGGTGGGTTCTAGGCTTCCACATTTGGTAATCTAGGCTTCCACAGAAGAGGAGAAAGAGGGCAAGTGACAACATGTGCATCAAAACAGAAACTGCACATTTCATTATGACATTTGATGCATATATATAAGGAGAAGGCTTCAGCTGTGGCATCAGGATGCATATTGTCATTTGTCACCCAATTGCCTGCTGTGCCAGAGCGGAGGGACTTGCCCGGGCAAGTCCCTCTGGCGCAGCAAGCAATGGGATGTGCGTGCGCAGCTGGCGCGAAGGACAGGGCGGCAACGGCACTGCAGCAGCTTTTTTGGCGCATTCAAGACCTCTGGTAATTTTTGGCGGTCTCCAACCACCTGCCGGTGCTGGGAAGCAATTGGCAAAGAGGCGGAGGCTGGGAGGCTTCTCGCAGGTGCACTGAAAAAGAGAGCTTGCCTTCCCCTCTGCCACCAGTTGCCATGGGAAGAAGGTAAGCCCGAAGAAAGAGGAGGTTGTGGGGGAGGAAGTGGGGCACCTCGCAACAAGGGGGGGCGAGATGTGAGCTGGTGGGGAGCCCAGCGGCAACGTCTCAGCCCTGGCTTGCCTTCCTCTCTGCCACCAGCCGTCGCAGGAGGAAGGTAAGCCCAAAGAGACGGTTGTGGAGGAGGAAGTGGGGTTAGGGCCGGGGCCTCTGAAGGATGGGACACGGGGCAATGCGTATGACAGGCGAAGGGAGAACGGGCGGCATGCAGGAGGAGGCCTTTGACAGATTAGGCCAGGCCTGGGCAGAAAATAGGTAGAAAGAAAGACTGCAATAGCTCTAAGTTCAATTTTTTTCCTACCAGGTTCTGTGGGTGTTGGCTTGGTGGGGTGTGTGTCATGTGACTGGGTGTGCTGTGAGTGATGTCAAGTTGGCCACGCCCACTCAGTCACATGAACCCCCCAAGCCATGCTTACAGAACCGGTAGGAAAAAAATTTGAATACCTCCACTGGGTGGAATGTGGCTATCTGTTTTTATTAGGTTTGCTTGGAGGTGCCATTTTTTGAAGTAGTCTTTGAGCTTCTGGAGATCTTGAGAAAGGGCATCCTCTGCATCACTGGTTGGTTCTTTGGATTGTGAGATTGATAGCATTAGCACAGATAAATTTCTGAGAAACATAGAACATAGAATAACAGGGTTGGAAGGGACCTTGAAGGTCTTCTAGTCCAACCTCTTGCCCATGGCAGGAGATCGTATACCAGTGATGGCAAACCTTTTAGGGACTGAGTGCCCAAACTGCAGCCCAAAACCCACTTATTTATCACAAAGTGCCAACATGGCAATTTAACCTCAATAATGAGCTTTTGTGAGGAATTTCAATCACTTTCACAACTTGACTTCTCCCTGGTGGCACTGGATTTCTTTAACAGCACAACTCAGGAATTATGGGAGTGTAGTGCAGTAGCCTCTGGAGAGCCATCACATCCTTATTCCTTCCTTTCTCCTTTTTCCTTCCTTCCTTCCTTCCTTCCTTCCTTCCTTCCTTCCTTCCTTCCTTCCTTCCTTCCTTCCTTCCTTCCTTCCTCCCTTCCTTCCTTCCTCCCTTCCTTCGTTCCTTCCTTCCTTCCTTCCTTCCCTCCCTCCCTCCTCCTGATTTCACCTTCCTCCCTTTAATCCTGTATATTATGGTTTCTTATTGTTAGTGTTTATTAAAGAATGCTGTGTAGCTTAGAAGCTCTCAGCAAAAATAACAGCAGCTGTTGTTTGTGGCTGAAGCTATCCCGGGGTTTTATTTTTACACAAACACACACACACACACACACACACACACACACACCTATTTTTATTCCACTTTCCCTGGGTCCTTGGGAAAGGAATGGCATCTTTTCCCCATTTCTGTCTTTAATAAACCCTAACCCTCCTTGCAGCCTTTTAGCTACTATTGTCCCACCTTGCTTCCTCCTCCCCTTAAAACAAGGCTGGGGAAAAAAGTCGCGAGGGGGGAATCTAAGGGGGAGGGAAGAAGAGATCCAGGCAGATCCCTCTCTGAATAGCCTCCAGCCCAGATTTCAACTGATTTCCTAACCAATCTTCCGACAAACAGACTACCACCCCCCTTTTTGGACCGCCGGGCCTTTATTTTCCCCATTTATTGGGGGAAATTGGATTTTTATTGGGTTTTCCCTCTGCCCCATGCCAAAAGGAAAGCCAGCCAGGCTTCTCCTCCTACAAGACCCCCTACCTCCCCTCCACTCAATCCCACTTTGGGACAGAGGAGTGCATGCTGGAAACACATGTTTGGGCGACGTTGGTGTGTGCCTTCTGACCCTCCAGCGCCCGGCCCGCAACTCTCCATGCTCCTCTAAGCCCGGCTTGCTGAGAAGTGGGGGTAGCAGCCCTAACGTCTCCGCTGCCCCCTCCCACGGTCGCAGCCATTGCTGCCCGGGTTCCTCAAAGGCGCAATGCATTGCAAAGGCGGTAGCTTGTGTCTGGAGGTGCCGAACAGTGTCCCGCTGCAAGAGCCGGGCCAGGCCTCTTCACCGTCTGACTTGTCAATGGGTGCACGTCTGTTGGGCCAGCCACACAAACACCCCACTGGGCTTTTGTGCTCAGTGCTCAGCCGGGGGAGGGGAGCGCTTCCCCATGCTGCCCCCTTCATTTTCTTGGCCTCGCCTCCAAGGAGGAGGAAGGCCAGGCTTGGGGGATGGCCCCCACCCCGCAAGATTCATCCCCGCTGTTCTCTTCCAGCCCTCTTTGCTGGTGGCAACAGCAAATGTACCACGATGAAGACGGAATCCTGTTGCCATGCAAAGGCAAGTGTAGAGGCCTGCACTAAGGCTCCACCCATCGCCATGACAGGGTGACAGCTCTTTCATCCCTCTGCTGCGACAGGGTGACAGGGAGCCACAGTCATAATGGGCTTCAGGAGGAGGATGGACCCCTCCACCCCCATTGTGAAGTGCGTGAGTGAAAAAGTTCACTCAATTCCAACTTCGTGAGATCTTTCTTTCGCGAGAAGTTGGAATTGATTGAATAAAACACGCTCGAGAAATGCGATTGGAGCTGGGCTGGGCGATGGCATGTGTGCCCATAGAGAGGGCTCTGCATGCCATGTCTGGCATGTGTGCCACAAGTTCGCCATCATGGTCCTGTACAGGGGTGAAATCCAGCAGTTCTGACAGGTTCTGGAGAACTGGTAGCGGACATTTTGAGCAGTTCAGAGGACTGGTAGTGGAAATTTTGAGTAGTTTGGATAACTGGTAAATACCACCTCTGGCTGGCCCCAGAGTGGGGTGGGAATGGGGATTTTGCAGTATCCTTCCCCTGCCACGCCTACCAAGCCACACCCACCAAGCCATGCTCACAGAACCGGTAGTAAAAAAAATTGGATTTTACCACTGGTCCTATTCCATTCCAGACTTTCTTTGGGCTTGATGGGATGAATGCACATGATCATAGAAAGAATAATGGAACAGAATAATAGAGTTGGAAAGGATGCTGGAAGTCCTCCAGTCCAACCCTCCACTCAAGCAGGAGATTCTATACTATTTCAGACAAATAGTTATCTAATCTCTTCTTAAAAACAGCTTCAGGCAGGTCATGGATGTACAAGTTAAAAAGTCCAGGGCATAGCACTAATCCTTCTGGTAGTCCATGATTCAACTTACAATATCTGATTCTATTGAATTCTGTGAAAACGTGAAGAAATGACCCATTAATCAACATGTTGTCAATGAAGGCAATGGTGTTACAAGAAGGTATAACCTTTATTCGTTTGAGAAGCCCTTCTCCCCAGGTAGGCTGCCAAGAGGTGAAGAGAAACAGAGATATATTTCATTTTCATTTCGTTCATGGCTTCCATGACGGCCATGGACCTGACCCAGCTAATTCATGACCCTACACACACAAGGGGAAACACACTAGACCTGGTTTTTGTCTCTGGACAGTGGTTGAGTGATCTTGAGATAGGGGATATAGTCATCGAGCCCTTGTCATGGTCGGATCACTCTTTCCTTCACCTTGACCTTTGAACCGCGGCACCCCGCCGCAGGGAGGCGGAACCGATAAGATGGTACCACCCCAGGCGCCTGATGGAACCAGATAGGTTCCAGACGGAGCTTGGGCCAATTCCTGAGGTTCTGGCTCACGCCTCGGCTGGAGACCTAGTGGCCGCCTGGGATAGGGCGGCCGCTGGAGCTCTGGATCGGGTCGTGCCTTTGCGGCCTCTGACCCGGCGCCGATCTCGCCTGGCTCCTTGGTTCACCGAGGAGTTGAGGGAGATGAAGCGCAGGAAAAGACGCCTATAGAGTAGTTGGAGGGCTAGTCTTTCTGAATCGGACTGGACACTGGTAAGATCTCATATTAGGAATTACCTAATGTGCTCATTTTGCTGCTCTTATTGCGTCATCAGATAATCGCCTGGCCGCCCTGTTTAGGGTGACCCGCTCCCTGCTCCACCAGGAAGTGCGGGAGGACCCCTTGGAGGGAAGAGCCGAGGATTTTGTTCAGTATCTGCATGACAAAATCACTCAGATTCGGGAAGGTCTGGACTCTGATTGGGTAGATCCAGCAGGGGTGATGGAGGCAGGTCTTGAGACTGTTATCTGGGATGAGTTTGATCCTGTGACCCCAGATGACGTGGACAGGATTCCGGGTAGATTGAACGCGACGACATGTTTGTTGGACCCGTGTCCCTCCTGGTTAGTGCTGGCTTCCCGGGAGGTGACGCGAAGCTGGCTCCAGGGGATTATAAATGCTTCACTGGGTGAGGGTGTCCTCCCCGCCGCCCTTAAGGAGGTGGTGGTGAGGCCCCTCCTCAAGAAGCCTTCCCTGTACCCGGCAATATTGGCTAATTATCGTCCAGTCTCCAACCTTCGTTTTGTAGCGAAGGATGTTGAAAGTGTGGTTGCGGGACAGCTTCCCTGGATGAAGCGTCGTATCTGGATCCGTTCCAGTTGGGTTTCAGGTCTGGGTACAGCATGGAAACGGCATTGGTCGCGGTGGTTGATGATCTCTGGAGGGCTCGGGACAGGGATTGCTCCTCTGTCCTGGTCCTGTTAGATCTCTCAGCGGCTTTTGATAACATCGACCATGGTATCATGCTGCACCGGTTGGAAGAGTTGGGGGTGGGAGGCACCGTACTAAGGTGGTTCTCCTCCTTTCTCTCTGACCGGTCGCAGTCTGTGTTGACAGGGGGGCAGAGGTCGACCCCGAGGCCCCTTATATGTGGGGTGCCGCAGGGATCGGTCCTCTCGCCCCTTTTGTTCAACATTTATGTAAAGCTGTTGGGTGAGATCATCTGTAGTTTTGGGTGAAGTACCATCAGTACGCTGACGACACCCAGCTGTACATTTCCACCCCAGACCACCCCAACAATGCCCTTGAAGTGATGTCCCAGTGCCTGGAGGCCGTACGGATCTGGATGGGGAGGAACAGGCTCAGGCTCAACCCATCCAAGACCGAGTGGCTGTGGTTTCCGATGTTCCGATATAGTCAGCTGGTGCCATCGCTGACTATTGGGGGCGAATCATTGGCCCCCACGGATAGGGCTCGCAACTTGGGCGTCCTCCTGGATTCATGGCTGTCTTTAGAAGAGCATTTGACGGCCGTGACCGGGAGGATTTTTTTTTTTTTTTTTATTGCAAAAGTTTTACAATTACATTTTCACCCCTTTTTTTTTTTCACCCCCCCACCTCCCTCCCCAAACTTCCCATCCTCCCTAACCCTCCCTAACCCTCCCCCCCCAGACTTCCCTATTATGTACTCATAACTAATAACACTGATATATAAACCTGAACCCATCCCTCCCCTTATATAATTTTTACTCTTTGTCTCTTTACATTAAGATATTTCTAATACATTATTTTCAAATAAAAGCTATTTGATACTTTCTAGTTTGATATTTGTTCTGAACATATTCTATCCACCTTTTCCATTCCCATTCATAAGTCTCTTGTGAACAATCCTTTAAATATGCTGAAATCTTCGCCATCTCTGCAAAACTAGCCATCTTCAAAGTCCATTCCTCAATAGTAGGCAAAGCTTCATTCTTCCAATATTTACCTATCAACAATCTTGCTGCTGTTATCATATGCAATATTAATTTTATTTCACCCCGTGTAAAACCCTTAACTATACCCAATAAAAACAATTGTGGAGAGAATTGAATTTTTTTCTTCAAAACATTCTGCATGACCCACCATATTTTTATCCAAAAAGCCTTAACTTTCCTACAGGTCCACCAAACATGATAATACGTAGCATCCAAACATTCGCATCTCCAGCATTTTGGCTGAACATTAGGGTACATACATGACAACTTTTTAGGATCTAAATGCCATCTATAAAACATTTTATAAAAATTTTCCCTCAGGTTCTGCGACTGTGTAAATTTAACATTCTGAACCCAAATTTTTTCCCATGTTTCCAACATCACTGGTTCTTCAAAATTTTGTGCCCACTTAATCATACAATCTTTAACTAATTCAGTTTCTGAATCCCTTTCTAGCAAAACATTATAAAGCCTTTTAATATGCATTGGACCTTTCTCTCTTATATATCTAACCAATTCTTCCTCATGCAACATAATACCAGTTTTTTGGTCCTCTTTCCATCTCAATTGTAGTTGATTATATTGTAACCAAGTTAAATTAATTCCTTCATCCAACAGTGTCTGTAGTGTCTTCAACTGCCATCTGCCCGCATCTGTGAAAAGAACCTCTTTATATAAAAACCCCCCGAGTGACATTATATTTGTATTCCACATAGTATGACCAAGATCCAGCCATAACGGTATTTTGTAATCCCATTTGAGTCGGTGCTTCTTCCAAACTCTCATCAAAGAGTCTCTAAGTATATGACTTTTAAATACTTTATCTACTTTGTCGTCATAAAATAAATAAGCATGCCATCCAAATTCAAGATCAAAGCTTTCTGCATTCAGTATTCCAATCTTTTTACTTCCAAACCAATCACTTGTTAAAGTTAAAGCTGCTGCATCATAATATAACTGTAGGTTTGGGAGTTTAAGGCCTCCTCTTTCTGGAACATCTTGCATAATTTTCAATTTCACTCTCGGCTTCTTCTCGTTCCAGACAAACTTATTCACACCAGACTGCCAAACTTTCAGTTGTTTATCACTTTTAAGCACCGGAATCATTTGAAACAAAAACAGAAATCTTGGCAAAATGTTCATCTTAACTGCTGCTATTCTTCCAAGTAGAGACAGTTGCAGCTTTTTCCAAGTCTCCATGTCTTTCTGAACCTCTCGCCACAACACCTCATAATTATTTTGAAACAATTTCATGTTTGATTCTGCAACCTGAACTCCAAGATATTTTACCTTAGGTACAATTTCAAAACCTGCCCTCCTTTCAAGCTCATGTTTGCGATCTTGTGTCATATTTTTAACTATCATTTTAGTCTTTTTTGAATTCAGTCTAAAACCCGAAACTCTACCATAGTCTTGTATAATGTCCTTCATCAAGATTGTTGATTCCATAGGTTGTGATAGGGTAACAACCAGATCATCTGCAAATGCCTTTATTCTATAATCCTCTTGCCTTATCATTATGCCTTTCAAAATTTTAGAGTCCCGTATTGTATTTAACAAGACTTCCAATGTTAAAATAAATAAAAGTGGGGACAACGGACATCCCTGTCTTGTTCCTTTTTCAATTTTAAACTCTGTCGTCAGACTTCCATTAATAATAATCTGTGCTTTTTGCTCTTGATAAATTGCTGAGATCGCCTGTATAAATTGGTCCCCAAAGCCCATCTTTTTTAAAGTCTTTAGTAGAAAATTCCAATCCACTCTATCAAAGGCCTTCTCTGCATCCAAAAAAACCAGCACTGCAGGAATCTGTTTATTCTTATCAAGATATTCCAATAAGTCTATTACTTGCCTTACATTGTCCTTCATATATCTGCCCTCAATAAATCCCGCTTGGTCCTCATGAATCACCTTTTGGATTACTGGCATCAACCTGTTGGCTAATACCTTCGCATAAATTTTATAGTCTGTGTTCAAAAGAGATATTGGTCTGTAATTCTCTGGTTTTTTAGGACCAACTTGTTCTTTTGGTATCAAAGATATATAAGCAGTTGTCCAAGATGGGGGTATTTTACCCCCTTGTTGAATATTGCAAAATAAATCTCTAAGTTGTCCCACCATTTCAGCTTGTAAAGTTTTGTAATACACTGCAGTCAAACCATCCGTGCCAGGAGCTTTGGCTGTTTTTAGCTGTTTAATTGCTGCTGTTATCTCCTCCTCTGTTATAGGATAATTCATTCTTTCCTTTTGTTGATCAGTAATTTTTGTAACTCTCTTATCATTTAAATATTTTTCTATAAGTCCATTCTGCACCTCTTCTTTAGCATATAGCTTAGTATAATAGTCCACAAAAGCTTCTTTAATTAATTTTTGTTGAAAGATTTCTTTCCCTCCAATATCAATACTATCAATAGTCCGTGTACTTTGTTTTTTCCTCAATGTGTAAGCCAACCATCTGCCCGGTTTATTAGCGTTACAAAATGTGTTATGCTTCGCGTATTGTAAGCTTGTTGCAACTTGTTCCGCCATAAGCATTTGAAATTGGTCTTTCAAAAGTTTTATAGCACTTCGTATTCTTTCATCTGTTGGGTTTTTAATAAGTAACTGTTCTTTATTCTTTATTTCCATTTCCAACTCAGATCTTTTCTTTTGTCGGAACAGTCTATGTTTAGAATTCATGTAGATAAGTACCCCTCTCATATAAGCTTTACTTGCGTCCCAAACAATTTCAATTGGGGTACCTTTATTCAAATTTATTTCAAAAAATTCTTTCAAATGCTTTTTAAGTTCTATTGTATTTTTTTCATATCTAAACAAGTTCTCATTTAGTCTCCAAGAACGTCTCTCAACCTTATCCATCTCAATTTCTATCCATACAGGGCTATGGTCAGTCAAAGTTCTTGGAAAAATCTTTGTTCTTTTTGTCTTAACAAGTAGATCATTTGACAACAGGATAAAATCAATCCTAGAAAAGGATCTATGTCTATCAGAAAAGAAAGTGTAATCCAATTCATTTGGATTATGTATTCTCCAAACATCTTTTAGTTCCATATCTTCTTTCATATCAAGAAAAGTCTGTGGTAGTCTAATTCTAGACTTTGCCAAGCTCTTTTTATCTAGTTTAGAATCAATTACTCCATTCCAGTCTCCCATAATTAAAATAGATCTATAGTCCCATTGCAATATTTTAGTATGTAACATCTTATAAAAATAGTCCTGTTGTTGGTTGGGAGCATAAATTCCAATCAAAAGAATTTGACCATTTGCTGTGAGCAATTCAATTGCTACAAACCTACCATCTTGATCTGCTTCTATAACTTTCGCTGTTAATTTTTTATTTACATAAATAACCACACCATTCTTTTTCTGCGAAGTTGAAGATATATAATGTGCTCCTAGTTTTGGGTTTATCAAATATTTTTGATCTTGAGTTGTAATATGCGTTTCTTGTAAACATATTATATCATTATTAAATTGTTTCAAATATATTGACATTCCAAGATAGACACTTAAAGGTCATCAGCCTCTTTCTGGAGCGCAGAGCAATATATTTGAAGTTCATCCAAGAGCTTCGATCTCGCTCCTCCCATAGCGCCACTCTCTTGTACAGTACTCTTAACTGCCTTCTTGTCTTGTCTTTCCTGTTGTTGTTGTTGCTTTTGTTTAAGTAGCTTGGATTGAGCTCTAGTTATACGTTGATCTTTAACTTCAGTCAACTGAATCAAATCCAAAATTGGAGAAGAATCCAACAAGGGCTCACTCAGAAAACCTCCTTCTGCACCTTGCACTATTTCTAATTCCTGCTTAGACTGTTCTTTCAATTGCCTCTCTTCACTCTCCTTAATCTCCAAGACTGTAGATGTACGTGGAGATGGTGTTCTTTCCTTAAGAATAGTACTGTAAAAGTGTTGTGCCTTCTCCACGGTATTCAACCGATATCCTTCTCCCTTATATCTAAAAATTATCCCAGCTGGTGCGTCCCACCGGAAGGGTATCTGTAAATTTTTCAATTTCTTAACAAGAAAACCAAATTCTTTTCTGGCTTTCAACATTTTAGGAGGTAATTCTTTAAAAATTTCAAGTCGCGAACCCCCCACTTGTACAGAAGTATGAAAAGATTTTTGCAGGATATCATTTCTAATTTCTCTATCAGTAAAGTATATGACCACATCTCTGGGCAATTGTCTTTGTCTGGCCACCCAAGAGTTAACTCTGTAAATTTTATCTATTTTATGAAATACCAAATCAGGATTAGCTTGTAAAATCTTAGCCAAGGCTTCAGAGCAAACTTGTCTCAAGTCCTGTCTCTCCTCCTCTCGAATTCCCCGAAGCCATATGGCGAATTCCATCGCCCGAAATTGTATCATAACAATCTCATCTTCAATTCTCTGCATTTTATTGTCAACTTCATCAGATTTATAATCATTGTCTTTCATCTTAACATTAACTTCTGATTTAAATTCTTCAACTTTAGAATCAACTTTCCCAATAAATTCTGCCAGGCCAGACGCCACTTCTGATATTTTTTTGGTCACCTTATTTTGATTCTGTTTCACCATGTCTTTAACTTCATTAATTTCCTGCATAAATTCCTGATGTGATTTTTGAAGTTTATCATCTATCTCCTGTTGAGATTTTTGAAATTTATCATCCAAAGTTTTAGAAATAAATTCTTTTAAATCTCCCACATCAAATTCTTTTTTTTTCTGGGTCTGTAACTGCTGTGCAGAGGGAAGTTGCGTTTCTTGTTTGTGTGTGGGGGATCCCCCCCCTAATTCCTTCCCTTCCTGCTTCTTTGAAGCCATCCTGGCTCGTGATCTAGTTTTTCTAAAGAGGGAAGTTCCTTTTCCTTTCCCTCCTGCACAAAGACTTCTAAAAAAGTCCCCCAGATTTGATCAAATAAGGGTTAAAATAAAGCAAAGTCCAATATTGAAAAGGGAAGAATTTCCCAGTTGTTTCTCTTATAACAAGCAAGGCAACTTTGTAGCAACTTGGAAACTTTGTAACAAAGCAAAGTTACTTCACCAATCCACACTCGCTGGCTCGTTAACTCTGAGGCTAGGCGCCATATTTTTTCAAAGCACTTTCACTCACTCGCATTTTCTCAGATTTGAAAAGTCAACAAAGTGCTAATACTTGCGTTTCCAAATTTCAGGATTCAGTAGTTTCGCTGTTAATTAAAGCTGGTTCTTTCGCTTTAAGTTTCCTGCAGTCGGCTTGTTCTGCAAAAGCAGAATCGTCCCACGTCGCCCGGAGTTTCAGCAGGTTGGAAGGGAGCCACGCCTGTTCTCTCCCCAGAAACTTCCCTGGGGGGTTACAGGGGCTCAACCTGTGCCCTGCGACCTCTCCTTCTTCAATCCTGTGGATTTAGAAGTTTTCGAGCCGCTTCTTCGTCTCGAAGCGGCTCTACAGGCGGCGGGGCTGGCGGAGCTTCAAAGAGCGCCGCCGTCGCCGAAGACAAGGAAACCGGAAGCCACCGGGAGGATTTTTCATCAGGTTCGCCTGATCCGCCAGTTGCGTCCCTTTCTAGATCGGGACTCCCTACGCACAGTCACTCATGCCCTCGTTACCTCTCGGCTGGACTATTGCAACGCTCTCTACATGGGGCTCCCCTTGAGGTGCACTCGGAGGCTCCAACTGGCGCAGAGTGCGGCCGCGCGGGTGGTTATGGGAGCGACGTGGAGTTCCCATGTAACACCTCTCCTGCGCGAGCTGCACTGGCTCCCGGTGGTCTTCCGGATGCGCTTCAAGGTTCTGGTTATCACTTTAAAGCGCTCCATGGCTTAGGACCTGGTTATTTACGGGACCGCCTGCTACCACCAATAGCCTCCCACCGGCCAGTACGCTCCCATAGAGAGGGGCTCCTCCAGGTGCCGTCGGCCAAACAATGTCGGCTGTCAGCCCCTAGGGGGAGAGCCTTCTCTGTGGGGGCACCTACGATCTGGAACGAGCTCCCCCCGGAGATACGGAGGATCCTGGATCTGCGCACCTTCCACCACACACTTAAAACTCTTCTATTTCATCAAGCCGGCCTGGCCTAAATCTTCCCCCTTTTAAATGTGGAAATTTTAAATTTGTTTAATTATAGGGTTATGGGTAAGGCGTTTTAAATTGGGGAGCCATTTTGGATTTAATTTTTCTTTTAAATGTATTTTAATGTTTATATTATATGTTTTTTTTTTTTAGAAACTTTATTAAGATTTTTTACAAACAGAGAAAAAGAAAAACATACAAACAAAAACGTAAAAAACATAAATGTAATATCATTTTCAGTTGATATCGGATGTGCAGTGTTTTAACTATTTACATAAATAATACTTGGTGATATTTCAAATCACTTTTAACCATTATTTAACACACCTTTAAGTTTTTCTTTCATTTTATCATGCATCCACTTGTACCACCTTTCCCACACAATATAGTAAACTGACTTCTCGTCATCATTTAATTCATGGGTTAATTTAGTCATCTCTGCGCACTCCAGTGTTTTCCTAATTGTGAGCTCTTCTGTTGGTTGAGTTTTCTCTTTCCAGTACTGTGCGTATGCCAATCTGGCAGCTGTAATCATGTGAATCATTAAATGTATCTTTTCCTTTCCATATGGCTTCTTTACCATTCCCAGGAGAAATATCTCTGGTGTTAATTCAATATCTTCGCCAATTATTTCATCTAACCACTTCCTGATCTTATTCCAATATCCTTTCGCTTCCGGGCATGTCCACCACATGTGAAAGAAGGTGCCTTGACCGTGGCCACATTTCCAACAATTGAGATGTATATTAGGATATATCTTTGCTAATCTGGCCGGGGCTAAATACCATCTATGGAGCATTTTGTAATGGTTTTCCTTGTAGGCCACCGCTCTAGTCAGTTTAAGATTCCTGTTCCATGCCTCCTCCCATTCCCCAAAGTTTATATCACGCCCTATATTTTTCTCCCATGCATTTATTTGATTCTTTGTGATATATTCGGACTTCTCATCACCTAATAAATAATAGTATAGTTTGGCCAGAATCTTTTTATTTGTTCCCATCAGGACTTTATCCAATCCATTTGATCCAAGTTCTAAACCGTATTGTTCTTTGTCTTTCTGATATCTAGATTTTATTTGCGAATAGGTCCACCAATCTAAGATTATTCCTTGCTCTCGTAAAGTATCATTTGGTTTAAGCTTCCCTCCTTCGTCTAAGATATCTTTATATCTGCCCATTTTCTCCATCCCCCATCTATTGGGGTGGATCAGGGCCTCCATCGTTGAGAGCCAATTTGGGATTTTTTTGTAATATCTTTGCCTAATCTGGGTCCATGTTTGTATCAATGAGTCTCTAATTTTATGTCTATGGAAATATGTCTTCCTTTTCTTCTCTGCGTCCCAAATATGGGCATGCCACCCTTTTTGCAAATCGTGGCCTTCTAGGGTAAGAATCCTCTTATTTTCCAGGGTAATCCAATCTCTTATCCAGACTAACTTAGCTGCCCTGTAATATATTTCCCAATCAGGGAGACCCAATCCACCTATATCTCTTCTGCCCCTTAAAATTTTGATAGAAAACCTCGGTTTTTTCCCCTTCCATATGAATTCTCTGATGATTTTGTCTAGTTCTAGAAAAAACTTTTTATCTAAATTTATCGGTATGTTTTGGAATAAGAATAATATTCTGGGGAGAATGTTCATCTTAATTGTGGCTATCTTGCCCAAAAGTGATAATCTTATTTTCTTCCATCTGTCAAGGTCTTGTTTCATCTTTCTAATTAGGGGAGTGTAGTTGTCGTCTTTCAAGGTCGAACATCTTGATGTAATCCAAATTCCTAGGTATTTAATTTTTTTGGCAACCTGTAGTCCTAATACTTCTTCTATCTCGTTTTTCTGATTCTCAGTTGTATTCTTAATCAATACTTTGGTTTTAGTTTTGTTCAATATGAAGCCTGCCACCTCTCCATATTTACTTAATTCCTCTAGCACTTTTGGTCCCGATTCTATGGGGTCTTCGAGAATTAGAGCTACGTCGTCTGCAAATGCTTGCGTCTTGTAAATCTCCTTCCTGATCTTCAATCCTTTTATTTCCTCATTAGATCTAATTTTCTGCAAAAGAACTTCTAAGGCCAAAATGAACAATAATGGGGATAGGGGACAACCTTGCTTTACTCCCTTACTAATTTGGAATGTTTTGGTCCTGTCCCCATTCACCAGAATGCTCGCCTTTTGATTATTATAGATAGATTTAATCATCATTTCAAAATTTGTTCCGAATTTCATAATCTCAATTTGTTTAGTCATAAATTTCCAATTTAGATTGTCAAATGCCTTTTGGGCATCGACGAAGATTAGGGCCATCTGTTTTCCGGGGTGTTCTTCGTAGTACTCTAGGGTGTCTAGCACAATTCTCAAATTGTCTTTAATTTGCCTCCCCGGAAGGAATCCGTTCTGATCTTTGTGTATCCAATTATTTAGTACCTTTTTCATTCTTTCTGCCATTATGCCCATGAATAATTTATAGTCAGTATTTAGGAGTGAAATTGGTCTGTAATTTTGAATTTGTTTTGGGTCGGCACCTTCTTTCAGCACAAGTGTGACATGTGCCTCCTTCCATGATTCTGGGATTTTATATTCTGTCAGTGCATCATTAAAGATTTCTAGCAATTTCGGTTGGAGTATTTCTTCTAATATTTTGTATATTTCCCCTGGGAATCCATCGGGTCCTGGCGCTTTGTTATTTTTCAATTTGGAAAGGGCCATTTTTAGTTCTTCAATTGTGATCTTTCTATTAAGCATATCTTTCTCTTCATCCATTGTTTGTGGGAGCACTGCATTTGTCAAATATTGTTCAATTTTATCATCCGGTACCTCCTCTTCTTTGTATAGGGATTCATAATATTCTCTCGCTCTACCCAATTTTTCTTCCTCTTTAGTCAATAGCTTGCCCTTAGAGTCTTCTAAGATATGAATTATACCCTTTTCATTTTCCTTTTTTAATTTATAGGCCAGCCACCTGCCCGATTTGTTAGTATTCTCAAAAAGATATTGTTTCGTTCTTTTCATTCTTTGTGCCAGTTCTTCTTGCTCCATGATATTTACTTTGTGCTTCCACATCATCCAATTTTCTTTGGCTACTTCATCTTCTGGGTTATCTTGAAGTTTTCTTTCTGATTCTCTTATGTGATTTAAATAATCTTCCAGGATCTTCCTTTCTTCTTTGTTTTTA
This sequence comes from Pituophis catenifer annectens, assembly GCF_029215685.1. NCBI lineage: Eukaryota > Metazoa > Chordata > Lepidosauria > Squamata > Colubridae > Pituophis > Pituophis catenifer. The sequence goes on from NW_027256881.1 coordinate 171,333,534, forward strand.
TGTACGGTATATGAAATCACGACTCCTCTCAGGTAAGCCTTCATAGTATCCCATACTATTGCGCGGGATGTGCCCTTATTTTCATTTTCCTTGAAAAAGAAATTTATTTCTTCTTTGAGTTTTTGTATACAGTCTCTATCGCCCAGTAGTTTAGCATTAAACCTCCACCGCCGTTGGTACTTTCTCTGTACAGACTTCCATCTAATTTCTATTGGGTTATGGTCTGCCCAATCGTTCGGGTTGATTACAGCCGTTCCAATTTCTAACCCTAAATTCCTGCTAACCCATGACATGTCAATTCTAGACCACGACTTTTGTGCATTTGAAAAGAAGGTATATTGCCTGTCGTTTGGGTGCAGGGTACGCCAAATATCAATTAGGTCTAATTCATCAACTAAATCGGAAAAAGCTCTCGGTAAGTTTGTCCTTTTATTTTTTTTTACTTTATTGCTCTTGTGGTCCTTCTCCGAGTCCACGATGCCATTAAAATCCCCTATCAGATAGATTTCATTATATGCCATTTTTACTAGTTGTTCAAGAAGTTTCTTGAAAAATTCTCCCTGTTTTTTATTTGGGGCATAAATGCCCACTAATAATACCTTGGAATTCCCTCTCTTAATTTCAATCATGAGGATTCTACCCTTTGTATCTTTAAACTTTTGCTCTGCTTCAGTTCCTTTTTTTACATAGATTACCACCCCCTCTTCTTTTTCTCTGCCAGCGAGACAAATGTTTGACCAAATTTTTTATATTCTAGACATTTACCCTCTTCTTTTTTTATGTGTACCTCTTGTAGACACATTATATCAACATTTTGTTTACCTAGTTTTGTTAATATTCTTTTCCTCTTTTTGTGGTCGTTTTGACCATTGACATTTACAGATATTAATTTCAAGTCATTCATCTCTATACCCCTGTCTGGTTGTTTGTTCTTATGGCTCTTACTGGTCTTGCTTTCTTCCGTTTGGCTTCTTCTTCTTCTTCTTCTTCTTCTTCTTCTTCTTCTTCTTCTTCTTCTTCTTCTTCTTCTTCTTCTTCTTCTTCTTCTTCTTCTTCTTCTGTCTTCTCCTCTACAGTTGCTTCGTTTGTGTTCTGTTGGTGTAGGGCTTCCTCCTCCACTGCTACTGTCTCTAGTTCTTCTTTGCTACCCTGCTCTTCTTCCACGCCTCTCAGCTGGTCAAGGAAATCTTGTGCTGTACTCAAACTTTCTATTTTAATTTTTCTTCCTTGCCAGGTTATTAGCATCCCTTCTGGGAGGAGCCACCTGAATAGTATCTTTCTTTTGTTCAACTGTATGGTCAAAAATCTGTATTCCTTTCTCATCTCCCGAACTCTTCTTGGTATCTGTTTTAGAATTATTATTTCTTTTCCTCGATATGTTATCTGTTCGTCTCTTGCCAAGCAGATAGGTTATGAATGATTATATAGATATTTAGTGTGTCTTTAAGTAATAAAGCTAGGCGGGTAATTAGGGAATTGAAGAAACAAGAGATGTGAAATGTCATAATTGTTTAGATTAGGATTGATTATGATTGTTGAAGTTTATATCCTGTAATTTGTTCTGGGAAGGGGAGGGGGGAGGGGGGAGGTTGAGGTAGGGAAGGGGGGGGGAATATGTAAACTTTTTGTAAAACTTTTCAATAAAAAAAAAAAAAAAGATATTTTTGGATCCTGAGCTTGTCTTCTGGAGTGTTGGCTATTCCTGCCAGTTTAGTGTAATCTGCAAATTCAATGAGTTTTCCTTCTAGTCTCTCATCTAAGTCATTTATGAAGATATTGAAGAGTACTGGACCTAAGACAGAACCTTGTGGTACCCTACTGCTTGCTTCCCCCCATGTGGATGTGGTACCATTAAGGACTACTCATTGAGTATGGTTTGTTAGCCAGTTACAAATGCATCTGGTGGTGATGCTGTCTAGTCCATTTTTCTACCTTACCTCCCCCCCCCCCCCGATAATAAGCCCAATCGGGCTTTTGAGCGCATGGCAAGAAGGCCACGCGCTTATTTCAGGGTTCAAAAAAATATAAGACATCTTATTATTGGGAAAACATGGTAGCTTACCAAGAAGTAGATTGTAGTCTAGTTTTTCAAATGCCTTGCTGAAATCATACAATGTCCACAGCATTTCGCTGATCTACTAATTTAGTCACTTTGTCAAAGAATGAAATAAGATTGGTTTGGCATGATCTATTTTTAACAAACCTGTGCTGGCTATAGTTATAGTTATAACTTTGTTTCTAGATGTCCACAGATCTGTTTTTTGATTATTTTTTCCAGTATGTTCCCAGGTATTGATTTAGGCTGTGGTTTCCTGGGTCTGGTTTTTCCTTTTCTGAAGATGGGAACCACATCAGCTTTTTTCCAATCCTCTGGTAGTTCTCCAGTCCAAGTTTTTTTTAAAGATATGAAAGAACAGCTCTTTCAGAACTCTGGGATGCAATCCATCAGGTCCTGTGATTTATATTCATCAAGGTCAGACAGGTTTTCTCTTACTATTTTCTTACTTATTTTAATTTTTATTTCTAGTCTGTCTTTTACACAAATATGTTCTGCTGTTTCACACAAATAGGTTCTGCAGTGCTTTAGGCTGAAAATTATATCCAAAATACATGAGACTCCACATATGGGGGTTGTACATCAGGTGATATTCTTTAATACAAAATTTCCGTGGGCATTGAGATATATTCCGTTTGTGGACTTAAGTATTTCATAGTGAGGTAAACTCTGTCACCTACGTTAAAATCTTTTGGCTTCACACATTTTTTTGTCAGCTTGTTTCTTATGTACCTGATATGTCTCCTCCAGTGCCTTATGGGCAACTGGCCAAGTGTTCTGCAGTTGGGCTATTTACTCGGCTTAGGAGGGTACATGTGGTTTCTCTTGAGGCAGCTCTGGCATAGCTACAAAGTCCTGCCTGGAGGCCATTTTAAATGAGGTTAATCCTGTGCTACTGTGCACAGAATTGTTATATGCTACCTCTGCAAAAGGCAAAAGGTCAGCCCAATTGTCCTGTTGGTAATTAATGTAGCATCTGTGGTACTGTTCCAGGGTAGAGTTGGTTCTCTCACACACCCAGTTTGGGGTGATGGGAGGAGCTTAAGTCCTGGGCGGTTCCCAGCAGCTTCAAAAATCCCCACCAAAACTGTGATGCAAATTGCATTCCTCTATCTGAATTAATGCGCTCAGGCACACTGTGCAAACTATACACATGTCGTACAAAAAGTTTAGCTAGCATCTTGTAGAGGGAATCTTAAGGCAGGGAACAAAGGGCACCTGTTTTGAAAAAAGATAGATAACAACCCAAATAACAGTATTTCCCCTACTTTCAGATAATTCCACAATAAAGTCCATAGATATTTCTTTCCACTGTACCTAGGAGCTGGCCACAGTCTGTAAAAGCCCTGTGGGCTTCCCTGATGGTCTCTTTGCCGCTGCACAAATTGGACAGCTGGCCACATAGCTTTCTTTTTTTTTTTGAATCAAGTTTTATTGATCTCCTCCCCCCCCAATTTTCAGAGTATCGGCCATATCATAATTTATACAATTTAACATATTCAAATACATTTTACTCAGTTACAATTTTTGCCAAAATTTCCTTTTCCCATTTTTTGATCATGTCTTAAATTTTCTATGCTTATTTGTATAAATAACATCTTTATTCATCCTCTAATTCTAATTTTTCTGTTTTAACTCATATTTATTCTCTTTTATTTTTAAATAACTCATTCTTTATCCTAGTGCATATATGCATGTTCGGGGTTGCCTTTCTTCCATTTCATCTTTTTTATTGTACAGCAATCTTTCTTCTTCTCAATTTCTTCCATCTCCCTCCCTTCTTTCCTTTCTACTTTCTACTTTCTTCTTCCCTCTTCTCCTACTCCTTCTCTACTTTCCCTTCCTTCCCTCTACTCTTCTTTCGTCTCTCTCTATTGCTGTATTTATTTTCTATTTTCTATTTTCCACTATGGTGTCCAGGCAACCCCGACTTTTCTTTCATTTATTTTTTCAAAATTCCCCTTATCTGTTAATTATTAACAATGTATTTCAACTTTTTCCATTTTTATCTTAAATCCTTTGCTAGTATAACCTTCCAACCCTTAACAATATCTTTCTTCTATTTTATTACATGTATTGTTTTATTCTTATTTGCATCATTTATTAACATTTCTATTTCGCCACGACGCTTCCGGTTCCCCCAACCACATAGCTTTCAATGTCTTTCTTCAAGTAAGGCCACCAAAACTGCCTCTTAACCAAGTGCAGGGCTTTTACAAATCTAAAATGTCCTACTGACTTAGAATCATGAGCATCCTTTAAAATGGTGCTCCTCAAGCTTCAGGGCACTTATAATTTGTCTCCAACCCAAGCCAGTCTATTGCGCATGGTGCAGTCATTGTTATGAGTAGTAAGCCATTCATCAACCTTTAGTGCGTCTTTAAGCTTCTCACACAGTTCATTTGGAATCTAAGGTTCCTTCTTCCCCTGAGCTCTAGTGCTTACTGGAGCTGCTAGCTGCTTCTACAGGGGGCCCCCTTGATGTTCATGGACTTGATCAATGAGGTGCTGCATGACTATTTGTACAAGGGAATGTTGGTGTATTAGAGTGACATTTTAATATACACAGAAACTATGGAGGAATATATAAAATTGGTGCAGGCTGTCCTTGAAAGGCTCTGAGCTGCTAAACTGTACGCAAAGCTTTCCAAGTGTGAATTTCACCAAGATAAGATTGATTAGCTGGATTACCGTATATCAAACAAAGGAGTGGAAATGGGCCCAGAAAAAGTAAAGGCAGTACTAGAGTCGGCCCCTCCCCAAACTAGGAGGCAATTGCAGAGCTTCCTGTCCTATGTGGACTTTGCCGCTTCTACTAAGGCGCGCTTCGTATTTTCCCAATCCTGCTTCAGTGATTCCATCCATTCACTCAGGGATATAGATGCTGGCGGTTCCCAGAGTAATTCAGGCATGGGGATGAACTCCATGCCGCTGGTGACCTGGAAAGGGGCCAGACCAGTGCTACTGTGCACTGTGTTGTTGTAGGTAGCTACTTCTGGTACCAAGTCTGCCCAATTAGATTGCTGGTAGCATCTCAAATATTGCTCTACCATGGTGGTTGTTCATTCAGCCACCCTGTTCGTGCTCAGATGAAAAGCCGAGCTAAGCCCCTGTGTGGACCCTATAGCCCTCAGGAACTCCCTCCAGAATTTTGTGGTAAACTGGACCTCTCTATCGGAAATAATTCTGTGGGGCACTCCATTCAGCCTGTATATTTACCTTATGAACATCCTAGCTAATTTCCAAGCTGTGTGTGGACCTGAGCAGGCAGTAAAGTGGGCTTTTTTGAGAATAAGTCAATCACTGTCCAAATGACCGTGTTCCCGCCACTCTCTGGGAGCTCGACTATGAATTCCATGGCAATTTTCTCCCAGGGTTGGCTTGGATTTGCCACTTGTTGGAGGAGTCTGCAGAGTTTCCTGGGTCTCTTCTTGGCAGCACGTGTGGTGCAACATTTTACATAATTCTCCACCTCTGCTTTCATTTTGGGCCACCAAAATTGCTTCCTGGCCAGGTGCAGGTTATTTATTTATTTATTTATTTATTTATTTATTTATTTATTTATTTATTTATTTATTTATTTATTTATTTATTATTGCAATTTATATGCTGCCTTTCTCCTGAGGGACTCAAGGCGGCTTACAAAATGACAATTTCCAATACAAATCACAATTAAAAAAATTAAAATCAACACCCCAATTAAAACAGTTTAAAATTATAACAGTGTACATCCAAACGGATCAGTTGAGTTGACGGAAGAGCCACATCTTCAGCTCGCGACGGAAGGAAAGGAGGTCGGGGGCTGTCCTGAGCTCGGTGGGCAATCCATTCCAGAGGGTCGGGGCTCCCAGAGAGAACGCTCTCCTCCTGGGGGCCGTCAGCCAACATTGTTTGGCCGACACCCTGAGGAGGCCCACTCTGTGAGAGCGCATGGGACGATGGGAGAACGGCAGGAGATGGTCCTGCAAGTACCACGGGCCTAAGCCATGAAGGGCTTTATAGGTAAGCACCAGCACCTTGAAACAAATCCGGAACGCCATGGGTTTTGGGTTTTTAGGAACCCAAAATGTCTGGCAAGCTGTTATTACATATACATATATATAATCTTTACTAATTTTCTCTGGTAAGATACTCAATAGGAATAGTTCTGGTTTTAAGTCTATACGTTGTTGTATAATTTCCTCCACCCATAACTTAATTTTATTTCAATAGCTTTTTGCTTCAGGGCATGTCCATCACGTGGTAATATGAACCTGGTAACTGATGGCATTTCCAACATTTAACTGATTTATCTTTAAACATTTTTGCCAGTTTCTCAGGGGGCATATGCCATCTATAAAACATTTTCTATTGATTTTCCTTGTATGCAGTGGACATTGTTAATTTATAATTTGTTTCTCATAGTTGTTGCCATTTATCCAATTCAATTGAATATCCAAAATTTTTTGCCCAGGCTATCATTGTTTCTTTTCTTGTTCTTCCTCTAGTTCTATATTTCGTAAAAAATTGTAACATTTTAAAATTAATTTATCCTCTGTTCCCATGAGTATCTTATCAAGCTCAGTCTTCTCTAAGTTTGTTTGTATTTGCATATACATATACCAGTCCATTTCAATTCCCTGTTCTTCCAGTTCTTGTTTCCTTTAAATTCCACCTTATCTGTTAACAAATCTTTATATCTAACAATATTTTCAAAATTAAAAATGTTTGGGTGAATGAAGATTTCCATTGTTTGTTTTGTTTGTTTGTTTGTTTATTTATTTATTTATTTATGAATGAATGAATGAATGAATGAATGAATGAGCCTGGTAGCGCAGTGGACTAAACTACTGTTAAAGTAGTATTTAGCTGCCAGCTGCCTGCAATTACTGCGAGTTCAATTCTCACCAGGCTCAGGCTCAGCCTTCCATCCTTCCGAGGTAGGTAAAATGAGGACCCGGTTTTTGGGGGCAATAAGCTGACTTTGTATAAAATAGAACACCACTTAGGGGGGGCCAAAAAAAAAAAGCCCTACTAAGCAGGTATATACAAAAGTATGAAGGCTATTGCTTAAAAGCATTGTAAGATGCCCTTAGTTCAATCCATTCTTTCAACCATGTCAATGCTGCTGCTTGGTAATACAATTCCCAGTTTGGGAGTCCAAATCCTCCTCGTAATGTCGTATCCTGAAGCATTTTTAAACTTATTCTTGCTTTTTTAGCTTGACATATAAATTTCCTTATTACCTTATTTAAATATTGAAAATAAGTCTTTTCAATTTTTATTGGTATTGTCTGAAATAAAAACAATAATCTTGGTAATATATTCATCTTTATGATTGCTATCCTTCCCATGAATGACAATTGAAGATTCTTCCATTTCTCCAAGTCTTTTTCAATCTGTTCTTTAAGTCTATAATAATTGTGTTCTTTAATCGTTGCACATCTTGAAGTCAAATATATTCCTAAGTATTTAACTTTTTTCACCACTTGTATGTCTAATGTCTCTTCTATCTCTCTTTTCTGTTTTTCTGTAATACTTTTAACCAAAATTTTTGTTTTTTCTTTATTTATTTTCAGTCCAGACACTTTTCCATAGTTCTCTATTTGAGCAAATAATTTTGGTCCTGTAGTTTGTGGTTCCTCCAAAATGAATACTAGATCATCCGCAAATGCTTGCAATTTGTATTCCTCTTTTTAAATTTTCATTCCCTTTATCTCTTTATCTCGCCTAATATTTCTATTCAGTACTTCTAAAGTCAGAATAAACAATAATGGTGATAGAGGCCATCCTTGTCTAGTACCCTTCATAATTTAAACGTTCTCTGTCATTTCTCCATTTATCATTATCTTAGCAGATTGGGTGTCATAAATCGTTTTTACTGTATTTATAAATCTCTCCCCGAAGTCCATTCTCTGCAATTGTTCTGTCATGAATTGCCAATTCACATTGTCAAAAGCTTTTTGAGCATCTAAAAACATCATCGCCCTTTGTCTTTATGAATGTGTCTCGTAATACTTCAAAGTATCCAAAATTACCCTCATATTGTCTCTAATTTGCCTTTTAGGTAGGAATCCATCTGTATGAATAAGTTCATTTAACAGTCTTTTTAATCTGTTTGCCATTATTGAGGCAAAGGTCTTATAAAGTTCAGGCTTCTCCTCCCTTTTCTATGTCAGTTCTGAGACGCTGACACCACATTTAATAACGAAATCGGTCTATGGTTTTTTATTAATTGTAAATCTGTATCTTCTTTGGGAATAGGTGTCACATAGGCCTCCCTCCATGAATCTGGCATTTTAGCCTTCATTAAGAGTTCATTAAATAATTCCAGCATCGCTCATCACTTCTTGTAACATTTTGTATAATTCTGCTGGTAGGCTGTCTGGTCCAGGTACTTTCCCATTTTTTTGTCTTTTTATCGCTTCTGTTAATTCCATCATTGTTGTTCTTTCTTCTAACATTCCCTTATATTGATCTGTTATTTTCGGTAGATCTGACTTTTCCGAATATTTTGATATCTCTTCCTCTGAGATTTTTTCTTGAGAATAGATTTTTTTATAGTATTTTTGAATTATCTTCTTCTTTTCCTCGTTTCTGTAACATATTTTCCCCTCTTCATCTTGTAAATATTTTATCATCTTTTTCGCCTTCTCTTTTTTCAATTTATATGCTAACCACCTTCCTGGTTTATTTGCATTTTCAAAAAAAATTCTGTTTAGTTGCTCTTAATTTGTTTGCTAATTGTTCCTGCTCATTTAAGTTTATTTCATGTTTTTTCACTTCCATCAGCTTCTTAATTTTTTTATTTTGTATATCTTTTTGTAATTCTTTTTTAATTTCTTATATTCCTCTTCCAATCTTATCTGTTTTTGTCTTTTTATTCTTTTTTCCCAAATAAGTTATTGCCAGACCTCTAATATAAGCTTTCATAGTGCCCCATACAATCTGAAGTGATATGTCCTCTTTTTTACTTACTTTAAAGAAAAACTTTAATTCTTTTTCCATAAGCTGTTGAAAGTCTTTTTCATTTAATATTGTTGCATTTAAAGTCCATCTTGTCCTTTTCTTTTGGCCTTTCCATTTTATTATCATTGGGTTATGATCTGCCCAGATATTTGAGTCAATATTTGCTTCTTGAATATTATCCATAAGTTCTGTTGACATCCATATCATATCTAACCTCGATCATGATAAGTGTCTATTTGAATAAAAAGTATATTGCCTTTGTTTCAAATGCTTTTGTCTCCATACATCTTGAATACTCAATTCTTCCATCATTGTAAAAAAAGATCTTGGCAGTATTCTTCTAGCCTTTTCTAGTCTTCGTTGTTTTATAATCCAAGTCCACCTCTACTATGGCATTAAAATCACCCATTATACATACATATTCATAATCCAGTTCTAATATTTTTTTATCTAATCTTTGATAAAATTCTTCTTGTTTTTCATTTGGTGCATATACTGCAATGTGTAATATTTGTTTTAAATTCATTTTTATTTCCACCATCAAAATCGTACCTTCATCATCTTCAAAACATAATTTTGGTTCTAATTTTTCTTTGATATACAGTACCACACCTCTTTTACTCTGTTGTATCAGTGATGTAAATAAAACTCCTAGTTTTGGATATTGTAACAATTTCACATGTTGTCTTCTAATATGTACTTCTTGTAAACATATAATGTCCATTTTCAAACTGTTAAATTTACTTAAGGTTCTATTCCTTTTTATTGCCGCATTTAGTCCATTTACATTCAGTGATATTGCTCTTATTTCTTCTTCCGTGTTTTACTTGTTACTAGTTTTTGATTTTATCGCCCTTGTCTCTCTTTGTTCCATTGGGTCTTTTGCTCTTGCCCCCGCTCTTTCTTCTTTTGTTTTTTCATCTTTGTCTTTCTCCTCATCTCTCTGTTTTGTTTTACCTACTGCACCCTGATCTTCCTCTAACGGTCCACAAAATTGTTGATAAAACAACTTTACTTTTTCAATAGAATCAAGTTTATGTCTTTGTTCTTGCCATGTCACAATAATTCCTTCAGGTATTAACCATCTGAAACTCACTCCTTTAAATATTAAAGATTTTGTTAAAAATTGATATTCTCTCCTCAGATCTCTGACTCTTCTGAGTATTTGTCGTAAAACCACAAGTTCTTTACCTTTATATTTCAATGGTGTAATTCTTGCTGCTTGTAAAATCTCTCCTTTCACCGTCTATCTGTATATACACTGCATATTTTGTATATACTCTGAACGCTTCATCAATCTCATTTAAAATCTTTTCCTTGGGTTGTTCCAAAACTTCATGCAGCATCTCATTGATTAGCTGCATGAAAACTGTGGGGGCTCCCTGTAGTCTGAACGGCATCACTTCAAACTGGAAACTGCCTAGTGGGTAGTTGAAGGCTTCATCTCCCTCTTTGATTCGACCTGATAGTAGGCCTCCCCTAAGTCCAATTTGGTGGTTTGGCATGTCCTTCATCAAGGGCAAGGGGTAGGTGTTCTCCATGCACACCGTGTTAATTCCTTTAAAATCAATGCAAAGCCTCATCGACTCGTCTTTTTCTCTTTGAAAAGCACTGGGATGGCCACCCTAGATTTGGCGGGCTGAATGAACCCTCTCACAAGGTTGGTGTCTATGTACTTTCTCAGCTCATCCATCTCCCTGGGGTCATGGAATACATTTTCGGCTTGGGTAGCTTGGCTCCGGGTACAAACTCTATTGCACAATTGGTGGGTCGGTGGGGTGTGTGTGTGTAAGTTGTTGCATTTGTGCTCTGGACAGCAGCCCCGCATGTGTGGGGAGCTTCTTGATTTGTTTTTTAGGAGAGTCGGGTAAGTGTCAGGGTTCCAAGTAACAATGGAATCAAAACTCCAAGGCAGGCATCTTCCTCAAAGTATAGATTTATTAGGTATGTCATATTGGCACATCTGGGGAAACCTGACTCTAAACTCCCCTCGGTTTTCCCCTAGTCAAAAGTAAAGTTTTCTTTCCTCTTCCCATGCAGTTCATCACATGGTCCAATCAGGTCACAGTCCAAGGGTCACTTGGTCTCAGATCCCACCTTGCACCTGGTAGGAAAGTGCTTGTTCTCAGAGGAAAGAATTTTATTTTGGCTACAATCCCCCAGCTATCTCTACCTCCCCCCCTCCCGTTCCCACAGCTTGATTCATCCCCGCTGTGGCAGACCTGAAGGTTGAGGGGGAAAATGGCTCTAGGGCTGACAGGGTCCTTGAACTGTTGGCGAAGGGCTGCCATAAAGTGGTCATAGCTCCACAGTTGGGGGATGTTGTCATTGCGGAGGGAAACCATCCACTTAGCTGCTTCACCCTCTAGAGCCATGGTGACCCATCTTATTTGGGCTTCTCCCATCTCCAGTTCGGCCCCATACTCCTACGTGTAGTTCCAGACTTGCACCAGGAAGATCCCCAGTTGTTCAAGGTCTCCCCCCATATTTCACCCCCAAGGCTGGGACCTCTGGGGCCCAGTGCCTTTGAGGGGCAGTCCCCACAGGCAGAGTGGCTTGTGCAGCAGTCACTGCCAGGGGTGGCATTGCTTGTGCTGGCGCCAGTTCATGTAGGTCAGGTGTGACCCACACCGTAATAGTTTCATTCCTGGCCTGGCCTGGGGTGACACAGGAACCTTGGGTAGCCATGTGTGTGAGAGTTTCTTGGGCTCTTTGACTCCCCCTGTTGTATCAGGAACAAGGCCTGATTCAGCATGGCTTCCTCTGGGCTTACATTCGGGGGGGGGGGTTCCTTCCCTGTGCCCCACACCCCTTACCCATCTGAGCCTGATAGACTTCTCATTGAAGTCCAGCTCCTCTTGCTATTCTGCCTCATCTAGAGCACGGTGTGGTCTAGTGTGTCTAGTGTCACTCGTTGTGCCCGCGTGACACCCCTCCTGCGCGACCTGCACTGGCTCCCAGTGGTCTTTTTTTTTCTCCCCATTATCCTTCTACATATTTAAACTGGAGCAAAAAATCACATTGAAACTTTGTTATATAATATGAAAGGGTTTTTGATGAGGAAATATTCATTTGATCAGTGTGTTCTTTTTTTTTTTTTTATAAATCTGATGATTGCTGTATTTTTAAATTTTTTTAAAATACAAATAATACATAGTACATATACATCTAAATACAAAAAAAGGGAAAAAAATATTACAGTGCACCCCTACCCCCCAGAGATCATTTCCCCCCCTTATACTTCTTCGTCAATGTTAAGGATATTCTTGGCTCATAACCGATGTTGTGGGTTATTGAGCAGAGTACCCTTTGAATAAACGCATGAAAAGCGACTGGGAGTGGTTGTGAACAATCACAGTTAACATACAAACACACTGAGTTGTTGTAGTCTTTTACTTTTAGAAAAAAGTAAAGCAAATTCCAAAAACAACCCAAGTGATACACAGATAAGACGAGAGTTAAAAGATCAATCCAGGGATATTTCAAGTACAAAGTCTTCTTACCAGTTGTAGTCATACACAATAAAACAGTTCTTGAGTTTCAAATAGGAACAAGTTCAATATAAAAACATTCAATAAATAGTAGAAAGCAACATGTAGCTATGATCAAACAGTGATCATGCAGAGAGATCAGAAAGAAGACATCAAGTAAGCAGGTAAAATGGTGTAGTATCCACACAAGCCATGATCCTGACTTCCCTTAAGTACATTGGCTACAGAGCTTAGCCAATCAGGATACAGGATGATGCAATACAGTCTTAAAGCAATATAATACCTTTCTGACTGCAAACATACATTGTTGGTTTATATATTTCCTGACCAACTAGTTAGACAAATAACCATTTCCTAACAGTCTATAACAACTAAAAGATACACAATATATTCCAATTATGCCCTTATCCCCTTCAAAACAATATATATTCTTGAGTACGCACACGACTCGGCCAAGGACCTGGTAGCTGCCTGGGATCGGGCGGCTTCAAAACAATATATATTCTTGAGTACGCACACGACTCGGCCGAGGACCTGGTAGCTGCCTGGGATCGGGCGGCTGGTGGGGCCTTGGATCGAATCGTGCCTTTGCGGCCTCTGACCCGGTGTCGATCCCTCGCGGCTCCTTGGTTTACCGAGGAGCTGAGGGAGATGAAACGCCGGAAAAGATGCCTAGAGAGCGGTTGGAGGGCCAGTCTCGCTGAATCTGACCGAACACTGGTAAGGTCGCATATTAAGACCTACCTAGTGGCGATAAAGACGGCAAAGTTTAACTACTTTTCCGCCTCTATTGCATCATCAGGGAATCGTCCGGCCGCCCTGTTCAGGGTAACCCGCTCCCTGCTCCATCCGGGAGCGCGGGAGGATCCCTTGGAAGGCAGGGCGGAGGATTTCGGACAATACCTGTATGACAAAATCGCTCAGATCCGGGGGGATTTGGACTCTGACTGGGTAGATCAGGGCAGGGTGACGAGGAATAGTCTTGAGAATGTTACCTGGGAGGAGTTTGATGCTGTGACTCCGGATGATGTGGACAGGATTTTGGGGAGACTTAGTGCGGCCACATGTTTACTGGACCCGTGTCCCTCCTGGTTGGTACTGGCCTCCCGGGAGGTTACACGAGGCTGGCTCCAGGGTGTTATCAACGCTTCGTTGAGTGAGGGTCACTTCCCCGCCGCCTTGAAAGAAGCGGTGGTGAGGCCTCTCCTCAAGAAGCCGTCCCTGGATCCGGCAATATTGGCCAACTATCGTCCTGTCTCCAACCTTCGCTTCCTGGCGAAGGTTGTTGAGAGTGTGGTCGCGCGACAGTTTCCACAATTCTTGGAGGAAATATCCTATCTAGATCCGTTCCAGTCGGGTTTCAGGCCTGGACACAGCATGGAAACGGCATTGGTCGCGTTGGTTGATGATCTCTGGAGGGCTCGGGACAGGGGTTGTTCCTCTGTTCTGGTCCTGTTAGACCTCTCAGCGGCTTTTGATACTATCGACCATGGTATCATGCTGCACCGGTTGGAAGAGTTGGGGATGGGGGGCACCGTATTACGGTGGTTCTCCTTTCTCTCCGACCGGTCGCAGTTCGTGTTGGCAGGGGGGCAGAGGTCGACCTCAAGGCCTCTTATATGTGGAGTGCCTCAGGGGTCGGTCCTCTCGCCCCTCCTGTTCAACATTTATGTGAAGCCGCTGGGCGAGATCATCCGTGGCTTTGGGGTGAGATACCACCAGTACGCTGATGACACCCAGCTGTACATCTCCACCCCAGGCCACCCCAACGATGCCCTTGAAGTGATGTCCCAGTGCCTGGAGGCTGTGCGGATCTGGATGGGGAGGAACAGGCTCAGGCTCAACCCTTCCAAGACTGAGTGGCTGTGGCTCCCGGCATCCCGATATAGTCAGTTGACTCCATCACTGACTATTGGGGGCGAGTCGTTGGCCCCCACAGAGAGGGCTCGCAATCTGGGAGTCCTCCTGGATAGGCAGCTGTCCTTGGAGGAACATCTGACGGCTGTAACCAGGGGGACCTTTTGTCAGGTTCGCCTGATCCGCCAGTTGCGGCCCTTTCTTGATCGGGATTCCCTGTGCACAGTCACTCATGCCCTCGTCACCTCTCGCCTTGACTACTGCAATGCTCTCTACATGGGGCTCCCCTTGAGGAGCACCCGGAGGCTCCAACTGGTCCAGAATGCAGCAGCGCGGGTAGTGACGGGAGCAGCCTGGCGCTCCCATGTAACACCGCTCCTGCGCGAGCTGCACTGGCTCCCGGTGGTCTTCCGGGTGCGCTTCAAGGTGTTGGTTATCACCTTTAAAGCGCTCCATGGCATAGGGCCTAGCTATCTTCGAGACCGCCTGCTGCCACCGACGATCTCCCATCGACCCGTGCGCTCCCACAGAGAGGGCCTCCTCGGGGTGCCATCAGCCAAACAGTGCAGGCTGGTGACCCCCAGGGGGAGGGCCTTCTCTGTGGGGGCACCTACCCTCTGGAATCAATTGCCTCCAGAGATAAGGAGAATCCAAGACCTCGGTGCCTTCCGCCGTGCCCTTAAAACTTTCCTTTTCCAGCAAGCCGGGCTGGCCTAATTTTTTAAGTGTTTTTAAGTGTTTTGTTTATTGTTTTTAATTAATGGGGCCAAATTTATATATGTATATTTTAACTGTATTTTAATATTTGTACTTGATGTTTTTACTTGGCTGTTCACCGCCCTGAGTCCTCAGGGAGAAGGGCGGTATACAAATTCAAAATAAAATAAAAAATAAATAAAAATATTCCCTTTGCCTTCCACCGACACTGATTTTATAAAATCCCCCCATATTTCATTATAATTTTTCGCTTTGATCATCCCTTTTTTAAATTTAATTTCTATTGTTAATTTATCCTTTGTTGCCATACTCCAAATTTCATTATACACTCATTTCTTTGAATATCCCAATTTCTCCCCCAATATGTAGCCATCACTAATCTAGCTGCCATTATCAAATTTACAATCAATTCCTTTTTTGTTTCATTTATATCCCATTTTTCCACCGGCAACAGTAATGCAATTCTCAGTGACATGTCTAAATTTACATTCAAAAGTGCTCTAATTTCCATGTCCCATATTTTTTGTGTACTATCACAGTCGTACTACATATGGTTCCAACCTCTTTCTTGCACCTCCAACAAGTATTTGTATATTTACCATCTATATGATTTAATTTACGTGGTGTTAGGTACCACCTACATATCACTTTATATCCATTTTCCTTAACTCTGACATATTCTTATATACTCTTCTTTTCCAAATATTTTTCCAATCATTATCATTTATTTCTCCTAAATCTAATTTCCAAATTAATTTTAAATCTTTTGCCTGCTTTTCCAATTCAGTTAATATTCTACATATTTTCCCAATTCTTCCTTTACCTATATATTCTTCATTCACCTCACATTCTTTTATAATCATTTCAAATTTTGTTAACTGTCTATCTTTCTCCTTGAATCTTTCTTCCACTTTTATCCATTTCTCTAATTATATTAAAGTCAACCAATTTAATTTAATATCTGCTAAAACGTTCTTTAGTTGTGTTATATTCTTTATCTTGTTCTTTCAGTCTTCCCATTTTAAATATCTGATTTTCTTTTAGTTTACTAATCCATTCTTTCAATTCAATCCTAGGGAATTTCTCCATTTGTACCACAGGTGTTAAAAGAGAAATTTCTGGCATTAGCCGGTATCTCAATTTATTCCATAATTCTATCAATTTTTTTAAAAAGGGATTTTGAATCCTCCTAGCAATTTTTTAAATATTCTTTTTAAACCAATATGTTTCTATAGGATCACCTATTTCCCTCAATTCTTTCAAGTCTATATCCCTCCATATTAAATCTCTAATTACTACTATAATATCTGGGACCATCTTTAATTGATTTGCTACCCAATAATTTCTATTATTTGGAAGACCTAGCCCACCCTTTTTTAATGGTTCATGCCATAATGCTTTACTTATTCTTGCTCTCTTACCTCCCTTACAATACACTTCCAGCAACCTCTGTATTTGCTTTAATTCTTGATCCGAAAATTTAATTGGGATCATCCAAAACAAAAAATTAATTTATTGTAAAACTTTCATTTTTATCATTGCAATTCTTCCAAACCATAATAATTTTACTTTCTCATATTTATCTATTTTATCTTTTATATCTTTCTTTAACTTTTCATAATTTATTTTCTTTAACTCTTGAATATTTTTTGGGATGTCAATACCTAAATTTTTAATACTATCTACTATTTTTAATTTATATTTTCCTTTCAATACCTCCACTTCTTCTTTACTATGGTTATATATATGATCAGTGTGTTCTCTTCAAGTCAGAAAATAGAGTAACTCCCACAATATTTTATTTCAATCAGTTCAAAAGTAACTGATTGGGATCAAATTTGTATGGAAATTTCAGCAGCCATCCAAAAACCTGTTTATTCTCTAAGGCAGCAGAATTTCCCCCTTGTAATAGGCCTGAAATAACTGTTTGGTGTTCTGTTTTTAGACCAGTGTCAAGATTCGGAAAGCCAGACCTTTTACCAGATTGGGGACTCATGGGAGAAGCATGCTCATGGAGTGAGATATCAGTGTTACTGTTATGGCCGGGGTATTGGAGAATGGCATTGCCAGCCTTTGAACACAGGTAAGAATCCAAATCTATGAATCAGGGAGACCACATGACTTGTTTTCACACGACTTATGGTATGCTTTCTAAGTACATTATAATAACTTATAAATAACCATTTTAAGTAGAGAAAAAAAATTCAGAAGTCATTGAATCAAACAAAGATCCTATAATTATATCATTGGCTGTGCTAATCAGACACATGACCACTCCTTTTGAAATAAGTAATGTTATACAAAGTACAGAAAAGAAATAAGAAATGGTCAAAGATCTTGATGTTTCCACTGTGTCCATATCCCTGTGTTCTTTAAAATTCTCATGCTTTTGTTTTTGATGAACTCTATATTTTTTCCTCTCTTCCCTTGCCTTTTGATATATTTACTGTACTTCAAATATTTGTTTTGCAGTTTGAGCCTCTTTCATTCTCCTTATGTGGCCTAACCAGCTCAATGTAACTTATGGTCACTCTCTTTTGTACTTAGTCCACATTCATTTAGCATTCTTGAATTAATTCTTGAATTAATTCAATTTAATTAATCTTTCTTGATCATTTTTCAGGCATTTATGCACACTGATGCCAATCACACTGAACTATTATTTCTCTTCTGGCACATACAACTCTGACTTCTATTTAACAAAGTGGGCAGAAACACACTCATTTCCACTTCTTTCTATAAATATACCATCACGTAGTACTGATACTTTTTGCATCATTTGCAAATTTCTCCATCCATTTCCCCATCTTTAGTAACTTGCAATTGTTTCTTATCAGACACAACTGCTTTGACTTTTGATACATTAATTTTCAGACTATCCTCCTTATTACATCTAAACTTTGCTGCAGATCATTTAGGTTCTCAACCAACAATAGCATAGCGTCAGTAGCACTACTATATTTATCCATAAATATATTAAACAAACAAGAGGACATCACATGTTCTTGTCTCACTTCCTGATCAATTTTGAATCAGTGTTGAACTGTTCACACTTGCTTTACTTCCCTCCTATATTGTTTTAATTACATTTAACAATCAACCTTTGAACTTCATATTCATCCAGAATGTTCTGTAATTCAAACCTATCATGCTTTCTCTGAATTAACAAATGTAAAATACATTCTGTTTTGCACAGTCAGTAGGTTTCTCAGTGATCTGAAAAGCAAAACTCAAATCTTTGTTCTACTTCCCTAGTGTTGCTTGTTATCAAATCTCATACCCTCTCAGTCAGAATTCTGCCAGAAATCTTCCCAGGCACATTTACCAAGCCAATCCCCTGTAGTTTTACATTAATTTTTCTACCTTTCTGTTTGCAGAAAGGGGAACGGTAATAACATTCTTCTAATCCTCAGGTACAGATGCAATCTTCATACACATAAGTTGAACAACCAGTCAATGAATAAACTTCACTCATAATTGACATACCGTATTTTCTGGCGTATAAGACGACTGGGCGTATAAGACGACCCCCTACTTTTCCTGTTAAAATATAGGGTTTGGGCTATACTCGCTGTATAAGACTACCCCTCTTCCAACGCACACCAAATAAAAATTAAAAAACATCAGATTTGATTTCAATATGGTAATTTTAATTCAAAAGCTTATGACATGCAGGTACTTAGCAGGAAAACTGTCACTTATAAACATAAGGCTGTTTGTCATCAAACATGTAAACATAAAACAGTGCAATTGGATTAAACTTTTCCTAATTCACTCTAAAGCTGAAAGGAAGGATAAGACAATAAACCCATGGGAGCTGCCATGCTGTTTGTTTTCTAAGCTGTCAACCAAACTGGAACTGATGATGATAGGAGGAAGATAACAAACAATAGAGAGCCAGTGCCGGGCAAGTCCTTGGCGAGTCAGCAACGCCCATCATAACTGCAAGCTATTTTTACAGGTTTTGCTGGCGTGACAGTTTCCCTTTAAAAGCCTTCAAAATCCTCCTGTTCGTCATCTGATATCATAAGTACATCAATGACATCTTGTGATACATTTATAAGGCAGTCATCATATGGATCTAATTCCGTATCAGATGGTGTGGTCTCTCAGCTTCGGCTTCCTCTTCATCTTGCCACAAGTAGTCGTCCTCCATACCATCTAATGAATTTGATATGCCACACTTCTTGAAAGACTTGATTACTGTTTCTGCATCAATATCATTCCAGGCTTTTATGACAAACTTGCACAAAACATCCAACTGTGGAGCACGCATGTTTCCTCCTTTTGTGAATGACTTTTCACCGCTAACCATCCACTCATTCCACTGTTCTCAAATGCGATCTTTAAATGGCTTGTTTAGGCACACATCCAGGGGCTGTACCAACGATGTCAATCCTGCAGGAATAACTGCCGCATCTGTGTTTATTCTTGCAAGCCTTTGCTTGGTGCTGGGAGTTAAATGAGCCCTGAACATATCCCACACCAGTAGACTACGTTTTTGAATAAGTCCACCTGGTCGTCTGCTCCATACATTATCAAGCCATAGCTTTACCACTTCTTCATCCATCCAGCCTTTTTCATTCACATGTACAAAACAACCAACAGGGAACTTGAGTTTCGGCATTGTTTTTCTTTTAAAAATAATCATTGGTCTCAGTTTGGAGCCATCAGCTGTGCATGCTAGTACCACTGTAAAACTGGACTTCTCATGTCCTGTTGTTTTAATTAAAATTGTTTTTTCACCTTTTGGATGGACTGTTTTATTTCCAATCATATCAAAATTCATTGGAGTTTCATCCATATTTCCGATACTACTTAAAGCATAGTTTATTGTGCTGTTGTATTACGTATCGATGGAAACTATTTACTTTGGCATCAAGATCTGCAGGTAATTTTTGTGCAATTTTTGTCTTTTGCCTCAGTACCAAATTATGCCTTTCCAAGAATCTAGTACACCAGGATACAGTGGCCTTAAATCTGTTGCTGTGATCCGGGTTAGATTTGGCCCACTGAAGTGCAAACAAACGTATTTTATTTCGTGTCACTACATAACCGTTTTGGCAATGCTCATTCACCATGTCTGCTACATGTTTTTCGAGTTCTGGCCAATGTGGGGTGCCTCTTCTTAATGCACACTTACCCCTTGGCATACTCTTTAATGCTTTTACATTTGCTTTCCAGTCCCGAACCATCTTTTCTGTTACTCCATATTGTCTTGCAGCAGCACAGTTATTATGTTCCATGGCAAAGTTTACAACTTTAAGTTTAAAACTGGTTTCATATTTCTTTCTTCTTGCTGGTGGAGCCATGATGTGGTCTTGACTGTTAGCTATTTGTATACTGTACTGTATGTACTGTTGCTGTACTGTAGAGATACCTATGAGCCAGGCTGCACATCTGCCTGTCAAGGTAATGGGCTACGCTACGTGTAGTGGCAAGAGGGCTATTTTGTACCAGTTTTTTTTCCTTCACCCATGCAGCCTTGAGGAGATCGGCACAGCTTCATGAATCTGAGTTGCTGGCGCTGATTGATGACGCTACAGGAGCGCCGACAACATTGATAGGAAGCTGTGCCGATCTCGTCAAGGCTGCATGCCGCTGAATGCTGGAACCAGCTGGTTGCTGAGTGGAGCTTCACCCAGGCATCCAGGGGGATATTACTGACGCTCCGACTTCCCCAGCTGACCCCCAGTGATGGCGAGCCCCACCTGTCTGGGGAAGTCGGAGCGTCGGTAATATCCCCCTGGATGCCTGGGGGAAGCTCCGCTCAGCAACCAGCTGGTTCCATCATTGAGTGGCATGCAGGCTTGACGAGATCGGCACAGCTTCCCCTCAATGTTGTCGGCGCTCCCGTAGCGTCATCGGTCAGCGCCAGCAACTCAGATTCGGGTACCCGGCGTATAAGACGACCTCCGACTTTTGAGATGATTTTCCTGTGTTAAAAAATCGTCTTATACGCCGGAAAATACGGTAGTTTGACTCCAGTTTCATGCTTGCAGCTTCATCATTTTCAAAGATTTCCTAATCATTTATGACTTTTCATCAGATTTATCTTGGAGATTAACAATGAATTCACTTCAATTTGGCTTCTTGACATATTGTATACGTTCGACATAAATATTTAAAATATTTTTTTCTAATAGTCTCATTCCAAATCCTATCACATTTATTCAGTTCTCTCTGTTGGAGGTACCTTGTTTTGAGGATTTTTCACTCACTTCTAAAATACTGGCCTATCCTGCATTCAGAATTTCTCCTGACTTCTTATTCTCAGAAATTCTCTCAGTCTTTCATCATAAACAATCAATCATCCCTTTTCTGTATGTTTATGTTAATAAACCTATGCTTAAGCCATGCATCTGAAAAAAAGCAGACTGTTTTTGAAGCAGTTGCTCAACAGTTGCCACTCTAATTCAATCTTGGGTTGCCAAATGGCCCAATCAGTTTTTCTGTACTCTCTCATCTCATTCTCACCCATCCATTCTTGTTACCTAACAATAAGTTTTTTTAAAAAAATCTTCAATACATTCATTGAATTACTGAATTTTTCCCAGAACATATCTCTAGTTGATCTTCCAATATTACCATTGACTGGGACTTAATATGCAACTAATCTAAAGGAGATAATTCAATTTTTCAAGGCAAAAGCTTTTGAGTTCACTTGCAATTAGTAATTTGGCCATGATCTCATTATAAATGGGGCAGTGAAGGACATAATGGATAATGTCCTCTGCTTGACCAGCATCACAAGGTCATAGGCATTGTTCAACAGGGAGCTTACAGAATCTCCTTTGAAGTAAAGCTAAGGGCATGATCTATAGATTTCTACTTCCATGAGCATCCAGAACAATGTAGTTGGTACTAATTCACACATTTTGATAGATTTTAGACCTTTTATTAATTTCCCTATAAATGTTCATTAATTCCATTCCACAAAGTCAAGCTATCTACATTCTGTTTCATGGCACCCTTCCATTTCTCTTAGTTATATAGACACACAACTTATTGGCATACTTCTGTCTGTATCCCACCTATTAGGAATGCATATGTGTCAGCAATATGCTTGTGCTCTCATGTATCTAGTTCATACAAAGCTATTGAGAAATAGAGAAAGTTGAAGCAGAGAAAGTGCTATGGCAAGGCAAGACCCTGCATGGAAGATACTATTGATAGATAGCTGAGGGGAAATCCTACCAGTGACTGGAAAGAGCTGGACTAAAAGACAGCACTGAGGTACCAATCATAGCAGCAGAAGAACAGACACTAAGCACCAGATCCATAGAAGCAGAGATCTACCACAGTAGGTAGGGGTCTAGGACTTTTCAGCTTGAATTCTTCGCCTTGCCTGTTTTGCCTCAAGGTTTTCTCGTCTGGGTTATTAGCCACAAACTTTTCTCCATGGCTGGACCTCCCCCAGTCTTTCACCACGGCACAATGACCCCGGCCACTCCCTCCCAGGTGCTTCGCCGCAGCCCATATACAGAGGAGGTTTCATCCTAGGTTTTTCAATGCCTGGGACAGTTAGGGCCCAACAAATCAGCTAAAGGGGGGAAGGAAGGAAGGAACAGCCTTGGTTGAAATGGGAGGGAGAAGGCGGGAGAAGTGCCTATTTTTCGAGAGAAGGAAGAACCCTTTTCAGGCCAGATATCCAAATCAATAATTAATGACAATGAATAATCTACGGCATTGATTCTCACCCCCAAAAAGGGGGGAGATGTTGGCAAACTTCCCATTCAAGATTTAGAAAGGAAGAAAAGGAAATTGTAAAAGTGCTCCGTTCCCACCCCTGCCTGTTCCCCCAGTTCAAAGGGAAGCACTTCTGTTTTGTTTTTTGTTTTTTTGCAAGGGGAAAAGTTAGTTGCAATTAATTTCTTAACCAAAAGCAACAGATAGTAGCCTTCCTAAAGAGAACTTGGAGAGATTCACGCTTAGGAAAAATCCCTTTCAGATAAGGCAGCTATCAGAGATCTGATAGACACAAAGGATGGCTGCGTGTTGTGTTGAGGAAAAGTGTTAAGTGGCATATCACCAAGGTTATATCCTGCCTTGTTCAAAATATTTATAACTCTAGAATGAGAGGTTAGAAAAAAGTAATTATCATATTTGCGAATAATAAATATATGAGAGATAGAAATGCCTTAAGGGGGAATATCAAGATTCAAGAGCATCTTGAAAAATTGGGGAAATGGGCAGAAACAAGCACAATTAATTTCAACTGGAACAGAAGTAAAATCTTTCATTCATGTAGGAAAAAACAAAGATTTGGTTATAGCAAATAGTATGTTTGTGTGTGTGTGCGTGTGTGTGTGCGTACTCCTGAGCAGATTCAACGTGCTTAGCTTCTCCCTTCAACTCTAATTGGCAGGGGCCCCACAACACGGGACCTCCAGTCCCAGACTGGCCAACCCCACCTTGTGTAAGTTCTACAAAGCATGAGATGATTCTGCATCCTTTTTTATACCCACTATAGTCTTAGTTCTTAGTATTCTGATTACTCTAGTCATATAATCTAACTACATTGTAAAACTCAGTCATATATCCTAACTTAGATTTTATATCTTCCTGCAACAGTCAGATTCCTTTCTTGGCAGTGTTTATCTTTTGTTATATTTTCCAGAGCGCTGCGTCTCCACTCCATAGCCTGGTTTTATCCTCTTCTCTGACAGCAACTGAGAGAACTTAAAACAATTAAACACCCACTCTGTGCTCTAGCCACGCCCTCCTTACCCAACTTCTCCAGTCTTTCTTTCAGTTGCTGACAGACTGAGGTGAATTTTAGCTCTGTGCTCAGGTTAGGTAGTTCGTGTAGGTTTTTATTTATTTTTGATTAGCCTGTTTTCCTTGTTCGGTGGAGAGCGGAAAATTCGTCTTTAGCCTTCCCACCTGTCAGCTGTGATTGCCGGCTTCGCGCCTGGGCGATACAGGCCGTTCCGAGCTTCGCGCCCCCAGCGCGCTCAGCAGCCAGCTTCCGACCCCGCGGGGCAGATCCGGCTGACATTTGCTGCTGGTGGAGCGGGCGCTGGGCGGTTCGCCGCCTCTTCCCCTCCACCTCAGTTATTCTCTACAGCACGCTCTCTGGGTTAGTTAGGCGGCGGCGGCGGTGTGGGCATACGAGCGGCATTCCTGCCGGTGGCTGTGACCGAGCGGCTGCCGTCCCGTCAGGTTTCTGCGGGCGGCGCCGGCTTCGTAGGGGCTAAAAATCGCTTCTGAGGATCCGGACCTGGCGTGAGTTGCAGTGGAGGTTCTGAGCAGCCCTTATTGGACCACCAGACTCCGGGAGCCCCCTTTTCGTTGACCGCTTTGGTCTGGCCCGCATGTCTGCTGGGGCGGCCTCTGCTGAGTCATTCAGGCCGCCATTTTGGGGCCGCTTACTTCGCGCCCGCCATTTTTTGTTGGAAGTTAAGGCGTGGCGTGGCTCTACTGCCTGATGGCCTTCCCTGTTTTGGTTGGGGGGGTGTTTCTTTCCCCCCCCCCCATTCAAAGGGAGAAGCCTCTGTTAGGCCCTGACTCTGGTTCTGGTGCGGGCCTCATCATTATATATATAATTATTAATTTGGAGCCTGAGCCTACCTCCCTTACTGCAGGTCTGCTGCAGGGGGTGGGGGGAGTACTATATCAGCCTATCAAGTCCCTCATTGGCTGTTTTCCTTGAGGGCATTCTTTTCCATTTGGTGTTTTAATTTAAAAAAAACAAAAAACCTTTGTATATATTTCTCTATTAAGTTTTTTTTTCAATTAGTTTTTTTTTTTAAAAAAAAAAAATTCCCTTTTCTACAATGGCTGATTTCTCATTTTCATCTGACTTTGATCAGGAGGCCAGCCCTCCTAGGTCAGTTAGGGCTCACAAATCCAAAAGGGACAAACAGTCTGTGTCTGGCGGCCGGTCCTCCAATTGATCCAAAACATCTGCTGCCGCTGATAAGGATGCTCTTCGACGTCACAAAGCTTTCGAGTGCCAATTTGAGAAGGCCAGGCGGGCCGCTGACACCTCTGCAGCTCACCCGAGCTCTGAATCCGTTGGTGAAGAGTCTACCAGGCCTAAGCCTCTGGCCT
The DNA here is from genome assembly GCF_029215685.1 of Pituophis catenifer annectens. Classification (NCBI taxonomy): domain Eukaryota; kingdom Metazoa; phylum Chordata; class Lepidosauria; order Squamata; family Colubridae; genus Pituophis; species Pituophis catenifer. The sequence continues at coordinate 171,358,659 of NW_027256881.1, forward strand.
TGTCTAAGAGGGTGTCGCAGTCCTTGCCTGATGTGTCGGCAGCAGGTTTGTCTACGTTCCAGCCTCCTCGCAGATGGGCGCCCTCTGCAACCTTCACTCCCATTGCTGCGGGGCTTCGACCTGTGGAGCCGCCCGTGGGGGGCCCGCAGATGGACTTCCAGACCATGCTGTCCATGGCTTTGGCCTCCATTATGGCAGCGGGAGCTCAACAGGCATCTCAGGGGCTTAGGACCTGGTTATCTACGGGACCGCCTACTACCACCAATAGCCTCCCACCGGCCAGTACGCTCTCATAGAGAGGGACTCCTCCGGGTGCCGTCAGCCAAACAGTGTCGACTGGCAGCCCCTAGGGGGAGAGCCTTCTCTGTGGGGGCACCTACCATCTGGAATGAGCTCCCCCCGGAGATACGGAGGATCTCAGATCTGCGCACCTTCCGCCGTGCTGTGAAGACCTTTTTATTCCATCAGGCGGGCTTGGCCTAATCTCTTCCCTTTTTTAAATATGTAAATTTTAATCTGTTTTTAAATTATTGGGGTGTTTTAATCTGTCTGGGCCAAAATGATTTAATTTGATTTTATCTGGTTTTTAAATTTTTTGTATCTATGTATTTTATTGTTTGGCTGTTCACCGCCCTGAGTCCTTTGGGAGTAGGGCGGTATACAAATCAAATAAACTAATAAACTAAACTAAGGGGGCCCCCAGTGCGTCCAGCCAGGCAGCTTCTTCGACTTCAACTTATCGCAGGAACCGTTCTCCTCACCGTCACGAGTCTGACTCATCTTCTGATTCTGACCAAGGGGAGGACTACCCTGAAGATCTCGAATTTTCAGAAGACGAGGGTTTGTTATCTGATTCACTGGCCTTTAGGGCCTTTTTCGGCCGGCGTTGTTCAAGTCCCTGCTTCACAAGGCACGTTTGACAACTAACTTGGGTTCGGTGGGGGCGCAACCTTCTACCTCCCAATCAGAGGCCGGTCCACACGACGCTTTGTTCAAACAAGCTAAGCAGGAGAAAGACTTTATTCCATGCCCCCAGCTGTTTGTGGACGTTCTTCAAGCCCCTTGGGGTCAGCCTGGGTCTTCTACAACGCCCAGCAATCAGGACAAAAAGCTTTACTGTCCTGCTCCTGAGTTGGAGTCACTGTTGGACTTGCCTGTTGTTGACGCTCCGGTGGCGAGTCTCACCTCTCAATCAATGATCTCTGCAGATCCTCTGGAGGGGCTGAAGGCGGAGGACAGGCACGCTGAGCTGACCTTTCGTAAGTCGCATATGGCGGGGGCTTGGACCATCAAGAAAGCTACGGCCACCTCTTTTTTCAATTGAGCCTCTCTGATTTGGTTGCGGAAGTTGCAAGAACGGCTCCCTCCCGAGGAGACTCGTCTGCACCAGGACGTCAATAAGATTATTGCGGCCACTGAATAGTCTGCGGATGCGTCGCTGAACTCCGTTAAATTCGCATCTCGTGCCTTGGCATCTTCCATCACTTCGATACGCCTCTTCTGGCTGCGGCCTTGGAAAGCCGACGCCAAGATGAAATGGAAGCTGGCAGCGGCCTCCTACAAATCTCCCAACTTGTTTGGGGCTGCTATGGATCCCATTCTGGTGGAGGACAAAGATAAGCGAAAAGTTCTCCCATCGACTCTTCGTAGGCAGGATAGACGCTATACCCTATACTCACAGCGGCAGTCCTTTCGGCCTTATCCGGGGTCCGGGGGGCCCTCCACTTACCGGCAGCCATTCCAATCGTCTGACCGTTTCTCTGATAGACGCGGTTTCCGGGACCGTGGTAGACAACAGCCCGCATCGAAGCGCCTGTTTCGAGGCTCTGGCGCCAAGCCTTATCGACGAGGCAAATGACTCACCGCCGTCCGGTCCCGTGGGCGGCCGTCTGCAGGCTTTTTATCGTCAGTGGGCGGAGTCAACATCAGACGCATGGGTGCGTCGCACCGTAGCTGAAGGACTCTTGATCGAATTTGTGGATTGTCCCCCGAGTCGTTTCATCAGGTGTCCCGTGCCTCGTTTGCCCGAGTCCCGTCGCCTTACGTCGGATGAGATAACTCACCTGCTGGAGATAAAGGCCATAGAACCTGTTCCATTGGACCAATTGGGGGCAGGGTTCTACTCGACTCTTTTCCTTGTTCCCAAGAGCTTGGGGGGCGTCTGAGGGACCCTCAATTTGAAGGACCTGAATCGGGCAGTTCGTTACCGTCGATTCAAAATGCACTCACTGCAGTCTCTTCTGTCCTCTGTCCATCAGGGAGACCTCATGCAATCGGTGGACCTGCGCGAAGCTTATCTTCATGTATCCGTGCATCCCTCCCATCACAAGTTCCTGCGGTTCGAGTATGCGGGCAGGCATTATCAATACGGTCTCTCTTGATTTTATGATTTTATGGTTGATTTTAAATTTTGATATGGATTTTAAATTGATAAATTTTAAACTATGGGCCAAATTTAATTATTTTAAATCTATTTTTAATCGTACTTTATGTATAAATGTTTTATTTTGGCTGTTCACCGCCCTGAGTCCGAAAGGAGAAGGGCGGTATAGAAATTTGAATAATAATTAAATAAATAAATAAATACTGTGCCATGCCATTTGGACTTTCCTCGGCACCCAGGACTTTCACCAAGCTGGTGGCAGCTGTTGCAGCAATCCTCAGACCTGTTCCGGTGCGGCTGTTATGTTACCTGGACGACATTCTGGTCCTCTCGTCATCCCAGGACCAAGCGGTGCGAGACATGGACCTGGTGCTCTCGGCCTTCAGATCTCACGGCTTCACAGTCAACCTGGACAAGACCATGCTTGTACCGTCCACTTCCATCCTGCATCTGGGTGCCGTGATAAACTCGTCCAAGGGACAGGTTTTTCTGTCTTCCGAAAGGATGCGGAACATCAAGAGTCTGCTGGCCCAGGTTCTGGCCCAGAGGTCGGTGCCCCTTTTGACTCTCTCTCAACTCCTCGGGAAACTGGTCTCGTGTTTCCACATAGTTCCTTGGGCCCGCAGGCACTCTCGGCCCCTGCAATGGCTTCTCCTTCCGTTTCAGCGGACGGGGGTGGCCAACACTCCCAAGAAGGTGTTTGTCCCTCCCCAGGTGAGACTGTCCCTACGGTGGTGGAAGTCGCCGGCCCTTCAGAAGGGCTGTCACTTCTTGGATCAGAGTCGACTAGTATTGACCACCGACGCCAGCCTGCTGGGATGGGGCGCCCATCTGGACAATCAAGTGGCTCAAGGATTGTGGTCTTGGGTGGAGACGCGTCACAGCATCAATCTTCTTGAGCTGCGAGCGATCTGCCTTGCTCTGATTCACTTCGCTGCGACGGTCCACGGTCATCACTTGTTGATCCTCACGGAAAACACATCCGCCAAAGCACATGTGAACCGGGAGGGAGGCACAAAGTCTCGTGCCCTGATGCTCAAGTCGGAGAAGCTCTTCCGGTGGGCGGAACGTCACGTTCTATCAGTGCGAGCAGACCATATTCCAGGCTTGGCCAACGTGGACTGGCTCAGCAGGGAGCAGATAGATCCGACGGAATGGCAACTACATCTGAGGCTGTTTCGGGAACTGTCGCTAAGGTTCGGTGCTCCAGTGATCGACCTGTTCGCAAGTCCGGCCAACGCCCAACGCCCAACTTCCTCGGTTCGTTTCCAGGTACCCGGCCCCTTGGGCGGAAGACACGGACGTCCTGCGGTGTAGGTGGCCCCCCGGGAGGTTGTACGCCTTTCCTCCAGTCAATCTCATTCCCCTAGTAGTCCGGAAGATGGTGGCGGAGCGAGCGGAGCTGTTGTTGGTGGCTCCGTACTGGCCTCGCAGACCCTGGTTTGCCGACCTAGTGGGGTTCTCGGTGACCAGCCCATGGGTGATTCTGCCGCATCGCATATCGTTGCTTCAGGGAGCCATCAGTCATCCAGAACCTCAGTGGCTTCAGTTGGCCGTTTGGCATTTGAAAGGGTCATCTTGAAGAAAGGTCGACTGTCGGATGACGTGATCGGTACTATACAGGCGGCGTGTAGACCTTCCAGAACTCGTATTTATGAAGCTACCTGGAAAGCCTTTTGCAGGTGGTGTTCATCTCGTCATGTGGATCCGACTTCGGCTGTGATTCAGGACATTCTTGACTTTCTCCAAGCGGGGTTGGACAGAGGTTTGGCCTCGACTACGTTGAGGCGGCAGGTCGTGGCTCTTTCCACGGTCCTTTCTGTTCCTCCCTACCAGTTGCTATCTCACCATCCATGGGTGCGGGGATTTCTTCATGGTGCCACGAATTTGAGACCGCCCATCGTGCATAGATACCCATCATGGGACCTGCCCCTCGTGTTACAGGCCCTCACTGTTTCTCCGTTCGAGCCCCTTGGCTCTATTTCACTGAAGTTCCTTTCCTTCAAGGTGGCATTTTTACTGGCCATCACTTCCGCCAGGAGGGTCTCTGAGCTGGCAGCCCTCTCCGTCAGAAAGGACCTCTGTCTTTTTCATACCAACACGGTGGTGCTTAGACTAGATCCGGCGTTCACGCCTAAAGTGAATACTTGGTTTCATCGTTCGCAGGAGATAGTGTTGCCGGATTTCTGCCCTTCACCCAGGCATCACCGTGAAGCTCTTTGGCATACTCTTGACATCCGCAGGGCCCTGCGGCGTTACATCCGTTGAACAGCTTCCTTTCGTAAAACGGAGGCTCTCCTGGTTTTGTTCCACCCGGCGTCCATGGGTCAGAAGGTTTCATCGACCACGGTGGGTCGCTGGATTAAAGCCTGCATTTCATCTGCATACGAGCGTCAGGCCCGCGCTCCCCCGGCACGAATTTTGCCTCATTCCACTAGAAGTGCGGCCACGTCAGCTGCCTGGGCGATGCAGGCTTCCGTGTTGGACATTTGCCGGGCAGCTACTTGGACTTCTTTGTCCCCTTTCATTCGACACTACAAGATTGACGCTTATGCTTCGGCTGAAGCCTCCTTTGGTAGACGTGTGTTGCAGAGTGTGGTGTCGGATTCCTCTGGGAGCAGTCAGCTTCCCGCCCATGGGGTTTAGGCTTGGGTATGTCCCAGGGTATGGAGTGGAGACGCAGCGCTCTGGAAAACGGACGTTGTCTTACCTGAACTCCATTCCCCCCCTTTTTTTGTTTTTATCTAACTTCCTGCTTTCTAGTTGTTACTGTTGTTGGTTGTGTTTGTTTTTAATAAAGGTTGTTGGTTAATGGTTGTGCTGCGCCTTCGTTCAAGACTGGGGAAGTTGGGTAAGAAGGGCGTGGCTAGAGCACAGAGTGGGTGTTTAATTGTTTTAAGTTCTCTCAGTTGCTGTCAGAGAAGAGGATAAAACCAGGCTATGGAGTGTATCCGCAGCGCTCCGAAAATGGACGTTCAGGTAAGACAACGTCCGTTTTCCCTCCATTTTTCTTCCTAATTGGCCACCTAATTGGTCCCCTATTAACAGCACAAAAGATCTGTGGATTGCTCTGGTAGTTTGAGATGGTTACATGCCAATTCCTGGATGGAAGGAAAAGGATTTATGAAGGATTTAGATCTTAATGCAGGAAGGATGCAATTGATTGGAGGCATATGTCAGTTTATCAACATTCCCCCCCCCCTTACAGAGGGAAACAACAGGGTTAAAATTAAATCTTAACTTGCATCCACAGATTCTCAGTTTTGTCTGCTGAAGAATCAGCTAAAGCACCAGTTAATTAATCCACCCATGTCTGGGCAGTGGAAGTATATGCCTTAATGGGTTTTCTTAGCGTGTAAGAATTCTCACCAATTCTTACAAATCTTTTATTGCGCTAGAAGATGGTTGGTATGCCAAGTTGTAACACACACACACACCATCCCCACCCCCTCCTGAAATCTGCACAAACCTCTCAGGAAGAAAAGAACAAACAAACAAACAAACCGAAGCACCACTATCTGTTACTTTTGGTTAAGAAATTAATTGCAACTAACTCTTCCCCTTGCAAAAAATAAAAAATAAAAAAAACCAGGAGTGCTTCCCTTTGAACTGGGGGGACAGGCAGGGGTGGGAATGGAGCACTTTTACATTTTCTTCCTTTCTAAATCTTGAATGGGAAGTTTGCCAACATCTCCCCCCTTTTTTGGGGTGAGAATCAATGCCATAGATTATTCATTGTCATTAATTATTGATTTGGATATCTGGACTGAAAAGGGTTCTTCCTTCTCTCGAAAAAAAAGGCACAGGTGGAAGTCCCCCACTTCTCCCGCCTTCTCCCTCCCATTTCACCAAGGCTGTTCCTTCCTTCCTTCCCCCTCTAGCACATTTGTTGGGCCCTAACTGTCCCAGGTGTCGAAAAACCTAGGGTGAAATCTCCTTCTGTGTATGGGCTGCAGCGAAGCACCTGAGAGTGAACGGCCGTGGCCATTGTGCCGTAGCAAAAGAGTGGGGGAGGGCCAGCCGAGGCGAAAAATTTGTGGCTAATAACTCAGAGGCGAAAGCCTTCAGGCGAAACAGGCAAGGAGAAGGGTTCGAGCCGAAAAGTTCCATTCCGGTAGGTAGGATCCAAGGTGCAGAGGCCACAACACATAGTGGCAGGGTGTAGAATGCTGGCAGGAACAGCTTATACTGAATGGCACACCCAAGTAGCTGCTATTGTGTACAGGAACATCTGTACAGAATATGGGTTAGACCATTCTAAGTTTAGATGGGAGGTCACAGAGAAGATTGTGGAAATATAGAAGGGTAAGAGCCTGAGGGACTTCCAGATCTGAATGGACAGACAGATACTGACCAGTCAACCATACAATATGGTAATGGACTAAGACTGCAGTAGTGATACATGTGGTGCCAAGTGACCACAATATCAGGAAGAAGTATGTAGAAGGACCTGAAGGAGGAACTGGAGAGGATGTGAAAAGTAAAGGTTGAAATGGTCTCAGTAGTGGTAGGAATACTTTGGGCTATGACTCCTAAGTTGGGAGAGTGGCTGCAACAGATCCCAGGAATGACATCAAACCTCCCTGTTCAAAAGTTTTAATGCTAGGAATAGCTAAGATCCTACGGAGAATTCTGAAACTCCCAAACCTCTGGTAGGGGGCCTGAGATTGAGGAAGACACAAACTACTCAAAAGGATAAGAAAGATTTTTTTAAAAAAAATTGTATACACATACATACACATGTACATAAACATACACATATATGTATACATATATCCATCCAGATTTACCTATTAAACTGGGGGCTATAGAAATCAAACCAATAAATAAGATATGTAAAGTAAAACTTTGGTTTATGACTTAGAGTTGGGTAAACCCAGGAAATGATAATTTATTCAATTAATCCTGGTAAAACTAATGGTTAATGCAAGGTATGGTATCCATTACTGCTTTTGTAGCTGAAATCTTAGTGTCATCAGTTTCCAGTGCATACTCAAATCTTAACACAAACAGACCTTTCTTTTTCAAGTAAACAGCTAATCAAAACAAAACAAAACGTGGGATTATATCAGTTATCCTGGTCTTAATTATCTCCCAGCTTGTATGTTGCAACTTCTGTGTGGGTTGACTCTTGAGGAGCATCTAGGGCTCTTGTCTTTTAAAGGTGATGTTGAATAGCTTTAGGCCATTGCACTCAGTGCCCTCTTTTCTTGCTTTTAGGAAAGAAGCCCTCTAAAGCCAGTTGTTTTTGTTTGAATAATACTATTTGATTTTGATTGTAATCAAGTTTTAAATTATTTTAATTCATTTTTAGTTACAGTAATCTAGCCTATTTTCACATTTACTTAAAGACAAATAAATGTCCTCATTTGGTTTGGAATAATATTTATGGAGGTTTGCAAATGTAAAAAAGATTCTTCTTACCCTCAGAGAGCAAAGACATCCCTCACCCCAGGTACCATTTTTGTATTTTAAGCACTTTTATTGTAAGAAGGGAGGGTAAGTCACTTCAGCATTCTCCTGGATGAGAGTGGCATCTAAGTCCCAGTAAACAGCCTAGTGCAGCAAGTTTAAAATAGTGAAGTATAGGGAATGGGCAAGTTAAGCAGTGTGTTATGGCCCATCGGCTGCCGCCAGAGCTAGCAGCAGAGTCAAGGGAGGGGGAGGGGGAGGGGGAGCCTGGGTCAGCTTTGGATCCTTTGGAAGACTCTGATGAAGAAGCAGAATCAGAGGCAGATGCAGACCCGGGGTCTTCTGTCCACCCCCAGGTTGAGAGGCAGCGGTCTCCGGGGCCTGAGTTGAGTGAGGGGAAGGAACAGATGGGACACATCCCAGATGCATGTATGCGTAGAGAAGAGAAACGAGAGCAACGGAAGGCAATAAGCCAACTCTCAGGGAAAAGAAGAGTAGACGCTAACCAGACCCTCCCTGGCTGGGAAATAAATAGTAGGGTTTGGGAGTGGCCTGTTGTCGCAGACAACCATTCGTTTTCCAATGTACATCAATCAAGTCAGATTCCTTTGCCAGAACCATATTTATCAGGACTAATTGCTCTGTATTTGAATGGCAATTGAGTCTCTCTACTGGGGCACAATAAGTAGTGCATTTTCCTTAGCTGGTGTGAACAGGCTGAGCTTTCTGCTTGACTTTCTGCTTGGCTTAACCATTGAAGGACTTCTTTATGTTGAGTTCTCATGTGAACAGAGACTGTTCTTGCCCTGTTTCAGAAGGGGAAAAGACTTTCATTTGTGACTAATTACTTTTGGGGTTGTTTATCCAATGTGACAAGACTGTTCCTTTCCTGTTTGAATAAAGGGGTTTGTTTTACTTGTGAGTAAGTGTTTTCTCATTGCTTGCGAAGGCTGGGTCAGAACACAGTGTGGTTTTGCACCTGTGCTGAGATATATGTGCAACCACTTATAACTTTGTTGAGATGAATAGAACATTCTGGTGAATGTTGAAGTGAAACAGTATAAATTAAACTCTTAGATTCCTTCCATTGGCTTTTGAAATGAGCCCCAGGAAGTCTTATCCAACTGTTAAAATAAACTTCCAAAGAAGTTATGTGAAATATGTACTCTGAAAGTAGTGGTCAATGTCTTCCCTTACATATACCTTGTTTGATGAAATATATATATATCCATAATGAAATAACTTGAGTGTTGTTTTGGGACTTGGGATACTTTTGAAATGGGGGTTTTATGGAAGCTTTTTAAACATTCCACAGGTATTCCACTTATCCAAACATAAAATGGAGAACTTTTTAAAAAGGAAGAGTTTAATTGCTAAAATAATAGATATTTTTGCAGAGTAAATTATTTTGGTGATGTACTATGGGAATTTCTATCTTTTTCACAAAATTCTGTAGGCTCATTCAGTTAATAAATTAATCAACATTTAACTGGGAAATTTATGCAGGTGATTATAAAAATTAAATAAACTAAAAAACGAGCTGGGGATTTAGTGACCTTTTTTTAATAAAAGTTTTTTATTTTATAGACAAACAAACATGCAATACATAATCAATCATTCAGTGTATCATCTGAGTACATCTTTTGTGTCTTCTTCCTACTCCTCCACTATTTATCATATCTTCATTTATTATAACATTTCTCCCAAATTTCTTACTTTTCTATTTATCTATCTTCTTTCACATTTCTTTTCTATTTATCTATCTTCTTTCTCTTCTTTCTTCTTCACTCATTTCATTACAACATTACCCTATATATATCTCTTCTCTAACCAATGATAAAATTGTCCCCATACCTTAAAATATTCCGATTCCTCTCTTTCTTTAATTATCAAAGTCAATCTATTCATTTCTGCACAATCCAATATTTTCTTAATTACTTCTCCCTCTGTAGGGATTTTCTCTGCTTTCCATCTTTGCACAAATACTATTCTCGCTGCAGTTATAACATGTATAATCAAATATGTGGATCCCGGCATCGCCTGATCTAGTTACCCCATCACTTTTGATGGGAGGGGAGTTACTTACTCCCTCTGAAAAGGCTCGCAATCTTGGCGTCCTCCTTGATTCACGGCTGTCCCTGGTGGATCATCTAACGGCCGTGACAAGGGGGGACCTTTGCAGAGGTTCGCCTAGTGCTCCAGTTGCGGCCTTTCCTAGACAGGGATGCCCTCCGTACAGTCACTCAAGCTCTCATTGTCTCTCGGTTGGATTACTGCAATGCCCTCTACATGGGGCTGCCCTTGTGGTGCACCCAGAGGCTCCAGCTTATCCAGAATGCGGCCGCGTGGGTTGTTACGGGAGCTTCCCGTTACTCCCATGCAACACCTCTCCTGCGCGAGCTGCACTGGCTGCCGGTGGCCTTCCGGATCCACTTCAAGATGGTGGTATTGACCTATAAAGCCCTACATGGCATGGGCCCAGGGTACTTGCAGGACCACCTCCTACCGGTCTCCCACCGCCCAGTGCGTTCACATAGAGCTACCCTCTGGGTGCTGTCGGCCAGACAATGTCGGCTGGCGACCCCCAGGATGAGGGCGTTCTTTGTGGCCGCACCGACCCTCTGGAATGGGTTACCCACCGAGCTCCGGACGGCTCCCGATCTCCTCACTTTCCGCGCTGGCCTGAAGACATGGCTGTTCCAGCAAACTCCCTGATCAACTACGAGGTTTTAATCTTGGGGATTTTAATTTTCATATTGGTTTTAGGTGTTATTGTTGTTGTTTTTATTTGTGTGAGCCACCCCGAGTCCTTCGGGAGAAGGGCGGCATATAAATTTTAATTAAAAAAAAAATAAAAAAAATGTATTTTCTTTACTAAATTTCTCTGGTAAAATACCCAATAGGAACAGTTCAGGTTTTAAATCCATATGTTGTTGTATCATTTCTTCTAACCATTTACCTTTTATCTAACCATTTATCTAACCATTTTAATTTTAATCCAATAATTTCTCACTTCTGGACACGTCCGTCACATATGATAATACGATCCTGATGTCTGATGGCATTTCCAACATTTAGCTGATTTATCTTCAAACATTTTTGCTAATTTTTCAGGTGGCATGTGCCATCCATAAAACATTTTGTATTGATTCTCCTTATATGCTGTGGACATAGTTAATTTATAATTCCTTTCCCATAGCTGCTGCCATTTATCTAACTCAATTGAATATCCAAAATTTTTTGCCCAGGCTATCGTTGTTTCTTTTACCTGTTCTTCTTCTAATTTAATACTAAGTAGCTGATTATATTTTTTAAAAATTATTTTTTCATCTGTTACTGTATTTTATCCAGTTCTGTCATTTCTAAATAAAAACCATATAGTTTAGCATCTTTTTCATATCTTGTTTGCATTTGCATATGAGTATACCGGTCCATCTCAATCCCTTGTTCTTCTATTTCTTGTTTCCCTTTCAGTTCCCCCTTATCTGTTAATATATCCTTGTATCTAAGAATATTTTTGATATTAATAATGTTTGGGTGTATTAACGCTTCCATTGTTGATAACCATGTTGGTATTTTCAAATAATATTTATCTCTAATTCTCTCCCACACTAATAATAATGCATTTCTTACATAGTGTCTTTGGAAATAAGTATGCATTTTGCTTCTGCCATACCACAAGATGGCGTGCCATCCCAATTGTAAATCATGTCCTTCCAAAGTTAATAGTCTTATATTTCTTAGTCCAACCCATCCTTTCATCCAAGTCAACGCCAATTCGGCAGGCCAAATCCTCCTTCATCTTGTAACATTTTTATGTTGATTCTTGCTTTCTTCCCTTGCCATATAAATTTCCTTACTATTTTGTTCAGGTGTTCAAAATATGTCTTTTCCACTTTTATCGGTATTGTCTGAAATAAAAATAATAATCTCGGTAATATATTCATCTTAATTATCGCAATCTTTCCCATTAATGATAACTCTTAAGTTTTTCTCATTTCTCCAAATCTTCCTCAATTCGTCTTTTTAATTTGTAATAGTTATCTTTTATCGTTACACAACTTGAGGTTAAATGTATTCCTAAGTATTTTTCTTTCTTCCCAATTTGAATATTTAACTTCTTCGTTAATTCTCTTTTCTATTTTTCTGTGATATTTTTCACCAATATTTTTGTTTTTTCTTTATTTATTTTTAGTCCTGTCACCTCTCCATACTCTTCTATTTGTTCTAATAGTTTAGGACCCGTTATTTGGGGTTCCTCCAAAATAAAAACTAAATCTTCTGCAAAGGCTTGTAACTTATATTCTTTTAAAATTTTCATTCCTTTTATTTTTTCATTTCGTCTTATATTTCTATTTAATACTTCTCGTGTTAACACAAATAACAATGGAGATAACGGACATCCTTCACTTGTTCCTTTCATTATGTTCACTTTTTCTGTCATCTCTCCATTCATCATTATCTTTGCCGATTGTTTATTATAAATTGAAAGTCCATCATCTGTAATTGCTTTATCATGAATTGCCAATTCATATTATCAAACACTTTCTGTGCATCTAGAAATATCATCGCCATTTGCTTTCCTGAATGTACTTCATAGTATTCCAAGGTATTTAAAATTATCCTCATATTATCTCTAATTTGTCTTTTAGGTAAGAAACCATTTTGGTCCATATGAATAAATTCATTTAACAACCTTTTTAGTCTGTTCGCCATTATTGAAGCAAAGATCTTATAGTCTACATTCAACAATGAAATCAGTCTGTAGTTTTTAACTTGTTGCAAGTCTGTGTGTTCTTTAGGTATAAGTGTAACATACGCCTCCATCCATGAGTTCGGAATCTTTGCTTTCATTAAAAGCTCATTAAATAATTCCAGCATTACATTGCTTAACACATCTTGTAGTTATTTATATAGTTCTGCTGGTAATCCATCCGGGCCCGGTGTTTTCCCATTTTTTTGTTTTATGATGGCTTCTGTTACTTCCATCATCGTTATTCTTTCTTCTAGTGCTTCCTTATATTGTTCTGGTATTTTAGGCAGATCAGATTTTTCTAAAAATTGTTTTATTTTTCCATCAGGTATCATTTCTTGATTATATAGTCTCTCATAGTAGTTTTGAATTATTTTTTTCTTTTCTTCATTTCTATAACATATAATTCCTTTTTCATCTTGTAAGCGGTTGATTAATTTTCTCTCTTTTTGTTTTTTCATTTTATATGCCAACCATCTACCTGGCTTATTTGCATTTTCAAAAAAGGTTTGTTTAGCTGACCTTGTTCCATTAAGTTTCATGTTTTTTCAGTTCAATTTGTTTTTTAACTTTGTAATTTTGTGTATCCTTTTGTAACTCCTTCTCTAACCTCGTAAACTCCTCTTCCAATTTTTTCTGTGGGGATTTAGTGACCTTGACTACTTTTGAGTGATGTCAGCTAATCAGTAAAGGTGTTGAATTGCAGAGTAAGCAGACACTTTTTAATTAAGCATGTAATTAGATTATGGTACTTTGTATCATGAAAACCCAGGGAATTAAGCTAATTGATCAAACTACAATTGTTAATAGAGTTCATCATGGAATGTCATGGAGGTCTGGCTATGTCCAGCCTTTGAGGATCCTATTCTTGCTGAAAATAAAAAGATAATGTATGAAAACAAAATAAGAGCTTCTAAAAAAGGAAGGCAATGTAATATTTTTTTAGAAAAATAAATTTTAAAAAGCAAATGGCCACATTTGAATTCTTTTGAGAGGAAGGCCAAATGGTCATCCTCTCTGTCACTCAATTTTCCCCTTTGCATTGGGGAGGGTATGAGAGTCCCTGATTGCAAAGGTCTTATTTTGTTCTCTGCCTTTTAGGTTATTGTAACCCACCCTGGCCATACAAATGCTATAAACAAATCAATAGACCAGAGAGAACCATGTGGTATAAACACAGAAGTTTATATTCTGCAGCGAATGGCAACTAGGATGGGGTTTTTAGGTTTAAAAACATGGAAGAGAGGGATTTGATTGGGACTTTCCTTCCCAACCTTCTACTTTTCAGTTCCTTTCCCACTCATGGGGGAGTATCCCCCCCCCTTAAGGCTGTGTGTGGAGCAGTGATTTTGGTGGGAATTGCAATCAAGCATCATATCAATGAAAAACCTTAGGTATAGCTGCTGGTTTCCCACATGTGTATAATATAAAAGATAGATTCAGTCTAATTTTTTCACCTGGATGTAAAGAACATAAAATAGAAAACCAGAAACCTTTCAAGAATAAATAAACAACCATGGAATAAATTTTGTCTGTTGCTTAAGGCACCAGGATAGAATGAGGAAGATCATGAGTTCTGTTCCCATCTTAGCCATGAAAGCCAACTGAGTGACTTTGGGTCAGTCTCTGTCTCTCAACCCAACTCATCTCATAGGGTAGTAGCTGTGGGGGAAAACAGGAGGAATACGTTTGCCACCTTGAGTTATTTGTAAAAATCATAAAGATGGGATCTAAATAAATAAATACATTACAGAAAGATGCACAAATAAGGCTACAGGATTTCCAGATGGCAGCAAAGAGATACAGAAAAGTGTTACCATCTCACCATCCCTTGATTTTTTACAATCCAAATCTCTAAGCCCCAACATTAGTAAAGCTCTGTTCTGATGATTAATTTATAAAAAACACAGTGGCTTTGAAAAGCATTTACTTAAGTGTTCTTATGTAGCAGCAGCTCTCAACTGGGCATCAGTTCTTAGTATTTATACTCAAGTACAACTTCCCTCATACCCATAGAGCCTTAGTTTTAAACAAATATTAGTACATAGTTTAAGCACCTGTTTCCTTTCATACACTTTCCTGTCAGTTGTCTAGGGGACCAGTTCCTAAAACAAAAGGAAAGAATAATATTTAAAAGTCCCACATACAGAGTCCTAGTTTTAGATACCTAGACTCATTGACAGGAAAGATGATACACCTTTTATTTGCATCCCTCCTTTAATCAGTTTTGCTACAGATCTCATTGCAAAGGTAACTAAAAGTGAAACATTTTGTGAAAACTATTTTATGAAAATCAGGATATTCTACTGGTAACCCAAATTGGAAGCACCATTAAGAGGTTGCAAACAGACTAAACTAATGAGGATAATCTTAATTTTAGGTTCCCCTGGTCACCCTGTTCAGGTGATTATCACAGATGTTCCAATTCAACCTGATTCTCATCCTATCCAGTGGATTGTACCTGAGTCCTCTCACATTTCCAATTATATTCTTCGCTGGAAACCGGTAAGCCTTTTTGTCATATGTTGATCAACTTTTTCTTAATTCAGACATTCATATCTTATACATTTATATTTGCAATTCAATTAGATCATAAAAAAACAATTTATTTCTAAGTTTAGATTTATGTTAATACTTGGCAGTGCTTTCTAACTTGGCTAAGGACATACTCTGTGTGTTGGAAGGGATTGGGCAGTGTATCAGGATTGTTGGATAGATGCCTTAAAAGAACCACCTCTTTTTCTGGACTTGTGTGTGTTCCTTTTAGAAGGTTGGTTCTTGAAGCAAGTAACATAATTTATAAAGCAAAGGTTACATTATTTATAGTGGGGACACAGTGGCATAGTGGCTTAATGATGCTAGAATTGCCGGCAGGATGCAAAAAAGGGTGAACTCCCACCTGGCTTCTGCCCACCCAGCAGTTTGAAAGCATGCAATATTGCAAGTAGATAAATGGGTACCACTTTGGTGGGAAAAACTAATTACGTTCATGTGTGTGTGGAGAGCGGAAGCCAGCACGCTGAACCTGGCTGGACATGAGGTATTGCAGCACAAGGTGAAGCGAGACTGGCAGAGATGCCTAGAAGACCAACAACCTGAGTGAACATTGCTAGTTAGCTTGGTGTAAACCCTCTGTGGTGTGCTAAGGATAGATTTCCTGGACATTGTATGCAATAAAATACCGTGTTTCCCCGAAACTAAGACATGTCCGGTTAATAAGCCCAATTGGGCTTTCGAGCGCATGCGGTAAAATAAGCCCCTCCCCAGAAAATAAGCCCCCCAATCCTTAGACGCATGCGCAGCTGCTGCACAAAAAACATGACGTGAGGAGGCAAGGCCGGAGAGGAGGGGGAACATGCCCCACGTGCCCCACACGCACCTGCCATCCATGTGAAACGGCCTTTTCGATGAACCGGATGCACCGCTGCTACTCAAAAGAAGAAGAGAGAAAGGAGGCACTGTGAGAGAGCCCATATCTGACGTTCTTCTCCTCCCAGGTGGCAGCAGAGCATTCAGTTCCCCAAATCTGGTTTTCCAATCTTGGCTGGCGAGGGAGAGTGGCAGGTGGGGAGGGATGGGGAAGGAAGGAAATGGAATGGTGTGTTTTGGCATTCCTCTTTCCGCCTAAAGTCTGATGAAGTGCGAGCAGGTTAATGCATCTTCAGTAGGATTCTACTTTTTTCCTTTTTTTTCATAAAAAGTGCACTGTGAACAGAACATGGTTAGATTGCTCTCCCCTGTCTTAACTTTGGCTGCCTCTGCCACGTGCAGAGGAACATGTCAAATTTGTCTTCTCGCCGAAAGACCCAGGCTTTCCTTTCTACAAGGGGAACTCTCTTCTTGCAAAGATGCCATGACTTTAACTCTCGAAGCACCTCGCCGGAAGTGTTTTCTTGGATGGCGTGAGCCTGTGCCTCTGCTGTGGGCTTTCACCGCGGCCCTTGGTTCGCGGCCTGCAACTGATTGGGAGTGCCTGGCCCATCTCTCTCTCGAATCGCCTGTCCAGGAAATGGACCTCCATCCTGGACTGCCGTGCCTGCCAAGCGGGCCCTTAGTCCCCACACAGGCTGTGAGCCGCTGGGAAGCTGTATGGAGATGTGTGAGAGGGAGCCTCTTCTTTTCTCGTGAAGCTGCACTACATGGGCCAGCTGTCAGATGGACATCCCATCCGGGGGTTTCTGCTCAGGAGCATGCCAACTTTCCTCGTCCATTGAAGCGTTCCTCCTTTCCCCTTCCATTGGGCTGATAGGAACTGGTCGAGGTTCCAGATGATCCCGAAAGAAAGATGCTGGGTCCTTGAAATTGGGTCTGCACGTCGTGGAGGCAGCCAAAGTTAAGACAGGGGAGAGCAGTCTAACCATGTTCTGTTCACTGTGCACTTTATATGAAAAAAAAAGAAAAAAAGTAGAATCCTACTGAAGATGCACTAACCTGCTCGCATACTTCATCGGATTGTAGGTGGAAAGAGGAGTGCCAAAGCACACCATTCCATTTCCTTCCTTCCCCACCCCTCCCATCTGCCACTACCCCTCACTGGCCGAGATCAGCAAGCCAGATTTAGGGAGATGAACGCGCTATCGCTGCCCGGGACAAGAAGAACTTCTGCATGGATGGCAGGTGCTTGGGGGATATGTCCCCCAACTTCCCCCCTACCTCACCTCCTCACCTTATGCTGTTTGCACGGGAAGCAACGAAAAAGTTGCCATGATTGCTGGAGGCAGCGGCCTGAGCAGCACTGGTGAAGCAGCTGTTCAGGGCTCCGAGGTTTAGGGATAAGACCCCCTGATAATAAGGCCAAGGCCATATTTTGGAGGTCAAAAGAAAATAAGACCCTGTCTTATTTTTGGGAAAACACAGTAATAAAATAAAATACATAATTTATTTTCAACAAAGCCACTTGACTGAAATAGTAATAGATCCTGTGTTTAATTACGTCGGATTGGATGTTATGTTTATCTTCCCCTCTCTCCTTCTGGATTTTTGATATTTTGGTACTTGAACTGTGCATATTTTTTATCTTAGATAAACACTTCCCTTTCTTTTCTTGTTTTTCTTTTGAGCAAATTGTGTATTATATTCTAATTGAGAAATTATCTCATTATATCTCATTTTCAACTATTGTCACATTTTCCATCCTTTAGAAAGAATATAAATTCATTTTATTCATTTCCTCATTTCTGACTAATAATGAAGGTGTTAGTGAATTCTTCATTGGCTTTTTATTGGGTGGTTTAATAAGCTCTATTTCAGTCACATTCCTGTATTTTAGGATAGAAGAATGTTTGAGTTAGATTTTAAGGCTGTTTCAATTCTCACAGGATTCAGTGGAAAGCTATCCTGCACAAGTTTGTTATCTATGGCCAAACTCTTTTTTACCAATCTTTGTGAGATGCCACCAACTTGTCCATCTTCCAAATAACACATTGCAGTCGCAGAAATCCATTTTTCCCCCTCTTCCACTGAAATGCACATAGAGTTGAAGACAAGAATTAGTATTTGCTCTGTGTTTTTGCAGATAATTTTTTGTTCTTTTTCAAACATTATTGCTAAAATAATCTGATAGAAATTAAAGCTAGTAGCAATAACCACAGTAGAAAGAAACATTGCAAAATTGTGCTACTGAGTATTCTCATGCTGATATCCATTATGTTTAATTCCATTAGAAAAATTCTGGAGTGCAATGGAAAGAAGCTAGAATTCCAGGCTATTTAAATTCCTACACAATCTCAGGTCTGAAACCTGGTGTCCTTTATGAGGGACAGCTTATAAGTGTACAGCATTACGGTCAGAGAGAAATCACCCGCTTTGAATTCACTACCTCTAGTACAACAGCTATTTCATGTAAGTGTTTTGATTTGTCTTTATTGCATTTTATTACCCTGGACTGTTTATTTGCATTACAGGTAGTCCTTGACTTATGACTACAATTGAGCCCAAAATTTCTGTTGCTAAGTGAGACAGTTGTTTAGTGAGTTTTGCCCCATTTTATGATCTTTCTTGCCACAGTTGTTAAGTGAATCACTGCAGTTGTTAGTGACAACTCTGAAGCAAGCATTTTTCTCAACATTCCATTTATTAGAGTAGGTATACTGGCACATCTGGGAAAATCCGAATCTGAGAGTTCCGGGTTTTCCCTCAATAAATCAAAACCCCCAAGACCATCCCCTCACTCATCAGTCCATCACATGGTCCAATCATTTCGAGACATTACTCCAACCACTCCTTCTCCAGATGTAGGATTGTCCTGACCTTGACCAAAAGGAAGAATGCTATTTGTCTAACAACATTCCCTCTACTAAATCCCCCCTCCTACTTTCCCACACATGAGAAGGTGGCAGCATGGAAGCTTCTGGGGCTAATATGGCTTCCAAAGTTGATATCTGGCTTCCTCATTGCTTGTCAGAAGATTGCAAAAGATGATCATATGACCCTAATAAACTGCAATTAGCATAAATATGAGTCAGTTGCCAACTATCTGAATTTTGATCCCAAGACCATTGGGATGCTGCAATATTGTAAGTGTGAAAAATGGTCATGTCACTTTTTTCAGTGTCATTGCAACTTTGGTCACTAAATTAATTGTAAGTTGAGGACTACCTTTTATATTGTTTCAACTGTATATGTAAATGTAAGGATTGGAAGTTGACATGTGGAGTTTACACACTTATGGCAGTATAGAAGTGAAATTTAACACATACATAAATAAATAAGATTTTGAAAGTGAAACGGTAACCTGCAGATTTAATTTGTTAAATCTTTTAGCTCTGTTTAGTTTCTACCTTCTGGCTCTAAGACAGAATGAAGACATAATTTACTGCTTTTGTAATTATGTTGCTTCTAGCACTTTCTCTGTGTTACTGTTTTCAATCAAGATTATTCATGCCTTGAAACCAAAATGTAAATTCTGCTGTTCTTAATGGAGTGCTAATAGCTGTAGGAGTTGTCTAAGCCCATTGCCCTTAATAATTCTCCATTATCTCCCTCGTTCTAAAGAACATGATTCAGCTAAGAATTTATTATTATAATGAATAATATAGATATGTGTCATCGGTGCTAATCCTGAATTAATACCAATATATATATATATTATTTTGATTTATATGCCACCCTTCTCCGGAGACTCAGGGCGGCTTACAATGCGCTAAGCAATAGCCTTCATTCTTTTGTATATTTATACAAAGTCAGCTTATTGCCTCCACAAACTGGGTCCTCAATTTACCTACCTTAGAAAGGATGGAAGGCTGAGTCAACCTTGAACCTTGGCGAGATTCGAACCTGCAGTAATTGCAGGCAGCTGGTCTTAATAACCAGCTTAATAACAGGGTGCCATAGACCACTGTACTACCAAGGCTCTTACAGTATTACAATATTACAGTACTACCTATAGCAATTGTAGTAATGAGGATACATCTGCATTCATTTTTAGCTTACCGTATTTTCTGGCGTATAAGATGACTTTTTAACACATGAAAATCTTCTCAAAAGTTGGGGGTCGTCTTATACGCCGGGTGTCGTTCTCCTGTAACCAAGCAGACCAGCCCGAAAGGCTCTGACGAGCCTTAAATGGCTCTGGCGGTCCAAGCTCTGAGGATCCCAGCTTTGCCTGCTAATCAGGCAACTCAGCTGGGATCGCCAGAGCCATGTAAAAGGAAAGCACTTTTTTCCTTTGCTCTGGCGATCCAAGCTCTGGGCGATCCCAGCTGCGTTGCCTGCTAATCAGGCAACGCAGGTGGGATCGCCAGAGCCATGTAAAAGGAAAGCACTTTTTTCCTTTGCTCTGGCGATCCAAGCTCTGGACGATCCCAGCTGCGTTGCCTGCTAATCAGGCAACGCAGCTGGGATCGCCAGAGCCATGTAAAAGGAAAAAACTTTTTTCCTTTGCTCTGGCGATCCAAGCTCTGACGATCCCAGCTGCGTTGCCTGCTAATCAGGCAACGCAGCTGGGATCGCCAGAGCCATGTAAAAGGAAAAAAGTTTTCCCCCTCCAGCTTGCTTACCTTAGCTGCTAGTCGCAACGCTTGCCTTGCTTCGCTTGCCTGAATCCATTCCATCAGCAAGCCACTCCCTGCCTGCAATCAAGCAGGCAGGGAGTTGTGGACTTCAACTCCCAGAATTCCTCAGCCAGCAAAACAAAGCTGGCTGAGGAATTCTGGGAGTTGAAGTCTACAAGTCTTAAAGTTGCCAAGGTTGGAGACCCCTGTTCTATTGGGTAAGTTTTTTTCCCCTTTGGGATCTTTAAAAAAAATAGTTAATTGGGTTTTTTTTTAGTTGTTCTTTTTTAGACCTAGCCATTTAAAGTTTAGGAAGTTTTAAATTTAGTTTTCATATAAAAATAAAAATAAAATAAAATAATATTTGTGCAGCTTTCTGAGATTTAGTGTGTTTCTGTAGTGTTTCACTCTAACTACACAAACACACAAAATCTCACAAAGCTGTATGTGGAATTTTGTGTGTGTAAAGTGTGAAAGTTGTTTTGAGCTTTTTGTGGCTGTGTGAGGTTCCTGCTTGTTGCAGGGGCCATTTTGGGTCTAGCACAGCTGGACATTTTACATTGTGGGTGAACCAGTTGATGTTTTTTAATTTTTATTTGGTGTGCGTTGGAAGAGGGGTAGTCTTATACGGCGAGTATAGCCCAAACCCTATATTTTAACAGGAAAAGTCGGGGGTCGTCTTATACGCCCTGTCGTCTTATACGCCGGAAAATACAGTACATAGTGTTTTTTCACAATATATTATCAGCTGAATACCCCCATATCTGCAGATATTAATTACTTGTTTGTGTCTGAAAGTCAGACTTGCCTGCTATATACATGGTTACTCTACTATTTTCTGTCCATCCAGTCATGGATGAAAATACCTCTCTGTTTTTGAACCTGTTATTTCTTTACTATCAGTTTAACTGTACAGTTTATTTTATTGGTTAAAAAGTTATAGAAATCATACTTAAATTTATTTTTTCATGAATAGAAACAGAACCAAGGAGCCAAGTCTCCATGAAAAATACTTCTGTTTTATACTTTGATCTTGCTTTGCAGCTAGTCGTGTGGCGGGAGAAACAACAGCCCTTCCCTCTGTCGTCTCTATTTCTGAATCTGTCACAGAAATCACAGCCAATAGCTTTGTGGTCTCTTGGGTTTCTGCCTCAGACACTGTGTCAGGATTTCGTGTGGAATATGAACTGAGTGAAGATGGTGATGAACCTAAATATCTTGGTAAGGAAGATAGCCAATCAGATTAGTCATAGTCATAGAATCAGATGGCATAAATAAAGTTAATCTCTCACATCCTAAAATTCTTATCTTGTATACCTAGCCTAGATAATATCTGCTATTCAGACTCCAAATCCCATGAGCCTGAATCTGAAGGTTCATAGAACTTCTTGAATGTATATTCAAATACATTTATAGCCTGCAGTCAGACAAATCTCTATTGAAAATTTCCTTCAAAAGCAGTGCTTCAGAAAGTTACCTCTCTATGACTGGCCCCAACATTGTAATCCCTGTCCACTGCACATATGGCATATCTTACAGCAAAAATTGATGTCAATACTTAAAGCTTACAAATGAAAACTCTTTTCTGTTTGTCTCCTGATGTTCATACATAAAGATCAACTGCTTGGCTTCCCCAAGGGAGAGCCCTATTCAGGATTGTTCCTTGAAGGGCCACATCTCTTTACATGTGGACAATAAAGGGGCTTCAGTTGGTCAATCTTGGGCAATTGCTGGTTTCAGATCTTCTCTCACAAATAAGACATTCTTAAGAAATTTGTATGAACTTATGGAAGTATTCTGATCTGAAATTTTGAGAGTTAAAGAAAATTCTAATGCTGTTCAATATTTTGTTACTGTAAGTTTATGAATTGAATGTATTCATTTTCACTAAAGAATGTAACATATGCCCTACTATTTTATTTTCTTCTTAAAGATCTTCCAAATACAGTCAATTCAGTTAGCATTCCCAACTTGCTTCCGGGTCGTAACTACATTATCAAAGTCTACCAAATTTCAGAGGAAGGAGAGCAAAATCTAATTCTTTCAACAACACAGACAACAGGTATATTTGCTATCAGACAGGGACAGATGGATATGGGCATTTTCTCTCTGAAAACTGAAAGTTGTTCAAATCAACTTTCTTAATTATTCTCTCTCTACACAGCACCTGATGCTCCTCCTGATCATCTTGTGGAAAATGTTGATGATACTTCAATTCTTGTCAGCTGGAGCAGACCAGAAGCTCCAATCACAGGTCTGAATTGTCAGCCTATATCTTTTTTGGAGCTTGGGGGCCTGGGTGGGTTCCTTCCATTTGTAAGATAGGAAAGTGTGTTATGCATATCTGACAGCCAAAGAAAATTGTACTGTACTTCTGAAGCTCGACTGGCTTTTACTGTCTGTTTGATTGAATTTGATTTATAAAGCGATCTTTTTCTTGTTTATAAATTATACTTGATGTAGACTCACTACATCATAAAACTATGGTTTATCAAAAAAGATGGTCTGAACAAAGAAGGGTAATTTAGCATATGGAAGAACACCAAATCTTTTTTGACTGTGCTGTCGGCTGACTGCATGTTTTGCTTTACAAGGTTACCGGATTGTTTACACTCCTTCGTTGGAAGGTAGCAGTACAGAACTCAATCTCCCCGAATCTGCTACATCTGTGACACTCAGTGACTTGATGCCTGGTGTTCAGTACAATATCAGCATTTATGCTGTGGAAGAGAACCAGGAAAGCACTCCTATTTTCATTCAGCAGAAAACCACAGGAGTGCCAATAGCAGGTATTAATGTATTTCTGTAATTTTGTGATTTTTTTTCTATGTTCTCTTTTTTTCTTCTTGGATTCCAGAATTGTTCTCTTGAAGGCAGTATTTATTTATTGCATTTATCTATTCATTTTATTTAACAAATTTATATAACTGCCCATTCACAAAAAGTGATTCTTGACAATGTACAATGATCTAATAAAGCAACAAATATTTAAAAACAAGCCTTATTAAAATTTAAAACAACCTATAATTAAAAATACAAACTACCAGGCACAGGGGAAAGTAAATATTAACAATGATGGAGTCATCTTAAAAAGGCCACATACATTACAAGAACAGAGTTTATTTTTCCTAGTGTTGCTGCAGAAGCAAGGCCTACTTTTTTTGGATCAGTTGAGTGTTTATTCATTTGGTTGCAACAGGAACTGTATGATTGGCTTGATACCTGAGCCTGACTTTGTGGCCTGAAAGAGTGACTGGCTCAAGGTCACCCAGGCAGCCAACTTTCATGCCTAAGGTGGGACTAGAACTCAAAATCTCCTGTTTGTAGCATGTGCCTTAACCACTAAAACAAACTGGCTTTCAAAAATTAAAATTGAATTGATTTAAAAAGACATAATTTCTAGTTTTTGATATACCAATTGTTTGCTTTTCTAATTTTGAGTGGTTCAGAAAATTAGATATTTTTGCTTTTCCTTTTTATCTGGTCAATTTTGGAGAATAGAGCGTGTAAAGGAACACTGCAACCACACTTAAGTTTTCCACTGTTTTATTTTTATATTACGGTCTGCTTCTCAGCGATGATGATATCTTGGCAAGATAGAAAGCTATATGTTGGTTTTGTCTTCAGTAAGAACACTTTTCATGGACTGTCTCTATGGGATTTCAAGGAACATTGAAAAAAAGGATCAGCGGCAGTTTTTGTTGAGAGATTAATTTTGAAGTAGGACAGAAGGAAGAGGGTAGTTGTGATGATACACTGTCAGTTTTTGTTTTCTAGCATACAGTCTTACCATTCATTAAATGTTTTCTCTTGTACAACTATTTGGCTAGATGTGATTCATCCTCCCCAGCACCTTCAATTTCTGGAAGTTGCCAGTGACAAAATCACCATCATGTGGAGCCCCCCTGATAGTGCAGTGATTGGTTACCGTGTAGAGGTTATTCCAGTTAATCGCCCTGGGGAACATGGTCAGAGATTACCCGTTAGCAGATATACATTTGCTGAGGTCACGGAACTTTCGCCTGGAACAACATACCTTTTCAAGATCTACGCTATAGGACAAAACACGGAGAGTGAACCATTAACTGGGGAACAAACAACGAGTAAGTCTGTTTTCTTTAATTTAGCATATAGATTTTCCACAAATTCATTCTGTCAGAAATTCCATCATTTCACAAAGCCTGTAATAAAGAATTTAGTAGGATGAATCCATTGGCTTTGCTAAGCAGTGAGAGGTCTGCTATCCTGTAGCTCAAGCCTTCCCCTCAGCAAAGTTTTCCAAAAGGAGTCAGCAAGAAGAGGGGGATGAATTTCCAAGCATTTCCAGCATCTAGGTAGCTCTGTCAAGGCACTTTTTTTGTTTTTATACAATGCACAAGTCTAGAAGGTGGACTAGAGACTCCAGGAAAGTAATGGCATTCCTCAGAGTGGTAACAGATATAGGTGAATGAGATATCTACAACTGCTATGTAAGCCATCTTCTTTCTCCTTTGCCTCCATTTGTCTTAGAGGAGAAGGGAGGAAGGTCAATATAGAGCAATATTTATCTTTGTCTGGTTCTTTGTGGCAAGAAAGGAGAAAAGTATGCACATGTTTTTGTTTTTTTTTTAATTTGATTTATATGCCGCCCTTCTCCGGAGACTCAGGGCGGCTTACAATGTGTTAAGCAATAGCCTTCATTCTTTTGTATATTTTATACAAAGTCAGCTTATTGCCCCCACAAACTGGGTCCTCATTTCACCTACCTTAGAAAGGATGGAAGGCTGAGTCAACCTTGAGCCTTGGAGAGATTCGAACCAGCAGAAATTGCAGGCAGCTGTGTTAATGACAGGGTGCATTAACCACTGTACTATCAAGGCTGCTATCATGTCACCCACAGTCCTTCTTTTCTCTAGAATAGCGATACCCAAATTCCTGCAACTGTTCTTCATATCTTTTAGTTTCTGGACTCTTAATCATCTTAGTTGGTCTTCTCTGCACTCTTTCCAAAGTCTCAACATCTTTTTTATAATGTGACCAAAACTAGATGCAGTATTCGAAGTATGGTCTTACTAAGGTAAGGTTCATGTGGTTCATACTTCATGTGGTCTTGATTCTGTGAGTCCCTGACCACTCAATCCAATACAGCACAACCAACACAAACCCCAAAAAGAATTACACTGCCATACATCAAAAATATCTCAGAAACCACCAACAGACTACAGGTAGTCCTTGAGTTACAAATGTAATGGAGCCTGCCCATTCTATTTGTAACCTGAGGATTCGTGGGAGTCAGTCTTGTACCTTGAATAGGATCACTCCCTCCTTTCGCTCACACATTCACTAATCAAATGCGAGGCTCGTTAGGTACACATGACGTATTTCAGGGTGGGGAAGGCCATGGGGGGGGGGGCTACTGATGGAACAGGTCATCCCCCTAAGACCACCCAAGGCCTCCCTGACCCACTGAAATACCTCATGCTTCCCACAATTGCTTCCCTCTCCACCTGCCGCGCTGGGTCATTTACCTTGTGAAGATCTAGCAAGCAGTCTCCTCTCCAGCCTCTCAGCCGCATATGCCCCTCTGTAGTTCCGTTCGGGCCTCTGCAGGCCTGGCCTGGCAGGTTGCCAGACAAAATGGAGCTTCTGAGGGGCGAATCTGGCTCTCCGATGCTCTGTATGGTCCTCTGCGGTCCTCTCCCCGCCCGTTGCAGCCTGAAATGGAACTTATGGGGGCTGGATCCACCCCCCAGAAGCTCCACTTCGGCCTGCAATGGGCTGGGGGAAACCTGTGAAGTGCCGAATGGAGCATCAGAGGGCTGGATCCACCCCCAGAAGCTCCATTTTGGCCTGCAATAGGCTGGGGGAGGCCTGCGGATGGCCAAACCAAGCCTTGGAGAGCTGGATCTGGGCCCTGGAGGCTCCATTTTGGTCTGCAGTGGGCCAGGGGAGACCTCTGGACATCCAAATGGGGCTTCTGAGAGGCAGATCCCCTCCCCTGGCCCCCGAAGCTCCATTTCGGCCAGCAACGTGCAGGACGAATGTTGCAGAGCCTCTGCAGTAAGGGCAAACAACTGCCGTGGTGCTGCAAGATTTGTACTTTTGGGCCTTGTTCGCAAATGATAGGGGGCGCTTATTGCATAAGTTCAAACATTTGCTAAGGGAATGCTCATAACCTGGGTATTACCTGTACTACAACCACATGGAATTAGCATAGCACGCAAGCCAACTAAAACCCTTCAAAACATCCTAAGCAAACCAAAAGACCCAGCAACCCCAGAAGAAAAAGCAGGAGTCATCTACAACATACAATGTAAGAACTACAACATCCACTGTGTAGGACTAACAGGCAAAAGACTAGCAGAATGCATCCAAGAACACCAACTAGCAGTCAGAAGACATGATGAAAATTCTTTAATTTCACAACATATAGACAGATTTAACCATAGTTTCAATAGGGAAAATGTGACAATCCTAGACCAGTCGAAGTCCAAAAATGCCAGGGAATTTCTAGGAGCATGGCACTCTGACAAATTAGCCATCAATAGACATTAACAACATCTATTAGCTATGCAAAAGAGACAATCAGCCAGCCCAAAGATCTTAGACCTTCTCTACCAGCAATCAGCACCCAGATCAGCATAGATTAACTCCAAGGTTAACTTCAGACCAACAATCAGGTAAACAATACCCCGATCAAGAAACTGCCAAAGAGCCAACAATAAACAGCCAAAACCAAAGAATCTCTAAGACCTCTCCCACCAACACTGACAGGGCAAGCCACCAGAGTATAAATGTATAGCAAACAGCACTCCTTACTAGCACTGATGATATTACCTAGTTTGGGTAATGAAACGTCTGCAGGAAAATAAACTCAGAAAGCACAAGGTTCCCTCATTTCAGTCCTGATCTTAGAAATATTCTACTTTATTGATTCTATGCCTCTGCTTATGCAACCAAAGATTGTATTAGCTTTTTTGTCTGCTGCTGCTGCACACTGTAGGCTCATATTCAAGTGATTAACTACTAGGATTCCAAGATCCCTCTCACAGTTAACTGCTTTTGAGCCAGATTTCACCTAATCTATACTTGTACATTTGATTTGTCCTGCCTTATGTGTAAAACCTTACTTTTCTCTACATTAAATTTCAGTCTAGTCCCCTGACTAGACTATGAAAAGGGGATCAGTTATTCTTTTATCACTTTTTTCTTTGTGCGTAAGCCAGACTGTTTTCAATGCTGAAGAAAAATAATTCTTCAAGTATTTAAAATTTTGCTTGTGAAATCTGTATGTTTCCCTGTACTTCCACTGCAAATATATTTGATCATTTTCAATTGATAATCTTATAAACAGCATGGCTTAGAATAATTAAAATATTGTGCATGAGGGAACAGTATAGAAGTGAATGATTATTACTATAAGGAACATGCCAGAGGTTTAAAAAAACTTAGGGATGTATGTTATGCTCATTTAGTTTGAATTATTAATTTACTAAAATAAGGAACGTAGACTAATTTAAGTTTAACTCGTGACTTGTGTCATTTTGAACAACAGCTTTAGAATCTGTTCTCACTGAAGCAGTAGACATCCGTGTAGGTTTCCCTGTGCAATTGTATCTGACTAGGACATGATGCTCCATTTCTTGGCTGAGGGAACAGTGTTGTCTGAAGATATTTTCCATAGTCATATGACCAGCATGGCTATATGCCAAAGGTGTATGGCATATACTTATTACTTTCCCACTGAAATGGTACCTATTAATCCATTTATTTATCTATTTATCTAGTAATAGGATTAATTTATCTATTAATGGTATTTGCATGTTTTGAATTGTTTGATGGGCAGGACATCTGTGTAGTCATTATTTACAAATCAGATTAGACTGAATTAATTGTTTTTCTTTAGCAATGCCTCCTTAAAATTTAATATCATAGAACACCAAGCAATCTTTGTTTCTATCTCTATCTTAATCAAATGTGTAAGTTTCACACATTTGAGTAATGTGTAAAATTTTTATTTTTAAAATAAAATTTTAAAAATACTCACCTTTACATTTAGCATGCTGATTTTGATTGCAATGAATGCTAAAAGGACCTTCCCCATCTTTACATCTGAAAGTTCATATTCGTATGTTGAACTGTCATTCGAAAGTCTGTTAGCAATTTCCCCCCCCTAAATTGTAGAGTGGGCATCTGAATAGAGAATGCCAATTTTTTCATTCATTAATAGGATACTTGTTTGACAAGTAAAACTGAAAATATAAGGCATGACAACAAAATTTATCTTGGAATCAGCTTATGGGATAGCTTAAGTTATTTATAAAATACTGGTGTTTTATAGAACAAAGATTGAGAAATCCTGTTTGTAGTTAGCATTCAGTCTGATAGGTCAGAGGTGTGCATTTGGCTTTGGGGGAACTTGCCACACAAATAGTACATGGGTGGTATGCTAATAGGCAAGAACACACATAAAAAAGGGTAAACAAACAAATTGAGAATTAATTCATCCAATACACTAGATTTAATATAATTATGTCCCTGTTTTTGTTTTCTGTTTTTGTTTTTTTTAATTTGATTAATATGCCGCCCTTCTCCGGAGACTCAGGGCGGCTTACAATGCGTTAAGCAATAGCTTTCATACTTTTGTATATTTATACAAAGTCAGCTTATTGCCCCCACAAACTGGGTCCTCAATTTACCTACCTTAGAAAGGATGTAAGGCTGAGTCAACATTGAGCCTGGGGAGATTCGAACTTTCAGTAATTGCACGCAGCTGAATGGTAATAATAGGCTATTAGTCTGCTGCGCCACCAGGCTCTTCATTTTTATTCCCCACCCCCCAAGAATAATAATTGACAGCTGTTTTATGATTTCTGTGACTGAATGCGGCTGGAATTCAAACTCCAGATTGTATTGTAGTCCACCTCAGGCTCATGTTTATACCTCAGTAAAAAATAGCCCTGTACAGGAGCTATATACTGTATACCCAATATGTAGCATTTTGACTAGGTTGAAAACGTAATGGCATATGTCAGGCAATGATGTAGCAGGCTATTTTATTCCAGAGGCCACTTTCCTAGACATGGACACATATATCTGAAATAAGCAGAATGAAGGAAAAGACTGAACATGCAAAATTTTGCAAAACCCATTTAAGTATATACCGTATTTTTTGGAGTACAAGATGCACTTTTTCCCCTCCTAAAAGAGGGTGAAAATTTGGGTGCGTCTTATACACCGAATGCAGCTTGCCGACCCTGCCGGTCCCCACCTTTTGGCCTCTGCCTCACAGAAGTTTGCCTCCTTGTAGTAAACAGCCCATTTCAGTTTCAGCTTCAGCACAGTCTGATTAGCACAAGCAGTTGATTGTCGGTTGTATTGGCCTCCCGACCATCAACTGTTTCAGGCTGCAGGAATTGTCATAGCTTATTGCCGCCTCCGTGCACCCCATTTTTGGCCTCCACTGTTTGCTGTTTGCTGCAAGGAGGCAAATTGCTGGGAGGCAGAGGCAGATTTTTTTTTCTTGATTTCCTCCCCAAAAAAGGTAGGTGCGTCTTATAGTCCGGAGCGTCTTATACTCCGAAAAATATGGTAGATAATGTAGAGGTTGTAAAAAGTCAATGTCAGGTTCCTATTATTAGGTAGGTAGGTAGGTAGGTAGGTAGGTAGGTAGGTAAGTAGATAGATAGATAGATAGATAGATAGATAGATAGATAGATAGATAGATAGATAGATAGATTTATTTATTGATTAGTCTATAGGCTATATCAAAAGCACAAGGTTCAAACATATATCACCAATAAAATCCTATACAAACAATTTAAAATAAGAGTAGGGTAAAATACAATAGTTATAGGATAAGATACAATATAATTTAAAACATAAATATGTAAAATAGGATAAAATTATATAAAATTATATTAATATTACTAATTGTTTCTAGTAGTAGTAATGATAATGTAAATTCTAATTTAACGTATTCATGCATTATGAAGATGAATAAAATAACTATATGTATGTATATAATTTAATTGTGGCTTAATAGAATCTCATGTTCGCTAGCTAGAGTTTTTTGGGTAGATGGGTGTCTATATACAATAAATAATAAACTTACATTTTATTATATAAAATCTTTTGACTTATCTTTCTAGAACTTGATGGCCCAACCAATTTGCGGCTTGTCAGTGAGACACCCTCTACTGCGCTAGTCACATGGAAGCCCCCACGAGCTCGTATTGCAGGATACCAACTTACTGTGCAGCCTATTACAGATGGTCATCCAAAACAATACACTGTGGGGCCATCAGCCACCAAATATCTGCTGAGGAATTTGCAGCCTGGCTCTGACTATACTATGTCTCTAGTGGCTGTCAAGGGTAATCAAAAGAGCAATCCAGAAAAGGGAACCTTCACAACATGTAAGTGTGAAATAGTCTTTGTTTGCCACCTCCCAAAAATGATTCTCAGAACTACCTTAATAAAGAAAAAAGTAACCATAATTGGGCATTTGATATTTCATTAGCAAGGTGTTCAGATTAAATCTAACATTGTACCATCAATAGATTTTTTAAATTGGGAAATTTATCAATGCCCAGGACTTAGCTTGGGAGTCGTAAGATTGCAAAATCTTTAAAGAAAACCACAGATTTCTTATTTGACTTCCTTTAAGGCAGCGGCCCCCAACCTTTTGGGCACCAGGGACTGGTTCCGTGGAGAAAGGTTTTTCTGTGGACCGGAGGGGGTGTGTTGCATGCTGCCTGCATCCCGCAGATGGGGCTTTGCTTGTTTGCGCAGACCATTACTGGCATTTCATGGACCGGTGCTGGTCCAGAAACCGTGGGGTTGGGGACTCCTGCTTTAATGTTAGTACTCTCCCTCTCAGAGCCTATGAAATGAACAATAAGTCCAGGCTATGGGGGGAAAATGAATCAGTCTTCCTCTGGAACCCTATAATGTCAGTACATTTCCTGCCTAATATGCGTGTAAAATATCTATATGAGTTTTAGTTAAAGAAAATATTAAGTTTTATGGCATGTCTCTTAATCATGTACTTTATTAAAAACATATTTCTAGTTTGGCAAAACTTAAAAGCCATCAGGAATGCATAAAAAATGGACTATAATTCCATTGTACCAGGATCAATTGTTTCTTTCTTTCTTATTGTACAAAGATCATTTGAATGTCTAGTCAAACCTTACAGTTCTTGTATTTTTCCAGTGAAGTTGTTTTCCTTAATGAGGCACAATTTAAATGACCTACTTGAGGTCACATCCATGCTTAATTTTGATACTGCCTTGAGTGAAAACATAGATTGCTACATAACAGTTAACTTAATAAACTGACTATGGCACATTATTATGAATAGCAGCCTTTCAGAAACTCAGAAAATCTACTTTTGCCACCCAGATGGGTGTCAGGATTTGTGCCTGATAAACTGTTTTTTTTTCTACCAACCCACATAAACCCCCTAGTTAACTGCAGACAGTTGATCAACAGTATGGCTAAATCAGAAAAATACCATTAGATCAATGAAGTAGCTACTGTATACAAGCTGTTTTTGGCTGATAGATGTAAACATTTTCCAATTTAGAAAGATCAGTACTGACCGTCTGTCAGGTTTCGATGCTATTTCAAAATAAATGAACTTCCAAACTGCCGATCTTTAAGGAAATTTTCTCTTTATTCGAGCACAGCAATCTGATCCTGACTCTTTTCGCGGTCAGTACTGACCTTTGCCCCCCAATCCCTCCCTTTCTGATCCCCAATTCTCTGCTTCTCATTGGCTATCTTCCAAGTCACTTTCCTGATTCCTTTTTCGTCAGGTCACAGGAATGTCTCACCCCTCCCCATCTCCGAGGAGACCGAATCTTCAAAGGGATTTAGCAGGCAAAAGTTCAGGCTTCTCCTCCCTTTTCTATGTCAGTTCTGAGACGCTGACATCTAGTTCATATCAGATTTGGCTGAATCTGCTACTGGTTGTTTTCTGGCTTGTATGAGTTCTAAATTAAATGTTCCTGGTGACTAAAATCTAAGATGCATGTCCATTTATATTCCAAGGTCATTCTAGGCTATGATTCATATGTGGTTATCAAATATTCAAAATAAAACCTGAAGGAATGTTAAAATATTTTTATCATAGTTGCTACATAGTAGACATGGCTCTGCAGAGATTTTTTAAAGTAGTTTTTTATTCCTAAACCGCTGTTTAGCTCAATTTCCTCAACTGGGTTGAAATAAATAATGAAAACCATTTACAAATGTGAAATAACTAAAACAAAGTATATATTAGGTTTACTCCTAGATTTAAAATGTTGTATTGGAATGGATGATCTCTGATTATCATAGTACTATGATGGAACCACCAGCTGAAGGAGAAGAGGCTGTAATAGGAAAGGTTAAAAAATATTCCAACTTAAAGTCCATTGGGGGAGGATCAGACTCTTAGGCTTCTTACAATCTGCGCTTTCATAAGTAAAGGAAGTCAGTCTGGCAAGGATTCTTATAAACTGGTGATCAACAATAAAGACATCTGTTTGAACTATTCTTGGAGCTCTTCTGATTTTTTGTACCTGACAAGACTATGTATGTGTATATGTATGTGTAATGTATGATGATAAATATTTTATAAATCAGTGATTTTAAATTTTAGTTACAATTTAATTCTGTTTAATTTTAAATTATCTTGCCAGCCACTTTAATGTGCTTTTTAAGTAGGGAAAGCAGGCTATTAATAAATAATACATATGTAAACTGCTATCTCTAAGCCTGGCTTTACATTTGATTTGACAGTGCAATCCACAGGCTCAGTTCCTCCCTATAACACTGAAGTGACAGAGGCATCCATTGTTGTTACCTGGATCCCTGCACCTAGACTTGGTTTTAAGGTAGGAAATAGGCTCTCTCTGTCTCCACCCTACTTTTCATGAATTGCTTGCTGTGGATAACTTCGTTTGGGAAATGTTTTGGGTCTTTACAGTATATAATTATACATAGCTAGTAATTGTTTAACAACGTGTAGTGATTTTTAATAAATTGATCAAAAACTATACATACATTTAAATTCTAATGTGATAGAGAAGAGAATAATGTTCATA
Organism: Pituophis catenifer annectens; assembly: GCF_029215685.1. Classification (NCBI taxonomy): domain Eukaryota; kingdom Metazoa; phylum Chordata; class Lepidosauria; order Squamata; family Colubridae; genus Pituophis; species Pituophis catenifer. Next base: position 171,392,271 of record NW_027256881.1, read on the forward strand.
AAGATCTCAGGCTTACTATTGTCCTGATTAATTTTATTAAATAAAAATGCCATACTGCTTTCTAGGTAAGGACTACTCTAGAAGTAAATGTTTTAATTTGCAAATGATAAAATAGTCAAAACAGTGTTTAAATAAATAGTAAAAAATCAACAGAAAACAAAATCACTGCTTGATCAAATGAGATTGAAAAATACTGCCAGCATGTGATGGCTTCTTCATATATACTTGCAATTAAAACTGGCACTTTGTTTCATGTGTAAGTTTCTTCTTTTTTGACAATGGCATCTGTTAAAAATTTATGTATTTTGCAGTGCTTAAGCCAAAAATAATCCAGATGGTATTCCATCTGTCAGAGTTAGAGTGAACAATTTTACAAATTGTTTTTACAGTATTATTTAACAAAAATGAAAAACGTAATAGTTGGGGTTTTTTGGCTATGTTTTATTTGTAATTTTCCTTTAACAACCAACATATTTTGTGGACAGTGTATTGACTGGGTCAGTATATTTTTTACACAGTGCTAACAATAATACAATTAAATATACATAATCTTTGTCTTCTAACTTCTAATCTTCCCATTTGTTGGGGTTCTTCTACAGTCACATCTTTGCCTTTAAACAATACCATTCCCTCTTTATGATTCTTTATACTTTCTCCATCAATAAATTTAAACAGCAATAACATTTCTTCATACCATGTATTTCTTGACCCCTGCTGAATCACTAATATTTAATATTTTAGATATTATTCAGTGTTCCACCATAATTCCAATATCTCAATTTTCTATAAACGCCAATAAAACCAATTAATAAAGTTTAATCAGTCCTGGGATTATATCTCTAAATCCCCTGAATTTATAATCCTTGAAAGCTCTAAATTTCAATATATTTTTTACACACTGTTAATAATAATAATACATTTAAATATACCTAATCATAGTCTTCCACCTCCTAGCCTTAGTATATTTGTGGTTATAATAAATTCTATTATACGTATGTCAATATGCATAGTACTATTTTCTCAATATACTTTCTACTTTTATAGTTTCTACTTTTTTCTATTAGTTTTTAATACAATCATCATATTGCAAGATATTTTATCTCTATTCATCATCTTTTAGCCTTTTTAGAATTTCATTATTTATCAACTTTTTGGTAACATTTTTTTGTATTTCTCTCTTGGGATCCTATATTTCTTTCTAACATTTTTTCACAAACTGAATGTTCCCTCTGCCTTACCCTTTGTCTCCTTCTGCTGCATCATTTGGATACCCATCCATAACCCACCCATTTCATTATTTTTGGAAAATCTTCCTTTTTTTCCTCTTAAGGAATTATCTGTTTGATTCTTAGTACTTATTGTTACTGTCTCTCCAGTGTTTTTGTCTTCTTGTAGCTTATTTTGATTGGTCTCCTCCATCACTCCTTCATATTTCTCAACTGTCTTCTGAATATTATGTTCATCTTTTCCCACCATCTGTTGAGGATTTTCTACACTCACTTCTTTATCTTTGAACAATCCCATTTATTTATTTATTATTTATTTATTTTATTTTATTAGATTTATATACCGCCCTACTCCTGAAGGACTCAGGGCAGTGAACAGCCAAAAAATAAAACACATAGATTATAAAATTTAAAACAGTATAAAAACGTATTAAACAATTTGGCCCGAGAGGAATTAAAACATTCTCATATTTAAAAACAGATTTAAAATTACTCATATACCGTTTAAAAGAGAAAGTTAGGCCAGGCCAGCCTGTTGGAATAAAAAGGTCTTGAGGGCACGGCGGAAGGTGCGTAAATCCGGGATCCTCTGTATCTCCGGGGGGAGCTCATTCCAGATAACAGGTGCCCCCACAGAGAAGGCTCTCCCCCTGGGGGCCGCCAGCCGACACTGTTTGGCCGACGGTACCCTGAAGAGCCCCTCTCTGTACTGGCCGGTGAGAGGCTATTGGTGGCAGCAGGCGGTCCTGTAAGTATCCAGGTCATCATCTCCTTATGATTCTTTGTCACATTTTCATAAATACTTTTAAGCATCACTAACATTTCTTCATAGAACTTTATTGTCTCCTGTTTACAATCTTTATAATTTCCAGTTTACACCTTCCCAGTTGTCCAAAATTTAAAGTCTTATTTATCTTTTCTTCTTTCTTTTTTCTCTTCTATCACCTTTCTTCTTTTGCCTGGTAGAATGTTCTATCAAGTAGCATTAGTAATCCAAATCTAAATTGGCCCACCAAGTTCCCTCAAGTCTTTCAAATCTATCTTCCAGTAAACAATTTCAATAGGGTTTTAGTTATTTGCAATTCAAATTGTCTTAAAGATCTTCAAAAATCTCCCAAGATATTTCCAAACATTCAAGGTCAAGTGGCCTTGCAGGTGTTACTTACTTTCACTCCTTTTCTTTGTGTACCATAAACAATTACCACTTTCCCACATTGCAGTAATTTTCTTCCTCCAGTAGATGGTTCTCCTGCTCCAAATCCATTAAACAGTGTGCGAAAAACAACAGCTGATTGTCAACCAATTGGGGGGGGGTTAGAAATAAAAATAAAAAAGAAACAGTTTCTCCCAATAATCACTTTTCAAAGTATTGTTAAATCTTTTCCAGGCTTTCTATATTTTAAAGTTTCTATTAGATATTTCTTTCACATCTGGGTCTTTAATCTTTCTCTTTTTCCATGTATCCAATCACTGCTTTCTTAATATTTGGATATTATTTTTAAAATTCTTTTACTTAGGTTAGGTCTCTAGAATAAAAGTTGGAAGTTGTCTCAATTGTCTTTCAATGCTCTGTCCACAAACCACTCCAGCACAAATCTTATTGTCTCGGTTGTCACAGCTTGTTTCTTGCCAAAAATGTCCATTGTACCTGCTGCTGTTTGGGAGAACTTTCTTCAGACCTCACGAGGAAATTGCGGTTTCCTTGTGGTTGACAAATCACCTCTCTTTCCTTCACCACCCCTCCAGGGTGGCTTTGACCCTGTAGGGTGTTCCGGCACTCAGATACTGGCTGGTTTTCACGGAGCTCGGAAGAGCTCCGCTATTTCCAACTGTTCCCATTGCGATGCCAACTGGTTCTCCCAAAAACTGTAATTGTTGATATTTCAGAGTTTTGTAATAGTCTTTTGGAGTTCCCAAGACAAGAGAGAAAGTAAGAAATAAGATAAAAAACAGCTCCTCCCCGAAAATATACAAGAGGACTGAAACGTGTTCTAAGCTTTAACACATAACCTATGGAACAATTTTCAGCTTGATGAAAAGGAATGTTAGTAACATACCTCCCTGCATAGCAAAATTGTGCAAATTCTGAGATTTTCTCTGTTAAAGTTGAGTATAAGGAGAAGAGGGAGTGGACCATGCTGACTGGGGAAATTCTGGGAGTTGAAGTCCACACATCTTAAAATTAGTAAGGTTGAAAACTACTAAATTCCTGATGTCTAAAATTATTTAAGTTATTTTTTAAGGTTTTATTAAAACCATAAAATATCATATCCCTTCTCCTATCCATATCTCTCTTAACCCTTACCTTGGAAGCTTTAATTCTATATGCATTTCTAATGTATATTTCCTGAAAGTTGACCAGATTCTCAGAAAGTTGAGGTTCATCATTCTTGTCCTAGCACTGGACAAAAACCAATATATAATTATCAGCAAAAGATTGTTTATTCTTTTCCTATTACAGCTAGGGGTGAGACCAAGCCAAGGTGGAGAAGCTCCAAGGGAGGTCATCTCAGAATCTGGAAGCATTGTTATATCTGGCCTAACTCCTGGTGTAGAATATATCTACAGCATCAATGTTATTAAGGATGGTCAAGAAAGAACAACACCTATCGTCAAAACAGTAGTCACACGTATGGGTCATTTAAATATCTCTTTATATGCTGAAGCAAAGACACCAAAGCTATTTAGTTTCTAAGTGTGTCCCCACTAACCTCAGTAGAAATATTTTGGACCAGATGGTTTTCTTAATAAAATGTTAATAAAACATTTTAAGAAAATATCTGATATAATTTGAGATAAGAAAGATTGTGATGTGATTTCATAACTATATTTTTGTAACATACTTGTAAATAGTCAGTGTTTAAAATTATGTCACAATTCCACAAAATGTGCATTATCTAAATGAAGATTGGTCTTATCAATTTAGAAGGAACTCTGGGGCTGTAGTTGCCTACTCTGTCCTATAGATCAACTCGCAGAGCTCAGCTGCTGTTGGAAAAAGTACTACTAAGCTATCAATAAGTTTCTAGAACTGAGTTTAGACAATCATTTTACCATATCTCTGTGACATAAAAAAACATTGCAAATGGAAAGAGCAATTGTTGAAAACTTCTCCTGAGATTCAGTTTTGTGCCTTTAAAGCACAAGAAATGTTGAGTTGCATTTTTCGACAAATCTAATATTTTGCTTTTATTTCTCAGCACCATCTCCTCCCACAAATTTGCATCTTGATTCTAACCCTGACACTGGAATCCTTACTGTTTCTTGGGAAAAAAGCACTACTCCAGGTACCTTATCCTTGCCCACGAATCTCTTTTGACTAGAGCACTCCAGCTCTCTGGAATAGCTCACCTAAGGCTTATGCCAACTGAGCTGATGTTTCTAATGCTGTTGGTAATCAGGGATAGCTTCTAGCAGGTAGTTTTCCTAACAGGAACTGGTTCCATTTTCTAGAGCATTTTGCACATTTTGAGATACTCTGCTGAGTTTTAAGCTTCAGGCATTTAAAATTAATGAAAAATAACATAGTATGTAGTAGAATAAAAATTTGATGTTTGATAGCTAGAAAAATCATACTCTGATATAGAAACAATCCTCTTAATCAATGGTCTAATAATTAAATATTATTTCAATGGTGACTAGAATAAGGATAGTAAATATTGAATGGTCCTAAATCAATATTTTAAAGGTATATAGACAATTACAGTTACTTGATTTGGAGTGTTAAAATAATCAAATATATTAAAATAACTACACTGATTCCTATATTTTAAAAATTACATTATGTGTGGCTATTTGTCATTTTGTATTAGATATCACTGGATACAGAATTACAACAGTCCCTACAAATGGGCAAGAAGGCTACACTCTGGAGGAGCAAGTGCAAGCAGAAGATACATCCTGCATTTTTGAAAATTTGAGTCCTGGTGTGGAATACAATGTCAGTGTTTACACACTCAAAGATAATCAAGAGAGTTTGCCCATCTCTGAAACCATCACACAAGGTAAATTAAAAAATGAGCAATAGAACTCGTAAATTAGTCCTATTAGGCTTCTATATGAAAGCTGTATTTCTATGATTTTCTTCTGATTTGCATGTGTGTGTGTATGTATGTATGTATATATATATATATATATATATATATATATATATATATATATATATATATATATGCATGTATGTATGGTATGTTCATAAATAAACTCTTCACTAAAATTAACATCAAAATAAATAAGCATAAAAGTAGAAAACTCTGGACTTTGAAAATATTTAGCTTCTTTGAACTATTTTCATACCGTAAACCTCATTAAATTGATTAAACCAATCCAGACACATGTTTTGTGTAAATTACATATTTTTTATTTTCTTTGCATAGATGCAAAAAACAAAAACAAAACCCAAAACCAATAGCAAGCAGATCATTCCTCAATTCAGAGTGTCTTGACAGTGATTCAGTCAGAAGAAATTGTTAACTGATTGTTTCTCTGTTGTTCTCTGCCTGGATGTGATACATCTAGAAAAGTCATATTAAACACTTAATTAAGAAACAAGGCACAAGAGGCACAAAAGGTTTTACCTGTTTTGTTCATGAGTGGGCAACCAGTTTTGAACTGAGGGCTACATTCAATTTTGTATGATGGCAAGGGGGCTGTATTTCATAAGTATAAGGACAGAGTAAAAATATCAGGTATTTAGCCTTTGTCCTCTTAAAAGAAGCCAAAAGAAGGAGGTGAATATATTGAAAAACATGAGAGTCTTATATATTTTTATTACTGTTGTTTAATATTACAGAATCAGCCAACTCATTTTGTAATTAGGTGGAGCATTTGAAAAGATGCAATATAAAAGAAAAAAAATTCAAAGTACTGTGTGTCTGTAATAATTTGCATTTTCCTGTAATATATCCATTTTTCTTTAAATAAATTATTACTCTTTTGTTTTGAGAAAGCTTTACATAGTTTCTAGATTGATTACCATAGAAATAAGTTGGAAAAAGATTTTGCCCCTGATTTTCAGTGGCAAATGGGAAGAAGACTGTAGGTGCAGTGAAACCTTGGAGTTCATCCAAGGTTTAACCATTGTTCGCCAGTGAGGGAGAGAGCAGGGAATTGGACTAGATGATCTCCAAGGTCCCTTCCAACTCTATTACTGTTAACTGTTAGCATCAGTAAGCTCAGTTCTTCTGATCTTTGATGTTGGTATCATTCTTGCTGAAGACTGCCAGAGTCAGTTCATTTGTGAGATTTAGCTAGAGTGGTTGTTGGCAACCCACGGCTCTGGAGCCGCATGCAGCTCTTTCACCCCACAGTTGTGGCTCCCTATCATGGCAGAGGGATAAAAGAGCTGTCAGGTTGAAAGGGCGGAGCTTTAGTGCGGGAGCGAAGAGCTCCTGTACTTGCCTTTGCGCGGCAACATGATTCCGCCTTTGTCGTGGTACATTTGCTGTTGCTGCCAGCAAAGAGGGCTGGGAGAGAATGGCGGGGGTGGATCTTGCGGGGTGGGGGCCATCCCCCAAGCCTGGCCTTCTCCCTCATCGGCGAGGCCAAGAGGAAGAAGGGGTGGCGTGGGGAGGCACTCCCCTCCCCTGGCCGAGCAGCGAGCACAAAAGCTCAGCGGGGGGGAGATGGGCCCAGCAGAAGTGCCCCCATTGGTGAGTTGGACAGTGGAGAGGCCTGGCCCGACTCTGGCAGCGGGACAATGTTTGGCATCTCCAGACGTGAGGTGTGCCACGCCTTTGAGCAAGCTGGGCCGTGATGGCTGGGGCCATGGAGGGGGGCAGTGGAGGCATCGGGGCTGCTCCCCCCCCTCCTCAACAAGCTGGAGGAGTGCAGAGAGTTGCGGGCCGAGTGCTGGAGGGTCAGAAGGCACGCTCTGACGTCGCCCCAACATGCATTTCCGGTGCGCAATCCTCTGTCCTGAAGTGGGATTGAGTGGGGGGTAGGGGGAAGGGAGCAGAGAGCAGGGGGAAGGGTAGAGAGGCTTCTTATGCCTGGGTGCGACACCAAAGGAGAAGCAGTGACTGAACGTGTGTGTTGGAGGATTCCCATGGTCACAACTTTTCCTCTTCCATCTACCACCTCCTACCTCCTGTCCTTGCTGTGCTTTTTCTTCTGTCCGTGGCATGTGCATGATTGGTTGCCAGGATTCCTGGAGGTAGATCACAACCCCTGACAGCTGGGCTTTTTGCCTCCCATTGCACAGGCTGCATGCGGTGAAAGCCCTCAAAAGCAAGGATACTCAAGCCAGCTTTGTCTGCTTTTTTGCTAATGTCTCTGCAACTGATCCTAGAGGAGAAGCCTGGGTGGCTTTCCTTTTGACTCAATACCCCCTCCATGGCCTGCCCGCTGCTCTCGCAGCAGCACAGTGAAAGCGCGCTTCACAATGGGGGAGACTGGGTCCCCTCCTCCTGGAGCCCATTCCTTGCCCCACTCACCCCTGGCAACTCTCTTTCTTGGGGCGGAGAGCAGGTTGCATGTTCAGCACCAACAAAGCCGGAAGTAGCCACCTGCCATTTCCTGCTGCAGTTGGGCAGAGAGAGAGACAGATTTGGCTTGATTCGGCTCTGTCTGCTCCCCTCTCTCCGCCTTTGCCAAGTTTTGCAAGGATTCAGTAGACGCTGCCTTGTTGAGGGAGGGGGGGTGTTCGACCTGTACTTTGCCTGCCAAGTGTTTTCGGTGGGGCCCAGGGACTATATTTTCCAGCCACTTTGGACCAAGTTGCGTATGCGTATACGTGCCTGCATGGGATGTGTGCTGCTGTTTGGGATGATGCTTCTCTGAAGTGTGTGCGGCAATCTAAGGTGACAACCTTGTGGCGCTCTGATGTAACAGCCTGACAGTCCCTCCTTTTGCAACGCAAGGTTTATTTAATTTTATTTTTAAAAAAAGTTTTTTATTTTTTAAGACAAACATTTAATACATCAATCATCCCTCCCCTGTGACATCTCGGTGTTAACTTTTCTTCAGTTCTTTTTATTCTTCTTGTTCCAACAGTTTCTTCTATCTTAATCGTCACCCAAACCACTATAAAAGTTCATTCCTATATCCATATTCTTGCCATCAAATTTTTACACATAGTTATAAAATTAATCATTTATATCTCTTTTCCAACCAACAATAGAAATAATTCCATATTCTAAAGTATTCTGATTCTTCCCTATCTTTAAACAACAAAGTTAATCGGTTCATTTCTGCACAATCTAATTTTTTTTTATTACTTCATCTTCCAAAGATATTTTCTCTAATTTCCAATTGTGAGCATAAACAATTCTTGCAGCTGTTATTACGTGTATAATCAAATAAATATATTCCTTTTTAATTTTGTCAGGTAGGATACCCAATAGGAACAACTCTGGTTTGAATTCAATACGTAATTGTGTCATTTCTTCCAGCCAGGTTTTAATTTTATTCCAATAGTTTTTTGCTTCAGGGCATGTCCACCACATATGATAATAGGATCCTGGTAGTTGGTGACATTTCCAACATTTCGCTGATTTATCTTTAAACATTTTTGCTAATCCATCCCATAAGTGATAGTTGGAGATTCTTCCATTTTTCCAAATATTTTTCAATTTGTTGTTTTAATTTATAATAGTTTTCTTCCTTTATTGTTGCACATCTTGAAGTTAAATGTACTCCCAAATATTTGACTTTTCTTCACAACTTGTATATCTAACTTTTCTTTTATCTCTCTGTTGTGTTTTTCTGTTGTATTTTTCACCAAGATTTTTGTTTTATCTTTTGTTTATTTTCAAACCGGAGAATTTTCCATATCTTTCTATCTGTTCTAATAATTTAGGGCCTGTTGTTTGCGGTTCTTCTAAAATGAATACCAAATCATCTGCAAACACTTGTAATTTATACTCCTCTTTTTTAATTTTCATCCCTTTTATCTCATCATTTCATCTAATATTTCTGTTTAGGACTTCTAGAGTCAGAATAAACAATAGTGGTGATAATGAACAGCCTTGTCTAGTCCCTTTCATTATATTGATTTTTTCCGACATTTCACCATTCATCATTATCTTAGCAAATTGTCTATCGTAGATTGTTTTTATGGTATTTATAAATCTCTCCCCAAAGTCCATTTTCTGTAATTGTATCATCATAAACTGCCAATTCACATTATCAAAAGCTTTCTGTGCATCTAAAAACATCAACGCCATTTGTTTTTCTGGGTGAGTCTCATAATATTCTAAAGTATTCAAAATCATCCTCATGTTATCTCTAATTTGTCTTTTTGGTAAGAAGCCATTTTGATCAGTATGAATATATTCATTTAGCGGTTTCTTTAACCTATTTGCAATTATTGAGGCAAAAATCTTATAATCTACATTTAATAACGAAATCGGTCTATAGTTTTTAATCAATTGTAAATCTGTATCTTTTTTAGGTATAAGTGTCACATATGCCTCTTTCCATGAGTCTGGCATCTTAGTCTTCAATAATAAGTCATTAAATAAGTCCAACATTACATTACTAATCGTTTCTTGTAGTGTTTTATACAGTTCTGCTGGTAGACCATTTGGTCCTAGTGCTATTCCACATTTTTGTCTTTTTATGGCTTCTGTTAGTTCCATCATTGTTATTCTTCTAGCATTTCTTTATATTGTTTTGATATTTTAATTAAGTCAGATTTCTCCAGGTAGCTTTGTACCTCTTCCTCTGAAATCTTCTCTTGAGAATAGAGTTTTTGATAATATTCTTGGATTACTTCCTTTTTTTCCTCGGTTCTATATTGTAATTTCCCTTCTCCATCTTGAAGATATTTTATAGTTTTCTTCTCCTTCTCTTTTCTTAATTTGTATGCTAATCATCTTCCTGGTTTATTTGGCGCAATTTATTTGGCCTGGTTATGGGCGCAACTCGTTGTGCCCACGTGACACCCCTCCTGCGTGAGCTGCACTGGCTCCCAGTGGGCTTCCGGGTGCGATTCAAGGTATTGGTTACCACCTTTAAAGCTCTCCATGGCACTGGACCTGGGTACCTTCGAGACCGTCTTTTGCCACCAGTAGCCTCCCACAGGCCAGTCCGCTCCCACAGAGAGGGTCTCCTCAGGGTGCCATCGGCCAAACTATGTTGGCTGGCGACACCCAGGGGGAGGGCCTTCTCTGTGGGAGCCCCTGCCCTTTGGAATGAACTGCCACCAGAAATGCGTAAGATCTCCGACCTCCGTGTATTTCGCTGTGCCCTCAAAACCTTGTTGTTCCGCCAGGCCAGGCTATCAATGTAAAGATTTTAATTGGTTTTAAATGTGGGATTTTAAATTGGGGGGTTTTATAATTGAGCCAATTATTTAATAATTTTAATTATTTTTAAATTTTGTTTGTCTTTGTGCTTTTAATCAGGCTGCACACCGCCCTGAGTCCTTCAGGAGAAGGGCGGTATAGAAATAAAATAATAATAATAATAATAATAATAATAATAATAATAATAATAATAATAATAATAATAATTTTGAAGAAGATGAACTGTGGATACGAACTTGCAAAGAAAGGACTGAAAATCTCGCACTTGATGTACATGGATGATTTGAAGCTGTTTGGTAAAACAAAAGCTGAACTGAATTTATTAATTGAAAACACAAAAGAATTCAGCCAAGACATTGGTATGCAGTTTGGAATTGACAAATGTGCAACAATAGCAACCAAAGCAGGCAAAATCATAGAAGAGAATGGAATAGAACTAGAGAATGAAGAAATGATAAAGGCAGTAAAATCAGAAGAAGGCTACAAGTACTTGGGGATTTTAGAAGCCTCTGACTTAATGCATAATAAAGTCAAGGAATTAACTTCAGCCAAGTACATTCGGCAAATTTGTAAGATATTAATGTCCAAATTGAGTGGAGGAAACATCATAAAAGCCATAAATACCTGGGCTATACCTGTGATTAGATACTCTGCAGGAATAATTGACTGGACCCAGATGGAGTTAGACAATTTGGACAGAAAAACAAGGAAGCTTATGACAATGAATCATGCCTTGCACCCTAAAAGTGATGTTGACCGATTATATTTACCAAGAGCAGAGGGTGGTCGAGGACTCCTACAAGTAAAGCAGACTGTGGAAGAAGAAAAATGCAGCTTGAATGATTACATCCAGAAAAGTGAAGAACCAATGATTAAGGAAGTAAATAAAGGAGGCCTTTTAAAGACAACTAAAACAAAAGCAGAATATAAGAAAGAAGTAACTGAGCAGCGAGCTGAAAATTGGAAAAGCAAAGCTCTGCATGGCCAATACTTGAAAAGTATTGAAGGCAAAGCTGACCAGAAACTAACTTGGAACTGGATAAGATCAGGAGTACTGAAAAAAGAAACAGAAAGCTTTATTTTGGCAGCTCAAGAACAAGCCCTAGCCACAAACTGCATGAAGGCAAAAATTCAATATGTTACCACCAACAGCAAATGCCGCCTCTGCAATGAGAAAGATGAGACAGTCGACCACCTGATCAGTGGGTGCAGCAAAATTTCACAAACTGACTACCTACAACGCCATGACCGCTAAGATCATTCACTGGAAATTGTGCCAGAAGTTTGGATTTGAGTACAGCAAAAACCACTGGGAACATCAGGTTGAGAAAGTTTTAGAGAATGAGAAACTCAAGATCTTGTGGGACTTTAGGATTCAGACTGACAGGCACTTGGTCCACAACACACCTGACATAACAATAGTTGAAAAGAAAAAGGTATGGTTCATTGACATTGCAATACCTGGTGATGCACGGATTGAAGATAAGCAGCAAGAAAAAATCACAAAGTACCGAGATTTGCAAACTGAAGTTGAGCGACTGTGGAAAAAGAAATCATGTGTTGTCCCGATTGTAATTGGAGCCCTCGGAGCAATACCCAAAGGGCTACCCCGCTATTTAGAAATTCTAAATTTGCCGGACTTGAACATTTTGACTCTACAAAAAACCACCTTACTCGGAACAGCTTACATCCTCCGACGATACCTTAACAGTTCCTAGGTCCTTGGTTAGGACTCGAGCTGCTGAGCTATTAACCAGCCTCAAAGGCTGTGAATCTCACTAAAGATTAACTAATAATAATAATAATAATAATAATAATAATAATAATAATAATAATAATAATAATAATAATAATAATTTGCGTTTTCAAAAAAATTCTATCTCAGTGTTCTCATTTGATTTGCTAATGATTCTTGTTCATTTAAAATTATCTCATGTTTCTCCAGTTCCATCAATTTCTTGGTTTTTTAATTGCTTTGACCATTTTTCTGGAACTCTTTTTCTAGGCTTTTATACTCTTCTTCCAATCTTACTTGTTTCTGGCATTTCTTTTTATTCTTTTTCCCCAAATACATTATTGTCAGGCCTCTGATATATGCTTTCATTGTATCCTAAACATTCTGGAGTGATGTATCCTCCTTTTTATTTATTTTAAAGAAAATTTCCAATTTCTTTTCCACAAAATTCTGAAATTCTTTTTCATTTAATATTGTTGCATTCAGGGTCCATCTTATCTTTTTCTTTTGCCCTTTCCATTTTATTGTTATTGGGCTGTGGTCCGCCCATATGTTTGAGCCAATATTTGCTTCCTGCACTGCTTCCACAAGTCCAATTGACATCCATATCATATCTATCCTTGACCACGATGAATGTCTATTTGAGTAAAAAGTATATTGACTCTCATTCAAGTGTTTCCAAATATCTTGATTACTTAGTTCTTCTGTCATTGTAAAGAAGGCCTTTGGCAGTGTTTTCCTAGGTATTTATTTATTTATTTATTTATTTATTTATTTGATTGATTGATTGATTGATTGATTGATTGATTGATTGATTGATTTATATGCCGCCCTTCTCCGGAGACTCAGGGCGGCTTACAATGTGCTAAGCAATATTTGTCTTTACCATTTTGTAGTCTAAATCTGTATCTGTTACAGCATTGAAATCACCCATTATACATTCATTTTCATAGTCCAGTTTTACAATTTTCCTGTGTAATCGTCGATAAAATTCTTCCTGTTTTTCATTTATTGCATATAATGCTATCAAAAGTATTTGTTTGAAGTTCATTTTAATTTCGAACATCAAGAACCTGCCTTCCTCATCTTCATAAATTTGTTTGGTTTCTAGTCTTTCATCAATGATGTAAATAGTACTCCTAGTTTTGGATATTGTATTAATTTTGAATGCTGTTTTCTAATATGCACTTCCTGTAAACATATAATATCCATCTTCAAGCTGTTTAATTTAGTCAATATTCTATTTCTTTTTATCTCTGCATTCAGTCCATTTACATTTAAAGATATTGCTTTTACTTCCTCCTCCATATTTACTTGTTGCTAGTTTTTAATTTCATCGCCCTAGTCTCTCTTTGTTCCAGTGGATCTTTACTCTCACCCCTTCTCTGAGGGCCCTTTCCTCTTTGGCTTTTTCTTCTTTGTCCTTATCTTCATCTTTCTTTTTTGCAGCATCTACCGTTCCTAAAACTCCATCCAATGGTCCACAAAATTGTTGGTAAAATATTTTCGCTTTCTCAATCGAGTCAAGTCTGTATCTTTGTTCTTGCCATGTCACCATGATCCCTTCAGGTATCAGCCATCAAAAGTTCACTCCTTTGAATATTAGGAATTTCGTTAAAAATTGATATTATTTCCTCAAATCTCTGACCCTTGTAGATATTTGTCGTAGAACGACAAGTTCTTTATCTTTGTGTTTCAGTGTTGAGCTCCTTGCTGCTTGTAATATCTCTGTTTTCATTGCCCTCTTCGTAAATCTTACATGCACTTCTCTTGGCAATTTATTCCTTATTGCATATCTAGTATATATTCTAAATGCTTCATCAATCTCATTTAAAATCTTTTCCTGGTGTTGTTCCAAAACTTCAGCCAGAATCTTTGCAATTACCTCTGGTAGGTTTTCTCCTTTTTCTTCTTCTATATTCTGAAATCTTAGATAAAATTTAGATCTTTCCATTTCCAGCAGAATAATTGTTCTCTCTTGTGATTTGTCTGTTAAAACCATTTTTTTTCTAACTCCTCAACTTTTTTTCCTGTCTTTTCTGCTTTTTCCTCTACTTTCTGGATTCTCCCCTCATTCTTCTCCATTATTTCTTTCATTTCTTTTAATTCCTGTTTTATATCAGCCAGGAGTGACTGCATCAAATTTTGCAATTCTGTTATATCTGAAGTTTTGTGCATTTCTGGTGCTGAGGGACTTGGTGCTGGTTGTGTAAATTTCTTCATTTTTATTTCTCCAGATACTTATAATCCACTTGTAATTTGGTTGTAATTCAAATACCTAAGCCAATGATTGAATTGGTAATAATAAAATAAAACAGGATATAGTAAAATAGGAAGAGTCTCAGATCCTCCCTCCCCTTCCAAAATTTAATAATGATAAAAAAAAATTCAAACTAGAAAGGAGAGGGAAAGGAAAAGAGAAAAGAAAAAGAGAAAAAAAATTTTTATGACCCAACTGTCTCAAAAGGAGGGAGGGAGGGAGAGGGAGGGAGGGAGGGAGGGAAGGGAACGTTAAAAAGTAAAGTTTTAAGTTCAAAATCAAAAATCAGAATCCATAAAAAAGGGTCAGTTTAACACCAAAAGAAAGGAATAAAAAGGTCCCTGAATAAAAAAGAGAAAAATAAAAAAGATAAATTCTTCTGAGTCTTCAAGTCTTATTCCATAGAAAAACAATATTTCAGAAAAAAGAAAGAGGAAAAAAGACCTTTTCATTCAGTTCTTACAAAGTTTCAAACCACAAAATAGGAAAAATAAAAGTACAACCTGAAGTCTTTTTTTTTGTTCTCAAAACAAAGCTAATCAGCCAAAAAGTAAAGGAAAAAAAAATTAAAAAATTAAAATCACAGTCCACAAATCCAGAGGAAAAAAAAAGGGAACAGGTTTCTCAAACGCTTTTGAAGTCTAGTCTCCACTCCCTTCTCCACAGCTGCCCTATTTATCTTCTAGCCAAAATGTCAAGGTCAGTTATCTATTAGGTTTTCTTCAAAGTAAAAAATATTTTTCTTTTGCTATTTCTTCTGCTGCTAGGTGGTACTGCAGGCTAACTTTCAGTCTCAGCTTAGTATTTTTGGTACTTTCACTTCTCCAGACAAAAGTATCAGTAAGCAATTAGCATTGCAACAAACTATTTAAAAAAATGTATATTCTGTTCAGTCATTCAAGGCACTGATATCCAATTATTCTTACAGTCTTACAATCCCCAAATCTTATTTTCTTCTTCAATTAAAAAAATTGGTAAAAATTTAAAAAGGCTCCCAGACATGCATTCCTTGCCATTCAAATTTCGGATGTGCATGCGAGCACACACCCGCACCCACTCCTCGCTTTCAGCCATTCTTCTCCACCCTATCAGTCATCCAGGTAGATGAAAGAGAAACTTTCTGATCAATAAAATTAAGTTGATCTCACCTTGCTGTCACAGGCTGAACTTTCAGTTTCACTTTTGTTGCAGCCGTCACAGCTTTTCAGCGACTTCTAGGTCGCTTTCCCACGATGTCCGATTTGAAGAGCTTCTTCTGGTTGACCGGTACGTGCTCCTCTTGTTGGTCGTCCCTACAGGACGGCTTAGGCCACAGAGGACCCTCAGACAGTGGGGATATCAACGACTCTTTGGGAGCACCCAAAGAGTCTGTCTTGCCGCTGTGACGTTGGCCATGCCTCTCAACGCAAGGTTTATTTTTGTATCTTTCCAGAGACAAAGAGAACTTCCTTACAGTTATTACCTGGGTGTGTGGGTGGGGAAGTGGGGATGGAGAGTGTGGGAGAGGGGGAGAGAGAGAAAAAAAAAGAGAAAGAGACCGCGAGCGAGAGAAAGAAAGAGAAAAAGATGAGAGAGAGAAAGAGAGGAGAAAAGGAGAGGGAGATAGAGAGAAAGAGATGAGAGAGAGGGAGGGAGAGAGAGAGGGAGACAGAGGGAGAAAGAGAGATAAGGAGAGGGAGGGAAGGAGAGAGAAAGAGGGATGAGGGAGGGAGAGGGAGATAGAGAGAGATGGGAGAGGGAGAAAGATGAGAGAGTGGAACGGAGGATGGGAGAGGGAGATAGAGATGGGAGAGGGAGAGAGGGAGAAAGGGAAAGAGTTGGGAGAGGGAGGGAGAGAGAGAAAGAGAGATGAGAGGGCGATAGAGGGAGAAATAGAGAAAGAAAGAGAGATGGGAGAGGGAGAGAAAGATGGGAGAGAGGGAGGGCGAGAGAGAGAAAGAAGGAGAGAGGGAGAAAGAGAGACATAGAGAGAGATAGATACCTGTTTCCCATAGAAAAGAAAACACTGAGAGCCACAAAACCTGGATAGGGATGGCTGGGGGGTGTCATGTTAGTCGGTGGGAGGGAGTGACATCGAGTTGGCCACGCCCACCCAGGTTTTGTGGCTCCCAGTGTTCTCTTTTCTGGGGGAAATGGGCCCAATTGGCTCATTGAGTGCTTAAGGTTGCAGACTCCTGAGATAGAGACTTGGCTATTTGATGATTGTCTAATATTTGAAACATATGTTTAGCCATTCTTGATACGTATTACAAACTGAATGATTGAAATTTGCAAAGTGTAGCATGGAAACATGTATTTAGCTATTAAATCAAGAAAACTTCTACTGAAGAAAATATTTCCTGCTGTCGGAATACTGTCTTAGATCAAAATATTGCCAAATGAGATCAAAAGACCATAAAATACAAAAGGTGATCTAACTGATCCATTTAAAAATTGTCAGCCTTCTTTATTAAAAGAATGAAGCTTATTGTGCTGACAATCTGGCTTCTTGAGAAATTTCTTACTCTTGAGAAATTTGCATTTAGTTGCAGTGATTATTTCTCTGTTATCTTGCTGCGACCACAATATTATTTTAGAGTTGAAAATATAGTCTTATGTTGGCAAACCTATGGAACGCGTGCTGGAAGCGGCATGCAGAACCATCCCACGTAGGATGCTCAGTCTCGCTGGCTCCTCTTCCCTGTTCCTGTGCACACATGTGCACCGGTCAGCTGGGCTTTCGTGTGAACACCAAAACCTGGATGTGTGCAACAACACTTGCACATGACGGCCAGCTGTTTGTCGGGTGTGCCTCCATGCTGGAAACCAGAAGTTTGGGTGCTGGCATGTGCATACATGACGGAACACTGCTCTTCCGGGTTTTGGTGCTCCTGCGCGCATGAAGACCAGCGAAGCTGCACAGTCCAGGTGGATGGTTTTGCGTGCCATTTCAGGCACACAGGTCGGTACACAGTGACGTAAAAGGTTACCCCTCACTGATATACTCTATATTGTTTGCATGTGGGGGCTATATAATTATGGGGTCATCAATATAATGAATATAATATAATTTTGTTTTATTTTTAACCTCAAGATGTCTCCAGGTGCTAGACTTCACAGATGCTTGCTGTTAACACTGCTTGACATTTCTATGCATGCATTGAATTTGTTTGAATTTTGTAATACCCTGGTATTATTCAAAGGGCTTAAATCAAAACCACTCTTTTAAACAAATAACTTTTATAAACATGTTTCTTGTGCTCCTTTTTTTAGATGATGCTCTTAGAGAAAAGTTTTAATTTAGCCAGTTCTTTACAGTATAATTGGTAGGTTTCGATTACAAAATAAAAAGTGTTTGGTATATGTAGATGCAGCACATATAGATCACCACTGATATATTACATCCTTTCCAAATTTTGCTTTAATGATTTCTTAGTATCCAAATTCCCTTTCTTAATACTTTCATTAATGCCAAATAAAACAATTTGGTTTTGCTGCAGCCATCAAATATTCTGTCTCCTTTATGCTTCCCATCTTTCTATTGTCAGGTCATGAAAGGTTTTCAAATACAGTTGGTGAAAGAAACAAGAGTTAGGCTTTCAGAGTTTCATGAGCAGCTCTGTTAGACAGTTCTTAATTCAGTGTGATGTTACTGAATCATAAGAATAGAGCCTACAAAATACCCTCCAGTAGCACTGATGGGGCAGAAGGAGATGTTTGTGCTCAAAGGAGGTATATGTGATAAAAGTCGATCACGGAATTTAGAGAAGAGGCATAAAACCTATTCCCAGCCCCCTTTAGCCCCTGCTTTCCAAGAGTGTGGTGCCAAAATTCAACAGCAGACCATGGAATACAATTGTATTACTGCTCTACAGAACAAGCGGGTTCAAGAGGTTCATCTGTTTCATATATGAAAGAAGTTTTGTCTCCTGCTTCAAGACAGTTGTTTGTCCTAGACCTGCTCATTCCTGTCAGGTTCTTCCCGAAATTTGGAAAAAGCTGGACTTGGAAAAAAACAGGGAGACATGATAAGGAATCAAACATTGCAATAAAGAGTCTCTCCAATCATATTTAAGACAAGAATTGTAAGATGAAGAGCCAGATGAAGAAATAATCCTACAGACCATCAGACCATCAGAGAAAATATCACAACTTAGAGGAGAATATTTTACCTTGTGGTAAAATATCTGAGCCTTTGTTGCATCTGGTAGTTGGCTTCTCTTTTTTATATGGAGAAGAAATCAACTATCATAGATTACTGATAGCTTTTACAAAGCAAACTTGATACTGGCAAGCATATGTGCTGCAGTTGAAGAATAAAATAACAAAATAAGAGAATGAAATATTATTTTTTAAAATTTATATCCTGCCTTTTCTTTAGAAGTTCAAGGTAGAATATACAGTGTTCCTCCTCCAGATTTTTCCTACAATCCTGTGAGGCAGGCTGGGCTAAAATCACCCAGTAAAGATAGATAACATTGGTTCTCCTCGTCCTGGTCCAGATGCAACATCTTCATTCCTTCACCTTGAGAGCACTTCCAACAGTGTAACCAAATTGGTAATTTTTCTGGGAGATTTCTGAGAAACCATATGATTGTCCTTTTTTTTTTATCTTTGCTTATTTTTTTGCCAGCATTTTTGTAGGATTGAGCTCTAAATCTTATTTCCTTTATGATACATAAAACAGTTTTGAAAATTAGAAGAAGATACCTAGCTAAGTACTAATCATTGTAAATTGTGGCGTTATTACTATAACAATATTATAATATCACCATAGATAGTTTATTCTTTTTTTCATTTTTAGTTGAAGTAACCTGATGATCATTCCTTTTTTTCTCTTGTTCTTTGTCATGTTTTGCGTCTGTTTGTTATTACCTCTATATTTTGCTGTCTAACTCAATAGAGGTGCCCCAGCTTACTGACTTAAACTTTGTTGATGTAAGTGATACAAGCATCGGCCTAAAGTGGACCCCAATAAATACTTCTGCCATTATTGGCTACCGCATCAAAGTAATTGCCACAGGAGAAACTGTCCCCATTTTTGAAGATTTTGTGGATTCATCAGTAGGATACTACATGGTTACAGGCTTGGAGCCGGGCATTGATTATGAAATCAGTGTAATCACACTCATTAATGGCGGAGAGAGTGCCCCTACTACGCTGATTCAACAAACGGGTGATTAGTGAAAAACTACTAAATTAAAGTGCTGTTTCATGATGTCACTAGCTGCTTGGACGACAAGTAGAAATAGCCCCTTTACTGCTATTTTGGGGTAGGGATGATTAGTAGGTAATTTTTTATTTTAGATAGTAAATGAAAATTGGAATCCTATGCATTACTACCCATTTACAATCATCTGCAATTTGGCTTATTTAACTTGCAAATCTGCAATTGAAAATCTCTATTTTCATCAGATCCTATTTTCTTAAGCTCTGATATTTGATGGAAACATGTAACATTCATTTTCATAATTTCCCTATCAGAGAAGGTAAACTATACAATGCAATATTCTTTGCCACATCAGCTTGAGGTGTGCAAAATTTTAGCATATATCCTCACATAGTGTTTATATATTATAGTGGCCCATATGTTGAAATAAATCCTCAAAATGGTGTGGGGAAAAAAACTTCCTCCAACTCATGCTAGTGACAACTATGGCAGTATGGGAAGATTCTCGGTAGTGCATGTACCAAACATGACCTGAGAATTCATTATGCATGGCAGATTAGTGTTTATTTTATTTGAATGGCTACTTTGATGAAGTCATTGTACAGTAGAGTCCTACTAGAGACTTCAGAAAAATTGTTTAGTCTCCTCTCCTGCATGTTTGTCAAATGTTATAAAAGAAGGTATGTACTGTTTCCTTCATTGTGCTGCTGCAAAGTAAACAGAGCCTCTCATTTCATACTCTCAGAAATTGTATTATATAGATGCAAAGAATCTCAGTGCCTATCTAAAGAAAAGCAAAATAATAGTAATAATATAAGACATAATTAGAATCTATAAAGGCCGAACTGAGAGGTTAAAGATGCTTTACAACATGCTTTGGTTTAAATGGAATTAAAGATAGATGGTTGGAAGGTTATTTGCATGTGTTTGGCTCAATAGTGGATTTTCTTTGTGCATGACCTTACATTTTTTTGAATCACTATTGAATCTATCTCTGCTTCTTCTGAAAATATGTAAGTCATTATGCTTTGTATTCAGCTGTTCCTCCACCAACGGATCTCCGTTTCACCAATGTGGGACCTGACACTATAAGAGTAACCTGGACTCCACCAGCATCTGTTGAATTGAGCAGCTTCTTGGTTCGCTTCTCACCCATGAAGAACAAGGAGGATGTTGCAGAACTTTCCATTTCACCTTCGGACAGTGCCGTGGTTTTAACAAGTAAGAAGCTTCTTCAAATTAAAAATCACTTGATCTTGTAATCTTGCTCTTTTGGGTTAGCTACCATGCATTTTCTTCCACTTTTTATAATCAACTATAATTTTCTATAAAAATAGTTGAAGTTCCTGAGAGAATTTACAGCACTATGAATTAAAGGAGATAAAATATTGAATTATAAGGTAACAGAGCTATTGTATATCTCTGTACATATATTAATTCCTATAGGGCAGCGGTTCTCAACCTGGGGGTTGCGACCCCTTTTGGGGTCGAACGGCCATTTCACAGGGGTCGCCAAAGCCCTCTCTCCCCCCCCCACGCCTTCACTCACCCTCACCCTCTGCCTCTGTTGGATCACCGGTCGCCGGTTGCTTACCCCTCCCACTCCCAATCTATTGCTGCCTCCTGAGTCCCAGCTGATGGCTAGAGGGAAACAAACCGTTTAAATTCTTGCCGCGGGGCTTCAAAGGGCCACCCTACAGCTGATCAGTGTTAAAAGAAAACAAATGAGAAGACCTGTGCCTGCAAAAATAGAAAAAAACAGCCCCTTTCAACTTCAGCATAGGTTAATTACCATAAGTTGATTTGATCAGCCTCCGGACTCAGCTGATTTGTTCTCAGCTGTTTTGTGGAGGGCTCTGTTGCTAGCTGCAAAGAGAGGAGCAGATTTTTTTCCCCCTAACTATGCTGAAAAAACGAAACTGAAAATAAAGCAGGGTCTTTGCTGCAACGTGACAAAATGAGGTGCAGAGAGATTTCTTTTTCCTCACCAAAAAAGGTAGGTGCAAAACTGCAAACAATGGGAAATTTAGGGCAAAAGAGGAGGTTCAAAATTTTAAAACACAAAAGAAAAAAAGCTCTATTTAATTAGGGAATTGTAATAATTGAGATACTATTAATTGTATATTGTGTTGAAAGCAGAAATGGTTAAGTTGTGGTTTGGAGGAATATATGGGGGAAATTATTTGGTTTATTATTATTGGTAAATATAATTAATTGATTTGTAAGAAATTGGATTGCATGGAAATAATTGGAATATTCATGTTCATATTGATTGATATACAAAAAAGATAGTTAAATAACTAATTGATTTATATTAAAATGTTGAATTTGTATTAAACAATTGTATTACATAATTACATAATTAACCAATGTGAGGATGGATATAAAAATAGATGACAATGGGAAGGGGTATAATATAGAATAGAAGGGAAAATTGAATTTGATTAAGATTAGAGATGAGGATGAAGGGTAATATTGATTTTTTTAAAAAAATAGATGAGGAATAAATATGGTAAAAAGGAAATATAGAAATTGTAAATTTAATTGAAATGACTGAACATTGGTTAAATTTGTGAACCGGCCAAATACTCTGTTCAAAGAAAATACATTGTATGTTTGTATGTGTGTTTCTAATTATTGCTATTTATTCATACTTGTTCTCTTTTATTCTTTAAAGTTTAACAATTCATTCTTTATCTTAATATCTTCATATTTGTTTGGGGTTGGTTTTCTTCCCTTTCATCTTTTTTATTGTACAGCAATCTTTCTCCTCAAACCTACCACCTCTCTTCTTTCCTTCTTACTTTCTCTTCCCCCCTTCTTCTCCTTCCTACTTCCTCTTCCTTTCTCCTTCTCCTCCTCTCTTCCTCCCTCTCTTACCCTCACTCCTACTCTAATTTCCCTTCCCTTCCTTCATCCCTCTCTACTGCTGTATCCTTTTATGCATATGGACTACTCAGAGGGCTGAAAAAGTTATTTCTGACTGGTCCTCGCACTTTTGACCAATCCTCGAACTTAGGACTGTCCTCACATTTTACGTTTTTGCCCTATCTTGTCACCATGGTGAAGAGAAGCAGTTGTGAAATGAGTGACACGGTTGTTAAGAATGCTACAATGGGCATAAATGATGACCAGTCATAAGTGCGAAGACCGGTCAAAAGTGCGAGGACCTGTCAGAAATCACTTTTTTCAGCCCTATGGGTAGTCCTTTTGTGCACATGGACTACTCAGAGGGCTGAAAAAGTTATTTTTGACTGGTCCTCGCACTTTTGACCAGTCTTCGAATTTACGACTGTCCTCATATTTTACGTTTTTTGCCCTATCTTATCACCATGGTGAAGAGAAGCAGTTGTGAAATGAGTGACATGGTTGTTAAGAATGCTGCACGGGCATAAATGTGAGGATGGTCATAAGTGTGAGGATCAGTCAAAAGTGCGAGGACCTGTCAGAAATGACTTTTTTCAGCCCTCTGAGTAGTCCCTATACACATAGCCATGGCCACCCGGTCACATGACCAGCTAGCCACACCCGCCCAGTCACATGACCTCCAAGCCACGCCCACAAAATAAGCCATGCCCACAGAACCAATAGTAAAAAATTTTAGAACCCACCTCTGGTTGGGGGTCACCACAACATGAGGAACTGTATTAATGGGTTGCGGCATTAAGAAGGTTGAGAACCACTGCTATAGGGTTTATCTAGCCTTCAAATATCTTTTTTTTTTCAAAGTAGAGAAATTGGTTTATCAGGCATCATCTTTCTTCATGATTGCCCATATAATTCAGAAAAATCTGGAAAGCCAGCAGTTAATTATTTTTTGCTTTCCTCTTTTACTTGATATGATGGAATAAGAGTAATTGAAAAGTTTCCACTTAAATTCAGTTTGCTGAGATACTCTTGCCTTTGATAATTAGGTTATGATAGCATTTTTCATTAATAACAGAATTGCTCAGAGGTTATTTAGCTACTGCCTTTTTTAATCTTTTGACCCTGCAATAAAATTATTTTCAAGTCTCAGGGAATCCTTTCATAAAAATGGCAAAGAATACAAAGCCTTCACAATACAATACAATTCACATTTCACCTGCACATTGCACAACCCATGTTTTATGTTTGAAACAATAGAGAAGTGGTAGGCTGGCAGCTGAGTGATGATGTGTTTAAATTTCCATCACTACAGGTGCTAGCAAATTAAAAAAACATTGTTTGAAACTTTTTATAATTTAACTGTTATGTATTTTATGCAGTATTAAATGAATAATGGGAAGAATTATAAATTACATTCAAATTCAATTGAGTTTAAGGAAATTCTTATAGATAAAGCCTCTTAAGGCAATGGCTGGGTATCATAATCCCAAGGAGCAAAGGTGTATGGAAAAATTTGGAGTTAGGAATGAAAATGATCTTGGCTAATACTCGGATGTCATTGTGGTTGTAATCTTTCAGATCTCCTTCCTGGCACAGCATACTTGATCAAGGTCTACAGTGTATATGAGCAACATGAGAGTAAACCTCTGAGTGGAGAGCAGAAAACAGGTATGTGAAACAACAAATATAAAATAAGTGTTTCTTTCATTTTTGTGTGGAAATAAAACAATTCATTATATATCTCCCTTTTATGATTGTACCATCATTTTAGCTAGAATAAGCACACATACACACACACACACACACCAATATGGTTTCTATTTAGATATTGTAAACATTGTAAAATATGGAACTTAGACCATGATTAGCCAGTTTTCAGCTTGAAAGTAAGCAGTGGCCTTCAAACAATACCAGAATTAGATTTACAGAAAGAAGTCATTTTCCAAAATGAGCATGGTTTCAATGCTTCAGCAATCTAGCGTAGATTTACAATGGTTCAGGGGTGGGTTCTACTTAACTTTACTACCGGTTTGCAATGGGGCCGTGCGCGCACATGCGCGGAAGCTTTCTGATGACGTCGGGGTTGGTGGGCAGAGCCTCTCGCTGGTTTTACTACCGGTTCTTGCGAACCGGTCCGAACCAGGGGCAACCCACCACTGCAATGGTTATAGGTTTATGTAGTTTTCTTTTTGCAAAAAGACATTAACCAATTATTGAAGTTTGGGTTTTTATTGTATTTTCTTGTGAAATAGGCCTTGATTCCCCCACTGGACTGGATTTTTCAGAAATAACAGCCCATTCTTTCACTGTCCATTGGATTGCTCCTCGCGCCCCCATCTCTGGCTATAAAATACGCCATCACCTTGAGCAAGGTGGAAGTAGATCCAAAGAAGTCCGTGTTGCACCGTCTCGCAACTCCATCACTCTAACAGATCTGATTCCAGGGTCAGAGTATGTGGTTAGTGTATCTGCCTTCTATGGCAAAGAAGAAAGTTTGTCCTTAATTGGACAGCAAAGTACAGGTAAGAGCTGAATAAGAAAAATAATTGGAAATTATTAGCATCTTTGCCTGCTGAATCAGATTTCACTTTTGGAAAAAAAATCTCTTTCCAAAAACTGAATTAGCAAATTGAGTCAGAAACCTTACTTTAATGGGTTAAAGTGGTATAAACCTAAATGTTTAACCTAAATGTTTAAAAATGACTTTTTGAAAAATGAAAAGATGCATTGCAGCACCTTAATTTATATAGGGACAGAAACTTGTACAAATTTATTATGTATTTATTATTACTATATGCAGAGATCCAGCCCTATATCTCTGCTTGCTCTTTTTTCAACATAAAGATGAAAAACGTGGCAGTATCTGCAGCCAATGAGCCAGAGAAACTTGGGACATATTCTACTGACATTAAACACAATAATAATAAGAAGGTGCTTTAAGTGGTTATGCAGAGTGTGAATAAGATAAGGAATTTCTGAAGCTGTTTGTGGAATACCAATTTAAAATATTGAGACTGTGCAGATATTGAAAATTATTCAGATGAAGTGTTTTGGGCCTCATGTGAACATAGGAGTTAATGTTGCAGTGTTTTTTTCAGACTCATTAATCAATAGTAGAGAAGTGCTGCGAGTGAGATGAGAGAATGAAAGTTCAGAGGTGCTGCCAGCTCCCAGTCAGACTCTATGGGCATGTGTGCAACCTTGAATTGCACTTGGAAAAGGGGCTGGGGCTTGTGTTTTGATGCTGAAGCATACCTTGTCAGACACTTGGGTGCTGCATGTATTGTATGTGACACCTGGATCATTCCAAAAATAAATTTAAAGCATGCATTCTCTAATAATCTCTGCAGTAAGACTTTAGTGGTCATTATGTGGTACAGTTTTGTGCAGAACAAAGCAACTGTATTATTTTGGAGAGTGGGGATAAATTGGGCCCTAAAGGCACTAAACAAGCAATGATGTATTTTGAAGTTGGCAGAGTTGAAAATTCAGCCCATGTGGGTTTCCTCAACTAGGTATGCAAAGGCTACCCATACTTATTTCCATCTTAATTGCTTTACACAGAGGAGGAATCCTGTATCTGAAAATTACCCCCTTTTTACTGAATTTTGGCTGCATGATTTGGGGAACTTTAGTCTGCAAAAATGGATCTAGTATATATCTAGTATATATCTATGTATATAGTATAACAATTAAAAGATTAATGAGATAAATATTAAAGATTGCTTTTAAAAAATATCCCTAGTTTCTGATGTTCCAAGAGATCTACACGTGACTGCTACTGGCCCCACTAGTCTAGTTATTTCCTGGGATGCACCTGCTGTTACAGTTCGATACTACAGGATCACATATGGAGAAACAGGTGAGCACTGTTGGATGCTGATATTTGTAAGAAAAGATTAGCCTTCAACTGAAAAAAAAAATGGGATGGTAACAGCAATACATAAAAATCAATGATACCTGGCAAGGGAATATGAGTTAGAAAGGGTGTTTTTTCCTGCAAGAATATTCTTTCTGCTTTTTAAAAAAATATCAGTAGCACATAGCAGATCTGAATCCAACGAGATTTGAAATTATGACTCAGACAATCTTAGTATAATTGTAATGTATAGATTTAATGTACATTACAATTAATGTAATACAAATACAGAAGCATTTAATGGATGACTTCACATATTATATTTTAAACTGTAGATGTCAGGTGCAAGCAACCAAGAATCATTCATGAACAGGCCCAAATAGATATTTAATTGTTGATCACCTATATTACTAGAATCTCACCAGACTGTCTGCCCTCTCTTGGGAAATGGCAGATGGAGACCAAAAGGTTTAATTTAAGACAGTTCTTCTCTTGAACCAATTCCAAGCTGGAATGTCTCTTTACTTCCCATAAAAGGGCTCCCTCTCCTTAGGCCAGAAATGGCTCTTCAGTGCTAGAAAATAGCAGCAATTATTTAGGATATCTGCTGGGTATAGTCCATGGATAAAGTATTTCAGTAACTAAGAAGGCAGACTATTAGCTTAAAGATGCTTTTAGAGCTGAATTCTTGGAGTTTTGCATCTTTGATTCAAGTTATTTTACAAGCGCCAAGAACTAGGTTAAATTATCCATTCTGGTTTTTCAGGTATTTTATAGTTTAGTTAGAAGATGCCACTAAAGCATTATTTGCTGTGGCTGGGTCATAACAGTATATACGGTTTTCCTTTTATGGGAAGTTAATGGAAAGTGAAAGCCACTTTGGTGTAATGGTTAGAATGGGAAAAATTGGAAAGCAGTTCATGAGGAGGAGGAGGAGGAGGAGGAGGAGGAGGAGGAGGAGGAGGAATAATCTCTAACTGTTTTGCACTATTACCCTCAGGTGGCACTGGGCCTGTTCAAGAGTTCACTGTTCCTGGTCATGTCTCCACTGCTACAGTTTCTGGTCTTAAGCCTGGAATAGATTATACCATTACTGTGTATGCTGTCACTGGGCGAGGGGACAGTCCTGCCAGTAGCAAACCTGTCAGCATAAATTACCAAATAGGTAAACCTGTTTTCTCTTTGGATTAAAGAGATAAATAGTCTATTGCCTTCATTTAATCTGTTATATACTCAGAATGTTTTCTATTTGTTCTGATCATTTGTAACTTATTGAAAATATTTGTATCTTGCTTTTATAGTGTACTGAAATGTTTTGCAAAAGTAAATGAAGACATGTTTTTATTTCTGGGTCTTTGATCAGATGAGAATGGTTAACAGTTACTTTAATTTTTCAAAGTTTCACTATCATTTGAAAGGATACAAAGAAATTGAAATAGGCACCTAAGAGAGATACGTAGAAAAGTAGAAAATGCAACAAGGATGATAAGGGTTCCTAATGGTAAACTTTAGTAGAACCAGTTGCCAAGAAAGGTAATGAGTAAGGTAACACTATAAACAAATTTAAAAAAAAAATATTGAGGAAACTTGTAAATCAGAGCATCAGTATTCCATTGTTGATGTTTTTCTAGTATCTGGAATTAGGATCAACAAGATCTAATACATATTCCATTTATCTCCTGGAGCTGCATAGAGAGAGACTTCCATAAGATGGAATAGGTAAAAGGAAACTAACACAATTGGATTTAAAATAATTGCTACCACATTATCCTATGCTGAATGAGTGAAATGTTAGGTGTAACTGAAATAACAAGTACTAGGAATAATGTAATATTGCTTGTAGTTAATATATATTTTTTGCACATCAAATTAAAATGGCATGAAATATACGGAAATAAACTGTATAAAATGTACAAAAAAGCATTAACTAAAACACAAAAGAAAAATTAGTATGTTAATTTTAATATTTATAAATAATGGTTAATAATAACAATACATCTGTCGAGATCCCAAACTTGACACATTGCCGACGAATCCTCCTGCAGACGCGGAAGCAACACGACGAGGCAATGGGGGTGGAAGTTGGGTTAATTTGTTCTAAGCACGGATTGGTGGAGGGGATGTTAGGGACGGTAGGCGGACGGTCACCCTGCGGCCGCGGTAGGGCGTTGAACAGCTGCTGCGCGTTGCCGCTCTTGAGTGGGGCGTGCCGGCAAGGAGGGGCCCGGAAGGGAGGTGGTGGGCGCGCTTATTTAAAGTGCGTTGAGTGGCGGCGCCGCCCAACGCCGACTTTGTATTATCTTCACTTGAACTCAGCAAGTATTTGCACCACCTTTGGACGCTGAATAAACCGTTTCCCTGCTTCAAAAAGCATTGATTGCAGCGTGGCTTATTTCCGACTTCGGGTGACGGCGAGAGAGCTGAGAGAAAGTCGGCGTTTCCCTTTTCCACCGTGAGTACTGCCGAGAACGAAGGGATGGCAGAGGGAGCGGCGGCTGGGGCGGCGAGTCCCGAAGGACCGGAGGAGGATACCACTGTGTTGCAGGTGTTGGAGGAACAAAACACCACAGATCCTCCAGTAGTTAGGTCCAAGGAGAGGAAGCCCCAGCAAGTAGATGGCGCCGTTGAGACCCAGGAACCGTCAGAGTCACAGCGAATGAAGACGTCGGGGGGGAATGGTGGCAGAGCTCCGCGCTTGTGAGTTCTGGGACCCATAAAGCCCCAACCCCCGGGGTTTATTCGGGAGAGTCCTCCTTTCATGGCTGGAGGGAGAGGAAGTGGCTAGATGACGAGGAATGTGACTGGAGCCACTCTACTGGCCTGGGAGCGTCCACCCTGGAGGTCTTGAGGGAGAAATTCGGGGAAGGCAGTTTCAGAGATGCAGCGGCCTGGCAACCCTGGTTGGGAACAGAGGCTACTGAGTCGTGGCAAAGAGGCGGGGGAGGTCGGGAGTCCCGCTTCCAGTTAGCGAGCCCGAAGCTGCGGGTAGAGAGAAGGGATGGGAGCAGGGGCCAGCCGATGGGACAGTCCTGGCCCAGGGTTTCCTCACTAGGTGAGGCATCCCGCGATATGGATCACGAAAGGCAACAGAGAACGGCGAGGCGAGGGATGGACCAGACTGGTATGGGGGCCCGGACAGGTCAGCTCCGGTTAGGGATCCCTGCGCAGGGCAGTGGAGCCGGTGGCCAACCCCCCACCATGGTGTGGCCGCCTGGAGCATGGCCACAGCAACCCCAGGCTGTATGGGGTCCTCCCCCTATACAGGCTTCCTTTGATGGGAGCCCTGACCGGGTTTCTATCTTTCTAAGTCAAGTGCTCAGCCACACTGATCTCTATGGACATCTGTATCCATCACAGTGGGCTGTAGTCATGGCCATAACTGCAGTTCTCCAAGGGGAGGCTGCTAATTGGGTCACGGACCTACATAGTGAGCATGCTAGGGAGCTAGCCGATGTGGGGCTGTTCCTGGAAGCGCTACGACGACGCTTCGAAGATAGCGCAAGGGTCCAAGTCACAGAGGGGGAATTGCTGGCGCTGAAACAGAGAGGACAGCCGGCCAAAGAATACGTCAAGGACTTCAGGATGTTAGTGGGGAGACTTCGGTCGTGGCCAGAACGGTTACTGGTACACCAGTTTCGGTCCGGCCTGGATAGGGAAGTGAAACAAGCATGTGTGTACCGTGGTCTACCACTGAAACTGTCCGAGTGGTTCAAGGCGGCGGTGGAACTGGAAGATGGATTACGGGAGTTCCGAGGTCGTGTAGGCCAACCCCAATGTTTTGTGCCAACCGGAATGAAACCGACAGCCCCAAAGGAGTATGGAGCAGGTCCCGCACCCGTTAGACCGGCAGCAGGTGGAGGACGAGGAGCTTTCCGTTGCTTCCGGTGTAACCAGCTAGGACACCGAGCTGCTGAGTATCCCATACCACCCTTGCAGCCTACACCGGCACGCACTCCACCGTCCGGGGCCAAGATTCGAGAGAGGGCACGGTCTACATCAGAGCGAACAGCCACATCTACACCGATACCTGCTAGCTGTTCTCGGTCCACGCTAACCGGTGTGAAGAGCCCTTCGGGGGAGGGAGGTCTGCCAATAGTATTGGACGGCAGCGATGACAGCGGACCGGAGGATCCTATGGTGAGCGATCCTATACACCCGTTTGTAATACCAGTCGTGCTGCGAAATACTCGCACCTTACAGGGGGTTTCACAAGGAGCGCTTATAGATTCAGGGTGTACCCGTTGTCTCATCCGGAGTAAAATAGCGGATGCTTTGGGGTTACAAGGGATAAAACTAAAAACCCCTATTCGTTTCGAACAAATGGATGGGCCGTTACTAGGGGGTTCACCGGCCTCGTATGTTACAGAGCCCGTATACCTCGAAATGGGAGAACATAAAGAGCGGATTCGGTTTATTATAGTAGAACGTATGGTTGAGCCGCTTATTTTGGGACTAGCCTGGTTGGATAAGTGGCGTCCCACAATATGGTGGGAGGGGGGTTATCAAAGGCTACAAATATGTTTAGGGCCAGACCCAGTCCCTGAGCCCCAACCAGAAACCCAGCAGTGTAATGGAGTGGGAAATTCTGGGCCAGGATATCCGGAGGTGTATAAAGATTTAGTGGCTGTGTTTGACGAACGTGAATGTGAGTCGTTACCTCCTCATAGAGCGACAGACTGTGCGATAGAGCTGATACCTGGGGCGAAGTTTCCAAAGCCACGTATGTACGCCATGACAAAACCTGAGTTGGAGGAATTGCGGCGCTATATTGATAAGAACCTGGCTCGAGGGTTTATCCAGCCCAGTCAGGCGCGTATGGCAGCGCCGATTCTATTTCGCAAAAAGAAGGACGGTGGTCTTCGTCTTTGCATTGACTTCAGGGGCTTGAATGCTGTGTGTGTAGAGCACCTATACCCTTTGCCATTAATAAAGGATTTACTAGCCACACTAGTGACAGGGAAGGTGTTCACAAAGTTGGATTTGAGGGAAGCGTATTACAGAATAAGGATACGGGCGGGAGACGAGTGGAAAACAACCTTCAATTGCCCGTTAGGGAGCTACAAGTTCCGGGTTATGCCTTTTGGGTTGCAGGGCGCCCCGGCCGTGTTCATGCAAGTTATCAACGAGGTGTTACATGAACATCTATATCGGAGCGTTCTTGTATACTTGGATGATATTTTGATATATTCTGATACGATGGAAGAGCATATCCAACTAGTGAGGAAAGTCCTGTCCAAGTTACTAGAGGCAAAGCTTTTTGTAAAGTTGTCAAAATGCGAGTTCCATCGCACCACATTGGATTATCTGGGGTATCGTATTTCAGCACGAGGAGTAGAGATGGATCCGAAAAAGGTCTCGACAGTGTTGGAGTGGCAAGCACCCAAAACCAGAAAGCAATTACAAAGCTTTCTTGGTTTCGCCAATTTCTATCGGCAATTTATCCCGTCGTTTGCACAGGTGGCCCTCCCATTAACAGATCTGTTGAAAACGAAGCATTTGGGTGGGGGTAAGGTAAGACCGGGACAATTGTTACCATGGACGACGGAGTGTCAGCAGTCGTTCGAGCGGTTAAAGGAATTATTCGCCAGAGAACCCATACTAAAACACCCGGATCCCTCATTAGGGTTTGTGGTGCAAGCAGATGCTAGCGACGTAGCCGTAGGGGCCGTGCTTTTGCAACGGGTGTCAGATGGAACCCTATGTCCTTGTGCGTACACATCCTGGAAATTGACACCCACAGAACGGGGTTGGGCTGTTTGGGAGAAAGAGGCATTTGCGGTGAGATGGGCTTTAATGACATGGCGGCATCTGCTAGAAGGCACTAACAAAAAATTTGAGGTCTGGACAGACCATAAAAACTTGGAGGCCTTGCAAACCCCTAGGAAACTGTCGCCGAAACAGGTTCGTTGGGCACAGTATTTCCAGCGATTTAATTTTGACCTGAAGTATGTCCCAGGTGGCAGGAATTTTTTAGCCGATGCATTGTCCCGGATGCCTTAGTTTGATAGTAAGCGAGAGGATGTAGTACAAGCAATCATTCCACAACCTCAACAAATGGCCTGGGGGGGTGATAAGCCAACTAAACTCGAGTGGACGATAGAACTGAAAAAAGCAGTGCAGAATGACCCCTGGGTAGTTGAGCATAAAACGATGGTGACCATGCGTGATGGGTTAGCTTGGATGGGGTCTAAATTGTATATACCACAATCCCTGCGCTCAACCGTGCTGAACAGGTGTCACGATTCCAAAACCGCTGGACACTTTGGATTTTTAAAGACCCTCCATCTTGTTCGGCGCAGTTCTGGTGGCCTCGTATGCGTAAGGAAGTAGAGAAATATGTGAAAGAGTGTCATGTATGTGCTGTAACGAAGGCAAGACCCGGTAAGCCACTTGGTCTCTTACAACCAGTCGCTAAACCCAGTAGACTGTGGGAAGAGATAGGGATGGATTTCATTGTAGACCTCCCTGATAGTAAAGGCCACACAGTTATATGGACTGTGGTTGATCTCTTCTCTAAACAGGCTCATTTTATTCCATGTAAAGGCTTGCCGAGTGCGAGACAATTGGCTATGATGTTCGTGCGACATATATATCGATTGCATGGTACACCCCGACGGATCATATCGGACAGGGGTGTACAGTTCACAGCGCGCTTTTGGCGTGGCTTTGTTGAGTTGATAGGATCATCCCAAGGATTGAGCTCCGCTTACCACCCTAGTACCAATGGGGCTGTAGAAAGGGCCAATGCTATGATAGAGAGATATCTACGTTGTTACGTATTGTATCAACAGTCCAATTGGTCAGAGCTCATACCACTTGCTGAGGTAGCATATAACAATGCAGTACACCGGAGTACTGGGGCTACCCCGTTTCAAATCGTGTATGGTCGGGGCTTTAGTGCAATCCCTGAACTTGAACCAGATGAGCAAGAAAGGGTGTCTCCTAGGGAGTGGGGAATCCGTATTGGAGTTCAGTGGCCAAAGATCAAGGAGGCGTTACAAAAAGCGGCAAAAGAGTATAAAGTGTTCGCTGACAGAAAACGAACAGACCACAAACCGTTTCGTGTAGGAGACCAGGTGTACGTGTCCACTAAATATATCAAGTTACAAATACCTAGTAAAAAACTAGGTCCGAAATACCTCGGGCCCTTTACTGTTGTAAGAATTATAAATCCGGTAACTGTTGAGGTTAGGTTACCATCGTTACTGGGTAAGATCCATCCAGTCTTTCATAGTAGTTTATTAAAGCCAGCAGGCAGTATGCGCAGCCATACAGACCGCCCAGGACCGTTAGCAGATTCCCATTATGAAATCGTAGAAATCCTAGATTCGAAACTAAGTAGAGGAAAACTAAAATACCTAGTGAGGTGGAAAGGCTACCCTCTGGAGGATGCCTCGTGGGTTGAAAGCCTTCAGGCTGAGAGGTTACTGAAACGGTATCACAAAAAATACCCCCACAAACCAGGAAACAATGTGACAGCAATAACATGACTCCATGTTAAATTTTACCTTATGTTTTACAGGTGGACCCCTGGTAGGGGGAGCCGCCTGTCGAGATCCCAAACTCGACACGTTGCCGACGAATCCTCCTGCAGACGCGGAAGCAACACGACGAGGCAATGGGGGTGGAAGTTGGGTTAATTTGTTCTAAGCACGGATTGGTGGAGGGGGTGTTAGGGACGGTAGGCGGACGGTCACCCTGCGGCCGCGGTAGGGCGTTGAACAGCTGCTGCGCGTTGCCGCTCTTGAGTGGGGCGTGCCGGCAAGGAGGGGCCCGGAAGGGAGGTGGTGGGCGCGCTTATTTAAAGTGCGTTGAGTGGTGGCGCCGCCCAACGCCGACTTTGTATTATCTTCACTTGAACTCAGCAAGTATTTGCACCACCTTTGGACGCTGAATAAACCGTTTCCCT
This sequence comes from Pituophis catenifer annectens, assembly GCF_029215685.1. Taxonomy (NCBI): domain Eukaryota; kingdom Metazoa; phylum Chordata; class Lepidosauria; order Squamata; family Colubridae; genus Pituophis; species Pituophis catenifer. The sequence continues at coordinate 171,426,525 of NW_027256881.1, forward strand.
GCTTCAAAAAGCATTGATTGCAGCGTGGCTTATTTCCGACTTCGGGTGATGGCGAGAGAGCTGAGAGATTATAAGATTATAAGATTATTATCACGAAAGGCAACAGAATACGTCAAGGACTTCAGGATGTTAGCGGGGAGACTTCGGTCGTGGCCTGAACGGTTACTGGTACACCAGTTTCGGTCCGGCCTGGATAGGGATTATACTTTAATTTTTCAAAGTTTCACTATCATTTGAAAGGATACAAAGAAATTGAAATAGGCACCTAAGAGAGATACGTAGAAAAGTAGAAGATGCAACAAGGATGATAAGGGTTCCTAATGGTAAACTTTAGTAGAACCAGTTGCCAAGAAAGGTAATGAGTAAGGTAACACTATAAACAAATTTAAAAAAAAATATTGAGGAAACTTGTAAATCAGCATCAGTATTCCATTGTTGATGTTTTTCTAGTATCTGGAAATATATGGAAATAAACTGTATAAAATGTACAAAAAAGCATTAACTAAAACACAAAAGAAAAATTAGTATGTTAATTTTAATATTTATAAATAATGGTTAATAATAACAATACATCTTAAGATGGCATCTCAACCTTTGCACAGCTGCCATAAGGGATTTGAAAAAGAACTTTATTAAATAACATTTGTTCTCTATATTAGCTTTCTGCATAACTCTCATAGTGGGGCATCCTGAGTATTTTAAATTGGTAGGAAGATTCAGTTGATATAACCAGGAATTAATACAGAGTAACATGGTGCTATGTATTCCTTTGGTTTCAGTTTTATTGAATAATTGCAGTAATAGTTTTGACTTCTAGTTCTCTGTTTTGAAATTGCAGTCTTGTATAATTTTTAATGAGCTTAATTTTGTGCTTCACTGATTCTTGTTATATTGAAATTGTGATCCTTAATATGTTTTTTGTGCTTCGCCAAGAGGCATCCTGACCAAAGGTGGTGGTGGTGGTAGTGGTGGTGGTGGTAACAACAACAACATGATGTTAGGATTTAAGAACACTGGAGCCTGAAGGACAAAATCTAACATCGAAAATTACATTTTCATGTGCAGAGGTTGATACACCATCGCAGCTACAAGTTACCGATGTTCAAGACAACAGCCTTACTGTGCAGTGGCAGCCTTCTTCTTCCCCAGTGACTGGTTATAGAGTGACAGCTACCCCCAAGGATGGCCATAGCCCCACAAAAACTAGAGTTCTTTCTGCAGGTAAGCACAAAGAAATCACAGGAAGCAGGATGCAATCTGATTATTTCAATGAAAGTAAGGAAACTCTAATTTTAATTTGACTCACTTGCAAGTATAATGTGAGATTATGATAGTCTATTATGTCTTTGGGAGGTTTTGCGGAAGAGAAGGAAATTGTGAAGACTGGAAAGATGATGCTGAGATCTGTGGAAAAACTGGCATCATACCATTAATACCACATGGTCCACCTAAGAAATGTTTTTAGATTGAATCTCAGCAAGATTGGAGATCTTTCTGCTTTACTAGTTAGAGTGATTATCAGAACTCTGGTTAGTTTGTAGAATACAGAAGCCACCACTTTAGTAAACCTATTACTTCTAAGCACATTCTTTTCTTTGCAGAATTGAGCCAGACTTGTTTTCATGGGGAACTAAGAGTAATAAATTAAGAGGGATGACAAATGGAAGAAATTTCAACTCAAAAAGGGATCAATGGTGTACTACCGTGGAATTTTATTCCATGGGCATGGATTAATGAAGAACATTTACTTCTCTGCTTTCTGGCCACAGAAGAGACCAGATTTTCTTTTTTATCTTTTGTGGAATCTCTTTTCTTTTCAAGGAAAGACTTGCTGGGGGAATTTACATGATTCTTTTCAGATCTGTTCTTTGGCTTATCTTGAGGTAGGCCATAGAATACCACCTTAGTAGCTGCTTTTAATTTTGGATTCTTTACAGTTTGTAGATTTTGAGGAAATACAAATATGGACATTACTATTTCACTCAATTCTCAATTAAATCAGCCATATCAGGATTTAAACATTTGCTTCCAGGAAGTGAACAAGGTCTTCTTGGTAGATATATGACTTTTCTCCTGCTTAAGAGAGACAGCCAAGAATTAGAAAGCCATAATCAATATTAAATATTTCATTTCTGGTGAAGGTACTTGTAATTGTACTTCAACAAGATTTTTCTTTTGTTATCTTGATGATGTGCTGAATTAGTAGCTATGTTGGGGGGAGGGATGTTTTGCAGTATTGGGCGACATCCTGATAATGTTGCCGGGGGATTACTATTGGCTTTCCACAGAGTCCCATTTTATCCCTTATGTTGTTTATATTTAATGAAGCTACTTGTTTCATTGTCATGAAGAATGTTGATGTAAAATTCCACTATATTCCAAAGCCCCCTGATCTACTTCTATTTAATGTGGAACTCTGTGGAAGCATTTAATTCCCTGGATAGTTGGTAATGGAATGGATGCTTGGTAATGGAATGGATGAGTATGAATAAACTGGAATTATGCCCTGAGATGAGAGAGAGGTGCAATTGATCATTAGAAAACTGGGTCAGATTTCTGAATTGTGGCGGTAGTAAGGAACATGCTTGCATATTATAATTTATTCCTGAGCTGGTCTGATTACAATGCAGTCGTTGATGCCTTAATCACAATGTAATTAGATGATATAATATGATCTATGTAGGACTATTTTTTAGGACTGTCTAAAAACTTCCAATGATGAAGACTGTGGGAACTAGACATATAATCAGAGCATTAGACAAAAGGTTACAATGCTGTGCTGAAAAAAACCTACTCTGTCCATTTTTTCATAGTGCAATTGAAGGTGCATTATTAGCCTTTAAAAACCCAAACCACCTTATACCTAATTATCTGAGTGGCTGTTTTCTCTCCTTGCTTCTTAAGATATCAAGGTCTGCAAGTCATCCTGTACTTTCAAAGTACTGTTTTATACCTACGTAGAGACCAAAATTTACTGTAGAATATAATATTACTAAAACATTACTTATGTTGGTCAATGGCCATAAAAATTTGATTTGATTAAGATATTAAAAAACATTAAAAAGGAGAAGAAAACTGATAAAAGTTAAAAAGAAGAGAACTGATAAAACAATAAAATGTAGTTGCTACATGGCCCTGTAAATATAAAATCCTATATAAATATACTTGGGAGAAGAGAAATTAGCTTGACAGCTACCCACTGTGATCTTAACATGTAGAGCATTGGTTCTCAACCTTCCTAATGCCGCGACCCTTTAATCCAAGACCGAGTGGCTGTGGTTTCCGACATCCCGATATAGTCAGTTGGTGCCATCACTGACTATTGGGGGCGAGTCACTGGCCCCCACGGAGAGGGCTCGCAACTTGGGTGTCCTCCTGGACTCACGGCTGTCTTTAGAAGAGCACATGACGGCCGTGGCCAGGGGGACTTTTTATCAGGTCCGCCTGATTCGCCAGTTGCGTCCCTTTCTGGATCGGGACTCGTTAAATACGGTCACTCATGCTCTTGTCACTTCCCGCTTGGACTACTGCAATGCTCTCTACATGGGGCTCCCCTTGAGGAGCACCCGGAGGCTCCAGCTGGTCCAGAATGCGGCCGCGCGGGTGGTTATGGGAGCGACGTGGCGCTCCCATGTGACCCCCCTCCTGCGCGAGCTGCACTGGCTCCCGGTGGTCTTCCGGGTGCGCTTCAAGGTTTTGGTTACCACCTTTAGAGCGCTCCATGGCATCGGACCGGGGTATCTACGAGACCGCCTTCTGCTACCAATAGCCTCTCACCGACCAGTACGCTCCCATAGAGAGGGGCTCCTCAGGGTGCCGTCGGCCAAACAGTGTCGACTGGCGGCCCCCAGGGGGAGAGCCTTCTCTGTGGGGGCACCTACCATCTGGAACGAGCTCCCCCCAGAGATACGGAAGATCCCGGACCTGCGCACGTTTCGCCGTGCTCTCAAAACTTTTCTATTTCAGCAAGCTGGCCTGGCCTAACTCCCCTCTTTTAAATTCTTAAATTTTAAATTTTTTAATTCGTGTTTTTATAAATTGGGTGTTTTAATCTGTGTTTCGGCCGAAATATTTAATAATTTTAAGGGATTTTTAATATTTGTATTGTCTGTATTTTATCTTGGCTGTTCACCGCCCTGAGTCCTTCGGGAGTAGGGCGGTATAGAAATTTGATTAATAAATAAATAAATAAATAAATAATACAGTTCCTCATGTTGTGGTGACCCCCAACCAGGGGTGGGTTCTAAATTTTTTTACTACCGGTTTTGTGGGTGTGGCTTATTTTGTGGGCGTGGCTTGGAGGTCATGTGACTGGGTGGGCGTGGCTAGTTGGTCATGTGACCGGGTGGCCGTGGCTATGTGTATAGGGACTACTCAGAGGGCTGAAAAAAGTCATTTCTGACAGATCCTCGCACTTTTGACTGATCCTCACACTTATGACCATCCTCACATTTATGCCCGTGCAGCATTCTTAACAACTGTGTCACTCATTTCACAACTGCTTCTTTTCACCATGGTGATAAGATAGGGCAAAAAACGTAAAATGTGAGGATAGTCGTAAATTCGAGATCTGGTCAAAAGTGCGAGGACCAGTCAAAAATAACTTTTTCAGCCCTCTGAGTAGTCCATGTGCACAAAAGGACTACCCATAGGGCTGAAAAAAGTGATTTCTGACAGGTCCTCGCACTTTTGACCGGTCTTCGCACTTATGACTGGTCATCATTTATGCCCATTGTAGCATTCTTAACAACCGTGTCACTCATTTCACAACTGCTTCTCTTCACCATGGTGACAAGATAGGGCAAAAACGTAAAATGTGAGGACAGTCGTAAGTTTGAGGACTGGTCAAAAGTGCAAGGACCAGTCAGAAATAACTTTTTCAGCCCTCTGAGTAGTCCATATGCATAAAAGGATACAGCAATAGAGAGGGATGAAGGAAGGGAAGGGAAATTAGAGTAGGAGTGAGGGTAAGAGAGGGAGGAAGAGAGGAGGAGAAGGAGAAAGAAAGAGGAAGTAGGGAGGAGAAGAAGAGGGGGAGGAAGAGAAAGTAAGAAGGAAAGAAAAGAGAGAGGTGGTAGGTTTGAGGAGAAAGATTGCTGTGCAATAAAAAAGATGAAAGGGAAGAAAGCCAACCCCAAACAAATATAAAGATATTAAGGTAAAGAATTAATTGTTAAACTTTAAAGAATAAAAGAGAACAGATATGAATAAATAACAATAATTAGAAACACACATACAAACATACAATGTATTTTCTTTGAACAGAGTATTTGGCCGGTTCACAAATTTAAATAGTGTTTAGTCATTCCAATTAAATTTACAATTTCTATATTTCCTTTTTGCCATATTTATTTCTCATCTATTTTTGTAAAAAACCAATATTACCCTTCATCCTCATCTCTAATCTTAATCAAATTCAATTTTTCCCTTCTATTCTATATTATACCCCTTCCCATTGTCATCTATTTTTATATCCATCCTCACATTGGTTAATTATGTAATATTACATTTGTTTAATATAAATTCAACATTTTAATATAAATCAATTAGTTATATAACTACCTTTTTTGTATATTAATCAATATGAACATGAATATTCCAATTATTTCCATGCAATCCAATTTCTTACAAATCAATTAATTATATTTACCAATAATAATAAACCAAATAATTTCCCCCATATATTCCTCCAAACCACAACTTAACCATTTCTGCTTTCAATACAATATACAATTAATAGTATCTCAATTATTACAATTCCCTAGTTAAATAGAGCTTTTTGTGTGTGTGTGTTTTAAAATCTTGAACTCTCCTCTTTTTCCCTAAATTTCCCATTGTTTGCACCTACCTTTTTTGCAGGAACAGCAAAGCCAACAGCCTGCTTTACTTTCAGTTTCATTTTTCAGCATAGCTAGGGGGAAAAAATCTGCTCCAGCAAGCAGCAGAGCCCTGAGCAAAACAGCGGAGAGCAAATCAGCTGAGAGTCGGGAACCGATCTAATCAAGGGCTAATTAGCCTATGCTGAAGCTCCGCGGGCCAATAAAATTACAAAAAAACACCAAACCATTTGTTAAATTGCTGGCTCACCCGCCCCTCGCCCACCACTATTTATTGGCAATAAATAGTGGTGCGGAGGGGTGGGCCAAGGGGCAGGCTTTGAAGCCCCGCGGCAAGAATTTAAACAGTTTTTTTCCCTCTAGCCATCAGCTGGGACTCAGGAGGCAGCAATAGATTGGGGGTGGGCGGGATAAGCGAACCGCCGGCGATCCAACAGAGCAGAGAGTGAGGGTGAGTGAAGGCATCGGGGGGGCGAGAGAGGGCTTTGGCGACCCCTGTGAAATGGCCGTTCGACCCCCAAAGAGGTCACGACCCCCAGGTTGAGAACCGCTGATGTAGAGGAAGGTCTCCTGTGGAATATAAAATGTGGCAGCCCATGAATTTTTGAGTTATCCTCATGCCCCCAGTGTTAGAAGAAATTAGTATCTCTTTATAAAGGCATTTTGAATATTTGAATATAAAGATATTCAAATATTTAAATATTTATATTTGAATATAAAGATATTAATAATTATGTTGTATGTCATAATTATGTCATAATTATGTCATAATCATTCTACTTTGCATTTTTTGAGATGATGATAGCTGTTTGGTTTGTTTGAACCCATAGCCTTTGATTATACACAACCACATTGACCAGCATTTGAGAAAATTGTGGTGGTTTTGACTTAGCATATTATGGCAAATCAAGCAGATGCAGTTGATCCAATAAATAAATAGGTTGCTTAGCATGAAGACTGTATCACAGGTAACAAATAACCTTTGAATCTCTTTCTAGAGTATTTAAAAAGCAATTCATGTTAGGCATGGGGACCATTCTTTAAAGGAAAAAAAAAGGAAATATGTCTTACTATATTTGAAACTTTGAATACTAGCAGCTGCTACCATCTATCTAAGGGTCATAAGAACTGAAGTCATAGATTATAAAACTTCCCTACGTCAGATTTTGAGATGTTGTTCTAAAACAGGAATAGCTGTTGCAACACTTGCTAAAAGAATGGTTGCCAAAAATGTAGGTCTTATTAAACATGTAATTTACACATGATTAAAACTTCTGATGACGATCTGTTTTTAAAAACACTGAAACAATGGATACCATGGACTATTTCTAGAGAAAAGTATTTCTACATTTACATTGTCAAAATATTTGTGACTGTGAAATCTGTTTAAATTGTTTCTTTTGCTCTGAAACAGTTTCTATCCTATCCTAGGTTTATTTAGAACTAGTTGTCTTTCTTCTTGATAGGCAACTGAATAGCTAAGACAATTTATAAATATATTTTTATTTATTGCAGAACAAACAGAAGTCACAATTGATGAACTACAACCTACAGTTGAGTATGTGGTTAGCGTCTATGCCCAAGGGCCAAACGGAGAAAGCCGGCCTTTGGTTGAGAAAGTTGTTACAAGTATGTAAATTCATATTTCCCACATTTCATAGTAGGACAAATACCTGAATCTCTCCGGACATGTTTATTATCAAAATTTTGAGAAAATGGCAAAAACTATACTATTCTCATAGTTATGTCATGAAAAATACTTTACTACACTTTTACCCACAAACTGCTTACATTAAAATTAAAATTAAAATTATAAGTGTTAGAAATCATTAATTGGTAAATAATTTGGAAAAGATAATCTAACTGAAGAAAATCAGTTCTTCTTTATGTACTATTTATTTACAATGCAACATTTTTTATTTTTTTATATGTCAAATTTAATATAGCTACCCACTCCAGTAGACTCTGGGCATCTTACAAAACAAAATACTATTTTGGGTATATATATATAGATCATATGTCTTTTTTATTCTTCTCAGGAACTTGTGAGCAGCAAATAAGTAACAAAAGAGGCCTTTGCATTAGAAAATATGAAGAAATTTAAATCCAGAATTTAAAATAGTTTTTTTAACCAAACTTTTCTTTTGTTTGACACAAAATCAAATCAAATAACTTGTTTGGCATTGCTACTCATACTGAAGCTGTTATCCCACAGATAAATAGGTATGTGAGCAGTAGCAATAGGCTGCTGCCTTATTCTCACTTACCGTATTTTTTGGAGTATAAGACACACCAGAGTATAAAACGCAGCTTAGTTTTTGGGGAGGAAAATAGGAAAAAAAAATCTGCCTACAAGGTATTTCTCTGGCTAGCGTCCTTAGTCTGGTCAGCTTCAGCACATTAGTTTGCTGGTTTTTTATCCCCTGCTTGGGGATAAGAAATAGCTTCTAAGGCACAGCTGAGAGGAAGCAGCAATGAGAAAAGCAGGCAAAGCACTGGGTGGGGGGTGGAGATCGCTTCACTCGGCTAGCGCCTAGTTAGGGCTGAAAAAAAAGCTGAAGAACAGCTGAGAGTCAGATCAAAGCATGGAGATTGCTTCACTCGCTAGTGCCTTGTTAAAGCACAGCGGAGTCGAGGGACTAGCCAAAGCTGGGAAGATTGCTCACTAGTGCCTCATTAGCACCTTGTTAGGGCTGAAAAAAAGCTTCAAAAAAGCTACATTCAGAGTATAAGATGCACCCAAATATTCAGCCTCTTTTAGGGGGGGGGGTAAATACGGTAATTGGAAGTAAGATCACTGAACAAAAGGAAACTTTTTTTAAAAAAAAGTTTATTTATTAATTTTCTATTGTTTACATTTTGTTAGTGCTTAATAAACATCGTGTTGTCTGGGTTATTTTATTTGCTTAGCAGTATAGACTACATTCTTAATCTCCACCCCTTTTTTCCAACCACTGGTAGAATAGGTTCTATATTTGATAATATTCTGTATCTTCTTTCTTTTTAATCTTCAATGTAAGTCTGTCCATTTCTGCACAATCCAGTATCTTCCTAATTATCACTTCATTTTGTGGTATTTCTTCATTTTTCCAATATTGTGCAAATATAATCCTTGTTGCTGTTAATACATGCAATATTAAATATATATTTTGCTTATCAAATTTTTCTGGTGCTATACCTAATAGAAAAAGTTCAGGTTTAAAATCTACATGTTTTCCTATCATCTTTTCTAACCACATGTATTTTTGCCCCAAATTTTTTTTGCTTTAGCACAGGTCCACTACATATGGTAATATGTGCCAGTTTTTTGGTTACTTTTCCAACATTTGCTAGACATATTTTTAAACATTTTAGCTAACCTAGCAGGTGGTAAGTGCCATCTATAAAACATTTTATATAAGTTTTCTTTATAACAATTTGCCATAGTTAATTTATAGTTTCTTTCCCATAAATTTTGCCATTTCTCTAATTCTGTATTATATCCAAAGTTTTTTGCCCACTGTATCATTGTGTCTTTTACTTGTTCATCCTCCATTTCCAATTTAGTAAGAAATTATATATTTTCTTAGTTTTTCATCAGAATTCAACAATATCCGATCAAAGGCTGTTTATCTTTTATAAAAGCCATACATATCATGTCTTTCTCCTATCTAGAATGTTTTTGCAATTGAGGCCACCATGATAATTTAATACCTTGATCTTCAAGATCTTGCTTAGATTTTAATTTCCATTCAGTTTTCAAAATGTCTTTATATGTCACAATTTTTTCAAACTTCGTCAGATTTGGATTTGTAAACACTTCCATTGTTGAGAGCCATTCTGGGATTCTCAAATAGATCTTAGCTTTTATTTTTTCCCATAAAGATAATAGTGAGTTTCTTATGTAGTGATTTTGAAAGTATCTGTGAATTTTATTCTTCTCATACCATAAGAATGCGTGCCATTCCAGTTGTAAATCACGTCCTTCTAAACTAAATATAACAGTCTCTTGTGTCTGAGGGATATCCATTATTTTAGCCATGTTATAACACATGCTTGGTAATATAAGAGCCAATCTAGTAGTCCAAATCCTCAATTTTCTTTAGATTCTTGTAACATTTTCAATTTAATTCTAACTTTTTTTCCTTGCCAAATAAATTTTAAGAGCAATGTATTCAAATCATCAAAGAATTTCTTTTCAATTTTTATAGGTACTGTTTGGAACAGGAAAAATAGTTTTGCTAGGATACTCATTTTTACAGTAGCAATCCTTCCCAACATTGATAATGTAAATTTTTCCATTTTTACAAATCTAATTTTATTTGGTTAAATAATTTTATATAATTATCTTCTTTTATTATTGCATATCTTGCTGTTAAGTATATTCCCAGATATTTAACTTTCTTAACTATTTCACTTTTTCTGCCAGTTCTTTTCGTTTTTGTGTGAGGTTTTCTTACTATAACTTTAGTTTTTTCTCTGTTTATCTTCAGTCCTGTTACCTTTCATTTATTTATTTATTTATTCATTCATTCATTCATTCATTCATTCATTCATTCATTCGTCGCATTTCTATGCCGCCCAACTCCCTAGGGACTCTGGGCAGCTTACAGCAAAAAACAAACAAACAAACAAACAAACAAAAAAACCAATGTGAACAATATCCTGTAAAAATTTTTTAAAAGAAAACATTAAAAACCCATACACTCCATTTCATGGTCGGGTCTCGCAAGATCGCCGTAGCGAGATTAACGGCCCCAGGCCTTCCGGAAAAGCCAGGTCTTCACCACTTTCCAGAAGGCCAATAGGATGGGGGTGGTCCGGACCTCAGGAGGTAATTGGTTCCAGAGAGCCGGGGCAGCCACAAAGGCCCTCCCCCGCAGGCCCGCCAACTGACATTGTTTAGCTGACGGGACCCAGAGGAGACCAACTCTGTGGGATCTTACCGGTCGCTGGGAGCTATGCGGTAGAAGGCGGTCTCGAAGATAGCCTGGCCCTGAGCCATGTAGGGCTTTAAAGGTAATAACCAACACCTTGAATTGCGTCTGGAGACCGATAGGGAGCCAGTGCAGCTCACGGAGAATTGGTGTAATGTGGGTGTATCTAGGTGCACCCACAATAGCTCGCGCGGCTGCATTCTGGACCAACTGTAGTCTCCGAACACTTTTCAAGGGTAGCCCCATGTAGAGCGCGTTGCAATAATCCAATCGTGAGGTGACAAGGGCATGAGTGACTGTGAGGAGAGCCTCCTGATCCAAGTAGGGTCACAATTGGTGCACCAGGCGAACCTGTGCAAAGGTCCCCCTAGCCACAGCTGTCAGATGTTGTTCCAATCTTAGCTGTGAGTCTAGGAGGACACCCAGATTGCGAGCCCGTTCTGAGGGGGACACTTTCTCCTCCCCCCCCCCCCCCCAGGACCAAGGATGGACAATCAACATAGTCTTTAGGTGGCAATACCCACAGCCTTTCGGTCTTGTCTGGGTTAAGTCTGAGCCTGTTGACTCCCATCCAGGCCTTCACAGCCTCCAGGCACTGGCACATCATATCTATCCTTTTTAATAGTTTAGGAATTTTCTCCAACGGTTCTTCTGTAATGAATACCAGATCATCTGCAAAAGCTTGTATATATCTTTCCACTCTTATGTCTATTTCTTTAATTTCTGAATCTTGTCTGATGTTCCTGTTCAAGACTTCCCAAATCAATATAAATAGTAAATGCAATAGTGGACATCCTTGCCTTATGCCTTTCTTTATATTAAAATTCTCTGTATAGTCCCCATTTACAATTACTTTTGTTGTTTGTTTATGGTACATCGTCTTGATTACATTCATAAATTTTTCTCCAAAATCCATATAATTTAATTAATGTATCATAAATGGCCATCTTACATTATCAAAAGCTTTCTGAGCATCTAAAAAGATTAGTGCCATTTGTTTTCCTGGATGTGTTTCATAGTATTCTAGTGTATCTAGAATAATCCTTGTGTTTTATTTGCTTTTTTGGTAAGAAACCATTTTGATCTGAGTGGATGAATTCAGTCAGAATTTTTTTCAATCTCTCTGCTATTATTTTTTTTTGTAAAGTTTTTTTATTTTTTAAAACACACAAACAAACACACAATGCACCTTTTCTGAAGAGAATATTGGCCCGGTTTTAAATTTGTACAGATTTTTGTTCATCTTTAACACAATTTTATGTATTCAATTTTTCTCATATCTTTTATTTTCTCTAAATTTAAAAAACCAATATTACCCTTCATGTTAACGTCTCATGCTAGTATAATTCCTTTTTTCTTTTCCCTCCTTAAAATTTGAACCCCTAAATTTAAATTCATAGAACATAATACAATCCCCAATTATTTCCTTAAATTCTCTTATTCTACTCACCAATAATTCTTTTATCAACTATTCCAGATAATACATTTCAACAGTTAAACATATTCAATAAAGAAAAAAAAATCAATTAAATATCAGTCTTACTTCAATACCCCTATATTTAAATTCATATAACATAATAAAATTCCCAATTATTTTCTTGAATTCTCTTATTCCAGTCTCAGATAGTTTTTTCTTTACTAATTATTCCACATAGTACATTTCGACATTTTTATCAAGACCAATTAGATATATCTAACTAATTCATAGTCCAATGTCATTTCAACTTTCTTTTCTTATTTATTTAAGTTCCAAATATATAATTAGAAATATTCCATTTGTTACAGTACCCTTCATTAATTAAAAATATTCCAATTTTTACATTCATCATACATCCATATATTTTATACTCACTTCCTTAAAGATACAGTTCATTTCTTCATATTAACTTAAATGGTTTATTATTTACCATTCTATTACTTCATCAATTATTTATACTTTTGTGTCTTATACTCCAGACATCATAGTTTCACTGATTAGTTAGAGAATCAATTTAATATCAATCTTACTCCAGTGCCCCTAATTTTAAATTCAAATAACATAATACAATTCCCAACTATTTTCTTAAATTCTCTTATTCCAATCTCAAATAGTTGTTTCTTTATCAACTATTCCAAATAATACACTTCAACCTTTTTATAATATTTTATAAGGACCAGTTAAATATATCTAATTAATCCATAATCCACTACCCTAGTAGTCATTTCCTTTACCCCATATTCCTCTTCCATTTCTTTCTCCCTTCCCATCTTTATATTTTCTTTTCTTTTTCTTTTTCTTTTTCTTTCCCTTTTTTCTTTTTTGTATTTTAAAATCCTGAACTCTCTTTTCCCTTTTTCTTATCTTTCCACTGTTAGTCCCAATGTAATAATTTTGTTTTTTAAAATCATAAACTCTTTTATTTTGCTGTATCTTTCCTGTTATTTTCCATTCCTTTCCCCTTTTTCTTATTTTCTCACTGATAATCCCAGTGTAATCATTTAAGTTTTTTATATTCTTTCTATTCCACCCTCTTTTCTTTTTTTTGTTTCTTTCCCCTTTTTCTATTTTTTCCATCGTAATTTTTAAAAGTTCTCCTTTTTATTATTGCTACCCGAATAATCATTTAATTTTCCATAATCAGTCTCCTTGTCTTTGTTGTCTTCTTTATTATAAGTCTCTTTTTCTTGATTCACATTCGTTGTTTTCCAGCTTGAGTGTATCCTAAATCAATTTTCTGATCAAGTTTCAATTTTCCATGCATCATTTTAGTCATTTCCCTTATTTCAGTTTTCAATGATAAGTACATCGTTATCATCATTTCCTTCAGTTCCTGCACCATTTTGTTCTTTTTAAGTTGATATTATTCCAATTGAAGTTACGTTATAGTCCTTTCCCCCCCCTCTTTTCTCCAAGCCAAAACACTTGTGAACAAACAAAACCTCCTTGAACTTTCTCACAACTGTTATCCCTTTCAAAGCCCAAGTTTTTTTCCCTTTCTTTTTCCAAAATAAAAATTGAGTGATGTAATAATTTTTTCCTCCTAAAGATGGCTCTCTACAATCCACAATTACAAGTAGTTACAAGTAACAAACTTGAAAGGCATCCATTTTAGTTGCAATTCACTGTAACAGATTTAGCTTGTTTGACTTTTTTCCCCCTTTCTTCTTTTTCACCTTTATACACATCAAAATAATTTAAAATTCAGTCCAAATATACATAGTCCAAATTGCGCATTGCATTCCAATTTAGTTTCAATTTAAAGTCATTAACCAGTCCTATTACAAATTTTTCTTTATTCTTTTAATCTTCCTCTCTCTAAAGTTTCCAAATTAAAAAGAATCTTTTTGGGTTCTTAATTCTTCTGATTTTTTTTTTTAAATTCTCCAATTACTTAAATCCAAAACAAATTTCTAGTCGGGTTTTATCACTTTATAACTTCCACCTTAATCTTCTTCTTCTGTCCTTCATGCCTATTAGCCACTATTATAGCTCCAGGACTTTACAGTTATTTTAAAAGTCTTTATTTCTTTCTTTCTGCCTATGAGTTAAATATCAGTCACCCAGCTTCAATATTCTATTCAATTCTCCGCTCCTGCCCATTGCTTAATCCGGTTGCCCCAGTTTACTGGTGGCCGTAATGGCCGCCGCCCCCTGCTGCAAAGTCAGAGAGAAAAACCTCCGACCTCCGAACTTGCCTGTTCCTCTTGGTCTTCTGAGGTGCCTCTCTTTCTTCTCTGTCCCTGCAGGACAGATCTGGTCCAAAGACCCCTCTGCAGCGGTTCGTCAGCCCAGGATTTCACGGGTCTCATCAGAGCCTGCTAATCTCCGACTGTCTCACTGCAGTGCTTCCGGTCAAATCCCTCTCTGCTATTATTGAGGCAAAAATTGTGTAGTCCACATTTAATAGAGATATTGGTCTATAATTTTTTATCTGATTATAGATTAGAGTAACAGAGTTGGAAGGGACCTTGTAGGTCATTTAGTCCAATCCCCCACCCAATCAGGATACCCTACACCATTTCTAACAAATGGCAGTCCAATCTCTTCTTAAAAGCTTCCAGTGATGAAGCTCCCACAACTTCTGAAGGCAAGCTGTTCCATTGGTTGATTGTTCTCACTGTTAAAAAATTTCTCCTTATTTCTAGGTTGAATCTCTCCTTGGTCAGTTTCCATCCATTATGCCTTGTTTGGCCTTCAAGTTCCTTGGAAAATAGCTTGATCCCTTCCTCTCTGTGGCAGCCCCTCAGATATTGGAACACTGCTATTATCTCTCCCCTGGTCCTTCTCTTCACTAGACTAGCCCTGCCCAGTTCTTCATATATCATATTTTTTATTCTCCGGTCCCCTAATCATCCTGGTTGTTCTTCTCTGCACTTTTTTTTCCGGTCCCCTAATCATCCTGGTTGTTCTTCTCTGCACTTTCAACATCTTTTTTATAGTGTGGTGACCAAAACTGGATGCAGTATTCTAGGTGTGGTCTTGCTAAGGCTTTATACAGTGGTATTAACACCTCACTTAATCTTGATTGTATCCTTCTGTTAATGCAGTTTAGGATTGCATTGGGTTTTTTGGTTCGGGTTTTTATTTTTTAAAAAAAATATTTAAATTTAAAATATTTAAAATATTTTTTTAAAAAAATATCAAATCAATGTGTGAACAGTGTGGCACCTGGGTGTCATACATTCTAATACAAATAAAACTAATCAAGTTGATCATAATCCTTACATTCAACCTGCTTATATATTTCTAATAATACATACTTATATTAAATTATAATCTATCATTGTGTAATTATTCCATATTTTTTTCATTATATGATATAAAAATGTATATACTAATATTCCACCTTTTCTTATTTCTATCACTTATTCTAGCTTTTAATCATATCACCTTTTGTTAAGAGACTTTTTCTTTCTTATCTAACTTCTAATCATGTCACCTATTTAAAAAAAGAAAAAGGAGAAGAGAGAGAGAGAAAAGGAAAAACAACAGTACAACAGTACAACAGAAACAAAAAATCATCCATCTATCACCTCTTGCCCGCTTCAATACCTTAATTGCTATGCTTTAAAAGAAAAATAAGAAAAAAAGAAGTGAATAAAAAAAACAATATAAAAATAAAGAAATCCATCGTTCCTTACCCGCTTTAATATTTTAATTGCTATGCTTTTTTTTTTTTTTTGACTTGCCTCCCAAATTTCTCTTAAGTCTTTATCTGCTTCTTGGATGTTTAATCTAAGTATTCCTCCCACCTCTACCCACTTCCACTGCCTAATTTCTAACATTTCTACTCGGACCTCTTTCTTCCTTTCAAACATATCTTCCCACTCTCTTAATATATTTCCCCCCGGTTTAATTGATCAACCATTATTATTTACATTGTTGCCTCCTCTTTGTCTTCCTCCATTCCTTCTGTTGATTCCTCCTTTTCCTGGGTGTCTTGGTCTTTACTCATCATCACTTGTATGGTATTTTCCATTTTTTCCATAATCTCCTTAAATCCTTTCTACATGATGTCTTTTGTATTTTGAAAAAGTAAGTCCATCTCTTTCACAATTCCACTCATCTCTTATTATTAAGTATCTTGTTTTGCTTTAAAAAATTCAATTTTTATCCAGCAGTTCAAGAACTATTTATTTAATCTTTAAGTTACCCTTCAAGGAGTGCACTAGTCCCAATTCTTTATGTCCCATACGTTAACAATCATTCCATTTAAGTAGTCCCAGAGGTTATACTTGGGTCTCCAATAATGCAGTAGTCATAGGGTGGTTAAAAGTAATCCAATAGAAATTTTCACAAACCTTCAAATAGATATTTTCCAAATTTGTAATATAGGCTTATTTCCAGACCTGTAATTTTCCCTTTCATCAGCAGGTAGCACTTTTGGCTTAAATTTCAATATCACCACATATCCAGCGTTCTTTTAGTTATAGAAGAATTATAAAAACAGAATAAGTTTTGCAAATAAATGATTCCAGCATTTTAAAATGCCTTCCCAGTACCACGCTTTCCCAGCTTAAGGGTTCAATTTTCTATATATTTCAAAATTTCAAAGTTTATTATTTTCACTCCTGCACCCTTCACTTCCGGTCTGGTGGTTTCTCAGAATGCCTAGACACCACTTTGACAGATGATTCTCAGCAAATAATTCTGAATTGTTCCTCGGGGTTAAATTTAAAGTAAAAGAAAAACCCTCTCCCCCAGTTCCACTCACTGTTCATTTACTTTGCTCCAGCACCAGTCTTAGATGTTCATCGGCTGTCCCAGCTTTGTGGTGGCTATCTTTAGGCTGCTTCCTTTTCTTGCTGTGGCTGAGAGGGAGACGGAACCCTGGGGCTGACAGGAGAGCTGTGACTCTCCTCGATCTCTCAGGGTGCCCCTCTTTGCTTCACTGCCCCTACAGGGTGGCTTTGGCTCCTCTTGGAGTCCACAAACATGGAAAAGTCAGTGCAGGGGACGTGGACACCCATTCCCCATGTCTGTATTGCCGCGATGTCAACTGGAAGCTCTGCATTGGCTTTTTTGGCTGCTGCTGCACACTACTGGCTCATGTTTAGCTGGTTGTCCACTAAGACTCCAGGATCCCTCTCACAGTTACTGCTATTAAGCCTGGTTTCACCCAGTCTATATGTGTACTTTTGGTTTTTCTTGCCTAAGTATAAGACTTTACTTTTCTCTACATTGAATTTCATTCTGTTAGATAGGACCCAGTGTTCAAGTCTGTCAAGATCCAGATGGATCTTGAGCCTATCTTCTAGAGAGTTAGCTATTCCTGCCAGCTTAGTATCATCTGCAAATTTGGTAAGTTCCCCTTGTATTCCCTCATCTAAGTTATTTATGAAGATAGTGAAGAGTAGTGGGCCTAAGACGGATCCTTATGGTACCCCACTGCTTTCTTCCTTCCATATAGACATAGACCCATTAAGGACTACTTGTTGGGTACAGTTTGTCAGCCAGTTACGAATCCATCTGGTGGTGATGCTATCTATCCCACTTTTTTCTAGCTTAAAAAGAAGTAGATTGTGGTCTACTTTGTCGAATGCCTTGCTGAAGTCTAAGTTAATGTCCACAGTATTTCGCTGATCTAGTAATTTAGTCAAATCTACATCCTCTTTAGGTATTAGAGTGATATTTGCTTCTGTCCATGTATTTGGTAGTTTAGACTCTGATAATAGCTCATTACAAACTTCCTTCAATGGCGAGCTTAACATGTCTGAAAAGCATTTATAGAATTCTGCAGGTAGCCCATCTGGTCCTGGGATTTTATCACTTTTCTGTTTTTTTATCACTTCTGTCACTTCCTTTATTGTTATTTTTTCATTTAGTATATTCTTTCAGGCTTGGAAGCCATCTTTTGCATTGAGCCTTCAGGTCTGCCACATTTACTACTATGGGAGATTGGGAGGGGGGATTGTATGGAGCATGGGTGATATATAGTCATAATAACATTCCTTTCTCAGAGAGTCAAGGACATCTTGCCTTGCATCTGGAGGGCTGGAACTGGGAGGCATCTCCAGTTGGGAAGGTGTTTTGATTGGACCATGTGATGGACATGTCACATGGGCAGGGACTTGGACTTTCCTTAGAGTGGGGAAAACCTGAAAGCTTTCAGATATGCATTAAACCGAATCACCCTTAAAAAATTGAACCAGATCCCCGGGCTCTGGGGTGCTGTCCGGGGTCCTGAGCCCCGAATGTTGACCTGAAACCGGGCAGCGTGAAGACTCAGGGAAGATGGAGGAAAACAAGGCGGCCACGGAGGGAGCCACAGGGAATGGTTCGGCGAGCTATGTCTAGACCATCTACTCCCCTTCCCCTGTCGTGGTGGAAGCGGAGGAGCCATAGAAAGGGACCGACAGCTGGGTGCCCAGCCCAAAGAGCCGGCACCCAAGCAAGCCGCGGACATGGGAGTGGGGCGAAGCTGCGGAGCTGTGCCGCTCCAAGAGATGATGACTGGGGCGATGCTGTCAGAACCGTGGATGAATGGAGGCAGGGCGGAACAGATCCTAATCCTTGAGTGGAAGTTGCCAGGGCAGTTGTGCCACAAGGACTCCCGGGAATGGTGATTTCCGCCACCGTCACGCAGCTAGTCACTAGCTGGCCTCCTGGAGCATGTCGGCCAACTCAGCATGGGCAGTGCTCCTCAACTTCTTGGGACCGAGCAACCCAGATGGGCTCTGGCTCAACCTATGTTCAACTTCCCGAGCCAGGAAGCTGCAGCACCACTGAGCGAGGCATCGGCCTCCTTTCACTCGGCACGGAGTGGGTCGTTCCATAGCCTCACACATCGGGCCAGGACTACCAGGGTGACAGCCACCATAGGAATGGGAATGGCGCAGCAACAAATCCCACTGAACTAGCCCGGCTCGGTGCTACAGAGGGCCACAACCGGGACTATGGGGATCTAGTATTCCACTCCAGCAACCAGTTTTCAGGCTATCTCCAGCAAACCAGATCCCTCCTGGATGGGCATTTTACCCCAGTCAGGGGTGGGTGCAATATCAGTGGATGCCTTCCCCAGTCCTACAGCCCTCGGCCGCCCATCAACCAGCACACTTCCAGCCACCAGCCATGGGCCAGCAGCTGGTACTGGCCCAGCCATCGCTGCAGTTCCAGTAACCAGCCATGGTTCCACAGAAGGTTCCGGTCCAGCAGCCAGCGCCAGCCCATCAGCCTGCGTCAGCTCAGCAACCGCCCCCTCCAGTTGCTCCCCCTCCCCGGTTCAGAGCGGCGTTTGACGGGACCCCAGGAAGACTAGCCTACTTCCTCAATTGAATCTGGGCTTACATCAACCAGTATGGAAATCTATAACCATCGGATCAGGAATTGATTTCAGCTATTGCAGATGGCATGAATGAGGGAGAAACAGCATAGTGGCTAGCGGAACTTCATGATAAGGAAGCTCCTGAGTTGGAAGATGCTGACGAGTTCGTCCAATTACTCCAAGGTTGGTTCGAGGACATGGCCCACAGTGTAAAAGCTGAGGCCCAGATCAAGGTGTTGAAGCAAATGGGCTGGCTTCCCAAGTAATTAGTTTGGGCGTTCTGAAGACTGGCCAGGAAACTGAGGGACTAGCCGGAGTGCTACCACTCCATTTGTCTACCACTTCAAGGAGGCCCTCGACCCAGACCTCTAACAAGCTTGCGGCATCAGGGGAGTACCAGAACATATACAAGCATGGTACAGCACAGCAGTGGCCATGGATCTGGAGATCCACCCCCATAGGAAGCCAACTGCAGAGAAACCAATGAGAAGACCCCTGGGTCACTGAACCCTGGCTAAACCGCCCGAAACATCGCAACCCACACTGTCTGGGACTATCAAATGCTACTAGTGTTGTTAGCACAGGCGCCGAACATCCGAATGTTGGCTCCAGCCCCGGTCCCCCAAGCCCAGGCTCCAGCCACACCTCAGGCAAGGAGGACCTCGCGGAAGCTGCCAGAGAAGGGGAAGATCACCAAGCAGGCTGTGAAGGTTCCATTCCTTCCCAATGAAGTCAGGGGAACTCCAGCCAGGGAAGCCTCTCCCAGCTCCACCGAAGGGAGCAGTGGCAATGACGACCCAATGGTAAACGAAGCCATTCACTATCAAAACTAGGCTAGTAGTGCCAGAAACTGGGGCCCAAGGGGAAGGGGAAGTTTTCATTGACACTGGCTGCACCAGATGCCTAATCAGCTTCCGCATAGTCAAGCATCTTGGCATACACATGAGCCCCCTAGCAGGCCCATCTGCTTTGAGCAGGTCGATGAGACACTCATTGGCGTAGCCCCTGCCACACTAATCACGGGTCTTGTCAGAATAGAAATGGGCCATCACAAAGAACTTATCCAATTTGTCATAGCTCCAAAAATGACTGAATCAATCATATTAGGGCTCACGTGGCTAGACAAATGAGGGCCGACCATCACCTGGGAGGATGGCTATAGAAAGCTAAACATAGGCATTGGCCACTACCACCCATAAAGCCAGAGCGAGGCCAAGATGCCACAGACCCCAACAACACCAGCAAGTCCAAAGCTGCAGCCCCCGCCACAGAGGGACTGCTCGGCAGCCTGCAGGTGCCAAAAGAGTACTGAGACCTATCAGGAATCTTTAGTGAGGAAGATTGCAATTTCCTCCCCTTCACTGCATGCCAGATTGCACAATCGAATTAGTGCTGGGAGCTAAGCTACCCAAGCCAAAGATGTACTTCATGACTCCCAAAGAGATGGAAGATTCTGAGAAAATACATCAATGCCATGCTAGCGTAGGGCTTCATCCAATCTGCAAAATCCAGAGCCATGGCCCCAGTACTATTTAAAGAAAAAAAAGATGGGGAGGTGAGGCTTTGCATTGATTTTCATGGAATGAATGGTGTGTGTGTGGAGAACATCAGCCCCCTCCCCCTCATGAAGGACATGCTAAGCCACTTAGCCAATGATAAGGTGTTCACCAAACTGGACTTGAGAGAAGCCTACTATCGCATAAGAATCAGAGAAGGAGATGAGTGGCGCCCTTGGCAGCTTCCAATTCAAAGTCATGCAGTTTGGTCTGCAGGGAGCCCCAGCAGTCTTCATGCAATTAATTAATGAAGTGCTGCATGAGCACCTATACAAAGGGGTCGTAGTCTACTTGGATTACATTCTCATATTCAATGAAACTCTCGAGGAACATGTAAAACTGGTGCGCAAGTGCTGAAAAAACTCTTCGCTGCAAAACTCTATATGAAGCTGTCAAAATGTGAATTCTATCAAAACTCTCTAGATTATCTAGGCTACTGAATATCCACCAGAGGGCTGGAGATGGACCTAGGAAAAGTGAAACCGGTGCTATACTGGCAGACCCCACGCACCCATAAACAGCTTCAAAGCTTCCTGGGGTTTGCAAACACCTACAGACAATTTATCCCAGCCTTCGCAGATGTCATCCCGCCCCTAACAGAACTGTTAAAAATGAGGCCTCATCCTGCAGCACCATGCTGTATCAGCCGCTCGCCTGATCAATGGACTATCAAAGAGTCTTCAAAAAATTAAAACAGCTCTTTGCCAAGGAGCCAATCCTCCAGCACCAGACCCATAACGACAGTTCATCATCCAAGTGGTTGCCAGCGACCTAGTCGTGGCAGCCGTGCTCTTACAGAAGGACCCACAAGGACAGCTCCTGCTTTGTGCCTACATGTCCAAAAAGCTCACCAAGACTGAAAGGAGGTGGGCCATTTGGGAGAAAGAAGCCTACGCAGTCTGCTGGGCTCTCCTCTAGGCATTTCCTAGAAGGGGGTAAAGTGCCCTTTGAGGTCTGGACTGATCATAAAAACCTCAAAGCTCTAAAAGACCCCAGGAAACTGTCTCCCAAACAAATCCGCTGGGCACAATACTTCAGGCGGTTTAAATTTGAGTTGAAGTACATCCCAGCAGGAAAGAATCTACTAGCTGATGTCCTATCGAGAAAATCCCAATCTGATAGTCACAAGGAAAAAGTCGTCCATGCCATCATTCCCCCCTCATAATCAGCTGCACAAGTCACCACCAGGGGCCAAACCAGCCGACAACCTGATCCCAGCCGGGACAAGGTGACAGCGGCACTGAAAGTAGTGCTCCCAGCCAACCCATAGTTCATAGATAATAGGGATATCCTGACCATGAGAGATGGACTGGCTTGGAAGGGTTTGAAACTATATATCCCCGCCAGCTTGAGACTGGAAGTACTACAGCGCAGCCATGATTCCAGACTGGCCGGCCATTTCAGATTCTTAAAAACTCTGCATTTGGCTAGGAGGCAGTTTTGGTGGCCAAAAATGAAACAGGCAAATGCAATGGTGGAGCAATATATAAAATGCTATGTGGATTACCAACAAGAGAACTGGTTGGACCTGCTGCCGTTTGCAGAAGTGGCTTACAACAACGCCCATGTATAGCAGCACCGGATTAACCCCTTTCCAGGTCACCAGAGGCATGGACTTTATCCCCATGCCCGAACTGCCCTGAGAAACCCCCTCTTCCATGAACGTGACTGCATGGATGGAGTTGCTGAGAAAGTGCTGGGAGAACACTAAAAAAGCACTAGCAGAAGTCGATGAGGCATGTAAAAAAACAAGTGGATAAACACTGATCTCTTCAACCTCCCTTCTGTGTTGGAGATTGGGTTTATCTATCAACCAAATACATAAGACTAAAGCTGCCTAGTAAGAAGCTGGGACCTAAATATTTGGGTCTGTTCCCAATTGTGAAAGTAATTAACCCAGTGACAGTTCAACTTAACCTCTCCCGCATTCTAGGGAAAGTGCATCTGTTTTATCACTGCAGTCTGCTGAAGCCAGCCATAGGATCCAGATTAAGACCGCAGACTCAACCATCCCCCAAGCCTATGGTGGTGCAAGCGGAAACCCATTACAAAATAAAAAAGATTTTAGTCCAAATCCTGGATGGTTTTGGACTACCATTATGGACTCCCTGGCCATATTTGTACCATCATCCCAGAGTTTTGGATGTACTCAAGGTCCAAGCTTCTTGCGCTGTGAGATTCCCCCCCCCTCGCAGGTTTGGCCCTCCATGTTATTGAGGGCCTATCTTGATGACGGGTTTTGGAACCCCGAGAGATGGCATGCGTCAAAGAGGAGATTAAGGGGTTTTTTAAATGTATTGTTAACTAAAATTTTAAGGGGTTCAGGGATGACCAGAGTGGGATGGGGGAGAACCCACAAGGGTCAAGGCCGGGCCCGGCAGAGGGCAGCGGCACTAGGGGTGCAGGGTTGGACATCAGGGAGGGGGCTAGAACTCAATCTTACGAGGGCTGTATGATCTGTATTGTGGGTGGGAGGGGCAGATATGGTGGAAGCAGAGGGCCATATCATGTTATGGGAGTGTGCTCTCGCTATCTTCGAGCGATTGCGCACTCCAGTCCCCAAGGCTTCACTCGTTCCCCAGGTAGCACAGACTCTCAGGGCCTGGGCCTTCGGCTGTTGTTGTGCAACGCCAGATCCGTGATAAATAAGGCACCCCTCATTTACGATCTTATTCAGGAGGGGGGAGCGGATGTGGCGGGTATCACGGAGACCTGGTTGGGCCCAGAAGGGGAGGTGCCTCTGGTTGAAATGTGCCCACCAGGTTTCCGGGCATTTCATCAGCCAAGGGCTCAGGGTAGGGGCGGTGGGGGGGGGGTGGCGGTTATTATTAAAGAAAGTCTATGTCCAAGGGAGACCACTGTACCTCAGATAGCCGGATGTGAGTCCCTCCTGGTGAAGTGGGGTTGTGGGGTGCAGATGGGCCTGCTGATTACATACTTGGCTCCCTGCTACGTGGCAGCGGCCTGCCCGAGCTGCCTGATGTGGTAACGGGGGTGGTGGTTGATACCCCCAGGCTTATGGTTATGGGGGATTTCAACCTGCCATCTGTCAGCGAAACGTCTATGGCGGCTCGGGAGTTCTTGGCTTCCATGATGGCCTTGGACCTGACCCAATTAGTTCAAGGCCCTATTCACATGAGGGGACACACTCTGGACCTGATTTTTGTCTCTGGTCAGTGGCAGAGTGATCTGGAAAGACGGGATTTAGTCATCGAGCCCTTGTCATGGTCATATCACTCCCTCCTTTGCATGGACTTTCGAACTGCTACACCTCGCCACAGGGAGATGGAACCGATTAGGTGGTTCCGTCCCAGGCGCCTGATGGACCCGAATAGGTTCCTGACGGAGTTTGGGCCATTCACTGAGGCTCTGGCTCACGACACGACTGAAGAGCTGGTGGCCGCCTGGGATAGGGCAGCCGCCAGAGCTCTAGATCGTGTCGTGCCTTTGCGGCCTCTGACCCGGTGCCGATCTCACCTGGCTCCCTGGTTCTCCGAGGAGCTGAGAGAGATGAAGTGCCGGAAAAGACACCTGGAGAGTGATTGGAGGGCCAGTCGCTCCGAATCTGACCGAACACTGGTGAGGTCTCATATTAAGATCTACCTAGTGGCGATAAAAGCGGCAAAATTTAATTATTTTTCCACTCTTATCGGGTCTGCAGAGAACCGCCCAGCAGCCCTGTTTAGGGTGACCTGCTCCCTCCTTCATCTGGGAGCGAGGGAAGACCCCTTGCAGGTCAGGGCTGAGGATTTTGTGCAATTCCTGCATGACAAAGTCACTCAAATTCGGGAAGGTCTGGACTCTGATTGGGTAGATTCAGATGGAGTGATGGAGGAGGGTCTTGAGAATGTTATCTGGGAGGGGTTTGACCCTGTGACTCCCGAGGACGTGGACAGGATTCTGGGGAGGCTTACCACTGCCGCATGTTTATTGGATCTATGTCCCTCCTGGTTGGTGCTGGCCTCCCGGGAGGTTACGCGAGGCTGTCTCCAGAGGATTATTAACGCTTCTTTGAGTGAGGGCTACTTCTCACACCTCTTTGAAAGAGGCGGTGGTGAGGCCTCTCCTCAAGAAGCCTTCCCTGGACCCGGCTGTATTAGCAAATTATTGCCCAGTCTCCAACCTTCGCTTCGTGGCGAAGGTTGTTGAGAGTGTGGTGGCGCGACAACTGCCCCAGTACCTGGATGAAGCCGATTATCTAGACCCGTTCCAGTCGGTCTTCAGGCCAGGGCACAGCACGGAAACGGCATTGGTCGCATTGGTTGATGATCTCTGGAGGGCTCGGGACAGGGGTTGCTCCTCTGTCCTGGTCCTATTAGATTTCTCAGCGGTTTTTGATACCATCGACCATGATATTATGCGGTGATGATTGGAGGGGTTAGGAGTGGGGGGCACCATGTTGCAGTGGTTCTCCTCCTTCCTCTCCGACCGTATGCAGTTTGTGTTGGTAGGGGGCAGAGGTCGACCTCGAGGCGCCTTGTATGTGGGGTGCCGCAGGGGTCAGTCCTCTCGCCCCTTCTGTTCAACATTTATGTGAAGCCGCTGGGCGAGATCATCCATGGTTTCGGGGTGAGATTCCATCAGTATGCTGACGATACTCAGCTGTACATCTCCACCCTGGACCACCTTAATGATGCCCTTGACGTAATTTCCCAGTGCCTGGAAGCCATACGGATCTGTATGGGGAGAAACAGGCTGAAACTCAACCCCTCCAAGACCGAGTGGCTGTGGCTTCCGGCGTCCCGGTATAGTCAGCTGGTTCCATCGCTGACTATTGGGGGTGAGATCCTGGCCCCCTCAGAGAGAGCTCGCAACTTGGGTGTTCTCCTGGATGCACGGCTATCTTTAGAAGATCACATGACGGCCGTGGCCAGGGGAGCTTTCTATCGGGTTCGCCTGATACACCAGTTGCGTCCCTTTTTGCTCCAGGATGCCCTGCGCATGGTCACTCATGCCCTCGTCACGTCACGTCTGGACTACTGCAACACTCTCTACATGGGGCTCCCCTTGAAGAGCACTCGGAGGCTCCAACTGGTCCAGAATGCAGCCATGCAGGTGGTTATGGGTGCGACTCGGCGCACCCACATAACACCCCTCCTGCGCAAGCTGCACTGGCTCCCGGTGGTCTTCTGGGTGCGATTCAAGGTGCCACATTTACTACTGTGGGAAATTGGGAGGGGGATGTATGGAGCATGGGTGATATATAGTCATAATAACATTCCTTTCTCAGAGTCAAAGACACGTTGCCCTGCACCTGGAAGGCTGGAACCCCGAGGCATCTCCAGTTGGGAAGGTGTTTTGATTGGACCATGTGATGGACATGTGGGTGCTGGGCAGGAACTTGGACTTTCCGTTGGGTGGGGAAAACCTGGAAGCTTTCAGATTCGGGTTTTCCCAGATGTGCCAATATGACAACTCTAATAAAATGGAACTTTGAGGAACTTCAAGCTTCGGAGTCTTCTTCATTGGGAGTGTTACTTAGAACCCTGACAGTATATTTTAAAAATTTTCTGGAATTTTGGGTAGGTTGTCTTCTTCCATATATGGTGTTATTTTTCCCATGAATTTTTTTCTATATCATATAACTTTTCATAATATTCTTTGACTTTTTTTTTATTATCTCATTTGGGAATTGTATGTATCTCTGCTCATCTTGCAGTTTATTTATCACCTTTCTATTTTTCCCCAGTTTATACACCAACCATCTTCCCAGTTTCTTTTGCCCTTTTGCCCTTTTAATTTGTTGGGCTACTTCTTCTGACACTATTAAATTCAATTTGTGTTTAATTATCTTCGTTTTTGTTTTAAGTGTTAAAGTTTGAACTTTGGAGTCAGAACTTTGACTCCAATTTCTTAATCTCTTCTCTTAACATCATATCCTGTTGTTTTTCTCTTTATTTTTTTTAGCTATATAGGTTATAGCTAATCCTCTGAAATATGCTTTGGTTGTATCCCATACATTCTGAAATAAGGTATCTTCTCTTTTCTTTAAAGAAAAATTCCATTTCCTTTGCTGCAGATTCTGTAAATTCTTTCTCTTTTAATATGGATTGGTTCAATGTCCCCCCAAAATTCTTTTTTACTCTTCTCCAAGTCAATTTTACTGTAAAGGGGAGGGTGGGCCATGTGGACTGTATCACTGGAAGATGGCCCTGAGAAAGTTCTCTTATCTATTTCTCTGAGTAGCTGGCATAATAACATCTTCACACCTGTGGGTTGGCTGGATCCACATCGGACTGTTGGGAGGAGTCTCTTAATTTCCTTTATGCTAGTTGTATGCCCTGAGGGATCTCAGAGCCTGCTTTGAATTTGTCTTGCTATCACCCCTTTTCAATAAAAGGTTTCTTTTGAAATGCCAAGTTTCAAGAGTCTTTACTTTCTTGAATAAGGGGGAGAGGCTGGGCCTTATAATCTCTTATCTTCCAAGGGATCTGACCGAACACTAGTGAGGTCTTATATCAAGACCTACTTAGTGGCGATAAAAGCGGCGAAGTGTAACTACTTCTCCGCTCTTATCGCGTCGGCAGATAATCGCCCAGCCGCCTTGTTTAGAGTGACCCGCTCCCTTCTCCATCTGGGAGCGCGGGAAGACCCCTTGCAAGGGCGTGCTGAGGATTTTGCATGTTATCTGCACGATAAAATCGCTCAGATTCGGGACGGCTTGGACTCTGACTGGGTGGGTTCAGGCGATGTGTCTGAGGCGGGTCTTGAGAATGTCATCTGGGAGGAGTTCGATTCTGTGACTCCCGAGGACGTGGACAGGATGCTGGGGAGATTGAACGCAACCACATGTTTATTGGACCCGTGTCCCTCCTAGCTGGTGCTGGCTACCCGGGAGGTTACACAAGGCTGGCTCCAGAGGATTATTAACGCTTCTCTGAGCGAGGGTGTCTTGCCTCCCGCCTTGAAAGAGGCGGTGGTGAGGCCCCTCCTCAAGAAGCCTTCTCTGGATCCGGCTGTTTTGGCAAACTACCGTCCTATCTCCAACCTTCGCTTTGTGGCGAAGGTTGTTGAGAGTGTGGTTGCGCAACAGCTCCCACAGTACCTGGATGAAGCTGTCTATCTGGATCCGTTCCAGTCCGGCTTCAGGCCTGGGTACAGCACGGAAACGGCATTGGTCGCGTTGGTTGATGATCTCTGGAGGGCTCGGGACAGGGGTTGTTCCTCTGTCCTGGTCTTATTAGATCTCTCAGTGGCTTTTGATACCATCGACCATGGTATCATGCTGCGCCGGCTGGAGGGGTTGGGAGTGGGAGGCACCGTTTTACGGTGGTTCTCCTCTTATCTCTCCGACCGGTCGCAGTCCATGTTGGCAGGGGGGCAGAGGTCAACCCCGAGGCACCTCGTTTGTGGGGTGCCGCAAGGGTCGGTCCTCTCGCCTCTCCTGTTCAACATTTATGTGAAGCCGCTGGGCGAGATCATCCGTGGATTTGGGGTGCGATGCCATCTGTATGCTGATGATACTCAGCTGTACATCTCCACCCCAGACCACCCCAATGATGCCCTTGAAGTGATGTCCTGGTGCCTGGAGGCCGTGCGGGTCTAGATGGGGAGGAACAGGCTTCGACTCAACCCTTCCAAGACCGAGTGGCTGTGGATGCCGGCGTCCCGATATAGCCAGCTGGTGCCAACTCTGGCTATTGGGGGCGAGTCAGTGGCCCCCACGGAGAGGGCTCGCAACTTGGGCGTCCTCCTGGATGCACGGCTGTCTTTAGAAGAACATATGACGGCCATGGCCAGGGGGGCTTTTTATCAGGTTCGCCTGATACGCCAGTTGCGTCCCTTTCTGGATCGGGACTCCCTATGCACGGTCACTCATGTCCTCGTCACCTCTCGCCTGGACTACTGCAATGCTCTCTACATGGGGCTCCCCTTGAGGAGCACCCGGAGGCTCCAGCTGGTCCAGAATGCAGCCGCGCGGGTAATTATGGGAGCGACTTAGCGCTCCCATGTGACACCTTGCCTGCGCGAGCTGCACTGGCTCCCGGTGGTCTTCCGGGTGCGCTTCAAGGTATTGGTTCTCACCTTTAAAGCGCTCCATGGCTTAGGGCCCAGCTATTTGCGAGACCACCTTCTGCCACCGATAACCTCCCATCGGCCAGTTCGGTCCCACAGAGAGGGCCTCCTTAGGGTGCCGTCGGTCAAGCAATGCCGACTGATGACCCCCAGGGGGAGGGCCTTCTCTGTGGGGGCACCCGCCCTCTGGAACGAGCTACCCCCAGGAATACGACTAATCCCGGACCTCCGTACCTTCCGTCGAGCTTTGAAGACCTTCCTATTCCAGCAAGCTGGGCTGGCTTGAAATTTTTAAAGGGTTTTTAAGGGGTAATGGGTTTTAAATACTTCGGGAAGCCAATTGGATTTAATTCTGTTTTAAATTATTTTAAATTTTGTATTGTACGTATTTTAATCTGGCTGTGCACCGCCCTGAGTCCTTCGGGAGAAGGGCGGTATACAAATTTAAATATAATAAAAATAATAATAATAATCTGTTTCAAGACCGTAATCTCCTTTTTTCTGTATTGCAGTGGTTCTTCCCTCTCTCTCTTCAATATTTCATCCCTTATTGTTCTCTTCACAAATCTAACATGGACCTCCTTAGGCACTTTGTGTCTTCTTGTGTAGTTGACCCTGTAAATTTGATCAATCTCTTCTTTTATCTCATCTTTCTCAGTTTCCAATGCTTCTGCCATTAGGTTTGTAACCAGTTCTGTTAGATCTTCCTCTTTGTCTTCTGGTATATTCTGAAGTCTTAATACATATGAGGCCTTTTCCATTTCCAATGTTGTCACAGCATCTTCCAAAATTTTATTTCCCTGTACCAATCTTTGGTTTTCTTCTTTTATTTCTTCCATCTTTTTTTCCATCTCTTCTGTTTTTCCTTCCGTTTTCTGAATTCTTTGTTCATTCTTTGTAATCCTATGTTGAAAATTTTCTAGCTGGGAGTTTATATTAAAGACCTGTTCATTTATCTTGTCTATTTTTTCTTCCATTTTATATTGGTTATTCTTTATCTCATCATGATTCTTTCTTGTATCTTCTTTATGAGAGACAATTGCTTCTTGGATCATCTGTAATGTTGTCTGCATTTCTTTTTGAAAATTGATAGATTTTCCTTGTTGGAGCATTGAGTCTATAGATCTCTGGTGTACAGGGCTAGGAGCCTCAGAAATGGGTGCTGAAGAAGAAGGCTTTTTACCAATTTTGGTAAGATTTGGAGCACTCATTTCTATTCTCCGGATGCTCTATTATCAAGCTAGTATATTCCCAAAAGAAAGAAAAGGGGAAAAAAATTAACATTGTCTAATATTGCAAAACCCATTCAATATATCAATAAAGAATTTAGATTTCACATTAAATTTTATAATTTTTATGATCTTTCATTTATCTATAACCTTTATAATCCAATAAATTCCAATATTTAAGTCCACCAGAGCGAGGTGAAGTTTATAATCCGACTCTGTCAGTCAAAATTTGAGATAGCATCGAAACCTCACATGCAGTTCAGCTGATGTTTATAATCAAAAATAGCTGGTTAGTCTTGTCCAGTCAGTGAATCTAAATCAATTGATGTTTGTAATCTCCGCTAGTAGACTCTGGGCATCTTACAAAACAAAATACTATTTTGGGTATAGATATATAGATCATATGGAGGAGCCTTGGTAGTACAGTGGTTTAAAGCACCCTGTTATTAAGACCAGCTGCCTGCAATTACTGCAGGTTCGAATCTCGCCAGGCTCAAGGTTGACTCAGCCTTCCATCCTTTCTAAGGTAGGTAAATTGAGGGCCCAGTTGTGGGGGCAATAAGCTGACTTTGTATAAATATACAAAAAGGATGAAGGCTATTGCTTAGCACATTGTAAGCCGCCCTGAGTCTCCGGAGAAAGGCGGCATATAAATCAAATAAAAAAAAATGTCTAACTTTTTCTATTCTTCTCAGGAACTTGTAAGCAGCAAATAAGTAATAAAAGAGGCCTTTGCATTAGAAAATATGAAGATTAAATCCAGGATTTAAAATAGATTTTTTAATCAAAATTTTCCTTTGTTTGACACAAAATTAAATCAGATAACCTGTTTGGGATTTATTGCTACTCATACTGAAGCTGTCATCCCACAAATAGATAGATATGTGAGCAGTAGCAATAGGCTGCTGTCTTATTCTCACTTAACTGGAAGTAAGCCCACTGAACAAAAGGAAACTTCTGTTCCAGGTAACCATAAGATCACTCTGTAATTAATTAGCTGTGATGTTATAAGAGTCTTTATATGGTACTTCAGGCAGGAGAAAAATGAATTCTATTTCTTGATCTGCAAAAGCAAGAATGCTTTGCATGCTTATAACAAGAGCGCTTTGTGCTACCCCAAATCTGCTTTGCGTCCTCCTCTGCTTAACCTTTCACCATTAATTTGCCTAACAGACATTGACCGTCCTAAAGGACTGGCATTCACTGCAGTGGATGTCGATTCCATCAAAATTGCTTGGGAAAGCCCACAGGGGCATGTCACCGGATACAGGGTGACCTATTCAACCCCTGAGGATGGAATCCAGGAACTATTCCCTGCTCCAGATGGTGAAGACGACACTGTGGAGCTGCATGGCCTCAGGCCGGGTTCTGAGTATACTGTTTACATTGTTGCCTTGCACAATGACTTGGAAAGCCTACCTTTGATTGGGACCCAGATCACAGGTACACATGAAATAATGTCACCCGGTGGCCATGATACCTGTTCCTTCTTGTAAAGGAATCCAGTTGCAACTAATTATCTACCGTGTTTCCCCGAAAATATGACATGTCCTGAAAATAAAGCCAAGCCTGATTTTTGGGGTGGGCGTAAATATACACCCTCCCCTGAAAATAAACCCTAGTGAAGGGGTGGGTGTGGGCAGTACAGGAGGCAACCCTTCCCTTCCCTGGTCACCTTATGGAAGCTTGGCACCTTAATTGCGGCCGTGGATCAGCTGGGCGCCTGGAGGTGTTGCCAGCCCCAGCCCTGCCCGCAGCGTGTTGGGATTGCCTGCTCTTCCCTCCCCTTCTGCCCAGCTGCACCTACTACTGCTGGCCTTATGAGGGCTCTTGATCAGATTGCTGCCTTTGCCTGCTGCTGGTGCTGTCCCAGCATGTTTTGGAAGGGAGAAGGCGCAGCTGCTGTTGTCTATGCTGGGGTTTGCACTGCAGCAGTGGGAGACTGCAGGATTTTTTTTTTACCTCCCTTCCAAGACATGCCGGAATGGTGCTCTTCGGGCCTTGGCCCTGGTGGGTGCTAGCTCTTGTGCTGGCTGTGCACTTGTCCAGGCTGCTGCTACAAGGGAGAAAGCAGTATGGTGCGTTGGGATTGCTTGCTGCCTCCTCTGCTTCTGCCCAGCTGCACCTGCTGCTGTTGGCCTTGCGAGGGCTCTTCGCCCTCCTAGCCACACTGCTCTTGGCCATCCTGCAGCTTCGGCAGGCAGGAGCTCCGTGGTAGCCCTGCAGCAGGATGAAGGAGGGAGGGGGAGATCACCCCTTCCTCCATCCATCTGCTCTTGCCTGGTGCGGGGCAATTTTTGGAGTGCAAAGGAGGAAGGGGCGATCTTCCCTCCCTCCTCCATCTGTCTGTCCTGCTGCAAGGCTGCCACGGAGCTCCTGCCTGCCGAAACAGTAGCTCACCCAACCCAATTCTGCCTCCCTGCCTCACCCTACTCATCTAAACCAGATTCCTCACTCCCCTGCTCATCAGCTCTGCCAGCCCTGTACACACGCACATCCATGGTTTCGGCATAAATCATCCCCAAGGAAATGGGGAGAGGGCGGATTTTCCTGCCGATCCTCCTTTCCTTGGAGATGATTTATGCCAAAACCATGGATGTGCGTGTGTACAGGGAACCCCAAGAAAAGGAGGTTCCCTGCACACATGAAAGAGTTCCTACCATATCAAGTGAGCAGCAGCACCTGAATCAAAACAAAGTGCTGTGAGTTTGGGCACCCTTCCTGTTTGTTGCCTCCCTTTCAGGAAGCATTTCACTGCTGCCGGTATTATTCAGATTATATCCTGGCATGTTTTGGAAGGAAGAAGGCGTAGCTACTGTTGCCCGTGCTAGGGTTTGCATGGCTGCTGTGAGAGATTGCAGGATTTAGTTTTATCTCCCTTCCAAAACATGCTGGGAAGGCACTGGCAAAAGGCAGATGCAGAGGATGATCCTACCAAACCTCTCTCTGTGTGTTTATGCATGTGCGACATATGCTTGTGTGCATGTGTGAGAGGTCCGATCTAACCTCAGAGAGCAGGCGGAGGCTGGGGTGTGCCAAAAACTTGGGCCATTGCAACAGATTGAAGTAAGACTATGTTATTGAAGGGGGCGTGAAGCACATGGGGCCTTTTGTGTTTGCAGGCTCAGTTGGAAAATGGGTAGGGCAGATTTTGCCTCTTACCCCGTTCTCAGTCTGTGCTGAGCTTCAGAACAGGGTGAGAGGCAGGAAAATCCCCCTCCCCATTTTCAAGCCATTCACAAAAACGCCCCATTCCGAGCCTTCAGCATATTCTAGGATTCCAACGTTGAAGGCTCAGAATGGGGTGTTCTTGCAAACAGCTTGAAAATGGGAAGGTGGAATAACAGTAAAAAAATTGTGGATACTGGTAGCTGCTGCTACAGTACCCTTTGGAAGGCCAGCGCAAGATGCGTGGGGTGCTTCACTTGGCCTCCTGCTGCTTTTGCAGCTGCAATCAGCTGCAAAAGTAGCCACGCTTCTGGAGGCTGCGGCCTGAGTGGGACCTGCGAATCTGCTGTTTCGTGGATTGTGGGATGGCCTGCTGCAACCCTTCAGAAGGCTGGCACGAGGGGCCACTTGCCCCACCCCCCTACCTCATACCAATAGATGGGATGGTGGTAGAAATTAAGACACCCCTCCCCCCCAAAAAAATAAGGTCAAACCCTTATTTCAGAGTTCAAAAAATATAAGGGTCTTATTTTCGGGGAAACACGGTAGGAAGTGCTTGGGGTATGCAGTGCTGAGGTTTGGGATCGGAGCAACATCAATGGGTAATTATAAGGATTAATAGAACCAAAATACTGTACAACATACTGTGCAACATTGGAGACATGGAATCGCACATAAAATTCCACATCCATGCACAAACAAAAGAAAAATGTTTTAGTGTCAGATTATTATTTTTTGAACCCAAAGATAGATGCTGTTCCTTCTCTCAATTTGCACAGCTTTCCTCTTTCTGCAGCTGATACAATAACTCAGATATTATATATCTATATGTAAAATATGTGTGTATATATGATAATACATTTCAGCTGTAGTATAGATTTGAGGGGCCATAGGTGCAACAAGGATCTGGATTTATGACATTTGTGTGAACATTTTGTTTTAATTTTTTAAGTAGGAATTTCCTCTGGCTCAAATCCTGATCACAATAATTGAGAAAGGGTTCTTTATATTCCCTTTTTTAAAAACCAGATGTTATAAAACAGAACTATGCAATTGTTTTGAAATAGTGGACATATTTGGAATTTTGAAAACATTTTTGCTGTGCTCTCCCAAAATGGCTATCACTGTGAATTTTATCTAATTGTAACATTGATGATATGGTGACTGTGACCAGTCTCAAAACATTCATTTCCCAGGAAGAAAATGGGTGGGTTGCTTTGCACCTTCACCTCTACTATGCCAATTTATCTTGTCATTTTTGGAACATGTATATGTCCATGTCCAGATTAAGTTATGGTGTAATGGCTCACTTGTTAGTTTGCATTGTGGGACAATGTTTTATGATCTCAAAAGAGATAAGTATATTTTTTAAATTTACTGCCCTATATTCAATACGAAAATGGTTTAGACTAGGTTTCTAGCTTTCATTTACAGTGCATGAAAACTTTCAAAAAGCTGTTGTAACTAACATAAAATGAAAATACTGAATTGATAGTAGTTAAAAGATTTAGATTGCTTTTTGTATTATTGAGTTCTCTCCATGTAATCTCAATTTGTAATTCTAAATTTAACAGCAATCCCACCTCCTACGAATCTGAAATTTATTCAGGTTGCTCCAACAAGTCTCACACTAACCTGGACTGCACCAAATGTGAAGCTTACTGGATATCGAGTGAGAGTAAATCCCAAGGAAAAGAATGGCCCACTGAAAGAAATTAACCTTGCTCCAGATAGCACATCTGCTGTTATCTCTGGACTAATGGTAATACTTTTTTATTATTGTTGGTTTGATGTACTTGTTTTGCAGCAATTTAAAATATAGTGGGAGAAAAACATAACTTATATACAGTTTTATTTAGTATTTATAAAACCAATTGGACTTGAAGGTAATTATTTAGAAGACATAAATTAAACATGAACATTTTTCATCTTTGTTTCTCTTCATAATTAGCATTAAACTTTTAAGGAAAAGATTATCCATCTTTTAAGGATAGTACTATGAAGACATTCATATATGTATAGGGTAATTATCCAAGCCTTAGGCTTTTTTCTCTTTATAGAGCATCTAAGATACCAAAGGAGAAATAATGACAGTATGGTGAAATAGGATATCCTTTTCCTGTTCTTCTCCATTTCAGGCCTTTCCCATAATTTTAAAATCTTTGAAGCAACATTTGAAGACCAAGAGACTGCAGTAGG
Source organism: Pituophis catenifer annectens (assembly GCF_029215685.1). Taxonomy (NCBI): domain Eukaryota; kingdom Metazoa; phylum Chordata; class Lepidosauria; order Squamata; family Colubridae; genus Pituophis; species Pituophis catenifer. Next base: position 171,462,190 of record NW_027256881.1, read on the forward strand.
AGAGGTGTTGTCTCCCCTCCTAATCCATTAATAGAAACCATATCCATGTTAGGCTTGGGTATTAAAGTTTGGGCTGATGGAGCAGAAGAAGAGAACCATTTGGTTGGAAAAAAATCCTCATCCCACTTTAGACATGAATACAGCAGATACACAGTCATGTTAGGAACTGGGTTATTTACTAAAATGGCGTGTGTGACAGCTTCTTTGAAGAATGCAAATTTCCTAACTTCATATGTTTTTTTTAATGACTAGGTGGCAACTAAATATGAAGTTAGTATCTATGCTCTGAAGGACTCTTTGACCAGCAGACCTACCCAAGGTGTAGTTAATACTCTGGAAAGTAAGTGATCCCACATAATCAAAATTGCCATAAATCACTGATCTGAAAGGCAAAACACTGTGTGGCTTTTTAGGCCAGAAGTACAAAGAATTGTCAAAATACATACAGTCATTTTTCATCTTTGACATAACAAAATTGTATGTCATTCAGTAAAGTTAAAATTCAAGACAGATAAAGGAAATGCCACTTCACACATGACATAACTAAATTACTACAAGATGTGATGTGATCAGCATTGAAGATGTTAAAAGGGGATTCGACAAATAAATGAGGTCTCTGTTTATCAATGGCTAAGGAGGTAGGCTGTGCACTACCTTGGGATTCAGAGACACTGAAATAAAGTCATGTAGGGATCGTATCACGACTATTGTTCTCATATTCTTCTATAAGCTTCTATGTAATCATTTTGTTATGCACTATGAGACAGTGGACAAGGAGCTAGACTTTTGCTGATCCAGTAAGACTACTGTTACATTCTTGTGGAACTCCTGTTGTGTGGGGTGGGTTCTCTCTTCTCCTATTTAACATCTACATGAAGCTACTGGTTGAGATGATCTGATCATTTGGGGTGAGGCATAATCAATATGCAGATGATATCTAGCTATAGATCTCTACCCCAGACACATTGAGTGATGCTGTGGATATCCTATCCTATCTGGAGGCTGTAGGGGCCTGGGTGAGGTGCAATGGGCTCTGACTCATTCCAAGCAAGACAGACTGGCTTTGGTTATTTAGTTCTCCTGGAACAAAGTTCTTCCATCTTTGGTATTGGATGAGGTAGCACTGCCTGAGACAGGCTTTGCATGTAATCTGGGGGTCCTCTCAGACTTGTGGCTTCTGTTTGAAAAGGAAATGGCAGCTTTAATAGGGCCTTCACACATCTTCAGGTTGTGTGCCAGTTGCGCCCCATTCCTGATCTGGGAGACTTTGTTCAGTCACTCATGCCATTGTTACCGCTCATTTGGATCATTGTGATGAGTTCTGCATGGGGCTGCCATTGAAAAGCATTTGAGGTTGATACAAAAGTTGTCTGCACAGTTAGTTAATGGTGCCTGTTACACAATACATGTAACAGCACTACTTTGGGAGCTACTCCATTGTGTTTCTAGATGCAATTCAAGGTGCTGATTGTCACCTTTAAAGCACTACATGGCTTGGGATCCAGTTCTCAAAGGATCATCTTCTCCCAATAGTTTCTACTCATCCAATTTGGTCTAATCGATTGGGGATGCTGTTAGTTGGTGGAGACTGGGGGAGTGCATTCTTGGCAATAGCCCCTGCCCTTTGGAACATTCTTCATTCATTGCCCAGGATGGCCCCAACCCTATTAGCCTTTCATAAGCTTTCAAGATCTGCCTATATGCCTAAACCTGGGGTCCTGGAAATGTTAGGGACTCCTAACATGGTTGCACTGCTAATTTTTATGTAATATAATAATTTTTAGTTGCCCCTACATATAATTTGTAACTGATTTTATGTTTTTATGGATTTAATTATTATGATGCTGTTTGTCACCCAGAATTGATTAGATTGAACATAGATTATATTGAGTATTCAATCTATTAATTGAGATCGGCAATTATATAAAATCAGTCAATCAATCTCTGGGCTGTAGACTGCAATTTATTTTAATGTATTTTTCTGTGAAACCTCTAAGCTCAGTGTGACCTTTATATTAATGATGGACATTCCACCTTTTTGGTGCAGATGTTAGTGCTCCCCGTAGGGCTCGTGTCACAGATGTCACAGAGCGAACCATCACAATTACCTGGCGCACCAAGACAGAGGCAATCACGGGTTTCCAGATAGATGCTGTCCCTGCAGGTGGTCAGAATCCAGTTCAAAGAACAATTAGTCCTGATGTTAGAACCTACACCATTACTGGTACGTGAGCATCGTTTCTGTACCCTGAAAAGTTCTATGATAATAACTTTGCAGGAAGGAAGAGAAATGTATTACTAAAGGATATCATGCAGACTAAAATCAAACCAAACTCCGATAACTTTCTAGCACTTTCTAGAACTTTAACTAGAGTATTTTGTCCATTTTTATTAGCATGTTTAGAACACTATAAGCAGCTGGGCAGCTCCAAGGAGAATTCAGAAAGTGCTAATTTTGCTACAGCTGAAAGGACCAGGTTTTGTATGATTTCAGTATTAGCATTCAGTATTTAGTATCAGTTTTAGAACTTCCCTGCCTGTTCATTTCTTTCTTGCCATCATATCTTCTGCCCTGGGTCCCAGGTGATCATTATAATCTAGTTTGATTTTCGATTCCTTCAGTTTCAATAGGGCCCTTAGTTATTGTTTCTTCATTGTTTGCAGAATGATTTCAGAATTGTGCAGGGATTTGAAGACTATATCTATAATACAGTAAAAAAAAAAAGCAACAGAGGTTACCTCAGTTTTTCTACTCTAGGGCTTGTGAACTGAATTTCTTTAACTCCTTGCTACCTATTTTTAACAATTGGTAGCATATAGCAGGGGTGTCAAGCTCACATCGTCACAGCATCATCACATGATGTATCGGGATTTTCCCTCCCTTCGCTAAACCAGGCGGGGGCAGGGCCAGCACATGATGCATCCTGCCTGCGGGAGTTTGGCACCCCTGGCATATAGGCTTCCTCCAATCAGAACATTACATAAGCACCATTGATTTATTTTTATTGCTTTATTTTGATTTACAGGATTGCAACCTGGCACTGACTACAAGATTTTTATCTACGCGCTGAATGAGAATACTCGCAGCTCCCCAGCAGAGCTTGATGCTTCCACTGGTAATGATACTGAGTAAAAATTCCTATGAGCTGAATATAGGGCTTTGTTCTTTACAATTCTTTGTGACTGATTTCTGTCTCCACTCGCCTTCTGAGAATGAAAAAAAAACATGACAGTGACTGAAACACATGGAAATTGCAATAACTAATATTTATTTAAATGGATTTGCTCCTTAGCCATTGACGCACCTTCCAATCTGCACTTCCTCACAACTACAAGCAACTCCTTGTTGATCAGTTGGCAGCCACCACGGGCTAAGATCACAGACTACATAATCAAATATGAGCAAGTTGGTGGCCCAACCCGGGAGCTACTTCCTCATCCTCATCCTGGTATTACTGAGGCCACTATCACAGGTATGAACTTTTCATAATGAAGCTCATTGATCCTGCACTGGAACATCATCGCCTGGCCACCCTGTTCAGGGTGTCCCGCTCCCTCCTGAATCGGAGGCCGGGGGAGGATCCTTTGCGGGGACGTGCCAAGAAGTTTAGTCAGCATCTGCTGGATAAGATTGCTCAGATTCGGGACGGTCTGGACTCTGACTGGGCAGGGTCTGACGGTGAGGAGGCAGCTGGGATGCCTTGGGATGCCAAATCTTGGGATTTGGGAGGAGTTCGATCCTGTCACCCCTGAGGAAGTGGACAGGATCATGGGAAGGCTGAGTGCCACCATGTGTGTATTGGACCCGTGTCCCTCCTGGCTTGCTTATGCGGCCCGAGAGGTGACACGGGATTGGATCTAGGCAGTAATAATGGCATCTTTGAAGGAGGGGATCTTCCATGCCATCTTTTTTTTTTTTTTTTATTGCAAAAGTTTTACAATTACATTTTCACCCCTTTTTTTCACCCCCCCCCACCTCCCTCCCCAAACTTCCCATCCTCCCTAACCCTCCCTAACCTTCCCCCCCCCCAGACTTCCCTATTAGGTATTCATAACTAATAACACTGATATATAAGCTTGAACCCATCCCTCCCCCTGTATAATTTTTCCTCTTTATCTCTTTACATTAAAATATTTCTAATACATTATTTTCAAATAAAAGCTATTTGATACTTTCTAGTTTGGTATTTGTTCTGGACATATTCTATCCAGCTTTTCCATTCCCATTCATAAGTCTCTTGTGAACAGTCTTTTAAATATGCTGAAATCTTCGCCATCTCTGCAAAACTAGCCATCTTCAATATCCATTCCTCGATAGTGGGCAAAGCTTCATTCTTCCAATATTTACCTATCAACAATCTTGCTGCTGTTATCATATACAATATCAGTTTTATTTCACCCCGTGTAAAACCCTTAACTATACCCAGTAAAAACAACTGTGGAGAAAATTGAATTTTTTTCCTCAAAACATTCTGCATGACCCACCAAATTTTTATCCAAAAAGCCTTAACCTTCCTGCAGGTCCACCAAACGTGATAATACGTAGCATCTAAACATTCACATCTCCAACATTTTGGCTGAACATTAGGGTACATACATGACAACTTTTTAGGATCTAAATGCCATCTATAAAACATTTTATAAAAATTTTCTCTCAGGTTTTGCGACTGTGTAAATTTAACATTCTGAACCCAAATTTTTTCCCAAGTTTCCAGCATCACTGGTTCTTCAAAATTCTGTGCCCACTTAATCATACAATCTTTAACTAATTCCGTTTCTGAATCTCTTTCTAACAAAACATTATAAAGCCTTTTAATATGCATTGGACCTTTCTCTCTTATATGTCTAACCAATTCTTCCTCATGCAACATAATGCCAGTTTTTTGGTCCTCTTTCCATCTCAGTTGTAGTTGATTATATTGTAGCCAAGTTAAATTAAACCCTTCATCCAACAGTGTCTGTAATGTCTTCAGCTGCCATCTGCCCGCATCTGTAAAAAGAACCTCTTTATATAAAAACCCCCCGAGTGACATTATATTTGTATTCCACAAAGTATGACCAAGATCCAGCCATAGCGGTATTTTATAATCCCATTTGAGTCGGTGCTTCTTCCAAACTCTCATCAAAGAGTCTCTAAGTATATGACTTTTAAATACTTTATCTACTTTGTCGTCATAAAATAGATAAGCATGCCATCCAAATTCAAGATCAAAGCTTTCTGCATTCAATATTCCAGTCTTTTTACTTCCAAACCAATCACTTGTTAAAGTTAAAGCTGCTGCATCATAATATAACTGTAGGTTTGGGAGTTTAAGGCCTCCTCTTTCTGGAACATCTTGCATAATTTTCAATTTCACTCTCGGCTTCTTCTCGTTCCAGACAAACTTATTCACACCAGACTGCCAAACTTTCAGTTGTTTATCACTTTTAAGCACCGGAATCATTTGAAACAAAAACAGAAATCTTGGCAAAATGTTCATCTTAACTGCTGCTATTCTTCCAAGTAGAGACAGTTGCAGCTTTTTCCAAGTCTCCATGTCTTTCTGAACCTCTCGCCACAACACCTCATAATTATTTTGAAACAATTTCATGTTTGATTCTGCAACCTGAACTCCAAGATATTTTACCTTAGGTACAATTTCAAAACCTGCCCTCCTTTCAAGCTCATGTTTGCGATCTTGTGTCATATTTTTAACTATCATTTTAGTCTTTTTTGAATTCAGTCTAAAACCCGAAACTCTACCATAGTCTTGTATAATGTCCTTCATCAAGATTGTTGATTCCATAGGTTGTGATAGGGTAACAACCAGATCATCTGCAAATGCCTTTATTCTATAATCCTCTTGCCTTATCATTATGCCTTTCAAAATTTTAGAGTCCCGTATTGTATTTAACAAGACTTCCAATGTTAAAATAAATAAAAGTGGGGACAACGGACATCCCTGTCTTGTTCCTTTTTCAATTTTAAACTCTGTCGTCAAACTTCCATTAATAATAATCTGTGCCTTTTGCTCTTGATAAATTGCTGAAATCGCCTGTATAAATCGGTCCCCAAAGTCCATCTTTTTTAAAGTCTTTAGTAGAAAATTCCAATCCACTCTATCAAAGGCCTTCTCTGCATCCAAAAAAACCAGCACTGCAGGAATCTGTTTATTCTTATCAAGATATTCCAATAAATCTATTACTTGCCTTACATTATCCTTCATATATCTGCCCTCAATAAATCCCGCTTGATCCTCATGAATCACCTTTTGAATTACTGGCATCAACCTGTTGGCTAATACTTTCGCATAGATTTTATAGTCTGTATTCAAAAGAGATATTGGTCTATAATTCTCTGGTTTTTTAGGACCAACTTGTTCTTTTGGTATCAACGATATATAGGCAGTTGTCCATGATGGGGGTATTTTACCCCCTTGTTGAATATTGCAAAATAAATCTCTAAGTTGTCCCACCATTTCAGCTTGTAAAGTTTTGTAATACACTGCGGTCAAACCATCCGTGCCAGGAGCTTTAGCTGTTTTTAACTGTTTAATTGCTACTGTTATCTCCTCCTCTGTTATAGGATAATTCATTCTTTCCTTTTGTTGATCAGTAATTTTTGTAACTCTCTTATCATTTAAATATTTTTCTATAAGTCCATTCTGCACCTCCTCTTTAGCATATAGTTTAGTATAATAGTCCACAAAAGCTTCTTTAATTAATTTTTGTTGAAAAATTTCTTTCCCTCCAGTTTCAATACTATCAATAGTCCGTATACTTTGTTTTTTCCTCAATGTGTAAGCCAGCCATCTGCCCGGTTTATTAGCGTTGCAAAATGTATTATGCTTCGCATATTGTAAGTTTGTTGCAACTTGTTCCGCCATAAGCATTTGAAATTGGTCTTTCAAAAGTTTTATAGCACTTCGTATTCTTTCATCTGTTGGGTTTTTAATAAGTAACTGTTCTTTATTCTTTATTTCCGTTTCCAATTCAGATCTTTTCTTTTGTCGGAACAATCTATGTTTAGAGTTCATGTAGATAAGTACCCCTCTCATATAAGCTTTACTTGCGTCCCAAACAATTTCAATTGGGGTACCTTTATTCAAATTTGTTTCAAAAAATTCTTTCAAATGCTTTTTAAGTTCTATTGTATTTTTTTCATATCTAAACAAGTTCTCATTTAATCTCCAAGAACGTCTCTCAACCTTATCCATCTCAATTTCAATCCATACAGAGCTATGGTCAGTCAAAATTCTTGGAAAAATCTTTGTTCTTTTTGTCTTAACAAGTAGATCATTTGACAACAGGATAAAATCAATCCTAGAAAAGGATCTATGTCTATCAGAAAAGAAAGTGTAGTCCAATTCATTTGGGTTATGTATTCTCCAAACATCTTTTAGTTCCATATCTTCTTTCATATCAAAAAAAGTCTGTGGTAGTCTAATTCTAGACTTTGCCAAACTCTTTTTATCTAATTTAGAATCAATTACTCCGTTCCAGTCTCCCATAATTAAAATAGATCTATAGTCCCATTGCAATATTTTAGTATGTAACATCTTATAAAAATAGTCCTGTTGTTGATTGGGAGCATAAATTCCAATCAGAAGAATTTGGCCATTTGCTGTAAGCAATTCAATTGCTACAAACCTACCATCTTGATCTGCTTCTATAACTTTAGCTGTTAACTTTTTATTTACATAAATAACCACACCATTCTTTTTCTGCGAAGTTGAAGATATAAAGTGTGCTCCTAGTTTTGAATTTATCAAGTATTTTTGATCTTGAGTTGTGATATGCGTTTCTTGTAAACATATTATATCATTATTAAATTGTTTCAAATATGTAAATAGTTTCTTCCTTTTTTGTGCTGAATTCAACCCATTGACATTCCAAGATAAACACTTAAAGGTCATCAGCCTCTTTTTGGAGCACAGAGCAAAATACTTGAAGTTCATCCGAGATCTTCGATCTCGCTCCTCCCATAGCTCCACTCTCTTGTACAGTACTCTTAACTGCCTTCTTATCTTGTCTTTCCTGTTGTTGTTGTTGCTTTTGTTTAAGTAGCTTAGATTGGGCTCTAGTTATACGTTGATCTTTAACTTCAGTCAACTGAATCAAATCCAAAATTGGAGAAGAATCAAACAAGGGCTCACTCAAAAAACCTCCTTCTGCACCTTGCACTACTTCTAATTCCTGCTTAGACTGTTTTTGCAATTGCCTCTCTTCACTCTCTTTAATCTCCAAAACTGTAGATGTACGTGGAGATGGTGTTCTTTCCTTAAGAATAGTAGTGTAAAAGTGTTGTGCCTTCTCCACGGTATTCAACCGATATCCTTCTCCCTTATATCTAAAAATTATCCCAGCTGGTGCGTCCCACCGGAAGGGTATCTGTAAGTTTTTCAATTCCTTAACAAGAAAACCAAATTCTTTTCTGGCTTTCAGCATTTTAGGAGGTAACTCTTTAAAGATTTCAAGTCGTGAACCCCCCACTTGTACAGAAGTATGAAAAGATTTTTGCAGGATATCATTTCTAATTTCTCTATCTGTAAAGTATATGACCACATCTCTGGGCAGTTGTCTTTGTCTGGCCACCCAAGAGTTCACTCTGTAAATTTTATCTATTTTGTGAAATACCACATCAGGATTAACTTGTAAAATCTTGGCCAAGGCTTCAGAGCAAACTTGTCTCAAATCCTGTCTCTCCTCCTCTCGAATTCCCCGAAGCCGTATGGCGAATTCCATCGCCCGGAATTGTATCATAACAATCTCATCTTCAATTCTCTGCATTTTATTATCAACTTCATCAAATTTATAATCATTGTCTTTCATCTTGACATTAACTTCTGATTTAAATTCTTCAACTTTAAAATCAACTTTCCCAATAAATTCTGCCAGGCCAGACGCCACTTCTGATATTTTTTTGGTCACCTTATTTTGATTCTGTTTCACCCTATCTTTAACTTCATTAATTTCCTGCATGAATTCCTGGTGTGATTTTTGAAGTTTATCATCTATCTCCTGTTGAGATTTTAGAAATTTATCATCCAAAGTTTTAGAAATAAATTGTTTTAAATCTCCCATATCAAATTCTTTTTTCTGGGTTTGTAACTGCTGTGCAGAGGGAAGCTGCGTTTCTTGTTTATGTGTGGGGGATCCCCCCCCCTGCTGCCTTCCCTTCCTGTTTCTTTGAAGCCATCCTGCTGCGTAGTCTGGATTTTCTAAAAAGGGAGGTTCCTTTTCCTTTCCCTCCTGCACAAAGACTTCTAAAAAAATCCCCCAGATTTGATCAATTAAAAGCTAAGGTAAAACAAAGTCCAATATTAGAAAGGGAGAAATTTTCCACTTGCTTCTCTTATAGCAAACAAGGCAACTTTGCAACAACTTGAAAACTTGTAACACAGAATAACTTCACCAATCCACACTCATTGGCTCGTTAACTTTAAGGCTAAGCGCCATGTTTTTTTTCAAAGCACTTTCACTCACTCAAATTTGTCTCAGTTTGAAAAATCAACAAAGCGCTGATACTTGCGTTTCCAAATTTGAGGGTTCCGATAGGTTCACTGTTTGTTAAAGCTGATTCTTTTCAAATTACGTTTCCTGCAGCCGGCTTGTTTTGCGAAAGCAAAGTCGTCCCACGTCACCCGGAGTTTCCGCAGGTTGGGGGGGAGCCCCACCCGTTCTCTCCCCAGAAACAATTCCCTGGGGGACAACGGGGGCTTAACCTGTACCCTGCGATCTCTACTTCTTCAAACTTTAAGATTTTGAAGCTTTCAAGCCGCTTCTGAGTAGCGAAGCGGCTCTACGGGCGGCGGGGCTGGCGGAGCTCCGAAAGGCACCGCCGTCGCCGAAGGCAGAGAAACCGGAAGAGTCTTCCATGCCATCTTGAAGGAGGCAGTGGTGAGACCCCTCCTCAAGAAACCTGCCTTGGATCCAACCATACTGAATAACTTTCGTCCGGTCTCCAACCTTCGCTTTATTGCAAAGGTTGTTGAGAGCGTGGTGGCACGGCAGCTCCCATTGGCCCTGGAGGATACAGACTACCTCAATCCATACCAATCAGGTTTCAGGCCGGGATACAGCACGGAGACGACATTGGTCATGCCGGTGAATGATCTTTGGAGGGCTTGGGACAGGGAATACTCCTCTGTTCTGGTCCTCTTGGATCTGTCGGTGGCTTTTGATACCATCGACCATGGTACCTTGCTGCGACGGCTTGAGGGGTTGAGAGTGGGAGGCACTGTTCTACGGTGGTTCTCCTATCTCTTGGGCCATACACAAGCGGTGTTGGCAGGGGGACAAAGGTCGGCTATGAGGCCCCTCACTTGTGGGGTGCCCCAGGGGTCAGTCCTCTCACCTCTCCTGTTCAACATCTATATGAAGCTGCTTGGAAAGATCATCCGTGGTTTTGGGGTGCGGTATCATCAGTATGCTGATGATACTCAGCTTTTTCCTGTGCGCTGCTCCCACTGTCCATCAATGGGTTAACTCCTTCAGCCTTTGGCAATAACTGAGTGAGAGCTCAATTCCCTTTCCTGTTGCCCTGCCACGCCCCTCAATCCCATGATCCCCAGTTTTCACTCAGTTATTGGCAAAGACTGAAGTGTCCGTTAGAGCTCTGAGCTTTTCAGAAATTTTTTCCCTTTCTTTGGTGATTTTCGTTAAGCTTTTACTTTATTTTTGAGTATTTTTTCCTCTCAGGTTCCCTGCCTTATAGAGCCGAAAGGAAGATCGGCTCAACAGCTGAGAGGCGGCGTCAGGGATTCGGCCGCCCACGCGTCACGCCCAGCAGAGGCTCCTGGCTCGCGTCGGCTACAGATTTCACTGAGAGAGACCGGCCTCCATCTTCAGCAGCGGGGGGAGGGGGAGCGAGCCTCAGTGCTACCCCCCGCTAGCGCAGTTTGGAAGTAGACGCCCGTCGGAGCAGCGGAGGGGAGAGCGGAGCGCGGTGAGGCAAACAGCCCTTCCTTCCTCTCCCTCGTTACCAGGAATCCATCGGAGCCGTTTCGAGCTGTGCGCGGCAGGCGGTAGGACCTTCGGGCTGCCGCTGTGAGACCGCAGTCTCCCTAGCCAAGCGCTACGCACGTGGAGCAGCAGAGAGCAGCGCGGTGAAGCAAACAGCCCCCCCTTCCTCTCCCGCGTTGCCAGGAGCCCTTTGGGGCCGCTTTGGGCTGTGCGCGGCAGGTGGTAGGACCTTCGGGCTGCCGCTGTGAGTCCGCAGCTTCCCCAGCCCTCGGATTGCAGAGCCACATGCTCCCGCCATATTGGTGGACCCTTGGGCCGCCATCTTGGCTGCATCCCTTTAGGGCCAGCTCCTCCCAGATTGGCAGTTTAAGGCCCGTTTCTCCCGGTTCGAAAGGGGGGGGATCTCCCCAACCACGGAGCGCATCCCAGCAGAGGAAGCTCGGGCGCCATCTTCCAGGAAGCGCAGGAGCATTCTACGAAGGCACAGGCCCAGATCTCCTTGCTGAAGGGTATCGGCTGGCAGCTAAGACCATGTCAGATTCCCCTTTCTCCTCGGATCTAGAGTTGGAAGCAAGCCTGCCTCGCAAAGGGGCCAAAACCACCAAAAAGCATTCAAGGAAGCGAGCCTCCAACCATAAAGACCGCGTGGGAAAGGCGCCCCCGCTCCATGACAAAGACGCCTTAGGGCGCCATAAGACTCTAGAGCGCCTTGGCACTAAAGCACAAAAGGATGCGGTGGCAACTTCAATCCAGGAGCCCGAATCACCTAGATCCACACCCCAGGCGCGTGCGGATGCAGATCCAGGTATCACAAGCCTGGCAGAACTGGCCTTAACACCGGCAACCCCGAACGCAGCTAGGTTCGGCCAGGAATTACCACGGGCCAGAGGGGTCTCTCGTTCATTGCCGGATATCTCCCTATCGGACCCACATCGCTTGCGCCACCGTGGGGCGGAGGCAACATTTACACCAACTGCAGCTGGCCTACGTGCTCCAGAGGGACCCCTGCCAGTTAACCAGCTGGATTTTCAGACCATGTTTTCTACCGCATTGTCGTCGTTCCTGGCTGCAGGCTGGCAGCAAGCTGCGGAGGGCCCCCCTCAGTCGCTAGCGGCTCAGGGGGCGCCTCAATGACACCAGGCTCAACCCCAGCAGCCCCATACCCAGGCATCTTCATCAGAGGACTCAGACCAGGCTGAGGAGGGGCCCGAAGTCATTGAATTCTCAGAGGACGAGGGCTTGATGCCAGATTCCCCGGCTTTCACGGGCTTGTTTCACCCTACCTTATTCAAGTCTCTCCTCCATAAGGCGCGCCTCACAACTAACCTGGGCGTGCCTGGGGAAGTCACCGCTCCTAAGCCTACAGCTGCGGGGCCCCACGATGCGCTCTTCAAGTCCTCCAAGCCAGAAAAGGACTGTATTCCCTGCCCTCAACTGTTCTCAGACGTAATCCAGAACCCCTGGGGGCAACCAGCCTCGCTAACGACGCCAAGCAGCCTGGACAAGAAACTCTACTGCTCGGGCCAGGAATTGGAGGACTTAACACTGCCATCTGTGGACCAGCCAGTGGTGTCCTTGTCATCCTCCTCGATGGTGTCCACGGATGCTTTGGATGGTCTCAAAGCGGAGGACAAAAGGACGGAGTGGGCCCTTCGTAAGTCACATCAGGCGGCAGCTTGGGTGATCAGGACGACAACGGCAACCTCATTCTTCAACAGGGCAGCCCTCATCTGGCTGCGCCAGCTACAGGAAAGGCTGCCCCCAGAGGACACAAGGCTACATCAGGACATAAACAAGATCGTAGCCGCCACCGAATACGCCACGGATGCATCCCTAAATTCCGCTAAATTTGCTTCTAGATCACTTGCCTCGAATGTCACGGCAAGAAGGCTGTTCTGGCTTCGCCCCTGGAAAGCAGACCTTAAGGCGAAGTGGAAACTGGCCGCAACCCCGTACAAAGCCCCCGACTTGTTTGGGGCGGCCTTGGAGCCTGTCCTGATCGAGGATAAAGACAAGAGAAAGGTGTTTCCATCAGCGTACCGCCGGCAGGAACGCAGATACACACCATATTCTCACCAGCAGCCCTTTCAGATCAACGCTGGGCCAAGAGGCCCTCCGTCACAGCGCTCCCAATTTCAAAGCGCCAGTAGACACCAGGACAGACCCCAATTCCGAGACCGCGGCCGACCCCAACAATCCAAGCGATCCTTTTGTGGGGCCGGCTTCAAAACTGCCAGGAGGGGGAAATGATGCCCCAGCCACAGGCCCTATCGGCGGGAGACTCCAATTCTTCCACCAGCAATGGGCCCGGTCAACAGAGGACTCGTGGGTGCAGCGCATGATCTCATCTGGGCTCTCCATCGAATTCTCCGGACCCCCCCCCCCCGTCGCTTTGTACGCTGCCCGGTCCCACAGTCCAAAGAACTCAGAGGCCTGATGGCGCAGGAGATCACGCACCTGCTGGAAATAAGGGCCATAGAGCTGGTACCACAGAGTCAGCAGGGCTCCGGCTTTTACTCAATCCTCTTCCTGGTGCCCAAAAGCTCCGGAGGTTGGAGAGCCATACTAAATCTGAAACGACTAAACGGGCGGTCCAGTATCACAGATTCAAAATGCACTCCCTCAAGTCGATACTAGCGGGAGTAAGGAAGGGGGATCTCCTCCAGTCAGTCCACTTGCGAGAAGCCTATCTGCATGTGCCTATCCACCCCAATCACCGACAGTACTTGAGGTTTGAGTTCGCGGGTCAACACTTCCAATACCACGCAATGCCCTTCGGACACTCATCGGCACCTCGCACTTTCACCAAGTTGGTAGCGGTGGTGGCAGCCATACTCTGTATGGTTCCAGTACGATTCCTCTGTTACCTCGATGATATTCTGATCCTTTCGTTGTCACATGACCAGGCGGCCAGGGATATGGAGAGAGTCCTGATGGCGTTCCAAGACCACGGCTTCACGATCAACTTCGAGAAAAGCCAGCTATAGCCGTCTACTCGACTTCTTCATCTGGGGGCGGAGATCGACTCGGTCAAGAGCCAAGTATTCCTGTCCCAGGAGAGGATCCAGAGCATTCGAGACCTAAGCCAACAGGTCTTGTCAGTGGGGAGAGTCCCCCTTTTACAGCTAGCATCCCTCCTAGGGAAGATGGTATCCTGCTTCGGTATCGTTCCGTGGGCATGCAGACACTCTCGAGCCCTCCAATGGTTCCTACTGCCCTTCCAGAGAGCGAGCAAGACCAGCTCGAAGCACAAGGTGACCACGCCATCTCAGGTCTGTCTCTCCCTCAGGTGGTGGAGGTCCCCCGCGCTCCTCAAGGGCTGCGAATTCCTAGACCCAGACAGACTCACACTAACCACAGATGCAAATCTGCGGGGATGGGGCCTCACCAGCACCATCTAGTAGCGCAGGGCCAGTGGTCCCGAAGCGAGAGGCTCAGCAATATCAACCTGGAGCTCAGGGCAATCAGACTGGTGCTAAAACAATTTCAAGCCGCAGTTCTAGGCCAACACGTTCTGATCCTGATGGACAACATCTCGGCAAAGGCGCACGTAAACAGAGAGGGGGGCACGAGGTGCCGTGCGCTGATGTTTGAGTCCGAGGCTCTATTCGCCTGGGCGGAGTCACATCTGCTTTTGATCAAAGCGGAACATATCTCGGATCAACCAACGTCAGGGCGGGCTGGCTCAGCTGAGAGCTGATAGTCCCAGCGGAGTGGCAACTGTACCCTCGTCTATTTCGCGAGCTCTGCACCCGCTTCGGGATGCCAGAGGTGGATCTGTTCGCAACCCCGGACAACGCCCAGCTGACTCGCTTCATATCCCACTACCCAACAGTGCAGGCGGAGGACCACGACGCTCTGCGGTGCAAGTGGCCCAGGGGCCTGCTTTACGCCTTTCCACCGATTCCCCTCCTACCTTGTCTCATCCGAAAGCTGCTGGCTGAGGAAGCCAATCTTCTGCTGGTGGCTCCCAACTGGCCTCGAAGACCGTGGTACGCCGACCTCGTAGCATTATCCGTGAGGCAACCTTGGCTGATCCCCCCACATCAGGTAGAGCTCTGTCAGGGGGCGGTCAGTCATCCAGAGCCTCAGTGGCTGCAATTGACTGTCTGGCATTTGAGAGGGTCATCCTAAAGAGAGATAGGCTGTCGGATAAGGTAGTTAGCACTACCCAAGCAGCCAGACAGCCCTCTTGGGCTATATACGAGGCCTCTTGGCAGGTGTTCTGTCGCTGGTGCTCCCAACACCATGTGGATCCAACATCAGCAGTGGTCCAGGACATCCCCGAGTTCCTGCAGACCGGACTGGATAAAGGTCTGGCGCCAGCTACCCTAAGACGCCAGACAGCGGCTCTGTCCCTGGTCATCTCGTGTCGACCTTACCAATCGCTGGCTCATTACCCACGCATCAGGGGGTTTCTACATGGCGCTAAGAACTTACGCCCCCCCCACAGTGCATCGTTACCCGTCATGGGATCTCCCACTAGTGTTGCGGGCCTTGATGTCCCCCCCGTTTGAACCTTTGGGCTCGGTCGCCCTCAAATTCTTATCCTTCAAGGTGACCTTCCTCCTCGCCATCACCTCAGCCAGGAGAGTCTCGGAGCTGGAAGCACTCTCAATCTGGAAGGAACTTTGCATCTTCAGAGACACCACAGTGATCCTGCACCTGGACCTGTCGTTTATTCCCAAGGTGAATTCCTGGTTCCACCACACCCAAGAGCTTATCCTACCGGACTTCTGCCCGGCCCCACGCAACCAAAGGGAGAAGCAATGGCATTCCCTCGATGTCCGCCGCGCCCTTCGCATCTACATTTGCAGGACAGCAGCATTCTGGTGCATGGAGGCACTCTTAGTGTCGTTCAACCCTGCTTCCATGGGCCTGAAGATCTCAGCATCCACGGTGAGCAGATGGATTAAGGCCTGCATTGCGTTGGCGTACGATCTGAACTCCAGACCTCCGCCGGGAAGGATTCTTCCACACTCCACCCGCAGTGCGGCCACAACGGCGGCCTGGGCAATGCAGGCGTCGGTAGCAGATATTTGCAGAGCAGCAACCTGGTCATCGTTGTCGCCCTTCATCCACCATTATAAAATAATGTGCTCAGTGCTCGGCAGAAGCATCCTTCGGCTGTAGGGTGTTGCAAACGGTTGTGGCAGAGGAGGACACTGGAGACAGTCAGCTTCCCGCCCATGGGGTTTAAACTTGGGTATATCCCATTGATGGATAGTGGGAGCAGCGCACAGGAAAATGGACGTTGTCTTACCTGAACGTCCCTTTTCTGGGCACTGCATACACTATCCATACCCTCCCCTTTCTTAGTTGGCTTACTGCCCAGTTGTTGTTCTGTGTGTTTTTTACAGTTGGTTATTATTAAAGTTATGTTACTTACTTGACACTGTGTAGTCTCCCATAACTTTGTTCAGACTGGGGATCATGGGATTGAGGGGCGTGGCAGGGCAACAGGAAAGGGAAATTGAGCTCTCACTCAGTTATTGCCAAAGGCTGAAGGAGTTAACCCATTGATAGATAGTGTACGCAGCGCCCAGAAAAGGGATGTTCAGGTAAGACTATCAGGGCATTTATTAATCCCATGTTTGGCTCTAGGACTAATTACCCTGGTTTAATTAGAGGAGATGAATCGAGGCTCCTCCTTGTTTGCAATATTCTGAAAAAGAAACGCGAAGAAAGGTTTCTAATAAAACTCATTTATTTGTTATAAAGAAAATAAAACACCTCACTAACTAAGAAAAATAAATTGTTACATTTTGGCAAGCGAGATCTCCTGCCGGTCCAGCCGGACCTCTGGCAAGAGAACAAAGGAAAAGAGTGTGTGAAGGAATGTGGGTGGATGGACATGTGTAGTAGCTTTTGATAACAATTCTTGGCAAGGTACGGAAAGTCTAATAGTCCAGAAATGATGAGTTCAGCTGGCAAATAAAATAACGCAGTGACAACGTCCATTTTATATCCACCCCAAACCAGCCCAGTGATGCCCTCGACATGATGTCCTGCTGCCTGGAAGCGGTACGGACCTGGATGGGGAGGAACAGGCTCTGACTCAACACCGCCAAGACCGAGTGGCTGTGGGTACCGGCATCTTGGTCCGATTGAGATCTTCCATTGTTGACCATCAGGGGTGAAGTGTTACCCCCTGTGGATACCCCCTGTCCTCCTGGATTCACGGTTGTCTCTGGAAGATCATGTAACGACCGTGGCAGGGGGGCATTTGCCCAGGTTTGCCTTGTACACCAGTTGCGCCCTTACTTGGACCAAGATGCCCTACACACTGTTACTCATGCGCTGGTCACCTCCCGTCTTGACTACTGCAACGCTCTCTATCTAAGGCTGCCCTTGAAAACCACTCCAAGGCTTCAGCTGGTGCAGAATGCGGCCGCGCGGGTTGTGATGGGAGCGTCCTGACACTCCCATGTTACACCCCTCCTGTGCAACTTGCATTAGTTACCAGTTGCCCTTTGGGTGAGGTTCAAGGTGCTGGTTATTACCTACAAAGCCCTTCATGACCTCTGCCCAGGATATTTGTCAGATCCCCTGCAGCCAGCGACAATTCCCAATCGCCCAGTGCATTCCCACAGACAGGGCCTCCTCAGGGTGCCGTCGGCCAGACAGTGTCGGCTGGCGACCCCCAGGGGGAGAGCTTTCTCTGTGGGTGCACCCACCCTCTGGAACCAGCTTCCTTTGGAGCTCCGGATGGCCACTGACCTTCGCTCGTTCCGCCGCGATTTGAAGACCTGGTTGTTCCGCAGCCTGGACTGATTGGGGGGGGGGGGGTTTAATGAATTTTAAATTGTTTTAAATTGGGATTTTAATTTTATATTGGCTTTTATGAGGAATTGTGCATTTTACCGTTGTGAGCTGCCCTGAGTCCTCGGAGATAGGGCGGCATATAAATTGCATAAAATAAATAAATAAATAAATAAAATAAATCAAACAGTATTGAGGAAAGGCAATTTGGCAGCATTTAGACTCTACAGTCATAGGGAATAACAATGAGACTTTGAAATTGCTATTAACTGCTGGAGTACAAGGAATAGCAATGGCTCCTTGGATTTACAGGCAAGATTTTCTCAACTGCAGTTTAAGATTGTGAGGATTGAACTTGGAATCGTTTTGCTTCTAAATATTGTGAAGAAGCTTTTTTAAAGTATAGTATAGTCAAATTGGAACTGGTGTATTGTGTAGTAACAATACATTATTAGGAGATGAAGTAAAGCATTGCTTTTCAAAATTAGGACATGTTCTCTACCTAGTGACTTAATGATTTTTGAAGGCAAGTGTAGATTTTGATCCCATCCTAACATGTTTTCCATTTGTAACTAATCCTTGTCTTAAATTTGAAATAGAATAGTCCACATGGATACTTATTGCATGATAAGCTAAAATATACTCTGGGGATTGAAGGCGGATGAGAATTTGTTTTTTTTTAATGATTTGTAATGCTTTACAGCATTTATATATATTTATATATTTATATATATATATTTAAATGTTTTTTAATATTTGTATTCTATGTTTTTTATCTTGGCTGTACACCGCCCTGAGTCCTCAGGGAGAAGGGCGGTATATAAATTGGAAATTAAATTAAATTAAAATTAAATTAAATTATAATACTATAACATTGTATACCACCAACATAAAATATTTTTTAAAAATGTAACATATATTACATAAAAATAAGAAAAGATAAAGTAATAAAGGCACAGAAACAGATAAACCTCATAAACTTATAGTTTGATTATTAAAAACTGAGCAGGCTTTTTCTGTTTCTGAACATCCTAAACCCTGGCTGCAGTGTCCTTTTAAATTTTTCTTCCATCAGATCTGGAGCCAGGGACAGAATATATCATTTATATAACTGCTGTCAAGAATAATCAGAAGAGTGAACCATTGATTGGAAGGAAAAAAACAGGTAATATTAGCTTAGATTTCATTCCTGTGTCTTCAAATAAATCCTATGCAATTCAATGAGAAATATTTCTTGAGTAACATATATGCATTGTATGGTCAAATAAATCTCAAAAGAAAACCCAAAAAGCACTTACTTTTGAATTTCTGATAATGTTAATATGAGGCAGTTAATTGTATAGTACTCTTACCATTTCATTGACCACTGTCAGTTATATATTTGAAGACAAGTGAGTATACTTTTGTAACATACATAAACATTGTTTACAACCTCTCATTACTTAGATGTTGATTTATGCAAAATATAATGGAATTCTAGTTTATTATCATTTTATGGATTTAGTTAACCTTTCTGCTGAATTTTCTGTGAAAATGATTGAATTAAAGTGCTGTCTAGACACTGAATTTGGCAGAAGGTATGATATATGTATTTCAGATAAACTGATTTAGTTCACTTCAAATGTCCACATACAGTTGGATAAGTTTCTCCACTACCCCATGCAAGATGAAGGACTTTTGATTTCTAAAATCTCAAAAATATACTACTGCACCCCAAATTGGCTGCAAAATCAGCCTTTTTTACTATGACATCAAAAATCTGAGAATGATTTTTATTTTTTTATTTATTAAAAAACCTATTCTTCTATTTAAAAATTTGACCACTCCCCCTATACTAGTTTATTCAGAATGAAAATTCTCTCCGCTCAAGAGTATTTACTCCAGGTAAATAGAGAATTTTATCTTATAGTATTGAATTAGAGTTCAGCTACAGTTTAATACTTCCTTATTTCCATTGACTCAGTAAAATAAAAAAAGGGATAATTTGGTTTGAATTATTGCTTCCAGTGGATTAAAATCAATCAATCAATCAATCAATCAATCTCTCTCTCTCTCTCTCTCTCTCTCTCTCTCTCCTATTTCATTATTTTTAGTACTTTCATTAGGTCTAAATCAACTACTTTATATTTTATGAAAAATAATAATTTATAACAAATAAATTAATCCATGTTTCATGAAACACTGCATTCATTGGCGAAAGAAAACTGCTGTTTTACTTATGATCTCATAACCAAAGGGCAGGAAATAGATCCATAAAACTCTTGTGAATAATTTGCTGGCTCTCCAGTTGAAACTGTAGATTCGGCGTTGAACTATAGATGGGAAACCAAAGGTTGACAATTTAGAAGAACTGTAAATATGTGTAAATGCAATATATAATTCCCCCTCAAGAAAAATTTTTTTGGAAAACAATATAGCAGTAAAGGTGTTAAATTCATTTATTTATAAATATAGCAGTAATTCAGTAGTTTGGCAAATGGGTCTTTTGCTTTTTATGGATCTTTCAAAGTTCTTTGGTTGTCATTCTAATTTGGCTTTAGTTCCAAATTCCAATGCTTTCTTTTGATTCAGTTGCTATGAGAGTAATTTAACTAGGCTTTGCAGAATAATATTGCTTTTTTGAGACTTGTTAAAATTTAATTGCTTGAATTAAGATATTATGGGGCAAATTTCCTCCATCTCAAGTGGAACCCTTGTTGGAGCTTTCAGCACCTGGCTTTCACTGCTTCTAACCTTTCTTTGGCTAGATGAGCTTCCCCGGCTGGTAACTCCACCGCATCCTGGTAAAAGGGTGACAGAGATCTTGGATGTCCCTTCTGTTCTGGAGAATGTACCTTACCTCACAAACAACCCCTATGACAATGGAAATGGTATCCCAATTCCAGGTTCTTCTGGTCAGCAAACCATCCTGAGTAACCCAGGTCAACAAGTCATTGTGGAAGAATTTGGGTCTCGAACTCCCACAACTCCAGCAACTCCAGGAACTCCAGGAAGGGCTAAACCAGATAGGGAAGAACAGCCAGTGGTGGTGATCCGTCATCCCATTCAAGTTCCTGATGTTGACAAACCTTCTTATCATCATACCCTTCTACACAAGGATAATTACACAAGGCCCCAGGAAGCACTTTCTCAGACAACTATCTCATGGACACCTTATACAGATAGCTCTGAATACATTATTTCTTGCCAGCCTGTTAGTGCTGAAGAAGAACCTACTGAGGTAACTTAGATTAATTGTTGGTGATGAAACAATGTGCCCAAATTGCTTTTACTTTATTTATTATTAAATAGCTTCTGTATAAGATCTACTAGGTAAGCTGAACCAGCTGTGTTAGTTTGGGCAACAATGAAATGTGTGTATGTTGAAGTTATCATTAAAGAATGAGGATTTAAGAAGAAAAGCAGTAGTGCTGCCTATGGTTAAGGATTGATGTGTTTTTTTTTAAAAGTAGAGAGTTCTAAGTCTGAGAAACCACAATCTAGTATGATGGGTTGAAGTCTCTTCAGGAGACCAGAAATGGAATCAGACCCCAAAAAAAGTCTGAAATAGGGATTTTTATAGAACAACTTCACATGGAAACCATTCACAGCAGAGTTTGGAAGAGAGATGAAGCCAGATAAATCTGGTAAAAAAAATCTGTATTTTAGAGGTAGAATAGAAAGAGCTAGAAATTGGCAATGTGTGCATCAAAAGCAAATGAGTTGATTGCTGCATTTTCACAACATAGATAAGAGAATTATTACCCATCTATTTAATTGTCTTCCTGCTGAGACAGTGAAAATTACTATTTGCTGACCACTTTTGCAGAAGCTCCAGGGGTCACCTGTAGGGCCTTTGCATTTGGGATTCCTGTTGTATATCTGTCCTCTAAATAGTAGCACTTGTGTCACCATGCTGCCTAACAATAACTGGATTAAAAGATTAAAATGTAACACGAAGAAGGATCTATGCTGAAAACAATAAAGCAATGCAATGAAAAAAGTGAGCCAAGTTAATTGAACGTAGGTGGAAAATAATTACTAATATTAGAGAGAGTAGGCTTTAAACAGAAAAATAGCCGATAAGAGCAAAATTTGCTTAAGATTGACCTCTGGGGACTACATAAACAGGGCTATATAATTTTCTTAGCAAAAAATGTCAAATGGCTTCCTCTAAAGTTTGTTCAATTTCTCAGTTTAATGTGGAAATATGGATCACCTGATAGTCTCCTATCTATGTATTATCTAGGACTGACCTTCTGAGTTCAGCGAAAGTCTGCTGAGTGCTGCCACCTCAGTAGAGCTTGTATCTGAGTAAGCACTTTTAGGTGCAAAACAATAAGCTGCCAATCAAAACACGTTTAAATTGAAGAAACTCCTACTGAAATTAACAAGAGTTGTGAATAAAGGAGGCTAATGTTAGATTCCAGGGTAGGTTTCTGTTGTCTAAAAAGGCACACAGAGGTAGAGAAACAGTATTGCTCACACTGAAGATAATATGAAAGTTAGTTAAAGGTTATAATGTAAATTCTTCCTCCTGTTTTTTTTTTTCTTTTTTGCTAAATGGCCCACTACCTGAAAAAGGTGTAATAACCAGTTTCCTATATTGCTAGAAAGCAAGAAGGTTTTAAAAACTGTATTTTAAACAACAATTTCTCAAATTACAGATCAAAGTTCCTGGCGTATATTCTAGTGCTACTCTTACGGGTCTTACTAGGGGGGCAACCTACAACATCATAGTAGAAGCAGTTAAAAATCAGAGAAGACACAGAGTTCTTGAAGAGATGGTTACAGTGGGCAATGATGGTGAGTGGAAATGAGAAGATTCTACTTTCATGCTTATGCTAATTTTATTTCACAATGGTATTTTTTGACTGTTTATTAGTTGATAGAGAGGTGCGATGGCTCAGTGGCTTAAAAGAAGCCAGAGAAGGTCTGCTCCGGTGGTTCAAGTCCTACCACCATGTGATGAAGTGAGCTCCTGTCACTTGCCTCAGCTCCTGCCAATCTAGCAGTTTGAAAACATATAAATGCAAGTAGATAAATAGGTACCATTTTGGTGGGAAGGTAACAACGCTCCACTGGCCTAGAAATGGAAATGTGCACTGCCCCCTAAAGTCAGCTACGATTAGCGGAATAAAAAGGAGTCTCTGCAGAGACTCCTTTTTTTATCTTTTACTAGTTGATGATTGCACAGACTTCATGTTATCTTCATAGTCCTTTAGAGAGAGCACACATGGACCCTCTTTTTCTCAGTCTTATACACACAGTCTTGTTTACTTGTACACAGCCCCATGAAGGGAATCTAGTCTGAGGGGGAAAAATGGGAATGCTTCTTGTCATAGTCCAGGATACTAACTACCATAGTTCTTCAGTTCTCTAGTAGGCTAGGTAAAATAAAGTTCAGAATACTTTATTTTTCCCTGATTACCACCCCAATATTTGTGGTTGCTGTTTCATTTGCAGATGGGAGTGCCCACAACTGAATTTTTTTCTCTGTTAAAAAAGCTCATTAAGAAAAATAATGGATTTAAAGGGAAGAGTCTCAATTATAAGAAGGATCCTGATCCCCAATCTGAAATGATCTGGCACTGAACACTACAACCTCTTCATAGCTGGTCTGAGTATCTAAAAAAGGCAGAAATCCACAGTCTACATTCTTCCTGTAGCACTAAATGCTCCTCTTGGCATTTGCCCTGGCCAACAGCAACTTCCCAAGATGTCTCCTGGGAGTCTTAATCTAGAAGGTTGGAACATTTTGCACGTACAGGAGTCTCTCTGCCACTGACTGTGGGTGTTTTTCTTCCTGTAGCCTTGGCATGTGAGACTTGAATCCTGCTTCTTTCCAGGGATTCTCTTCAAGGACTTGCAATAGTCATAGAAACTTTCCATATGAGACACAGAGTTCAACATGTAAGATTTAGCATTAGGGAACATAACTGCATACAGTGGGAACATTTATAATCAGTTAAGAAAGGATGTCTCCATTGGGGAGCCTTGGATACAAGCAAGAATAATGAACATTCAGTTTAGCGCAGGTCTCAACATTCTCCCTTTCCCATGTTCTATAGAAGAAGGCCTTTTTTTCCTGAGATGCAGGTTGGTGATCTCTCTTTTTTCCTCTGCATAGAAATGGGATTGTGCAAAGATAGGGAAGCTGAGCTACTGATAGCTGGCTTGCTAGACTATTTGAAGGGAACAGCTAGTCCACTTCCCCTTTCTGGGTTACAGTCTGAACCTAATCCTTGAATGTGCATTTCAGTTGTTTAAATGTGCTGCCTCTTACAATGGGAAGTACTGATTTATTTTGGAAATAATAAGGGAAACTGAGTGAGAATTCCATGCCATGTAATTATGATGAGGCATCTGTTATAAGGAGTGTAGAGAGGATTCATCATTATCTGCAGAATATACAGAAGGAAGAACTTAAGGTGTAACAAAATTTTATTTACTTTGCTTTCCAGTTGCTGAAAGATTAAGCCCACCCACTGATGATGTATGTTATGATACCTTCACTGGTTCTTTCTATTCCATTGGGGATGAGTGGGAAAGGATGTCTGAAACTGGATTCAAATTGTGGTGCCAATGCTTAGGTCTTGGTAGTGGACATTTCAGATGTGATTCCTCAAGTGAGTACCTTCTTGTACATCTCTTTTTCTAATAGTCAAGACATACTGAACTCTTAAGTATTAATTTAAATACTCTTTCTACACCATGCCCATATTTTAACATTCATAAGTTCCCCCTTTTTTGTAGTCTACCTTGTTATCTGAGTCAAAATTACTTTGTTAAAAATTTGTATTCCCGTATTTTGTCGTATTAGTGACTCTTTAATAGTGACAATTGACAAGAATTATTTTGAAAGCATAGTTCTTGGTTGGCATGTAGCAGTTAATCAGAAATATGGTAAATAAAGCTCTAATTATTCATGAATAATCATGAATTCAGGAACAGAGAATGTACAAACATGGTGCAACTTGCATGCTAAGAGTCAGGATTATGTCTTTTTAAAGGTATAGAGTTGGGGTTTTTGAACTTCAGGCGCTTTCGGTGCAAGATCTGCGACCTCTGCAGGTCCGTTCTGAGCTCTCCCTGTCGGGGGCTTCACTGGAAGCCTTAGCCACCTTGGAGGAGTGGTGAAGCAAAGGGGGACCACCTTGCAGGTCGAGGGGAGCCGCCTCTCTCCTCCCTGACTCGGAAAACTCCCTCATCCAAAGACTAGGAGCAGTGGCAGTCAAAATGGCTGCCATGAAGCCAGGGAACAGCCAGAACCATAGGTTTGTGCAGGAGTAGAGAAATGCTGAATGGTGTGTTGTCTGGGTAAGAAAAGATTTACAGCTGTAGCAATTTGCTACAGTGGCATGCAACTATTGTGGGGGGGGGGAAACACATTGGAAATTTAAAGAAGTAACTCTCTGTTTAAAAAGAAAATTAAGTGGGAAATGGAATCCCTAAAATAAAAAGGCATGATATTAAGAAGGCATATTAAGATGCTGGAACTATAAACCTACCTTTTCTTCAAGAGCCGAGGTGGCTCAGTGGTTAGAGTGCAGTACTTCATTTACTTCAGCTGACTGCTAGTTCAGCAGATCAGAGTATCAAATCTCACCGGCTCAAGGTTGACTCAGCCTTCCATCCTTCCGCGGTGGGTAAAATGAGGACCCAGATTGTTGGGGGCAATATGCTATTTAGTATACTGTCTTTGGTGAAGCCGCCCAGAGTCCTCGGAGAGTGGGCGGCATAGAAATATGACCAATAAATAAATAAATAAATAACAGAGCTATAAAATAAACTAAGCAAGAGAAATAAACTGGGTGTGTCAAAATAAAAGTAGAACAGCACAATAAAAGCAGAGAGCAGAGTGAAGTAAGGAGCGCCATCTGCTGATGATAGTAAATTTTTGTGACTCGGGAGCAAATATTGAAATGGAGGGAAATAACTGTTGAACGATATATATTTATTTTCTAACCACTGGAGACTGGAATATTAAAAAAAAAAGAATTGGTGTCTGGACCCCTAAATACTATTGAATATACAAAAACGACTTGAGGAGTGGAGGATCCCTGAAGTAATTAACTGATTTGATTGGACATTGATGAGACATTTAAACTTGATTAGGAGGTCTGATTTCTGAACGGATGATTGAGGAGACCTAAATGAAATGGAGTTAAATAACTCAAGATAGCAAAGACATTAAGGACCTTATCCTGGAACTTCACAAAGACATGGTGGAAATATTGGATCATATAGATAGAAGACTGGAAAATTGTATACAAGAGATGAAGAGCAAAGATCAGGACAAGAAGGAAAAAATGGAATTATCAACTGGAATAGAAGGAGAATTAGAACTGAGAAACCAGCAAACAGAAGTTAACAAGGAGGAGACACTATTAAAATTAATAAGAATTGAGGAATTAAAACAGGGGGAAAACATTTTAAAAGATTTAAAAAAGAAATGGGAGCAAGAAGAGGCTTTGGGGGAAATGATAGAATTTAGAACAGAAAGCTCTCAAACAGTGGGGTAAGACAGGGCAAGGAGAAAAAATTAAATTATGGATTCAGAATATAAACCTCGAAGTAGATGGAATGAAAGACTTAAGAGGAAAACAGGGGAGACAAGTTAAAAAAAATGTAGGATTAAAGGAAGGGATGTGGATAAGAGATAATGGTTAAGGAGAAAAAGAGTTAAAGATGATTATATCTTTATGATATTATGGTAATAATAATAATAGTAATAATACCATGATTATATGGTAATAATTGTATTAATATTAGAATGATATGGTTGAATGATGGTATTATAAAAAGTGTATAAAATAGGACTATTGTGTAGGTAAAGTGAAAGTAGATATATTTATGTGTATTAAATTTTAAAATATATAGAAAG
The DNA here is from genome assembly GCF_029215685.1 of Pituophis catenifer annectens. Taxonomy (NCBI): domain Eukaryota; kingdom Metazoa; phylum Chordata; class Lepidosauria; order Squamata; family Colubridae; genus Pituophis; species Pituophis catenifer. Next base: position 171,488,762 of record NW_027256881.1, read on the forward strand.
GGAGAGTTAGAGAATGGGAATATGAATGATAAAACAGATATCATGTCTTTGAATATAATAATATGGAGGGGAAAAAAAAGAAAAATATTAGTGGAAGTTTAGAATGGAAGGGTGTAAAGCAATGTATCACAAAATCAAATAAGTTAGGAAAAGAAATATGAAAACTAGACACAAAGAATGAAAATAGTGAAAGGAGAGGGATGTTGTAAAAATGGGTAAAATATGGTGTATAGGAGAAAAAACAGACAGACAATTTCGTATTTTTTTTCTTGAGGGTTATACTATTGAAAAGATAATACGGATGCTAAAGCACATCGGTTTAGATGTTATTGCATACTAGCTAATATTTATATGAAAATTAAAATTTTGTAAAAGGTAGGAATAAATAATATGAAATAAGGAAAATGGAATGTAATAATTAGGAATATGTTTATAAGTATTGAAATGTATGATACTCAAACATCGCGCCATTCACACAATGATATGTTTAAATTTAAAATAATAATAAAAAAAACTTGATTAAAAAAAAGGTATAGAGCTTGGGGTAAGGAGAATGACTCAAGGTTCTTGTCCTTCACTGGGTGAATTTTCAGCCAGTTATTGTCCTATCACTCAATATACCCATTCATGTCTGTCACATGCAATTCCACCAACATTATAATTTTATCAGAACTCTCAGATTATGTTGCTGCTCTTGAAAGTACTATGGTCCTAGCCAGAAAATTACCTCTGCCTAATTATGATTTAGTCTCAACATAGGGCCCTCCTCCAATGTAATCCATCACTATATCCAGACAATCACAAAATGCAAACTGTAAGCATTCGCAGACATTATTAGAATCCAACTTGAAACTTTAATTGATTGATTCATCCATACTATGGATTATAGCTGAGCAGTTATTCCCCTACAGCTTTTTTGGAGTCAAAAAGCTTGCTAAAACAACAACAATAATCTTGAATTATGTAGTACATATGATGCATTTTATGTTCCAATAGTAAATAAGGTATTGAGATGAAATTTTAGGAAGAAATTTTGGCTGACCCTGGGATGTGGATATGTAAATTGCTACACATTTGAGTAGAGGTCATAGTGGGAATCTTATCCACATTGAATCATTAAGCTCACTGGAAGGAGCTGCTCTGGGGGTTAAACTGTGATTTTCTAGGCATTGTGCATCCAAAGACACTGATCATTGAATCAAGGTCCTTCAACACAACTACTAAGTTACCTTGACCATAGAGCAAGAATTCAGATTTGGAAAGGTAGGAAATGTTTGAAATGTTGATAATAAATAGCAATAGACATATCCTGCCTCATAGTACTTTACAATGCTCACTAAGTCTAAGTGGTTTACAGAGTCAGCATATTGCACCCAACAGTCTGAGTTCCCTTTTACCAACCTCGTAAAAATGGAAGGCTGAGTCAACCTTGAGCCGGTGAGGCTTTCTTAAGATGCCAACTATGATTAAGTTGCTATTTCATTTCAATGGCCCTGGAGCAGAGCTCTTACTTTCTCAACTAAGATGTTGCTCTGTGTAGTTTCCTATCACCAATACATCCGTTTCGGGGGACAGGCAGTACAATAATCAACTTGTATTAAAAGCTACTGCAATTGCAGATCATTCAACTTCCAACTATTATTTTGTTGCATTCAGAGTGGTGTCATGACAATGGGATGAACTATAAGATCGGTGAGAAGTGGGATAGGCATGGAGAGAATGGCCAGATGATGAGCTGCACTTGCCTTGGAAATGGAAAAGGAGAATTCAAGTGTGACCCTCGTATGTATTTTTCATGAATAGTGTCTCTAACTTATGTTGTACAGGTAATCCCTGAATTACGAGTGTTCCCTTAGCGAACGTTTGAAGTTACGTGATAAACGCGCCCTAGCGTTTGCGAACAAGTCCCGAAATTACAAATGTTGCAGCACCACGGCAGTTGTTCGCCCTTACAAATGATGCTGAGGCTTTGTAACATTTGCCCTGCCTATTCCACCCCCACCCCACCCCGACCGGGTCTGTCACAGGTTTTTTTGCTTGCTTCAGGGTTTCAGTGCATTCATAGAGAACAGAGGCCTAAACATACCATGAGATCATGCAAGATCTCATGCTACTGATCTCACGTGATCTTGGACTTTAGGCCTCTATTCCCTGTGAATTGAGGCCTGGGCATTTGCAAACAGAGGTCCTTCAGGCCTTCCCTCCATTTGCCATTTCCTTGCCGAAGGCTGCCGGGAGATTGCATCCATGTAGGCTTCAGCAGCCCTTTGCAAAAAGCCTTTGTCGACACCAGAAGAGCTTGGGACAAGCAGGCGTGTCCCTCCAAAGCTCTGTTCCTACTGACAAAGGCTTTTTGCAAAGGGCTGCTGAAGCCTACAGGGACGCAATCCTCAAGTGGTTTGGTGGTGAGAAAGAAGGTCCGGAAGGGCATGCATTGCCCTCTGCACCTCCTTTCTTGTCATCAAAGCCTTCATCAAGCACTTTAGTGGGGAGTAAGGAGGCCTGGAAGGGTGCATGTGGCCCTCTGCGCCTTGTTTTGTCGCCAAAGGCTTCATCAAGTGCTTTGCCGACAAGTAAGGAGGGAGCAGGCAAAGAAACAGGCTGGAGAGACAGATTTTCATAAGGTAAGTGACCCAGCATGGCAAAATGTGGGGAGAGCAATTGTAGGGACCCCAGGGGAGGGAGAATGAAGTATCTCAGTGGGTTGGAGGAGGCCTTGGGTAGTCTGAAGCAGGTGGCCTATTTTATCACTAAGCCCCCCATGGCCTTCCCCACCCCGAGATACCTCATGTGCATTTAACGAGCCTTGCATTCAATTAGCTAATGTGTGGGTGAAAGGAGGGAGTGATCGCATTCAAAATATGCAATTTACACCTACGAATCCTCTTGTTATGAATGAAATGGGCAGGCTCCATTTCGTTTGTAATTCAAGGACTACCTACAGTATATTAAATAGAAATATATAGATTATTTTTCAGAATTCAAATAGTTAAATATAAAAAGTTAGAAAACAATCCCTACTGTAATAGAAGAACACCCAATCAGCAGTTCATGCTCTGATACACTGCTAGTGTCCCTACAACTATCCTCCCAGCCATTATGGGACTACAGTTCCTTCACCCTTGAATTGCAGCAGGAATACAACATTTTTATGGAATGCAGATTCCCAATTTTTTAATGACATGCTAAAGACTGCCACTTGGCCTGTAAATTGTGGACTAGGGCCCTTTCTGAAAGGTAGATGCAATCAGGATTGGAGGAATTTTGAGATCCACATATGGTTCTGGAGTACCGGACTGGACACTATTGACAAACTTGAAGAGTTTGAGAATTGGCTTTTCTTTTCCCTCTAACTTTTTAAGAGGGAGGGAACTTCTTTCTCACTCTAAAGGGCAAGGCTAGGACCAATGGGTTCAAGCTACAAGGGAGGAGATTCAGGTTAGGCATAAAAAGGAACAGTGTGAACTATCGGCCAGTAGAACAGGCTCCACATGAAGTGATGAGTTTTTTGCTAGATATTTTCAAACTGAGCAGGGGATGGATTCAATGATTTCTGTAATTATTTTCAACTCTATGCTATGAAATGTTTTCTTCATAGATAATCATGGAGGGAAAAGAATCTGCAAAAATGTGCTGATACTAGAAAGCAATAGAATTTAAGAATATTTTGGCAGTATTTTAGGATGAAACTAGTATTGGAGATAATTTATTTATTTATTTATTTATTTATTTTAAATTTATATACCGCCCTTCTCCCTGAGGACTCAGGGTGGTGTACAGCCAGAAGTAAAAAACATAAAATACAAATATTAAAAACAATTAAAATATATATAAATTTGGCCCAAAATTAAAAATACAAACCAATTAAAACATTTAAAATTTCTTCTTAAACCAGTCCGGCTTGCTGGAAAAAGTGGGTTTTAAGGGCACGGCGGAAGGCACTAAGGTCTTGGATTCTCCTTATCTCTGGGGGCAACTGATTCCAGAGGGTAGGTGCCCCCACAGAGAAGGCCCTCCCCCTGGGGGTCACCAGCCTACATTGATTGGCTGATGGCACCCTGAGGAGGCCCTCTCTGTGGGAGCGCACGGGACGATGGGAGGTCGTCGGTAGCAGCAGGCGGTCTCGAAGATAGCTAGGCCCGATGCCATGGAGCGCTTTAAAGGTGATAACCAGCACCCGGAAGACCACTGGGAGCCAGTGCAGCTCGCGCAGGAGCGGTGTTACATGGGAGCGCCATGCTGCTCCCATCACTACCCACGCTGCTGCATTCTGGACCAGTTGGAGCCTCCGGGTGCTCTTCAAGGGGAGCCCCATGTAGAGAGCGTTGCAGTAGTCAAGGCGAGAGGTGACGAGGGCATGAGTGACTGTGCACAGGGAATCCCGATCAAGAAAGGGCCGCAACTGGCGAATCAGGCGAACCTGACAAAAGGTCCCCCTGGTTACAGCTGTCAGATGTTCCTCCAAGGACAGCTGCATATCCAGGAGGACTCCCAGATTGCGAGCCCTTTCTGTGGGGGCCAAAGACTCGCCCCCAATAGTCAGTGATGGAGTCAACTGACTATATCGGGATGCCGGGAGCCACAGCCACTCAGTCTTGGAAGGGTTGAGCTTGAGCCTGTTCCTCCCCATCCAGATCCGCACAGCCTCCAGGCACTGGGACATCACTTCAAGGGCATCATTGGGGTGGCCTGGGGTGGAGATGTACAGCTGGGTGTCATCAGCGTACTGGTGGTATCTCACCCCGAAGCCACGGATGATCTCGCCCAGCGGCTTTACATAAATGTTGAACAGAAGGGGCGAGAGGACCGATCCCTGCGGCACTCCACAGATGAGAGGCCTCGAGGTCGACCTCTGCCCCCCTGCCAACACAAACTGCGACCGGTCGGAGAGAAAGGAGGAGAACCACTGCAACACGGTGCCTCCCACCCCCAACTCTTCCAGCCAGTGCAGCATGATACCATGGTCGATGGTATCAAAAGCCGCTGAGAGATCTAACAGGACCAGAACAGAGGAGCAACCCCTGTCCCGAGCCCTCCAGAGATCATCCACCAACGCCACCAATGCCGTTTCCATGCTGTGCCCAGACCTGAAACCCGACTGGAACGGATCTAGATAAGATGTTTCCTCCAGGAATTGTGGGAACTGTCGCACAACCACACTCTCAACAACCTTCGCCATGAAGCGAAGGTTGGAGACAGGACGGTAGTTGGCCAATATTGCCGGATCCAGGGACTTTCAAGGCAGCGGGGAAATGGCCCTCACTCAGCGAAGCGTTGATAACACCCTGGAGCCAGCCTCGTGTAACCTCCCGGGAAGCCAGTACCAACCAGGAGGGACACGGGTCCAGTAAACATGTGGCCACACTAAGTCTCCCCAAAATCGTGTCCACATCATCGGGAGTCACAGCGTCAAACTCCTCCCAGATAACACTCTCAGGACCCACCTCCATCACCCCATCTGAACCTACCCAGTCAGAGTAAAGGCCTTCCTGAATCTGAGCAATTTTATCATGCAGATGTTGGACAAATGAATGATAATGCATGCATCAGTTAACAAAGCATTGGTAGTCCTCCAATTTTTGAAAGATTTATTAATTGATTGCAGATGAAGCAACTTGTTATGACGATGGCAAGATGTATCATGTAGGAGAGCAGTGGCAGAAAGAATATCTTGGGGCCATCTGCTCATGTACTTGCTACGGAGGACAACAGGTAGGTATTTCCATTCTGTGTCATGTTTTTTGTTTATTTAACCAGACAGTTTTTATAATCTTGTGCTCCTGCTGAAGGCACTTAAAATGACTGCTCTGAATCAATTTAAAAGATGTCAGTTTTAAATTTTAGATATATTTGATTGTGTGTGTGTGTGTGTGTGTGTGTGTGTAGTAGTAGTAGTAGTAGTAGTAGTAGTAGTAGTAGTAGTAGAAACCAGCCAAGTAATTAAATTGATCTGGTACATAAAAATATTCGTATTCACAGAGTGACTATCTTCAAAACAGACCTACAGGTGAAACTCGAAAAATTAGAATATCGTGCAAAAGTTCATTTATTTCAGTAATGCAACTTAAAAGGTGAAACTAATATATGAGATAGACTCATTACATGCAAAGCGAGAAAGTTCAAGCCTTGATTTGTCATAATTTTGATGATTATGGCTTATAGCTCATGAAAACCCCAAATTCACAATCTCAGAAAATTAGAATATTGTGAAAAGGTTCAATATTCTAGGCTCAAAGTGTCCCACTCTAATCAGCTAATTAAGCCATAACACCTGCAAAGGGTTCCTGAGCCTTTAAATGGTCTCTCAGTCTGGTTCAGTGGGAATCACAGTCATGGGAAAGACTGCTGACCTGACAGTTGTGCAGAAAACCATCATTGACACCCTCCATAAGGTGGGAAAGTCTCAAAAGGTAATTGCAAAAGAAGTTGGATGTTCCCAAAGTGCTGTATCAAAGCACATTAATAGAAAGTTATGTGGAAGGGAAAAGTGTGGAAGAAAAAGGTGCACAAGCAGCAGGGATGACCGCAGCCTGGAGCGGATTGTCATGAAAAGGCCATTCAAAAGTGTTGGGGACTTTCACAAGGAGTGTACTGAGGCTGGAGTCAGTGCATCAAGAGCCACCACACACAGACGGATCCTGGACATGGGTTTCAAATGTTGTATTCCTCTTGTCAAGCCGCTCCTGAACAACGAACGTCAGAAGCGTCTTACCTGGGCTAAAGAAAAAAAGAACTGGTCTGTTGCTCAGTGGTCCAAAGTCCTCTTTTCTGATGAGAGCAACATTTGCATCTCATTTGGAAACAAGGACCCAGAGTCTGGAGGAAGAACGAAGAGGCACACACTGCAAGATGCTTGAAGTCCAGTGTGAAGTTTCCACAGTCTGTGTTGATTTGGGGAGCCATGTCATCTGCTGGTGTTGATCCACTGTGCTTCATTAAGTCCAGGGTCAACGGGTCTACCAGGAGATTTTGGAGCACTTCATGCTTTCTTCCGCAGACGAGCTTTATGGGGATGCTGACTTCATTTTGCAGCAGGACTTGGCACCTGCCCACACTGCCAAAAGTACCAAAACCTGGTTCAATGACCATGGGATTACTGTGGTTGAAGACCGCTATTGAAGCATCCTGGTCTTCCATAACACCTCAGCAGTGCCACAGGCTGATAGCATCCATGCCACGCCGCATTGAGGCAGTAATTGATGCAAAAGGGGCCCAAACCAAGTACTGAGTACATATGCATGCTTATACTTTTCAGAGGTCCGATATTGTTCTATGTACAATCCTTGTTTTATTGATTTCATGTAATATTCTAATTTTCTGAGATTGTGAATTTGGGGTTTTCATGAGCTGTAAACCATAATCATCAAAATTATGACAAATCAAGGCTTGAACTATCTCGCTTTGAATGTAATGAGTCTATCTCATATATTAGTTTCACCTTTTAAGTTGCATTACTGAAATAAATGAACTTTTGCACGATATTCTAATTTTTCGAGTTTCACCTATATGAGAAGTGGTAAATCAGATAAAATTATCAAGTGATAATGGAAAAAATAAAAAGTATGTTATTTTATAAGATATGTATATACATAAAAACTCCATTATTTTTATAAATTGTCATTTGCAGCAACGTGTAATAAGAACAGCCCATAAAACATATTTGAGTGGGCAGCTATAAAAACTTTAAATTAAATCTGCTTATCTTGGAGTTGTTGAAATTATATTATTTCCATAATCCATTGTATAGCCACTTCCTTTAAATCTGGACATGAAAGCAGGTTACTTTCTGTTCCTCAAATGAGGAAAAAAGTGAGTCAAAAGGTTGACTCAGCCTTCCATCCTTTCTAAGGTAGGTAAATTGAGGACCCAATTTGTGGGGGCAATAAACTGACTTTGTATAAATATATAAAAGTATGAAGGCTATTGCTTAACGCATTGTAAGCCGCCCTGAGCCCCCAGAGAAAGGCGGCATATAAATCAATTTTTTTAAAAAATGCTTTTGGAATTTTTACCAAGGCTCCTAGCCCAAAGACCCAGGTCAAAAAGGAGGTGAAGTCCAACAACATTTGAAAATACCCTCAAGAACATTCAGGTTTTGATTTTTTTAAAAATTTGTACAGGGCTGGCGTTGTGACAATTGCCGTAGACCTGGTGCATCTGATGGTTCTCCTAGTCAAACCTATTCACAGAGAGAGCAACAAAGCACAAACACCGTAAGTGAACATTTGCCTTCTACAGGTTCATTTGTGGCTCTTAAATTTTAATCAATACTAAGAATGAAGTATTTTTCTACTAATTGGATTTTATGATTCTGCAGGCTCTATGTTTGCATATTTTGTCCTTGGATGATGAGTGAATATCTTACTGTGTGTTTTTTTCTCACAATTTCACCCATTTGCCTTCTGTGAAATGGGAATGTTTTACTGTATAAGAATAAATATGAAATTCTGCCTTTGGTGCTCAGAGTCCCTTTGCCTTATCCATTGCCAAAATACTGGAGCATATATTCTAAAGCAAATTTCACAGCTTCCTAACATGATTTATAGCAGGAGTGTCAAACTCAAGGCCCGTGGGCCAGATCCAGCCTACAGGGTGCTTAGAGCTGGCTTGCGGGGCGGCCCTGTAATCCGTGAAGGACCAGCCCGTGGTGCCTCTACCAGTGAAAATGGAGCTCGGGAGGGCCACATGCAGCCCACCCCAGCTCTGTTTTTGCTGGCAGAGGGTTGCAAGGAGGCTGTTGCAGCCGAAAACTGAGCTCGGGAGCCTGTTTTTGCTGGCAGAGTGCTCGGGCCACCACAGGTGCCTCCGTCATAAGTGACATCAAACTGGCCATGCCCCCCCCCCCACCCCCGAGGTCAAACACAACCCAATGAAATTGAGTTTGACACCCCTGACTTACAGGAATTACACATTAGTAAGTAAACTGTTGTATAATCTGGCAGCTTTTGCCTGTCATAGATTACAATTATATTTAAGATTTCAAGATTTTTTACTTGGAGGAGGAGACAAATACTTGAAAGATAGTTGTATTAGAATTCAACTAAAAGCAGTTTGATCTAGTGTTTAAGGAACCAGGCTAGAAACAAGGAGATGGTGAGTTCTAATCCTGCCTTAAAAATGAAAGCCAGCTGGGTGACTTTGGGCAAGTCATAGATAGGTCAATTCCTGTCCCAACACTTGATTTATCCAAAAAAGTGGACACTGCAGTTGTGGGAAAATATTAGGAAAAAATAGGTATGTTAGATATCAAGTAATTTCACTTTCTTTGGTAAATTATATGGATCTGTTTGTATTCTACATGATAGAATTACAGTAATATAAACTAGAAAAGGTAAGGCTTAAACAAAATATAAAACAAATGCAAAGTACTTTTCCATGGAGTCCTAAGCATTAGCACATTAGCATATGTGTCTTTAGGTGTCAGGTGATAAAATGTGCATTAAAAAAGCAAAGTCTGTGATTATGTATTTGGGCAAAACATCAGGATCTAAGTACAGAAGGGCAGAATTTACATCCTATAATGTCATATGTATTTTGATCTAATCTCAGGTTGTTGCAGATCGTGAAACACACTGAATTTTTCTTCTGAAATCGAATGATCATTTAAAGATTTTTCATGAAAAGCCTGCAGTATAAATGTTGTTCAGGTTATCCACACTTTCAGTAAGATACTTGCTGCCTTTTAACATTATGACTAATTATATTTATCCATGTTTCCTCCAGCAGAATATCCATTGTCCAATTGAATGCTTCTATCCCTTACATCTACACTCAGATGCACAGAACCGACATGGAGATTAAGTTTCAAGATTTTAACATCAAGCAAAAACAGGTTACAGCCAAGACTCTCACTATAAATGCTGCTACGAGAAAGCAGATCTATCTTATCTTGTGGTAACGAAAGCATTCAGCTATCATATTTAGGCTTCATAAAATCTGGATGACCACAAGTTTGTAGCAGAGATACAAACACTTTAGATTCTTTTCTGCCCTCTGGTGGTCATCTAGATTTTCCTATCCCAGGCCTGATAGCCTTACAACAGCTGCACCTTCTCCACTTTTGCTCAGTTCACAGCTTGTCCAAAGGAGACCAGTCGTGGTGCATTTCAAATCTTCTTTTCAACAAGGAAGCAGATATGCTGTCCATTCTTTTCTCAAAGTTTTTAAATATTGTTCCATATTTTCCTTAAAGCAATAATAATAATAAACGCTCAGCAATTTGTAAACACCGCTGGGCCCATGAGAGAAATACTGAATATTCAAATGAAAATCTAAGAAAGAAATATGTTCTGCTAACCATGCAGGCACCAATAGGAACTACATACCCTATTACTGTGATATTTATAATATGCACAGCCTTAATCTTTATAAATGATCCTATTTTTCCCCTAGCAGTATATATGTATCTCGTACTGTTATTTATCAACATCAATTTACTTCTATACCTCTCCCCTCCATCTCTAAATGTCTTTATATTTTTCTACAAAAAAATACATTAAAGACATTTAGTATACTGTTGACAGAAAAAATTGGTATAATTATGGTCAGTGATTATTTTTTATACTCTTAAGTGCCAAAGCTTTCTGCTGTGAGAGACAATTCTTTTAATAAAAGATTTCACCAAATTGCGTTTTTTGAACTATTGTCTGATTTTTTTTCTAATTAATCTGAGCTCAGCAATCTGTAATCACTTCTGACACCACCACTGTTATACTTAGCAGCCCATAGAAACAGAATAGAACTAAAGAGAACTGATATTAGGCATTATAGTTAGCCATAGAAAGTTTGCTAAATTCTTTAATTCCCTATGTATTTTTTTCTCCAAATTAAAGCTCCAAAAGAAATTAGATTGATAATGGATTATTGCCCCATTACTGCCCGGTGAGCTTTCTACCAGAGTGGAAGTTTTAACTTGTCTTTTTAAACATCCACATTTTGGTCCATCCGCATAGGATGGTCCATCCAGAATGGAAAAGTAAATGTCTCTAAGTAAATAATTAGGAATTATTAGACTCCTGGGATCATAGATGGGATAGGGCTATTCTATTTACCTATAAATGGGAGATAAAAGTATAAATATCCAGTACCCAAGATTCTGTAACCTAGCCCTTTTTGTTGCACTAGATGTGACTGTGACTACAACCACCTTTCTTTCTTGGTTGCGAGCAGCCTTCAAGAGCTTGAGTCTACTGTGCAGTTATGAAGGCAAACACACAGGTCTCTTTAAGAGAGACCTTGACGGGAACAGTGTACATGTCAATGCTCAGTCGAAAGCACCTTCTCAGTTTGATATAAAGACATTTAGAGATGGAGGGGAGATTAGTGCAAGTATCTGTTGGGAGGAATATATCAAATTGGAGAAGTTGCCTACAATGTTTCAGTATCCTTTCCCATTTCTGTGTAAGGTGAGGGAAAATCAAACATTTTCTGGACTCTCACCATCAGCAGGTCAGGCTACAGGGTTTGATTGACTGAAAGGGGGGTACAGATTTGAGATCTTGTGTTTCGTACATACTGTATATCCTACCCAATTTACAGTACATAGCTGCATCTGACTGGTCTACACAAGTGTAAGGCGTGAGAAATCAGGAAAATCAGGCAGTTCAAATGAATATTAATTGCAAGAATCTGTATTATTGTCAAAGCAAATTGGCAGTAGATAAAGAATTAATGGAATTCAAGGTGGACTGGACTTGGCTCTCTCTTGAGGGGACTTGAGACTCATGACGTTTGACCCCTCCCTCGAGCTTAGCCTGGTTATCTACAACAGGAGAGGACTGCAGATGGACCTCAATTTACAATTTCAAATTTCAAATCTTTATTGTCAGTGCACAACATATGTACAATGAGATTGGTTGAGCTCCCTCAGTGCACCCCCACAACACAATACAACTCATAGTGAAGACAGAAAATTCCTAACCCAATAAATCATATTAACAAAACACCCAGTCATACTGCACCAGTGTGAACATGTTACACATTGCGCCAGCCCTGCAGTCCATCATAGTTATGTTATTTCTCATTCAGGAGTCTGACAGCCCACGGATAAAAACTGTTCTTCAGCCTGTTTGTGCTGTTGGGTATACTTCTATATCTCCTTCCCAATGGTAGGAAGGTAAAGAAGTGATGACCAGGGTGAGAGTCGTCCCTGAGAATTTTCCTCACTCTTCTAAGGCAACGAGCCCTAGCGATCTCATCTAGTGGTATTGGGACAGCCCACGATGTTTTGTGCTGTGCTTACCACCCTCTAATGTTTTTCTATCCGTGGCCATCAGACTGGCATGCCATACTATGATGCAATAAGTTAAGATGCTTTCTATTGTGGACCAGTAAAAGGAGTAGTTGTTCCACCCCATTTTTACACAAGACCCTAAGGAAATGGAGTCTCTTGGGTCTTCCTGGCCACCTGGATCGTGTTGTTTTTCCAGTGAGGTCTTCGCTGAGATGGACTCCCAGGAATTTAAAGGAGGTAACTCTCTCTACATAGCCCCCCTCAATGTAAAGTGGGGCAGGTTCCTCTCTTCCTCTGGAAGTCCAGCACCATCTCCTTGGTCTTGTTGATGTTCAGGTGGAGGTTGTTTTTTAACCACCATGTGGATAGTTTTTGAATCTCCCCTTGTACGCTGTTTCATCTCCACTTGTAATAAGACCCAATATAGTGGGGTCATCTGCAAACTTAATCACAGTGGATGGGTCAGACGATACACAATCGTGTACAGTGAATACAGGTAGGGGCTGAGCCCACAGCCTGGCTCCCCACAGCCCTGTGGGGAGCCAGTGCTAAGCTTCAGGGGGGTGGATATGGCAGACCCAAGCCTTTTGTGGCCGGTCCCTCAGAAAGTCTTTGATCCAGATGGAAGAGGGAAAATCCAAGTCAGTCAACTTTTCAATAAGGATGCTCAGCAGATGGTATTGAAGGCCGAGCTATAGTGTATGAAAAGCATCCTGACATAGTTCCCAGGTTTCTCCAGATGGTTCGCTACAGAATGTAAAGCAGTAGCTATGGTGTAGTCTGTCAACCTATTCCCCCTGTAGGCAAACTGATATTTGTTAAAGTCCGGTGGAAGGCATGTCCTAAGGTGTTGGAGAACCAATCTCTTGAAGCATTTCATCACTACAGACAATGCAATAGGTGCAGTGACTGATGACCAGTCCTCACGCTTATGACCATTGTACCATCCCCATAGTCACACAATCAAATGTGGGGCACTTGGCATCCAGCATGTATTTACAACAGCTGCAATACTCGTGTGATCACAAGTGGACTTCCCAACCAGCTTTTTACAAGCAAAGTCAATAGAGGAAGCTGAAGTCACTAAACAATTGCATGATTCACTTAACAACTGCAGTGATTCACTTGACTGTGCAAAAAATGTCATAAAATTGGGCATCACACACTTAACAACCATCTTGCTTAACAGCAAAAATTCTGGTCCCAACTATCGTATGTCCCAACTATCGTAAGGACTACCTTTACAGCTCAGATTGTGATGGGAAAAAGGAGTGAATTTTAGATCTCCACCCCAAGTTTCTTCCTAGTAAATCATTTAGGCTACTGGGAAAGCAGGAGTGTGGGACGCCAAAGTATACAACACCATCTCTGATGGTAATCCAATATCTGGAGTTGAGAAAGCAGATGGAGTGATGTTCCGATAAATTCCTGGGTCTTTGTACTAGTGGAAAGGGAGGAAGCAGTTTTGAGGGGACAATATTAAGAATTCCAAAACCAAGCAAAGATTCAAAGTCTTAACAATCAGAATCATAGGGCTGGAAGGGGCCCATCTTCTAGTCCAATCCACCTGCTCAAAGCTTCAGAAGCCTTATACCATCCTAGTCAAATGGTTGCCCAGTCTATTTTTTAAAACGTCCAGTGATGGAGCAACCACAATCCAGGAGGCAAGTTTTTCCATTGATCTGTCAGAAAATTTCTCATTACTTGTAGGTTGAATCTTTAACAAGCTTCTACTCATTACTTTTTATCTGCCCTCTGGTGCCTTAAAAAATACTGTATTTTTCGGAGTATAAGACACACCTTTTTATCCCCCAAAAAGGGGTGAAAATTTAGGTGCGTCTTATACACCGAATATAGCCCTGCCCACCCACTGGCCCCCACCCTTTGGTCTGTGCCTCCCAGCAGTTACCTCCTTGCAAGCAAACAGCAAGAAAAAACAGCCCCTTTCAGCTTCAGCATAGGTTTAATTAGCACAAGTTGATTAGATCGGCCTCCCGATTCTCAGCTGATTTGCTCTCAGCTGTTTTGTGCAGGGCTCTGCTGCTAGATGCAAAGAGTGCTGGAACAGATTTTTTTCCCCCTAGCTGCGCTGAAAAAAACGAAACTGAAAGTAAAGCAGGCTCTGCTGCAACATGACAAAATGAGGCAGAGAGATTTTTTTTTTCTTTTTGCTCACCAAAAAAGGTAGGTGCAAACAATGGGAAATTTAGGGCAAAAAAGGAGAGTTCAAGATTTTAAAACACAAAAGAAAAAAAGCTCTATTTAACTAGGGAATTGTAATAATTGAGATACTATTAATTTGTAATGTCCGGCTGTACGCTTAAGCCCTCAGTGAACCAAAAAGAAAGACTTAAACGGAGGCTTGAATAAGAATCAACATTTAATCTTTGATCAAAGACAAAAGGCTGGGTAAAAGCATTCCAAACACATACAAAGAGATATGTATATGGGAGGGCTCACACCTTCAGATAAGATGTAACCTCTTTTTATACCTTTAAAACACCAGTTAAATCCCCAACTCTGGCCCCCTAATTTATGTTTGTGTATTCTTTGTTGCCCTGCAAAGGAATCTAAACTTCCAATTAGTCTTATCTTAAGCATTTCTTTGTTTACTTAATTGGCCATTTAGCCCCTGGCTCTGGAAGACAGGATCTTATCAGATCAAACATAAATTAGGGCTGAGGTGTAAATTATCCCTTTGTTGATGGCTGTAGTTCCAAGAGATACGTACCATGCTTTTAAATGGCACAGAGATTGATATGAGTTCAGGTCAAATGGCAGGGACATACGTTTGACAAATACCAGATACAGTTCAGAGGCCTAATAACAATGTTTGTAACATTGTTACAAATAGAAAGGAATAATGTATGTGATACAAATATAAAAGCACAATATATATGTTACAGGAACCTAATGATTACAGAATAACAAGCTTTTACTAAATCTAGTATATCAGTATTTTATATTCTATCTTTATTATTGTTTCCCTACAAATTGTATATTGTGAAAACAGAAATGGTTAAGTTGTGGTTTGGAGGAATATATGGGGGAGATTATTTGGTTTATTATTATTGGTAAATATAATTAATTGATTATAAGAAATTGGATTGCATGGAAATAATTGAAATATTCATGTTCATATCGATTAATATACAAAAAAGATAGTTATAACTAATTGATTTATATAAAAATGTTGAATTTGTATTAAACAATTGTAATATTAAATAATTAACCAATGTGAGGATGGATATAAAAACAGATGACAATGGGAAGGGGTATAATATAGAATAGAAAGGGAAAATTGAATTTGATTAAGATTAGAGATGAGAATGAAGAGTAATGTTGGTTTTTTTTAAAAAATAGATGAATAAATATGGCAAAAAGGAAATATAGAAATTGTAAATTTAATTGAAATGACTAAAAACTGTTTAAATTTGTGAACCAGCCAAATACTCTGTTCAAAGAAAATACATTGTATGTTTGTATGTGTGTTTGTCTAAAAATAAAAAAAAAATCTTTTTAAAAAAAAACAACCAAAAAAGGTAGGTGCATCTTATGCTCCGGTGCGTCTTATACTCCGAAAAATACGGTAAGTCTATTAGTGGCAGCCCCTCAAATACCGGAAGAGAGTTATGTCCCCCCAATCCTTCTCTTTGATAGGTTAATCATACCTAACTCCCTCAACCATTCAACGCATGGTTTAGTCTCCAGATCATCTTTGTAGCTTTTCTGCACTCTTTCCAGGATCTCAACATTTTTGTATTGTGGTGAAATGAATGCAGTATTCAAAGTGCAATATAAAGCAGTACTATCACTTCTTGTGATCTTGATACTATCCCTCTGTTGATGCAGTTTGGGATTGCACTGGCTTTTGGGGAAGTTGCAGCACATTGCTGGCTTATACATATGTAATGGCCCACTATGACACATAAATCCCTGTCACAAATACTGTTCAGCCAGGTACCATCTATTCTGTACTTACGCATTTGGTTTTTCCTGCCTAAGTACAGGAACTTACTTTTCTTACCACTGAACTGCATCTTATTACTTAAGGTCCAGTATTCAACTCTGTCAAAGTGCTTCTGGATCTTGAGTTCATCTTCCAAAGTATTAGCTATTCATTAAAACATTTATTAAAACATTGTTTTAACTAGTCAAAGGACAAGAATGCACAATGGAGATTTTAAAAGCAAGACAAAAAAATTAATACAACATACAAACAATTCTTTTTCCAAGTACTATCACTATGTATCCCACTGTCAAAATGTATGCTGACACACACACACACACACACAAAAAGGCTCCCATCATACAGCTCGGCTTAATGAGAGGGTTTTTTTGTGTTTGTGTGTGTGCCTTCAGGTTAGTGTAGACTTGAGGAACTGTCTTGGACAAATCCCTGTAGTTTTCTGGCACCAATTTCAGATGAGATGGATACATCTACAAATAATACTAAAGTGATGCCAACATCCTCTTTACGCTGCTTTCTCTGCACAATTGTTCCATCCAGAAATAATCATATTTGTATCTACATGGAATCGTTTTCAGGACAAACTTCCATTCTATTGTTAATGAACATCTCAGTCAGGTTCACTAATTTAAAAACAAATTTCCAGTATGTACAATCCTTAGCTGAGAATGATAAAAAGCAGTAAATGATTTTATGTGCTGATGGAAACCACATCCATGCCAAGTTCTTAAAGAATTCAAATTCACTATTGATAGTTTTGCACTTTTATTTTTCAAGAAATTTTCATAATTTTTATCTTATTTTAATACTCTCAACATATGTAGAATTTAGCAGATTGTGTAAAGAATATGCTTCAAAAATACTGATTTTTAAATATCAGTGGTGAAATAGGCGAAGGTTGGTATGAATAAGAGTTATTCCCAGTTCATCACAGGCTTCAATCACAACTTGGTCAGCAGTAGAACCAGACGGGGAAACAATGAACTGGACTCCACTCTGAGAAAGGAAAACACAGCTGTGAAGTGAATCACTTCAATTGTTAAGTTAGTAAATGGTTATTAAGTGAATCTGGCTTCCCCACTGACTGCTTGTCAGATCTCAGAAGAGGATCACATAAAACTGAGTCACTGCAACCAATATAAATTGGTTATAATGGTTAGAATGCAGTACTGCAGACTACTTCTGCTGACTGTCAGCTGCCTGCAATTTGGCCGTTCAAATCACACCAGGCTCCAGATTGACTCAGCCTTCCATCCTTCCCAGGTAGGTAAAATGAGGACCCAGATTGTTGGGGGCAATATGCAGATTCTGTAAAATCATTTAGAGAGGGTTGTAAAGCAGTGAAACGGTATACAAGTCTTATTGCTATTGCTAATGCAATGAAGCATTCAACCCCCTCTTCTAGATAGCTTAATTGGCCAAGATAACTATTATTGGGCAAGAGTCAACATCTGCAGTCTGGATCCTCAGCTTAAAAAATTTAGACTTCCTACAAGACTAGACAAACACTCCATTTGGATCTGAAACAATGGCAGCACTTAATTATGGATTATTTGACTTTGGTATGTCTTGCAAATCTCTGCATATCATATAACAGTGGGTTATTTGTTGGGTATAATACTAATCTGCCTGTAATTTTTAAAAGCTCTGTAGATTTGTTACTTGAGAATGCAATGAAACCTTAAGAAAGTCCTTTTTATCGCCCTTATTGTAATAGAGCAAGTGCAATAACCTAGATGTTTCATTCAACCTCAGTAGCATTCTAGACATTAACCTCTTTGCTTTCTTGATTGCAGTACTAGCAAAAACTCAGCATTGGTGAAGGGCACTGGCAGCAATCATGTCAATTGCCCATAACATCCCACTGCATTCCATAATTTCAGAGGAAATGTTTCCTAGTCCTACATATTTCTCTCCAAAATGGTAGGAACATTACAAATGAGTGATTTCAATCCTAATTATATCCAGACTGCCTATCCCAACACCTGAGGCAAAATCTAAGTTAAGGGTGTATCTGTGATACACTTCTGTTACTTTTACTTTAAGGGTAACTCCCACTGGTCTTGATTAAAAGATGGAGTCGGAAGATTGTAGAGAGGTACCCTGAACAAACTGTGTGGTTTGCTTCTGTGGGCTGTCTTGCCAAGAATAACAAAATGTCAAAAGTGGCTACAGATTGCTGAGCTCAGACTAATTAGAAAAACTCAGTGGTCAGTGAATAAAGGGGAAGTAGAAATCGTCACAGAAAGTAAGCATAGGATGTATTCGTAATGGAAAGTTGCATGCCACTCCTGCCTTCATCACCTTTATTCTTCTCAGGAGGCCTTACATGGCACTGGAGAAGATGGGAATAACTTCTGGCTTTCTAGAGCAGACTCAGCATATGATTAAAAGGTCAGAGGACTCTCAAGTTCTTCTTTTGCAATTCATGGTAGAAGAAACTCCTGTTTTGGAGTGAGTCCTGATTTATTGAACTGGCAATTACTAACAAGACTTTTTTTTTCATTTCTTTTGAGGGGTGTAATCCAAGTTGGAAACATGGTTTTTTTTTTAAACTTCACTAATGTTTTAAGTTAGTTAACCAAGGAACTGTGAATTTGGAAATTCAGCAGATGAAATGAAGCTTGTATTTTGTGTTAGTGCTAAATTGCCAAAAGAAAGACTATTAAGGGAGCCTGATTTGGAATTGCAGGAAGCAATGTAGGTATCAGCCTGAGCTACATCTTACGGATCATTCTCTAATTAACGCTTGTCGACAATCACCCCAGTGTGGTAATCTAGCTTGCTTGCTGCTTTAAGTATGTTTCAAAGAGCCAAACATTTCCATTAGAGTATGGGTAGTTGATTAAACAAGAACATCTTTTATTTTTTATGATGTCCCCGGTGTCTGGAGGCCGTGCGGGTCTGGATAGGGAGAAACAGGCTCAAGCTCAACCCATCCAAGACCGAGTGGCTGTGGTTTCCGGCGTCCTGATATAGTCAGTTGGTGCCATCTCTGACTATCGGGGGAGAGTCATTGGCCCCCGTGGAGAGGGCTCGCAACTTGGGTGTCCTCCTGGATGCACGGCTGTCTTTAGAAGAGCATATGATGGCTGTGGCCAGGGGGGCTTTTTATCAGGTTTGTCTGATCTACCAGTTGTGTCCCTTTCTGGATTGGGATGCCTTGCGTATGGTCACTCATGCCCTCGTCACGTCCCGCCTGGACTACTGTAATGCTCTCTACATGGGGCTCCCCTTGAAGAGCACCCAGAGGCTCCAACTGGTCCAGAATGCGGCCGGGCGGGTGATTATGGGAGCGTCATGGCGCTCCCATGTAACACTTCTCCTGCGCGAGCTGCACTGGCTTCCGGTGGTCTTTCGGGTGCGATTCAAGGTGTTGGTTATCACCTTTAGAGCGCTCCATGGCTTAGGACCTGGATATCTATGAGACCGCCTTCTGCTACCGAGAGCCTCCCACAGAGAGGGGCTCCTCGGGGTGCCATCGGTCAAACAATGTCGATTGGCGGCCCCCAGGGGGAGAGCTTTCTCTGTGGGAGCACCTGCCCTCTGGAAGGAGCTCCCCCCAGATATATAGACGATCCCAGACTTACGAACTTTTCGCCAGGCCTTAAAGACTTTCTTATTTCACCAAGCCAGGCTGGCCTAATTTTTAAGTTTTTTAAATTGTTTAATTTTAATTTTAATTTTAATGGGGTATTTAAACTGTTGGGCCAAATTATTTAATTTATTTTAAATTGCTTTTAAATTTTGTATTTTGTGTTTTGGCTGTTCACTCCCCTGAGTCCTTCGGGAGAAGGGCGGTATATAAATTTAAAAATAAAATAAAAATAAATAAAATAAATTATGTGACTTGAACAAAAGATCACAATGTCACTATCTTACCTGATTTGCTCTATCTACATTATCCCTAAAAGGGAAAAATGCATCAGAGCTTAGTGAGACACCTTTTAATTTTCCAATCCAGGCCTTTTTTTCTGCTTCAGTAAGCAAACTGGGAACTTCCTCAAATTGTGCCTTCCACTTTGCAAAGTCTTCACCCTGTAAAAATGTATTTTTAATCATCTGCTAAATGGAGGAAATCTCATTCATATAAACATGGCAAATACAGTGGCGATTTGTTTTATCCACCTTTTTCCTAGCCCCATAATTTGAAACAGGGCTATTCTAAGAGCCACAGCATCAGTTTTTATGGCTGGAATGTATGATTATTTTAAGCCAAATGTCATAAACTGTTTTTTAACTTTCATGAGCTCCCAACTGCCTCAAAAAATCAACAACACTGGTTGACTTGTTTTCTTATCAATTTTATTTAATACAACTAATTTTTCAGATAAAGATAAGAACATTTGGTTGTCTTATAATCATTTCTGCAGAAAACGATAAAATTTACTGTGCTTTAGTGTTCCCTCTATCAACATAAACTTTTCTGGTAAAGAGAGCTCAAATAGATGAATAGTCTTGTTACTGTCGGTTCTACAATGAAATATATTAAGCAGTGAGCCAAGCTGTCATCTTTGATGATCAGATGTGCCACTGCCTTACAGGATTCTTAAAAATGAAGACATGGCTCTTTCTGGTGTAGCAGTCTTGAGTCCTTAAGAATGAATTGACTGCAGCTAGAATTGTATTTTTACAACAATGGAAAAGTGAAGAGATCCCTACAGATGAAAATGTGATTAAAAAATACTAGAATATGCAGAAATGGACAGGCTAACACTTACAATTAAGGAAAAGAAAGAAACTGAATACTGTTTGACCGGCGGTGGTGGCGGCGGCGGCGGCGGCGGAAGGCAATGGCAGCCACGGATCATCCGGCTGAGGAAAGAACTTGCAGCAGGTGGATGGGGGAATACGGAAAGCCTTGCCTGCCCTCAGGATTACCATCTGCTCTTTTTTGAGCCTTGACCCCTGTTATCCGGGGTTTGTTTGTCATCAGAGCTGAGACTGGGGATTTGGGGGAGTCTTGGGACGGGAGAGGCGGGAGGCTGACCAGGGCTCTATCGGTCGCCTCGGGTGGCTTCTCCTCCCCCCCTTCTTCCCCCAGGTATGTGTGGGTGTTGGCCTTTGATGGCCACCCACCCTTGGACTGGTTTTTTTTGTCTGCTATCCCTACTTTCGCCCCAGGGAAGAACTTGTGCCTGTGGGATTATCATCGTCTTTAATAACTTTACAAATTGCTGGCTTCTTGTGCAACCCCGAACTGGAGGAGAACTGGGCAAAATGGTGTGCAGGTGCTGAGGGGGCTGTTTGTCATCCGCCAGATGAAAGGATGGACTATTGTGACTTTATTGTCGGTGTCATCTGCCCCAGTCACTGTGAGAGGGTGACTGGGATAATTATCCTCCAGACGTGGGGGGATGTCACTGGCCCCTTTCACTATCGTGAGAGGGCAGTGAACCAGCTCCTGATATGAAGATCTACTTTGACCCAGTATTATTGGATGATCTGGTGAAGCCCTGACCAGTTGACTCTCCATCTCTGTTTTGTGCGATGTTTACGGCTGCTGACCTGCTTGCGCTGCGAGACTCCCCCCTCTCGCAGGTTTGGCCCTCCTCACTATCGAGGGCCTACCTTGATGACGGATTTTGGAATCCCGAGAGGTGGCATGCGGCGAGGAGGGGGTTGTGGGGTTTTTTGGGGAAATTTTTAGATAAGGTTTTAAAGGTTTCTGGGAGGGGGGTGGGTTCGGTGGGTTTGGGGGAGAAACTGTCGGGGAGGAGGCCAGAGCCGGCTGAAGAGCACGGCACTAGAGATGCGGGAACCGGGGTCAAGGAGTGGGTTAGAGCTTGTGTTATGGATGGTCATTACATCAGTACTGTGGGTGGGAGGGGCAGATATGGCGGGAGCAGGGGGCCACATCAGGTTGTGGGAGTGCGCGCCCGCTGGCGCCAAGCGGTGGCGCGCTCCGGCCTCCAATGCTCCCCTCGTTCCCCAGGTTGCACAGACCCTCAGGCCCTGGGCCTACGACTGATGCTGTGCAACGCCCGGTCCGTGGTAAATAAAGCCCCCCTCATTTGTGATCTTGTTCAGGAGGGGGGAGCGGACCTGGCGGGTATTACGGAGACCTGGTTGGGCCAGGAGGGGGGGTCCCCCTCGTTGAGATGTGCCCACCCGGTTTCCATCAGCCGAGGACACAGGGGAGGAGCGGGGGAGTGGCGGTTGTCATTAGAGAAGGTCTTGGTCCGAGGGACGTCACTGTTCCTCAGACGGCTGGTTGTGAGTCCCTCCTTGTGAAGTGGGGTCATGGGGTGCAGATGGGTGTGCTGGTTACGTACCTGGCTCCCTGCCAAGTGACGGCAGCCCTGCCCGAGCTGCTCAACGTTATAGCCGCGGTGGCGGTTGACACCCCCAGGCTTATTATGGTCATGGGGGATTTTAACCTGCCATCCGTCGGTGAGGCGTCTGAGGTGGCTCGGGAGTTCATGGCTTCCATGACGGCCATGGACCTAACCCAGTTAGTTCATGGCCCTACTCACACGGGGGGAAACACGCTAGACCTGGTTTTTGTCTCTAGTCAGTGGTCGAGTGATCTTGAGATAGGGGATATCAAGCCCTTGTCAGATCACTCCCTCCTTCGCTTTGACCTTCGAACCGCCGCACCCCGCCGCAGGGAGGTGGAACCATTGAGGTGGTACCGCCCCAGGCGCCTGATGGATCCTGATAGGTTCCAGATGGAGCTTGGGCCATTTCCTGAGGCTCTGGCACATGGCTCGACTGAGGAGCTGGTGGCCGCCTGGGATAGGGCGGCCGCTGGAGCTTTGGATCGGGTCGTGCCTTTGCGGCCTCTGACCCAGCATCGATCTCGCCTGGTTCCTTGGTTCACCGAGGAGCTGAGGGAGATGAAGCGCCGGAAAAGACGCCTGGAGAGTGGTTGGAGGGCCAGCCATTCTGAATCTGACCGAACACTGGTAAGGTCTCATATTAAGACCTACCTGGTGGCGATAAAAGTGGCGAAGTATAACTATTTTGCCACTCTTATTGCGTCATCAGATAATCGCCTGGCCGCCCTGTTTAGGGTGACCCGCTCCCTGCTCCACCAGGAAGCGCGGGAGGACCCCTTGGAGGGTAGAGCCGAGGATTTTGTACAGTATCTGTATGACAAAATCGTTCAGATTCGGGAACATCTGGACTCTGACTGGGTAGATTCAGCGGGGAGGACAGAGGCAGGTCTTGTGAGTATTATCTGGGAAGAGTTTGATTCTGTGACGCCCGAAGACGTGGACAGGATACTGGGCAGACTGAGCGCAGTCACATGTTTACTGGATCCGTGTCCCTCCTGGTTGGTGCTGGCCTCTCGGGAGGTTACACGAGGCTGGCTCCAGGGGATTATAAATGCTTCCTTGAGTGAGGGTGTCTTCCCTGCCGCCTTGAAAGAGGTGGTGGTGAGGCCTCTCCTCAAGAAACCTTCCCTGGACCCAGCAGTGTTGGCAAATTATCGTCCAGTCTCCAACCTTCGCTTCGTTGCGAAGGTTGTTGAGAGTGTGGTAGCGCGACAGCTCCCCCAGTACCTGGATGAATTGTCGTATCTGGATCCGTTCCAGTCGGGCTTCAGGCCTGGGTACAGCACGGAAATGGCATTGGTCGCGTTGGTTGATGATCTCTGGAGGGCTTGGGACAGGGGCTGTTCCTCTGTCCTGGTCCTATTAGACCTCTCAGCGGCTTTTGATACCATTGACCATGGTATCATGCTGCACCGGCTAGAGGAGTTAGGGGTGGGGGGCACCGTGCTACGGTGGTTCTCCTCCTTTCTCTCTGACCGGTCGCAGTCTGTGTTGACAGGGGGGCAGAGGTCGACCCCGAGGCCCCTTGTATGTGGGGTGCCACAAGGGTCGGTCCTCTCGCCCCTTCTGTTCAACATTTATGTGAAGCCGCTGGGTGAGATCATCCGTGGTTTCGGGGTGAAGTACCACCAGTACGCTGATGATACTCAGCTGTACATCTCCACCCCGGACTACCCCAATGATGCCCTTGAAGTGATGTCCCGGTGCCTGGAGGCCTTGCGGATCTGGATGGGGAGAAACAGACTCAGGCTCAACCCATCCAAGACCGAGTGGCTGTGGTTTCCGACATCCCGATATAGTCAGTTGGTGCCATCACTGACTATTGGGGGCGAGTCACTGGCCTCCACGGAGAGGGTTCGCAACTTGGGTGTCCTCCTGGACTCACGGCTGTCTTTAGAAGAGCACATGACGGCCGTGGCCAGGGGGACTTTTTATCAGGTCCGCCTGATTCGCCAGTTGCGTCCCTTTCTGGATCGGGACTCGTTAAATACGGTCACTCATGCCCTCGTTACTTCCCGCTTGGACTACTGCAATGCTCTCTACATGGGGCTCCCCTTGAGGAGCACCCGGAGGCTCCAGCTGGTCCAAAATGCGGCCGCGTGGGTGGTTATGGGAGCGACGTGGCGCTCCCATGTGACCCCCCTCCTGCACGAGCTGCACTGGCTCCCGGTGGTCTTCAAGGTTTTGGTTACCACCTTTAGAGCGCTCCATGGCATCGGACCGGGGTATCTACGAGACCGCCTTCTGCTACCAATAGCCTCTCACCGACCAGTACGCTCCCATAGAGAGGGGCTCCTCAGGGTGCCGTCGGCCAAACAGTGTCGACTGGCGGCCCCCAGGGGGAGAGCCTTCTCTGTGGGGGCACCTACCATCTGGAACGAGCTCCCCCCAGAGATACGGAAGATCCCGGACCTGCGCACGTTTCGCCGTGCTCTCAAAACTTTTCTATTTCAGCAAGCTGGCCTGGCCTAACTCCCATCTTTTAAATTTTTTAAATTTTTAATTTGTGATTTTATAAATTGGGTGTTTTAATCTGTGTTTCGGCCGAAATATTTAATAATTTTAAGGGATTTTTTAATATTTGTATTATCTGTATTTTATCTTGGCTGTTCACCGCCCTGAGTCCTTCGGGAGTAGGGCGGTATAGAAATTTGATAAATAAATAAATAAATAAATAAATAAATAAATAAATAAATAAATAAATAAATATGAATGGTTAGCTGATAAAAACAGGAGTTAGAAACAGGGAAATATAAGGAAAAGATCAATGATATAAGGGAGGTATGTTAAAATGGATAAGTAATCATCATCATCATTATAGAATCAATACTAATGTAATGAATACTGTTGTAAATATTTTGATTACTACCTCCTAAAACTATTTGTACCCAGAAAACACACTGTTTAATTGAAAATTGAATTTTTATATGTTACAAAATAAAAAACTTGGGGGGAAAAAGAATGAATTGTTAAGCCAAGCCATAAGCCGTGGCAGGTACCCCTGTGCTTTCTTCAGAGGAGAATATATTTGGAAAGACCTGAGGCTCATGTACACTCCAGGAAGCACAATATTCTTTAGGACTCTGCACCTGGCCCCCGAGGACAATGTTAGTAAGGAAGGGAGGGGTATGGTAGTAGGTCCTAATGGGGAAATCACAAAACATTGGTGAAAAAGATAATGTTGATCAAAAGCCTTTGGAATATCCATGAGTTTCCCAAATATTTTCAAAAGAGTTCCACAAATATGTGTCTTACAATAATTTGCATCTGCTATAGCCAAGTTAGATTTCACATAAATAGGCATCTTTATTGCTCTAAGGCTAATCCAGGCAGAATGTTTTTGTCTTCAATCATTGGTGATGGCTCTACAAAAGGGTTCCTTTCTCAAACGAAATTTAACTAGTTTAAGTAATTGGTACTTATGACAGTTCACTTAGCAATGGTTCAAACTTATGATATCCTTGCCAAAAGTACTTCCTGGTCCCGAAGTTATGTAAATTGCCCTTACGGCAGACCACAGAGATACCCCCCATCCTGGGTCTCAACAAGCACTGGGCCTGTTTTCCTAGCCCATTGGGTTCCACATGTTCCTCTGCACCCTGTCACCAATCACTCTTACCTTTTGAAGATCTCCAGAGCTTCAGAACATGCTGAGCCATACAGCAGAAAAGCAGCCATCTTTTTCTCAGTCACTGTCAAAGCTGGAGGTTTTTCTTAGATCTCGCATTCTTACACACATTTGTTTTTGCACACATTACATGCGGCAGTCCGAACTAGAGTGCCAAGCTCTCCATTTCTTCTGCCCGAACCTTACCAACTGCACTGCCACAGAGACAGAAATGGAGAGCTTGGTGCTCTGGTTCAGCCTGCTGCGGATGCTGCAGAGAAGATTGGGCAGACAGGGAAGCTTCTGCAGCTGCATGGATCTCCCTGAGGGAGGGGACTCTCATGGGAATGCGGGCAGCTATGGGAGTGCCCTTCCGCCACTGCCAAGGAGTGATGCCTAGGCTCAAGCATCCAAGGCATCAGAGGTGAGCAAACAAGGGCAGTACAGGGCTCCCAGTCATGGCGCTTGGTGGCTGCTCTGACCTGGCTCGCTGTGAGGGGTCCGGCCATCCCTGGCAACAGCGAGGGACTCAATTCTTCCGCTGCCATTCTGGCTGGCTGCCCAACCTCCCGCGTCCTCCAGTTCAAACTAGCTTTTGGGCTGCAATCTGCAAAGCAGCTCATTTAAATCAGTTACCCAGCAGCACAAAGAGGGCCCTGTGGCACTGCTCAGGCTGGAACCAAAGGTGGCTTACAGGGACATGACAGATCTTCTTACAGATGATTCCATCTGTGTGCAAAAATGAGTGTAAGAACACAAGATGTGAGGGGAAAAAACAGCTTTGCCAGCATCTGAGAAAAAGTTGCCCACTGCATGGCCCAGTCATGCAGTGAGCTTTGGAAAACTTCAAAAGTGATTGCTAATGGGGGGTTGATGTGATGAAGGCACAAGCAGCTGTGGAGACACCATGGGGTGGGAAGCGACCATGAGATACAGTATCTCAGTGGGTGGAAGGATGCTTGAGATGCTGGAGGCCATGGTCTTCGCTACCCCTGAGGAACCCCATGTGCACTTAACTACCCATGCATTCGACATAACATATGAATTGGGGAGGGATGGGATTTGTTTATTTAATGTGATTCAGTTAATGTTACAACCATAATGGGTAGGCTTCATTACAATTGTACCTCAAGATTACCCATATTTAGCATGTTCTCAATCATCATTTTAAAAAAGCAGACACATTTTTATGCAGTCCAGACAAAATCTCAGTGATTAGCAACATCAACAGCCTTTATGGACTGATATGGAAAAGCTATAAAACTGGTGCTACCAATATTATTCTCTTCTAGTAATCCTTCCAAAGATATGTTAAATAAACAGAAACATGAATAAAATTTCCAGGAAGATATGACAAAAGTTACCAGTTACCTATCACTTCTGGAATTTAGCTGCTATGAAGGACCAGAACCAGCACAAAATAATGATTTTGAGGGAGACTTTGTAGATTCTCCCTCAGTGTAGAAAAAAGTAATATCCAACAATGTCCCAAACCTTTAAAAAAACAGACTAACTTCAAAAGTACTCATTCCCATTTGATTCTAATCTAGCACAACCATTAGGGATAATGGATCCCTAAGCTTGTTTTGGATATGCATAATATATTTTTGAAAAAAAGAACAAATTTCAATGGTTGAAACTCTTGTTTTGAAACATGGTTCATTAGAAACAAGTGGTAATGAGACTTTCGGCTGTGCTTCCAGAGGCGTCGGAAGCAAGGACCGTGAGCTTCGCGGCCACGCTCTGAGGTCTCCCCGTCAGAGGGCTCCAAAAGAAGCCATAGCCACCCTGTAGGGGTAGTGAAGCAAAGGAGGGCATCTTGCAGGGCGAGGAGAGCCGCATCTTTCCTTCCTGAACCGGAAAATCCACCTCATCCGAAGAGCAGCAGCAGTCAACATGGCTGCCATGAAGCTGGGGACAGCCAGAACACCTAAGAAAGTGCAGGAGCGAAGAGAATAGTGAACAGAGATTGTTTCTGGGTGAGATGATTTTTCCTTTCTTTAAAAATTACCCCAAGGGGAAAAAAAATCCTAGAGAAGATATTCTAAAAATATAACTGTTTAAGCGGCAAAAGAAAATATTTTTGATAAAGAGATCTATGCTGAAAAGTAAGTTGAGAGCGCCATCTGCTGATGAAAGGGAAGCAATTCCTTGATTCCTGGAAATTTGGTGGCTGTGACTTTTAATTGTTTATTGTTCTATGCTTACCAGAAGTGGAAATAAGAAAAACATTTTATAAAAGAGACTCTGGGAAGCTAGAATAAAAGATTAAAACCACAGAACACACTTAAAGAACTTGGAAAATACCTTGGACCATCAGAGTATGATGAGTAAATGTTGAAACTGGCTCATTTAAATAATTGTGTTCTGAAAGAAATGGATTTTGAGTGAAATAAATACCTGCTGGAAAAAAGACAGCATGGAAATTTGAGATGAGAGCTCCATCTACTAATAACTGGAAATTTTGGACTCTTTCTGAACTAGATTGTGGCTTTATTGTTTATTTCACCTTTATTACTATTATGACTGGAGTTGAAGGAACAGCTGTGGAAATGAGAGGATTCCTTAATGAGATGACTTTGTTGCTCCAAAATATTATGGATTCAATCAATGGTATAGATGAGAAAATGGAAAACATTTTGCAAAGAACAACGAATAAAGATCAAACTGCCCATGAACTGTGGAAGTAACAGAAAGACTAGATGAAATGTTTAGGGTTAAAGTTAAGCCAGCAAATTGAATATGAACAGGGGAAAAATATGGCTCAGAAAAATCGGCAAATGAAGCAACAGCTCGACGAAGAGGAAGACCAGATAAATGGCAAGCAAAAGGAGTGGAGAGAACAGATGGATTGGCCACATCAACAAATAAATCAAGGACTGGAGCAAAAAATAGGACTGACATACCAGCTGATAAAGGTTGAAAGACCGAAGGAAATAAAACAGACAAATCAACAACTGGAAAGGCAGGAAGATATTTTTTATAAGGAAACTGGGACATGGGCAGACATCTGGGAGAATTGGCAGTACAAGATTGTACTGGGAGAAATGTTTAGATTGAACAAGAAAGATATAAAGGCAGTTAGAGATAAAGATAAGGGCTGTGAGAGGCGTATTAAAAAATGAATAAGAATTGAAGCAGAAGAGGAGAAGAGGAGAAGAGATGATGGATAGAAAGAACTGTCTGGTAAATATTAAAGAAGCCTGGTTGTAAGTTGAAAGAGGCAGAAATAAAATAAGATAGGGGAAATATTAGAATATAATTTTTTATAGAATGAATAAAAATAATAGAAAGATTAGAAGTTTACAGATGTTAGGTTTTTTTTCTCTCATGTATGTTTAAATAATATAATGAGATTACTTAAATTTGATAAATGTGACAGAGATTACTAACATTTTTAGTGAGAATTGGATTAATATGTATGATACGCAGAACCAATTTTGCCTATATACAATAGAAAAATGTTTAGATTGAACAAGAAAGATAGAGATGAAGATAGAGATAAAGATGAGGAGTTAGGCATTTTTTGTTTATGTATGTTTAAACAATATGATATATACAAATATATATATTAAACAATATAAGGCTTAAATTTGATAAATGTGATAGATATTACTAACATAGTTATTGCAAATTAGATAAATATGAATGATATCCAGAACCAACTCTGTTCACACACAATATGGATGTATATTTTCAAATAATAATAAAAATATAGAAAACCAGGCCTTTGGTGTGGCCGACTAAAAAAAAAAAAAAGAAACAAAAAGAAACAAATGGTAATGATATGCATCAGTGTTTTTCAAATTTAGCAACTTTGATGAGTGGTCTTCAACTCCCAGAACTGGAACTGAGCTTCTCACGATTCTGGCTGGAAAATTCTGGGAGTCGAAGTCCACATATGATTTTAGAGTTGTTTCTATTTATGCGCTTTACCTCACCAATGGTCCCAGTAACATATTGATCAATAGCATTGGAAATCTCTGCTCTTTTTACTCCAGTTTTGAACTTCATGGAAAGTACTCGTGGGTGATGTCTGAGCCACCAGAAATTTGCCTTGTCTCCAGCCAGGCGGGTACAGTGGATACGGGATTGCTGCCCTGCGCCAATTCCAATCACCTAAAACACATGGAACAATATAATTAAAAGGCATATGAAAAACTTTGTATATACTTATTCATTATATCAGTATCACTAAACGCCATGACAGTAGAGTCATATTCATTTATTTTGTTTTCCTTACAGCATTGCCAGTAGACAGAGTTTTATTATTTCAAATCATAGGTTTCCACGTTAATAGTACAAATTAATTTAGGGCAGGGGTGTCAAACTGACAGCCTGTGGACCGGATGCATCACATGCAGGCCATACCCACCTCTGCTCCGCAAAGGGAAAAAAAGTAGCAAAACATCATGTGATGACAATGTGACGCCGAGTTTGACACCTGTGACTCAGTTTGACACGCCTTCTCACTACTCAACTTTTGTTAGCTCAGTCCTTTTATTTATAAAGTTATCTTATTTTCGATAAGGTATATCTCTCCTCCAATGTCTGCAGCAGTAACAGCAGCAGCAGCCTCTGCTTACTCAGCAGAAAATAATTATTCAGTTGTTTCACTTTGCAAACCTCTGTCAGGCCTTTTAGAATAAACAAATACTATAACACCATTAAAGGGAACATTTGTTAGGGAGCTTCTGCCTGAGCTTTTCCACTGATGGCACATTAACTGACTCTTTGGAAACTGACTGCCTTTTACTCTTTCTATAGCCGCTGCAAGATATTCAAGAGGAAGCAATCAATTATTCACAATGCAAAACAACAACTCTCAGGATTCACCTCTTGCGATGAAAAGGAAATTCATGGATATCTTTTCACCTCATACCTAATCCCTTAGACTACAAATGGCTCAGATTATTGTTGCTTCTTGTTGAACTCTGGTGCAAAATTTCCTTATTTACTTGTTCAATGCACTTTCAGCCCTATCTGTAATCTGTAAGAACAGTTAAAAAGGGTATTCCAATAAAAGTTGAATACTCAGCAAAACCCAACTGCATGCTCATAACAATATAGATAAAATACAAGCTTCCATTTAGAGCTTGTGGTCTTTATTGAATCAGAAATTATGGAAGAGTTTAATGGGAATGGCTAATTATTTAATTATATTATGAAAACAAAATTATTTTCCAACGCAGTTGGAGACAGAGAGATAGAAATAAGCAAAAGCTTTGTGAATCCTTCTTCAAGAGTAACTTTCTATAACTCAAGGAAAAATAAAACAGTGACATTTTAGAAATCTTTGTAAACTCAGGATTAAGTAATGGAGAGAGTACTGAGGAATATAATGCTAATGGGTTAACAGCCTATTCTACTGCATTGCAGTCAGGCGTGTCTCCATTCAAAACGGAGGAAAACTCCAACTCCATGTTTGTAGAGAAAGATACTTTTACTGAATTTGAACTGATAGCAACAAAAGAAAAGCAAGATCTAAAGCAAAAGGCACGAAAGTTACATATTGAAAGTATCCCCAAATCCCTCCCCCCAAAGACCCAGGGTAATCCAATCTCCATCCCAATTGGTGTCATGTGGGCAGCATCTTCAGGTGTTTTAATCCATCTGGTATTCTCAGATGGTTGACCTTGACTGGGCATAAATAAGTCCATACAGCTGCACAGTAGAACACAGTAGCAATCCTCCCTATTTGTTCACATAGGGCAATCCCTCTCCAGCTCACATCCCCCACTCAAATGACAACCTCCCTCCCCCCCCGTTACTATGGCAGCCGATAGCAATCAAGCATCATAGAGGCTGACATTCGGCCCTCCTGCAGGGCCGAATTTAGCCCTGGAAGAAAACATAAGACAAAACAGAAACAACGTAACAACCCAATATACAAGATATTCTACAATAAGAAGACTTATTAGGATACTTAGCGTGAAACAGTTGTAAAAGTTTTGGTGCTCTGACATCTCGTTCATTTACCCATTCAGAATGAGAAGGTGGAAAATGTTTCCAGGCAACAAATACTGTACTTTCCCCCTATGTTTCCTTGAATCAAGGATCTCTTTGACCTCGAAATGCTGCTCATCTTCTATGAGCAGGGGTACAGGAGGGGTAGGTTGATTTGGTCGGAGTTATGAGGTATGTTCAGGTTTCAATAAGCTGACATGAAACACAGGGTGAATTCTTCTAAGGGTTTTTGGTAACTCTAGCTGAACCGTGACCGGGTTGACAATCCTGACATACTTAGGATTTCTTTGAATTTCTTTGACTTCTGGGTAGTCTGTATGTATTTAGTGGACAAGAAAACCTTATCCACAACCTGGTAATCTTTTGGCATAGCTCTTTTCTTGTCAGCATACTTCTTATGTGCTCGATGAGCCTCCTCTAACACCTTACGAGTAACAGGCCAGATAAACTGAAGCTGCTCGATCCAATCCACTAATGATGTGTGGCTTCTCTTGCAGCAGCTCCGGAATGGGCACAACATCCTGACCAGAAACCACTTTGAATGGGGTGAAACCGGTACTACTATGGATGGAATTATTGTAAGTGACATCTGCAAAAGACAGTAAATCGGCCCAGTTGTCTTGTTGATAATTTACATAACATCTAAGATACTGCTCTAGAACCTGTGCATTCACAGGCCCTGTTAGTTTGAGGGTGGTGGGCGGACCTTAGGCCTTGAGCGGAACTTTACAAGTTCAGGAATTCCCTCCAGAAGAGGGAGCTGAATTTTACCCCCCTATCCAAAATAATGTGTTCTAGAACCCTGTGTAACCTATACACATTTTGAATAAACAGTTTAGCTAGCATTTTTGCAGAGGAAATCTTGGAATAGGGTACAAAATGCACTTGCTTGGAAATTAAGACGGTGATCACCCAAATGACCGTATTTCCCCCTCTCAGGCAGCTCAATGATGAAGTCCATGGATATTTGCTTCCACAAAGCACTAGGGCTAGCAACATTCTGGAGTAATCCAGGTGGCTTTCCAGGTGGTCTCTTTGATGAAGCGCACACAGGGCAGCTAGCAACATAGGCCTCTGTGTCCTTTTTCAAAGATGGCCACCAGAACTGTCGTTTAAGTAAGTGTAAGTGTAATGTTTTCACAAACCCAAAGTGTCCAGCGGCTTTCGAATCATCGGTGTTGTGACCGATTACCAAATACAATTAAATCCTGAACAAACTTATTTTATTAAAACAGCTGAGAATTAATTCATTCTCAGTTTAGTCCAAAACAAATTCTTCATAACCAGTCTGTCGGTCTTATCACCAACCTTTGATGTCTTTGGTAACCTGCCAAAGGCTTTTCTTGGCAAAACCCCCACAAAGTTCAAGAATCTGGAATCAACGTTGCTTTTCTACAAAGAACTCAATGGCTCGTTGCTGGTCTTTTAAGCCTTATGGGAGTGGCCAATCATCTTCTGGCCTTACTCCTGAGTCGTCCTTTTTGCTTCAGCAAAAAAAAATTTAGCAAAAGAGGGAATGAATTGACGATAAAAATTAGCAAAGCCTAGAAAGCTTTGCAGCTGCTTGTGGGTGTGTGGGGCCGCCCACTCTCTGATTGCCCGGACTTTCTCTGGGTCCATTTCAATACCCTCATGCAACCCAAAGTCAATTTTAGTCTGGTGAAATTCGCACTTTGACAATTTGGCATACATTTCAGCAGCCCTGAGTTTTTTCAGGACTGAACGCACTAATTTCACATGTTTCTCCATGGTTTCAGTATAACTAAGAATGTCATCTAGGTAAACCAGGACCCCCTTGTAAAGATGTTCATGCAGCACCTCATTTATCAATTGCATGAACACAGTGCCCCCCGTAGCCCGAACGGGAGCACCCAAAACTGGAAACAATCCAAAGGGCAATTGAAGGCTGTTTTCCACTAATTCTCTTCATTAATTTGAACTCGGTAGTAAGCCTCTCTCAAGTCCAGTTTAGTGAAAATCTTCCCCTTGGCCAGATGAGCTAGCATGTCCTTCATCAGGTATAATGGGTAAACATTTTCCATGCAAATGGCATTGAGATTTTTGTAATTCACACAAAGGCGAAGAGAGCCATCTTTTTTTCCCACAGAACAACACCAGGGTGGCCACTTGTGGCCTAGCTGGTTGGATGAACCCCGTTTTAGGTTTTTATCAATAAAGTTTTGCAATTCCTCCAGCTCAAGAGGGGTCATAGAGTAGATCTTTGGTTTAGGGAGTTTCACCCCGGGAGGATTTCTATACTGCAGTCCATGGGGCAATGGGGTGGGAGTACATCTGAAGCCCTCTCGCTAAATGCTTCCCTGAGGTCCCAATATTCCTTAGGGATTTTCTCCTCCCCAGCAATGTGTTTGCTCACTGCCGCTGCCAGCTCCTTCCCGGCTTTGGCTATGCACAGGGGTTTTCCCCCTTCCTTCCCCTCCTGGGTGGAGTGGATGTGCAACACCCCTTTCCTCCAAATCACATGAGGGTTCCATTTCCGGAGCCAGGGTAATCTGAGCAAGAGGGGCCGTTCCGTTCCAGGGGCTACGATAAAACTCAGTCTCTCGGTGGTCCCCCATCCGCATCTCAACTGGTTCAGTCACAAAATGGGCTGCCCCCCCATCTGGCAAAACGCTATGGGCACTTTCATTGTCCTCAGTCTCAGTCCCATTTTTTCCACCACCTCTGGGCTGATTACGCACCTAGTACAACCAGATTCCAAAGGGGCTAGCATCTTCCCATGGACGCCTGATGAAGGCACCCTTAACTCCACCAGAATGGTCATGGGGCCCCCGTGCTGACTTACCAAGGGGGTCATCTTCGGATTTGGTTTCACTGTCCCCCCGGGGTGGTCGGAGCTTCCAACTCCTCCAGGCCTGGAGAAGCGAACTCTACTACTTCCACACCTTTCAGGGCCATTTCGTGGTTCTTTGGTGGCAGCTTCTCAGCTCTCTTCCCTCCAGCAATGGTTGGCTTGGAGCCAGGCTGGGTGAAACAATTAGCAGCTCAGTGCCCCTCCTTCTCACATCTGAAGCATGCTATGGATCTGGGCTTGGATGCTGGCCCCCCTTTTGCAGCTCTAGGGGCCTCTTTCAGAGCAGGCTTGTTCCAGCTGCGGCCCCCATGGTACTGATCTCTGGCTAGGTCAATTTCCACCTTGGCTGCCAACACATACCAGCACTGCAGGTCTCGGGGGGGGGGGGGGGCGTTTGGGAACAGCAGTTTTGGTAGACATCCTCATTTGGTAGACATCCTTATAACATTCCATCTGAGACCACCTCCATGTGTGGCAAACCAGCTCGCGAAACTCCTGGATGTATTCGGCCACCAATCTCCGCCCCTGGTTTAGGGTTTTCATCCTGGTTCTAGTCTTTCATTCAGCTAAGGGGTCATCAAAGTGCACTCGGAGGGCCGTCATAAATCGGTCGTAATCTCTCAGCAGTGGGGAATCCTCATTATGGAGGCCCACCATCCAGTCAGCTGCTGATCCCTCCAGGGCCATGGTGACACACCTCACCTTTGCCGCTTCCGAAGCAAAATTCTCCCCATACTCATACATACAATTCCAAACTTGGGCTAGGAAGAATCCCAAAGCCTTGGGATCTCCTCCATATTTTACTGCTAGATGAGGAAACTTTGGAATTTGGCGTCTCCGGGGGACTACCCCCCCACTGGGGGGGCTGGGCTGCAGCCGCCACTTTAGTTCCTGCAGCCTGCACTGACTCTGGCCGAGCTCTAGGAATCTTCTCTGGTTATCCAGGGGCTTCTGCCTTCCCCCCCAGTTGCTCAGCCTCCTCACGCGCAGTTAAGGCATACCTTTCACGTGTTCTCCAACTTTCAAGAGCTTCTTGCAGAAGATGCAGGGATTGAGTCAGCAGGAGGTCTTCTTTGTCAGCTTCGCCTAGCCAGGCCACCTCTCCACACCGGTGTCTAGCAGCTGTTACCTGGGGGGGGGAATCTCCTCCGGAGCCTCCATCCAGCCTACGCCCAGTGACTATTTGGCTCGGACCAGTTTTTCCTTCATCTACAATTCAGACATCCACTCCGAAGCTTCCCAGCTTCAGCGGGACTTGGGGGTGGGGGCAGTCAAGACAGTAGCTCCCATGTCCTCTTGGTTGCTGCCTTGATTAGACATTTTTTGCTCAGCTCACATGGTAGTTTTCTCCGGGATGGCTGATAAAGCAGATCTTGCTTAATGTCAGGCGTGCCTCCGTTCAAAACTCAAGAAAGGAAAACCTTTCCTCCCTATTTGTTCACACAAGGCAATCTCTCTCCAGCTCACATCCCCCTCCCAAATGCCAACCTCCCGCCCCATTACTACAGCAGCAGATAACAAGCAAGCATCATAGAGGCTGACATTCCACATGATCACGTGATCAAAATTCAGCCACTTTGCAATTGGATCGTATTTATGACCTGGGTTCATGTAATTACCTTCTGACAAGTAAAGTCTATAGGGAAGCCAGATTCACTTAACAATTGTAGCAAGAAATGTCATAAAATGGGTCAAAATTCACTTAAGTCTTGCTAAGTAAATTTTGAGCTCAATTGTGGTCGTATAAGTCGTATAAGTCAAGGACTACCCATAAAAGCATTTGAAGGGTACCCAAGTTAGACTCAATCAGAATTAGGGCCTTTTGAGGGGTGTGGCTAGCATCATGGCAAAGAAGATGCATCTCCTGGAAGCTCCTGGGGGAATAGCACCAAATCCATCTGCTGGGATGGTTCTTTCGGGCTAGAATCACCCTGAAGGGGTGAGGAAAAAAAGAGCATGCTCTGCTGAGTTCAGGGAGCCTACAAACTCCGATTGGTTCAGAGAAGGATCTTAAACCCGACAGAATGGAAACGAAGGACATTGCGTACCGGACCAAAGCTGGGGCAGCCACAGAAGAGAAGAGATGAAGTGAGAGACTGTCAGTGTGATTGATCTGGGTGAGAGAATTCCAACTTACAATTTTTATTAGGAGTAGAACTAAGAATCTCCCTGGGAAATAGCAGGTGGAAGTGGGACTCCAAGAAGGAGGTGGATTTGTTTTTATTTTTTTCCACCACTCTGTGCAGCAGCGAGGAGAGCATTTTTGAGCTGCTCTAAAACAGGAAGTGAGACTGGAGGAACTTTTAAGAAGGAGTGAAAATATTAGATACTATAAACTGGATTAGATATCTCAAATTGTTCTGCCCCAGCTTCGGATTCCCAGAGAACGAGACACACACCAAGCTTTGCAAACACTGTTTAATTCCAAACAAACCCCTTTCAAGAATGCAGGCTTCCCGTGCAAAGGGTCCCTTATCAAAGTTATTAAGAACAAAGTCCGACAAAGGTTGGCAACCAGACCAGAAAACCAGATATGAGAAGTCGCTTGCTTTCCAAGATGCTCTGTAGTAATGAGACGTTGTTTCTAGCAAGAAAGCACTAGCTGCGTGCAACTTAAATAGACTAAGAGAGTAGACCTCCTCCTCCTGAGTAGCCACTCCTGCCTTTTGGCAGCCCTGTGTGCCCGAGCATTGAGGAGAGGCTCCTCCACTTCGCTCTCTCCACTGGAAGGAGCCTCGGGAGGTTCTGAAGGCCCTGGCTGAGTCTCTGCCTCTGGCATCACATCCTCTTCGGCCTCCTCGCTATCCGACGCGAGCGCTGGCTACGCAGGCTGCTGGCGTGACACCACACCAGCCTCGTCGTCGGGATCAGCCACGATCTGCGCAGGCCGCTGGCGGGCCACAACACAAATATATTATTGGATTGTATACAGTTTTTGAACCCCATAAAAATCAGAAAAGCTGAACTGCCTTTTGTTTCTATTCTTTTATTATTTTATTTATTTTATTATTATTATTTTATTTTATTTTATTTGGTTTAAAGACTGAACCAGAAATATAATCTGAAAGAGCTAAGAGAAGAGAGAACAGCAGAGCCAAAGTGCCATCTACTGGCAGAAGTTGGAAGTGGAGATTGGGAACTGCAGTTGCAGCTGTAGAGACAACCTTGAGAAACTGTATAAACAACGATAAGTGACTATTAGAAATAATCTTGGCAGTACAAATTGGTCTGACTGGAACCCAAAATTGAGATAGAGTGAAACTTATTATCAAATAGCTTTGCTCTTGGAACTCAAAGGGAACATTGATAGCAAAAAGACTCTTATTTTTCTTTTTTTTCCTTTTCTCTGGCTCTGTGAACTCTGTGAAACTTGTGATTTTTTTTCTTTCTCTTTCCTTCCCCCCCCCCAAGGCAATTAAAAAATAATTGGGTTTGGTGGGCCTAAGTAGATTACAATTTAATATCCCTTGTGGCTGGATATTAAAGGATTAGGGTCTGAAGAACCCAAAGAAAGCAACAAATAATAAATAATAAATAGAAGAAGGGGAGTTAAGAGATTTGAATTATTGGAAGTCTTGGATTTATTTCCTTTCATGGTAGATTAGAAATATTAATTATGAGGAAAACAGCTTCATCATCAGCAACCTCTTCAACAGCTTCATCATTATCATCAGTGACCTCTTCAACAACTTCAAGGGACAGAAGACCTTGGTTGCTCTAGTTCAGGCATCCTCAAACTACACCTGCGGGCCGGATATGGCCTGCCAATACAAAGTATCCAGCCCGCTGAGTGGTGGGATTCAGCCCCGCCCCGCCCCGCCCCCCAACCCTCACCATCGGCCTTATCTTCCAGTGATCATCCACTCCAGCTGCACTTTTGGTTAGTTATTTTACCAGTTGAGCTGCAATGCTGATCACATGCTGCTATCAAAGGTAAGGCCGAAGGGTGGGGGGGAGGGCCAGCTGACTGAGGGGTGATCTCACCAGTGCAGCCACGTGATCCAGGGTGGAGTGAGTAGGGAAGGGGTTGCTGCTGGCTTGAAAAGCAGCTGCCAGCATGTAAAGTAGTGCTTTAAAAGTCTTTAAAACACTTTAAAAATGCTTTTATAACTGCCTTTCAGGGTGTTTTTCACAGCCACGTGATCCAGGGCCGGTGGGTGAGTAAGGGAGGGGGTGCTGCCTGCTTCCTCTTCTGCAGGCAAAGCAGCCACATAACTGGGGGGGGGAGTAGGGGAGGGGTTGCTGCTGGTTTGAAAAGCAGCTTCCAGATTGTAAAGTAGTGCTTTAAAAGTCTTTAAAATGATTTAGAAACAGCCTTTCAGAATGCTTTTCACTGCCATATGATCCAGGGCCGGTGAGTTGAGTAGGGGAGGGGCTGCTTTTAAAGTAGCCCTTTAAAAGTGGGTGGGTGGGGGATATGTCTCCATGTCTTCTAGCTTTTTCAAAATCAGCTGAAGTTGGCTAACACGAATTCAAATGCAACTTCAGTATAATGCCTGAAGGAGAATTCACCCACTGCTTTGATTCTTGCCATATATAAAGTACATCCACCAAATTGGTTGCTGAACAATTTTGGTAGATATTCATGTGTGTGTATACACATGCACAAGTGTGGCAAAAAGCAAATCAGTTTCTGAATTCTCCTCCAGCCTTAAAAGACTTTGCCCTGTAATCCCAAATAATTCAAAAAAGGAGGCTGGTCTCCTTCCCTGGCTGCCTCCCCTGCTGGCAGGCACTCACAGGTCATCTGAAACATATGATCAGGAGTTATTTTGAAGG
This sequence comes from Pituophis catenifer annectens, assembly GCF_029215685.1. NCBI lineage: Eukaryota > Metazoa > Chordata > Lepidosauria > Squamata > Colubridae > Pituophis > Pituophis catenifer. The sequence goes on from NW_027256881.1 coordinate 171,528,410, forward strand.
AAATACTGTTTGTTTTATTCTTTTTTGTAATGGCCTAGTTTAAGGAGCCTGAAGCTGCTGTTGTAATGAAGTTAGGCAAGTGGCAAGAAAGTTTGCACTCTTTTTCCCTTTTGGGGGGGGGGGGTCTTAAGTAAATAGATTCCTTGGGTTGAGCAAGTACAGCAAGTACAAAGGCAAAATGGACTGCTAAATTGGCCATGCCCACCCAGTCACATGACCACCTAGCCACACCCACTCAGCCGGTCTGGCCCCCAAACAATCTGAGGGTCTGAGGAATTGGCCCCCTATTCAAAAAGTTTGAGGACCCCTGCTCTAATTCAACAAGAGAAAATGAATGTAATACAGTCAGAACTGAAAGAAATGATCTAAGCGCTGCATGATGACTTTAAAGAAGTTAAAGAAAAAAATAGGGAAAGTAGATGACAGATTAGAGAAAGTAGAAGACAAATTGGGAAAAGTTCAGCAAATGATGGAAAAGAATGAACAACATATACAGAAAGTAGAAGAAAAGGCTGAACATGTAGAAAAAAAACGAATGAAGTTGATAATAAACTTACATTGGCAGATAAAATCAAAGAGAGAACAATAATTTCTCTGGAGATAGAATGGGCTGACTTCTATTTGCAATTTCAGAATATGGAGGAAGAAAAAGGAGAACATCTACCGGAAATAATGGCAGAGTTATTGACAGGAGCCTTAGAGATAGCTAAAGAAAAAATATTGGAAAATATTGATGAGATATTTAGAGTCAATACCAGATATGTGGCAAGACATAAACTGCCTACAGAAGTCCATGTGAGATTCACAAAAAAAGCAATGAAGGCAGAAGTCTTACAAATAGCGAGAGACGACCCATTAAAATAGAAGGAGAAGGAAATCGTAGTATTAAAACATGTGTCGAGAAGAGTAAGAGAAATAAGGAGAGAATATCAGTTTTTAACAGGACAACTATGATCTGTCCCCGTCCACACACACACACAAACACAGCCAGCCGAGGGTTAAGGAAGCACTTGGAACACACCCAGGTCTTTATCTCCAACTTGGCAGCGATATACACACCGTCTGCCAAGTGCTTTTATTTCCACAGAAAACAGAAAGATAATATACTCAGCGTACAAGAGTCCAACAGAATTAATATTCCTCTCAGCAGTTTCGGACGAGGCTTTAGTGACTATCCAAGGTTTATTTTTGTTCGTCACAGGGATCACTGGCCACCACCCTCTATTATATAGTCTCTGGAGTGTGGTCCAGTGACTCAGTTCTAATCCCTAGCACGCCTCCTGAGCTGCTGCAATCGTTTATCACGCCTTTGGAGGCGTGCGTCCAGGAATGATGTCTCTCCTTCACTCTCATCCGAGACACCTGTCTCCCTGCTAATCTCCTCTCCCTCGGCCGGCACCTGAGACAGTGCCAGAGGGGAGGGGCCTGGAGAGGGAGGCCTGGCTGACTCCTCTTCCTCATGCTCGGAGCTTTCTTCCTCCGATGGGATAGGCTCAGAGGGCGGGGCCACAACAAACTAATCAAGGACGGAGCAAACTTCAGGTGGTTGATTCCAGAGGGAATATTGGTGACTTGGAGGAAACAAAGACATAGACTGGACTCCAAAGAGAAACCAGAGCAATTTTATGAGCAATATTTTGGAATGCAAGAGGAAATGAGAATAAGTGACAAAGAAGAGCCAAGACAACGAGAAGAAGGGAAGGAAGAGAAGAGCATGCAAAGAAAAGACAATGAAAGAGATTGGGAGGAAACAGCGTTAAGAGAGGGAGCAAAAGCAAAAGAACCAAGAGAGATAAGAACGACTAGAACAGTGGTTCTCAACCTTCCTAATGCCACGACCCATTAATACAGTTCCTCATGTTGTGGTGACCCCCAACCAAGGGTGGGTTCTAATTTTTTTTACTACCGTTCTGTGGGCGTGGCTTATTTTGTGGGCGTGGCTTGGAGGTCATGTGACTGGGTGGGCGTGGCTACCTGGTCATGTGACTGGGTGGCCATGGCTATATGTATAGGGACTACTCAGAGGGCTGAAAAAAGTCATTTCTGACAGGTCCTCGCACTTTTGACTGGTCCTCACACTTATGACCATCCTCACATTTATGCCTGTGCAGCATTCTTAACAACCATGTCACTCATTTCACAACTGCTTCTCTTCAACATGGTATAAGATAGGGCAAAAAACGTAAAATGTGAAGACAATCGTAAATTCGAGGACTGGTCAAAAGCGCGAGGACCAGTCAAAAATAACTTTTTCAGCCCTCTGAGTAGTCCATATGCATAAAAGGATACAGCAATAGAGAAGGGAAGGGAAATTAGAGTAGGAGTGAAGGTAAGAGAGGGAGGAAGAGAGGAGGAGAAAGAGAAAGAAAGAGCTTAGGGAGAAGAAGAGGGGGGGAAGAGAAAGTAAGAAAGAAAGAAAAGACAGAGGTGGTAGGTTTGAGGAGAAAGATTGCTGTACAATAAAAAAGATGAAAGGGAAGAAAGCCAACCCCAAACAAATATAAAGATATTAAGATAAAGAATGAATTGTTAAACTTTAAAGAATAAAAGACAACAAATAGCAATAAATAACAATAATTAGAAACACACATACAAACATACAACATATTTTCTTTGACCAGAGTATTTGGCCGGTTCACAAATTTAAACAGTTGTAGGAGGTTAGCACCCACCCCTTTCCTAGAAGAATGAAATATTTTGGGAAATATTAAAAAGGCAGAATATTATATTTCCCTATCTGGATGAGAAATGGAGAAGCATATTTTACAGACAAAGCAGCTCCCACCTTCCTGCCCCCCACCCTTTGTTAATGGGCCAGAGGCAGAAAGTCAATCCTTTGTCAAAGGACATTTGCAACACAATAGCAACAGAAACTAACACAATGAGCCCCATCAAGCCACCATTAAACCATCTTTCCAAGCAGTCTCCATGTTTCCAGTGTCTTTTTCCCCACTTGGAGCAGAACCCAGAAGGATATTCTTCCAACACAGTATTTAGTCATTTCAATTAAATTTACAATTTCTATATTTCCTTTTTGCCATATTTATTCATCTATTTTTTTAAAAAAACAATATTACCCTTCATCCTCATCTCTAATCTTAATCAAATTCAATTTTTCTCTTCTATTCTATATTATACCCCTTCGCATTGTCATCTATTTTTATATCCATCCTCACAGTGGTTAATTATGTAATACAGTTGTTTAATACAAATTCAACATTTTAATATAAATCAATTAGTTATATAACTATCTTTTTTGTATATTAATCAATATGAACATGAATATTCCAATTATTTCCATGCAATCCAATTTCTTACAAATCAATTAATTATATTTACCAATAATAATAAACCAAATAATTTCCCCCCTATATTCCTCCAAACCACAACTTAACCATTTCTGCTTTCAACACAATATACAATTAATAGTATCTCAATTATTACAATTCCCTTGAACTCTCCTCTTTTGCCCTAAATTTCCCATTGTTTGCAGTTTTGCACCTACCTTTTTTGGTGAGGAAAAAGAAAAAGAAATCTCTCTGCCTCATTTTGTCACGTTGCAGCCTGCTTACTTTCAATTTCGCTTTTTCAGCATAGCTAGGGGGAAAAAAATCTGCTCCAGGAATTTACGTCTTTGCAGCTAGCTCTTTGAAGCCCCACGGCAAGAATTTAGAGTTTTTTTTCCCTCTAGCCATCAGCTGGGACTCCGGAGGCAGCAATAGATTGGGAGTGGGCAGGGTAAGCGAACGGCGACCGGGCGATCCAACAGAGGCAGAGGGTGAGGGTGAGTGAAGGCGTGGGAGGGCGAGAGAGGGCTTTGGAGACCCCTGTGAAATGGCCGTTCGACCCCCAAAGGGGTCGTGACCCCCAGGTTGAGAACCGCTGGACTAGAACAACAAATCCTATTTACAAATAACTATGGAAGAAGAATTCAAATTAATTTCAATCAATATAAATGGACTGAATTTGGTAATAAAAAGGAAAAAGATTTTTCATAGATCAGAAAAAAAATGGAAATAATTTGTTTGCAAGAAGTACACACACACAAAAACAACATAAGTATTGGAATACCCTAAAATTGGGAAGTTATATATCGCTTTATCACTACAAAAGAAAAGAGAATAGCCTTATATATACAAAAGAAACAATAAACGCTAAACAAGTTTTTTACAGATGAGGAAGGCAGAATTTTGATGGTGGAATTAATGATGAATAACAAATTGATGCTTTTGGTAGCAATATACGCACCAAACGCCAACCAAGAGGATTTTTATAGAAAACTTCATAATAAAATAGCAGAACTTGATTATGATAACATTTGTATTCTGGGAGACTTTAATGCAATCATGCATGTAGAAAAGGACTATAAAATAGAAAAGTGAATAAAAAGGCAAGAAAAACACTTCCTAAAGCCTTTTCAAGAATGGCGGAAGAAATAGCTATTCAAGATGTTTGGTGAGAAATGCATCCCAAAGAAAATCAATATTCATTCTACTCAAACAGACATGCGTCTTGGTCAAGGATAGATATGATCTGGATGACAGCAGAATTGAAAGCTAATGTACAAGAAATACAGTATTCAATTAAGCACTTGGGCAGACCACAACCCAATAAAAGTTATATGGAAAAGACAAAAAAGAATATCGAGATGGACACTGAACCAAGAAATATTAAAAGAAAAGGAATGTATTCAATTTATGGGAAGAGAACTAGACTTTTTTTTCAAAGAGAATAGAAAAGAAGAAACATCATTACAAAATATATTAGAGCTATAGCTATAACATATAGAGGGAAGCAAAGCAGAAAGAAGAAACAAAATCAAAGAATATTATAAGAAGAATATAAGATACTTGAGTTAGAATTACAAAAAGATCCACAAAAAAAGAAATAATCAAATGGCCTTAATGAAACATAAAATGAGTTTAATGGAAAAAGAACAATTAGCACGGAAAATTAAAAGTGCTAAACAAAACTTTTTTTGAAAATGCTAACAAACCAGGAAGATGTCTGGTGTACAAGCAAAAAAGAGAGAGAGAAAAAGAAATTGATAGACAAATTAATGGACAATGAAGGAGAAATTCAATACCAAAATGAAGAGAAAAAGCAAATGATCCAAAATTATTGTAAGAAGCTATATGAGAAAGAGTCAATATCAGAAGAGAAAATAAAATAATATTTGGAAAAAGCTAAAATACCTAAAATACCTGAAGCAGTCAAAATAGCACTAGATGAATATATAACTATGATGGAGTTACAGAAGCAATTAAGAGGCAAAAAAAATGGGAAGACACCTCGACCGGTCTTGCAGCTGAACTATATAAAGAATTGCAAGAAATTTTAAGCAAACCAATGTTGGAAGTATTCAATAAACTTTTGTTAGAGGCAAAGGTACCGAATTCATGAATGGAAGCATATATTACCCTTATACCGAAAGAAGAAGCGGAGGTACAACAAATAAAAAACTACAGACTAATCCTTGTTAAATGTGGATTATAAAATATTTGCGTCAATAATTGCAGAAAGACTGAAACAGGTTTTAAACCAATTCATACATCCAGATCAAAAAAGTTTTTTACCTAAATTAAAGATAATATGAGAATAATTCTGAACATCTTGGAGTATTATGAAACAAGGGTGAAATGATCCCGGTTCGGATCGGATCAAGCGATCCGATAGCAATTGTGGCAGGTGGTTCGGAGAAACTGTAGTGATGGCGTCGCGAGTCTCTGCCCACCCACCCCGGTGACATTACTTTCTGCTTTTAAAAGGTTAAAAAAAGGCTCTGATGATTGCACGCCACAGCTGTGATCATCAGCACCTTTTTTTACTTTTAAAAGCATTTTTTTTACAACCTATTCGCTCGAGCCAGTAGTAAAAAAATGCTTTTAAAAGGTTAAAAAAAGGCTCTGACAATCGCACGCCACAGCTCTGATCGTCAGAGCCTTTTTTTTACTTTTAAAAGCATTTTTTTACTACCTATTCACCCGAGCCGGTACTAAAAAAATGCTTTTAAAAGGTAAAAAAAAAGGCTCCAATGATCATAGTTGTGGCACACGATCGTCGGAACTTTTTTTTTTACGGGGTACAGCATGGAGGAGGTCTGTTTTTCCTCCCAGCAGGCTTCCCTGAAGCCTGCTAGGCCAAAAAAAGGGGGTGTAGGCCAAAAATGGGGGGGGGGTTGTAGGCCAAAAATGGGGGGGGGGTTCTTTTTTGTTCAGAGCAGGCTTCCCTCAAGAGATTCCCAGAGAGAGAGAGAGAGAGAGAGGGAGGGAGGGAGGAAGGAAGGAAAAAGGAGAGGACGGAAGGACTACAAACCTGGCACTAGATGCAGCTTTAGGGGATAATCAGGGCTGCAAGGGGCCTGGAGGTCATCTAGTCAAACCCTGCTCCAGCAGGACATTGTTAGTGAGTTTCTGTCTTTTGATCCCCCAGTCACATAGCCATGCCCACCCAGTCACATGACCCCCACCAAGCCACGCCCACAGAACCGGTAGGAAAGAAATTTAGATTTCACCACTGTTATGAAACACATTGAGAGAAGCAAATGGTGTTGATCTTCTTAGATGCACAAAAAGCGTTTGACAACATGAATTGGCAATTTATGCTAGAAAAGATGGACTTTAGAGAGATATTTGTTAAAATGATTTAATGAGAGCAAACTGCAAAAGTGATAGGAGAAAGTAACGGATGACGGAGAAAGTAAGGATTATGAAAGGCACAAGACAAGGATGTCCACTATCTCTATTACTATTTATATTGACGTTGGAAGTATTAAATAGAAATATTAGACAAGATACAGAGATAAAAGGCATGGAGATTAAAAAGGAACAATATAAACTATAGGCGTTTGCAGATGATTTAGCCTTTATTTTGGAAGATCCATTCAAAACAGGGCCCAAATTAATAAAAAAAATAGAAGAATATGGAGAAGTGGCAGAGCTAAAAATAAATAAAGAGAAAACTAAGATTCTAGTTAAAAATCTCACAAAAAACAAAAAAATGAATTAGTAAAAAGTGTAGATATTCAGATAGTGAAGAAAGTCAAATACTTAGGGATACAGCTGAAAGCAAGATGTGCAACAATTAAGGAAGATAACTACCATAAACTGTTGAAGCAAATCCAAGTAGTTCTGGAAAAGTGGAAGAATTTGCAATTATCTTTGGTAGGAAGAATAGCAACAATTAAAATGAACATATTGCCAAGATTATTGTATCTATTTCAGACAATTCCGATAAAATTGGAAAAGAAATACTTTGAGGAACTTAATAAAATAATACATATGTACATTTAGCAAGGGAAAAAAGCAAGAATTGGTTTGAAAATGATGCAGGATATACAGTGGGACAAAAAAGTATTTAGTCAGCCACCAATTGTGCAAGTTCTCCCACTTAAAAAGATGAGAGAGGCCTTTAATTGTCATCATAGGCAGACCTCAACTATGAGAGACAAAATGAGAAAACAAATCCAGACAATCACATTGTCTGATTTGGAAAGAATTTATTTGCAAATTATGGTGGAAAATAAGTATTTGGTCACCTACAAACAAGCAAGATTTCTGGCTCTCACAGACCTGTAACTTCTTCTTTAAGAGGCTCCTCTGTCCTCCACTCATTACCTGTATTAATGGCACCTGTTTGAACTTGTTATCAGTATAAAAGACACCTGTCCACAACCTCAAACAGTCACACTCCACTATGGTGAAGACCAAAGAGCTGTCGAAGGATACCAGAAACAAAATTGTAGACCTGCACCAGGCTGGGAAGATTGAATCTGCAATAGGCAAGCAGCTTGGTGTGAAGAAATCAACTGTGGGAGCAATAATTAGAAAATGGAAGACATACAAGACCGCTGATAATCTCCCTCAATCTGGGGCTCCACGCAAGATCTCACCCCGTGGGGTCAAAATGATCACAAGAACGTTGAGCAAAAATCCCAGAACCACACGGGGGGACCTAGTGAATGACCTGCAGAGAGCTGGGACCAACGTAACAAAGGCTACCATTAATAACACGCTACACCGCCAGGGACTCAGATCCTGCAGTGCCAGACGTGTCCCCCTGCTTAAGCCAGTACATGTCCGGGCCCGTCTGAAGTTTGCTAGAGAGCATTTGGATGATCCAGAAGAGGATTGGGAGAATGTCATACGGTCAGATGAAACCAAAGTAGAACTGTTTGGTAGAAACACAACTCGTCGTGTTTGGAGGAGAGAGAATGCTGAGTTGCATCCAAAGAACACCATACTTACTGTGAAGCATGGGGGTGGACAACATCATGCTTTGGGGCTGTTTCTCTGCAAAGGGACCAGGACGACTGATCCGTGTACAGGAAGGAATGAATGGGGTCATGTATCATGAGATTTTGAGTGCAAACCTCCTTCCATCAGCAAGGGCATTGAAGATGAAACGTGGCTGGGTTTTTCAGCATGACAATGATCCCAAACACACTGCCCGGGCAATGAAGGAGTGGCTTCGTAAGAAGCATTTCAAGGTCCTGGAGTGGCCTAGCCAGTCTCCAGATCTCAACCCCATAGAAAATCTTTGGAGGGAGTTGAAAGTCCGTGTTGCCCAGCAACATCCCCAAAACATCACTGCTCTAGAGGAGATCTGCACAGAGGAATGGGCCAACATATCAGCAACAGTGTGTGCCAACCTTGTGAAGACTTACAGAAAACGTTTGACCTCTGTCATTGCCAACAAAGGATATATAACAAAGTATTGAGATGAACTTTTGATATTGACCACCATTGACCAAATACTTATTTTCCACCATAATTTGCAAATAAATTCTTTCCAAATCAGACAATGTGATTGTCTGGATTTGTTTTTTCATTTTGTCTCTCATAGTTGAGGTCTACTTATGACAATTACAGGCCTCTCTCATCTTTTTAAGTGGGAGAACTTGACAATACTTTTTTGCCCCACTGTAAGAAGTAGAGGAGGTTTTGGACTACCAAATTGGGAACTGTACTATCAGGCAGCAACCTTGTCATGGATGAAAGAGTGGAGTGTATTGCAGAATACAAGACTATTGACCTTGGAAGGACATGATTTACAACTGGGATGGCATGCATTTTTATGGTATGGGAAAAAATAAGATACATGGATATTTTCAAAGACTATATAAGGAATGCATTATTATTAGTGTGGGAGAAAATTAAAGAACAACATTATTTGAGGATACCAGTTTGGCTTTCAAAAATGGAAGCACTGATTCACCCAAATATTATTAATATTTGAAATATTGTTAAGATATAAAAATATCTTAAACGAAGATGGGGGACTTAAAACAAAAGAAGAAATGAGCGAACAAGGGATCAATATAACATGGTATTTATATGTGCAGATACAGTCTAGATATGAGAAAGGTGTTAAATTACATGGCTTTTATAAAGAATTAACAGAGTTAGATAAAATCCTAACAGGAACAGAAAAGAGGGCAATAAAGAAATCGTATAATTATCTATTGGGTATGAAATTGGAGGAGGAACAAGTAAAATAGACAATGATAGCATGGGCGAAAAACTTTGGTTATACAATAGAACTGGATAAATGGCAGAAATTGAGGGATAGGAATTATAAATTAACCATGTCAACCGCATATAAAGAGAATTTGTATAAGATGTTTTACAGATGGCATTTACCATGGTGAGGTTGGCAAAGATGTTTGAAGATAAATCAGCTAAATGTTGGAAGTGTCACCAACTACCTGGATCTTACTATCATATGTGGTGGATTTGAAGAAGCAAAGAAGTACTGGGGAATGATATTTGATGTTAATAGGGTATTATTATTGAAAGATGCTAAGAAGAAAATGGGAAATTTTTAAAATATTTAAATGTGTAATACTTAACATATTATAAAATTAATGTTAATGTGAATGTGAAAGATGTGATAAATGAGGAACGATGTTGCACAGAGATGTACCCAGACTACACACTGCATAAGGAAAGATGGAATGTTTTATATTTGTTTTGTTTAAAAAAAATTAAAAATTTATTTTTAAAAAAAAATTAGGGCCTTCTAACCCTGATCTCCCCTGGTCCTTCTCTTCACTAGACTAGCCATGCTCAGTTCCTGTAACCATTCTTCATATGTTTTAGTCTCCAGTCCCCATCATCCTGGTTGCTCTTCTGTGCACTTTTTCTAGAGTCTCAACACCTTTTATATAGTCTGGTGACCAAAACTGGATGCAGTATTCTAGGTGTAGTCTTACTAAGGCTTTAGAGAGTGGTATTAGTACCTCACTTGATCTTGATTGTATCCCTCTGTTAATGCAATTTAGGATTCATTAGATCAAGGTCAAATGCATATAAAAAGATTATATAATATATTGATAGAAATAGATTCAGAAACGGAATTAGTTAAGGATTGTATGATAATATGGGCACAAAACATTCAGGAACCAATAATGATGGAAACTTGGGAAAAAATATGGGTTAGAAATGTAAAATTTATGCAAGCACAAAATTTAAGAGAAATTTTTTATAAAATGTTCTATAGATGGCATTTAGATCCTAAAAAGTTGGCTTGTATGTATCCGAATTTGCAATCTAAGTGTTGGAGATGTGATTGTGATGTTGCCACTTATTATTATATATGGTGGACTTGTAAAAAAGTTAAAGAATTTTGGATTAAAATATGGTGGATTATCCAAAATATTCTTAAAAAGAAGACAAAGTTTACTCCACAATTGTTTTTGCTGGGCATAATCACAGATTGTACGATTATAGAGACTAAATTGATTTTAAATTTAATAACTGCAGCTAGACTTTTGGTGGCACAATATTGGAAGAAGGAAGATTTGCCTACTATTGAAGAATGGACATTAAAAGTAGTGAATTTGGCAGAAATGGCGAAAATTTCAGCATATTTGAAAGATCATTCACAAGAAAGATATATATCAGAATGGAGAAGATGGACTGATTATATTCAAAACAAATATCGGACTAAAAAGTTATCAAATAGCTTATGAATGAATAGAAAAATTAAGAGTACTTATATTTAGTCAAGTAAAAGGGGAGTTAAAGTGTGAAGGGGGGGGATAGGAATCCATAGTTAGTTAGCCTAGTTTAGCACATGATTGTTAACTGTTAAACCCTGTATCTTGTTCTGGGAAGTTCGGGGTGGGTGGGTGGGGGGGTAAGGAAGGGGGGGATGGGGAAATATTTGTAATTTTTTTTTCTTTTTTGTAAAACTTTTTAATTAAAAAAAAAAGAACATGAGCTTGGCATGACAAAGAGAGATTAAGAGCTACCCGGCTTCTTTAAAAATAAATAAAAACAGTAAGATGCCATTTGATGCCTTCATTTGAAAGAAGGTCTCATCATGCAACCCTGCCATGTATATCTAAGTAAACACAAAAAGGACCAAACTTTAGTTATGAAAGCTTGCTGTTCTACTTCCTTTTAAAATATTTGGAATCCTTCAACTTTCCTTTATAGAATCAGGTGGAAAGAGCGATTTATCCCATTCAGTCCAAACTATTAAATATCTAAATTATTCCAAATTAAGCAACCCTGACAGATGACTGTTTTCTGCTGATTGAATACATCTGGCATAGGGAAGAATCACTACCTTTCTAAGTAGTTGACTCCATGGTCAAACTGCTCATATTGTATTGTTAAGAAATATTTCCTTTCAATCAAGATCTAACCTTCCCACAAACTGGACTCATTACTCAAGCTGGGGTTTGATCAAGCAGAATAAACTGAACTAATTACGTTCTATACACTATTTCTGTTAATGCACTTTAAAATTGCATTTGTGTTGTTTTTCCAGACATGTACACTATTATAATTCAATATGCAATTAGCTAGTATTTTAAGATCTTTTTCACAAATATGATTGTCAAGCACAATATTCCACATTACATACTTTATTTTTGGACCTAATGTCAGCCACCTAACATTTTTCTCTAACTTGAAAGGCATATTTTTTGTGTATGAATATTATTTTCAAGCCAATTATGTATCTTTTTGACTGACATCCATTCAATTCAGTGCTCAATTAGCTTGCTAATTAAAGAACTGTGGGTTCTTTGTCAATCATTTTTGCTGACATCAAGATACAGTATACCCACTATTTATTAAATAAGTTTTCATATTAAAAAAATACAGTTCTAATCTGAATTTTATTCTTGACCCATCTTTGCTGCCTAGTAGTAATTATTGTATTCAAGGGGCTTGTACATCATTAAACACACAATCTGACACAGAATCTTCCTAGGCAATGCCAGAAATCTGTAGTTCCTCAGGTCCTCCTTTTCCCTGGCTTTGCAATTTGGCACTTCAGCCTTTCTTCAGAATAATTTTATTTTCATTTCAATAAATGAGGCAAGCCAATTATCAACCCAATTATTTGGATACATTCATGAAATTACTCTTTAAACCAAAAATGGCTTAACTTCACATAATCTTCCATGAAGTAAACACCTTTAGTTTTCGGGACAAATAGAACTAAACTCCTGTCTTTCGCCTAGTTAATGTCCCAGGATCACTATATAAAGATGGTGAGAAGACTAAGATTAATGAGTGCAGATAGATTTGAGCTACTGAAAGCCAGGAAGTCCACAACATCAGAATGTATAGGCTGGGTAGGCTGATCTGATGATTCAGTAGTTCAAAATATGGACAAAGCCTTATAACAGAAAGACAGCATTGTACTTTTGTACAATATTTAACAATGTCTGTAAAAAATGTTTATATCAGATCTGAGAATCTGATGTTGGTGAGATGTTGAACACTCAACAACTGACCATAGATCATGCTAGTTAGAACCTGCATGGATTACATTTTCTTAAATTATGAGCTTTCATAAAATCTGCAAATGCTCTTATCACTGCTTGATATCATAGCACTCTTCATATTCTTGAAGACCATCTCACACAAGATGAAAACTACTGTTGTCCAGGATAAAAAAAATTATGTTAGAAATGTTAGGAACAATTTTGTAATAGTAAGATCTGTTTTGATAGCAATCACTTTTAAAATTGAATATTAAATCAGGAAGAAGAAAACACTCCTCTAAATGTCCCAATGTACATACCTGTCCATTCTTGGCGTAACAAACAGAATTAGACTGAGTATATTTAACAGCAATGGTGGCAACAATGAGATCTCTGATAGCTGAATCAGGCAACTGAAACAAAGAAAAATTATTACAAAGGCATCTTGGATCTTTAAAGGGAAATGAAAATATCACCTGGTTAAAGACAGTCCTTGACTTATGATTAGTCAGTTAACAACTTTTCAAAGTTACAATGGTCTTGGAAAAGTGGTCTATTACGGCCATGAAGCACTTCTAGCCATCACAAGATGTTGCCCCCCCTCCCCCAAATGTAACTGTATTTCAGGTGCTTGGCAATCAACTCCCATTTACAACTAGTTGGCATGCCAAGCACCCTATGATCATGTGATTACCCTTTTTAATCTTCTCTGCCAGTTTCCTCAGGAAGTCAAAAGGAAGCTGGAGGGAAGGTTGCAAAGGGGAAGGGAGCTGAAATTCTTTGGCAGGTTGCAGAAACAGAGCCAAAATCCTTCAGCAGGCAACTTTCACTCTGTCCACTTAATGATCCAGGAGATCACTTAACAACTAGGAGCACCAAGATTGCAGTCACTTGAGGCAACAGTCACATGAGTATGTTGCTTAATGACTGCTTCACTAAACCACCAGGATTCCGGTCCCAATTTTGGTTGTAAGTCAAAAACTCTCAAAATCAGGAATTCATGCTGGCCTGGTTTCTAGAATTCTTTCCAACTCCTTAATAATAGCTCTTCTCTGGTCACTTGACTAGGAAGGGGAAGGAGGTTTAGAATGGAAGACTCAGCACTTATATCAGCAACATTTTATGTCATTTAGGATTACACTAGATAGTAATCCTAAGTAATCCCCCCCCATTTTTTTTTGTCTTCAGTCCCAGCTGGATCTACACCATTTTCCAATTTGACCTTTTCTTTTGTTGATTCCTCTGTACACCAAATGTGTCCCATTTGTGGTCCCATGCTCCCCATAATTGCTTCCCCTCCCCAACCTATTGCACTGGGTCACTTACCATGTGAAGATCTAGCAACCTATCTCCTCTCCAGCCTCTCAGCCATGCATGCCACTCCACAGCTCTGTTTTGGCCTGTGCAGGCCTCGCTTGGCACAGAGCTTCGGAGGGGCAGGCCTGCATGGCTAAGAGGCTGGAGAGGAAATGGAGGTTTGGAGGTGCAGTCCAAAATGTGCAGGCCCGTCCCTCCGAATCTCTATTTTGGCCGGCAAAGTGCGGAGCAGAGGGGAATAGATAGAACGAATGTTGCAGAGCTTCTGTTCGTAAAGGCGAACAACTGCCATGGTGCTGCAACATTCATAGTTTCAGGACTTGTTCATAAACACTAAGGGGCGCTTATCATGTAACTTCGAACGTTCACTAAGTGAACACTCGTAACCCGGGGATTACATGTAGAAAAGGATGGTTGAATTAAAATAAATATTTTTTTTAATGGGAGGCAATTTCTTAAAATGTCAGAGATGAATTCCAGTTTAAAAAGCTTACCAGTATCTCTTTGTTTGATGTCTATCCAGGTCATGGTTGTCTCAAACTGCTTTTTCCAATAGGCAACTGGACTTGGTTTTTTCCTTGAAAACATTTTGCGCCTCATCCAAGGTTTTCCAGAACCGATGAGAGGTGAAATGTTTTCAAGGGAAAAAAACCAAGAAAGTTCAATTGCCTTTTGGAAAAGCACTTTTGGGGTTCTTTGCTGTATGATTCACCAACACACTTTTCATCTCCTGTTTCCTAATATTCATTGTCTGCAGGCCATGTATTTTAGTCAGGTGGAACTGCAAAGGTGTAACTAAGTGATTCTGTTGAATGCCAACTGGGTTTAAACATCTGATGTAGTTCCACAAGTGACTAGACTCTGTTTGCAGAGAAATCCTAAAAAGATCTTTTGAATAAAATTTGCCACTATTGAGCTGATCAGGAAGGTTGCTTCCTAGCCGTAATCAGTGTTAAAAGTTTTTGCAGTTCTTTAAGCCATCTTGCCTTACCTAGCCAACCCAAAGTTGCTGTTGTTGCAACTGGACCTTGATCACCAGAGAAGTCAAAATTTGAGATTCAAAGGGCAAAATAAGGAGTGTTGACTTTTAGACATCTGGCTTGGGTCAGAAAGAGTAAACTGCTTCACAAATCATTCTCATAACTAATGGTCTAGGATTCTCCACCTATGATCACTGTGTCAGGAAATCAGTAGGATAGTTTTTCATGAATGAAGGCAAATATATGTGTCCCAGGATAATGATGTGAAATCAAATTTGGATCGGTCACTGGGACCAGAGATTTACTCTTCTGAGCTTTCAGACTCATGATGGAGTCAATCTTCAAGAACAGAATATGCGCTCTGGCCAATTCTCGGAGTTGTTTATTTATGTGGTGCCTTCCTTGTCAGCACCAGGAAAAGACAGCCAATTGCCAGCCATCAACACGCCCATCAGCCAATAGAAAGCCACCACATAAACACGGCTCAGAGAACAGCCCAAAGCATGCATTCCAGTAGAGAAATTCTCTGAAGATGGACTCCAACATGAGTTCAAAAGCTCAGAACAGTAAATCTCTGGTCCTGATGACTGACCCAAATTTGATTTCGCAATATAGTTTTTGGCTATTCTGAAGCAAGAAGAAAGTGCCCCAAAACAGCGGCATAAAGACTAAATCAAATTTACCACAAACCCTTTCCCCTTTCCTAATCCAGATTAATAAAGCAGAAAATCCAAAACTTTTTTTAGTAACTCCTTTTTCTTGAACCTGCCACATCTGTAGTAGCAATAGATTTGTCAGTGTGTGTTCTAAAGAGACATTAGAGAAAAGTCTGCTAAGACTTCTGGGGCTGCTTCTTTAAAGAAAGAACTCTACTTCCTCACTTGTAATTGCAGTCTAGTTCAGACACAAAGTGAATTTAGCATTTAATATTTCCAATCTTCTGTTCTTCTCCACATTTTCTGTCTATACAGAACTTGCACAAACAGCAGTTTTCACCATCTGGTTCATAAGCAATCTTACCCAGTTTTCAAAAGTGATTGTTAACAATCCTGTTGATAGAGATCCTTTTAATAGCAGATGCAATAGGACTAACCTTTCCTATTGGAACTAATCCCATTTTCATTCAAGATGACATACCTATTAGATACCTAACTTGCAGATATCCGATATCAAAACATGTTTTTTTCCTACTTACATTTTTATTTTTAGTAACAATGTTCTTGAATAGTGATCGATCAATCACACCATCATTCCTTTTCTGCGTTAGATGCAATCCAAAGAGAGTACGGATTTCATTTTCCTCTGGCTCAAAAGTTGGATCCATCTAAAATCAGAAAAAGATTGCACATCCTTGACTCATTAATTGGTATCAATTATTTGTTATTTATTTATTGTCTGGCAAAATAAAGTGTCAGCAAAATATATGTTATTAATTCTATATATGAGAAGGTAAAACCATAATAAAATCACCATAATATGGAGCCATAGAATTGCAATGGGGTGGATGTTATGATTCGATATCCACACCAACTGCTTCTGGTGTGGCTGTAGTGAGATCATCCTAGGTGCCTTGAAATTTCCTGAGTACATTGTTGAACTATATGTGTTATAGTTTGTTCGGGTATATCACAGTTGCATTCATGGCTCTTGAGCATTCCCCATTTAAAGAACTTTGCCTTAGTTCTGGCATGTCCTGTCCTGCTTCTATTCAGGTGGCTCCATATTTTTCAGCGCAACTGCATTCCTGGAAGTGGCTTTGTTGGATCTGTGTGATCTGTTCGGTTGTGGTTATTAAAAGTTGCCCATCTTAATTGCCATTCTTCATCTAGATTGTAGGACTGTGGTATGTTATTTCAAATTGGTTTCCTATACTTCAGCATAGTGAGAAGTAGAGAGACTAATATTTTATGTATTGGAATGTCTTTGTGTAGTAGCAATATCATAGCCCATGAGTTTAGTATCAGTGAGAGAGTCACTGAAATACCTACCATATTTTTTGGAGTATAAGACGCACCGGAGTATAAGACACAGCTTAGTTTTTGGGGAGGAAAATAGGGGGAAAAAAATCTGCCTACCAGGTATTCATCTAGCTAGCGTCCTTAGTCTGGTCAGCTTCAGCACATTAGTTTGCTGATTTTTTATCCCCTGCTTGGGGATAAAATAGCTTCTAAGGCACAGCTGAGAGGAAACAGCAATGAGAAAAGCAGGCAAAGCATGGAGAGATCGCTTCACTCGGCTAGCGCCTAGTTAGGGCTGAAAAAAAGCTTCTAAAGAACAGCTGAGAGTCAGATCAAAGCATGGAGATTGCTTCACTCACTAGCACCTTGTTAAAGCACAGCGGAGAATTGAGGAACAGGCAAAGCTGGGAAGATCGCTTCACTCACTAGTGCGTTAGGGCTGAAAAAAAGCTTCGAAAAAGCTACATTCAGAGTATAAGAAGCACCCAAATTTTCAGCCTCTTTGGGGGGGGGGAAGGTGTGTCTTATACTCTGAAAAATACGGTAACTACCATTATTTCAAATAGTTAAAAGATTGCCAAGAAATGGTGGTCCTTACAATAACAAGCTACATTCAAAATACTGAAGGGGCATATGTTTGGTGTTCAGGATGTTCAGAATTGCAACTTCTGTTCATGAATATTTGCTTGTAACTCTAACTTCTTTAACTGGAGAAGAAACCACATGAACGCACAAGGAATCCTTTTGAGTAAAGGGGAGTTGGACTGCTCTGCTCAGAATTTGCAATATTGGGAAGATGTATATATATAACAACTATAGCTATACTTTATTCTTTTGAGAGCAATTGGAAACCAAACTCACTTGGTCAACCCCAAATTGTTAAATTTCTAATCACCAGGATTAACCTTTTACTATTGTTTCATTCAAAAACTTCAATAATAATATTTATTTATTACACAAGTATTCTTATTTCATTATTAAATGTTGTATAATAATAATAAATCTATATATAAAAAAGGACGTATGTATGTATGTATGTATGCATGTAGGGTGTGTGTGTGTTTGTGTGTGATCAAGCATAAATCTGGAACAGCTCAAGCAATTTCAACCAAACTTGGTTCACAGATGACTTACTCTCTGGAAACAAATACTGTGGGGGTAAGACATCCCTGGTGTGTGTTTGTATGTGTCTCTGTGTGTTCCACCATAACTCTGGAACGTCTCGAGCAATTTTAACCAAACTTGCTACACAGATGACTTACTCTCTGGAGAAAAATACTGTGGGAATAAGACACCCCTAACAGCACTCGGTGTGTGTGTGTTCCAGCATAACTCTGGAACGGCTCAAGCAATTTCAACCCAACTTGGTACACAGATAACTTACTCTCTGAAAAAAAAATACTGTGGGGATAATACACCCCTAACACCCCTCATGCGTGTGTGTGTGTGTGTGTGTGTGTGTGTGTGTGTGTGTATGTGTGTGTGTTCTAGCATAACTCTGGAACGGCTCAAACAATTTCAACCAAATGCGCTACACAGATGGATTTACTCTCTGGGAAAAAATACTGAGGGGTTAACACCCCCCAGATGTGTGTGTGTTCCGCCATAACTCTGGAACACCTGAGCTGCTGAAATGAAAAGGAATGAATTATATCTATAGTGTCAAATCACAATACTTTTGACAGTGATAGTGTGCATTTTGTATTCAAGTTTTATTAAGATACAGCCTGTTGTGCCTTAAAATGGCTTCTGGAGCCATTGGAGTTACCATGGTAACGGCTTCACAATACTCCACAAGGGGGCTCCCTCTGGTAAGGGGAATTGGTTCTTAAACAAACAAACAAACAAAAACAAACAAACAAACAATAACCCCCTAGGCTCTCAGCTTCAAGCAAAGAGAGCAAGTTGTCGGGGGAGGTGCCTACTAATGCATATCACCTGTAGAATTTTTCCCAGGCTGTTGGACAGGGCAATTAGGTCTCTAATTCTCACCACAGTGAGCGATGGCTTTTCATGTCTAATACAGGATTGGGATAAATAAATACCCGGGCAACGCTGGGTTAGCTAGTAATAAATAAAAAACCCCAAACCCAAAACAACCTCTGCCTATTTCCAAGTCCTTGGGAAGAACTCCATAGATAGATAAAAATGTCAAATGCAGTCTAAACATTTGACTGTGTGACCAACCATAACTTTTAAAAGCTGCATGCTACCTAACTTCTAATGACTTTGGTAGCTCACAACAAACAAAGAAATTATAATAAAATAGAGTTAAAGGTTTTTTAAAATGGCAAAATCCATTGACAATCAGACAGGATCTCACTCTCTGGGTCTGGGTGATGAGTCAGGTTTCTACAGCTGTGGGATTCATCTGGATCTTAGCAGTGTACCTTATTCCAGAGAGCAGGTACTCATAAAAGTTTCATGCTGATCTGCAAGAGTGATAGGCAGCTTTTTTTGTTTTTGGGCTCCACCTGGACCTCAGAATGGATGATACCGAAATTTCCAGCCCCAATTTTTTGTTTATACAGAACCCTAAAGCACCTATTTTTCCCTTTAAAGCCCCCTTCCCCCCCCCAAAAAAAAGGGAAAAATAAAAAGGAAAAAACTGCCAGCTTGAGGTCAGAGGAGAGGTAATTCAGATTTGCCAAAAGGCCTGAAACTCAACTATGTGGATGGGGAGGAGGCTAGAGAGGTGGGGTTTTAGGGAGCTTATGTGAGGTATTGGGGGAGGGAACATGAAGCCAAGAGATGATCAATCAGGACTGATCAGACATTCAAATGTACTACACTAACAGTAAAAAAACATTTGATGCTCTAGTATAAAACCCCTTGCAAGCAATTTAAAGAGGTTTAAGAATAAGAGTTCATATCTTTTTTAGCTTAGTTTATATGAACATATTTGGAACAGGCAAATCAAGAAATCAGATTTTAGATTCAGAGGCACAATGGAAATAAGACGCATATTTAAATCAATTAACCTCAAGAATAAAACACTGACCCGGAGTACACAGTAGCTGCCATTTTTCTTTTTGGATAGAATTTTGAGGGCTTCTTCATCAAAGCCTGGAGCCACAATCCCATCAGACACCTACACAAATAAAGGTTAAACCATCAAAATTTGAGTACTGATTTTTACATAGCAGAAACAGCAATATTTATGTACAGTACAAAGGAACAGCCAGAATTATACTACCAGTAATAAGGAGGAACTCAAAAGAATCAGTAAGGACTGAGTTTGGAAAGTGAGGGAGAGAAAAATTAGAGAGGAAATGGAATGAAGAATTTGGAAGTTTGACTGACTGGTACTCTGAACATCTTGTCAGGCAACATTTTGCTTAATTGTATAGCACAGATTCACTTCATCACAGTAGTTTGAACAGTGGAGGCAACTAGATTTGGAAAGTAGAGATGTTACCCAATTTGCTTCAACAAAAGGTGTGGGGGGGGGGAGAAATGTTCTGTGGCTCAGTAACTATATTCCATGCAAAGTCATGCCTCTGTTGTTGGCTGTGGATCCAAAGTACCATCTTGGCATACACTTGTGGGGTTCCTCACAACCTACACTGGAACTGTCCAGTCTAGAAATTCTGTGAACTCTGGCTATAGATTTCTTGTCTTCTGAGAAATTTTCTGACAGTGAGAGCAATCAACCAATAAAACAGCTTGCCTTCAGAAGTTGTGGGAGCTTCATCACTGGAAACTTTCAAGAAGAGACTGAATGGCCATCTGTCAGAAATGGTGTAGGGTCTCCTAATTGGGCAGGGGGTTGGACTAGATGACCTTCAAGGTCCCTTCCAACTCTATTAATATCTTTATTTGTAAGTATGCTATGCAATTCCCTGCAATTTGTACTGGAGTCATCCAACCAGAAAGAGCTTAAATGCTCCCTCAACCCATACTGGAGTTGCCTATTCAGGGAGCCTTTAAACCAGCATTGCAGAATTAAACTCTTCTCAGCATCCGTTTCCCTTTCATAAAGTCCTTTTACAATTCCATATTTGACAGCAAGCACTACTTATAAACACTAGAAGCAGGATAAGATCAATCCTCTAGTGCAGGAGCACATAATTACTATGTCTATAATCATTATTAGAGCCACAGGATATGTAACCATGATGTTCTGATCTCCTGTAAATTTACAGATTGTGTTTTGGTTGTTGGGGGTATGGACAAAAACTAGCTTTATTTGAGGGACTGGGGGGGGGGGGAGGAAATCCATCTCTTAATGTTTCACAAAGTTTAAGATTTTTGACCCATGAAGTCTCCCAACTATCCCCGACTGCATTCTTATTATTTATTTACTTTATTAATAATTTACAAGGTGACTCTGGGCAGTCGTACATTGATATAGTATATCAATGGATATATAGATAGATAGATAGATAGATAGATAGATAGATAGATAGATAGATAGATATAGTCGTACAATTTCAACTTCAATTATGACTATAGGAGAAAATGCTAGTTACTGACCTCCCTTGAAATGATCTTAGCTGTAGGAACATCACAGATATCAGATAAAGCAATGAAATCCCCAAAAGATGACATCCTATCAGCACCTGGAAAAAAGTAATGTTTTCAAACTAAGAAACTCTCATTGAGTAAGAGCCATGTTATATATAGAAGAAAGAACACAGCAACTGGATGGAACCTGCCCAGAAAATGCCTTAAACAGTTTTGCCAGTGCCATTGTTCACCATCATTATACAGAAAGGAAGAGCAGTAATTCTAACCAGAATGTTAAATGAAAATATGGTCTTCTTTTGAGACCCCTCTCACCTCTTGCTCTGGCATATGCGGTTGCCAGAGGTGTTAGAGTAGGGTACAAGTCACGCACCATGCAGACCTGAGCTTCTTCCTCACTGAGGGGCACACCAACAGCAGCACCTAGTAAGTGAAAGACAGTAAGAGCTGCTTTTCAGAGGTCTGAAGGTGACTTCTCAAGTTACAAAAGTGTAACATTACTTCATATGTTGTCCTGAGACCCACGATTGTTTCTATTCCATTTAAATAATGCACATAATTATTTTTCATTACTTTATACACAACTTTGTTAGAAAGTCAATTTCTTTAGCTAAAACCCTGACACGTTTTTTTACAAGACCATCTCAGAAACCGGTAAGTAAGAACTTGGAAGTCCTGTATTACCTGCTGGACTGACGTGCTTGAATGAAGAGGCAGCAGAAATGCCCAATGCTTGCTTCAGTTCCCTGACTAACTGCCAGGCATTCAGAGCATCACATAGATTTATAAACCCTGGAGAACCATTCAGAACTGTGAAGAGATGAAAAGGTTCACTCAGCTATAAAAGCCATTCTGCAAGACAGCACCACAAGCATGCATAGTCTACACCTGTCATCAATTCAGAACACCAGTTGTGAATAGCTATAAACTGTGCCTGAAAACCCTTTTATGGATCTCAGCTCAAGAAGCATATTGTAAAAGAGAAGTGCCAATAAAGATAAATGGTTGACATATTGGAAAATTATCAAGGGGAATTTACAATCCAATCAAAAGAACAACTATAGCAGAAGAATATAGACGTAGTCCTTGACTTATGACAATTGAGCCCAGAATTTATGTTGCTAAGTAAGAAATTTGTTAAGTGAGTTCTGTCCCATTTAAAATTTTTCTTGCCACATTTGTTAAATGAATCACTGCAGTTGTTAAATTAGTAACATGGTTGTTAAATGAATCTGGCTTTCCCACTGACTTTGCTTGTCAGAAGGTTGCAAAAAGTGATCCCATGATCTTGGTGTCAACTCGCAAAGCATTTCTAATTAGGGCATTCGCCGAAGCCCTGACACTTGGGACACAGCAACAGTCATTATTATGAAGCACTTGTCAAACATCCAAATGTTAATCACATGATCATGCAGATAGGTCGGGGTGAAATCTAAAATTTGTTACTACTGGTTCTGTGGGCGTGGCTTGGTGGGGGGGTAATGTGACTGGGTGGGCATGGCCAACTTTTTTTTTTTCTTACTTTTAAAAGCATTTTTTCTACAACCTTAAGAGGTTGCAGAAAAAAATGCTTTTAGAAGCCTCTGACGATCAGGCAAGTCAGCTGGGATCGCAGAGGCTTTTAAAGGCATTTTTTCCCCTACAACCTCTTTGGCTGAAGAGGTTGTAGAAAAAAATGCTTTTAGAAGCTTCTGACGATCAGGCAAGTCAGCTGGGATCGCCAGAGGCTTTTAAAGGCATTTTTTTTCCTACAATCTCTTCAGCTGAAGGGGTTGTAGAAAAAAGTGCTTTGAAAAGCCTTTGACGATCCCAGCTGAGCTGCGCGATCATCAGAGGCTTTTTTTTTTACTTTTAAAAGCATTTTTTCGGCTGAAGAGGTTGTAGAAAAAATGCTTTTAATAGTAAAAAAACCAGCCTCTGATGATTGCAGCTCAGCTGGGCATGGGGGGGGGGGGCACAGGGATTTTTGCTACCGGTTCTCCGAACCATCCGCCGCCATCACTACCAGATTGGGTGATCTGGTCCAAACCAGGAGCATTTCACCCCTGGGATAGGTCATTAAGTGTGAAAAATTGTCATATGTCACTTTTTTCAGTGCAGTTGTTAACTTCGAGAGCTCACTAAACAAACTGTTTATGTAATTGTCAATGGTTCTCCCATGTAGAGTTATCTGAAAGATTTAAAATGGATAGAACTTAAGCAAAGTAAATCAGAATTTGAAATACAATTGTGTACTGTTGATGAACATGTAATTGCTAAAATGTAAACATTTGTTAAAACTTGAAGCAGAGAAAGAACAAGATGGTACAGAATGTATGATAAAGTGGGCTACCAATTTTGGTAATAATATATAGATTGATCAATGGGAAAGCATGTGATTAAAAGATTTTTTTTAATAAAATTATGCATCATTGGCACATGACGCCAGAGAAATTTTCTAGAATATATATTTTATTTATTTATTTATTATTCAAACTTCTATTATTATTTATTTATTTATTTATTTATTTATTTATTTATTTATTTATTTATTTATTTATTTATTTTTCAAACTCGTGTCCGCCCAGGGTCCGCGGCTGATGTTGTGTAATGCCAGGTCGGTCGTTAATAAAGCCCCCCTCATTTGTGATCTTATTTTAGAGGGGGGTGCGGACCTGGCAGGTATTACCGAGACCTGGTTGGGCCAAGGGGGGGTTCCCCTCGTTGAAATGTGCCCACCAGGTTTCTGTGCATTTCATCAGCCACGGGCCCAGGGGAGGGGTGGGGGAGTGGTGGTGATTATTAGGGAGAGTCTTTGTCCGAGGGAGACCACTGTTCCTCAGATAGCCGGATGTGAGTCCCTCTTTGTGAAGTGGAGCCGTGGGGTGCAGATGGGTTTACTGACTACGTACCTGGCTCCCTGCCACGTGGCAGCGACCCTGCCCGAGCTACTCAACGTCATTGCTGGGGTGGCGGTTGACACCCCCAGACTTATTGTCATGGGGGATTTCAACCTTTCATCTGCGGGTGAGGCATCAGATGTGGCTCGGGAGTTCATGGCTTCCATGACGGCCATGGACCTGACCCAGTTAGTTCAAGGCCCAACTCACATAGGGGGACACACTCTGGATCTGATTTTCGTCTCTGGTCAGTGGTTGAATGATCTTGGTAGAGGAGACCTAGACATCAAACCCTTGTCATGGACAGATCATTCGCTCCTTCACTTAGACTTTCCTACCGCTTTCTCCCGCCACAGGGAGACGGAACCGATCAAATGGTTCCGTCCCAGGCGCCTGATGGACTCCGAAAGGTTCCTGACGGAGCTTGGGCTGTTTCCTGAGACCCTGGCACACGACTCGACTGAAGAACTGGTGGCCGCCTGGGAGAGTGCGGCCGCCGGAGCTTTGGACCACGTCGTGCCTTTGCGGCCTCTGACCCGATGCCGATCTCAATTGGCTCCTTGGTTCTCTGAGGAGCTGAGAGAGATGAAGCGTCGGAAAAGACGCCTAGAGAGCATTTGGAGGACTAGTCAATCCGATTCCGACCGGACACAGGTGAGGTCTTATATCAAGACCTACCTAGTGGCGATAAAAGCGGCGAAATCTAACCATTTCTCCGCTCTTATTGCATCTGCAGAGAACCGCCCAGCCGCCCTGTTTAGGGTGACCCATTCCCTTCTTCGGGGTGGAGTGCGGGAAGATCCCTTGCAGGGCCGCGCTAAGGATTTTGTGCAATTCCTGCATGATAAAGTCGCTCGGATTCGGGATGGCTTGGACTCCGATTGGATGAGTCCAGGGGAGGAGACAAGGGCAGGTCTTGAGAATATTATCTGGGAGGAGTTTGATCCTGTGGCTTCCGAGGATGTGGACAGGGTTCCGGGTAGGATTAGTGCCGCCACATGTTTATTGGACCGGTGTCCCTCCTGGTTGGTACTGGCCTCCCGGGAGGTTACATGAGGCTGGCTCCGGGGGATTATAACTGCTTCTCTGAGTGAGGGTGCCTTTCCCGCCGCCTTGAAAGAGGTGTGGTGAGACCCCTCCTCAAGAAGCCTTCCCTGGACCCAGCTGAATTAGCTAACTACTGTCCGGGCTCCAACCTTCGTTTTGTGGCGAAAGTTGTTGAGAGTGTGGTGGCACGACAACTGCCCGGGCACCTGGATGAAGCTATCTATCTAGACCCGTGCCAGTCGGGCTTCAGGTGGGGGCACAGCACAGAAACAGCATTGGTCGCGTTGGTGGATGATCTCTGGAGGGCTCGGGACAGGGGTTGCTCCTCTGTCCTAGTCCTATTAGATCTCTCAGCGGCTTTTGATACCATCGACCATGGTATCATGCTGCGGCGGTTGAGAGGGTTAGGAATAGGGGGAACCGTTCTGCGGTAGTTCTCCTCCTTCCTCTCCGACCACTCGCAGTTCGTGTTGGCAGGGGGGCAGAGGTCGACCTCGAGGTGTCTCGCATGGGGAGTGCCACAAGGGTCGGTCCTCTCGCCCCTTCTGTTCAACATTTATGTGAAGCCGCTGGGTGAGATCATCCGTGGTTTTGGGGTGAAGTGTCATCTGTACGCTGACGACACTCAGCTGTACATCTCCACCTCAGACCACCCCAACAATGCCCTTGATGTGATGTCTCGCTGCCTGGAGGCCGTGCGGGTCTGGATGGGGAGGAACAGGCTCAGACTCAACCCCTCCAAGACCGAGTGGCTGTGGCTGCCGGCGTCCCGATATAGTCAGCAGGTGCCATCGCTGACTATTGGGGATGAATCTTTGCCCCCCACAGAGAGGGCTCGCAATCTGGGTGTCCTCCTGGACGCACGGCTGTCTTTAGAAGAGCATATGACGGCCGTGGCCAGGGGGGCTTTTTATCAGGTTCGCCTGATCCGCCAGTTGTAGCCCTTTCTGGACCGGGACACCTTGTGCACGGTCACTCATGCCCTTGTCACCTCCTGGCTGGACTATTGTAATGCTCTCTACATGGGGCTCCCCTTGAAGAGCACTCGGAGGCTCCAACTGGTCCAGAATGCGGCCGCGCAGGTGGTTATGGGCGCAACTCGTTGTGCCCGTGTGACACCCCTCCTGCGCGAGCTGAACTGGCTCCCAGTGGTCTTCCGGGTGCGATTCAAGGTGCTGGTTACCACCTTTAAAGCGCTCCATGGCATAGCACCCGGGTACCTTCGAGACCGACTTCTGCCAACAATAGCCTCCCACCGGCCAGTCCGCTCCCACAGAGAGGGTCTACTCAGGGTGCCATCGGCCAAGTTATGTCGGCTGGCGACACCCAGGGGGAGGGCCTTCTCTGTGGGAGCCCCAGCCCTGTGGAATGAACTGCCCCCGGAAATACGTAAGATCTCCGACCTCCGGGTGTTTCATTGCGCATTGAAGACCCTGTTGTTCCGCCAGGCTGGGCTATCAACATAATGATTTTAAATTGGGGTATTTTAAATTTTTGGGGTTTTAAACCGGCCAAATCTATTTAATTATTTTAATTTTTAATCATTGTTGTGTCTTGTGTTTTTAAATTGGCTGTACACCGCCCTGAGTCCTTCGGGAGAAGGGCGGTATAGAAATAAACTACTACTACTACTACTACTACTACTACTACTACTTCTTCTTCTTCTTCTTCTTCTTCTTCTTCTTCTTCTTCTTCTTCTTCTTCTTCTTCTTCTTCTTCTTCTTCTTCTTCTTCTTCTTCTTCTTATTCTTATTCTTATTCTTATTCTTATTATTATTATTATTATTCCGCCCTTCTCCTTTCGGACTCAGAGCGGTGAACAGCCAAAATAAAAGCATTTATACGTAAGTTACAGTTAAAATAGATTTAAAATAATTAAATAAATTTGGCCCGTAATTTAAAACTTATCAATTTAAAATCCATATCAAATTTTAAAACCAACCATAAAATCAAGACAGACCGGCTAACTGAAAAAAATAAGTTTTTAGGGCCCGACGAAAAGTCCGGAGGTCGGAGATCACTTGTATCTCTGGGGGTAGATTGTTCCAATCTTTATTGTTCCATATAAAGATCCTGTCAGGCTTGGAAGCCATCTTTTTCGCTGGATCTTCAGGCCTGCCACATTTACTACTGTGGGAAACTGGGAGGGGGGATTGTATGGAGCCAGGGTGGTATATAGTCATAATAATATTCCTTTCTCAGAAAGTCAAGGACATCTTGTCCTGCACCTGGACGGCTGGAACTGGGAGGCATCTCCAGTTGGGACGGTGCTTGGATTGGGCTATGTGATGGACATGTGGTGCTGGGCAAGGACTTGGATGTAGAGGACTACATGAAAAGCTATGCCACCTGTGCTGCCATGAAAATGAGACCAGGGAAACCTCCTGGGCTCCTCCAGCAAGTGGCAAGCCACAGCAGACTTTGGGAAGAAAAGTTACAGAGGGAACCATTGGGACTAGCTCGATGACTCCTGTCAAGACCATCTACTCCCCTTCCCAAGCTGTGGTGGAAGTGGAAGAAGCCACAGAAAGAGAATGCCAGTTGGGTGCCCAGCCCAAAGAGCCGGCCCCTGAGCGAGCCGGGCAGCCGGATCTAACCCTGTGGGGTGAAGCTGCAGGAGTCGCGCCACTCCAAGAAGCGGCCACAAGAGCAGCGCTGTCAGAACCACAAATGGGTAGAAGCCGAACAGGACAGAACCAACCTTCAAATGGAGAACACGGGGCCAGTTGTGCCACAAACACTCTAGAAAATGGGGATTCCCGCCACCGTTGCACAGCCAGTCGCTGGCCGGTCTTCCGGAGCAGTTTGGCCAACTCAGTATTGTTATGTCTGCGCAGGCGTGAGCAGAAGCTTTCTGTTGTGACTCCGACCCCCGAGGCTGATTTATCGGAGAGAGAAGGCTCCGAACATGAAGGAGAGGAGTTGGCCAGGCCTCCCTCTCCAGGACCCTCCTCTCTGGCAATGTCTCAGGTGTCTCCCGAGGGAGAAGAGATTGGCCAGGAGCCAGGTATCTCCTCACAGTCGGACAGTGACGGAGATAAGTCTTGGCTGGATCCACGCCAGCGTTGGAGAGACAAGCGCACGCAGCAGAAAAGGAGGCGTGCCAGAGATTAAGCTGAGTCACTGGACCACACCCCACAGGGGATATAAGGGGGTGAGGTGGCCATTCAGACTTTGTGACGGACAAAACTAACTACTAGCGAGTCACACTGTATCTTTGCAACAACAATATCTGCCTTGGATTTAATACGGACTGGACTTGACAATTCTTGAACTGTATGTATCTTGTTTGGCTTTATCTGTCGGAGGAACAACCCCTCCCTTTATGGGTAAAGTTCTTGGCAAGCAGCTACTGGGTTGCTGCCAATCCTCTTATCGAAAGAATTTGTTGTCTGCCAGTTTTATTTAACCCCTGGATATCTGTTTGTGTGCGTGTGTGAGACAGGGACAGAACACTTTCCTTCTGCCATGCAAGTGCGGGACGTATTTTAAAATTATTGGTTAAAGGCTGACAGTTTTCCTTTAAAAGGGGCTGTTAGCTGGAAATTGCATGTTGGTTTTACTGAGTCATTATCTGCAATAAGCATTGCTTCTGGAAGTTTGGCTTCTCGTCTGGGTTCCTACACCCACACATTCCAAGTATGATCAGCCCTGCTCAAGCCATTGGAGCCGAGCAGCCCCAATTGGAACCTGGAAGTACTGCAGCGCAGCCATGACTCCAGGCTGGCCAGCCATTTCGGATTCTTGAAAACCCTGCATTTGGCCAGGAGGCAGTTTTGGTGGCCAAAAATGAAATCTGATGTAGAGGACTACATGAAAAGCTGTGCCACCTGTGCTGCCATGAAAATGAGACCAGGGAAACCTCCTGGGCTCCTCCAGCAAGTGGCAAGCCACAGCAGATTTTGGGAAGAAATTGCAATGGACTTTATATTTGAGCTTCCAGAGTGTGGAGGAAATATGGTAATTTGGACAATAATCGACTTGTTTTCAAAATAAGCCCACTTCACAGCTTGTTCGGGATTACCATCCACAAAAAAATTGGCAAAGATGTTCATCAAACAGATCTACCGACTACACGGAATAACGCATTGAGTCATCTCGGATCGAGTGGTCCAATTTACAGCAAAGTTTTGGAGAGAGTTCCTGAAATTGGTCGGGTCCACACAAGGACTTAGCTTGGCTTTTCATCCAAATACGAACAGAGCGGTGGAACGAGCGAACACAATGGTGGAACATGTTATATTTAAGATGCTATGTTGATTTCCAGTAGGAAAACTAGGTGGACCTACTACCTTTTGCAGGAGTGGCTTA
Organism: Pituophis catenifer annectens; assembly: GCF_029215685.1. Taxonomy (NCBI): domain Eukaryota; kingdom Metazoa; phylum Chordata; class Lepidosauria; order Squamata; family Colubridae; genus Pituophis; species Pituophis catenifer. The sequence continues at coordinate 171,558,093 of NW_027256881.1, forward strand.
GAACGCTGTGCACAGTAGCACTGGATTGACCCCCTTCCAGGTCACCAGCGGCATGGATTTTGTACCCATGCCTGAACTGCCCGGAGAGCCTCCCTCCTCTATGACCCTGAACAAGTGGATGGAGTCGCTGAGGAAAGGCTGGGAGAATACCAAAAAGGCAATAGCGGAGGCTGCTGAGGCATGCAAAAAGCAAGCAGATAAACACCGATTTCAACCCCCTTTCCGTGTGGGAGATTGGGTTTATCTGTCAACCAAATACGTAAGACTGAGGCTGCCTAGGAAGAAACTAGGACCTAAATTTTTAGGTCCATTTCCAATAGTGAAAGTAATTAACCCAGTGACAGTTCAAATTAACCTCCCCTGTATTCTAAGGAAAATACATCCTGTTTTCCACTGCTTGCTGAAGCCAGCCATAAGTTCCAGGTTAAGACCACAAGCTCAATCATCCCCCAAGCCTATTGTAGTGTAAGGGGAAACCCATTACGAAGTAAAAAAGATCTTAGACTCTAAGTTGTATAAAGGTAGATTGCAATATTTAGTACATTGGAAAGGGTACCCTTTGTCTGAAGCCACTTGGGTAAAAAGCTGGAATGTTAAAGCAGACAGACTAGTAAGACAATTCCATGATAAATTCCCTGACAAGTCAAACGGTCCCCCTGGGGGAGGGAGAGGTGATTAGTATGCTGAATTAACCACTATGCTATTCTCATTTCAGGACACGCTTTTCTGATCGGGGGTGGGGGCTGTCAGGTCTGGAAGCCATCTTTTTCGCTGGATCTTCAGCCCTGCCACATTACTAATGTGGGAAACTGGAAGGGGGAATTGTATGGAGCCAGGGTAGTATATAGTCATAATAATATTCCTTTCTCAGAAAGTCAAAGACATCTTGCCCTGCACCTGGACGGCTGGAACTGGGAGGCATCTCCAGTTGGGACGGTGCTTGACTGTGGACATGTGAGTGTTGGACAGGGACTTGAACTTTCCTTTGGGTAGGGAAAACCTGGAAACTTTCAGATTCAGGTTTTCCCAGATGTGCCAATATGACATCTCTAATAAAATGTAACTTTGAGGAAACTCAAGCCTTGGAGTTTTCTTTCGTTGGGGGTGTTACTTGGGACCCTGACAGATATTTCAAATGTATTTTGAAATGTGAACAACATGACAGAACATTTTATCACTCCTAGTGTAAAAAAGCTTAAAAAAAAATCCAAATACATGCTTTGATACAGAGAATTAAAAAAAATTAATATTGAAGCCAGAACTATTCTTTTTAGGATTAATAGATAGCCATATATTGGAAGATTATTTCGATATCTAATCACAGCAGTGAGAGTACTGTATACACAGAGATGGAAAGATTCCACATTATCCACTATGGAGGAATGATTAATGAAATTGACAGATTTTGCTGAAATGGATAAATTAACTTCTTTGATTAAAGAAAATACATTATCTGCATTTATTGCTGACTGAAAGCCTCTTATGCAGTGGTGGGATTCAACCCACTTAACAACTGGTTCGCCAAAAATGTGAGCGTGCTTGCACGCGTGTTCATACAAGGCTTCTGCACATGCATGCACAGCTTCCGTGCCTGCGCGCACGGCTTCCGTGCATGCACGGCTTCTGCCATGCGGCAAAGGTTGACCAAGCAACCTTTCGGGGCCTGCTCCGCTCCATCTCTGCTCTCCAGGGCAGCGGCTGCTTCTGTCCGCTGCTGCTCTTGCTGCGAGGGAGCATCTCTTGTGCAATTTAGCAGCTGTCTGCTGCCGCTTTCCACTAAGTCCCATCCGGAAAGCGCGCAGCAGAGAAGCAGCAGCCATGTTGACTTACAATAGTTAGTTTAGTGAACATTCAAAGTTACAACGGCAGTGAAAAAAGTGATTCATGACAGTTTTTCACACTTGCAACCTTTCCAGCATCCCCATGATCATGTGATCAAAATTCAAATGCTTGACAACAGATTCATACTTATGCCTGTTGCTTTGTCACAAGATCATTTGATCCCCTTTTGCGACTTTCTGACAAGCAAAGTCAATGGGGAAGCCAGATTCACTTAATTTATCCAACCAGATTACTAATTTATCAACTACAGTGATTCACTTAACAACTGAGGAAAGAAAGATCGTAAAATTGGGCAAAATTCACTTAACAAATGTCTCACTTAGCAACACAAATTTTGGGCTCCATTGTGGTCGTAAGTCGAGCATTACCTGTATTGGAAGCCATTTTATATTTTTCTTTCAACTTTTTTCTTGTCTTTTTGCTTTCTCTTTGCTGTTTTTTTTTCCTCTTTTCTAGTTGATGTTACGTTTTACTTTCTTCTTTTAAAATTATAATAAAAATTAAAATTAAAACAACTATTTAAGGGCAAGGGGATAAGTGCACAATTGGAATAGAAGAATTATAAGGGAAAAAATGGTCTCCAAGGATGGGGCTGCACTGTAATATTTGTATTTTTTCCCCTTTTTTTGTATTTAGATATATATGTACCACCGTGTTTTCCCGAAAATAAGACCCTGTCTTATATTTTTTTGAACCCCGAAATAAGTGCTTGGCCTTATTTTCAGGAAGGTCTTATTATTTTAGGGCACGTGGAGCAAGACGGAGCTCCTCTTGCCATCTTACCAGATTTCCAGCTGTCTCCCTAACCCTAGCCAGAGGAAATGGCGGGGACCGGCTGCGCATGCATTTAAATATTTTCGGGGAAGGCTTATTTTTGGGAGGGGGGGCTATTTTAGTGTATGCGCTCAAAAGCCCGATTGGGCTTATTATCAAGGGATGTCTTATTTTCAGAGACACACGGTATGTGTCAGATCCGTGTATCTGCAATTCTTCATGGAAGAAGGGGGGAATCTGGAGTGTCACATTTCTTCCTGATCCTCTTTGTATAAACGTTATCCTGATTTATAACTGTTGCCTGGCGCCAGGAATCCCTGAAGAAATCTCACACCTCGGAAAAAGGGGGGAACGAGTAGATTGTAAAATGACCCTGAGAAACTCTTTGGATCTGTTTCTCAGAGAGGCTGATGCAATTCGTATTCACACCTGCGGATTGGTTGGAATCCACATCTGGAGGTGAGCATGGGTTCCTAATTTCCTTTATCCTGAATTGCGTGCCCTGAGGGGCCCCAGAGCCTGTTTTGAGTTTTGACTTGCTTTCATCCCTTTCAATAAAAGATTCCTTTTGAAATACAAAGTTCTCAAGAGTTCGTACTTTCTTGGAAGGGGGGGGCGGGGAGCTGATCCTTACAGTATGTTTGTATTATTTGTATTTAAAATGAAAAAATATTTTTAAAAATTACAATTAAAAAAAGAAAACAGGTTCTCCATATTTTTATCCTACTGGCTGTAAGTTACTAAAAGTTCTTCTGCTTAGCTAAATTATGTCAGTTTACTGATTAAGCTCATTTTTTTAATCTTTATAGAAAGTATCCAACATAAAAAAGAGCCAGCAGAAATATGGAGAACTGTTTCTGCTCCTTGAGACAGTCTACAACAGGGGTGTCAAACTCACTTTGTCACAGCAGCATCACGTGACATATCTGGGCTTTTTTCACCTTCGCTAAAGCAGGCATGGGCCTGGCCCCTGGGCCAGGAGTTTGACAGCCCTGCTCTACAACATCCTCTAGGTGCCTGAAGGAAACTACTCTCATCCCTGTAGAGTTTTCTAAAGAGGGATAGGAATTGTGTCTAGTTTGCTTCAGGTTAAGGCTTGGGGCTATTACCAACATAAGTAGAACAAGGTTCCCTAGTTATGTTCCCATAGCCTCTTTATTCATTCAGTAATAAACCTCAGAACAGGATTATTTAACTAACAAATTTATAGTATAAATCAAATGCAGATACCTCTGTTAGGATTCCTATTGAGGTTGAAACCTGAAAGTTACTATCTGAGGAGATGGTGAAAAGGGGCGTTGGTCTTACCTGATACGCTCCTTCTCGTTGGGGGGAGATAGCATCCAGGAATGGGTTAACTTCGCCTCCTCACTGATTGGACCGAGTCTGTTTTGAGCTGTGAGGATACACCTCCTCTACCGACGGTCCTCAGCTTTTGGCAAAGGTGAAGCAACAGACTTGACATATCTTAACAATGGATCATCCCAGGGGTGAAATGCTCCAGGTTCGGACCGGATCGCCTGATCCGGTAGCGATGGCGGTGGATGGTTCAAAGAACTAGTAGCAAAAATCCCTGCACCCCCCTCCCCCATGCCCAGTTGAGCTGTGCGATCATCAGAGGCTGTTTTTTTACTTTTAAAAGCATTTTTTCTACAACCTCTTCAGCCAAAGAGGTTGTAGGAAAAAAAATGCCTTTAAGAGCCTCTAGCGATCCCAGCTGACTTGCCTGATCGTCAGAGGCTTCTAAAAGCATGTTTTTCTGCAATCTCTTAAGGTTGCAGAAAAAATGCTTTTAAAAGTAAAAAAAAAAAAGTTGGCCACGCCCAACTTTTACCCCCCACCAAACCACGCCCATAGAACCGGTAGTAACAAATTTTAGATTTCACCCCTGGATCATCCCCTTGGACCATGGACCACATGGTCTTCAGGGTAGGGCTGGATGCTATCTCCACCCAAAGAGAAGAAGCCTATCAGGTAAGACCAACACCCTTTCTCCATTTTAGGTGGAGGTAGCATCCAGGAATGGGATATACCAAACCTGGCTGTCTTATGGGTGGGCTGCAGTCTGGTCCTAAGTCCCGGCTCCACATGCACTCTCTGGAGGACATATCTGCCGAAGGCCGCCTCGTCCAAAGTGAAGGTTAGCCATTGCTAGCCAATGCTTAGAGCATTGTAAGCCTCCCTGAGTCTCCGGAGAAGGGCGGCATATAAATCAAATTAAATAAATAAAAAAAAAGGTGTCTATCCTGAAGTGCCTGATGAATGGGGACGGGGAGAACCATGTTGCTGCTTGACAGACCTCTTTGATTGAAGCCTGCATCGACCACGCCATTGTGGTGGCTGCACTCCTGGTGGAATGGGTCGTGACCTGAGAAGGTAATGGAAGAGCCTGAACCTCGTAGGCCTTGGCGATACATGCCTGAATCCACTGACCTACTGTTGACGACGTGACCTTCCTGCCAAGTGTAGAAGGCTGGAAGGACACAAATAATGATTCTGATCTCCGAAAAGAGGAAGTCCTTTTAAGATAAATGCGGAGAGCCCTCCTTACATCTAAGGTGTGCCACTTCTTCTCTCGTGCGTGGACAGGTTCCGGGCAGAAGTTTGGTAGCACCAATTCCTGGGCCCTATGGAACCAGGAATTCACTTTGGGGACGAAGGAAAGGTCTAACCGCAAAACCACTCTGTCAGGATGAAAAGTACAGAGGTCCTTCCTCATAGAGAGTGCCGCTAGTTCCGAGATTCGTCTGGCCAATGTAATGGCCACCAGGAATGCCACCTTAAAGATAAGAAAATGCAGAGTAGCCAATCTTAATGGCTTGAAGGGGGCACCGGTGAGAGAGTGCAAGACCTTGGTCCCAGGTAGGGTATCTGTGCACCACTGGATGTTTTAAATTGGTTGCGCCCCTTATGAACCTGCACACATTAGGATGTTGCGTTAGAGACTGCAGCTCCCCACATGTCAATACCGAGGAAAGTGCCGCTACGTGTCTTCTGATGGTATGGGGGAGAGACCTTTATCCAGCCCATCCTGGAGGAACTCCAGGATCTGGAAATCGATACATCCATGGGGTCTGCCCCTGCCTTGTCAAACCAGCCACAAAAAGCCTTCCATGTGGCATTGTAGATGCGATTGGTAGAGGGCCTCCTAGAGGCCTGTATTGTTTGAATGACCCTGGAAGAAAACTTGTCCCTTCTCAGAATGCTCCGCTCAAGCGTCAGGCAGTCAAATGTAGCCATTGAGAGTCTGGATGGATTAAGGCCCCCTGGCTGAGGGAGATCTTGTTCTGAGGGAACCTCCATGCCGGACTACTAACAGGTTGACTAGGTCGGCAAACCATGATCTTCTGGGCCAGTGAGGTGCTAGAAGAAGGACCTCCACCCTCTATGTCAACATCTTATGACCACCTTTGGAATAAGTTGTAGAGGAGGGAAGGCATACAGCAATCCTGGAGGCCACTGACCCCCTCCACCACTGGAGTCGCAAAACTTGCGAAAAACCTGGGCACCTGGCTGTTGGCTGGAGCGGCAAACAAGTCCACGACCGGGAGGCCAAATCGTTCCGCAATCTCCCAGAACAGAGAGGGGTGTAGGCACCACTCCTTTTGGTCGATGGAGGCTCTGCTGAGTCAGTCCACCTGCACGTTGGCAACTCCAGAGCTATGTTCTGCTTTGATGGAGAGGAGACTCTCCGCCCAAAGGCCCAGCTGCTCGGCTACCAAGGACCTGGACCGGGACCTGGACTGAGGACCTGGACCGGGTGTCCCCCTGGTGGTTGATGTGGGCCTTGGCGGCCACATTGTCTGTCAAAACCAGAATATGCTTGCCCGAAACCGTCTCGCGTAACTGCCTGAGGGCGAGATGGACTGCCCTCAGTTCCAGCCAGTTTATGTTGTGTCTCCAATCCTGCTGAGTCCACTGCCCTTGAGCCATCAAGGACTGTAGGTGAGCCCCCCATTCAAAGAGGCTGGCGTCTGTTGTGATGGTTAGGCGGAAGGGTTCTTTGAAGCGACAGCCCCTGGTGATGGCTAGGGACCTCCATTACCTGAAGGACTGGATCACCTTTGGGGGGGGGGGACACGAACCTTGGCCGGTGAGTTGCTCCTGCCAGACCTCTGATAAGGCAGGAGAAACTGCTGCAAGCTCCTGGTGTGCATTCGTACCAATGGGACAATGGAAATACAGGACACCATCTTGCCCAGGAGCTGTGATAAAAGGAACAGTGGCACAGTCCATTCTCTCTGGACTCGAGCTATCAACTCCCTGAGACTGGCCTGCCTCTCCTGGGACAGATATACCCTGCACCCCACCGTGTGTATGATGGCTCCTGAATGGAGCAGACGGTTTGTTGGGAACAGGTGGCTCTTGTCCCAATTTATGGAGAACCCGTGGTGCTGGAGACCTTAGATCCTCTCTTGCCTGGCGGCCAGAGGAGAACTGGATCAGTATGTTGTCCAGGTAACACTCTATCCACACAGGAAGAGTCCGAAGGTGTGCTGCCACTGCCAACAGTTTCGTAAACATCCTTGGTGTCAATGACAGGCCGATACGCAGGGCCCTGTACTGAAAGTGGCAGTCAGCATAATGGAATCGGAGATACTGATGATGGGACAACAAGATGGGAATGTGTAGATTACGCCTCCATCAGATCTATGGATGTGAGGAAGTCGCCCTCTTGAACGGCCCCTAGGATGGATTGGAGGGACTGCATATTGAACCGCCTGTATCTTAAGCAGCAGTCCAGCCCTTTCAAGTCAAGAATCGCCCTCCACACACACACACACCCAAGGTCTTGGGGATTACGAAAAGAATAGAATAGAATCCCCGCCCCCTTTGGTCCTCTGGAACCTGTTGGATCGCCTGAATGTCCAACAGGTGCTGTATTGCTGTCTCCATGAAGACCCTCTTTAATTTATCTCTCGAGTTGGGGCAACGAATGAAAACCCTTGGAGCATGGAAAGGAACTCGAGAGAGAGGCCCAACCTCACCGTCTTTAGCACCCATGAATCCATCGATCTCCAAAGAGGGCTGGGCGCCCCCCGATGAGAGGGTTAGATCGGCAATCACTTTGGGTGTCGGAAGGACCTACTTCCGCCGCCACGAAATGGCTGCTTGGTCTGAAATTGCCTGTTCCTGGCCGACCTGTTGCTGCCTCAGAAAATACTGTCTCTGGGTTCTCTGGAACCCCGAGCTGGAGTCCGCTGAACGAAAGATGGGGCAGCGAAAATAAGGTGAGGAGTGAACTTCGCCTCGCCTGGAAAGGGATGGTAGAACCTTCCTTTTGTCCTTGGACTCCACTACGATGGGGTCCAAGACCTCCCGAAATGTTTCTCTTCTGAATGGGGCCGCGGCTAGCTTCTATTTATGGCATGTGCCTGCCATTGGCGGAGCCAAAGCAGGCATCTGGTAGCCACTGATGATGCCATGGCATTAGATGCGTACTTGGCTGCATTGAGAGTAGCGTCAGAGGCTTCCAAACTGGAGCGCAAAGCTCCGACGGTCTCCTGGGTAGCCGCATGGAACCACCATGTATCCCCTACCCCGCGATCGCCTTGTTACCTGGGATCCCACCGAATAGCTGCAGCCTGAGCCGAAGCTCCAGCCGCAGAAATAAGCCTGGCGGCTCTACCAGCAATCGGAAGCCAGCCAAGCAATTTGTTTTTCTCCAATTCGTTGATTTAATCCGGAATAATTTAAAGCTGTAGAGGAATCTTATAACATCTATTTACAAGTGGGCCAGATGCGTCATGCGCTGGCCATGCCCAGTTTAGGGAAGGGGAAAAAAGTCCCGATACGTCACGTGACACCATCGCGACGTGAGTTTGATAGCCCAGCTTTAGAGAATAGGTTGACCCCCTATTTTTTGTGGCAGTCCTTATATATTGGAACACTGCTCTCATATCACCCGTAGTCATTAGACATTTTCATTAGACATACCCAATTCCTGGAACTGTTCTTTGTATGTTTTAGCTTCCAGTCCCTTAATCATAGAGCTGGAAGGAACCCACTTAGGTCACTGAGCCCGATCTTTGGATCAGTGCAGGAATTCAGGTCAAAAGATCCCTGAGAGATGGCTATCTAGCCATAGCTTCAACACACTCACTGAACAGAAGCCCACCGACTCTCTCGGTAATTTAGTACTAATGTAAAATTGATCTTACATTATGACATTTTTTGCTAACATTCAATTAGAATCTACTTTGCAAAAACTTAACTCCATTTTTCTGTATCCTGCACTATGGAATGACACAGAATTGACCTTGGTTTTTTTTGTGATATTCTTTCAGTGATATCATAAACCTCAGGCTTATCGTCTCTGGACTGTTTCTAGTTGCTTCAATCTCTTTTCTTGGTCTCTAGTCTACTGAGCAGCTTCACAGTTTCTGTCTGTCTATTTTATTTTGCCTCAATTCTTTTTAACTGTGTCACCCAAATTTGAATACAATTATTTGAGGTGGGTCTGACCAACACAGGAAAAAAAAAAGTAATGATTACTCCTTATAATTTGCTTTGTTGATATAGCATCAAATTAATTTGCTTCTTTTGCATAACAATATATTGCTCATTCAAATATGATTCACAAATACAACCAATGCCAGCTATCACCTATTCCAGTGATGGCAAACTTTTTTCCCCTCGGGTGCCAAAAGTGCGCACACTTGCGCGATAGCACACTCGCATGCCCACACCCATAATGCAATGCCCCCCATGCACACCCCAACGCATGCACATGCAATCCCTCCCCACGCTGTCCCGCCCCCCCCGCGCAGGTGCATGCTCCCCCCGTGCATGCACGCGTGGACACCCCCCCCACGCCCCATTTTGGGCCTAGCAGGCCTCCCTGAAGCCTCTGGAGGCTGGAAACAGCCCATTTCCGGACTTCCAGTAGGCCCATTTTTCACTCTCCCAGAGCCTCTGTGCGAGCCATGTACTTACCTGGCATCCAAAACAGGGCGCATGGAGACTCCTGGAAGGGGCAGGGTGGCATGGGCATGCGTGCGCGTCTCCTGCATGCGTGGCAGAGACCTGAAAATCAGCTGGCAGGTGGGAGGCATGCATGCATGTGCAGTGGAGCTGATCTAGGGCAACAGCTCGTGTGCCTGCAGAAATGGCTCCGCGTGCCACCTGTGGCACCCGTGCCATAGGTTCGCCATCACGGCCCTATTCTATGCCAGTGCATCTGATTTCTTTTTCCTAAGTGAAAACCTCTGTGTTTGCCTCTTAAATTTCATTTTCTTACTTCATTTTTCTAACATCTCAAGATTACTTGAATTTTTTTTAGGGCACTAGTTATCCCAATTAATTTGGGGTCATCTGCAAATCTGATAAAACTTCTCTCGATGTCCTCATCCATGTTGTTAATAATTATCAAAGGGCACAGCGTCCAAGACTGAACTTTGTAGCTCTGCATTTGATATTTCACATTAGCTTGACAAATAAGCATTTCTTGAATACAATTTTCTACCCAGTTATGTACACATCTACAATCCAGCATACATTTCACTAACTTGCTCAACAGAATATCATGGAGAATTCTGTCAGATGCTTTGCTTTCATAATCTCATTGTTTTGAAGGTGCTTACAGGCTGAGCGCTTTATGATCTGCTCTAAAATCCTCCCAGTTACTGAAGTCAGACTGGCCTTTAGCTCCTGGAATTCTTCTTTCCCCTGCCCTTTTGAAAATGGGGGTCCTCTGGGCACTTGTTTTGTTCTTCACATACCAAAACTTTAGCCAGACCATCAACGTGCTATAGCACTTACTCATCTGGTGCTGGAGATTTAAACTCAGAAACATAGGCAGTTTTAAACTTAAGCTATTAGGAAAATGAAAATAATGGGTTTGACCTACCTGATAAAATTACTATTAGGACTACAGCAACATAATATTTTAAACAATATTGCTGTTTATTAATGATGCTGCTGGAGTGCCTTCAAAGTGGATTCCGAGTGCCTCCTACCTGAGAGAGGAAGTTGAGGCCTTGAAGTATAGAGTTGAGCAGGAGTTTGATGGGGATTCATGCCATATCTCAGTGGAAGTTGAGATACGCCTTTGCTGTACTCTTTCCTAAAGTAGTCAGAAATTGCTGTATCATATTGAGCAGTGTGAGTAAAGGCCTACAAGAAATGTGAGAAAGATGCAGCTGTCATCAAAGTAATGAAAATATGAAACTTCTCTGTGTAACAAGCACATTATATAGGTTGTCATAAGTACACTTTACCTTTAAAGCTAACTGACGCCGAATTTCCAAACTGGTATCATTATCAGAACCGTTTTTCATTTCTTTTGCTATATTAGTATAATCTCCAGGATCACAAACAACTGTCACCCGGGCATGATTCTTTGCTGCAGCTCTCAGTAAAGCAACACCTCCTGTGGTAAAAATGGAAGCACAGAAAACATCATATTCGGCATTTATAGCTCACTACCTTTCACACCTACAATTTATAGCTCAAGTACAGATAGTACTCAACTTCCGTCTACAACAGGATCAGAATTTCAGACATTGTAGGAAGCAGTTAAGTGAAATGACACATGACCGCTTCACTCAACAGCTGCAATCCCCGTTCTCCCAATTGCAGTATTAAGCAATTGCACAGGTTGCTAAGCTGAGCACTAGGAAGAGGGCTCTCTTCCTGCTCTACCATGTCTGGGAGGGCCGGATCCACTCCCCATCCAACATGCTAAGACCGCTTACCTTTGCTTTTTCTGCAGCCAAGCCCCATTCTCGCAATCTTGGAAGGCTCCTTTTACGAATGTGTGATTTGGAGAAGGGGCCTTCCAAACTATCAGGAGAATGATCACATTTGCTAGTCTTCCCAGCCTAGAAAGACTTGCAAAGACGATCATTTTAAAGGCTAGTAATCCTAGCTGTCTAGTCTTCCCAAGAAAGCTAGAGAATGTCATCTTTCTGAAATCTACAAATCTTTGTAGCTTTTAGAACAGTGGTGTTCACTGGAAAGAAGGCTAGTGTCAGCCCTGGAAGCCTTCTTTTCTTTGGATCTTCAGGGCTGCCACATTTAGTGCTCTGGGAAACTGGGAGGAGAGATTGTATGGAGTTGGGGAGGTATCTAGCCATAATAACGTTCTTTTCTCTGAGAGTCAAGGACATTCAGCCCTGCACTTGGAGTGGTGTGACTGGGAGGCATCTCCAGTTGGAATGGTGCATTGATTGGACCATGTGATGGACATGGGGGTGCAGGAGAAGGGACTTGGACTTTCTTTTGGGTGGGGAAAAGCTGGAAGCTTTCAGATTCAGGTTTTCCCAGATGTGCCAATATGACATCTCTAATAAAATGGAACTTTGAGGAACTTCTAGCCTCGGAGTTTTCTTTCATTGGGGGTGTTACTTGGAACCCTGACAGCTAGAAAGCTTTAGAGGGGCTGAACACTGTGTATGGAAGAGAATGCATCTCCTGTGATGCAAAAAAGGGGCTCAGATTTTCAGGATTCAAGCCCCTTTTCTGCAGCTCAATGGAGGGGTCCGAGTAGTTCTCTTGGCAAGTGGCAGTGGCTTGCAACCTTCTCTGCCAGTTTCCTCACTCATTTTCTAGTGAAGCTTGAAAATGGTAATTACATGGAGCACTTGACAACCAGTCATAAGTGAAAACAGGTTGTCAAACACCAAAAATGTGGCCATGTAATTGTGAAGTGGCTGATATGACATTTTAAGATGGCCAGAAATGTCTACAGGCCATAAAGCACCCTCTCTTGAGACTGTTGTAATTCTGAACAGTCATTAAACACAAAACTAGGACTACCTGTATCGCAGTCAGCCTCCCAATAATTCAGAAGAATGCATTACTAGTAGAACCCACACAATATATCTGTAACTATTTCTGAATTGTCTTTTCAAAATAAGGCTAATAACTTTTGTAAAAAGTCTACCGTGAATATTTGTTTCATGGTTTCCAGAGGAATCATTTTGTCCGCATTATACTTTTATTCATAAGGATCAAGGAATTCTGCCTTCTCCTCATAAAAGCGGGCAGCATTTCGAAAGTAAACCATGTCAATGCCAAACCATCCTGACAAAGATGCAGCTATGGTTATCACAGATGTCCTAGGAAGAGTGACAGAAGAGAAAGAAAGCCAACAGCTAAGCTGCTAGACTGGAACTGTGTCAAGCCATTAGAGACCTGGTCCATAAGACTTCAGCATTTTATAGAAGGTTGAAAAAGAATACAAACCTGGCAGGATCGATTGATCCATGGCTGAGTGGAGGAAACAGGACAAAGAACTATAAAGATGTGTTTGAATCCCTTTCTGTCAAACTGAAGCACAAGGAAAGAAAGTTGTGACTGCCTCCTTTCTCTAACCAAGGAAAAAATGTGGTAAAGTTTTCTCCTGCCTCCCACTAAAATCAATGTTTGTGCAATACTATGAAGTCATGCTTAAATGTTCTTTCATTAAATTTCTAATTTGCAAAAAATGTGACCATATAATTTGGGGGGGGGGGGGTGTTACTTTCACATTAACTTCCACTTGTAGTCTATGCACATATACCAATCACAAGTTGACCATCTCAGTGGAACTGAGGCCTAAACACATCAATAAGAAGATGAAGAGAGGAAAGAATACTATTGGAACACAAATATCACTCATTGATTGATATCTGAACCATGTTATTATGGGAACTGTGTAAACTGTGTTATTATACAGAAAACAAACAAATTAATACTTAGACTCAGAAAACTCAAAACTTTGGAAAGACTTCAGACAAACCCAATTCTGTCAACATAAGCAACTATGTCAAAAGTACCCCTTTAAAAACAAATCAATCTCACAAAATCTGATCCAGTGAAAACAGTGATTCAATACATTTCATACCAAGTAATCTGCCACAATCAAAAGTCTTCACAGACATTTTAATGCTATTAAATCCAAATCAGATCAATGTATATATTTATTTCTCTATCTAATATATCTCCATACTACAATAACTTACCAAGCAAACGGGGGTGTACTAACTGCAGTTTGCCAAAATTCCTGAAAGGTATTTTCCTCTAATTTAACTGTATGCACTTGGCTAGCCTGATAGGGGAACAAGAACAAACAAAATCCTTCTACTAGTGGAATCTGAAATAACAACTGTGTAGATATGGGAATCTGTCATCATGCCTACAATGCTTGTAGGACAAATCAGTTCCTGCATGAAACAACCTGGCATACATTTGTAGCATGTGCAAGCTTGTAGAAGTTATTGAAAAAGTCAAAGGAATGGTCACACTTCAGCTAATGAGAGGATTTATCAGATCAAAGAAAGAAGAAAACAACTCTCTATGATACCCAAGCAAATGATTAAAAATAAAAACCAAAATTGAGATACAAAAGGTATTTTGCACCATTGGAGTTCCTATTGTTGCAATACTTTACTATCAGCATATATTTGAAAAAGGTTCAAATTAGTAATGATTTTAATTTCCGCATCATATTTTGGAAGACATCCTGCAATGTGTTTCTTTCAGGAAAGTTGCTGATAACTTTATCTTTCTTAAAATGGAAGAAGGCACAAGAGGTTTTGCTATCCTTCAGTTCTTACCATTAGGAAAGTACCAGGAGGAAAAATATTGGAGAAAGATATCATGTAATGCTTAGTTTTTGAATGAAATCTTCTTCATTCAGATTTCAAGCAAAACTGAATGTAAACAGGTATCTTGGATATTAAGAAAGTGAATTTCAAGAATAAGTAGGCAGAAATTAATGAGGAAAGGAGCTGAATATGGCAAAATGCTTCAGGTAATGAAGAAAAGTTAGCACTTTAACTTTATTTTTGTTCACTTCTATCCATTTCACCAGGAAAAGAGAAAGGTGCAATAGTAGGATTGACATATGACCACTGACTATCTCTTGTCTCTGAATGAATTTAAATCTCCTATCATCAAATCAAGAAAAAGAGACTTAAGAGAGCTAATGAGGACAGACTGGAGGAACCAGGAATGTTTAGCCTTGAGAAGAGAAGGCCGAGGAGGGACATGACAGTGCTCTTCAAATACTTGGGTACTACCAAAATTCTGCTCCACAGTACAGGATGCAAAATTATGGATTTAAGTTCCAAGAAGGCAGATTCCAATTAAATGCTAGAAAACAATTCTAACAGCAAAAGTAGTTCAATAGCAGAACCATTCTACCTTAATGAAGCCATGTATTGGGGATGCTATGATTTGAGCAGAGCATCAATGAACAGAAGCTAGACTCAGTGGCCTACATAGCCCCTTCCAACTTAATAATTCCAAATCTTTCCTTAGCAGAGCATGAAACAAAATGGGAAGGTCAATGGAAGAAAGTATATATGAAGACGATATGTGAAGACTGCTTTCATTTAAAAGGTGATAGTATCCACAAAGTACTCAAAGCAATGTGTTTGCAATATATAGTCCATACTGACTTACCAATATCAATCTGTTCAACAGCTTCTTGTATAGTGACATTTGGGGAGGCCACCGTTTTGACAAATGGGTAGAGATTGCAAACTACAATTCTAGAAAAAGAAGCATGGAGTAACTTTAAATTAAATTCAAAAGTGTATCATTTGCATGACACTCTGCCAACACAACATTTTTTTATCATGTTTCAATGTAATACAACTGTTATTTTATCCCTGCTTTGGCCAATGAAGTGTCTTATGCTAGTTAGACTTTCCTGAATCATCACATAAGAATTATTTTAAGACAGTTCAAGACACTGGTGCTCTGGTGATCTTCCTATAGTTTATATCAAGTATGGCTAAAGGAAAAGCACTACAATAAAGTAAGATAAGAGCACACTTCTGGTACTTCCGGTTTCCTTGTCTTCGGTGACGGCGGTGCCTTTTGAAGGACCGCCAGCCCCGCCACTTGTAGAGCCGCTTCATGATCGAGAAGCGGCTCGAAAACTTCAAAATCCACAGGATTATTGGAGGAGAGAGAGCAGGGCACAGGTCGAGCCCCTGTAACCCCCCAGGGAATTGTTTCTGGGGAGGAAACAGGCGCGGCTCCCTTCCAACCTGCTGAAACTCCGGGCGGCGTGGGACGATTCTGCTTTTGCAGAACAAGCCGGCTGCAGGAAACATTTAAAGTGAAAGGAACCAACCTTAATAAGCAGCGAAAATATACTTGGACCCTGAAACTCGGAATTGCAAGTATTAGTGCTTTGTTGATGCTTTAACTTCAGAAAAAATGCGAATGAGTGAAAGTGACTTGAAAAAACATGGCGCTCGGCTTTAGAGTTAACGAGCCAGCGAGTGTGGATTGGTGAAGTCATCTTGCTTTGTTACAAAGTTACCAAATTGTTACAAAGTTGCTTCGCTTGTAACAAGAGAAACAACAGAAAAATTTCTCCCTTTTTAATACTTGACTTTGTTCTACTTTAGTTCTTATTTGATTAAATCTGGGGGACTTTTTTAGAAGTCTCTGTGGAGGTGGGAAAGGAAAAGGAACTTCCCTCTTCAGAAAAACTAGCTTACGTGGCAGGATGGCCTCAAAGAAGCAAGAAGGGAAGGCAGCAGGGGGGGATCCCCCACACACAAACAAGCAACGCAGCCTCCCCCTGCTCAACAGTTACAGACACAGAAAAAAGATTTTGATGTGGGAGATTTAAAAGAATTTATTTCTAAAGCTCTGGATGATAAATTTCAAAAATCCCAACAGGAAATAGATGATAAACTTCAAAAGTCTCAACAGGAAATTATGCAGGAAATTAATGAAATTAAAGATATGGTGAAACAGAATCAAAACAAGGTGACTAAAAAAATATCAGAGGTGGCGTCTGGCCTTGCAGAATTTATTATTAAAGTTGATTCTAAAGTGGAAGAATTTAAATCAGAAGTCAATGTTAAGATGAAAGACAATGATTATAAAATTTCTGATGTTGATGATAAAATGCAGAGAGTTGAAAATGAAATTGTTATGATGCAATTCAGGGCAATGGAATTCGCAATAAGGCTTCGAGGAATCAGAGAAGATGACAGACAAGATTTGAGACAGGTCTGCGCTGAGGCACTGGCTGTGATTCTAAAAATTAATCCTGATGTGGTTTTTTACAAAATAGATAAAATTTACAGAGTGAATTCTTGGGTGGCCAGACAAAGACAACTGCCTAGAGATGTGGTCATATATTTTACGGACAGAGCAATAAGAAATGACATCCTGCAAAAATCTTTTCATACTACTGTGCAAGTGGGGGGCTCACAAATTGGAGTCTATAAAGAATTACCACCTAAAATGTTGAAAACCAGAAAAGATTTTGGCTTTCTTGTTAAAGAATTGCAAAACCAACAGATACCATTTCGGTGGGATGCCCCAACTGGTATAATTCTGAGATACAAGGGAGAAAGACATCGTTTGAACACTGTGGAGAAGGCGGAGCATTTTTATACTACTATTTTTAAAGAAAGAACACCATCTCCGCGTACATCCACAGTTCTGGAGATTAAGGAGAGTGATAAGAAGCAACTTCAACAAGAACCTCAAGAACAGTCTAAGCAGGAACCAGAGGAAACGCAGGGCGCTGAAGGAGGTTTTCTGGATGAGCCTTTGTTGGAATCTTCTCCAATTTTGGACCCGGTTCAGACGGTTGAATTTAAGGATCAGCGTATAACTCGAGCTAAGTCTAAGCAACTTAAAGAAAAGCAACAACAGGAAAGACAAGATAAAAAGGGAGCTAAGAGTACTACACAAGAGACTGGAGCCATGGGGGGAGCAAGACCGAAGATTCTGGAAGACATTCGGTTATTCTGCTCTTTGCTCCAGAAAGATAAAGATGACGATTAAGTGTTTATCTTGGAATGTGAATGGGTTGAATTCAGCACAGAAAAGGAAGAAATTATTTGCATATTTGAAACAATTTAATAATGATATAATTTGTTTACAAGAAACGCATATTACAACCCAAGATCAAAAGTATTTGATAAATTCCAAATTAGGAACACATTTTATATCTTCAACTTCGCAAAAAAAGAATGGTGTGGTTATTTATGTAAATAAAAAGTTAATAGCTAAAGTTATAGAAGCAGATGAAGATGGTAGATTTGTAGCAATTGAATTGCTTACAGCAAATGGCCAAATTCTTCTGATTGGAATTTATGCTCCCAATCAACAGGACCATTTCTATAAAATGTTACATACTAAAATATTGCAATGGGACTACAGATCTATTTTAATTATGGGAGACTGGAATGGAATAATTGATTCTAAATTAGATAAAAAGAGTTTGGCAAAGTCTAGAATTAGATTACCACAGACTTTTTTTGATATGAAAGAAGATATGGAACTAAAAGATGTTTGGAGAATACATAATCCAAAAGAATTGGACTACACTTTTTTTTCTGACAGACACAGATCCTTCTCTAGGATTGACTTCATTTTGTTGTCAAATGATTTACTTGTCAAGACAAAAAGAACAAAGATTTTTCCAAGAATTTTGACTGACCATAGCCCAGTATGGATAGAAATTGAGATAGGCAAGACTGAAAGACGCTCTTGGAGATTAAATGAGAACTTGTTCAGATACGAAAAAAATATAATAGAACTTAAAAAGTATCTGAAAGAATTTTTTGAAATAAATTTGAATAAAGGTACCCCAATTGAAATTGTGTGGGATGCAAGCAAAGCTTATATGAGAGGGGTGCTTATTTATATGAACTCTAAACATAGACTGAATCGACAAAAGAAAAGACTTGAATTGGAAGCAGAAATAAAGAATAAAGAACAGTTACTTATTAAGAACCCAACAGATGAAAGAATACGTGGTGCTATAAAAATTCTGAAGGACCAATTTCAAATGCTTATGGCGAAACAAGTTGCAACAAACTTACAATATGCGAAGCATAATACATTTTGTAATGCCAATAAACCGGGCAGATGGTTGGCCTATACATTGAGGAAAAAACAGAGTACACGGACTATTGATAGTATTGATATTGGAGGGAAAGAAATTTTTCAACAAAAATTAATTAAAGAAGTTTTTGTGGACTATTACACCAAACTATATGCTAAAGAGGATGTGCAGAATGGACTTATAGAAAAATACTTAGTTAATACAAGAGTTACAAAAATTACTGACCAACAAAAGGAAAGAATGAATTATCCTATAACAGAGGAGGAGATATTAGTAGCAATTAAACAATTAAAAACAGCCAAAGCTCCTGGAACGGACGGTTTGACTGCAGTGTATTATAAAACTTTGCAAGTAGAAATGTTGAAACAACTCAGAGATCTATTTTGTAATATTCAACAAGGGGGTAAAATACCCCCATCATGGACAACAGCTTATATATCTCTGATACCAAAAGAGCAAGCAGGTCCCAAAAAACCGGAGAATTATAGACCAATATCTCTTCTGAATACTGATTACAAAATTTATGCAAAAGTATTAGCCAACAGGTTGATGCCAGTAATCCAAAAGGTGATTCATGATGATCAAGCGGGATTTATCGAGGGTAGATACATGAAGGACAATGTAAGGCAAGTAATAGATTTATTGGAATATCTTGAGAAGAATAAACAGATCCCTGCAGTGCTGGTTTTCTTGGATGCAGAGAAGGCCTTTGATAGAGTGGATTGGAATTTTCTATTAAAGACTTTAAAAAAGATGGACTTTGGGGATCAATTTATACAGGCGATTTCAGCAATTTATCAAGAGCAAAAGGCACAGATTATTATTAATGGGAGTTTGACAACAGAGTTTAAAATTGAAAAAGGAACAAGACAGGGATGTCCGTTGTCCCCACTCTTATTTATTTTAATACTAGAAGTCTTGTTAAATACAATACGGGACTCTAATATCTTGAAAGGTATAATGATAAGGCAAGAGGATTACAGAATAAAGGCATTTGCAGATGATCTGGTTGTTACCTTAACACAGCCAATGGAATCAATAATCCTGATGAAGGACATTATACAAGACTATGGTAAAGTTTCAGGTTTTAGACTGAATCAAAAAAAAACCTAAGATGATAGTTAAAAATATGACACAAGATCGTAAACACGAGCTTGAGAGGAGGGCAGGTTTTGAGATTGTACCAAAGGTTAAATATCTAGGAGTTCAGGTTGCAGAATCAAACACGAAATTGTTTCAAAATAATTATGAGGTGTTGTGGCGAGAGTTGCAAAAAGATATGGAGACTTGGAAAAAACTGCAGCTGTCTCTACTTGGAAGAATAGCAGCAGTTAAGATGAACATTTTGCCAAGATTTCTTTTTTTGTTTCAAATGATTCCGGTGCTTAAAAGTGATAAGCAATTGAAAGTGTGGCAAACTGGCGTGAATAAGTTTGTCTGGAACGAGAAAAAACCGAGAGTGAAATTGAAAATTATGCAAGATGTTCCAGAAAGGGGAGGTCTTAAACTTCCAAACCTACAGTTATATTATGACGCAGCAGCTTTGACTCTAACAAGTGATTGGTTTGGAAGGAAAAAGACTGGAATATTGAATATAGAAAGTTTTGATCTTGAATTTGGATGGCATGCTTACTTATTCTATGACAACAAAGTGAATAAAGTATTTAAAAGCCATATACTTAGAGACTCTTTGATGAAAGTTTGGAAGAAGCACCGATTCAAATGGGATTATAAAATACCGCTATGGCTGGATCTTGGTCATACTTTGTGGAATACAAATATAATGTCACTCGGGGAGTTTTTATACAAAGAGGTTCTTTTTACAGATGCAGGCAGATGGCAGCTGAAGACACTACAGACACTGTTGGCTGAAGGGATTAACTTAATTTGGCTACAATATAATCAACTACAATTGAGATGGAAAGAGGACCAAAAAACTGGTATTATGTTGCATGAGGAAGAATTGGTTAGACATATAAAAGGGAAAGGTCCAATGCATATTAAAAGGCTTTATAATGTTTTGTTAGAAAGGGATTCAGAAACAGAGTTAGTTAAAGATTGTATGATTAAGTGGGCACAAAATTTTGAAGAACCAGTGATGTTGGAAACATGGGAAAAAATTTGGGTTCAGAATGTAAAATTTACACAGTCGCAAAATCTGAGGGAAAATTTTTACAAAATGTTTTATAGATGGCACTTAGACCCCAAAAAATTGTCGTGTATGTACCCTAATGTTCAGCCAAAATGTTGGAGATGTGACTGTTTAGATGCTACATATTATCATGTTTGGTGGACTTGTAGGAAAGTTAAGGCTTTTTGGATAAAAATTTGGTGGGTTATGCAGAATGTTTTAAAGAAAAAAATTCAATTTTCTCCACAACTGTTTTTATTGGGTATAGTTAAGGGATTTACATTGGGCGAAACAAAGTTGATATTGTATATGATAACAGCAGCAAGATTATTGATAGGTAAATACTGGAAAAATGAAGCTTTGCCCACTATCGAGGAATGGACTATGAAGATGGCCAGTTTTGCAGAGATGGCGAAGATTTCAGCATATCTAAAAGACTGCTCACAAGAGACTTATGAATGGGAATGGAAAAAGTGGATAGATTATGTTCAGAACAAATACCAAACTAGGAAGTATCAAATAGTTTTCATTTGAAAATGATATATTAAGACAGAAATATGTTAATGTAATGAAGATAAAAAAAGAAAATTATAAGGGGAGGGAGGGGTTCAAGTTTTATATAAGTTTTATACAAAGGGGGTTTTTTTTTTATTTGATATGAGTATACTGTGTGGAAGTCCGGGGGGAGGGGAGGGTTAGGAAGGGTTAGGGAGGTTGGGAAGGCTGGGGTGGGTTGAGGGGGGGGGGGAAAGGGGTGAAAATGTAAAAAAAAAAAAAAAAGAGCACACTTCTGTGATCCTACATCATACCAGACTGCCTCCATTATATGCTGCTTCTAGAATGTTTGTGAACTAAGGAAAATAAATATAGAGGGAATAGTCTCAGTAATGATAATTTCTCAGATACAGTGCACTTCCAAATAGGATCCTATTCATCCACCAGCATTAAGGGGATTAATCCT
This sequence comes from Pituophis catenifer annectens, assembly GCF_029215685.1. Lineage (NCBI taxonomy): Eukaryota > Metazoa > Chordata > Lepidosauria > Squamata > Colubridae > Pituophis > Pituophis catenifer. The sequence continues at coordinate 171,579,615 of NW_027256881.1, forward strand.
ATTGAAAAGCCTTTTGAACCTTTTGGCTGCAAATGAATTTGACTTTGAATACTGAAAAACGTTTTTCAAAATATTGAAAGGTTAGAAAAGTCATACTCTAACTTTTACTTTCACCATGACTGCCTTGAGTTATAAATAGCCAAACTCCTGGTCTTCTGGAAGGGCCTGAAAGCTAGGCTCAGCGTACTATGTTACGGTAGAACATAGAGAATCCCTGGCCTGAGACTACCCATCATCTTGGTTATTTAGTTTTTCTATTTAACTCTCCTAATTTTAATTGCATTCTTTACCTTTTTTACTTTTCATTATACTGAAAACCAGCCAGAGTTTCTGTATTAGTAGATGGGTACATAAACATTTAATAAATAAAACCAAAGATTTTATTTGCATATCTTTCTTGGAATACTTGTGACTCCAACACTGAATCCACCAAGTATAATTTGTTCTTTCAATATTTGATTAAAGAAAGGGGTAAAAGTTATGTAGTGGCAGACTAAAATCTCAGCATCAAAGATTGGCCCTGACACTTTGTCCTCTTACGTCTGAAATTGATTTACATGTTGAAATTCAAATAAAGCTAGGTAAATCTCAAAAGGGTATATTTGCCAATGCTTTAAAGTAAATGATGAGAAGTCAAGATTTGACAATCTCTTGCACAATTACAAATCCCTCCGTACTTTTACAAAAAAACCCATCAATTCTGAAAATGTGCATTCACAAAGGGAGAAGAGAGGTACTTTATAATGAAAAACCTTTAATCTCTATGCAAGATAACTTCCATCAATTGATATCAAAGGTTGACTTCATAATTATTTATTAACCCCCAACTACCCTTTTTACCTTACAAGGCTGAAATCCAATTTTTCCATGTCAGCTTTATCTTGTGGAATATCACGAGCCAGGATGCCTAGTTTTTGTGTGAGGAAAAGAAAAAGAGGCTCAGAAAATGTAACAGTCCAATCCCTTCAAGTCCTTGCTAAAGATGGCCAAAGGGGAATAGCAGTAGAACCTATACTAAGAAAATAATATAAAACAGTTGGTGTATGAAAAAAAAAAGAGTACTATCACATTCTCTTGTAAAGATTTTACTCTTGAAGGCAAGCTAGCTTTTAACCCTAGCCATCCCAATAATTGCTTGAAACATACCAAGAATGTATATTAAAATGTTACCTGAGAAACAATGCAATGCACACTATTTTAAGTCATTCTATAGATTATTCTTCAGCCTTTGATGTGTGAAGCAAGGTATCAGAGATGCCTTTTCCTGTCAGGCATATCTATCGTGCTGAAAAATGCTTTCATATGGAATAATCCTTTATGACAACTTTCCAGCTTCCAGTCTGAATGGATGCAGCTGCGACACAAATTAGCTGTCTGAATAACAGCAGTTTTAATCAACCTTCTTCAGTTGGCTATTCTTGAAATGCATTTTATAAAATTACATTTTATGTAAGAGAATCTGTTTTTTATTATTATCTGTTCAAGGACCATAATAAAGTGTTAATTCATTCCCAACAGAGTAACATACCTGCATGTACTGCAGGATGAAGAGTTTTCACACGTCCTCCAAGCATTTCTGGAAAGCCAGTAAGATCAGAAACATCTCTGTTCCAAAAGGGAAGGAGGCAAAAGCATTATGTAGCACCTACAGCATTCATATAACACAAGGGTTAGCATCTAGGCTCCAATTTTGCTACCTCTAGATTGTTTTCTTATTTACAAGATTACCGTATTTTTCGGAGTATAAGATGCATTTTCCCCCCCTAAAAGAGGGTGAAAATTTGGGTGCGTCTTATACACTGAATGTAGTCCTGCCCACCTGCCAGCCTCCACCCTTCGGAGGCTGTCGGCCTCCACGTGTCGCATTTTCTGGTGGTTCCAGGCGGCGGGGATTCTCACTTCCACTCGGATTTTGGTAACGAGCAGCACAGGTCTTTTTATCCATTTCAAACAAACCCTATCACCCTACACACATTTAACTGGAGTGGGTGGGGTGGGGTATGATTTTCATGGGAGCAGAAGAGAGACTTAGCACCGAAGGCTCCACTCCCGAGATGCCTATCTTCCTACCTATAGCCATAGGCGTTGAAAATCTGACTTTCTCGCAGCAAGGCCTGATAGAGATGCAGCACTTCAGTCCTCCTGGACACTGCCATCTCGTAAACACAGAGCCGGGCTTCCCGGCAAGCCCCCTGTGCCTTTGCTGCCTCAGTTGGAGCCTAATTCTAGAAGCGGCCCAGGGAAGCACAGAGGTCGGGACTCGGTTGGCGAAGTGGGCGCTGCGCAGGAGGCACAAGGCAAGGCGCTGCCACCCGAAAATACTGTTGCTGTGATCTCTGCCGCCTAGAACCGCCTAAAAATGCAATGCTCTTTTTTTGCCTCTGCATGCCCCAATTTTGGAATTGGGGAGGAAAGTGTTTTCGGGCGGCATTGCTGGCTGGAACCGCCCATCGCCTGAAACGCGATGCTTTTTTTTGGCCTCCGCACGCCCTGTTTTTGGAATTGGGGAGGAAAGTGTTTTTGGGCAGCAGTGCAGATAGCGTAAGGCAAAGCGCTGCCACCCGAAAATACTTTCCTCCCCGATTCCAAAAACAGGCAGAGGCAAAAAAAGAGCATCGCGTTTTCAGGCAGTTCCTGGCAGTGGAGATTGTGGCAACAGTGTTTTTGGATGGCAGTGCCTTGCCTTACACCTCCTGTGCAGCTCCTGAAAACGTGATGCTCTTTTTCCTCCCGGATTCCAAAATCGGGGTGTGCAAAGGGGAAAAAAGACCATTGCATTACAGGCGGCGGGCGGTTCCGGCCAGTGCTACCGCCCGAAAACTCTTTCCTCTCCGATTCCAAAAGTGGGGCTTGCGGAGGCAAAAAAAAGAGCATTACATTTTCATGAGGTTCCTGGTAGTGGAAATCATGGCAACAGTGTTTTTCAGGTGGCAGCGCCTTGCCTTACGCCCCCCTGCGCAGTGCCTGTTTTGCCAACTGAGTCCCGAGCTCCGCGCTTCCCCAGGCCGCTTCTGGAATCAGGCTCTGGCCGAGGCAGCAAAGGTACAGGGGCTTGCCAGGAAGCCCGGCACCATGTTTATGAGATGGCAGTGACCAGGAGGATTGAAGTGCTGCATCTCTATCAGGCCTTGCTATGAGAAAGTTAGGCTTTCAATGCCTATGGCTATAGGTAGGAAGACAGGGGTGTCTCGGGAGTGGAGCCTTCAGTGCCAAGTCCCTCTCTGCCCCGTGAAAATCATCCCCCCCACCCCATCCCCCCCCACTCCAGTTAAATGCACGTAGGGTGATAGGGTTTGTTTTAAATGGATAAAAAGATCTGTGCTACTCGTTATCAAAATCCGAGTGAAGTGAGGACGCCGCTGATACTAATGCTGGTAGGCAGAGGTAGATTTTTATTTCTTGTTTTCCTCCCCAAAAATTAAGGTGCATCGTATAGTCCAAAAAATACGGTAAATTGTGCATCAAAAGCAAAGTGTCTACTCTAGGGAATAAAGAATGGTGGATACCATTTACTTGTGTCAACTTATTTCATGTCAAATTGGGATTCTTGTGAGAAAGTGGAGGGGTCAATACTTTTGGCCACCTATAGGACATTTGTTGTTGTTACCACCTATAGGACATTTTGTACCAGTTTTCCTTCAGATTGTAGCTTGGTGTAATTTTTATTGATTTGCTCCATAGGTTGTTCCACTGGTTTTTTTCTTTGAAATTTTGCATCTATTTTATCAATTTTTATTTGTTGCCTCCATGTTGTATTTAAATAACAATTTGTAAATGCAGCCTAATAAATTATTTTAATTATGTATTAATATTTCAAATTCTGCCATTTTTCTTAGGGTTTCTCCTCCTTCTCCAAGATTTCCTAAGATTTTTTAGCCATTTGGAAATACCTTAACCATGATACAGTAGATTCCTTTCTTTACTAAGCAATAATTGATGTATCTTTTGTCTATTTCATGGGTCTAGATATAGCATATTGGCATATGTAATCAGATTTTTTTACTATAATGTTCTTAACTAACAAAAATTGATGAAATATTCATATTCATATTCTCCCCCAGGAAAGAAACATGCAGGCACCTGACTTTGCCAAATGTACAAGCAACAAGACGTAAAGTAGCTCAGATTTTCCCAAAGAAAAAAAAGGCATGTTTTGGTGATGAGAGATTTAAAGGACAGAGACAATAATCTGTAGACTAGACAAATTCTTAAGGGAAATGTGTTGTCTTCCAAGTGCAAAGATAAAAGATGTGATGGAGAGGCTCGCCAAAATAATTCAGCCCTTTCTCCCATTTCATATTGGGACAAATAATACTAATAAGACCCTGGAAGCAATTTCAATGGACTATGAGCAACCAGGCAGGGTAGCCAAACAATTAGGAGCCCACAGGTGGTCATCTCATCTATACTTCAAACTGAAGATCAATATACCTCCGAGTCTCTTCCAGCATTATGATTCTATTTATTTATTGTTTAGTGTATGGAATTTACAGGTCATTCAATCACAGATATACAAATTATATAACACTAACATACAGTATTTGGGGGTGGGGGACTAATATAAATCCTACCCCAAAAATAAGTCTGGGGGGATGGCATGGCTAGCACAAGAGGTGGCGAACATGCGGAGGCTGACCATGACCAGCAGCAGCCACAGCCTGCTGGCTCTTTGGCAGAGAGAAGTCAGAGCCTGGAGGCAGAAGCAGGGGGGAGACAGGTAATCCGTATTTGCTGTGTGGCTGCCTGGCTCACTGGAGGCTCGTGCAGAACTGGCAACAGGCGGAGGCACAGGGGGTGGAGGTAAGCAATCCTGACACCCCATGCAGGTGTCTGCCCCAGTGCAGCTGCAGACAAGCCAAGAGACAGAGGGACAGAGTGGGCGGTGCATTAGGATCACCTGCCCACCTGCCCCCCACCCCCCCGCATGCCTCTGCCTGCCTCAAGCACACACTTTTTGCCCAGAGGGAGACTGGAAGCTTTGCCTGCTTGCAAATGGGGCGCTTTGAAACAGAGCTAATCGCTCTGTTTCAAAGCGACCCAATTGCAAGCAGATGAAGCTTCCAGTCTCTATTATTTCTCCATCTGGGCAAAAAGTGTGTCTGCCTTGGGAAGCCCTGTAAGCCGTTGCAGCCGTGGGCAAGCAGATGATGGGAGGGAGCAGCCAGCCAGCTGCAAAATAAGACATCCCCGCCCCAAAAAATAAGACCTAATGGGTCTTATCAAACCCTCCCCAAAAAAGACCCAGTCTTATTTTTGGGGAAACATGGTGTGTGTGTGTGTGTGTGTGTGTGTGTATGTACATGTATACGTATATGTATGCGTAGATGTACATGTATGTATGTATCTTCTGTCAACTTAGCAGTTCGAAAGCATGTACAAAATGCAAGTAGAAAAATAGGGACCACCTTTGGTGGGAAGGTTAGTGTTCCGTGCACCTTTGGAGTTTAGTCATGCCAGCCACATGACCACCAACATGTCTTCGGATAGTGCTAACATTTCGGCTTTGAAACAGAGATGAGCACCGCCCCCTAGAGTCGGGAACGACTAGCACATATGTGCGAGGGGAACCTTTACCTTTACTTATATGTATGTATATATCATATACCGTTTCCCCAAAAATAAGACCTATCCCTAAAATAAGTCCTATCGTGATTTTTTACGCATGCGTCTAATATAAGCCCTACCTCCAAACTAAGCCCTACTTAAAAGCCTGCGCAGCCAGCCAGCCACCCACCCATTCTGTCTGGTTTCTCATGGTGCTGCGGCCATGAGCTGAGGCGGGTTACTCAGGGCCCCCACAGCCAGACCATCCATACATCAATATGTGCCTCATGGTGGCAGCACCAGCACTCATGTGCAGCAGGAGCCCACATGCCACCAGCCCACTTCTTCTGATTGCTTGCGGCTGCAACGGAGCAGGAGTGGTGTGCCGGTGCAACGAGTCGAGGCAGGGGTCAGAGCATGGATGGCCTAGGTGCGGGGGCCCTGAGGTAAGCCAGTGTGGGGCGCGTGGAGAAGCTCCACCCCGCCTCACGGCCATGACACCAGCTAGATGCAGTGAGGAATTCCTATTTGGCTTTTCAAGTGAAAGACAAAAGTTAAGAGAGAATTATTTATTCTAAGCTAGCCTTATAATTCAATGGGTAAGAATTTGAATGCAAGTAGTAAAGTCCAGTCTTATAGAAATTGGCTTGGATATAGAAATACGTACCTTTTAAGAAATAATTAATGGTACAATGTCTGATCTTGAAGAACTAAAGTTGCTCCTAACACATATCCCAAAGTAGATGCCATTATTGATACCTATACTTCTTTTGCACTTTCCAGAACATTGTAATTTTCCTTTTTTTTTTCTTTTCTGATATATTTGCCACTTTTTAAACTGGTATATACATTACATAATATTACTAGGGCATAGAATTAAAGCCTTGAATTGTGTAGCAAACCCCAAATTTGAAGGAAACAAGTACTCATGGGAGATATATAATACTTACTCTTAGAGTAATATTTAATACAGGTAGTCCTCAACGTACGACCACAATTGAGCCCAAAATTTCTGTTGTTATGTGAAACATTTGTTAAGTGAGTTTTGCTTCATTTTACCACATTTCCTGCCACAGTTGTTAAGTGAATCACTGCAATTGATAAGTTAGTAACCTGGTTGTTAAATGAACTTGGCTCCCCCATTGACTTTGCTTGTGAGGTCGCAAAAGGTGACCTGGGGACACAGCAATAGTCATAAATATGAATCTGTTGCCAAGTATCTGAATTTTGATCACATAAAAATGAGGATGCTACAACGGTCATAACTGAAAAACGGTAATAAATACATTTTTCAGTGCCACTGTAACTTGGAATGGTCATTAAATGAACTGAGGACTACCTTACAATAAAATGTTGATTTAATGGACCACTTTGGAGAGAAAGGGTATCTCTTTATGTCACTGATGTAATTTTTAGCACATGTAATAGATACTGTTATCTGCATCAATTTACCTCATTTATGTACAGGTAGTCCTATTTAATATAACCATTTATTTAGTAACCGTTCAAAGTTACAATGGTGCTGAAAAAAGAGATTTATGACTGTTTCACAGTACGACCACTGCAGCATTCCAGGGTCATGCAATCAAAATTCTGACACTTGGCAACTGGCATGCATTTATGTTGGTTGCATGTCCCAGGATCATGTGATCACCTTTTGCAACCTTCTGACAAGCAGACTCAATGGGGAAGCCATTCACTTAACAACCATATTGCTAACCTACTGCATTTTTGAAGTATAATTTGTCTTTGCATAGGATCACAGGAAAGTACAGTATACTGTAACTGTCATGGGAGTTGAAAAATACTGAAAATTCCAGTCAGATTCGTCTTCTGAATCCCTAGTTCATAAACATATGCAGTAGCCAACAACTTCTTTCCGTCTCCCTAGTAGTAGACTGCCAACAATTATAAGTCTTTCTGTCCTCTTGCTAGACGCAGCTGCTTCTCTTTATTTTTCAGGGGTCAATCATCCTACCTCTTGTTCAACAGAATCCCTTTTCTGCCCCTGAAAATTCAGAACCCACTTCTTTTGCAAACCTCTACAAGCAATTTCTGAATTCCAGTGGTACAAAGTATCTTTTTACCACTTCCTTCTGGTTCTCTCTCATCCATTGTTTTTGCATCCTTTGATTTTCTTCTTAACAGAGGATCTCCATTCTTTAACTTGATCACATCAGTTTAAGTATGGCCACTCATGGCTTCCATTTTTTTTGGACTTTTTGTACAAGCACTACTGTGAGCTTGGATTTGCTGCTAATATATGCTGAACTGTTTTCAGACAGGAAATACAAACATTACATGTCATAACCAAGTACTATGTCCTGGTTTATTGGTTTATTTTAGTCAATTTATTTTTTATTGGTTGTAAGGGCATCTGTAAGACAAACAAAATCTCTAAGCTGTGGGGCAATATCAGAGCTTTCCTTGCAGACTGCAACTGACCACCGGGTTAAAATAAATGAAGACATACTTTGATGTGAGCTGATATTGGATTGCTCACAGCTTTCTTATTTAATATGAACAGCCAGGTTTGATGGCATTCTAAGAACTTTTAGCACATGGAAGCTACAATAATCCATATAGTATTTCAATTAATAGCTAGTTTTTGCTTTAGTTGGGTCTTAGAAGCAGTTACAGCTGATATAAGCATTCCTAAACACAGTTGTCACAGTAAGATAATACTCAATATCATCAACATACTGCTGGTATCTTGCTCAAGTCCTGTAATGACTGTATCCAAGACTTTATTAGGGTTTTCCAATAAGGGTCAGCCATTAAGATGACCCATTATTAATCTAAAACATGAAATAAATCTAGATTTTAAAATATTGCTGAAAGACATCAGTGAGGATACCATTATTTATTTTCTGGATTTACGTTCTCACCTATCTCACATGATTCTAGGCAGCTCACAACAACTGATAAAAATAAGGGGAAAAAACTAAATGACATTTCCATCAGAAGACATAAGTACAAGAGGAACCGCAAACTGCATACCAGATCAGTCAGGGGCAGTGTTACAGAGAGACAGAGATGTCAACTCTTCTATCTCCAGGGGGAAAAACATCCATAACCACTTTTGCTAAGGTTGAGTTTCTCTCTCTCCAGGTCCTTTCAGTCTTTCAGTCTCCAGGCAATGAGCTAGTACCTGAATAGCATAATTTGTCCAGCACTGGTAGAGATGTTTAATGGGATATATATAATGGGATACCGATGATGATCAACTCTCCCAGAGATTTCATATAGATGTTAAAGAGGAGGGGAGAGAGACATGAACTGAGTAACCCAACATAACAGGGCCTAGGGCTGGACTTCTCTTCCACCATAACTTATTGGTTACTGTTATCAGCCACAAGGGGGGGAAAGGTAAACTATTGCAAAATAACACCTCCCACTCTCAATCCCTGGAGCTGGTCCAGCAAAATATCAAGCAATGGTATCAAAAACCACTAAAAGATCTAGGAAGGCCAGAAAAGACTAGTCACCCGCATCCTAAGCTCTCCAATGACCAGCCTTATTAATGTTGTCTCAGTATTATGTAGCCTAGCCTGATTGAAAAGGTCTAGATAATCTGCTTCATCCAAGCCTTGCACAGCTGGGAACCTACCACTATTAGGACTTAATTACCTTTCAAAGTAAATATTCCACTGGATAAAAATTAAACAATTAACAATGCAAGCATTATGAGCAATTTTATCAGAACACCTTGCAAATTTTAACACAACAGAATTCTGAGTTATAGAATAACATTTCCCAGAACTGATGTCAGAAAGCTCTATTTGTGATGTAATGGAAGAAGCAAAGTGAGGCCTTGTCACCCCAGTTGTCAGGTCAAGCCTAAAGATAACACACAGTAAGATCTAATCAAGTCCAATCTTTTATTTTACCTGACATTCAAACCTGCATCCCGAAGAACTTTTGCTGTTCCTCCTGAGGCAACCAAAGTCAAACCCAAAGAAGTCAGACATTTTGCAAATTCCACCAGACCAGTTTTATCTGAGACACTAAATAAAGCTGCAAGAAAAACAAATTCTTTAATGAGAATATTGATATATAGCAAAACCCCACATTCATACAGGACCAGCTAAATTCACTACAGTTCTATTTTAAGCACTGGTAATCATCAATGAAAAAGGTGATTGTTTTTAAAATCTGATCTACCAAGTAGGTTTCAGTCATACATTGTGTTTCCTGCTACCACTACATGGAAACACTGCCACTTCTTCTCAGCATAACTCAGCAATAATCTTCTATAATTCAGCATTACAGTATCAATCATCTTTAGTGTTGCTGGCATTGTAATTCACATCAGGAAGGCACTACTGGTGGAGGGAGCTAGTCCAGAATAAATTTTGTTTATCCGAATGAACAGGACTTGTATAACAACCTTGCAGCTTTTACAAGATGTCTTTTACAAAAACATTTTCAAATTTTCTTCTGCCTTCCAACTGATGTAATGCTTGGGATAACTGAGAATAATGGGGCAGTTGCTATAGCTGTTTCTTTTGTTAATTTACTTCTACTCAAATTATTTCATATTAAATTAATTTTCCCAGTAATTCCACAAGAGAAAAATGTATTGGCCACAAATAAGAGGGCAAGGTGTACTGTAAATGTAACAGTCAGGATCAAAAATGTAAACTTAAATGTAATATGGGATTTTCAATATTATTTTATTCTCTTAGGATGATAAAAGCTAACTCTTTCCATCTTTTTTTCTTGATTTAAAGTGTGTCTACAAAAATAAGTCCGTATATTCATTTCTATTACCTGAATCAATCCCCTTCAGGATGAAGACATCAAACATGGACAGAAATATAATTAGGCAGGACTGTCTGCTTTATTTCTCACTTTCATGCCATTCTAAGCAGTTATCCTAGATGCCTTTCAATAGGATAAGAGCTCCTCTATTCTTAAAAATATGGTTTTGTACTCTGTCCTTCAATAGGATTCGAAGGATTCTATTTCATTCGAAGTTTGCGACTTTGCACCGCAGTCATGAGAATCAAAGTGAAGATCGCATTGCACTTTACGTTTTACACTGCAAATTGTCCCTGCATATTTGCTAACTCCTCTTGAAAAAATATGCACAAAAGAAACCAGCAAACCAGGGAGAAAAGTTGCGGATTACATTCATCGAGAGCTAAAGAAGATGCAGAAAAAGGCAATCCTCTACCAATAGTTGAAAGGGATCATTCAACCCAAGAACGAAACTCTGCTCACTTCTGCTGATCTTCGTGGGCCTTAACTTGCATCTTGGACGGGGTGAGGTTAAAACTTTTAACCTATCAGGACACTGATTAAAACTATGCACATTGATTTTTAACACGCAATCGCCTTGTAGTCCACGCAGATACTCTGTTTTTTAGCCTTTGTAGCTTTAGTGTAACGGTTTCCCTTCAATTTAGTCATATGGGGAAAAGAGCCAATACTGGTCACGAGGCTTGTTTCTGAATAACACGGGTAAGATCGGACAGAACTTCAGCACACAGCGTACACCACGCTGAAGAGGAGCCCTCCTGTTAAGTCAATCACCAAACCGGGCGGAGCCCTCCAGTAAGCCAAAAACCAACAGACGGTGCTCCCTTCTACTTTCAGAGGGGGGTATTTTGCTGCTGAGAAAGTAAACGAGCAAAACTTTTGCAGAGTAGTGAACCTGCAGGGTCGAGATGCCAGGCATAGCAATCGAAACTCACCCAGCTGCTGCCTCAAAGCCATGTTTGTAGACCCTCTGCAAGAAAACACTCCCAGAGAAGAACAGGCGGCAAGAAAGAAAGCCTGCTCCTCGCGGGTGGATATAAATGAGAAGGTGGTAGTCGAAGGAAGGGGGTTGGGTTACGATTGCATGCCGGGAAGGCGGGGAGAGAACTGAATCGCTGAGGCTTTGATTCAGCGCTAGAAAGAAGTTCGGGGAACTTTGGCCTTGCTGAAAGAAAGGAGCGATCCCTGAATTAGACCCGCTATATTCTAGTCAAGGGGCAGTGTAAAAACTGAATCCGTATTTACTAGTCACCTCGGACTAAATGGCTGTGATGCGGTAACAGTATCTTTTACCTCGTTTGTACCATGCAAAACTCCGTAGATCTACGCAATCTTGGTATACGATTGTTCTTTGCATTGCTTTCTTTATGCAAAGCTAATCATGTAGCTAGATTTGCATGTTTCAGCAATGTGGGTGATATCAGTGCAGTTAAGTTAGTAACCCCGGTTTGTTAAGTGAATTTGGTTTCCCTATTGACTTTGCTTGTCCGGTCAAAAAGATGATCATGTGACCATGGAGATGCTGCAATGGTGTACCTTTTGCACCCAATCTCTCTCCTATTTGACAAAAAAACATTAATGGTATTTCATTATGGTTAGTACTGTTATAACAAACACCTCTAGATATGAAAGTGTTGCATTATTCCAGCTTACCCTAATTACGCAGGATTGCAGAAACGCTTTACAGTTACTCTCAAGTCTAGTCTAAGACTTGTTCTTGACAAATTTATGTGGATTTTGAGTTACTATGATACGGTTTTTTGAGGGGAATCTGAAAATCTGTTCTAGTCTTTCCAGGTATTGATCCAGATTAGTTGGCCCTCCAATCACCTGCACTAATTCTCTGGAATTTCTTAAATATAAAGCTTCAGCCAATCAGTTAATTACTTCAAATGTAATGTGGATGGTACCTCCATTTGTCTTGAGTTCCTTTTCCTATTTCCACCTCCTTTATGAAAATCCAGAATCCAAAATATATAGAATTACGTAATAGCAGGGTTGGAAGAGACCTTGGAGGTCATCTAACTCAACCTCAAGTTCAAGTAGGAAACCCTATATCATTCTGGACAAATGACTGTCCAATCTTTTCTTTAAAACTTCCAGTGATAGAGCACCCACTTCTGGAAGCAAGCCATTCTACTGACTAATTTTCTACTGATAAGAAATTGTTCTTTAATTCTAAGTTGGATTTCTCCAATAAGCTTCTACCCATTATTTGTTGTCCTGTCCACAAGTACTTTGGAGAATAGGTTGGCCCCTTCTTTCCTGTCCAAACCCTCAAATATTGGAAGACTATCATACCACCTTTAATCCTTCTCTTTAATAGGCTAGGCTGGGTGTCAGCAACCCACAGCTCCAGAGCTGCATGTGGCTCTTTGACCCATCTCTTGCCGCTCCCTGCTGACCCAGTCGCGCAACCTGCTCTCCACCCCGAGAAGGTGCGAGCCTCTCTGCAAAGTTGCGCAGCTGAAGCACCCCTAGCGTTTTCTCTGCTCTGCCTGTGACTGGCTGCTTTTTGCAATTCTACGTCCTTTGTAGGCAGCTCAGAACCAGCCACGGTCCCCTTTGTGTTGACTCAGGAAGGAAGGGAATGGGGAGGAGCAGCCACTGCCAGATGCAGGGAAGGAAGAGCTCTGGCTTTCCTGCGCAGCGCGGCCAGCTTCTCACCTGAGTGTGCAATGGCAGCAGTGGGAGGAGCCGTCGCCGCCGCGATCCTGGCCCAGGGGGTATCTTGGTTGTGCATGAGAGAGAGAGATGAGAGAGAGAAAAGGGGAGAGAAAGAGAGAGAAATGAGAAAATGATGGATGGAGAAAATGAGAGAGAGGAAACAAACAAATGAGAGAGAGAAGGAGAGGGAGAGAGAAATGAGAGAGCTGGAGGGAGAGAAAGAGAGAGGGGGAAAAGAGGGAAACTAATGAGAGAAGGAGAGAGGAAAAAAAATAGGGAGAGAGAAATGAGAGAAAGAGAAATGAGAAAATGATGGAGAGAATGAGAGAGGAAAAAGAAACATATGAGAGAGAAGGGGAGAGGGAGAGAGAAATGAGAGAGAGGGAAACAAATGAGAGAGAGGAGCGAAAAAGAAGAGAGGGAGAGGAAAAAGAGAAATGAGAGAGAGAAGACAGACAGACAGACCCATTTCCCACACAAAACACCGGGAGCCACAAAACCTGGTTAGGCATGGCTGGCGGGGGTGTGTGTGTGTGTCATGTGACTGGGTGGGGTGATATTGAGTTGGTCATGCCCACCCAGATTTTGTGACTCCCGGTGTTTTCTGTGGCAAACAGGTTCAAATGGCTCTTTGAGTGTTTAAGGTTACAGACCCCTGGGCTAGGCATACCCAGTTCCTGCAACTATTCATTGTATTCTTTAGCCTCTAGTCTCCTAATTATCTTTGTTGCTCTCTGTCTCAACATATAAGCATATGCTGAGCAACACTCAGCTTTAATTCGTTCATTAGATACCATTAAGTTAGCCTTCAAACTTTTAGTGACTGCACAAACACCATCTTGATAGTTTTCAGCAATAATTCCTAATTTTTCCAAGGACATTTGAACAATGTCTTTGATTATTCTCTCTTGCCAAGCATAATCGCTTTTTCTAGTCCATTATCAGCTCGCATAACATGCTCTAAATTTTTGAGTTTTTGCTTGCTGAATATACTTCAAAGCAATAGTCAGCCTTTATTAGCAATGACTGAAGACTGTGAAACTGTTACCAGCATTTCCAGATACTCAATTCAAAAATTTCTATTCTTTTTCTCCCTGTTTCTCATTGCCCTATTTTCACAGCCATATATTAATACTGGAAAAACTATTGCTGTAGCTATTATACTTTTTATGCTGAATTCTTTGTTTTACCAGTATACTGCCCATTCCAATAACATGAGATAACCTTTATTGTCACTTTTTTCTGTGAACACACTGGCACACATTAAAAAATGAAATTCTGATGCCCCCCCACTCCCTCACTCCCTCTATCTATACACACACACACACATGCACATACATATCCATATCCATATGAGATATATACAATATATATATATATATATATATGTGTGTGTGTGTGTGTGTGTGTATGTCTTTGGTTATGGCGACGTTTCGACGAAGTCTCATTCGTCACCTTCAGGCTGGTGTTCTCGGCTTCGTGCTTCCAGGAGCAATGTGAGATCGCAGCTGTCTCTTCCTTTTAACTGCTAGTGGGGGTGTGAGCTGATTGGGTGGGAACTTGGCTGTGTTCTGATTGGGTGGAGGTGTGTTCTGATTGGTTAGGGGCTTGGCTGTGCTCTGATTGGATGGGGGTTGGTTGTGCTCTGATTGGATGGGGGTGTGTTCTGTTTGGGTGGGGGCTTGGTTGTGCTCAGCTTAGTCTGAGTTGCAGGGGGATTTGAGCTGGTGAGCTGCGGTGTTGTTGTTTGGCTTCGTGTTTGTGGCCGTGCGAGCTCTTCACGGTGGGTGTCAGTCTGCTTCATGTATGGATTGGAGGGGTTTAAAGTGGCTAATGATGCAGCTGCGGTCTGGCTTGGCTACAGAGTTGATCTGGGCAGGGTGGTGGTGTGAGAGTGCGTGCAGGTAGCGGTTTGTGTGTGTTTTCTTCTGGTAGATAGTGTGTCCTAGGGAGCCATTGGATTTTCTGTAGACTAAGACATCCAGGAAGGGAAGTTGGTTGTTCGCTACTGTTTCCATGGTGAACTGTATTTTGGGGTGTAGGCTGTTGAGGTGTGTGAGGAAGTTGTCCAGTTTTTCTTTCCCATGTGGCCAGATTATGAAGGTGTCGTCTACATATCTGAGCCAGAGTTTGGGTTTGTGATCAGATTTTTCTAGAGCTTGGGTTTCAAAGTATTCCATATAGAGGTTGGCAATGACAGGTGAGAGGGGTGATCCCATGGGTGCTCCTTCTATTTGTTTGTATTTCTGTCCATTATAGATGAAGTATGTGTTGGATAGGCAGTTACTTTTGGGTGCTCCGAAAAGCATCCCCACTGAAACCATTATATGCGGAGTTGAAACCAGCCTGACCAAAATCAACCCTGACGACGCAAACAGAATCAGACTCGAAATCACCAACATCCTCTGCACCAGCAAGCCACCCAAAAATAACTTACCCAAAGAGGAACAGACAGCACTACTTAACTTGAAAGAAGACACCAGCATAATAATCCTACCAGCAGACAAGGGCAATGCCACGGTGGTTATGAACACATCTGACTACCAAACCAAATTAACCAACCTACTCCAAGACTCCATATACAAACCTCTAAACACAGACCCCACCACCTACCTGGAAAAAACCACCGGATCCAAAATAAAAGCCTCCCCCATCAGCGAAGAGATTCAGCAAAGAATCACTCCCAGAGAGAAATCATCCAGATGCCCTAAGCTTTATGGTCTCCCCAAGATACACAAAGAAGGAACCCCACTTAGACCCATAGTCAGCTCCATAGGCTCACCTCTACAAAACCTAGCCAAATTTCTCGCCAAACAACTACAGCCCTATGCAGAATCCATCACCTCATACGTAAAAAACTCATTCCAGTTCATAGACATCATAAAGCAACAAA
This sequence comes from Pituophis catenifer annectens, assembly GCF_029215685.1. Taxonomy (NCBI): domain Eukaryota; kingdom Metazoa; phylum Chordata; class Lepidosauria; order Squamata; family Colubridae; genus Pituophis; species Pituophis catenifer. The sequence continues at coordinate 171,595,483 of NW_027256881.1, forward strand.
ACTTACAGCCCAGTGACCTACTCGTGAGCTTCGATGTCATATCCCTCTTCACCCAAGTACCAATCAAAGAAGCCTTGACAGTTATCCAAAACAAATATAACCCCCCCAAGCACATCTTAGATCTGACCAACCACTGCCTATCCAACACATACTTCATCTGTAATGAACAGAAATACAAACAAATAGAAGGAGCACCCATGGGATCACCCCTCTCACCTGTCATTGCCAACCTCTATATGGAATACTTTGAAACCCAAGCTCTAGAAAAATCTGATCACAAACCCAAACTCTGGCTCAGATATGTAGACGACACCTTCATAATCTGGCCACATGGGAAAGAAAAACTGGACAACTTCCTCACACACCTCAACAGCCTACACCCCAAAATACAGTTCACCATGGAAACAGAAGCGAACAACCAACTTCCCTTCCTGGATGTCTTAGTCTACAGAAAATCCAATGGCTCCCTAGGACACACTATCTACCAGAAGAAAACACACACAAACCGCTATCTGCACGTACTCTCACACCACCACCCTGCCCAGATCAACTCTGTAGCCAAGACACTCATTTCCAGAACAAAACGCTTAGCTGACGAACAACACCTAAAAACCGAACTACACATTCTCACTAACGTACTAACATCCAATGGATTCCAAAGAAATAAGATCACCAACCTAATCCAAAAAGAAACCCCCACTAAAATCCAAGACAGAGAACAAGAAAATGGCAAAGCCCTCCTCCCATACATAAAAGGCACCACAGACAGAATAAGCAAAATCCTCCATAAACATAACATCAAGACAGCATTCTGCACAAACCGAAAAATATCCACCATCCTAAGGAACCCCAAAGACAAAATTGAGTTAGAAAATCAAGGAGTATATGAAATCCCATGCACCGCCTGCCCCACCACATACATCGGACAAACCAACAGACGAATAAGTGCACGCATAGAAGAACACAAGAACTCAGTCAGAAAAGAGGAACCAACTTCTTCCCTGGTCCAACACCTTAAAGCAACAGGACATGATATTGACTTTAAAAAGACCAGAACTATCGCCAAAACTGAACACTTTAACAACAGAATAATCAGAGAAGCCATCGAGATAGAAAAACGCCCACACAGCATGAACAAACGAGACGATACCTCCCGCCTACCAGCCATTTGGAAACCCGCCCTTATTGACAAACGAGTCCCTAACACGACGAATGACACCAGACCCATACTCACGAGAGCCACACAGGATGTCATCACCACACATCCACGCAAAAAGCAGACTCAAACCCACACTGATAATGAGCCACGACCAAGGACCAGAAGCCAGACCGCAGCTGCATCATTAGCCACTTTAAACCCCTCCAATCCATACATGAAGCAGACTGACACCCACCATGAAGAGCTCGCACGGCCACAAACACGAAGCCAAACAACAACACCGCAGCTCACCAGCTCAAATCCCCCTGCAACTCAGACTAAGTTGAGCACAACCAAGCCCCCACCCAAACAGAACACACCCCCATCCAATCAGAGCACAACCAACCCCCCATCCAATCAGAGCACAGCCAAGCCCCTAACCAATCAGAACACACCTCCACCCAATCAGAACACAGCCAAGTTCCCACCCAATCAGCTCACACCCCCACTAGCAGTTAAAAGGAAGAGACAGCTGCGATCTCACATTGCTCCTGGAAGCACGAAGCCGAGAACACCAGCCTGAAGGTGACGAATGAGACTTCGTCGAAACGTCACCAAGACACTTCCAATTTTACGTGGGAGAAGACCCGAATAACCAAAGACCTACATACAGACACCCGCGAAAACCTGAGAATATATATATATATATATATATATATATATATATATATATATATATGTATATACACACACACACACACACACACACACGTACAGTGCATTCAGAAAGTATTCAGCCTCCCTTCACTTTTGTCAATTTTGTTATGCAGCAGCCTGATTCTACAGTTGTTGAATTTTTTTTTTCTCGTTAATCTACACTCAGTACACCATAATGACAAAGTGAAAACACAATTTTAGAAATGTCTGTAAATTTATTAAAAAGAAAAAAACTGAAATATCATATTGGCATAAGTATTCAGACCCTTCATTCAATACTTTGTTGAAGCATCTTTGTCAGCAATTACAGCATTGGTCTTTTTGGGTATGACACAACAAGCTTTGTGCACCTGGATTGAGGGATTTTCTACTATTCTTCCTTGCAAATCCTCTCAAGCTCAGGTTGCGTGGTCACCATCAGTGGACAGCCATTTTCATTTTTAAAAAAAAATAATCTTTATTTACATTTTCCGTTAAAAACAAACAAAAAATAACAACACACCATATAAATAACATACAGCACAAAAAACATCACAAATAACAAACAAGTAATAGGTGCAGCTAGCACCTTAACAACTAACTATTCAATATAGTATTACAATCTAGGGGAGATAGAACAACTTATATCTCTTTATATATCAATTAGGTCTAACCGACCTCACTTTCCTTGTATAATATAGTTTTCTCCATAACTACTTTTCCTCTTCTGGATTGGGTTATGATTTTCTTTTCTCTAGCCAAGTATATAATTTTTCCCAGGATAAACATGTTTGTGTTTGGTCTCTATCTTTTAACTTCTTGGTTAATTTATCTGCTTCCGCACAGTCTAAAATCTTTTTTATAATTGCTTCCTCTGATGGGATATTTTGATTTTTCCAAAATTGCGCGTATGTCAATCTCGCCGCCGTGATAATGTGAAGAGCTAAATACCATAGATCTTTCTTAATCTTATCTGGTTTGGAGCCGAGCAGGCATGTCTCTGGTGACCATTCGATTTTTTGATTTAAAATCTCATTCAGCCATTTTTTTATTTTTCCCCAAAATTTTTGTGCTTCCGGGCATGTCCACCATTGATGATAGTAAGTGCCTCTTTCTAGCCCACATTTCCAATAATCAGCCAATTGCCTAGTAAACATTTTGGCCAGTCTATCAGGGGAAAGGTGCCACCTATATATCATCTTGTAAATGTTTTCTTTATATGCCGTGGAAACTACTAATTTCATATTCTCCCCCCATATCCCTTGCCATTTGTCTAGGTGGATTGAGTACCCAAAATTTTTCCCCCAGGCGATCATTGTGTCTTTATCTCGTCACCTAACTCTAATCTCATTAATAATTTGTAGCTTTTAGAAATCATGCCTTTTTCTTGGCCCATCATGATTTTATCTAATTCTTGTAGATCCACATATATGCCTTTCCCATCTCTGTCTTTTTTAAATTTAGATTGGATCTGTAAATAAGTCCACCAGTCTACTTGTATTCCTAATGAATTCAATTCCTGTTTAGATTTTAATTTTCCCTGTACATTCAGTAGGTCTTTGTATGTTACTTTTTTTGTTGGGTTATAAAGTTTTGGATATGTCAATGCTTCCACAGGTGATATCCAACATGGTGTTTTAATGTAGTATTTTTTGCTGACCTTTTCCCAGTTTTGATTAAAATGTTTCTTATGTAGTGTCTAGTAAACCATTTGCTTTGTGGGGTGCCATTTCGCCACAGTGCCATATGCCAGCCCTGTTGTAGATCGTAACCTTCTAATTTAAGGAGACGGTTGTTACCCAAGATAATCCATTCTTTTATCCACACTAACAAAGCTGCTGAATAATAGTTCTCCCAGCATGGCAGTCCTAGGCCTCCTCTTTCTTTTATCTCTTGCATCATCTTTTTCTTAATCCATGGCTTTTTCCCCTGCCAAACAAACTTAGTTATTATTTGATTTAATTCCCTAAAAAAAATTTTGGGTAGATTCGCTGGGGCAGTTTGAAATAGGAAGTTAAATTTTGGTAAGATGTAGGATTTGACTGTTGTTACTCGTCCCAGAAGTAAGAGTTGTATTTTACTCCATTTATCTAAATCTTTCCTTGTTTGAGTTAATAATTTGTTATAATTATCTTCTTGTATACTCAAACATCTACCAGATAAACAAATTCCCAAGTATTTAATTTTTTTTAACTATTTTCAACCCAGTCACTTCCTGTAAATCTTTTTTTTCTTCTTCTGAAATATTCCTTGTTAACAAATTTGTTTTCTTTTTATTAATCAATAATCCTGCTATTGCCCCAAATTCCTCAATCATCTCTAATAGGTATGTGCATGATTTTATCGGCTCTTCCAAGATGAAAACCATGTCATCTGCAAAAGCCTGGGTTTTATATACCTGTTGTCCTATTCTAAGGCCTTTTATTTTTCCCTCATTCCTTACTTTTCGTAGCAAAGTTTCTAATGATAAAATAAAGAGTAAGGGGGAGAGGGAACAACTCTGTCTTGTGCCTTTATTGATAAAAAACTCTTCTGTTAAATCCCCATTCATCAGTAATATGGCTGTTTGTTTAGAATAAATAGCTTTAATTGCATTTATAAATCTCTGTCCAAAACCCATGTGTTCTAGATGTACTAATATAAACTCCCAGTTAACCCTATCAAAAGCCTTCTGGGCGTCTATAAAAACTAAAGCAACTTGTTTGCCTGGGTGCTCTTCATAATATTCCAATACGTTTAACATGACTCTCAAATTATCTCGTATTTGACGTGATGGTAAAAATCCGTTCTGGTCAGTGTGTATAAAATCATTCAGAAAGTTTTTTAATCTATTTGCCAAAATTGTTGTGAAAATTTTATAATCAGAATTCGGACTTCTGGTTTGCTTTTCGTAGCCGCCAGACGGTCCCTTCGGACCGCCAGCCCCATCGCCTGTAAAGAGCCGCCTTTACAACGGAAAGGCGGCTCGAAAAACTCCATTTCCAGGAGGAAATGTGAGATAGAGCAGGTGAGTGTAGGTAGAGCTTTCCGCGAAGCCCCCAGAGTTTTTTTTTACTCTTGGGGGCGAGCGGATGAGGCTCCCTATATCACTCGCCGTTTGCTCTGGGCGCTGGGAGACCTCTGCATTTTTTCAGAGCAAGGCTACGAAAACAAGATTTTCAAGATAATTAACAGATTAAGCAAAGAGGATGAGATCTGGACCTGGACCTGTGACCCTAAATCGCAAGTATTTATACTTATTTTGCAAAGGATATTGAACAAAGTAAAAAAGAACTTTTAAAATGGCGACTGCCGAAGTTTGAGCAGGGAAGCTGAAAAGGGAAAGTCCTTCCGTTTCTTATTAAGCCACAAAGTAGCGGAATAAATACTCCTGGCTACAAGTGAAGAAAAAGCTCCACTTTTGTGTTTTCTCTTTCCTGGAGAGTTGATTTGATATTGATCTTGTTTGGAAAGAAGCTTTTTTCTCTTTACTTTGCCTTTTTTTTTTCTTTTCTAAAAAAGTTTGCCTGTGTGGAAATATGGCGTTTAGGCTTACAGAGCCGGACAAACAAGCAGTGGGGGGGGGACCCCCTCATCCACAAACTATATGAACAAGTTCTTAACCTACAGTCTCAGAAAACTGATTTTAATATAATTGAATTTCTCCTGGAGGAGATTGTAAGAAGGGATGAGATTATGAATCAGAACTTTGAGAAATTTAAGCAGGAAATTAAAGAACTGGTGCAATTAAAGTTTGATATTTTGCAACAAAAGATTACAAAAATGGCTAATGGTTTCTCAGAATTTATGATCAAGTTGGATACAAATATTAATTTATTAGAGTCTAAAATGGAGGAAATTGAGGACAATTTGGACAATAAAACACAAAAAATTGAAAATGATTTGATAAATATTCAAGACAATAGTTTAGAAGAAAAACCTAAAATGGAAGTTGATCCAAAGATTTGTAATGTAGAAAACATACAACAACGGATTGAAAAGGAAGTTTTAATGATGCAATATAATTTTACTGAATATGCGATTAGACTGAGAGGATTACAGGAAAATAACAGAGATGACTTAAGGAAAATATCTTCTGAAGTTCTGGCTGGGATTTTAAAGGTTCAACCTGAGGAGGTATTTTGTAGGATCGATAGAGTCAATAGAATAAACTCCTGGATTGCAAAGCAAAGGCAATTGCCTAGAGATGTGGTGATTTATTTTACAGATAAAGAAATAAGAAATAATATTGTGCAAAAATCTTTTAAGTCTACTTTGCAACTGTTTGGAAGAAAGATTTGGATATACAAAGAACTACCGCCTAAGATGTTATTGGAAAGAAAGAAATTTGGTTTTCTGGTGGCTGAGCTTAAAAAAAGAAATATCTTATTCAGATGGAATGCTCCAGTTGGTATAATATTGAGATATCAAGGAGAAAGATATCAATTAAATACTGTTGAAAAAGCGGAAGAATTTTATCAAAAATTTTTAAAAATGAACTTAACATCTTTATGCACAACACAATTCAAGCAGAAGGAGTTAGAAATAAAGGGAAAATATTGAGTTACAGAGACCTCTGTAGATGAATTGTCTTTGGATTCTCCAGACACCTCAGCTGGATTATTTATAAATAAGAGAGAAGTGGCATCGGATTCTAACGTGATGAGTCATCAAGTTACAGACAACCATGGAAATCAACTAGTTGATACACAACTTATAGAAAAGAAATATGAGTCACAAAAGCAAAACCAACAAGATCAAGTCATAAATCAGAATGAAAACCGATCAGTTGATATACAACTTGCAGAAAGGAAATTAGGATGGAGATCAAACCCACAAAAAGAAAGGAAAAAAAGAAACAGGTCTCACAAAAATAAAAATTTCTAAACTAAGCAACAGCGAAGCCAGTTATTTTTAAAAATACATGACTAAATATATGAAAAGATGGTTGAGGCGAAGTAGTGGTTAATATTATCCTGAGGAGAGTGACAGACCTCTGCAATATAAGGCAAGAGACCTATAAGGCAAGAGAGTTATGTTGGGGCATGCAGAAGATCTGGCTGTTACCCCATTATGACGATGGCAATTAATAATCCTGAAGAAAGCCACTATTACAGATATTATATGGAATACAATTATAAAGTCACTCGGGTGGTTGTTTTCTTTTTTTATATATATGAAGATATTCATTATTGATGGGGGCAGATGATAACTGAGGATTTTGAATATTCTGTTGCAACTGGGATGTTATGTTACCCTAATACGGATGATGGAGTCAGCAATCTAGTGGAAAGACATCAAAGAAGATATTATATGGATTATAAATTTAAAGTCATGGACTTTATCTATATAAGGGAATATTTTTTTTAGTAGGTGGGCAGAAGAACAAAGATATTAAGAATTGTTGTGTATGGTAATTTTGTAGGAAAGTGGGTGGAGACAGGCTAGTGTATTGATTGTATAGATTAAGAAAAGAGATGCTTAAGAGATATATTTATGGGAGTGGAGGAAATGGATAGAGCAGAACGAACAAATGTAAAATTAGAATTTATGGGGAAGGCTGCTTTGAAATGTTATATTAATATACACAAAAGATTAAATGTTAAAGTAGGATTTATTATATAGTTTTAAAGTGGAAGGCTGTTTTGAAATGTTATATTAATATACAGACATAAGTATGGGGGAGGAGAAAAAAGGGCAGATTATTGCTAAATTGGGAGTCATAATAATATTACTGTGTTAAATCAGAAGTTATTATACAGTGTTATAGTAGAATGTTATTTTGAAGTGCATGGTAAGAGGGGGAAGTAATAATATTAATAATATCATTAGAAGTAAGGGTCAGTATTTGGAGGAGGGAGTAAGGGGATGGTAAAATATTATATAATCTGTTATGTATTAGGTTTTTATTTTGAAGAAGTCACAGGGGGGATGGGGTGGTGAGGGGGGGTTAGGGAGGAGGGGGGGGGAAAGGGGGGGGAATTTGTAATTGAAAACTTTTTCAATAAAAAAAAAGAATTCAGAAGAGATATTGGTCTGTAGTTTTTTATATCTGTCGAGGCGGGGTCTTCTTTTGCAATTAAACTAATATTGGCCTCCCTCCATGAATGGGGAATTTCTGCTTTCCCCAAAACTTCATTAAATAGATCTTTCATGTGTTCTCCCATTACCTCAAACATTGTCTTATATAGCTCCACCGGGAGCCCATCTGTGCCAGGTGTTTTCAGATTCCCTTGTTTCTTCACTGCTCTTTCAATTTCCATTAAGGTAATTTCCTCTTCTAATATTTCTTTCGTTAAATTAGATATTTTAGGTAAATCCGAATTCTCTATATAATTTTTTATCGCACCTGCTAAGGTCTCTTCTTCTTTGTATAATTCTTTATAAAAGTCCACTGCAATTTTTTCCTTTCCTCCTTTATCTTTTATTAAATTTCCTTCCTTATCTTCTAACTGATCAATTCGTCTATTTTGTTTTTCTTTTTTGAGTCTATAGGTGAGCCATCTTCCTAATTTATTAGCTGATTCAAAGTGTTTTTGCTTTGTTATTTTTATCTTATCTTTCAATTTGTCCAGCTCTAAAAGATTAAGACAATGTTTTAGTAATATTATCTGTTCTTAAGCTTCCATGGATAGTGGATTATCTTGTAGCTGTTCCTCAGCTTTTATTATTTTATTTAATATTTCACCCCTTTCTTGCTCTTCTTTTTTATGTTTGATGGCCATATGTTTTATAATGAGACCTCTTATGAAAGCCTTAGCAGTATCCCAAATTATTTGTAGTGGCATTCCTGGAGTCTTATTTTCTTGAAAGAAACAGGTTATTTCTATCTTCAGTTTTTGTGTAAATTCACTTTCGTTTAGGATCTCTGTTCTCATCATCCATCTCCTTCTATTTTTCCCCTCTTCCTTTAACACTGCCAAAACCGGATTATGATCCGCCCAATCATTAGGTAAAATTCTAATTTCTGCTATTTGGGAGTTGAGTTCCTGTGACATCCAAATCATGTCCAATCTGGACCACGATTTATGACTAGAAGAGTAATAAGTAAATTGCTCCACAGTCCGATTGTAATCCCACCAGGTGTCTTTCAGTCCTAATTCCTCTCTCATTTCCTTGCAAATGGCTAGTAAAATCCTCTTATCTTGTCCTTTATTTCCTTTTTTAGTATTTTCCCCTGTTTTATAATCTTGTGTCCTGTTAATAATTGCATTAAGTCACCCATAAGGCATACCTGCTCGTATTCCATTTCTCGAATTTCTTTTCGTATTCTTCGGAAGAATGAAGTTTGTTTGGTGTTAGGGGCGTAAATTCCAATCAATAGTACCTTTTTTGTAGTAGTTCCACCTCTAATATTAGTATTCTTCCCTCTTCGTCCGTAAACAATTGTTTCGGCAAGAGATGTTCTTTTACAAATATAGCTACTCCTCTTTTCCTCTCCTCTGAAGCCGCTACAAATAGTTTCCCTGCCTTGGGACATTTCAGCAATTTTGTTTGTGACAATTTAATGTGAATCTCTTGTAAACATGTTATATCCGTTTGGGCTTTGGCTATTTTGGATAGAATACATCTTCTTTTTGTCGAGGCATTGAGACCATTAACATTTACCATCAGTAACCTCACTCCTTGATTCATTTCTATCTATTAGCCCCTTTAGTCTTAGCTGCTAGACGAGTCTCTACCCCATATTCTTCTACTCCTCCTTCTTCCCCCCTCCTCCCATTTCTTTTCCCCTTTCCATAATCTACTTGCGCTCCTCTCTTCTCCATTCCTCTTTCTGATCTCTCTGGCTCTCTTTGACTACCTCTTTGTCTCTTTCACTTTCGCCATGTCCAAAGTAATTCTCACAAAAGTCTTGTGCGTCATATATGCTCTCAAGTTTAATTTTCCGCTCTTGCCGTGTCACTAAGAGTCCTTCAGGTAGTAACCATCGATACGGCGCATTGTGTTTTCTCAATTGTGAGGTTATGAATTGATAGTTATGTCTCTGCTCTCACACTCTTCTACGGATCTGTTTTAGTATTGTAATCTGCCGTCCTTTATATGTAACGCTCTGATCTCTGGCTTTGTGGAGAGTTTCGTCTCTTAACGCCTTTTTGGTTACCCTCATGTGTATTTCTCTAGGCAGATTGTGACGTCTCGCATAATTAGTGTATACACGATATGCTTCATCAATCTCGCCACATATTTTCTCTTTTTTCCTCCCCACTACTTCTGCAATTATTTCTCCTACTATTTCATCCAGCTGTTCTTCTTTGTCCTCAACCACATTTTGGAGACGAAGGAAAAAGGCGGATTTTTCCATCTCTAAGAAAACTATTTCATCCTCAAGCTTCCCCACCGCTTGCACACATTTCTTTTCACATTTATCAATCTGAACTTCAACTCTTTCAGAAGTTTTTTCCACCTCTATCAATCGCTCTTCGTGGTCCAGGATGGTTGTTTTCATTTCTCCCAGAGTCTCTTTTATTTGTATAATTTCACCTCTTAACCCACTCATCTCAGTTTTCAGATCATCAAAACTTTTGGCAATTGATTCTTGGTTTTTTTCCATAATTTCTTGAATATTTTGGAACATCACCTGCATACCTTGCATCGTAATTGGCTTTTCTGTTGTTGGTAAGTTTTCAGATGATTTTCTTAACTCTGGAGGAGTAGTTATTGGGGAGGATGCCACTGTAGAAGCTATATGTTTCTTTGTTACTTTTGTAGACGTGACTGTAGTGGACATATTGGCTAAGCAAAAGAGATTTTCCCAACTTATCATACACAAATATTATTTCATCTATTTAACTTAATACCCCCCTTTGATTAAGCTCTTACTATTATTCAATCTCAATCCTATATAATTATCAATCAAATTATCAATCAAATCTAGTTTATCTTATCTATACAAAAATACAATCTAAGCGTAAATATATATATATATTAATATGCTAAATTATGCTAAGTAGTAATTTAAAAAAAGAAAAGGGAAGAGTAAGTAATTATGTAGTCACTCAATTAATCCACAATCATTATAAACAGTTAATAAATATTAGAGATATTAAACAAGCATATATAAATTGTCAATTGATCCTTCAGGAGAGTATTAATCGCCAGTATCAAATTAATTAATACAGTTCATCAGGATAATTAAATTAAACAGGAAAGGGCTCACTGTTAAAGCTTCTGGGAGGAGGGGGGATCGGGAGGAACCTTACCCCCTAATCATCCCCCACTTCTTATAGTTAGTAGATCCAAGCTTATTGTTCCTTTGCCCTCTGTATTTCAGTAATCCAATTAGTCTTACTTCCATTTCTTTCTGGTTCCACAGCAGCAAGATGATCACAAAGTTAGTAAATGGATGCTTCTTTCACTTGTAGTTTGGGCTGCCGCTATTTTCTCCAGTCGCTACACAGTCCCTTTGCTCTTCAAATCCCTCTCCTTCTTCTCCTTTCTCTGTTCTGTTCCGTCTTGTCTTGTCTCCCCGAGCCGGTCAAAACCGCAGCGTCATTGGCTTCGGGGCCGCTATTTCGCGGCCTTCTTCCTGTCCTCCGGATCCTCGGAGCTCACGCTTCATTGCAGCGAGGTGGGGGTCGCACTCCCCCTCCTCGCCTCCGAAGAAAGCCCCTCTGCTCTCCCAACCTCTCCGGGGCTGAGAACGGCAAAAAAAATGCCACAGAGGTCTGGAAAATCGCTTGGTCCTGCGGAGCTAACGCAGCGCCGATCCTTTCGCCCTGACTGCTGTACCGGAAGTTCTGGACAGCCATTTTCAGGTCCCTCCAGAGATATTCAATAGAGTTCAAGTCAGGGCTCTGGCTGGGCCACTCTAGCACATTCACAAAGTTGTCCCTAAGCCATTCCGGCGTTGTCTTGGCTGTGTGTTTAGGATTGTTGTCATGTTGGAAAGTGAACCTTTGGCCAGTCTGAGGTCCTGAGCACTGTGGAACAAGTTTTCATTGAGGATATCCCTGTACTTTGTTCCATTCAGCTTTCCCTCAATTCTGACCAGACTCCCAGTCCTTGCTGCTGAAAAACACTCCCATAGCATGAGGTTACCACCACCATGCTTCACTCTTGGGATGGTATTGGGCAGGCGATGAGCGGTGTCTGGTTTCCTCCAGACATATCATTTAGAATTGAGGCCAAACAGTTCAATCTTAGTTTCATCAGACCAGAAAAACTTGTTCCTCATAGTCTGAGAGTCCTTCAGGTGCTTTTTTACAAACTCCAAGTGAGCTTTCATGTGTTTTGCACTGAGGAGAGGCTTCCATCTAGCCACTCTGTCATAAAACCCAGATTGGTGGAGGGTTGCAGTATAGAATATATAGAATAACAGAGTTGGAAGAGACCTTGGAGGTCTTCTAGTCCAACCCCCTGCCCAGGCAGGAAACCCTACACCACTTCAGACAAATGGTTATCCAACATTTTCTTAAAAATGTCCAGTGTTGGAGCATTCACAACTTCTGCAGGCAAGTTCTTATTAATTGTTCTAACTGTCAGGAAATTTCTCCTTAGTTCTAAGTTGCTTCTCTCCTTGATTAGTTTCCACCCATTGCTTCTTGTTCTACCCTCAAGTGCTTTGGAGTATAGTTTGACTCCCTCTTCTTTGTGGCAACCCCTGAGATATTGGAACACTGCTATCATGTCTCCCCTAGTCCTTCTTTTCATTAAACTAGACATGCCCAGTTCCTGCAACCGTTCTTATGTTTTAGCCTCCAGTCCCCTAATCATTTTTGTTGCTCTTCTCTGCAGTCTTTCTAGAATCTCAACATCTTTTTTACATCATGGCGACCAAAACTGAATGCAATATTCCAAGTGTGGCCTTACCAAGGCATTATAAAGTGGTATTAACACTTCACGTGATCTTGATTCTATCCCTCTGTTTATGTAGCCTAGAACTGTGTTGGCTTTTTTGGCTGCTGCTGCACACTGCTGGCTCATATTTAAATGGTTGTCCACTAGGACTCCAAGATCCCTCTCACAGTTACTATTGAGCAAGGTACCATATATACGGTACCTGTGCATTTTGTTTTTCTTGCCTAAATGTAGAACCTTACTTTTTTCACCATTGAATTTCATTTTGTTAGATAGCACCTAATGTTCAAGTCTGTCATGATCCTTCTGTATCTTAAGTCTACCTTCTGGAGTGTTGGCTATTCCTGCCAGCTTGGTGTCATCTGCAAAGATGAGTTCCCAGTGATGGTTGTCTTTCTGGAACTCTGTCCCATCTCCACACAGGATCGCTGGAGCTCAGTCAGAGTGTTAGCTAGCCTGCTGCTTGCTGCCATGGAAAAGTGGGGAGGGGTCAGTGGAGAATTGTTCATTGTGACATTGCAACTACGGTCTGGGCTTTGCTTATCTCTACTAAGTGTAGATTAATGAGAAATAAAGTGAATTTCAATAACTGTAGAATCAGGCTGCACCATAACTAAATTGACAAAAGTGAAGTGGGTCTGAATACTCTCTGAATGCATATATTAATTAGGGTCCATTTTGAATATATATCAGAAAAAGAACACCTGAGAGGTAAGAAGATTGATATATAACATAAAGCTATTATAGAATCTAGATGTTCTGCTTCGAATACTACAAAGCCTCCTCCCAGAAAGTAACACAGTCATGGAGAAATTGTGTAGTTTCCCTTAAAGAAGAATAAAGGAGAATATTTGTACTCAGGGTTAGTATGCAGGGTCCTTGGTGCTCTCTGAGTTTGGATGTTTTCTTGTAGACGTTTCATTACCCAAACTAGGAAATATCATCAGTACCAAGTTCATGAATGTCAGCCAAGCTCAGAGAGCACTAAGGACCCCTCATGCTGTCTGTTTTTATTCCTGAATCCCAGTGAGATGGGTGTTGGGGGCACTGGAACGCTGACAATGAGTGTTACTCACATGGAGACATTTCCTGGAAGGCAGTAAATGGCCTTTTGAGGTATGCACTGATCATAAGAACCTTGATGCGCTAAAAACTCCCCAGAAACTTTCACCCAACAGGTGAGATGGACGCAGTACAGCCATAGGATTCAAATAATTTAACAACCAGTTCTCTGCCCTAATGACTGGCTGGATAGGTGTGGCCGGGTGGTCATGTGACTGGGTGGGCATGACCAACTCAATGTCACTCATCACATCCAGCCCTGCCTCCCAGCCACTCACCTCAAAGACAGAGGTTGGATTCAGCTGGTTCAGACCAGTTCAGGCAAATCCCACCACTGGGAACTGTTTGGTGACTGAGAGCCATTGAGACCTAACTGTTGGAACAGTTAGGAATAAAACACAGACGCACAAATCCGTACACAGCAGCTGAGAATGGTATAATTGAGAGGCGGAATGATATCTTACAAACAATGAAGGACTCACTGCTGGAGGAATCTGGTCTGAGCAGGTGGGGGTGAAGCCATGTTGAATGCTAATTAATTAATCAATAGGCTGTGGAGTTCCTCTATTAATAATACTCAGTATGCAGTGCTATATGGGAGAAAACCACTTCTGGCACATTTAAGGGTTTTTAGAAGCAATGCATGGGTGATATTCCAAAAACAATTAGGAGAAAAGGTCAACCAAAGGCTACAAGTTTACAGACTGTGAGCCTGGCTCAAAGAGCTATCACTTTAGCGATGGGAGCAAAGAGTAATCATTTCCATAATCAGCCATTCTCAAGACTTGCTCCAGCCAGCATAGACGTCGCTGTTTCAATAGTGTATATATGCTAGAAATTCCAGCACGTTCCAAGACTGCGCTATTTGGAACTTGGTCCTGCCAGGTGATGCCAAGGATTCGTTGGAGACAACACATATGAAAGGTGTTCAACTTTCTCTCTTGCCGTGCGTAAAGGGTCCAAGACTCACTATAGTACAAGAGTGTGCTTAGGCAGTTGTATTAACCTCTGAGCCACAAGTTCTCCCTTTATCAGCTTGAGCCAGGGGAGAGATTAAGTATTTCTTTATCAGCAAATGGAGCTGAAAGGCAAAAGGGAAACAATATGCTCCCTCGCATATTGGAGTAGACCAGATGCTTTGATAGAAAAACACAATCTCTCCCCTGGCTCAAGCTGATAAAGGGAGGAGGTTAATACAACTGCCTAATATGCAGGCAGCCCAAGTTCAAATCCAAGTAAGGGTATGGCTACCTGATGAGAGCTAAATAGCTTGAAATAGATCTATACTAGTCTCCCTTTATTTCTTTATCAGCAAATATAAATTTTGTGTGTGTGTGTGTGTGTGTGTGTATGGTGTGTATCTCTATCTATCTATCTGTCTGTCTGTCTGTCTATCTATCATTTTTTCCCTTCACATTCAGAACTACTGTTACTCTCAATTCAATTCCAACAGAAGCTTCTTTCTTATTTTGAGGAATTTTTACAATAAACAAATGGCACATTCATTGACCTTACATTTTGGCATGAGCTAATAAAAAGCCTTGTTATCACTAACAAGACAAACCTCTTTCTTGTATCTTCTTGGGATGCGCAGTACGTGCCAAAAGGAGGCTTGGGAAGGGAAGTAGAACAGCGAGGGGGGGATCAGCTTGGTGTGCAGCTTAGCTTTGCTAGAAAGCAGGAAATCCTGCTTTCTAGCAAAGCTAAACTGCGCGGCACAGGTGATCATCGGATTGTAGCTTTTTTTAACTACTGGTTAAAGTAGCTAACTAGCTTTTTAAACATGCAGTGCGTGTTTGGTGTGCACTGCGCATGCGCACACAGCATGCATTTGGTATGCATTGCGCATGCGCACACAGCGTGAGTTTGGTGCGCATGCACGGCTGGTGAACTGGTAGCAAACAGGTTCAGATTTCACCCCTGCCTAGTTCCTATAGCTATTTCTACTGAAGGTGTGTCCCTTCTCAGTCTGGTCACTGGATTTTATTGGCATTGCCTTCTATGCACTGCAAGAGAGACTGGGCATCTGGTTTGTACAGCCTTGTTATTGTTTTTGACATGGAAATACCTCCCTCCTGGCGCTTTGCAAATGAATATCAGTCTTTCATTAGATCCAATGATTGGATCATTAGATCCAATGAAAAGCCTGGTGGCTCAGCAGACTAAAAATATTGTGATTAACACCAGCTGTCTGCAATTACTGTAAATTCGAATCTCACCAGGCTCAAGGTTGACTCAGCCTTCCATCCTTTCTAAGGTAGGTAAAATGAGGACCCAGTTTGTGGGGGCAATAAGCTGACTTTGTATAAATATACAAAAGTATGAAGGCTATTGCTTAACGCATTGTAAGCTGCCCTGAGTCTCTGGAGAAGGGCGGCATATAATCAATTTTTTTTAAAAAAATGATTGACAAGTAAAGATTTAAAAACAACAAGAAAACATTTTCTGTTGATTTCATGGCAAACTGGCATTTTAATTTTTTTTTTTAGCATTAACATTGAGCACCTGGCATTGTCCTCAAAGTTATTTTGACTTGGGCTGAAAGAGAAACTGGACAGCTGGCTTGTACAGAATAGATTTGTCAGTCAGTATGATGATAATTTGTATTGCTATACCTCAGATTAATATAATGGAAAAAAAAATTATTGACTAATTGGTGGGGCATATGCCGAGGACCAGAATAAAGCAGGAAGGAACTGTTGATCTGCATGTCAACTCCATTCCAATTGATAGATCAGATTTTTAAAAATCTTTTGCTATTGACACAGGTCTATTGATTTCCAGGAAGGAGTGCCTAGAGCAGTGATGGCTAGCCTATTCGGCACCTAATGCCGAAACTGGAGCGCGGCCAAAGCCGTGAGGGCACACGTGCCGTTGCTCTTCTGGGTTCCGGTGCACACATGCACGGCAGCCAGCTGCTCTTCTGGGTTCCAGCACGCATGCCCACTGGCCTGCTGCTCTCTTCCGGGTTCCGGTGTGTGCATGTGCGCCGACCAGCTAGTCTTCATGCAAAGAGCAGCTGGCCGCTGCACATGCGCACACAGGAATCCAGAAGAGCAACTAGTGACAGGGCTCTGCATTCCAAGAGGTTGGCGTCCCAGAGGGTCACCATCACAGGCCTAGAGCTTCTTAATTCTGCCCCATTATAAATTATTGAGAACTATTGGTTGTTGTTTTCCTTTCCCTCTGAGTGGGTGGGAGAGAAAGGAATACACATTAAAGCAGCCATGAGGAATTGCTCTCCAAGTTTGAGTTTATTCTTTTCCATAAGTTCTTAAGCAAAATTTAGATTGTATGAATAATTAGTGCAATGATTCAATAACTTGTATATTCTTTTATATCTCCCTTCAAACTTTTTTAGCACAGTGTCTCTTTACATAACTGTTCACATAGAGCTCTTAGAACCTGAACTGCCTCATCTGCAGCTTTAAATAATTCTGTGGTCTTTTCATCTCTGTGTGTTTTCCTATTTGATCGTCTGTTGCCTGACGTATCTTACTTTTCTAATCGCATTAGTTCCTGAATATATTAATTCTCAACAAATGCTTCTTTTATTCTATAAGGCCATTTTAAAGGTTTTTGGCATAGCCTTTCCATCTTTAATTTCATGTGTCTCTATCAGATCTCTTCTGTAATAATTGTTGAGTCATTCTGCCCTAGCTAGAAATTCTCCCATGATCTATTTGATCTTAAAATATTTCTCATTTTTCTTTCCTTTGTTTTTGTTGATATGCTTGGTCCAGCTATCTTTTCTTCCTTGGAAGTCTGTTCAGTCATTGTAGATCTGTGTAGTAGCCCACCATTTTCTCTTTGCTTTTCATGATTTTGGATCAGTGGTGAAATGTAAAATTTGTTACTACCGGTTCTGTGGGCATAGCTTTGTTGGGGGGGATGGGGGTGGCCATTTTTTTTTTTTTTACTTTTAAAACCATTTTTTCTACAACCTCTTCGGCTGAAGAGGTTGTTTAAAAAATGCTTTTAAAGCCTCTGACGATCCCAGCTGACTTGCCTGATCGGCAGAGGCTTTTTTTCCTTTTAAAAACATTTTTTCTATAACCTCTTAGGCCGAAGAGGTTGTAGAAAAAATGCTTTTAAAAGCCTCTGATGATCCCAGCTGAGCCGCGCGATCATCAGAGGCTTTTTAAAAGCATTTTTTCAGCCAAAGAGGTTGTAGAAAAAATGCTTTTAAAAATTAAAGCCTCTGATGATTGTGCAGCTCAGCTGGGCAATCGGGGGGGGGGGAGGATTTTTGCTACCGGATCAGGCGATCCGGTCCGAACCGGGAGCATTTCACCCCTGTTTTGGATCTTTATGAACCCAATCCTATTTGGACCTTCTGTGTTTTGAAATTTGAGGGTTTTTTTAACTTTAGTTTTCACAGTGTCTCTTCCTGAGTCTCTTCAAGTTCGCTTTTATAAAAGTTAATATATACTGAATATGTTGTTATGTTGTCATATTTTACAATTCTATATTCTCTAAGTCAAATTTATTTTAATAATTCAGGATTTTTTCATAGTCTGCATTCTAGTTGATT
Source organism: Pituophis catenifer annectens (assembly GCF_029215685.1). Taxonomy (NCBI): domain Eukaryota; kingdom Metazoa; phylum Chordata; class Lepidosauria; order Squamata; family Colubridae; genus Pituophis; species Pituophis catenifer. The sequence goes on from NW_027256881.1 coordinate 171,613,692, forward strand.
TGATTACACATCTTCACTTTATTATATATTTAATTTAGATAAACAATTGGTAACATCCTTGTAGAAAAATTGTGCTTATGTTTCTTAAACCAATTGTTGGCTTTGGACAAAGAATTCTATTCACAAGTTGTATTAACTTATATACTGCAACCTTGAACCTAGTAAATCTAGATCTTTCTGTAATTCTAGGCCAGGGCTGTCAAACTCCCTGTCAACCCTGAAGCTGACCTGGCCAAAGCCATCTTGGAGCTTCAGTGTTGCCACACTGGAGCGAGGGATAGGGAGGGGAGATTAGAGATACATGGGACTGTGTAGTCAAAATAAAATACTTTCCCCTGGGAACCAAGGACGTTCTCACACTTGGCCAGAGGAAGGAGGAGTGATGTCACCAGATGTACGGACGCTGCCATGATTGTGCCATGTGACTGATTGTTTGGCTTTGAGGGGAAAACATTTACTTTTAATTAGGTGAAAACCAAGGGGCCTTTCAGAGTTGGTTTTCACCAGATATGTGCTAATTTGATATTTCCAATAAAGCTATTTTTTGAGGAACCTACCTGCCTCAGAGTTCTTGCTTGCAATGGATCTATTACTTGGAATCCTGACACTCCTGACATATGGGTACACTCCCGGCCCAGATGCAGGGGTGAAATGCTACCGGTTTGCTCTGGTTTGGGCGAACCGATAGTGATAAAAACTACCGGTTCGGACGAACCACTAGTAATACTTTTAAAAAAAGGTTCCGACGATCACAGCTGTGCCATGCGATCGTCAGAACCTTTTTTTTTACTTTTTTAAAGTATTTGTTTTTACTACCTATTTGCCCGAACCAGTAGTCAAAAAAATGCTTTAAAAAAGTAAAAAAAAAAAAAAAGATTCTGATGATCGCGCGGCATAGCTGATTGTCAATAGTAAAAAATGCTTTAAAAAGTAAAAAAAAAGTTGGCCATGCCCACCCAGTCACATGACCCCCCACCACCACCAAGCCACACTCACCAAGCCACACCCACAGAACTGGTAGCAAAAAATTTTGCATTTCACCCCTGGCCAGATGCGTCATGCACTACCCATGCCCGGTTTAGCAAAGGGGGAAAAAGTCCTGATACATCACGTGATGCTGCCATGATGACATGAGTTTGACACCCCTGTTGTAGTCGCTTAAATTTCTCTTAATGATTTGCACTCCAGTCACCAATGAATACTATTATGTCCATGATGCAGCTAACACAATTTGCAAATTGTCATAAAAATTGTTAGCATCTTCCTCCATGGTTTCTTGCAATAGTGTGTATCTGTATATGCTTACATAATACAGATGTTTACTAGATATCCATTAATTCTAATAGGTATAATTTCTGCTTATTGGATTATAGCTGAACACATATATAAGGGAGTCCTAGTGTACCTGGATGACATTCTCACTTTTACTGGAACAACAAGAGCACATGAAACTGGTGCAACAGGTGCTCAAAAAACTTTTGGTGGCCAATCTGTATGCCTAACTATTCAAGTGTGAATTCCACAAGTCTCGCTTGGACTACCTGGGCTACCGAGCATCAAGCGACCGGGTAGAAATGGACCCAGAGAAGATGACCATACGAGCTACCCAGACCCGAAAGCATCTGCAGAGCTATCTAGAGTTTGCTAACTTGTATTGGCAGTTCATCAACCCTCTTTTGCCAAGATTGTCCTGCCAATCACCAGACGGCAAAAAACAGGGAAAAGGGAAACCTCGGCCAAGCCAACCCTTGAATTGGACGATGGAGTACCAGAAAGCTTTTGAGGAGCTGAAGCGGTTGTTTGCCAAGGAGCCGGTTCTGAAACACCCCAACCCCAAGAACACCTTTGTCATCCAGGCAGGCGCCAGAGATATAGCAGTGGGGGCTACTCCAGGAAATAGGGATGGGAAGCTGCAGCCATGTGCTTACACCTTCTAAAAGCTGACTGAGATGGAAAGACGGGCAGTGTGGGAGAAGGAAGCATGTGCTCCAAGATGGCCCCTACTGACATGGTGTCAGTTCCTTGAGGGGAGTAAAATGCCTTTTGAAATACGAACTGACTATAAGAATCAGGAGGCACTTAGGCCCCCTCAGAAGCTCTAACCGAAGCAGGTTCGGTGGGTGCAGTACTTTGAACAATTTAACTTTGAGTTAAAGTACATCCTGGGCAGAAGAATTTCTTAGCTGATGCCCTGTCCCCCATGCTGCAGTACAATAGCAGTCGGGAGGAGGTACTAAATGCCATTATTCCCCTGACAAAGAAGGCGGCACAAGTGACTACGAGGCAACAGGCCAGGAGGAAGTCATCGGATCTGGGGCCCGAGCTAACCCAGCAGCTAGAGGGACATGCAATTAGATCTGTGGTTCAAAGACCATGGGGGTGGGAGCTGATGTCGAGAGAGGGACTAGTCTGGAAAGAGGACAAATTGTACGTCCTTAAAACCCTGTGGGTCCAAGTCCTACAGCAGAGCCACGATGCCAAGCAAGCCGGCCACTTTGGGCTTTAAAGACCCTGCACTTAGTGAAGCACCAATTCTGGTGACCAGGGATGAAAAAGGACATAGATAACTATGTAAAAAGCTGCACCGTGTGTGCAGCCATGAAGGAAAGGCCAGGGAAGAGCCCAGGGTTGTTGCAGCAAGTGACAGATCCAACCCGACCCTGGGAGGAAATAGCAATGGAGTTTATAACTGATCTCTCTGAAAGCAGGAAGAACATGGTCATCTGGATAGTGATAGACCTGTTTTCCAAGCAGGCTCACTTCGTAGCCTGCTTGAGCTTCCTGTCTGCCCAGAAACTGGCCAAATTGTTTTGCAGCACATTTATAGGCTGCATGGAGTTCCAAAAAGGACTATCTCAGATCGGGGGGTCCAGTTCATGGCAAAATTTTGGGAGAGTTGTGAAAATGATAGGGTCCTCCCAGGGGCTTAGTTCTGCGTTTCATCTGACCACAAACGGGGCCATGGAATGAGCTAATGCAATGATAGAGCAATATTTGAGGTGGTACATCAACTATCAACAATCTAGTGGGGCAGACCTTCTGCTTTTCGCTGAAGTTGCCTATAATAACTTGGTCCATAGTAGCATAGTAGCCCTGTTCAAGATAGCCACAGGTGTAGAATTTGTCCCCGTGCCTGAGTACCCTCGGGAACCCCACTCCTCAGTGAGTTTGACAGAGTAGGTGGACTCCTTGCAGAACGCATGGGGAAGTGTAAAGCGAGCATTAGCTAAGGCTGCTGAAACACAGAAAGTGCAAGCAGACAAAAGGCAATCACCCCAGTAGTACCAGACAGCAACTTTGTCCTGGATGAAAGAGTGGATTGTATTGCAGAATATAAGACTATTGATCTTGGAAGGACATGATTTACAACTGGGGTGGCATGCATTTTTATGGTATGGGGAAAATAAGATACATGGATATTTTCAAAGACACTATATAAGGAATGCATTACGATTAGTGTGGGAGAAAATTAAAGAACAACATTATTTGAGGATACCAGTTTCAACAATGGAAGCATTGATTCACCCAAATATTATTAATATGGGAAATATTGTAAGATATAAAGATATCTTAAATGAAGATGGTGGACTTAAAACAAAAGACGATATGAGCGAACAAGGGATCAATATAACATGGTATTTATATGTGCAGATACAGTCTAGATATGAGAAAGTTGTTAAATTACATGGCTTTTATAAAGAATTAACAGAGTTAGATAAAATCCTAACAGGAACAGAAGAGAGGGCAATAAAGAAATTGTATAATTATCAATTGGGTATGAAATTGGAGGAGGAACAAGTAAAAAAGACAATGATAGCATGGGCGAAAAACTTTGGTTATAGAATTGGTATATAAAATTTGGCAATAGAATTGGATAAATGGCAGAAATTGTGGGATAGGAATTATAAATTAACGATGTCAACCGCATATAAAGAGAATTTGTATAAGATGTTTTACAGATGACATTTACCACTGGCAAGATTGGCAAAGATGTTTAAAGATAAATCAGCTAAATGTTGGAAGTGTCACCAACTACCTGGATCTTACTATCATATGTGGTGGATTTGAAGAAGCAAAGAAGTACTGGGGAAAAGACATGGTTGCAAGAGATGATACAACAATATATTGAGTTGAAACCAGAAATATTTCTATTAGGACTTTTACCGGAAACCTATAATAAAGAGAATGTTTACTTAATTATTCATGTATTAACTGCAGCTAGAATTGTATTTGCACAACATTGGTGTCAGGTGTGCTTCCTTCAAAGTCCAGGAAAGAATGACCCAAACTCCATTGTTTATAGAGAAAGGTACTTTTACTAGAAAATGAAGTGAACACAACCAAAGGAAAGCAGAATCTAAGGCAATAAGCACGAAAATTGCATATAGAAAGCATCCCCTCCCACTGTCCACCGTAAATCATCCAATCCAAAGGTCTCCAAACCCATTGAAATGCAATTGGGGGATCACGTAGAGACCCTCAGGTTTATTGTGGCCCCTGGCATGGAACGACCCCTCATACTTGGACTGCCCTGGCTCCGTAGATGGAACCCACAGGTTAACTGGAAAACGGGGGTTTTGCGCATTCGCACCGGAAAACCAAGACTAGAGAGGGAAGAAAACCCCCTGGAGGACAGAGTAGAACACAAAAGGGCGGAAGTGGCAATAGGCCACATCGGAGGGGAGGAAAAGATTCCAAAGGAGTATTGGGATCTCCGAGAAGTTTTTAGTGAAAAGGCCTCGGATGTGCTACCCCCCCACAGAGCTACGGACTGTACCATTGAAATACTCCCCGGGGTGAAGCTCCCTAAGCCAAAGATCTACCCCATGACCCCTCGAGAACTAGGGAAATTGCGAAACTTCATTGATAAAAACCTAGAATGGGGTTTTATCCAACCAGCCAGACCAAGGGTGGCGGCGCCTGTAATGTTCCGAGAAAAGAAAGATGGCTCCTTTCGTTTGGTAGTTGATTATAGGAATATCAATGCTATTTGCGTGGAAAACGTTTACCCCCTGCTGCTCATGAAGGACACGCTAGTACATTTAGGAAAGGGGAAAATTTTCACCAAACTGGATTTACGAGAGGAATACTACAGAGTGAGAATTAAGGAGGGGGATGAATGGAAAACGCGTTTAACTGCCCACTGGGATGTTTCCAGTTTCAAGTGCTCCCTTTTGGACTACAAGGAGCCCCTGCTGTGTTCATGCAATTGATTAACGAAGTACTGCATGAGCACCTGTATAAGGGGGTGCTGGTTTACTTGGATGGCATTCTTATCTACTCTGAGAGCATGGATGACCATGTGAAATTGGTGCGAACTGTCCTGAAAAAACTCAGGGCTGCTGTACTATATGCCAAACTCTCTAAATGCGAGTTCCACCAAAGCAAAATTGACTATCTTGGATATCGCATGAGGGAATAGAGATGGACCCTGGAAAAGTTCGGGCAGTATTGGAATGGGCTGCGCCACGCACCCGCAAACAACTACAAAGTTTCCTCGGATTTGCTAACTTCTATAGACAATTTATCCCCTCGTTTGCCAAAATCGCGCTGCCAATAACAAATCTTCTGAAAACAAAAGGTGAAGTAAGACCAAAACCCTCACGAGCCCTTGAATGGACTATGGACTGTCAGGCGGCATTCGAAAAGTTGAAACGGTTGTTTGCTGCTGAACCAGTCCTCAAACATCCGGACATGGAAGAGCCTTTTGTAGTACAGGCTGACGCAAGCGACGTGGCAGTAGGAGCAGTACTTCTACAGAAGAACGCAGAAGGGAAATTACAACCCTGTGCCAATACGTCCCGCAAATTGTCAGAGATCGAAAGGAGATGGGTCATATGGGAGAAGGAAACTTTTGCAGCGCGATGGGCATTGTTAACGTGGAGACAAAGCTGTCACCAAAGCAAGCTCGCTGGGCTCAACACTTCAACCGGTTTAATTTCACTTTACGCTACCTTCCTGGTGGAAAGAACTTCATGGCGGATGCACTTTCCAGATTGCCTCAATACAACAGTACCAAGGAGGAAGTGGTTCGGCCTATCATACCTGTGACACAACTAGCAGCGCCAGTAACTACCAGACCACAGACGAGGACCGAGCCAGCCCTCTTGGGCGATTTGCTTCAGAAACTACAAGAAGCTTTAAAGACTGACGAGTGATTTCGAACCCACTCGAATGAATGTACACTCCGTGATGGACTAGCTTGGATTGGGGCCAAAGTGTATGTTTCAGCCAGTTTAAGAGTAGCGGTGTTGCAGCACGCTCATGACGCCAAGACAGCGGGGCACTTTGGATTTGTTAAAACTCTACATCTCGTTAAAAGAAAATTCTGGTGGCCTGCACTCAAAAAGGACATAGAGGCATATGTAGCTAGCTGTCCGGTGTGTGCCTCAGCCAAGAGACCTCTGGGGAAGCCACCTGGTTTACTTCAGAGTGTGGCAAGGCCAAATGCTCCTTGGAAAGAGATATCCATGGATTTTATTGTAGACCTGCCGGAGAATAGGGGATGCACAGTCATTTGGGCAGTAATGGATTTGTTTTCCAAACAAGTGCATTTCATCCCTTGTTCTAAAATCCCTTCACCTAAAACCCCTGCAAAATTGTTTATTCAACATGTTTATCGATTACATGGGGCTCCAAAACGTATAATCTCGGACAGGAGTGTGCAATTTACCTCCAACTTTTGGAAGGAGTTTTTAGGGTTAATAGGCTCCGCCCAGAGGTTAAGCTCCGCCCACCACCCCCAGACAAATGGGGCTTGTGAGAGAACCAATGCCGTGTTAGAACAGTACCTAAGATGTTACATAAATTACCAGCAAGATAACTGGGTGGACTTAGAGATTTCTGGCGGTGACGACATCGTGAGCAGGGTAAGGAATGGCAGCTGCCGTCTCTGGAACCCCAATATTCCTTGATAGAAGCCTTTTAAGGGCTTTTCCGATCCCGTAGAGATCGGAAAATAAGAGGGGAAGTTCTAAAGCCTCTAGACGCAGCGCTAGCGTCGAAGGGGAAACGGGACACTACTTGATGGAAAAATGGCAGAAATAATAGCAGAAATAACAGAAAAAGATAAACAGGATATACAGGAACAATTAGAGAAAATCTACCGCATTCAGACAAACTACATAAGAAGGCATCAGCTGGCAAGAGAAGTACACATGAAATTTTCTAAAAGATCAATTAGGGATGACGTCTACATGAAATCCAGAGGAGGGACATTGACATATAAAGGCAAGGAAATTATTATTTTAAAATAAATACCCCGAAGAATCAGGAGTCAGAGACAACAATACCAATTCCTAACAAACCAGTTGAATAGACACCAAATAGCCTTCAGATGGCTAATACCAGAAGGGATTCTGGTTACATGGGAAGAAAAAAAATACAAACTGGATACACTAGAAAAAGCAAGAGAGTTTCATGATGCACACTTTAATCAGGAAGACGACCAAGACAGTAAAAATGAGCTAGAAAGTAGAAGTCAAGAAGAAACTCTATCAGAGACATCTCAGGAGAAAGAAGTAAGAACAAGACAGGAGAAAGAAAGAGGGGAGAAAGAAGGTGCAAGGACGAAAAGACGGATGGAGACAAGGAATACAAAAAAACAGCTACACTAGACAATGGAAGAGGCCTTGAACCTTTTTCCGGTAAATATAAATGGCTTGAATGCGCCAAAAAAAAAAGATCTCAAACTTTCACTAAATTACGAAAAATAGGAGCGGACGTGACGTGTCTCCAGGAAGTACCAAAAGAAGACACCAAAAGATTTTAGAAAATTCCAAATTAGGGAAATTATACACATCGCTGACTTGAAAAAAGAATAGAGGAGTGGCGGTATAAGTTAAAGACTGGATCCTCTCGAAATTAAAATATGTAGATGAAAATGGTAGAACAGTCATGATTGAATTAGTATTGGAAAATAGGAAAATATTGCTAGTAGTAATATATGCTCCGAATCAAAATCAACAGGACTTTTTCAAGGGAATACACAATAAAATAGTTGAGCTGGAATACGAAGATATTTGTTTAATTGGCGATTATAACACGATAGTAGACGTGAAAAAAGATTACAAAATGGGGGAAAAGAACAAGAAAAAAAAAGAGACTCTTCCTAAAGAATTCTTTGATATGACTAAAGAACTAAACTTGAGGGATGTCTGGAGGGAAACCCATGAAGACCAGAACCAATTTACTTTTTATTCTCATCCCCACCAATCCTGGTCTAGGATTGACATGGCATGGATGACCTCAAACATCAGAAATGGGGTGGATAAAATAGATATAGAAGTGAATCATTGGGCAGATCATAACCCAATACTGGTAAATTGGAAAGGAGTGAAAAGGAACCAAGTGGCTCCTTGGTTCACCGAGGAGCTGAGGGAGATGAAGCGCCGGAAAAGATGCCTGGAGAGTGGTTGGAGGGCCAGCCATTCTGAATCTGACCAAACACTGGTAAGGTCTCATATTAGGACCTACCTGGTGGCGATAAAAGTGGCGAAGTATAACTATTTTGCCACTCTTATTGCGTCATCAGATAATTGCCCGGCTGCCCTGTTTAGGGTGACCCGCTCCCTGCTCCACCAGGAAGCGCGGGAGGACCCCTTGGAGGGTAGAGCCGAGGATTTTGTACAGTATCTGTATGACAAAATCGCTCAGATTTGGGAACATCTGGACTCTGACTGGGTAGATTCAGCGGGGAGGACAGAGGCAGGTCTTGTGAGTATTATCTGGGAAGAGTTTGATTCTGTGACGCCCGAAGACGTGGACAGGATACTGGGCAGACTGAGCGCAGCCACATGTTTACTGGATCCGTGTCCCTCCTGGTTGGTGCTGGCCTCTCGGGAGGTTACACGAGGCTGGCTCCAGGGGATTATAAATGCTTCCTTGAGTGAGGGTGTCTTCCCTGCCGCCTTGAAAGAGGCGGTGGTGAGGCCTCTCCTCAAGAAACCTTCCCTGGACCCGGCAGTGTTGGCTAATTATCGTCCAGTCTCCAACCTTCGCTTCATTGCGAAGGTTGTTGAGAGTGTGGTAGCGCGACAGCTCCCCCAGTACCTGGATGAATCGTCGTATCTGGATCCGTTCAAGTCGGGCTTCAGGCCTGGGTACAGCACGGAAACGGCATTGGTCGCGTTGGTTGATGATCTCTGGAGGGCTCGGGACAGGGATTGTTCCTCTGTCCTGGTCCTATTAGACCTCTCAGCGGCTTTTGATACCATCGACCATGGTATCATGCTGCACCGGCTAGAGGAGTTAGGGGTGGGGGGCACCGTCCTACGGTGGTTCTCCTCCTTTCTCTCTGACCGGTCGCAGTCTGTGTTGACAGGGGGGCAGAGGTCGACCCCGAGGCCCCTTGTATGTGGGGTGCCACAAGGGTCGGTCCTCTCGCCCCTCCTGTTCAACATTTATGTGAAGCCGCTGGGTGAGATCATCCGTGGTTTCGGGGTGAAGTACCACCAGTACGCTGACGATACTCAGCTGTACATCTCCACCCCGGACCACCCCAATGATGCCCTTGAAGTGATGTCCCGGTGCCTGGAGGCCGTGCGGATCTGGATGGGGAGAAACAGACTCAGGCTCAACCCATCCAAGACCGAGTGGCTGTGGTTTCCGACATCCCGATATAGTCAGTTGGCGCCATCACTGACTATTGGGGGCGAGTCATTGGCCCCCACGGAGAGGGTTCGCAACTTGGGTGTCCTCCTGGACTCACGGCTGTCTTTAGAAGAGCACATGACGGCCGTGGCCAGGGGGACTTTTTATCAGGTCCGCCTGATTCGCCAGATCCCTTTCTGGATCGGGACTCGTTAAATACGGTCACTCATGCTCTTGTTACTTCCCGCTTGGACTACTGCAATGCTCTCTACATGGGGCTCCCCTTGAGGAGCACCCGGAGGCTCCAGCTGGTCCAGAATGCAGCCGCGCGGGTGGTTATGGGAGCGACGTGGCGCTCCCATGTGACCCCCCTCCTGTGCGAGCTGCACTGGCTCCCGGTGGTCTTCCGGGTGCACTTCAAGGTTTTGGTTACCACCTTTAGAGCGCTCCATGGCATCGGACCGGGGTATCTACGAGAGCGCCTTCTGCTACCAATAGCCTCTCACCGACCAGTACGCTCCCATAGAGAGGGGCTCCTCAGGGTGCCGTCGGCCAAACAGTGTCGACTGGCGGCCCCCAGGGGGAGAGCCTTCTCTGTGGGGGCACCTACCATCTGGAACGAGCTCCCCCCAGAGATACGGAAGATCCCGGATCTGCGCACGTTTCGCCGTGCTCTCAAAACTTTTCTATTTCAGCAAGCTGGCCTGGCCTAACTCCCCTCTTTTAAATTCTTAAATTTTAAATTTTTTAATTCGTGATTTTATAAATTGGGTGTTTTAATCTGTGTTTCGGCCGAAATATTTAATAATTTTAAGGGATTTTTAATATTTGTATTGTCTGTATTTTATCTTGGCTGTTCACCGCCCTGAGTCCTTCGGGAGTAGGGCGGTATAGAAATTTGATTAATAAATAAATAAATAAATAAATAAATAAATTTAAATGATGGACAATGAATCAAAGAATTTGCAAACAACTAGAATTTAAAGAAATGCTAGAAAAAGAATTAGGTTGGTTCTTTAAAATAAATAAGAAAGAGGATACCTCCATTCAGAACACATGGGATACTGCAAAAGCGTTTATAAGAGGTCTGACTATAGCCTACACAGGGAGAAAGAATAAAGAAAGAAAACAACAACTAAATAAGCTCCAGGAAGACTTAAAAAATATAGAACTCGAACTCCAACAACATCCTCACAATAAAAAGATAAAAGAAAAATGGAAAGAAATAAAACATAATTTAAATTTGATGAATCAAAAAGAATTAGCACAGAAAATAAAAATGGCCAAGCAGAACTATTTTGAATTTGCGAACAAAACGGGAAGATGACTGGCCTATAAATTGAAAAAGAACAGAGATAAAAGAATGATATACCAACTCAGAGACTTAAAAGGGGAAATTCACTATAGTAGGAAAGAGAAGAAAGAAATTGTCGAGACATTTTATACTGAACTATATAAACAAGAAGAGGTAGATGCAGAAAAGATAAAACATTATATACAAGGATCGGATATGCCTTCAATCACAGATGAACAAAGAGAAGTATTAAATAAACCGATAACTATGTTGGAATTGGATACTGCACTGAAAAAACTTAAAAACAATAAAACCCCGGGACTGGATGGACTTCCGGGGGAATTATATAAGTCAATGCAGGGAATAATAGGAGAGAACATGTTGGAGGTATACAATGAGGCCTTAGAGAAGGCAAAAATTCCACAGACCTGGACAGAGGCAATAATCACCATCATTCATAAGGAAGACACTGACCCTCAATTAATTCAGAACTATAGACCGATATCTCTACTAAACACAGACTACAAAGTGTTCGCCATAATTATAGCAGAAAGACTTTAAAAAGTATTGAACAACTACATACATTCGGACCAGAATGGATTTCTACCGCGCTGCCAAATTAGAAATAATATGAGAGTGATACTAAATGCGCTTGAATACTATGAAGCCCACCCGGAGTAACAATCTGCGCTGATTTTTCTTGATGCCCAAAAAGCATTTGATAATTTAAATTGGACATTCTTAAAAGAACAGTTAAAAAATATGCAATTGGGACCAAATTTGGAAAATATTATAGGGAAACTATATACAAAACAAACAGCGAAGGTAATTGTGAATGATGACATGACTGACCAATTCAACATAACAAAAGGGGTCAGACAAGGTTGTCCACTTTCCCCTCTACTGTATATCTTATCTTTGGAGATTCTGTAAAAAAAAATTAGGGAGGACCAAGAGATTAAAGGACTAAAAGTGAGACAAGAAGAGTACAAGACCCAGGCTTTTGCCGATGATCTAGTACTTATAGCAGAACCCCTAGAAACAATACCAAAACTCCTTAAAAAAATATAAGACTACGGAGAGGTGGCTGGGTTAAAGATAAATAGAAATAAATCCAAATTACTAGTTAAAAATTTGACAAAAACTCAGGAGACAGAGCTGGAAAAAATGTACAAATTCAACTGACTAATAAAATTAAATATCTAGGTATATGGCTGTCACCAAGAACATCTTCCATAAAAGAAAATAATTACGATAAACTAATAACACAGTTAAAAAAAAGACTTGGATAATTGGAAGGGTTTGCAAATTTCATTTATGGGAAGAATCTCCACTATCAAAATGAATGTATTACCAAAATTGTTGTATTTATTTCAGGTGGCTCCAATTAATTTAGGGAAAAAAATTTTTATGGGCTTAAACAAGATTATTTCTAAATTCATTTGGCAGGGAAAACGACCACGAATAAAATTAAAACTACTCCAAGATTCCAAGGAAAGAGGAGGAACAGCACTCCCGGAATGGGAACTTTACCACCAAGCAGCAGGACTAGTATGGATTAAAGAATGGATGGAACTGAGTAATAACAGAATACTTTCCATTGAAGGTCATGAACTGCAAGCGGGCTGGCATTCCTTTTTATGGGATGAAAAATATAAATCCCACACCTATTTCAAAAGGCATACACTTAGACATGCATTATTATTATTTTGGTTAAAAACTAAAAAACAATACACAAAAATCCCGTTATGGTTCTCACCCTCAGAAGCCTTAAAACACCCAAATTTATCAGAATCCAAAAATATAATGAGATACAAAGATTTAATTGATCACCAAGGAAAGTTAAAACCCAAACAGCAACTGGAAGCAGAGTTAAATAAGGAAATTGATTGGTGGACCTTTTCACAGATACAATCCAAACACAAGGAATATATAAAAAAGTATCAAATATGTAAGGAGAAACAGGAATTAGATATCATCATATTAGACTCTGGAGGGAAACTAATCAGTAAAATTTACAAACTTCTGTTAAGGTATAAGATGGAGGAGGAAGTAGTCAAACACACAATGATTAAATGGATGCAGAATTTCAAATACTCAATAGAATTGGATAAATGGGAAGAATTCTGGCAAATGAACACAAAAACAACTCTTGCGGTGGCATACAAGGAAAACCAGCTAAAGATGTTTTATAGGTGGCACATGTCACCAACAAGATTGGCTAAAATAAACCCGAAAAACAGTTCGGCGTGTTGGAAATGCAAGAATCCACAAGGCACTTTCTATCACCTATGGTGGACGTGCCCAGCGGCAAAGAAATTCTGGTCCATCATCAAGAAATGGTTAGAACAAATTACTAAATTACAAATAGATAAGAAACCCGAAACTTTTCTATTAGGAATCTTTACAAAGTCTTACCCCAAAGAAATAAAATATCTGCTGATACATATCTTAATGGCGGCAAGGATAATATATGCTAGCAATTGGAAATCGGAAAAAATCCCATTGGAAGAAGATATAATAGATAAGATAACACAATGTGCGGAAATGGATAGGTTGACAAAAGAATTAACGGAAAAAGAAGACACTGAATTTTATAAAGTTTGGAATAAATGGTATCATTGGCATAGGGTAGCTACGGAAGAAATATAATTAGAAACCAGATAGAATAAAAGTATAGTTGTGCATGTAACCACCTCCTTATGGGCGGTAAAATCTTTAGAGAGAAACTCAGAAAGTGAAGGTAATATACAGAACAAAAAAAAAAGTCTTAGAGAGCACTTAGAGAGGAGAGGGTAAAGAGGTAAAGAGGAATCAGTGAGTTAAGATTTATGGGAATATGTATAATTGTGTAATTGGATACATCACTACGAAACATGCTTCAAATGATGGAATATATATAATTGTTTTATTGTATAATATACTTTTTTGTTGTGCTTTGTTATATATGTTTTGTGTGTGTTTTATTTATTTGTTAATAAAGTTTATAAATTTTTTATAAAAAAAAAAAGATAACTGGGTGGACTTATTGCCATTTGTGGAGGTGGCGTATAATAACTCCAGCAGCACTGGTTTCACTCCATTTAAGGTGGCCTCTGGCCAAGAGTTTGTGCCAATCCCAGAACCACCACAGGATAACCCACAGAACCCCTCTTTAATTGAGTGGATCGAACGACTACAGAGTACTTGGGCAGTAACTCGAAAAGCTTTAGATGATGCACACCAAGCACATAAAGCCCAAGCTGACAAAAAGAGGTGCCAAGCACACATTTACAAAGTGGGTGATATGGTTTATCTTTCCACCAAATATTTACAGACCTCCCAGAAATCAAAAAAGCTCGGACCAAAGTATGTGGGGCCTTTCCCAATCACTAGACTCATCAACCCAGTCACAGTTGAATTGGAATTGCCAAAAAATTTGGGACGAATCAACCCTGTGTTTCATGTTAGCTTACTGAAACCAGAACATTTGTCCCCTTTGCGTCCGAACCAGGACGGTCCCCATACTGATAGAAGGGGAACAACATTTTGAAGTTAAGGAAATCTTGGATTCTAGGAAGCATCACGGTAAAGTGCAGTATTTGGTGGCTTGGAAGCATTTCCCATTATCTCAAGCTGAATGTGATGTCCGGGCGCCAAAGAAAGTTCAGTTGTTTCACACCAAATATCCTGATAAACCCTAACTTCTGTGTTGTGTTGTTTTCTCTTTCCCTATTTAGGACTAACATCTCTTCTGCAGAGGGGCCGAATGTCAGCCTCCGCCTTTTCTGCTTTGGCTGCCATAGTAACAGGAGGGGGAAGAGCTAGGTAGCATGGGGGGGGGAAGCGTGCTGGAGGAAAACGAAACTGATAGTTAAGCCACCGGACTGTATCTTTGAAGCTGCTGTCGGGCCAACGGTCGTGGCATTCCTGATTGATGACGCTGCCAGACGTGTGCTTTCACCTGACCCCTGGGAGATGTTTGGATTGGATGATTTACGGTGGACAGTGGGAGGGGATGCTTTCTATATGCAATTTTCGTGCGTATTGCCTTAGATTCTGCTTTCCTTTGGTTGCGTTCACTTTATCTTCTAGTAAAAGTACCTTTCTCTATAAACAATGGAGTTTGGCTCATTCTTTCCTGGACTTTGAAGGAAGCACACCTCACACTTATTTCTATGGGGATGAGCATGGGGCCCTCAGTGTGACTCACCAGATCGTCGGAGTCGGAGTCCGTCCTGCTGTCGTCCTCGGTGGTCGGAGTTCCCAACTCACCCTGGTTTCGGGGAGCGAACTCAACGACTTCTCCTTTCAGGGCAGTTTTGCGAGCTTTTGCGGGTGCTTTGTCAGCCTTCTTTGGCCCGAGCTGGTAGATTTTGGTACTGGCTTGGAGAAACATTCAGTGGCCCGATGGCCTTCCTTTCCACATTTGAAGCACGTGAAGGGCTTCGATTTGGGTTTGAATTCCGCTCTCCCCGCGCCTGTCTTTGGTGCTCCTTTGCGGTAGAAGGAGGATGACGGGTCCCCTGCATGGCCCCCTCGGAGTCGGCTTCGGGCCAGCTCGAGCTCCACATCCTCAGCTACTACGTACCAACTCTGCAAGTCGGACCCCCCGTGCTCTACATCTTTGTATATGTCTTCATTTAGTCCGTCATTGAAACTCTCCAATAGGGCCGCTTCCGACCACCCTGTCATGTAGGGCACCAGTTCACGAAATTCTTGGGTGTATTCTGCCACCGATCTCCAGCCCTGCTGGATACCCTTCATCCTGAGTCTCGCTTTCCGCTCAGCTAGGTGGTCTTCAAACCGCCTCCTAAGAGCCCCCATGAACAGGTTGTAATTCCTCAGCAAGGGGGAGTTAATATTGTGGAGGACCACCATCCATTCAGCTGCTACTCCCTCTAAGACATTCGTGATGCATCTCACTTGTGTCGCATCTGATAAGTAATCCTCTCCCCAGTCCTGCATGTGGTTCCACACTTGGGTCAAGAAAAGCCCCAAGGTCTTCAGATTCCCATCATATTTTCCGGTTAGGGGGGGAATTTTTGGCTTTTTGCGTCTGCGGGGTGGGGGCTGCAAGGCTGGGGGTCCCTGGGCTGCTGCATCCCTCACTTGAGCTCCAGAAGCCTGAGATGTTTCTTCCCCAGCTTCCTCTTCCTCTCCCCCACAGGCTGTCTCTTCTGGATCCAGCCTGGGGTAGTCTCCTCCCTTCCCCACAGGGAATACATAAGACTCATGGCTTTTCCGGCTTTCCTCGGCATTGTGGAGGAGTTGCATCGCTTGAGCAATCATGAGGCTCTCCTTTTGCTCTTGCAGCCACACTGCCTCTCCTTTACGGGGTCTGGAGCTGGTTACTCCTTGGGGGGGTCCTCCCCAGGTCCAGCAACCTTCCTACTCCCCTCGACCATCTAGCTTCCTCTGGCTCCTCTCTCAGCAGAATTTTTTCCATCCATTCCGCAGCTTCCTTCTCTGCTTGAAGTGAAATTATAGTAGAGCCAGAAGCTCCCATCTGGTCTCCTTCACTCTCTTGGTCAGACATATTTTGGGTTCAGCCCCCTCGGTGTTTATCCGGGATGGCTGGAGAAAAGATTCTGCTTAATGTCAGGTGTGCTTCCTTCAAAGTCCAGGAAAGAATGACCCAAACTCCATTGTTTATAGAGTAAGGTACTTTTACTAGAAAATGAAGTGAACGCAACCAAAGGAAAGCAGAATCTAAGGCAATAAGTGCGAAAATTGCATATAGAAAGCATCCCCTCCCACTGTCCACCGTAAATCATCCAATCCAAAGGTCTCCCAGGGGCCAGGTGGAAGCACACGTCTGGCAGCGTCATCAATCAGGAATGCCACGACCGTTGACCTGACAGCAGCTTCAAAGATACAGTCCAGTGGCTTAACTATCGCTTTCGATTCCTCCAGATTCCTCCAGCACGCTTCCCCCCCATGCTACCTAGCTCTCCCCCCTCCCGTTACTATGGCAGCCAAAGCAGTAAAGAATAAGTGGAGAGATTCCTATTGAAGAGAAGGTGATAAGGAAAATATTAGACTGTGCAAAAATGAATAGATTAACGTTGGCAATTAAAGAGAAAGAGCAAACTGAATATTATATGATATGGGAAGTATTTTTTCAATGGTTGAAGAATAAAAATGGAATTTGGAAATGAAGGAGACCAAAAATAAGTAGAAAATATATTAAGAGTTATAAATAAGATTAAAATTGTTAGTATATGTATGAAGAGAATAATGATATTTGATGTTAATATGGTATTATTACTGAAAGATGTTAAAAAGAAAATGGGGAATTTTACAATATTTAAATGTGTAATGTACTTATCATATTATAAAATTAATGTTAATGTGAACATGAAAGATGTGATCAATGAGGAACGATGTAGCACAGAGATGTATATACCCAGACGACACACTGCATAAGGAAAGATGGAATGTTTTATCTTCGTTTTTTTAAAAAATAAAATAAAAATAAATATTAAAAAAAAAAAGAGACAATCACCCCAGAAGCCTTTCCATTTGGGGGGAAAATATTCACAAAGATACCTGAAGCTAAAACTGCCTTGTCAGAAATTGGGCTGAAGTTCATAGGACCTTTCCCGATAGTGAAAATAATAAATCCGGTGACTGTGGAGTTAAAACTTCCACAGGTACTGGGGAAAGTACACCTGGTGTTTCATAGTAATTTGCTCAAGCTGGTAGTGGGATCAGAATTGAGACCAATAGCCTGAATAGCGCCCAAGCCAATAGTGGTATCCGGGGAGACACATTATGAGATTAAAAGGATTCTGGATTCCAGGTTGTACAAGGGCAAACTGCAGTACCTAGTCCAATGTCAGAAGCTAGGTGGGTGAAAGCGCAAGAAATGAAGGCAGACCGGTTGATTAGGAAATTCCATGAGAAATACCCCAAAAAACCTAAGGGGCCTTCCCACGGGTAAGGGAGGATTCTGGTCCTTATTAATGATTTGTGTGTTTGATGTTTTTCAGGTGCTTCTCACTTTTTAGGGGGATCCGACTGTCAACTTTGAAACGGATTGGGCCTGTTGCAGCCATTTTTTATGTTTTTATGTTTTCTCAGCTTGACACACTTTGGGGGGAGGAGGGAGCTTTGAAATGTCAGACCAGATATCAGCAACTTACTAGCTTGTGGGAATCAAGATCATCCTAACAGGTGCTGGCCAGAGACTGGAAGAGGTTACCAAAGAGACACCAGAACACCTAATTGGACAACATGATCTGTGACAAGGAGGGAGGGAGCTGTCTAATCTTTATACTGAAAGTGTGGGAATAGCCAGAGCTGGTTTGTAACTGTGCTGAAATGATGTACTCAATATAGCAGTTCTTTAAGAAAGCTAAAAGTCTCAGAGTTGCTGAATTGGTTGGGTTCATTACTCGGAACCTTGACACAAGAGTTAAGCCGTTCTACTGATTAACTGACAATGAGAACTGGAAGTTGGTGGAGCATACAATATGATATCACAGGAGATTTTCAAGAAGAGATTGGACAGTAGGGCATGTCATTTAATAGAGAAATTTAATAGGAAAATTAATTTTTGCAATTTTTTTTCAGTGAGGGATTCTAAAAATGTGTTTTACACCAAACATTCAAGTCTGCTGTTATTTTTGCAATTGCACAAAGTGTGGTAAATCCATATCTGATCATATACTCCACAAAAGTCTCTTGAAACCCAAATACTGTTAACTTTATCTTTTAACATTTAAAAAATTAACGTTTTTTCTGCATCTTATCTACCTAAACAAAAAATAATCCATGCAATCATAAACTAACATCAGAAAGCAATTATCTAAATTTCAAAAATGTTTAAGTGAGTTTCATCTTGTTTTGATTCATTCTTCAACATCAGCCACCAATTTGCTTCTTGGCCTCTGATATAACCCTCACATTTCTCATGTGCATACACTGCTTGTTGCCTCTGTGACCTGTTTCACACATCTCTCCGTCACAGGGTCACTGTGGTACTTGCATTGATTAGTCAATGAACTTCTTTATTTCCGCTGTACTCAGTTTGCATGTCAAAGGTGGCTAATATACACCTTCAGACCAGTCGTTCAGTTCCAGCAGAGAGGATGCTCTGGCATTGATTAAAGGTGTTTTTCTTGCATGTACAGAAAAATCTCCTAGCATGTCATCGTCTGCACCCCGCAAGTCAATGATCTTTTGCACACCAGCTGTCCTCTCTTGAATGTCATCTGAATACAAGAATATCTGGATTATCATTTCACTGAAAGCATACCATGCTGAGCGCTGAATGGTTGGCAAATTAGCATCTACTACAGCCTTCTTGCAGTCTGACTTGCTTCAGCTGTAACAACACATGATGCAGGCCTTCAATCCAGGAATGTTCTTCTTTGATGTTGAACCAGCAAAGGTAGTATACACCAACGATGTATTCTACTATCATTCTTAAGTTTTAGAGAGTTTTGCCTTGAAAGACATGTTTTGAAACTCATATTCGACAAAGCCTATTTGCAGTTGTCAACCAGCATGAATGGCCAATTTCCAGAAGAGCCAGATCTGTGGGAAGTTCTCCTGTCCTTATTGCCTGTGTGATCCTATATCCATATGCTTGATCATTAGAGAGATCCTTTACCACACTGTTGCTCAGTGAAATGAGAGGCTCTCCAATTGAAACTGGTGAATGAAGGATCAATGTCAAGTTCTGTTGCAGTGTCTAGCATGTTGCCAATTTTACCTGCCCATTTGTTGTTAGACAAGGTCTTCCCATCCAATTTTGTGATTAAGTGTCATGGGGTAACTCATTCATGTGAAGTGCACACACCAACCAGATCAACTTCTGGTCAAGCTTGACCTTTACCTCATCATGGCACCACCTTCACAGCCAGTATTAACATTTGTAGAATCTCCTCCAATGGTCTTCAAGCTTTTGTCAATGCCTTTCTTCATGAAATACGCCAGATTATCTGCAATCACTTGAGCAGTTTTTCCTGTTTTTGATCCTTTCTCTGGATTGAAATGATAAAGATATGTTCCACCCATCTCACTGCACACAGAATAATGTTCTTTTTTTTTTTATTGAAAAAGTTTTCAAATACAAATTTTTCCCCCATTTTTCTCCCCCCTCCTCCCTAACCCCCCCTCACCACCCATCCCCCCCAGTGACTTCTTCACAACAAAAACCTAATTCATAACAGATTATATAATATTTTACCATCCCCTTACTCCCTCCTCTAAATACTGACCCTTACATGCTAATAATATTATTAATATTTTTACTTCCCCCTTTTACCATACATTTCAAAATAACATAACTTCTAATTTAGCATAATAATATTATTATAACTCCCAATCTAACAACACTCTGCCTTTTTTTTCTCCTCCCCCATACTTTTATATATAACATTTCAAAGCAGCCTTCCCCATAAATCTTAATTTAACATTTATTCAACTCTATCCATTTCCTCCACTCCCCTAAATATATCACTTAAACATCCCTTTTCTTAAACTAAACAATCAGTAAACTAACCTATTTCCACCCACTTACAAAATTGCCATGCACAACAATTCTTAATATCTTTAATCTACTGCCCGCCCTGCTAAAAAAAATATATTCCGTTATATAAAAAAAAAATCAATGACTTTAAATTTATAATCCATATAATATCTTCTTTGATGTCTTTCCACTGGATTGTTGAGTCCATCATCCATATTAGGGTAACATAGCATCGTGGTTGCAACAGTTTGTTCAAAATCCTCAGTCATCTTCTGCCCCCATCAGTAATGAATATCCTCATATATATATAAAAAAGAAAAACAACCACCCAAGTGACATTATAATTATATTCCATATAGTATCTGTAATTGTGGCTTTCATCAGGATTATTAATTCCCATCATCATAATGGGTAACAACCAGATCTTCTGCGTGCCCCAGCGTAGCTCTCTTGCCTTATAGCTCAAGATAAATATAATACATTTATCAATAAAAAAAAAGAAATCCAAAATAGATAATTCCAATCCAACAATTTAAGGCTCTTTTCACATCGCAAAGTTACGGCATTGCAGAGGTCTGTCACTCTCCTCAGGATAATGTTAACCAATACTTCGCCTCAGCTATCTTTTCATATAGTCATTCATTTTTTAAAAATAACTGGCTTCACTGTTGCTTAACTTAGAAATTTTTATTTTTATGAGACCTATTTCTTTTTTTCTTTTCTTTTTGTGGGTTTGATCTCCATCCTAGTTTCCTTTCTACAAGTTGTATATCAACTGATCGGTTTTCATTCTGCTTTATGACTTGATCTCGTTGGTTTTGCTTTTGTATCTTATATTTCTTTTTTATCAATTGTATATCAGCTAATTGGTTTCCATGCTTGTCTGTGACTTGATGAATCATCACATTAGAGTCCGGTGCCACTTCTCTCATATTTATAGATAATCCAGCTGAGGTGTCTAAAGAATCCAAAGGCAATTTGTCCACAGTAGCCTCTATAATTCGATGTTTTCCCTTTATTTCCAATTCCTTCTGCTTATCCTGTATTGTGCATAAAGATGTTAAGTTCATTTTCAAAAATTTTTGATAAAATTCTTCCGCTTTTTCAACAGTATTTAGTTGGTATCTTTCTCCTTGATATCTCAATATTATGCCAACTGGAGCATCCCACCTGAATAGAATATTTCTTTTTTTAAGCTCAGACACTAGAAAACCAAATTTCTTTCTTTCCGATAACATCTTGGGTGGGAGCTCTTTGTAAATCCAAATCTTTCTTCCATACAATTGCAAAGTAGAGTTGAAGGAATTTTGCACAATATTATTTCTTATTTCTTTATCTGTAAAATAAATCACCACATCTCTAGGCAATTGCCTTTGCTTTGCAGTCCAGGAATTTATTCTATAAACTATATCGATCCTACAAAATACTTCCTCAGGTTGAACCTTTAAAATCCCAGCCAGAATTTCAGAAGATATTTTTTCCTTTTCCTTCTTCAGTAACTGTTATAAAATAAATGAAATACTTGCGATTCAGGGTCATAGGTCCAGCTCACATCCTTTTAGTTATTCTGTTATTCTGTTAATTTTGTAGGCTTGTTCTTGTCGCCTAGCTCTGCATAAGCAGAGGTCTCCCAAAGCCCGGAGCGGCGGTGGGGGAAATAGGGAGTTTCGTCTGCTTCGTCCCCAAAAGTAAAAAAAAAACTTTTGGGGCTACCTGCTCTACCTGTTCTTCTTTGATGGTACTGGGGAATTGCTGGTCTGACTTGTTTACTGGGGAATTGCTGGTCTGAAAAGTTATGTTATTTATGTAGTTATCTACCAAGCACATCTAAATTATATTAAAATAACCAAAATATCTTTACAATCCCCAAGGCATATCACAACTTTTGAGCACCCCTAATGTTTGGACATTGAAAGCTGAAAATTTTGACACGCCCTATTGAATTGAATGGTATAGCATCTGCTCAAGCAAGGGGTTGGACTAGAACAGTGATGGGGAACCTTTTAGAGACTGAGTGCCCAAACTGCAACCCAAAACCCACGTATTTATCACAAAGTGCCAACACGGCAATTTAACCTGAATACTGAGGTTTTACTACCTAAAATAATGATAAACAAGGCAGAGTTCAGCTAATTGCTCTAAGAAAAACGTGATAAATGCACCTTTATGCACCTTCATTTTTTCCTGCTTTTGAAATATTACATTTAGCAACAATAAAAAAGAAAAACATTTGTAATATCATTTCTCTTTCCCTCTCTCTCTCTTTTCCTCCCCCTCTCTCTCTTTCCCCATCTCTCTCCCTCTGTTTCTCTTTCCCTTCCTCTCTATCTCTTTCCCCCTCTCTCCCTGTTTCTCTCTCTCTTTCCCTCCCTCTTTTTCCCCCTCTTTCTTTTTCCCTCCCTCACTCTCTCTCTCTCTCCCTTCCTCTCTGTCTCTCTGTTTTTCTTTCCGTCACTCCCACCTGTCTCTCTCTTCCACCTTTTCCCTCCTTCCCTCTTTCTCTTCCACTCTTCCCCCTCTCTCTTTCTCTCCCTCTCCCTCTGTTTCTCATTTTCCCTCCCCCCTCTCTCTTTCTCACTCCCCCATTCTCTCTTTTTCTCTCTTCTCCCTCTCTTTCTTTCCTTCCCCCTTTCTCTTTCCCTCCTTCTGTTTATCTCTCTCTTTTCCTCCTTTCTCTCCCACTCCCTTCCTCCCTTTTTCCCCTCTCTGTTTCTCTTCCTTCCTCCCTCTTTCTTTCTCTTTCCCTCACTCTCATTCCCTACCCCTTTCTCTCTCTTTCCCTCTCTCTCTTCCCACCTCTCTTTCCCTCCCATTTCTCTCTGTTTCTCTCTTCCCTCCTTCTATTTGTGTCTCTTTCTCTCCCACTCCCACTCCCTCCCTCCCCCTTTCTCTTTCTCTTATTCTCTCCCTCTTTCCCTCTCTGTCTCTTTCTCCCTCTCTCTCCTTGCCTCTCTTCCCTTCCCTTTCTTTCCCTCCCCCTTTCTCTCTTATTCTCTCCCTCTTTCCCTCTCTGTCTCTTTCTCCCTCTCTTTCCTTCCCTCTCTTCCCTTCCCTCTCTTTCCCTCCCTCCCTCCCTCTCCCTTTCTTTCCCTCCCCCTCTCCCTCCCCCTTCTCTCTTATTCTCGCCCTCTTTCCCTCCCTGTCTCTCTTTCTCTCTCCCTCCTCCTCCCTCCCTCTCTCTTTCCCTCCCCCTTTCTCTTATTCTCTCCCTTTCCCTCCCTGTTTGTCTCTCTCTTTCTCTCCCCCTCCCTCTTTTCCTCCCTCCCTCTCCTTTTCTCTCTCTCTCCCTCCTCCCTCTCTCCCTCCCCCTTTGTCGCTTTCTGTATCTCCCTCCCTCTTTCTCTGTTTCTCTTTCCCTCCCTCTCATTCTCTTTCTCTCTTTCCCTCCCCTTTCTGTGTTTGTCTCCCTCCCTCCCTCCCTCTCTCTGCCTCTGTTTCTTTCTTTCCCTCCCCCTCTCTCTTTCACACTTTCTCTTTCCCACTTCTCTCTCTGTTTCATTCTCTCTCTCCCTCTCTCTTTTTCTGTTTTCTCTCTCTTTCCCTCTCTCTGTTTCTTTCCCTCAACCCTCTCTCTTTCTCTCTCCTTCCCTCTTTCTCTGTTTCTCTTTCCCTCCCTCCCTCTTTCTCCCCTTACCCCCTCTTTCCCTCTCTTTTTCCCTCTCTTATTTATTTATTTAATTAATTAATTAATTAATTAATTAATTAATTAAATTTTTATACCGCCCTTCTCCCGGAGGACTCAGGGCGGTGTACAGCCAGAGATAAAACCCACAACAATATAAAAGTTAAAAGACAAATTAAAAATATTAAATAATTTGGCCGAAAAAGCTAAAATAAAGGCAACCCATTAAAATAGCATTAGGCCAGCCCTGCTTGGTGAAACAATAGCGTTTTGAGGGCGCGGTGAAAGGTGCGAAGGTCAGGAATCCTACAAATCTCCAGGGGCAGCTCATTCCAGAGGGCAGGTGCCCCCACAGAGAAGCCTCTCCCCCTGGGGGTCGCCAGTCAACATTCTTTGACCGACAGCACCCTGAGAAGTCCCTCTCTGTGGGAGCGTACTGGTCGATGGGAGGCTATCGGTGGCAGAAGGCAGTCTTGTAAGTACCCGGGTCCTAAGCCATGGAGCGCTGTAAAGGTGGTGACCAATACCTTGAATCGCACCCGGAAGCCCACCGGGAGCCAGTGCAGCTCACGCAGGAGCGGTGTTACATGGGAGCATCGAGTTGTTCCCATAATCACCCACGTGGCTGCATTCTGGACCAGTTGGAGCCTCCGGGTGCTCTTCAAGGGGAGCCCCCTCTTTCTCTCTTTCCCTCCCTCCCTCTTTCTTTTCCCCTCCCTCTCTTTCACTCCCCTTTTTTCCTTCTCTTTCCCTCCCCCTTTCTCCCTCTCTGTTTCTCTTTCCCTCCCCCTCTCCCCCTTTCTCTTTCTCTTTCCCTCCCCTTTCTCTTTCTCTGTTTCTGTCTCCCTCTTTCCCTACCTTTCTCTTTCTTTCCCTCCCCCTTTCTCTTCTCTCTTTCCCCCTCTTTCTCTCTCTTTCTTTCTCTTTCCCTCCCTCCCTCCCTTTCTCTTTCTCTCTCTTTCCCTCCCCTTTCTCTCTGTTTCTCCCTCCCTCCCCTTTTTTCTCCCTCTTTTCCTCCCCCTCTCTGTTTCTCTCTTTCTCTTTCTGTCCCCCTCTCTCTCTTTCCCTCCCCTTTCCCTCCCTCTGTTTCTCTCTCTGTTTCTCTCTTTCCCCCTCTCTTTCTTTCTCTCTCTTTCTCTCCCCTTTCTCTCTCTCCCTTTCTCATTGCCTCACCCCTCTCTCTTCCCCCTCTCTCATTCCCTCCCCCTTTCTCTCTCTGTTTCTCTCTTTCCCTCTTTCTGTTTCTCTCCCGCCCTCTTTCCCTCTGTCTTCCCCCTCTCTCTTTTTCCTTCCCTCTTTCTTTCCCCTCTCTCTTTCTCTTTCCTTCCCCTTTCTCTTTCCTGGCCTCCCTCTTTTTCTCTCTCTTTCCCTCATCTCTGTTTCTCTCTTTCCCTCCCCATTTATCTCTCTCTTTCCCTCTCTCTCTGCCTTTGTTTCTCTTTCCCTCCCCTCTCTCGTTCTCTTTTTTCCCTCCATTTCTTTTTCCCTCTCTCTGTTTCTTTTTCCCTCCCTCCCTCTCTCTTCCCCTCCCTCTTTCTCTTACTCTTTTCATCTCCTTTCTCTCTCTCTTTCCCTCCCTCTTTCTCTGTTTCTCTCCCCGTCTCTTTCTCCCTCTCTCTCTTTCTCCCGCTCCCTCTCTTTCCCTCCCTCTTTCCCTCCTCCTTTCTCTGTTTCTCTTTCCCACTCTCTCTTTCTCTTTCTTTCTTTCCTTCCCTCCCTCTCTCCCTTTCTCTCCTTGTTCCTCTCTTTTTCCCTTTCTCTTTTTCTCTTTATCTCTCTCTTTCACCCCTCTCTTTCCCTCCCTCTTTCTTTTCCTCTCTCCCTCTCTCTCTTTCTCTCCCTCTCTCTCTTTCCCTCCCTCTCTTTCATTCCCTCCCTATCTCCTTATCTTTCTCTTCTGCCTCCCTCTGTTTCTCCCTCTCTTTTCCCCCCCTCACTGGGGGGGAGGAACCCCTGAACTGGTGCTGGGTGGTGGGAATCTGATGTCCATAGGTCGATGAGCCCAGGGGCAGCATGCCAAAGCTCAACTAGCTGGCGGGGAGGCAGGGCATCCCATCACAGGCAGCTCTTCAGGAAAAGCAACTTACATCTGGGAGGCCAGAACGAGCTGAGACGATGCAGGGTCACATTGTGGCTCCATGTCGTAATGGGCTTCATAAGGAGGAGACCCCATCTCCCCCATTGTGAAGTGTGCAAATGAAAAAGTTCAATCAATTCCAACTTTGTAAGAACTTTTTCTTTCGCAAGAAGTTGGAATTGATTGACCTTTTTGTTGTAGTCCCACAAACTTTTGTTTCCCTGCAAAGAGGGTGGGAAATGCGACAGAGAAACATGGTGGAGCTGGGCTGGGGTGACAGCGTACGTGCCCACAGAGAGGGCTCTGCATGCCGCATCTGGCACACGTGCCATAGATTTGCCACCATGGGACTCGAGGATCTCCAATGTCCCTTCCAACTTTGTTATTCTATTACTTCTATGTTCTAAATCTGATGGTTGTTGTTTGGTTCTTTGATAAACTGTGATCTATAGCTCTAGGGATCCAGGCAAGCATCACAGGATGGCAGAGTCTTATCTGCCAAAGGGTAGCTGAGGAAGGAAGCAGTAGGATGAAGCTAGTGAAGCAGGCAGCAGCCCTTCGGGGGAAGGTGGCAGCTGTTGGCATTGTGCAAAGTCAGCAGGTGGGGCAGCAGCGGTAGGCAGTGGCAACAGCAGAACACATGATAGACGAAAGGGCAGAGATGGGAGTATATATGTAGGGAGGAGTGAAGCAGATGTGAGTATGACAGGGTGATGAACTTTTGTTTAGCAAAGGGAGAGCACATCAGCCTGGGTAGGGAAGAGGCCAGGAGATGGAGCCAGAGGCAGCAGTTTGTGCAGGGCAATGCATGAGGTCCTTGCCTAAAGGGCTGCACAGTCAACCGCAACCAGGATACCAGAACTGCTATTCAACTGCCAAGTGGTACATCGATATGATGTTTTGCCTAGCAACTTGCTTTACTTTGCAATAGAAATAATTGTTCCAATTAGAATTGTTAAGTGAGGGTGTTATGTAAATAGGTTTGTTTGGCGGGAAGTTCGAATTAACTGACCATCAGCTGATTGGCTGACCACCACAGCTGCAAGGTATATAAAGGGAGCTGGCTCCCTGGGTCAGTTGCTGGAGTCTCACCATATAATAAAGAGCTGTTGTCACTAACTACTCTGGCTTGCTGTGTCCTCATTCACCCAACTTAACATTGGCGACGAAGGTGGGATTTTGAGGCCAGAAGCAGAGGAGAACTGAAGCCACACTCAAAAAGAGCGGAAGCCACATTTGGAGAAGGGGGACCGGAGATCGCATCCGAATCCAGCCAGGTGAGCGAGCGGAGCACAGGAGAATCCCGAAACGATGTCTGCCTATACCCCGCCAGCGCCTTTCGACCCCAAGGAAGAGAAGTGGGGATCCTACATGTCTCGGTTCGAGTGCTTCATGGTGGCAAACGACATGCAAGGGCTACCGGACGTTCGGAAGAAAGCCCTGTTCCTGAGTCACTGCGGGCCAAGGGTTTTCGACACAGCCGAAGCATTGTCGGAGCCGAATTCGGTCCACAACATTTCCTGGTCAATGCTACAGACCCTGCTGAAAGACCACTATGCACCAACGCCATCGAAGTACGTCCAGCGCTACGATTTCCGGCAACGGCTCCAGCAGGAGGGCGAATCGATCAGCAAGTACGTCGCTGCCCTACGTAAGGCCGCAACCCATTGTGAGTACCAAGACCTGGATGAGATGCTCCTAGAGCAACTAATTTGCGGAGTGAGAGATAACCGGCTCCAGAGAAGACTGCTTGCGAGGTCAAACCTGACCCTACACATCGCGCTAGACGAGGCCAGGGCGCAAGAATCGTCAGTAAAGGCTGCAGAGAAACTAAAGAGCTCCCACCTAACCAGAACAACGCAGAAGATGGCGCCGGTGCACCGAGAGGCCGTAAGCACCGCGAGCGAGGGGGAGTCTGAGGAAGAGGTCTACCGCACCGAGAAGTCCCGCACAGCCCGCAGGGAGCCCAGAGATGGATGCGCCAGCTGCGGAGGGTCCCACTCACGACAAAACTGTAAGTTCAGGGACGCCGTTTGCCGTTCCTGTGAGAAGAGGGGCCACATTGCTCGGGTCTGCAGATCCAAGGCACACCAGAGCTACAAACCACGTGGCCAACCCTTCCAATCCGAGCCGGCGCCACACCGAAGGTCCAACAGAGATGGCGGAAACCGGAAGGGCGTGAAATTTGAAGACGCTGGGGCCTACACCATTCACATCGCACAGACCTGCACCTCACCCGGAGAAAAGACCTACACCACGGTCGAGATCAAGGGACGAGAGTGCCAGATGGAGATCGACACGGGATCGCCGATATCCATCATGTCTTGGGAGAACCTAAAGAAAGTCATCCCCAGCGCACGAAAGCGACAGCTCCAGCCACAGCAACGCAGATTGAAGAACTACCAGGGGAACCGCATACCCGTCGAAGGAAGAGGCGAGTTCCAAGTACAGTACGGGGAGTTTACCGAGAAACTGCCCCTCACCATCGTCAGCGACAACCTCCCAAGCCTCCTGGGCATGGACTGGTTTAGAGCCCTAGGCATGGGATTCACCGGAGTAAGGAACGTTCGAAGCACCCTGAAAGAGGACCTGATGCAAGAGTTCCAGGACGTGTTCGACGAAAGGGTTGGCAAGTATGTGGGGACCCCAATTTCGTTTAATCTCAACCCCAATATTGCACCCATCCGCTTAAAGCCTAGGCGGGTACCGTTCGCCCTGAAGCCCAAAATTGACATTGAACTGGACAAATTAATCAAACAAGGGGTGCTCATTCCAGTCGACCACACCAAATGGGAGACCCCAATTGTGACACCGGTAAAGCCGGACGGATCAGTGCGCATATGCGCTGATTATAAATGCACAATTAATAAGGCACTGCAGCAGAGCGCCTATCCAGTGCCCATCGTTCACCATTTGTTGCATTCCCTGGGCCCCGGCAATATCTTCGCAAAACTCTATCTTGCGCAGGTGTACCAGCAGCTGCCGGTAGATGGTGCTACCGCAGAGGCACAGACTATTGTAACCCACAGAGGGGCCTTCAAGTGCACCCGCTTGCAATTCGGAGTAAGCGTAGCCCCTGGACTTTTCCAAAGTACCATGGAGCGGCTACTACAGGGAATCCCTGTAGTAGCCCTATTTTGGTGGTGCCCTATTTTGATGATGTGCTCATTACCACCAACAATGAGCAACAACTAAGAGAATGGCTGAGGGAAGTCCTAAGGAAATTCAGGGACGCAGGACTCAGAGTGAAACGAAATAAATGCATGATCGCAGTCCCCTCAGTCGAATTCCTAGGATACAGGGTAGATGGCACCGGCATACACCCAACAGAGAGCAAGATCAGGGCAATCAGAGAAGCACTCACCCCCAAAGACAAGGCAGAATTACAGGCCTTCCTGGGGCTATTAAACTTTTACGCCATTTTCCTAAAAGACAAGGCAACAGTGGCAGAACCCCTACATAGACTGTTAACCAAGAAAGCCATTTGGAAATGGGGGAAGGCGGAAGACAGGGCATTCGCCGGCATTAAAAAACTATTATCAGCTGAAAGCTTTCTAATACAGTACAACGCAACGCTTCCCCTTGTTCTAGCATGTGACGCGTCCCCGTTCGGAGTGGGAGCCGTCCTGAGCCATAGACTCCCGAATGGCCTAGAAGCACCCATCGCATACTATTCCCGAACTTTATCAAGCGCCGAGCGAAATTATAGCCAGCTCGACAAGGAGGCCCTCGCCGCCGTTTCGGGAGTAAAGAAATTCCACGAGTACTTGTTCGGGAGGGATTTTGAACTAATCACCAACCATCAACCACTCCTGGGTCTCCTCGCGGGAGATCGACCAACACCAGCAGCACTATCGCCCAGGATGACACACTGGGCCATCTTCCTCGCAGCGTACTCCTATCGCCTGGTACATCGACCAGGGGCGGACATGGGCAACGCAGATGCACTCAGCCGATGCCCACTACCCGACAGCCTAGAAGACCCCACACCCGGCATCCCCATCTTGCTGATAGACGTCTTGGACTCTGGGCCCATAACATCAGCCGAGGTTGCAAGAGCCTCAACCAAAGACCACGTGATCCGGACAGTCGCAAGTTGGGTCATGAGGGGGTGGCCGGAAAAGATAGGGAGCGGGGAATTTAAACCGTTCGCGGGAAAACGGGACGAATTGACAATGCAAGGGGGTTGCTTGCTATGGGGCGATCGGGTTGTTATTCCTTCACGTTTATGGGAAAAAGTCTTAACATTGTTGCATGAGGGGCACCCTGGGATTGTAAGAATGAAGGGGCTAGCCAGGAGCTACGTCTGGTGGCCCAGCATGGATACAGACATTACCGAGTGGGTGGGGAGATGCCAACCCTGCCAAGAGTCCAGATGAGATCCACCAACAGCACCCGTGAGGGAGTGGGAAAAGCCCCAGGGACCCTGGTCCAGGATACACATTGACTTTGCAGGCCCATTTCACGGACAGACCTTCATGGTCGTAGTAGACGCATTCTCCAAATGGTTGGAGATCAAGCTAATGAAGGCCACTACCACCGACGCAACCATCAGGGAGCTAAGACAGTTATTCGCCACCCATGGGTTACCGGACATTCTTGTGTCAGATAACGGGCCACAATTCACCGCAACACAGTTCGAGGGTTACTTAGCGGGACTTGGGATCAGACATGTCCTTTCGGCCCTGTTTCATCCAGCTAGTAACTGGATAGAGATTTGTGAGGTCAGCAAAAGAGGCCCTTTCACGTTTAAGCCCCGGGGACTGGCAGGAAAGGATAGACAAGTTTCTAATAGCTCAGCACTCCACACCCTGTACAGCCACAGGCCGAAGTCCGGCAGAACTATTAATGGGGCGGAAACTCCGAGGAATACTAGATAGGCTCAACCCCAATTACTCCCCAGAGGTCTTCAAGGGGGGGGGAGAGGAAGCTTAGAGAGTTCACCATAGGAACACCGGTACACGCTAGGAACTATGGACAGGGCCCACTCTGGGAGGCCGGGACAATCACAGAAATCATGGGGCCCAAATCATACAGGGTAGACATGGGGGACGGGAGAGTTTGGCGCAGACATATTGACCAATTAAGAAAACGAGCCACCACAGACACCGACGACAAATTAGACGACCCCATCTCTGACCACAACTACCAACCAGAAACACAAACTACAAGCCCGAGTGGAGCGGAGGACTTAGCTGAGGATTCGGGTATCCAGCGCCGCCCCATCGAGGTAGTCCAAACAGCCGGAGAAGTCGCCACCCATGAGGAGGTCCCGGAGGCCTCATTGGCGGAGCAGGGAGAAACAGAAAGTCCCTCCGACCTGCTCGACGACGCCCCTCTGACTGAGCTGCGCAGGTCAACTAGGATTCGAACACGCCCTAGTCACCTGAGAGACTTTGTATGTAAATAACACCCCAAGTGACTTCTGGGAGGGGAGGAGTGTTATGTAAATAGGTTTGTTTGGCGGGAAGTTCGAATTAACTGACCATCAGCTGATTGGCTGACCACCACAGCTGCAAGGTATATAAAGGGAGCTGGCTCCCTGGGTCAGTTGCTGGAGTCTCACCATATAATAAAGAGCTGTTGTCACTAACTACTCTGGCTTGCTGTGTCCTCATTCACCCAACTTAACAGAGGGCTTATGTAAATGTAAAAGTCATTCCCTTCTATTAAATAATCAAAAAATGCAAACACATAGCTGGTCGACATTTTAAACTCTCACCAATTATTCCAGGCCTGTTGAAAAAATATTACAAAACATCAAAATTAAAAGAAATGCACGCATTATTAAACACATTGGCACCTTTAAACCTCATTCTGCTTTCTAAGACAATATTAACAAATTTATGGATATTAAATCAAAATGTTTTTACAACAGGATAAGCACATATAAGAGTTGTGGTGTTGCAGTTGTTAGAATTCAGTACTGCAGCCCACGCTGTTTACGAGCAATTACGCACCCCGGCCCCCAATGCACGACTCGTGTCCTGGGTTGTGCAGAGTCTCAGGCCCAGGGTCCACGGCTGATGTTGTGTAATGCCAGGTCGGTCGTTAATAAAGCCCCCCTCATTTGTGATCTTATTTTAGAGGGGGGTGCAGACCTGGCAGGTATTACGGAGACCTGGTTGGGCCAAGGGGGGGTTCCCCTCGTTGAAATGTGCCCACCAGGTTTCTGTGCATTTCATCAGCCACGGGCCCAGGGGAGGGGTGGGGGAGTGGCGGTGATTATTAGGGAGAGTCTTTGTCCGAGGGAGACCACTGTTCCTCAGATAGCCGGATGTGAGTCCCTCTTTGTGAAGTGGGGCCGTGGGGTGCAGATGGGTTTGCTGACTGCGTACCTGGCTCCCTGCCACGTAGCAGCGACCCTGCCCGAGCTACTCGACGTCATTGCCGGGGTGGTGGTTGACACCCCCAGACTTATTGTCATGGGGGATTTCAACCTTCCGTCTGCGGGTGAGGCGTCAGAGGCAGCTCGGGAGTTCATGGCTTCCATGACGGCCATGGACCTGACCCAGTTAGTTCAGGGCCCAACTCACATAGGGGGACACACTCTGGACCTGATTTTTGTCTCTGGTCAGTGGTTGAATGATCTTGGTAGAGGGGACCTAGACATCAAACCCTTGTCATGGACAGATCATTCGCTCCTTCACTTAGACTTTCCTACCGCTTTCCCCCGCTGCAGGGAGACAGAACCGACCAAATTGCTGAGCACATTGTAAGCCGCCCTGAGTCTTCGGAGAAGGGCGGCATATAAATCAAATTAAAAAAAAAAAAAAAAAATGGTTCCGTCCCAGGCGCCTGATGGACCCCGAAAGGTTCCTGACGGAGCTTGGGCCGTTTCCTGAGACTCTGGCACATGACTCGACTGAAGAGCTGGTGGCCGCCTGGGAGAGTGCGGCCGCCGGAGCTTTGGACCGCGTCGTGCCTTTGCGGCCTCTGACCCGATGCCGATCTCAATTGGTTCCTTGGTTCTCTGAGGAGCTGAGAGAGATGAAGCATCAGAAAAGACGCCTAGAGAGCATTTGGAGGACTAGTCAATCCGATTCCGACCGGACACAGGTGAGGTCTTATATCAAGACCTACCTAGTGGCAATAAAAGCGGCGAAATCTAACCATTTCTCCACTCTTATCGCATCTGCAGAGAACCGCCCAGCCGCCCTGTTTAGGGTGACCCACTCCCTTCTTCAGGGGGGAGTGCGGGAAGATCCCTTGCAGGGTCGTGCTGAGGATTTTGTGCAATTCCTGCATGATAAAGTCGCTCGGATTCGGGATGGCTTGGACTCCAATTGGATGAGTCCAGGGGAGGAGACAGGGGCAGGTCTTGAGAATATTATCTGGGAGGAGTTTGATCCTGTGGCTCCCGAGAATGTGGACAGGGTTCTGGGTAGGATTAGTGCCGCCACATGTTTATTGGACCCGTGTCCCTCCTGGTTGGTACTGGCCTCCTGGGAGGTTACACGAGGCTGGCTCCAGGGGATTATAACTGCTTCTCTGAGTGAGGGTGCCTTGAAAGAGGCGGTGGTGAGGCCCCTCCTCAAGAAGCCTTCCCTGGACCCCGGCTGAATTAGCTAATTACCGTCCGGTCTCCAACCTTCGTTTTGTGGCGAAGGTTGTTGAGAGTGTGGTGGCACGACAACTGCCCGGGCACCTGGATGAAGCTATCTATCTAGACCCGTGCCAGTCGGGCTTCAGGCAGGGGCACAGCACAGAAACAGCATTGGTCGCGTTGGTGGATGATCTCTGGAGGGCTCGGGACAGGGGTTGCTCCTCTGTCCTAGTCCTATTAGATCTCTCAGCGGCTTTTGATACCATCGACCATGGTATCATGCTGCGGCAGTTGAGAGGGTTAGGAATAGGGGGCACCGTTCTGCGGTGGTTCTCCTCCTTCCTCTCCGACTGCTCGCAGTTCGTGTTGGCAGGGGGGCAGAGGTCGACCTCGAGGCGTCTCGCATGGGGAGTGCCACAGGGGTCGGTCCTCTCGCCCCTTCTGTTCAACTTTTATGTGAAGCTACTGGGTGAGATCATCCGTGGTTTTGGGGTGAAGTGTCATCTGTACGCTGATGATACTCAGCTATACATCTCCACCCCAGACCACCCCAATGATGCCCTTGATGTGATGTCTCACTGCCTGGAGGCCGTGCGGGTCTGGATGGGGAGGAACGGGCTCAGACTCAACCCGTCCAAGACCGAGTGGCTGTGGCTGCCGGCATCCCGATATAGTCAGCAGGTGCCATTGCTGACTATTGGGGGTGAATCTTTGCCCCCCACAGAGAGGGCTCGCAATCTGGGTGTCCTCCTGGACGCACGGCTGTCTTTAGAAGAGCATATGACGGCTGTGGCCAGGGGGGCCTTTTATCAGGTTTTCTGGACCGGGACGCCTTGCGCACGGTCACTCATGCCCTTGTCACCTCCCGGCTGGACTATTGTAATGCTCTCTACATGGGGCTCCCCTTGAAGAGCACTCGGAGGCTCCAACTGGTCCAGAATGCGGCCGCGCGGGTGGTTATGGGCGCAACTCGTTGTGCCCGTGTGACACCCCTCCTGTGCAAGCTGCACTGGCTCCCAGTGGTCTTCCGAGTGCGATTCAAGGTATTGGTTACCACCTTTAAAGCGCTCCATGGCATAGGACCCAGGTACCTTCGAGACCGTCTTCTGCCACCAATAGCCTCCCACCGACCAGTCCACTCCCACAGAGAGGGTCTCCTCAGGGTGCCATCAGCCAAGTTATGTCGGCTGGCGACACCCAGGGGGAGGGCCTTCTCTGTGGGAGCCCCAGCCCTGTGGAATGAACTGCCCCCGGAAATACGTAAGATCTCCGACCTCCGGGTGTTTCGCTGCACATTGAAGACCCTGTTGTTCCTCCAGGCTGGGCTATCAACATAATAATTTTAAATTGGGGTATTTTAAATTTTTGGGGTTTTAAATCAGCCAAATCTATTTAATTATTTTAATTTTTAATCATTGTTGTGTCTTGTGTTTTTAAATTGGCTGTACACCGCCCTGAGTCCTTCGGGAGAAGGGCGGTATAGAAATAAAATTATTATTATTATTATTATTATTATTATTATTATTATTATTATTATTATTATTATTATTATTATTATTATTACTTCTGCTGATTGCCAGCTGCCAGCAGTTCGCCAGTTCAATTCTCACTGGCTCAAGATTGACTCAGCCTTCCATCCTTCCAAGGTCAGACTAATGAGAACCCAGATTATTGGGAGCAATATGCTGATTTTCAACAATCTAACTAGCAAACCCCAAAAAAGTAGGCACTCTCAGGAACTTTGTAATCCCAAAAGCAAAACTTTATTGGACATACCATTTCATGGTTAAACAATAACTTCGCCTTCTCCCCACCCATGGAGGTTCACAGTGTCCAATTATGAATCATCCTTTTGTTTTGAGAACAGTTCACTTCTTTGTTGGCCACCTTGGTGGGTTCTTGATTCTCATGGTCTATCCCTGGAGTGTCTGCATTCTTTCTCACCCTTCCCTCCCCCCAGTTGTTTGGCAAATTGAACAGCGATAAGACTTGAAAGTGTCAAAATTGGTTCAATCTTGATACTGACTCTATAAACCACTTAGAGAGGGCTGCAAAGCTATTGCTATTGCTATATATGTTTTAGTATTTCTTCTAGCATTTCATACTTGTAGAATACTGAAACTGACAGCCAGTATTTCCTAAATATTCTCAGAGGTATTCAATGCACATGAATAAAAATAATTTTGGATTTATATAAAAACATTAATATTTTTAAGAGTCTTAACCATTGACTTGCTAATACAAGTTATTCTAACTCTTTGGAATAAGTTCATGCAAATAATAAATATTTTCCTTAGTAATATTTCTGATTTGTTCTCATCCAAAATGTATTTGTTTGCTAACAATACTTCAAAGTTTTAGACATTGCTGATGCATCCAGACCAAACAGCAAAGTAGAGCATTTGGTGAGTCTAGGAAAAACAAAGGGAAGTTATATACATCCCACACAACATGTTCTCAAGGCAGTGGTGAAATTCACTTACCTTCCCTACCAGTTCGCCAATGTGTGCACGCCATGCACTCGCTCTGCTTGCTCATGCCATCGTCTGTGCATGCGCAAAGCCTTCTGTGCATACTCAGAGGCTTAAAATGTCGCAAAAAGTGATGTCATGACATCTGCATGGGGAGTGGAGCCTTGGGTTCACCCAAGCCAGATAGAACCAGCCAGATTTTACCCCGTCTCAAGGTTGAATACAACATTTTATTTTTCTTTGCTGGTCTTAGTTTCTAAACTTTTGGTCATCTTTAATGTCCTTTCTTGAACCTGTTCCAATTTTTCTCTGTACTTCTTAAAATGTAATATCCAAAACTACATATTATTCCAGTTGTGGTCTATGTCTTTTTTGCATGCATATCATTTATTTTGCATATTTGGTATATCGTTTCCTTTTCTTCTGGAACTTTATACATTCCCAGCATAACGATGTTCCAAAAATCTTTGAAAACATGGCTGTTCTTCAAAGCCTTGAGGTTGGGTGGCTTACATTTTAAAAAGCAAATAAAAATAAGGAAAAGAGCATAGATGTCCAGAAGAGGACAAAAACCAAAGAAAACAACAGAAAACAACTATTTGGGGCAGTGGTGAAATGTAAAATTTGTTACTACTGGTTCTATGGGCATGGCTTGCTGGGGGGTAATGTGACTGGGTGGGCGTGGCCAACTTTTTTTTTTTCTTTTAAAAGCATTTTTTCTACAACCTCTGCGGCTGAAAAAAATGCTTTAAAAATGCTTTTAAAAGGCTCTGACCCCAGCTGAGCCGCACGATCATCAGAGGCTTTTTTTGTTACATTAAAGGCATTTTTTCTACAACCTCTTCGGCCAAAGAGATTGTAGAAAAAATGCTTTTAAAAGCCTCTGATGATCCCAGCTGAGTTGCCTGATTGTCAGAGGCTGTTAAAAACATTTTTTTACAACCTCTTCGGCCAAAGAGGTTGTAGAAAAAATGGTTTTAAAAGCTAAAAAAAAAAAAAGTTGGCCACGCCCACCCAGTTACATTACCCCCACCCCCACCCCCACCAAGCCATGCCCACAGAACTGGTAGATACAAATTTTACCTTTCGCCACTGATCTGAAGGCGTGTGTAATTTTCTAATGTACAGAAGTTATAGTTAAATGTGTGGACTCTGGGTGTGTTTTTCCAAATGTAGTAAGTGAGGTTGAATTTGTATAGTTTTAGAAGAGCTCTGTGTGTGTGTGTGTGTGTGTGTGTGTGTGTGTATACAAACACATACACCATATATAGTAGTTAATGTATCTTTTTGTATGCCTATACACACTCTATACTATGTAATATGTATGTACACATATGGCATATATACATAGGATTAAATAGTATATTTTGGATGTTCAGTAGTAGTATATAAATAGACAGGGAAATTGTATCTCTTTGAGCGAGGAAAGACCAGGCACCCTAACCCTAACCCTTGACATGAGTGATGTCAAGTTGGCCACG
The DNA here is from genome assembly GCF_029215685.1 of Pituophis catenifer annectens. NCBI lineage: Eukaryota > Metazoa > Chordata > Lepidosauria > Squamata > Colubridae > Pituophis > Pituophis catenifer. Next base: position 171,651,234 of record NW_027256881.1, read on the forward strand.
CCCACCCAGTCACATGACAACCAAGCCATGCCCACCAAGCAAGCCACACCCACAGAACTGGTAGTAAATTTTTTTGAAACCCACTACTGCCTATTACCCATCGCACACTGGCAGGCAAAGCACCATGGCTTCTACCTGCCACCCAATTGGGTGGCGGCTTATTGTCTCATGCAGCCAAAAGTCTGGAACAAACAGTGTCTCGGACGAATGGACCAGGCTGAAGGGTGCAGGGTGGAGGGCCAGTGGCCCATTGGCAGTGGTGGGTTATTACCGGTTCTCCCCAGTTCAGGTGAGCCAGCAGTGGAGATGGTGAGGTGGGAGCGAATTGGTTCGCTCCGACTGTCAGTTGAGCCCTCCTGTGCTATACCTACCTATATTCATTCAGTTTTAGTCCAGCTGATAGGTGCAGCAGAGCGGATTGCCATGCTTCAGCTGTTATGAAATTCAATGCACTTGCGTGAAGTGATAACACCAGTTGAAACCCACCACTGCCCATTGGTCAGGGCGAATGACCACAGGAGGGCCAGTGGAGCCAGGAAAACTGGCTGTAAAAGGGCTGAGATGGGAGGCTGGAGTCAAAGGAGGTGCAGCCAAAGGTGGAAGCCTGAAGGTCCCATTCCCCAAAGAAAAGGGGGGTCAACTTATTTTCCAAAGCACCAGAAGGCAAGACAAGAAAGAATGGATGTAAACTAATCAAGAAGAGAAGCAACTTGGAATTAGGAGAAACTTCTTAATAGTAAGAACAATTAACCAGTGGAACAGCTTGCCTTTAGAAATTGTAGGTGCTTCATCACTGGAGGTTTTTAAGAAAAAACTGGACAGCCAGCTGTCTGACATGGTATAGGACAGTGATGGCGAACCTTTTTGGCATTGCGTGCCAAAAGTCTGAGTTGCGCTCCCGCGTGCCGGAACCCATAATGCAATGCACGCTCCCATTTATGCATGCGTGCATGACACCCCCCATGCTCCCTCTACACATGCGCCCACACTGAGCATGTGTGCCCCCCATGCGCCCCCCCCACTTTTTCCAAGTGGGCCGGCATACCTCTTACCAGAGGACAACTAGGTACTGGCCCGTTCCCTGGTGAGACAGCTGTTCCCCACCTGGCGCATGGCGCTGCCAAGATGGCGGGGCTGAGACTGCCCCCAGGAAGCTCCGAACGCGAGGCTTGCCTGGGCTCCTTCACACTGGGAGCTGCAGGTCGAGCAGGTGGTGGACGGGGACAGGCTGCATCTATCGCCACCTAAGTGGAAAGCCCAAAGATGCATATGCTGCCCTCAGCGCTTCCACGCCTTGCCTGTTTCCCCAGCTCCTCTTCTCTAAATGAGCACTCGGCAGCTGGGAAAAACAGGAGCCGCCACATTCACTCTGCCCCACAATTCTGCTCAGCTCAAGTTCATGGAAATCATGTGGTGGCCCTTGAAACTTTAGGAGGGAACTGGCTCCGAGATTGGGAGGCAGCCTTTCCCAGACCTCATTTTGACGTATGTGTCTGTTTCATAAACTTTTTCTTCAAGAAAGCGCTCTGTCAAAACGAACGCCTTTTCATTCTGTATCTCTTTCACTGCTCTGATTGATAACTGTTTCAGCACAGGGATTGCACAAGGAATAAAAGCTAGGCCCGCCACAATTCAACAAGAATAACATTTGTTTAATCCAGCCGGATCCAGGCAACCAAGAAAACCACCTGTCAGTTGTTTGTAACCTCTGACTTATCTTGGATGCCCTATCCTGCAATTCCTTGGCAATTTCTCTGACCACACCTGATTTATTCATATAGAAACAACAGTCTTCACATACCTCCTCTCTCTGCGGTTAGGAGGTCTAAGGCACGTTGATTTTGTAGGACCACTGCTGCCAATGAATCTATCTGGTCTTGGACTTGCACCAGGGTTCCAGCAATTTGGTTCAGGCTTTCTTGGAGCTCAAGAAATAATTGTTGAAATTGTATTACTGAGTGTGTCACTCTACCTACACCTGTTCCACTGCAGTTCCTATCCCCATGATTATTAATAGTGGGACTAGGATTGGTGCCTGTTTCTGAACATGCCCCATGAGAGGAACAGGTATGGTATGTTCTCCACGGACAACACCTATTTTAGGAAAAAGGTGTACTAGTGTGCATGTTCCAGTCCTATTTGTTGGCAAACATAAATATACATCCTTCCCTCAGAAGAAGAAAACTCCTCTTTCCCTTACACATACGCCTATGTTCATGGAGAAAGCATGGGTCCGATGGTTCTTTTCATTAGTCCAGACCCCCAAAGTCCCCACCACAAACATTCCAGCAAGCGGCCGTAATGGGACTTCTAGTGAATGGTCCTTTTACTTATCTCTGAGGATTGGACCTTCAAAAAGATACCGGGAGGTAATATTCCAGGGGGAAAGAAGACACATAAACCTGTGTTGAACCTAATGGAGAGCCAGATAGTGAAGCGAGGGGGCTGGAACAGACTGGGGCACCTTTCCTTGGATACATTCCAGGACCTCTTCCATCCTCCCCATCTTGTGATGATGGCAGTTGGTGGTGAGGAGAAAGTGAGTGGTGTGCAGAAGGAAAAAGATCTTTGGTTAGTTTTACATCCCTAAGGTTCATTTTAGGACCAAGGTACACTTCTGATGGACATTGTTCTTTTGTCAGGGATCCTATAGGCCTACCAGGTTTCTGATGTCTCTTTATACACAGGGAAGGTCACCCTATGATTTAACAAGGTTTCAACCCAATTCCAGTATCCCTGATATGCAATCTCCTCTTTTCAATTGTTGTAGGGGCCCATTCTCCTTTTCTATTCCCCCCTGTACCGGGATTGTTAAACTCTTGACCCCAGGTCTAGGAGTTGGTTTAGGTCTAAGGCTTTCCCCCACCTTCTAGTACCACGTTGTTGGCGGGAGTGGACTTGACCCAAAGTGTCTCCATTCAGTGTCCTGATGCTGCTAGGTCCCCTGGGATTCTTGACATCTTCAAATCCTTCCGCAGAGACAAGGGGGATTTCTTGAACACCCACAAGGCCTTAAGAGCGCAAGACCCATAGTTTACAAATTCACCACGTCAAGAAGAGGGTTAGGGATATGCGTAACTTGGGATAGGGCAATATCAATCGTATTAAAACAATACCAACAGAAGGGCTAAAGTAGCTGTTGCCCAGAGTCCCCCCACCCAATCTTCCTCTAGCATGAGTGTCTTTAAGTAGTGCACACTGGATTCTATTACAGTTAATGGATTTTACATTACAAACTACAGTCATGGAATGTTGTCTTCCTCTGTTCCAAGCTTCAGCCATGCGCTGGGAACCAGCTTCCGGGGTGGTTCAGCAAGGCTGACGATCACCACCGTGTGTTGAGAGTCTGTTGCCGGTAGGACTCAGCAGGGTGTATTCTTCTTGAACTTCAGCACCAATGGCCTGTCAGTTTTTGTTATCTGGTATGTGACCGGATCACTCTGGTCTGCAGGCTTCAGTCTCATCCAGTGGATCCAGGATCTTCCTTCTAAGGTCTTAAAAGCACAATTACAAAACCAATACATCTGGGAGAGTGCGCAAAAGGAATCTGATCAGTTGTAGTCCTCTTCAGTTGGGAAACAACATAGGCAACCACTCAATCCTAAGAAAGAAAAAAATACAAAAATAGTCCAGATGATGAAGAATGCTATTCCCACTGGTTACTGCCCACCAGTCCATTGGGTTCTTTGGATCGTCAACTTCAATGGATCTCCTTGGTGAGATTCCACCTTCCACTCCTTTGGGGCTGGCACGGGCCCTTTCACTTGGGGTTTAACTTTCTTCCAGCTCCGGATCAACATCCAATCATCGTGGTGGAATTTGTGGACTGGAAACTTCAAAGGTGGTGTTTGGGCTAATAGTCCTTGTTTCCTAAAAACTTTAAAATATCTGGACAGTTTATACACATATTGTTTCAATACTTTGTCTCTGGTTTCCAGGGAATCAATGTATATGCTTCCTGAAGTGAAAACTACTCCAAACAACAGTTCATATGATGATAATCTTTCTAGGTTGGGTATAATAAAACTCTTGACACCACTGTTGCTGTAGCATTACTGCAGGGAAAAGCTTCAACCCACCCTGTGAGGTGGTCCACTATGACCAATAAATATTTTACTCTCCCCACTTTTGGTAATTCTGTAAAATCGACCTGAATACATTGAAATGGTCTTAAAGCTGGTGGTCTCCCACCCATCTGTTGTTTCCTGACAGCTTGTTCATTCACCTTTTTACAAATCAAACATTTGTTTATAATTGATGTTACTAAAGGATATATCCCAATACAACCATAGCTTTTTAAAAGTTCATCTACAATAGCTTGAATTCCCCAATGACTCCACCCATATTTTTCCAAATGAATGCACTATCCCAAATGCATGTGGAATCTGCCTATTTTTCCTTCTAAGATGCATAGAGCAACCCCCCCTTTTTTTTATTTAAGTGCCGCCCTTCTCCGGAGACTCAGGGTTACAATGCGTTAAGCAATAGCCTTCATACTGTTGTATGTTTTACAAAGTCATCTTATTGCCCCCACAAACTGGGTCCTCAATTTACCTACCTTAGAAAGAATGGAAGGCTGAGTCAACCTTGAGCCTGGTGAGATTCGAACTTACTAATTACAGACAGCTGGAGTTAAATTACAATGCATTTGTCTACTGAGCTATCCAGGCTCCCTATCCATAGAGCTTAATTTAATGAATACAATTCAAAGGTTTGAGCAGACCAATTTCGAGGCAAACCCCTTGTTTCCAGGATCTCTTTAGGGTGTCCTTTTATAATAGCATATCCATTTTTCCATACTCCCTTCTCCACCCTAGAGGAACCATTTATACAAATTGCTTCTCCTTTCTCCAGGGGGTGTTCCTCCAAATCAGATCTTATTTTTGTATGTAAATCAATTACTTCAGTACAATAATGTTCAAATCCAAACTGATCCATTGATCTGGTGTTGGCTAAGAACTGTGCTTGATTCAAATTGTGATCTGTAGTTAAAATCACGTCTGTCTGCTGCATTAAAATTGTTTCATTTTTGTTTAGAATTCTGGAATCAGTTAACCACCGCCCCGCTTTTTGCTGAAGGATGGTTCTGACTTGATGTGGGGTGCTTACAATAAAGGCTCCCCCCAAAGGTCAATTTCCTACTTTCTGAGCCAACACCCCTTGTGCAATTCAATTTTCTGTGTTTACAAAGAGATTGAATAGCTTTTCCAAATTTGGTAAACTTAATACAGGAGCCTCAGTTAAAGCTTGTTTCAAATTTTCAAGGCTTCCTCTTTCGTGTCCCTCCCATTTCAAACTCCAAGGTCCAGATTCAATTAATTTTGCATAGAATTACCTTAATTCTTGCTTGTTTATAGATAGAGGCTGAGACCCCACCCCTTCTATTCTATCAGGAGTGATTTTCTTACTCCTGTTGGAAGGAAAAAGAAGCCTTTCCCTTTAAGGATTGTTGAAAGGCTGAGCTTCCCCTTCCTGAATTCAAAACTCCCGGCTGGGAGATTACTTTGAAATGATTGGAGGTTAGCTGCTTGAGAGTAGAATCAGTTTATTGTTTCTAGGAAGGCAGTCAAGAAACAAATACAAGCACAACGTTCCGAGGCTAGCCTGTCTTAACTGTAAGAGTAACCTTTTTTTTAATACTAAAACATCTTTTGATTTTCTATGTGACCCTTTAAGATCTTTTGATTTGGTGTGTGAATTCTTTTATTTGTGTGTGTGATTGTTTTATGGTGTTTAAATCCTGTTTTTGTTTGTGATTAGGTTCTTCTGTCCTGGATCTGGCAAATAAGTAATTGTTTTATAGTCCACTCTCTGTTTTTTCTAGCCCTTTGTAGTTGTTCGTTCCCTATAATTATTCAGTTTGCTATTTCTGTGTTTTAGTGAATCTCTCTCTTTTTTTTTCTCCTCATGTGTTTAAATTACTTTGGCTTGATTTCTTTTCCTTTTTGGGTGTTTGTTTTTCTTTCCTGTGTCCCGCATCTGTTTGGATGTTGCAGGCCCCTGTAATTCTCTTTCTTCCTTTGTTGTGGAAAATAAGGTGGCTTCAGCTTCTTAATGGCCCATTGGTAAAGGTGGGGGCTGAAACTCTGCCTGAGTTTCTGCTTATTTTCTTTAGGGAAATTTCCCTGCTCTTTTAATATTGAGCTTCTCATATCTTCCAACACTCCCTTCACTAATTAAGTGTATTCTAATGCTTTGTCCACTTAATCTGATCTCTGTCAATTAAAAACACCACTTCCTCTTCTTTGGATCGGGCAATCTTTAACGCTGTCTTCCCTGCCCATATCACTACTTCTTCCCATTATCACTGGGTTCCGCTCTCACATTCCTTTCTTCCTTCCCTGTCCAAAGGTTATACAACATCCATAACCTTCCAAAAACACATCACATATCTTCTCCCTTCCATCAATTCTACTTTCTCTAACTCCTTCTTCTTATAAAACATTCAATTCCTCCTATCACTGCCCTCCTGATTTCCAAGTCAGCACAAGACTGTGCAGACCCACTTAAAGGCAACTTCCTGGCTTTCACTAAAACTTCCTCTCACTCTTCTACTATTGTAACCCATCTCTGTAACAAATTCTTAAAGGGCAACCACTTATGCTGCTAACAAACAAACAAGCAAACAAACAAATCTGAAATATATTTGGATCAAACTTTAGCATCAGTTCTCTGCCTTTAGTAAAATGCAAGTCAGATTCAAAAAAATCTTACAAAATCATTTCTTTTATATAGGTTTAATTAAGCGTTTTAAACCTCAAAAATTTCCAGAAAAAATAAAATCAAAATTGTATTCAGAGCAGAAAAGCTTTCATATGCAAATTAAAGGGACCGAAACAGCTGCATGAGCCGATCACCCACTCCCCCTCCTTTCTCAGGCTTATTCAGCAGAGAGAGAGAGACAGATGATGAAAAGCCCAGGAGCCCACCCTTTTCCTGCTTCTCTCCTCCAAAGGAAGGGGGGGGAGGGAGAGAAAAAAAATGTTTTACAGCAAGCAGACAAGCCTCACTCCCCTTCACTCAGCATTCTTCCAACAAAGCAACATTTTTTGCATTTCTCTAGTCTCCCACATCCTCACAGTCATTTTCCACAAATTTCTACTTACTTCACAATAGCAACAACAAAACCTTGCAACTTACAGTTTCTTTATATGAAAGGGAATCAAAGTACATTCACACCAACTTTTACTCTCAACACACTCACATTCGCGCTGCAATCAAACTGCTTGCGTACACCAATCTCACATGCAAAAATCCCACTTCATGCAAACCAATCATTACAATTATTTCAGTGAGCTTTTTCACAAGCCACTATTATTAGAGGATTTCATCTTCCCTGCAGGTTTGGAAATAATTACATACATACACATGCACACATATCATCAAACATTTCCAGACCTGTGGAGGTTGTTTTCTTTGTTTTAATTTTAACAGAAATCACACCAAATTGATCAAGTCAAATTATCTGAGTCTTCCCATTTAGACAGGCTTTACCTTTTTACTGCCTGCTAAACCCCGGGTGGGAAGAACAGTAAACAATTTCTTCTTAATTCTTAGTTCTTTCAGAGTTCTCTGGCTTTTTAAGAATGGTCACACACATTTTTTTTTAACTTTTATTGCATAAGGTTTTCTTTCTCCCCTTTCTTTAGTACCACCCATCCTAACAATACTACCCCTGGCTCACGATGCTGGACGTTCCGACAGTCGTCAATGAGAACTGCAAGGGTTTAACCATCCACACAAAACTTAATTCCACAATACTTAATTCCTTAATTCCAATACTTAAATACTTAATTCCAGAGACTTTAGGACGACGCCTTGTCTCCTAGGGGGCTGATCAGGCCCCCTCTTCCACCACTAAATTGGTGGGTACTTCTTAAGAGAGAGACTTGAACTCCCTGACTTATACTTACCTGTTTTCCTTCTTTTTCTTTTTCTTTTTCTTTTTCTTTTTCTTTTTCTTTCTTTCTTTCTTTTTTTTTTTTTTGTTGAGGTCTCTGTGTCTGGCTAACCTTTGAGGATCCTTGACTAGTCTGTTTGCCAGCGATTTCACGGCACCCCCCCACCGAAAGATTCCGTGGACTTCAAAGGAGTCCTAATGGCCGGCCAGTGGATTTTCCTTGGGGAGGCGTTGGTTCCCGCTGGGGCAGGCTGTCTGGCAGAACAAAAGTTCTTTGTTCCTTAGTCCCATCTGGGGTGCCATAAATGTTGTGGAAAGGAAGGACCAAGCAACATTCCTAGGTCAGCCAGAGACAGTTTTATTGCGCAAGGTTCAGAGCCAGTTTTGTGCCTGGAGCTTTTAACAAGGGATGAACCCTGATACAACTGGTTTTATACATTTCTAAGACAAAGGATTCAGTGAGATTATACATTTTCCATATATGGTTAATCATGAGATCATACATCCAATTTTCGCTATATGGTTACATACACTGGATAATAAGTTTATCTAATTACTTAAAGCATTAATTTTAGTTTACAAAATTATCTTAGCCACACAACTTTTCCTTAAGTGCTCGGAGTTGCTAATGGGAGAGTTACTACTGTCCTTGGGTAAGTTTATTGGATTAAGTAATTCTTTGTAACATATAGGTCTTTGTGTCATTCATAGTGAGGTCACTCAGATGTTTTCCATATGGCAGTCCTTTTGTGACATCTAGGTCTCAGAAGATATATTACCACTTAATGGGGTTTAACTGTTTGTTAATGTAATTTCCAACAAGCACTTTCCTCTTTTATAATAATGTGAATAGAGAGGTTCTCTCAGAGTTCATGGATTTGATTTTATGTATCTGACTTTGGTATGATTATTTCTTTTACTCACATTATTTCTTATTTGCTATATTTACCTCACCCTATATTTACCTTATTTGCTATATTTATCTCCAAAGTTCCTCCCCCATCGAATCATAGCTTTCTCCTGCCTTCCACGATCTCCAAAGTTCCTCCCCCATCGAATCATAGCTTTCTCCTGCCTTCCACGATCTCCAAAGTTCCTCCCCCATCGAATCATAGCTTTCTTCTGCCTTCCACGATCTCCAAAGTCCCCCCATCGAATCATAGCTTTCTTCTGCCTTCCACGATCTCCAAAGTCCCCCGCATCGAATCATAGCTTTCTTCTGCCTTCCACAATCTCCAAAGTTCCTCCCCCATTGAATCAAAGCTTTTTTCTGCCTTCCACGATCTCCAAAGTTCCTCCCCCATTGACTGCCTCCTGCCTTCCAGTACTCCTAGATCTATGCAGTTTCTCCCCCCCATCGTGTGTTAGCTTTCTCTTGCTTTCCTGCCACTGAGAGGCATCTGCAGAGGGTTGAACCTGCAGAGATCAGGGAACGCTCTGCCTCCGTGCATGCGCAGCAGAGACTGGAAGACCATCTGGCTGATGGGAGGTGCGCGCATGTGCGGTGGACCTGGGCTGGGGCGACGGCTGGCGTGCCGGCAGAAAGGGCTCTGCGTGCCACCTGTGGCATGTGTGCCATAGGTTCGCCATCACGGGTATAGGACCATGGCGAACCTTTTCTGGAACGAGTGCCGAATGTGCATGCGTGCGAATGCGCATGTGCACACTTGAACCCCCAAAATGCAATGTGTGCACAGCTCCTGTTCCTGCACTTCAACCCCCACATGCGCACATGACCCCCTGAATGTGCCCCCCCCCACACATGCGTACACAGCCTGCCGGAAGCACTCCATCCCCGTGAATGCGATATGCCCCCCACATGCGCCCCAGCCTCCCCCGCACATGCACATGCCCCCGCATGCGCTCTGGCCCCCACACATGTGCACACAGCCCCCTGCATGCACCCCAGCCCCCCGCACATGCGCGCATGCCCCTACACACGCTCTGGCCCCCACGCATGCGCCCACACCCTGCACATGGGGCCCTGCACATGCCCTGCCCACCATGCATGTGCAAGTGGGCCCCCCACATGGATCCCACCCCCATATGTGTGTGGCAGAGACCTGACCACCAGCTGGCTGGTGGGAGGTGTATGCGTATGTGCCGGCTGAGCTGAACTGGGGCGACGGCTCGCATGACCACAGAGAGGGCGCTGCATGCCACCTCTGCCATGCGTCCCATAGATTCACTATCACGGGTATAGGGTCTCCTGCTTGACCAAGGGGTTGAACTAGAAGACCTCCAAGGTTCCTTCCAGCTCTATTCTGATTGATCCCTACAGTAGCCCAAAGTGGCAAATAGGAGCTAGGGGCTTCCCAGTTCTGACTCTGTAATCAGTTCCAAGGTCAGTTAACCAGGGTGAAATATATTCAGGACAAAATATATGTGGGGAGAAGAAAGAATACACTACAGGTAATCCCCAGGTTATGAGCGATCCCTTAGCAAATGTTCGAAGTTACGCCCCCTAGCATTTCCGAACAAGGCCCGAAACCACGAATTTTGCAGCACAATCTTGCCCTTATGAACAACCGCAGATGCTCTGCAACATTCGCTTGGCCCATTGCTGGCCGAAATGGAGCTTCTGAGGGGAGGAGCCACCTCTCAGAAGCCCCATTCAGTGGTCCAGGGCCTCCCGAGACCCATTGCAGGCCCAAATGAGTCCCCCAGCCTGTTACAGTAAGGTGACCAGACGTCCCGCTTTTGGCGGGACAGTCCCGCTTTTGAACAATTTGTCCCGCGTCCCGCAGCGTTGTAAAAAAGTCCCGATTTTTGGAAAGAATGCACGGTGCAGTGGTGGGTTGCTCCCGGTTGCCTCCTGAGTCCCTACAGCTGATCAGTGTTAAAAGAAAACAAATGAGTAGATCGATGCCTGCAAAAATAGAAAAAAACAGCCCCTTAAAGCTTCAGCATAGTTAATTAGCACAAGTTGATTACATCGGCTTCCCGACTCTCAGCTGATTTGCACTCAGCTGTTTTGCTCAGGGCTCTTTAGTTGCTAGTTGCAGAGTGCTGGAGATTTTTTCCCCCTAATTATGCTTTAAAAGCAAAACTGAAAGTAAAGCAGGGTCTTTGTTCCAACGTGGCAAAATGAGGCAGAGAGAGATTTCTTTTTCTTTTTCCTCACCAAAAAAGGTAGGTGCAAAACTGCAAACAATGGGAAATTTAGGGCAAAAGAGGAGGGTTCAAGATTTTAAAACACAAAAGAAAAAAAGCTCTATTTAACTAGGGAATTGTAATAATTGAGATACTATTAATTGTATATTGTGTTGAAAGCAGAAATGGTTAAGTTGTGGTTTGGAGGAATATATGGGGGAAATTATTTGGTTTATTATTATTGGTAAATATAATTAATTGATTTGTAAGATTGGATTGTATGGAAATAATTGGAATATTCATGTTCATATTGATTAATATACAAAAAAGATAGTTATATAACTAATTGATTTATATTAAAATGTTGAGTTTGTATTAAACAACTGTATTACATAATTACATAATTAACCAATGTGAGGATGGATATAAAAATAGATGACAATGGGAAGGGGTATAATATAGAATAGAAGGGAAAAATTGAATTTGATTAAGATTAGAGATGAGGATGAAGGGTAATATTGGTTTTTAAAAAAGATAGATGAGGAATAAATATGGCAAAAAGGAAATATAGAAATTGTAAATTTAATTGAAATGACTAAACACTGTTTAAATTTGTGAACCGACCAAATGCTCTGTTCAAAGAAAATACATTGTATGTTTGTATGTGTGTTTCTAATTATTGCTATTTATTCATATTTGTTCTCTTTTATTCTTTAAAGTTTAACAATTCATTCTTTATCTTAGTATCTTTATATTTGTTTGAGGTTGGTTTTCTTCCCTTTCATCTTTTTTTTTTGTACAGCAATCTTTCTCCTCAAACCTACCACCTCTCTCTTTTCTTTCCTTCTTACTTTCTCTTCCCCCCCTCTTCTTCTCCTCCCTACTTCCTCTTCCTTTATCCTTCTCCTCCTCTCTTCCTCCCTCTCTTACCCTCACTCCTACTCTAATTTCCCTTCCCTTCCTTCATCCCTCTCTATTGCTGTATCCTTTTGTGCATATGGACTACTCGGAGGGCTGAAAAAGTTATTTTTGACTGGTCTGGTCCTCACACTTTTGACCAGTCCTCAAACTTACGACTGTCCTCACATTTTACATTTTTGCCCTATCTTGTCATCATGGTGAAGAGAAGCAATTGTGAAATGAGTGACATGGTTGTTAAGAATGCTGCACGGGCATAAATGTGAGGATGGTCATAAGTATGAGGACCAGTCAAAAGTGCGAGGACCTGTCAGAAATGACTTTTTTCAGCCCTCTGGGTAGTCCTTTTGTGCATATGGACTACTCAGAGGGCTGAAAAAGTTATTTTTGACTGGTCCTCGCACTTTTGACCAGTCCTCAAACTTATGACTGTCCTCACATTTTACGTTTTTTGCCCTATCTTATCACCATGATGAAGAGAAGCAGTTGTGAAATGAGTGACATGGTTGTTAAGAATGCTGCACGGGCATAAATGTGAGGATGGTCATAAGTGTGAGGACCAGTCAAAAGTGCGAGGACCTGTCAGAAATGACTTTTTTCTATACACATAGCCATGGCCACCCGGTCACATGACCAGCTAGCCACGCCCACCCAATCATATGACCTCCAAGCCACGCCCACAAAATGGTGGGTGTCCCACTTTACCAATGTTAAAATCTGGTCACCTTATGTTACAGGCTGAAATGAAGCTTCTGCGGGAGGCCCATGGAGGGCCGAACAGAGCCTCAGAGGGTTGGATCCGACCCCCAGAGACTCAGATCCAGCCCCCAGAGGCTCCATTTCAGATTGTAATGAGTCAGGGGAGGCCCGCGGAGGGCCAGATCCAGGTCCCAGAGACTCCATTTCAGTCTACAACAGGCTTGGGGAGGTCTCTTGAGGCCTGAACTGGGTGCACAAGGCTGGAGAAGAGACTGATTTCTAGATCTTCACAAGGTAAGTTACCCGGTGTGGCAGGTTTTGGGGGAGAGCAATTTGGACCGGGATGAGATATTTCAGTGGGTCTGGCCTTGGGTGGTGTTAGGCAGGTGGCCTGTTCCATCAGTAGGTCCCCCCACATGGCTTTCCCCACCCTGAAATACCTCATGTGCACTTAATGAGCCTTGTATTCGATTAGCAAATGCATGGGTAAAAGGAAGGAGTGATCTTGTTCAAGGTACAAGATTACTCCCATGAATCCCCAGGTTACAAATGGAATGAAGCCTGCCCATTCCATTCATAACTCAAGGACTACCTGTACTATAAAACTGTAACCACTAAAGATAGCTTTAACCAGTTTCAGTTGCAGGTTATGGATGAGATTAAAGTAAAGTTGTGGAGAACTTCTCAGCTGTCAGTTCCTATTGTTGTTCTTCAAGGTGTGTTGAATATGTTCACTGCCTTAAATTATTTGTAAAATTAATATAAGTGGAATATAAATAAACAAATAAGCAAAATCATTTTGATGTATTATATTGAAATGATGGTTGTAGTTCTTTTCTACTTGTAAATTTTATATGACCCAAGAAGTATCTGGTCAATACCTTTTAATATATGGATGGCACAAAACCAGGAGATATTTTATTTATTCATTTAAAGAATTTATATGCCTATGTATCTTGCACACTGATTCTTGGTGGCTCACAACAGCCAATTAAACAATATTAAAAAGGAGTATCTCCTTCTCACAAGATACCAGGGGGACATGATAGCAGTATTCCAGCATTTGAGAGGCTGCTACAAAGAGGAGGGGATCAATTTATTTTTGAAAGCACTAAAGGGTAGGACAAGAAACAATGGCTGGAAACTAATCAAGGAGAGAAGCAATCTGGAATTAAAGAAAAACTTCCTAACAGTGAGAACAATTAACCAATGGAACAGCTTGCCTTCAGAAGTTGTAGGTGATTCATTACTGGAGGTTTTTAAGAAGAGACTGGAAAGTCTAGGGTCTCCATCCTGCTTGAGCAGATGGCTGGACTAGAAGACCTCCAAGGTCCCTTCCAGTTCCATTCTAATTCTGATTCATGTTTGTGCATTCAGAGTTGCTCATGATTTGCTTTAGCTGAAGAGTTAAATTGTTTTTAGATTGATTGATTTAATTAATATAAAAGCTGCTTGACCCCAAATCAAGGATGAAATGCTCCCAGTTCGGACCAGATTATCAGATCTGGTAGCAATGGCGGCAGGTGGTTGAGAGAACCAGTAGCAAAAATCCCCCCCCCCCACCATGCCCAGCTGAACCACGTGATCATCAGAGGCTTTCTTTTTTACTTTTAAAAGCATTTTTTCTAAAACCTCTTTGGCCGAAGAGGTTGTAGAAAAAATGCTTTTAAAGTAAAAAAAAAAAGCGCCTCTGATGATCGTGCGGCTCAGCTGGGATTGTCAGAGCCTTTTAAAAGCATTTTTTTAAAAGCATTTTTTTCGGCTGCAGAGGTTGTAGAAAAAATGCTTTTAAAAGTAAAAAAAAAAAAAGTTGGTCACGCCCATCCAGTCACATTACCCCCCAGCAAGCCACTCCCACAGAACCAGTAGTAACAAATTTTACATTTCACCACTGCCCCGAATAGTTGTTCTCTGTTATTTTCTTGATGAGCCGCGGGATCGTCAGAGGTTTTTTTTTTTTTTACTTTTAAAAGCATTTTTTCGGCCAAAGAGATTGTAGAAAAAATGCTTTTAAAAATAAAAAAAAGCCTCTGATGATTGTGTGGCTCAGCTGGGCATAGGGGGTGGGGCAGGGATGTTTGCTACTGGTTCTCCAAACCACCACCTGCCATTGTTACCAGATTGGGAGTTCCGGTCCGAACCGGGAGCATTTCACCCCTGCTTCAGATCAGTGGTGGGTTTCTACCGGTTCACACCGGTTCACAAGAATCAGTAGCGGTAATTTGGCCTGGATCACTGAACTGGTAACGACTGCTGGCTGGCCGTGACCCCAAACTGGTTGGCCAGTTGCTCTCACTCACCCTGCCCGCCCGAAGCTCACTTGCCCTGTCCCCGCTCACCCCGCCCAGTCACTCCTTACTTCTACTGTGTCGGTCCTCACTTGCAGCTTGCCTGCCTGAAGCGCTGTGCCCCAGCTGAGCGGCCCTGATCTGCCTGCCAGGTAAGCCTGTGAGTTGCGGTCTAGCTAGCTGCCCCTGCCTCCCCCACCGTCCCAGCTGGCCTCCCCTGTGGCCCTGCCATGCTTCCCTGCTTTCCACATGGTGGTCCCCATGGACAGGCCCGCTTGCAAAGGCTTCCCTTACTCCTTTCCCCATGGCCCGCAGCCCGGCAGCCCTGACATGCTTTTTACACAGCCTTCCTGGTGTCTCCATGGCCAGCTTGTGGAGGCAGGCAAGTGGGCCTGGCCACGGGGACTGCTGGGAAGGCTGCGTGGAAGGCAGGCAAGCATGTCGGGGCCACCCGGCCATGGGGAAGGGAACTATCAGCCTACTCCCTTTCCCATGGCCCTGCCATGCTTGCCTGCCTTTCACGTGGCGTTCCCGGCAACTCCCCACACCCTTGCCTTCCGAGGTCAGGTCACACATCCAGTCCATGATGGGAGACGCCCTGCTTCTGGCCTGGCCCAGCCAGTGGGTAGGCGAGCAACCCTTTGGGGTAACGCAGCCACTGCACTGGGATTGAGTGGGGCAGTGGTGACAGTGCTTTGGGAGGGCAGGTGGATGTCTTGGGCTGCTGCACATGTGCACCACATGTGAAGGGAGGCAGACCCTGCACCTCTGAGGAAAAGAGGAGGTGCTGGTGATCAACTTTAAGAGCACCAAGAAGCCGAGAGCAAAAGTAGCAGCAGTGGGGGCGGCAGAGGCGTGTGTGTGTGTATCCCCCTTCACAAGGACTCGGAGGCAAACCCCACACCTCTGAGGAAAAGAGGAGGTGGCAAAGCCCTGGCTGTCACCTCAGAGGGGACTGCGGGGACACACACACACACATGCCCCTGTCACCCTTGCTGCCGCTACTTTTGCTCTTGGCTTCTCGGTGCTCTTAAAATCGATTGCCAGTGCCTCGTTTCTTCATAGGTGCGGTGTCTGCCTGCCTTCACACTCCTTGTGGAGGGACACACACACATGCCCCTGTTGCCCCTGCTGCCACTACTTTTGTTCTCAGCTTCTCAGCGCTCTTCAAGTTGCTCTTGAAGAACTGGAAGACATTTCCTTAGATTGCCACCAAACCCATTGTTGGGAGAGGTGTAGGCTAGCCCCTGAATATATGAGAAGTCTTGGGCAAAGTTCTTCAATGTTCGGCCAAGTCTTCTCGGCCTTAACGTGTGTGAACAAACACGCACACCATGAGGTGTGTGCGCTATGAGGTGTGTGTGCATGTTTGCTCTGTGATACGAGGCCGAGAAGGAGATGACTCCCCATGGGGCCTTGGAAAAGTGCAGACTTTCTGGATGGGACTTACAGGAGTCTGATTCCCAAAGTGCAGTGATGTGAAACTCTCTCCCAGACAAGAGTAGCAGGGGGGAGAAGCAGCAGCTGCTGACCTGGAGAGCACATGATGGAGCCCTCCACGTGTTCTCTGGTGACCTGTTTTCTCTCTCCCACTCTCTTGCTGGGAGAGAGAGAGAGTTTTTCGCAGCACTGCACTTTGGGTCCTGGAAAGTCTGGAAAGTCTGGAAAGCACTGCACCAGAAACAGGATTCAAATCCTTATGGGACTTACACTTACAGGACCCAAAGCACTGTGCTATGAAAGACGCTCCCCCAGCAAGGGAGCGGGGGAGATAAAACAGGTCACCGGAGTAAAACGCTCCATTTGATCAGCAGTTGCTTCTTCTCTCCACCACTCTCTTGCTGGGGGAGTGTCTTTCACAGCATCACACTTTGGGGACCCATTTGGAAAGCCAGGCACAGAGAAACAGACAGGTTGAAGTACGGTACTTTCAGCCAGCCGTCACTACCGGTTCGGCAACCCAGGCCAAATTACCGCTACCAGTTCTCCCGAACTGGTGTGAACCAGTAGAAACCCACCACTGGCAATAGGCAGGGGCAGAGCTTCACAGCCTCAGGCACAGAAGAAAGCAGCTTCTGGCATTGATTGGGGGGGGGCATGGCAGCCGAACAGCAGAGGCTCATGGCCTCAGGTGCGGGGGGAAAGTGTCTGCAAAAAAACCCACCCAGCTCCAAGGATCCCACAGTTCAGAGCACCAAGGAGCACCACAGTTCAACCCTTCCTACAAAGATTCTGTTCTGTTCAAACCTAAGAATGTTTTCTAAAAAAATAGAAGTGGTTTGTTTAATTATGGCTTAGCCTGCTGTCTGAACGCAATCATTGTGGTAACTTCAGTAACCATGGTGAAGCCAAAAATAGTTTGACTTGATGTGTGAGTCCTGAGGCATAATTTTTTTTTTTAAAGATGTCTTCTAATTCTTAGGGACTAGCATCATTCTTTCTTACTTCTGATCCTTGGGGAGACATCTGACATGGCTGGTCTTGGGATACATGTAGTCCTTGATTTACAACCATACATTTAGTGACTGTTCAAAGTTACAATGACACTGACAAAAGGGACTTAGGACTGTTTTTCACACTTACGACCATTGCAGCATCCCCGCAGTCACATGATCAAAATTCGGATGCTTGGCAGCTGACTTGTATTTATGACGGTTGCAGTGTCCCAGGATCCCCTTTTACAACCTTCTGATGAACAAAATCAATGGGGAAGCCAGATTCAGTGATTCCACTGAACAGCTGCAGTGATTCACTTAATGATGGTGGCCAGAAAGGTCATAAAATGGGGCAAAACTCACTTAACAACCAGCAACCTTTACGATTCCAGCAATTCACTTAACGGTGACTGTAAGGGCAATCGTAGAATAGGGCAAAACTGATTTAACAACCAACAACCTTAACAACTGCACTGATTCACTTAACAACAGGGGCCAGAAAGGTCATACAATGGAGCCAAACTCATTTAACCAAGAACAATATTCACAACTGCAGTGACTTCCCTGTTCCCTGTGAAATCTGCAGGAATTCCAAACTTCCTGATCCAAAAGTTTGTAACAGGCCAAGATTAATTGTTTAAATGCAAACCCTGATTTGCTTGGAGGGTGCTAACCCCCCCCCCTTTCTTTGGCCCCGGGTTCAGTTGAAAGCTTGTTTGCAACTGACGTGGAATCTGGCACAAAGTTGCCTTTCGAATTTGAGGCATGCATTTGGAAAGAACGCATAGGCTCATCTGGGCTGTGGAATGTAGTCGGAGGGGAAAGGGAAGGGGAGGAGGGAGCCACCTGGATTAACCTGTGCTAAACTGGGATGAAAATGACGATTTATGTAGGATCCAAGGATTTATTTATTTATTTATTTATTTATTTATTTATTTATTTATTTATTTATTTATTTATTTATTTATCAAATTTCTATACCGCCCTACTCCCGGAGGACTCAGGGCGGTGAACAGCCAAGATAAAATACAGATAATACAAATATTAAAAGTCCCTTAAAATTATTAAATATTTTGGCTGAAACACAGATTAAAACACCCAATTTATACAATCAAATGAATTAAAAATTTAAAAGAGGAGAGTTAGGCCAGGCCAGCCTGCTGAAATAAAAAAGTTTTGAGAGCACAACGAAACGTGCGCAAGTCCGGGATCCTCCGTATCTCTGGGGGGAGCTCGTTCCAGATGGTAGATGCCCCCACAGAGAAGGCTCTCCCCCTGGGGGCTGCCAGTCGACACTGTTTGGCCAACGGCACCCTGAGAAGCCCCTCTCTATGGGAGCGTACTGGTCAGTGAGAGGCTATTGGTAGCAGAAGGCGGTCTTGTAAATACCCCGGTCCGATGCCATGGAGCGCTCTAAAGGTGGTAACCAAAACCTTGAAGTGCAGGATACCTGCTTGGAAGAAATTTCAGATAGTCCTCAATTTACAACTGCAACAGAACCCCAAATTTATGTTGCTAAAGGTTCTATCAGGCAGAAAATTTATTTCTTTTTCAGCTACTCCTTGACTTACAACCACAGTTGAGCCCAACATTTCTGTCTCTAAGCAAGACACTTATTAAATGAGTTTGGCCCCATGTTATGATCTTTCTTGCCGCAGTTGTTAAGTGAATCCCTGCCAGTGTTAACTTAGTCACCTGGTTGTTAAGTGAACCCTGGCTTCCTGCTTATTGGAAAGTCGCAAAAGGGGATCCCATGACCTTGGGACACAGTGACTATCATAAAATATGAGTCAGGTGCCAAGTGTCTGATTTTGCTGCAACGGTCATAAGTGTGAAATAGGGTCCTGTCCCTTTTTTTGGTATTGTTTTAAGTTCCAATGCTCACTAAGGAAATGGTTGTAAATTGAGGATTATCCATTCAGTTCATTTAGTGACCATTGAAAGGTACAACAAAGAAAGTGACCTAAAATCAGTTTTCTGTGGTCACGTGATCACAATTCAGATGTTTAACAACTGACTCATATTTATAACGGCTGCAGCATTCCAGGGTCATGGGATCCCCTTTTGTGACCTTCTGCCAAGTCAACGGGGAATCTGGATTCGCTTAACAACATTGCTCTAATTTAACAATTACATTGATTTGCTTAACAATGGTGGTAGGAAAGCTCGTCAAAGAAGGCAAAACTCACTTAAGCAATGTCTCACAGGGGCTCAATTGTGCTCGCGCAGGCAAGCCAAAGTGGTGGTGGCCAGAGGCTTAGACTTACCTTTGTACAGCAACAGCAACGGTGATTCTCCGACGCCTCATCTCTTGCTGGATCTCGCTGCCTGACAGTCAGGGTTTTTAAAAAGATTTTTGCAGCAGGAAATGGCAGGCGGCTACTTTTGGCCTTTGTTGGGCACATGACCCCACCCCAAGACACTGGTCTGCCGCCACCGCCTCTTTCTCAGTGTGAGAAGCCTGCAGCCGCTGGCTCTTTTTCAGCGAGAGAAGCCTGCAGCCAGCATTCTTTCTGGCACAAGAAGCCTCCAGCTGCCGGTGTTTTTCGGTGCAAGAAGCCTGCAACCACCGCTCTTTGTTGGGAAAAGGGGGCTTGGCCCCGCTGAACCTCGCACACCCACCCCAGGGGTCAGGTTCGGAGAAAGCCGGAGTGCCCTCACCAAAGATGCTCACCCATCACCCAGTCTCCCCCTCTCTCTGTATCTCTCTCTCTGTATCTCTCTCTGCCTCTCTCTCTCCCTCTTCCTCTCCCTCCCTCTCTCTCTCTCTCTCTCTCTCCCTCTCCCCCCCTCCCTCCCTGTCTCTCTCCCTGTGTGTCTGTTCTCTCTCACTTGGAAAGCCCAGTGAGCTCTCCTTGGGGCTCTTCACTACTCCTTTTCTTTCTTCTTGGCAACTTTTTGGAAATCTGGGCTGGCTGAGGAACAAGCGCAAGCCATGGCAGAGGCTTCCCTCCTCCTCCTCCTCCCACGACCAGCCATGGGGCTGTGGTGGGGCTGGGAGCATGAATATGAGCGGGAAAACCCTCCTCAAGTGAGTCGCCAGGCTTGACCAAAGCAGGCGGCCGCTCACTTCAGGAGAGCCTCCCCATTCATGCACACGCTCCTGGCCTCACCACAGCCAGCCAAGAGGAGAAGGAGGGGGAAGAGGAGGGAAGCCTCCACTCCGGATTTCCAAAAAGTTGCCAAGAAGAAAGAAAAGGAGCTTCTCACTCTCTCAGAAAACCCAGCAAGCTCTCCTTGGGGCTCTTTGCTATTCCTTTTATTTCTCTCTCTCTCTCTCTCTCTCTC
Source organism: Pituophis catenifer annectens (assembly GCF_029215685.1). Lineage (NCBI taxonomy): Eukaryota > Metazoa > Chordata > Lepidosauria > Squamata > Colubridae > Pituophis > Pituophis catenifer. The sequence continues at coordinate 171,671,855 of NW_027256881.1, forward strand.
TCTCTCTCTCTCTCTCTCTCTCTCTCTCTCTCTCTCTCTCTCTCTCTCACACACACACACACACACACACACACACACACACACACACACACACACACACAGATACACACACACAAACACAGAGACAGAGACACACACATAGAGGCGGGAGAGAGAGACATAGAGAGAGAGACACAGAGAGATACAGAGGGAGGAGAGGGGAAGATAGGGAGAGGGGGAGTGTGAGATACAGAGAGAGAGAGGGAGAGAGAAACAAAAAGAGATACTGAGGGGAGAGAGAGAGAGAGACAGAGAGGGGGAAGAGAGAAGAAGAGAGGGGGAGAGAGACAGAGAGAGACAGAGAGAGGGAGGGGGAGAGAGAGCTATAGAGAGATACAGAGGGGAGATACATAGAGAGAGGGGGGAGAGAGAGTGGGAAAGAAAGACATAGAGAGATTGAGAGGGAGAGAGAGGGGGGAGATAGAGAGGAGAGAGGGAGACATGGACACACACAGAGAGATACAGAGAGAGGGGGAAGAGGGGGGAGATAGAGGGGGGAGAGGGAGGGAGAGGAAGGAAGAGAGAGGGAAAAAGAGAGAGAGAGAAGGGTGTTGTGGTTGCAGGTGTGGTGTTTTTTAATAACCGGTTTTCTGCCCTAATGAACTGCTGGGTAGGTGTGGCTGGAGGGGGTCATGTGACTGGGTGGTAGTGAGTGATGTGGAGTGGCCACACCCACTCAGTTTTTGTGGCTCCCAGTGGTTTTTTTCCTGTGGGAAACAGGTCCAAATGGCTCTTTGAGTGTTTAAGGTTGCAGACCCCTGCTCTAGCAAGAGAGTAGCTGGGCATGGGTGTGACTCTAGCCACCGGCCAAGGCGGGTGAGGCAAGATAGGGTGGGGCAGGGCGGATGGGGCCACCCAGTGGTGGGATTTGTTGATTTGCAGAACAGCGCAGAATCTGAAAAACCGGTTTGCCTGAACCCGTCCAAACCAGCTGAAGCCCACCTCCGCATGTAGGTTATAACTTGGAATGGTCACTAAGCGAGGAGTCATAGATTGAGGACTTCCTCTTACAAGACTTATTTAACTGGTTCGATTCCAGCACATCTGGAATCAGCTTGGTACATGGTGGATGGGCAACTCTACCACATGGTCTTTGGAGTATCTCAAGTTTTTTTCAGCCTGCATGTAATTGTTTTGCCTAGCCAGATTTAAACCATGAATATTTGGAGTCAAATCTGTACATTAAGGAACTTTTTGGGACCACTCAGCACCTTAGCTTCTCATATCATCCAGTTATTAGTGGGGTGTGTGGATGGGCCAATGGAGCCAAAATATCAAGAAGATTATTAACTCAGTAACTATAGAATTTGAACTGCATAAAATGCTCAGGCGTGTATTTTATTATAGCCTACTGAAACCAAAAATCACACTTTCCCTGAGTCCCAAATCTCAACCACCTCCTGACCCCATTATGATCAAGGGAAGTCAAAGACATTTGGGACACTCAGATACATGCCGGGGGGGGGGGGAAATGGGACGGGAACAGATGGATGGACTCAGTATTTGGTAGCCTGGAAAGACTTTCCCCCCTCAGAAACCGAATGGGTCGACTGTCAACATATTAAAGCCTCCAAACTGCTTTTAAAAATTTCATGACGGACACCCAGATAAGCAGCACTGAACTGTTGGCTAATTGAGAATTTTTTTTTATCTCTCCCTCCCCTCTCTCTTTTCTTTTGCAGGACTAATGTCTCTGTGTAGGGCATCCTGCCAGAAGAAAGTAGGGGGGGGATGAAAGGAGAAAGAAGAGGGGGAAAGTTGAAAAGGCAATACATTTTTGTGTGTAAGTGATAGGAAATAGAGAAGGGGGAATGATAGGTGAGAAGGACCAGAGCAGCCAGATCCTGTTTATACCAGTATCCCACAACCAGGCCCCCTAAGAAATATATGAATTACCCCCAAACATTTCACAGTTCTCAAAATGTCTTGGCGAACTCTGGTTGACTGAAAATGTATTGGTCACGGGGAGAGGGATGAGCTGGGGGCAAACCTACATCTTATTTTTGTACCCAGGAAGTGAGATACTTTCAGAGCTGGCTTGACTTTACTGCAACCAACACTCTTAGTAAAAGAACCCTTTGCTTTAACCAAATGGAGTCGAACTCTTTTCTTTCCTGAGGGATCGGATTGGAGCAGGTCTGACACAATCCTACAGAATAAAATGAAGATTACAGAGCAGTACTTGGCTGTGGAGTTGACAGAGAGATGGAGTCAGATTTTTTTTAATACTAGCATTTTAAGATAAATCAGAATAACCAGGTTATTCAATAAACAGTGGAAATAATAACTCTTGGTGTGCTCCTGCATAAAGGGGACAATAGAGCATAGTGTGTTCCATCAATTCAATTATTCCACTGCTGCACAGGCACAGTTTTTGTTCAAAGAGAATTTTTTTGTATTTTCCTTCAGTAATGGCTCTTGGAAGGACGTTGAATTTGGCTGAAGAAAGGGCTTTTCAGAATTTTGGGATAGTTATGCAACTAAAATATCTGGCTGGTTAGAGAGGGTGTGCAGGGTGGCTCAAGAAGATATTTCAGGGTAGGGCTGAAAAGTCAGTTTGCAGCTCTAAATCAATGACCTGCTGTCTAAGAACAGTTAGAGCATGTTCATAGTCAGTTGCGGTGTTAGTTGGCCATGAATAGCCATAAGAGTTGTAATTTGACTTGTATTGCCTGGCTCTTCCATTATTAGAGGAGTCAGATTGACTGGAAAAAAGAGGGTCTTAACTGGTGAAAGTAGATGTAAATCCAGGCAGATGTTTCAATTTTGAGAAGGCCAGGTTCATGGTGAAAGACGATATTTGAAACACAGGGAAGTACTTGAAAACTGGTTCTCAGAAATTTAAACTGAACTCTTTCCAAGGGAATGAATGACCTACAAGGGCCCAACTGAGCTGGGAGCTGGGCTCAAGTCTTACCTAAGAAGACTTTAATTGCTGCAGGTATATGGTGGGCACCTTTGGAGAGAAGAGCTACTGTATGTGCAGCTTGTTATAGATCCCTGTACATTGGTTTGGATTAGGATTTTTTTCTTGTTACATGTTAAACTAATTTTTATTTTGCCTATATTCCCAAGAATTAAAATTATTAAATAAGAATCAACATAAAGTCTAAGAACTTATTAGGAAAGCCACCTATAAAGTTAGAGTAATTTATTACATTACAATCATGTTATAATTTATATAAGAAACTACTTGACAGCAAGATGGGTGGACTATAAATTTAATAGATAGATAAATAAATAAATTCTTCTATTCCTCTACCAAAGCAGTGAATTCTTTCCTAACTTATACAGAAAGTCTCAGATTTTAAAAACTGATTTGATTTGTGTGACATTTATAATGAGACACTCCTTAATGTCCACTGCTATTTTAGAATAGAAGATAGAATAACAGAGTTGGAAGGGACCTTGGAGGTCTTCTAGTCCAACCCCCTGCTTAAGCAAGAAACTCTATACCACTTTATCCAATCTTTTCTTAAAAACTTCCAGTGTTGGAGCATTCACAATCTCTGGAGGCACGTTGTTCCACTGATTAATTGTTCTAACTGTCAGGAAATTTCTCCTTAGTTCTAAATTAGTTCTCTCCTTGATTAGTTTCTACCCATTGCTTCTTGTCCTGCCCTCAGGTGCATTGGAGAATAGCTTGACTCCCTCTTCTTTGTAGCAGCCCTGAGATATTGGAACACTGCTATCGTGTCACCCCTAGTCCTTCTTTTCATCAGACAAGTCATACTCAGTTGCAGCAACCGTTCTTTATATGTTTTAGCCTCCAATTCCCTAATAAACTTTGTTGCTCTCCTCTGCACTCTTTCTAGAGTCTCAACATCTTTTTTACATCGTGGCAACCAAAACTGGATGCAGTATTCCGAGTGTAGCCTTACCAAGGCATTATAAGTGATATTAACATTTCATGTAATCTTGATTCTATCCCTCTGTTTATGCAGCCTAGAACTGTGTTGGCTTTTTTGGCAGCTGCAGCACACTGCTGGCTCATATTTAAATGACTGTCCACTAGGACTTCAAGATCCCTCTCACAATTACTACTATTGAGTGAGGTACCACATATACTGTACCTGTGCATTTTGTTTTTCTTGCCTAAATGTAGAACCTTACTTTTTTCACCATTGAATTTCATTTTGTTAGATAGCGCCCAATGTTCAAGTCTGTCATGATCCTTCTGTATCTTAAGTCTATCTTCTGGAGTGTTGGCTATTCCTGCTAGCTTGGTGTCATCTGCAAATTTTATGAATTCCCCATCTATCCCCTCGTCCAAATCATTGATGAAGATGAAGGGCTTAAAACAGAGCCTTGGGATACTCAGGGGTGAAATGCTCCTGGTTCAGACTGGATCACCTGATCGGTAGCGATGGCGGCGGGTGGTTCGGAAAACTGATAGCAAAAATCCGTGTGCCCCCCCCCCCCAAGCCCAGCTGAGCCGTGCGATCATAGGCTGTTTTTTTTTACTTTTAAAAGCATTTTTTCGCACAGCTCAGCTGGGATCATCAGAGGCTTTTAAAAGCATTTTTTTCTACAACCTCTTCGGCCGAGGAGTACAGGAACTTTATGAGCAACTGGCAGGATCGGAAGACCAAAGCAGCAGAGAAGATCTAGATTCAAACTGTCAAGAAGAACAAGACCAACCAAAAAATAAAGACGAAGAACAGGAAGTAAAAGATACCAATCAACAACAACAAGAAAGAGAAGAGCCTAAGACAGTGATCAGAACAGAAAGGGAAATAAGAGCAAACAGAAGACAAAAAACGAGTTACAATTAGGGCTATGGAAAAAGAGGTGAAACTCTTATTTATTAACATAAATGGACTAAACTCAACGACAAAAAGAAAAGGATTTTGGCAAACTTAATAAAACAAAATGCAGATATTATATGTTTACAGGAAACACACATCTTAAAAACAGACAAAAAATATTTAGATTGCCCCAAATTAGGGACTCTGTTTACGGCTTCTGCAGATCAGGAGAAAAAGAAAGGAATAGCTGTCTACATTAAAGAAGAGATAAAGGCAAACTTAATATTTGCAGACCCCAAAGGAAGAATTCTGGCAATAGAAATACAGATAAATTTTTTTTTCAAAATATTTTTTATTTTTTCCAACATAACACTTAAAATACATCTCTTAAAATACAGATAAATTTTAAAAACATTTTATTAGTGGTAATTTATGCCCCCAATGACAATCAAAAAGAATTTTACAAAACCTTATATGATAAAATTATTGAATTAGAAAGAAAAAATATTTGCATCATAGGAGATTATAATGCGATAACAGATTATCAAAAAGAGTAAAATGGGGGAAAGAAGAAAAGGGGGGGGGAAGAGAACTACCCAAAATATATGTAGAAATGACTAAAGAATTAAATTTAATAGATATATGGAGAACACTAAATCCAGAAAAGAGACAATTTACTTTCTATTCGAACCCCCATCAGTCATGGTCACACATCAACATGGCGTGGATAAGTGGAGAATTAGCAGAAGAAGTGACAGAAGTAGAAATTTTACCGAACTCGTGGGCAGATCACAACCCACTCAGAATCAATTGGAAGGGTAAAAAAAAAACCAAGGAGAAGATGGATGCCAGATTCTCAATTATTGAAAGATGAGGAATTGATTAAGAAAATTAAGGAAGAACTAAATTTTTATTTTAAAGAAAATAATGACCAATATACAACGACCCAAAACTTATGGAATACTATGAAAGCTGTTATACGGGGAATTATAATATCCTATGTTGCAAAAAAGAACAAAGAAAAATATGCCCAACAAAACAATCTACTTCAAGCAATCAAAAAATTAGAGACTAAATTACAGAACAGCCCACAAAATTCCCAATTACAAGAACAATTGATTTTTCATAAACACAAACTCAATTTAGTTGATCGGGAAGAATTGGTTAGAAACTTGAAGGCAACCAAACAAGTATACTTCGAACAAGCAAATAAGCCAGGAAGATGGCTATCTCATAAACTTAAAAAAGAGAGAGAGAAAAGAACCATCTACCAACTACAAGATGAAAATGAAGATTACCAACACACAATAGAAAAGAAAAAAGAGATTGCACATAAATATTTTGAGGATCTCTATAAGAAAGAAAGAGTAGATGAGGATCAGATTAGGGAGTATCTAAGAGAAAAAAGAACCCGAGAAATAAAAGACGAACTGAAAGAAACTCTGACTAAGGATATAACTATGATGGAATTAAATCAAGCAATTAGATCCCAGAAAAGTAACAAAACACCGGGCCCCGATGGTTTTCCATCAGAATTTTATAAGATAATAGAAGAACAAGTAGGACCAATAATGGTTAATGAGGTATTAACATCAGCTAAAATGCCGGATATGTTAGATCGGCGCAGGGAAAGAAAGATGCGACCAGCAGTGGTTCCTTCAGAACCTTTTATTCAGCTCAGAAATAGAACAAGCGGCTGTGCTGCCGGGGCTCATGTTATACGCTCCGGCAGGCTCAGCCGCCCAATGACAGCTGTTTAAATCTCCCGCCAGTGGACCAGCCAATCCCCCGGCGGATGTCCTTATAAGGACATAACACTCCTCCCCTCCTAGTCCGAAAAACGTCCATCACAGTCAATCAGCAATACGTAGTCACGCAGGTAGGCGAGACGCCTGGTGGTTCTGGATGACCTGCACAGTTCACACTGAGCTTCGCCGCCGACCTGGGCAGGTGGGGCTTCTGTCCTCTCCGGCCCCCGATCCGGGGTGACCAGAGTCTCTGTTGCAAAGCCTTGTTGATTGAACATTTATAGTCGGCACAGATGTGCGCAGATCCATCATGCTTCATGGGGGTCACAATGGGGGTCTCCCATGTCACATGATCGATTGGCTCCAGTACGCCTTGGGCTATCAGCTTATCTAGCTGAGCATCTACTTTTGGCCTCAAGGCAAACGGAACTCTGCGGGGCTTAAGCCTAATTGGTGTAATTGATTTATCTAAATTGAAGGAAATGGGTTTTCCCACAAATTTCCCCAGCTTACCGTCAAAGACTTCCTTGAACTCTTCGAGGAGGGTGTCGAGTTCGTCCTTCCTGATTTGATTGACCCCTTTGATTTCAAGCCCTAGTGGCTTGAACCATTCCATGCCTAGTAGGTTCGGGAGGCTGTGCTCCACAATGGTGGTGGGAAGGATGCCTTGGAATTCGTGGTAGGCAATCTGCAGTGACGTTCTCCCCAGGACTCCGATCGGGTTTCCTCCAAAGTCGACCAGTCTTGATCGAAGAGGCTTCAGGTCCTTTTTCCTGATCTCGGGCTTGAGGCGCTTTAGCTGTTGACAGTCCATGATGAAGTAGATCGAGCCCGAGTCTAGCTCCATGGAGCATGGTGTCCCTTCCACATGCACGGTCACGTGGCACTTGGTGGTGGTGTCGTCGTCATCGGAGAAGTCGATGGTGGTTTGGTGGACTGCTCTCCTCCGGTTCCCATCGCTTTCTCCGCGTCTGGGTTGGTAGGAGGACCGTCTAGATGGCCTCGCGCAGTCTTCGCGATTTTCTCATGGCCGATGGCTGGATGGTTCTGGGGCAGGGTCCTCGGCTCTGCAGGCTTCGGCGATGTGACTCCTCTTGTTGCAGCGTCTGCAGGTCGCATCCCTCCATCTGCATTTGGCCCTGGCATGGTTTCCTCTGCAGCTGGCACAGTTCTCCCCCCGGTCGCCATGCTGAGCGGTTTCTCGCCTCGGGGGTCTGGATACTTTGTGCACAGCCATCTCCTCCTCCGACTCCAATCCTGCTGCCGATTCTTCTGTGGAGGATAGGGGTGGTCTGTGGATCTTGTGGATCCCTTTGGCTCTCAACATCGTTGCTGCCACTTTCTCGGACGTTTCGGCAGCTGTGGCTTCCTCCACGACATCTTTGAACACCAACTTCTTTCTGCTCAAAAATTTCTTCTGTAGGGCCCTGTCCCTCATGCCAAAAACAATGCGGTCGCTGATTGCGTTGTCCACATTGTCGAACTCGCAGTTGGCAGCTATTTGGCGTAGGGCGGCCACAAATTCTTTGATCGATTCACCTTCTTTCTGATCTCTCTGGTGGAAGGTGAAACGATTTGCAACCGGTGTTCCCGTCGGTGCGTAGTGGTCCTGCAGGATTTGTTGCAGGTCAGGCCACGGCATCTCCTCGATGTCCCTTGGCGATACGAGGTCAACGGCCATCTCCAGGACTTCGGTGCCGCAGTGGGCTAGGAATAGCCCTCTTCTCCGGTCATTGTCTACATCCTTGATGTTGTTGCCTCTCAGGAACTGCCAAAATCAGATCATGTAGGATGACCACTTCTCCCTTCCTGGCCGGAAAGGGGTGAGGGTCAGCAGCGCGGTCTCTTGTGATGCCATGTTCTGGTGGATCGAAGTGTGACTTCAGCTCTAGTGATCAGCTCTTCTTAGTTGGCTCTGTGCCACGAGGTTCGTTGCTTGGTTCTTTGAATCCTTCGTTGCCAGTGTTAGATCGGTGCAGGGAAAGAAAGACGCGACCAGCAGTGATTCCTTCAGAACCTTTTATTCAGCTCAGAAATAGAACAAGCGGCTGTGCTGCCGGGGCTCTTTTTATACGCTCCGGCAGGCTCAGCCGCCAAATCACTCTCCCCATATCTACTACTATCAGAAAATACACCAGTAGTCGCTCTGGTAAGGGAGGTAAGGTCCCAATGACTCTCCTGAATTCACGGATATGCTCTCTGATGAGCCTCCCCTTCTCCATTAGGTTCCTGAGCTCATCCTCCACATAGGGGTCCTCCTCTGCCTCCTCAAACTGGGCTCGTAGTAGTTGTAAGAACCCATCTGCGTCTTGCAGTTGGGGGGCCCTGTTCTTGTAGAGGGCTGCTGACCACCTTCTTGCTTCTCCCTCCAACCCTTCTGAAATGGCACTCACTAGGGCTCTGGGAAATGGATAGAGGTGTCCATAGCGCTCAATGTAGATCTCAGCTGTGTCAAGGAATTGGGCTAGCTGGTCTGGATCACCATCGAACTTCCCTCTGAAACAGGGTGGGTCCTCCCTCGCTGCCCTCTCCTCCCAGCGCGGGGCTCTGTAAGCCTGGCCTCGGTGCCACTGGTCCTCTTCCTCATCTCTCATTCTAGGGTGGGGAGGTGATGTCCTATCCAGACTGCTCTGCTTGCTGTGTAAGGGCATGGATGCATCTTTGGGCTTCTTCTCCTTCTGCTGGGGGGGGGGAAGGGATGTCTACGGCCTCTGAAATATATATATGGTGTTCGAGAAACTAAAAGCGGTACAAATTTTGACTCTGCCAATACTCTGTTCAGAAAAAATGCATTGTTTGTTTGTTTGTATGGGTGTTTGAAAAAAATAAAAAACTTTTATAAAAAAAGTATATGTAATTTGGGGCACTTTATCTACTTGGAGCGTGTTAACTTTAAAAAAAAAATTCAACCAGCATTGTTACATTTCTCTATTATTACAATTTCACTCTGTAATATTATTTTCTTTGCCATGTTTCCCAGGCTTGATAATAAGAGGGCAGGATACTTTTTCTTCCCATTCATGTTCTAGAATTTGGAGCTGGGCTGGGCTCTGCTCCTCAGATGATACAAAGCCAGTTTAACTCCTTTCAGAGCCAGAATTCAGCCACAAAGCAGGTTAGGCAATCCTTGTGTATTCCTAATATCATTCAGGCTCCAAGCAAATCTTCAAGGATTCATTCAGATCTCATTTCTCACACTTTATTGGAAAAACAATTGCTATTTAACAAGAGTGCTTCACATTTTTCACACTTCGAAATTTGCCTAGTTGAGCCATTTGAGACACACTTGACAGATGTAGATACGCTGAAATGTTAAGTTTGTTCTTTCATAATAAAAAAAACACCTTATTTAATTAAAAGGTATAAACCTTTCTAAGCTGCAGCTTACTTCAGTTCACAAAAGTATATTACTGTTAATTAAATGTTGGAAAGGCTGTTGCTGGACTCCTAATTTTTATCCCATATGGATCTCCTCTTACAGTACAATGTATTTCATTCCCACTATTAAAACTCCAAAAGAGGAAGCTTGGAATACAGCGTTTAAGAATGTAAATTAGATGCAGTATCAATTATACAATGCTTTCAACTCTCTCCCTTTGCTTTGACAGGAAGATTGCATTTCCTATCTCCTGTTACTCAACAAACATGGTTGTTTTGCAACAAAATAAGCTGGCAGGGAAACAGCGTCAACAGACCTGTCAGGGAAGCCTTCCCACCCAGTCATATTACACAAGCAGCTGTGTGCTGACAACCATCAGTCATGATGAATATACAGCTGATTTAGGCAATCAGCTGTGATGAAACAGGCAATATTCTAAATTATTAAAATATTAAAATTTATTTTAATTTTAATAAAATATTAAAATTAAAATAGTTAATTTAGAATATAAAATATTCTCAATAAACTAAATTCAATAATGAGGACTTCTAGTCACATCTTCTGCTCTCTTATTGTCATTTTTCCTTCCAACTTTGGTTCTGTCTATAATTTGGGTTGTCTTAATTCCATAGAGGTTTTTACTGTGATGTAACTCCCTGAGATTGAGGTGAAATAAAAATCAAATCAAATCAAAATCAAATCAATAAATAATGCCATATACAAGATCTGGATAATTCCCTCATGATGTATTGACAGGGTTGATAAATAAATAAATAACAGTAACAGAGTTGAAAGGGACCTTGGAGGTCATCTAGTCCAATCCCCTGCTCACGCAGGAGACCTGTACTAGGGATTCGAACTGCCAAACTGTCGGCACAAGATCAGTGTCTTAGCCACTAAGCCACTAGTCAGGGTTGAGCTAGCCTATCGCAGATGGCAACATAGAATTGACCTCTGCCAACCTCTGGAAACTAAATGGTGTCACATCAGAGAATCAGACAAATATGTAAAGTTAAAAGTGGCAAAGTGCTTCTGCTTTTGGCCAAGAAAACAAATGAAACACATCCATGAAATCAGCAGGAGACAAGGATTATACCTCACAACCCACCCATTCCCTTGATATATACAGAATGATGGACAATGTTTTTTTGCAACTACTTGTAAATTTCCCATGCTCCTTTGTGTTTCTAATGCCTTATTTGTTTCCAAATCCTAAGACTTTTTCTTATTCTCCACCGCGCTGCTTGGAGAATCCAAAGGTTGGGTTGTTCCTCAGCTTGATAGCCAGACTGGGTGAATGTTTCTTTAAGAAATGTCCTCGGCCACTCCTGCCTCGCTCGGCTGAGCTCCAGTTCATTCACTCAGTCGAGCGAGAGACTGGTTTTTTTCCTTGGCTCTAGCTATCAGGCTGAAGATTAACCTTTTTTTGGATTTTCCAAGCTATTTCTTTTTTACGAGTGGTGTGGATTGCTTTCAAACAACTATCAGCTGTTATTATCTCAGCTGCAGGCGGTGGGTAAGTCTTCCTGAGCCTCCAGGCGGGCTCCCCGCCTTCCCCTTTCAATTGCAGCTTTTCCTCGGAGCGATACCTGTTGAGGCATCTCCGAGTGTTGATTACAGCCGCCGGCGGGTGCGTTGGCTCCCAGATTGCCGGTTAAGACTCCCCCGCCATCCACACCACTCCTACGAAGTCGAGGGGGCCAGGAGTCCCTGCCTGTCAAGAGCAGCAAACTCCTTCTATTATAAACTTCGCTGCGCTGAGAGGTTTGTTTTTTGCAACCTCGCGCTTCCTTTCTTGGGCTCTTCTTGCCGCGGAGGTGCTAGGCGGCTAAATTCGAGCCACACACCAATGTCTGAGGAAAAAAAAAAAGACAGCTGCCCGCCATTTTGAACTGTCACTGCTGGCCGCGGCTGATGGGGCGCACCCTTAGATTGTCTTGCTCCTTTGTACTCCTGTGGATTTGCATCAGTGAGGCTCAGACCCTTCACTGCCTTGTTGAGGAGCCCTGCGAAGTGGCTTTTGGAGGTGTTTTCACATCTGCTCAGCCTTTGTTGCTGCATCACTTACCTTGTTTTGTACTGGCTTCTGACTTACTTCAACAGACTTGCTGGTTGCTGTCTGCCATTTTTGACTGTTTGCTCTGTTAAAAAAAAAAACAAAAAAAAACCTCAGTTAATAATTGCTGTTTTCTCTACTGTTGAAATCAATTCTTCATTATAGACTTACCTTTGACTTCCTCATTCCAATGGCAGAGTCTGATCTATCCTCCGACCTGGAGCAGGCCTACAGCCCACCTGAGGCTAAGTCTCGTGCCAAGCCTCCTGCCAAGGGCTCCAAGGATCGTGTTACCAGCCCTCATCCTATCAAACGATCAGCTGCAGCTGACAGGGCTGAAGAGAGAAGGCATAAAGCATTCGAAAAACAGTACATTCTCGCCCAGCAGAGGGCTCATTCCTTCAACCGTCAGATGTCTCCAGACAAGCTTCACAGGAGTCACAGGAGCCCCCTCCTGTTGCCACCCATACTTCCTCTGACGTTGATGCTCTTTGGGAGTGTGCCTTTCCACATGCTTCCTCTACTCCCAGTGCTCCGACTGCTCATCATCAGGGCCGTCTTGCTCCTGAGGCTACCTTCACTCCGACCGCGGCTGGCCTCCATCCAGTTGAAGGCCTACAACTGGCATGATCTCGAGAAATCCAAGACTTAGTATCTCAGACAATCTCCAGGATCTTGATTTCAGGTCCTCAACAGGGTCTCCATGCTGCTCCTATGTCAGCTATGCATTCTTTGTTACCTCAAGCATACTGCAACCCGCATCGTGGTTATTTATACTAGGCAGACTCTCTTCACTCTGTGTGGGATGAGGAGGATCCTGGCGAGATGGAACTGTCTGAGGACGAGGACCTTGCCCCTGATAGACCCGCCTTCACAGGCCTTTTCCGGCCCTCCATGTTCAAATCCTTGCTCCACAAGGCTAAACTTACCATGAATATGGGCCTTTTGAGCACACAGACATCACAACAAGGGGACTCTCAGCCCCATGGCAACTTGTTTCAACTACCCAAGCCTGAACAGGACTTTATCCCGTGTCCTGAATTGTTCTCGGAGGTGGTTCAAAGGTCTTGGACCCAACCAGCTTACATCTCCCCTCCGACCGGCTTGGATAAAAAGTTGTATTGTTCGGACCCTGCCTTGCAAAATCTGGTCCAACTGCCTACAGTGGATGGTCCTGTAGCTCAACTGACGTCCTCTTCAGTCATCTCCAATGATGTCTTAGACGGTCTCAGAACAGAAGACAGGAAGGCTGAAATGTCGTTCCATAAGACACATCAGGCGGCAGCCTGGGCAATCAGAGTGGCTATCTCTACGTCCTTCTTTGCTCGCGCATCTCTTATTTGGTTGCGCCAACTGCAAGAGCGATTGCCACCCGACTACAGTAGGCTCCACCAGGATATAAATAAAATAGTGGCAGCCACTGAATATTCAGCAGACGCATCCTTGAATGCGGCCAAATTTGCGTCAAGAGCTCTTGTCTCTACTGTCACTTCTCGGCGCCTCCTTTGGCTTCGACATTGGAGGGCCGATTTCAAATCAAAGTGGAAGCTGGCATCTGCTCCCTACAAGGGTTCCTTTCTCTTTGGAGATGCTCTGGACCCAATATTAGTAGAGGACAAGGTTAAACGTAAGGTGATGCCTTCCTCTTTCAGGTGACAGGAGCGGAGGTTTGCACCTTATTCCCAGAGACGGCCCTTTCAGACTGAGTCTGGACCCAGCGGGTCCTATTTTCCTAGGCAATACTCCCAAGGTTTCGACTGGTCGGCTGATAGACCTGTCTACCAGGATCGAGGCAGAGGTCAGCATAACGCCAGGCGCCAGTTTCGTGGAACTGCCAGCCGATCCTTCAGAAGGGGCAAGTGACTACCACAGGAATCTTCCCATCGGTGGTCATCTCATCCATTTCCTGCCCCAATGGGACTTCTCCATGACCGACGCTTGGGTGCTCCAAACGGTGAGGTTTGGCCTCACGTTGGAATTCTTCTCCAGCCCTCCGAACCGCTTTATTCCCTGCCCAGGGTCAGGCAACCCAGAGAAGAGACGTCTCATGGACACAGAGGTTCAACATCTCCTCGACATCTGTGCTATCGAACCTGTGCCGGTAGAACAACAGGGCTCCGGGTTCTACTCGCGCCTTTTTCTCGTGCCAAAGTCTTCCGGGGGCTGGAGGGGGATCTTAGATCTAAAGGCCTTAAACAAATTCATCAGGCATCGCTATTTCAAAATGCAGTCCCTCAAGTCAATTCTACAGGGCATCCGTCGGGGGGACTTTATGACATCCATCGACCTCAAAGAGGCATACCTGCATGTCCCCATTCCCCCCTCTCATCACTGGTTCCTGAGGTTCGCTTATTCAAACTGGCACTTCCAATATCGGGCCTATCGTCCACCCCTCGGATCTTCACGAAACTCTTAGCGACAGTGGCGGCCTCCCTAGGGCAGATTCCGATCAGAGTGATGTGCTACTTGGACGACATCATCATACTATCATCCACATGGAGGCTGGTGAAGGTCGAGCTGCGAACCGTGTCCTGTCTCTTCCAACAGCACGGTTTTTCCCTCAATCTGGACAAGAGCCAGCTCCTGCCCATCACCCGCATTCTCCACCTTGGAGCCGTCATAGACTCCGTCAGCGGGCATGTGTTCCTGTCCCCCGACAGGATTCACAGTATACAATCATTGGTGCTTCAGGTGTTGTCGCTCAGGTCTGTTCCCCTGATCACGTGGTCTTAATTGCTCGGCAAACTAATATCTTGCATCGCAATTGTTCCGTGGGCCCGTCTACACAGCCGCCCTCTTCAGTGGTTCCTTCTGCCTTTCCAGAGATCCCGCCGGGCCAGTTCGAATGCCAGGGTGATCCTCCCGGCTGCTGTCCGCTTGTCCCTGAGGGGGTGGCTCTCGCCAGCCATAAAGAACGGGTGTTACTTTCAGGAACCAGTTCAGATCTCCATCACGATGGATGCGAGCATGTTCGGCTGGGGCGCTCACCTGGGATCGGCCATCGCCCAGGGTCACTGGTCAGCTTGGGAGTTACAACACAACATAAATTGGTTGGAGCTCCGGGCTATCCACCTCACCCTTCGCCGCTTCCAGGCCTCGGTGTCGGGTCATCATGTGCTAGTCCTCACGGACAATATCACAGCGAAAGCACACGTGAACAGGGAAGGCGGGACCTGTTCCAGGCTCCTAATGGACGAGGTGACAAGAATGTTGACTTCGGCGGAGAAACGTGTTCTGTCACTGACAGCGGAACACATACCTGGCGTGGACAATCTCCGGGTGGACTGGCTCAGCCGGACCCAAATAGGTCAGGCGGAGTGGCGCCTTCATCCGTCGCTGTTCCAGGAACTGTCAATGAGATTCGGTCTCCCGACTGTAGACCACTTTGCTCACCCGACAAATGCACAACTGCCCCGTTCTTCTCCCGATTTCCTTGCCCCGGAGCAGAAAGTTGCGACGCGCTTAGAAGCACATGGCCACTGGGACACCTTTATGCATTTCCCCCTCTACCGCTCATTCCACGAGTAATTCACAAACTATTGGCGGAGGAAGCAGATCTTGTCCTCGTCGCTCTCAATTGGCCGCGTCATCCCTGGTACGCAGATCTCTTGAACTTGTCGGTGGAGCGTCCCTGGCACATTCCCAAGAACAAGATATCTCTCAGTCAGGGGGTCATACTGCACCCAGATCTGCAATGGTTGCAGATGACCGTCTGGCGTTTGAGAGGATCCATCTCAGAAAGGACGACATCCCAGCTCGTGTGATTCACACTATGCAATCCGCCAGACACCCTTCTACAAATCATGTCTATGATGCCACCTGGCGCTCTTTCTGTTCCTGGTGCTCCAGGACTCATCGGGACCCTACGACAGCGTCTGCCTCTGATGTCCTCGTGTTTTTGCAGGACAGTTTGGACAGGGGACTCGCCCCTAATACCCTGCGGCAACAGGTGGCAGCCTTGAACATGGTCTTGTCTCTGGACGACGACCGGCCTTTGACTCAACACCCCCGCATTCGGACCTTCTTGAGAGGGGCGTCCAACCTTCGGCCCGCTATAATTCACCGATATCCAACATGGGCTCTTTCGTTGGTCCTTAACGCTCTAATGTCACCTCCATTTGAACCTCTGGCGTCAATTTCTCTTCGGTTCCTGACGCTCAAGGTCGCCTTTCTTGTTGCGATTACCTCAGTGAGGAGGGTCTCGGAACTTGCAGCGTTGTCAGTGTGGGCAGACCTTTGCATCTTCCACCCCAACAAGGTGGTTCTCCAAACGGATCCCTCCTTTATGCCCAAGGTAAATTCTCAGTATCACCGTGCCCAGGAGTTGGTGTTGCCTGACTTTTGCCTAGAACCTAGCCGCCAAATCGAATTACAGTGGCATATCTTAGATGTTAGGAGGGCCCTATGTCGTTACATCAAGCGGACTTCTTCCGTGCGGAAGTCTGAAGCCTTGTTCCTGTCCTTCAATCCATCTACGTTGGGCATGAAGGTTTTGTCGTCCACGATTGGTCGTTGGCTTAAGGCCTGCATCGCAACGGCGTATAGCGCCAAAAGAAACCCCTTCTGGGGAGAATCTTGCCTCATCCCACCAGAAGTGCGGCTACATCAGCGGCTTGGGCTACCCAGACATCCATCTCAGACATTTGTAGAGCTGCGACGTGGACTTCCTTAACACCATTTATTAGACACTACAAAATAGACTCCTTTGCCTCGGCTGAGGCATCCTTTGGTCAGCATGTGCTGCAGTCTGTTCTTTCTTATTCCACCCAGGATCACGCAGCCGCCCTCCTGTCATCTGACTAGCTTGGGTATATCCCAACATTTGGATTCTCCAAGCAGCGCGCTGGAGAACGGACATTGACTTACCTGAACGTCCCTTCTCGGCGCACTGCTGGAGAATCCAACCCGCCCTTCGGCTGCATTCTGTGGGACCAGGTGGTTGTTTCACTCCTTTGTTTGTTTTGGCAGCACCATCCTTCTTTTGCCTTCGTGAATGAACTGGAGCTCAGCCAAGCGAGGGAGGAGTGGCCAAGGACCTTTCTTTCTTTCTTTCTTTCTTTCTTTCTTTCTTTCTTTCTTTCTTTCTTTCTTTCTTTCTTTCTTTCTTTCCTTCCTTCCTTCCTTCCTTCCTTCCTTCCTTCCTTCCTTCCTTCCTTCCTTCCTTCCTTCTCTTCTTTCTTTCTTTCTTTCTTTCTTTCTTTCTTTCTTTCTTTCTTTCTTTCTTGCCAAGGACGTTTCTTTCTTTCTTTCTTTCTTTCTTTCTTTCTTTCTTTCTTTATTTATTTATTTATTTATTTATTTATTTATTTATTTATTTATTTATTTATTTTATTTCTATACCGCCCTTCTCCCGGAGGACTCAGGGCGGTGTACAGCCTGATTAAAAGCACAAAGACAGACAAAATTTAAAATTATTAAAATTATTAAATGATAGGCTCAATTTAAAACCCCAAATTTAAAATCCCATTTTTAAAACCCAATTAAAATCTTTACCTTGATAGCCCAGCCTGGCGGAACAACAAGGTTTTGAGGGCACAGCGAAATACACGGAGATCAGAGATTTTACGAATTTCTGGGGCAGCTCATTCCAAAGGGCAGGGGCTCCCACAGAGAAGGCCCTCCCCCTGGGTGTCGCCAGCCGACATAATTTGGCCGATGGCACCCTGAGGAGACCCTCTCTGTAGGAGCAGACTGGCCGGTGGGAGGCTACTGGTGGCAGAAGACGGTCTTGAAGGTATCCAGGTCCAATGCCATGGAGTGCTTTAAAGGTGGTGACCAACACTTTGAATCGCACCTGGAAGACCACTGGAAGCCAGTGCAGCTCGCGCAGGAGGGGTGTCACGTGGGCACAATGAGTTGCGCCCATAACCACCCGTGCGGCCGCATTCTGGACCAGTTGGAGCCTCCGGGTGCTTTTCAAGGGGAGCCCCATGTAGAGAGCATTGCAGTAGTCCAGTCGGGAGGTGACAAGGGCGTGAGTGACTGTGCGCAAGGCATCACAATCCAGAAAGGGCTGCAACTGGCGGATCAGGCGAACCTGATAAAAAGCCCCCCTGGCCACGGCCGTCATATGTTCTTCTAAAGACAGCTGTGCGTCCAGGAGGACACCCAGATCGCGAGCCCTCTCTGTGAGGGGTAAAGACTCACCCCCAATAGTCAGCGATGGCGCTAGCTGGCTATATCGCGACGCCGGGAACCATAGCCACTCAGTCTTGGAGGGGTTGAGTCTGAGCCTATTTCTCCCCATCCAGACCCGCACGGCCTCCAGGCAGTGGGACATCACATCAAGGGCATTGTTGGGGTGGTCTGGGGTGGAGATGTACAGCTGAGTATCATCAGCGTACAGATGGACTCTCACCCCAAAACCACGGATGATCTCACCCAGCGGCTTCACATAAATGTTGAACAGAAGGGGCGAGAGGACCGACCCCTGCGGCACTCCCCATGCAAGGTGCCTCGAAGTCGACCTCTGCCCCCCTGTCAACACGAACTGCGAGCGGTCGGAGAGAAAGGAGGAGAACCACCGCAAAACTGTGCCCCCTATTCCTAACCCCTCAACCGCTGCAGCATGATACCATGGTCGATGGTATCAAAAGCCGCTGAGAGATTTAACAGGACCAGGACAGAGGAGCAACCCTGTCCCGAGCCCTCCAGAGATCATCCACCAACGCGACCAATGCCGTTTCAGTGCTGTACCCCTGCCTGAAGCCCGACTGGTATGGGTCCAGATAGATAGCTTCATCCAGGTGCCCAGGCAGTTGTTGTGCCACCACACTCTCAACAACCTTCGCCACAAAACGAAGGTTGGAGACCGGACGGTAGTTCGCTAATTCAGCCGGGTCCAGGGAAGGCTTCTTGAGGAGGGGCCTCACCACCGCCTCTTTCAAGGCAGTGGGAAACACACCCTCACTCAGAGAAGCACTTATAATCCCTGGAGCCAGCCTCGTGTAACCTCCCGTGAGGCCAGTACCAACCAGGAGGGACACGGGTCCAATAAACATCTGGCGGCACTAATCCTACCCAGAACCCTGTCCACATCCTCAGGAGCCACAGGATCAAACTCCTCCCAGATAGTGTTCTCAAGACCTGCCCTCGTCTCCTCCCCCGGACTCACCCAATCGGGGTCCAAGCCTTCCCAAATCCGAGCGACTTTATCTTGCAGGAATTGCACAAAATCCTCAGCTCGACCCTGCAAAGGATCTTCCCGCACTCCCCCCCGAAGAAGGGAGTGGGTCACCCTAAACAGGGCGGCTGGGCGGTTCTCTGCAGATGCGATAAGAGCGGAAAAATAGTTAGATTTTGCCGCTTTTATCGCCACTAGGTAAGTCTTGATATAAGACCTCACGAGTGTCCGGTCGGAATCGGATTGACTAGTCCTCCAAAGGACTCTTAAAGAAACATTCACCCAGTCTGGCTATCAAGCTGAGGAACAACCCAACATTTGGATTCTCCAGCAGCGCACCGAGAAGGGACGTTCAGGTAAGTCAACATCCGATTTATGATATGATAGCAGATATTTGAGGGGCTGCAACAAAAAAGGAGGTCAACCTATTTTCCAAAGCACCTGAAAGCAGGACAAGAAGCCATGGATGGAAACTAATCAAGGAGAGAACCAATCTAGAACTGAGGAGAAATTTCATGACAGTGAGATCTATGAACCAATGCAACAGACGTTGTGGGTGCTCAAACACTGGAGGTTTTTAAGAAGTGATTGGACAGCCATTTGTCTGGCATGGCTGTGATGCGCGTGCCAGCCAGCTGATTTTCAGGCCTTCTGGGCCTACCAGAAGTAGGGAAACAGGCTGTTTCCTGCCTCTGGAGGGCCTTGGGGGGTGGTGTGGAACGCCTGTTTTTCTCTCTCACCTGGCTCCAGAGCCTCTCTAGGAGCTGGGGAGGGGAAAAAACGGCCTTCCCCAACCCCTGGAGGTCCTCCGGAGGCCAAAAATGGCCCATTTGCCAACTTCCGGTTAAACGGGCCATTTTCAGCCGCCGGAGGACCTCGGGTGGGGAGGCTGTTTTCGGCCTCCCCAGACTCATAGAGAGGCTCTGGAGGCTGGGGACAGCAAAAAATGGGTCTTCCGGTCCCACCAGAAGTTTGCAAATGGGCAATTTTCACCCTCCCCAGACTCCTAGAAAGGCTCTGGAGCAGCCTACCGGGCCATCATGTGCCAGGAGTGGGGGGAGCGGGGGGGGTGTTGCACATGCATGTGCAGGGTGCATACAATTATGGGTGTGGGCACCCCCCCCCCAACTGGCACGCGTTGGCAAAAAGGTTAGCCATCCCTGGTATAGGGTTTCTTGCTTGAACAGGAGGTTGGACTAGAAGACCTTCAAGATCCCTTGAGGCCTCTCCTCAAGAAGCCGTCCCTGGATCCGGCAATATTGGCAAACTATCGTCCTGTCTCCAACCTTCGCTTTATGGCGAAGGTTGTTGAGAGTGTGGTCGCGCGACAGTTTCCACAATTCCTGGAGGAAACATCTTATCTAGATCCGTTCCAGTCAGGTTTCAGGTCTGGGCACAGCACAGAAACGGCATTGGTCGCGTTGGTTGATGATCTCTGGAGGGCTCGGGACAGGGGTTGCTCCTCTGTTCTGGTCCTGTTAGACCTCTCAGCGGCTTTTGATACCATCGACCATGGTATCATGCTGCACCGGATGGAAGAGTTGGGGGTGGGAGGCACCGTATTGCGGTGGTTCTCCTCCTTTTTCTCCGACCGGTCGCAGTTTGTGTTGGCAGGGGGGCAGAGGTCGACCTCGAGGCCTCTCGTCTGTGGAGTGCCGCAGGGATCGGTCCTCTCGCCCCTTCTGTTCAACATTTATGTGAAGCCGCTGGGCGAGATCATCCGTGGCTTCGGGGTGAGATACCACCAGTACGCTGATGACACCCAGCTATACATCTCCACCCCAGGCCACCCCAACGATGCCCTTGAAGTGATGTCTCAGTGCCTGGAGGCTGTGCGGATCTGGATGGGGAGGAACAGGCTCAAGCTCAACCCTTCCAAGACTGAGTGGCTGTGGCTCCCGGCATCCCGATATAGTTAGTTGACTCCATCACTGACTATTGGGGGCGAGTCCTTGGCCCCCACAGAAAGGGCTCGCAATCTGGGAGTCCTCCTGGATATGCAGCTGTCCTTGGAGGAACATCTGACGGCTGTAACCAGGGGGACCTTTTATCAGGTTCACCTGATTTGCCAGTTGCGGCCCTTTCTTGATTGAGATTCCCTGTGCACAGTCACTCACGCCCTCGTCACCTCTTGCCTTGACTACTGCAATGCTCTCTACATGGGGCTCCTGGAGGGCACCTGGAGGCTCCAGCTGGTCCAGAACGCAGCAGCGCGGGTAGTGATGGGAGCAGAATGGCGCTCCCATGTAACACCGCTCCTGCGCGAGCTGCACTGGCTCCCGGTGGTCTTCCGGGTGCACTTCAAGGTGTTGGTTATCACCTTTAAAGCGCTCCATGGCATAGGGCCTAGCTATCTTCGAGACCGCCTGCTGCTACCGACGACCTCCCAGCGATCCGTGCGCTCCCACAGAGAGGGCCTCCTCAGGGTGTCATCAGCCAAACAATGTAGGCTGGTGACCCCCAGGGGGAGAGCCTTCTCTGTGGGGGTTCCTACCCTCTGGAATCAGTTGCCCCCAGAGATAAGGAGAATCCAAGACCTCAGTGCCTTCCGCCGTGCCCTTAAAACCCACTTTTTCCAGCAAGCCAGGCTGGCTTAGGAAGAAATTTTTTAAATTTTTTAAATGTTTAATTGGTTTGTGGTTTTTTAAATTTTTGGGCCAAATTTATATAGATTTTAATTGTTTTTAATATTTGTATTTCATGTTTTTTTTTTTATTGCAAAAGTTTTACAATTACATTTTCTCCCCTTTTCCCCCCCCACCACCCACCCCAAACTTCCAAACCTCCCTAACCCTCCCTGACCCGCCCCTCCCCCCAGACTTCCACACAATATACTCATATCCGATACAAAACCCCCCTTAGTATAAAACTTGTATAAAACTTGAACCCCTCCCTCCCCCTTATAATTTCTCTTTTTATCTTCATTACATTAAAAAATTTCTAATACATTATTTTCAAGTAAAAGCTATTTGATACTTCCTAGTTTGATATTTGTTCTGAACATATTCTATCCACTTTTTCCATTCCCATTCATAAGTCTCTTGTGAACAATCTTTTAAGTATGCTGAAATCTTCGCCATCTCTGCAAAACTGGCCATCTTCAAAGTCCATTCCTCAATAGTGGGCAAAGCTTCATTCTTCAAAGCTTCAGTATTTACCTATCAACAATCTTGCTGCTGTTATCATATACAATATCAATTTTGTTTCACCCAATGTAAAACCCTTAACTATACCCAATAAAAACAATTGTGGAGAGAATTGAATTTTTTTCTTCAAAACATTCTGCATGACCCACCAAATTTTTATCCAAAAAGCCTTAACTTTCCTACAGGTCCACCAAACATGATAATATGTAGCATCCAAACATTCACATCTCCAACATTTTGGCTGAACATTAGGGTACATACATGATAACTTTTTGGGGTCTAAGTGCCATCTATAAAACATTTTATAGAAATTTTCCCTCAAATTCTGCGACTGTGTAAATTTAACGTTCTGAACCCAAATTTTTTCCCATGTTTCCAACATCACTGGTTCTTCAAAATTTTGAGCCCACTTAATCATACAATCTTTAACTAGTTCGGTTTCTGAATCCCTTTCTAACAAAACATTATAAAGCCTTTTAATATGCATTGGACCTTTCTCTTTTATGTGTCTAACCAATTCTTCCTCGTGCAACATAATACCAGTTTTTTGGTCCTCTTTCCATCTCAATTGCAATTGGTTATATTGTAGCCAGGTTATATTAATCCCTTCAGCCAACAGTGTCTGTAGTGTCTTCAGCTGCCATCTGCCCGCATCTGTAAAAAGAACCTCTTTATATAAAAACCCCCCGAGTGACATTATATTTGTATTCCACAAAGTATGACCAAGATCCAGCCATAGCGGTATTTTATAATCCCATTTGAATCGGTGCTTCTTCCAAACTCTCATCAAAGAGTCTCTAAGTATATGGCTTTTAAATACTTTGTCGACTTTGTTATCATAAAATAAGTAGGCATGCCATCCAAATTCAAGATCAAAACTTTCTACATTCAATATTCCAGTCTTTTTCCTTCCAAACCAATCACTTGTTAGAGTCAAAGCTGCTGCATCATAATATAGCTGTAGGTTTGGTAGTTTAAGACCTCCCCTTTCTGGAACATCTTGCATAATTTTCAATTTCACTCTCGGCTTTTTCTCGTTCCAGACAAACTTATTCACTCCAGCTTGCCACACCTTCAATTGTTTATCACTTTTAAGCACCGGAATCATTTGAAACAAAAAGAGAAATCTTGGCAAAATGTTCATCTTAACTGCTGCTATTCTTCCAAGTAGAGACAGTTGCAGTTTTTTCCAAGTCTCCATATCTTTCTGCACCTCTCGCCACAACACCTCATAATTATTTTGAAACAATTTCATATTTGATTCTGCAACCTGGACTCCTAGATATTTTACCCTTGGTACAACCTCAAAACCTGCCCTCCTTTCAAGCTCGTGTTTACGATCTTGTGTCATATTTTTAACTATCATCTTAGTCTTTTTGTGATTCAGTCTAAAACCTGAAACTTTACCATAGTCTTGTATAATGTCCTTCATCAGGATTATTGATTCCATTGGCTGTGTTAGGGTAACAACTAGATCGTCTGCAAATGCCTTTATTCTGTAATCCTCTTGCCTTATCATTATACCTTTCAAGATATTAGAGTCCCGTATTGTATTTAACAAGACTTCTAGTGTTAAAATAAATAAAAGTGGGGACAGCGGACATCCCTGTCTTGTTCCTTTTTCAATTTTAAACTCTGTTGTCAAGCTTCCGTTAATAATAATCTGTGCCTTTTGCTCTTGATAAATTGCTGAAATCGCCTGTACAAATTGATCCCCAAAGTTCATCTTTTTTAAAGTCTTTAGTAGAAAATTCCAATCCACTCTATCAAAGGCCTTCTCTGCATCCAAGAAAACCAGCACTGCAGGGATCTGTTTGTTCTTCTCAAGATATTCCAATAGATCTATTACTTGCCTTACATTGTCCTTCATGTATCTACCCTCGATAAATCCCGCTTGGTCGTCATGAATCACCTTTTGAATTACTGGCATCAACCTGTTGGCTAATACTTTCGCATAAATTTTATAGTCGGAGTTCAAAAGAGATATTGGTCTATAATTCTCCAGTTTTTTAGGACCGGCTTGCTCTTTTGGTATCAAAGATATGTAAGCTGTTGTCCATGATGGGGGTATTTTACCCCCTTGTTGAATATTGCAAAATAAATCTCTAAGTTGTTCCACCATTTCGACTTGCAGAGTTTTATAATACACTGCAGTCAAGCCATCCGTACCAGGAGCTTTAGCTGTTTTTAATTGTTTAATTGCTACTATTATCTCTTCCACTGTTATAGGATAATTCATTCTTTCCTTTTGTTGGTCAGTAATTTTTATAACTCTTTTATCATCTAGATATTTTTCTATAAGTCCATTCTGCACATCCTCTTTAGCATATAAGTTAGTATAATAATCCACAAAAGCTTCTTTAATTAATTTTTGTTGAAACATTTCTTTCCCTCCAATATCAATACTATCAATAGTCCGTATACTCTGTTTTTTCCTCAATGTATAGGCCAACCATCTGCCCGGTTTATTAGCGTTACAAAATGTATTATGCTTCGCATATTGTAAGTTTGTTGCAACTTGTTCCACCATAAGCATTTGAAATTGGTCTTTCAGAAGTTTTATAGCACCACATATTCTTTCATCTGTTGGATTTTTAATAAGTAACTGTTCTTTATTCTTTATTTCTGCTTCCAATTCAGATCTTTTCTTTTGTCGAATCAGTCTATGTTTAGAGTTCATATAGATAAGCACCCCTCTCATGTAAGCTTTACTTGCATCCCAGACAATTTCTATTGGGGTGCCTTTATTCAAATTTATTTCAAAAAATTCTTTCAAGTGCTTTTTAAGTTCTATTATATTTTTTTCATATCTGAACAAGTTCTCATTTAATCTCCAAGAGCGTCTCTCAGTCTTGCCTATCTCAATTTCTATCCATACTGGGCTATGGTCAGTCAAAGTTCTTGGAAAAATCTTTGTTCTTTTTGTCTTAACAAGTAAATCATCTGACAACAAAATGAAATCAATCCTAGAGAAGGATCTATGTTTATCTGAAAAAAAAGTATAGTCCAATTCTTTTGGATTGTGTATTCTCCAAATATCTTTTAATTCCAAATCTTCTTTCATATCAAAAAAGGTCTGTGGTAGCCTAATCCTAGACTTCGCCAAACTCTTTTTATCTAATTTGGAGTCAATTACTCCATTCCAGTCTCCCATGATTAAAATAGATCTATAATCCCATTGCAGTATTTTAGTATGTAACATTTTATAGAAATGATCCTGTTGTTGATTGGGAGCATAAATTCCAATCAGAAGAATTTGGCCGTTTGTTGTAAATAATTCAATTGCTACAAACCTACCATCTTCATCTGCTTCTATAACTTTAGCCGAAAATTTTTTATTTACATAAATAACCACACCATTCTTTTTTTGCAAAGTTGAAGATATAAAATGCATTCCTAATTTGGAGTTTATCAAATATTTTTGATCTTGAACTGTAATATGCGTTTCTTGTAGACAAATTATATCATTATTAAATTGTTTCAAATATGCAAATAATTTCCTCCTTTTCTGTGCTGAATTCAACCCATTCACATTCCAAGATAAACACTTAATCGTCATCTTTATCTTTCTGGAGCAAAGAGCAGAATAACCGAATGTCTTCCAAAATCTTTGGTCCTGCTCCCCCCATGGCTCCAGTCTCTTGTGTAGTACTCTTAGCTCCCTTTTTATCTTGTCTTTCCTGTTGTTGCTTTTCTTTAAGTTGCTTAGACTTAGCTCGAGTTATACTCTGATCCTTAAATTCAGCCATCTGAACCGGGTCCAAAATTGGAGAAGATTCCAGCAAAGGCTCATCCAGAAAACCTCCTTCAGCGCCCTGCGTTTCCTCTGGTTGCTGCTTAGACTGTTCTTGAAGTTCTTGTTGAAGTTGCTTCTTATCACTCTCCTTAATCTCCAGAACTGTGGATGTACGCGGAGATGGTGTTCTTTCTTTAAAAATAGTAGTGTAAAAATGCTCCGCCTTCTCCACAGTGTTCAAGCGATATCTTTCTCCCTTGTATCTCAAAATTATACCAGTTGGGGCATCCCACCGAAATGGTATCTGTTGGTTTTGCAGTTCTTTAACAAGAAAACCAAAGTCCTTTCTGGTTTTCAACATTTTAGGTGGTAACTCTTTATAGACTCCAATTTGTGAGCCCCCCACTTGTATAGAAGTATGAAAGGATTTTTGCAGGATGTCATTCCTTATTGCTCTATCTGTAAAATATATGACCACATCTCTAGGCAGTTGTCTTTGTCTGGCCACCCAGGAATTCACTCTGTAAATTTTATCTATTTTGTAAAAAACCACATCAGGATTAATTTTTAAAATCACAGCCAAGGCCTCAGAGCAGACCTGTCTCAAATCCTGTCTATCATCTTCTCGAATTCCTCGAAGCCGTATAGCGAATTCCATTGCCCTGAATTGCATCATAACAATTTCGTTCTCGACTTTCTGCATTTTATCATCCACATCAGAAATCTTATAGTCATTATCTTTCATCTTGACATTAACTTCTGATTTAAATTCTTCCACTTTAGAATCAACTTTGATAATAAATTCTGCCAGGCCAGACGCAACTTCTGATATTTTTTTGGTCACCTTATTTTGATTCTGTTTCACCATATCTTTAACTTCATTAATTTCCTGCATAATTTCCTGATGAGACTTTTGAATTTTGTCATCTATTTCCTGTTGGGATTTTTGAAATTTATCATCCAAAATTTTAGAAATAAATTCTTTTAAATCTCCCACATCCAACTCTTTTTTCTGAGTCTGTAGCTGTTGAGCAGGGGGAGGCTGCGTTTCATGTTTATGTGTGGGGGATCCCCCCCCTGTTGCCTTCCCTTCCTGCTTCTTTGAAGCCATCCTGCCACATAGGCTAGTTTTTCTGAAGAGGGAAGTTCCTTTTCCTTTCCCTCCTCCACAGAAACTTCTAAAAAAGTCCCCCAGATTTAATCAAATGAAACTGAACTAAAGCAAAGTCAGATTTTAGAAAAAGGAATTTTTTCTTTAAATAGAGCAACTTTGTAGCAGCTTTGTAACTTTATAGCAAAGCAGGATGACTTCACAAATCCACTTTCACTAGCTCGTTAACTCAAATGCTGGGCGCCATATTTTTTCAAATCACTTTCACTCACTCGCTTTCTCTTTTGAATTATAAAGTCAACAAAGCACTAATACTTGCAATTTTCAAGTTTCTAGATTCAAGTTAGTATTTCCGCTGCTTGTTAAGGTTGGTTCCTTTCACTTTAAAAGTTTGCTGCTGCCGGCTTGTTCTGCTGAAAGCAGAATCGTCCCACGCCGCCCGGAGTCTCCGCAGGTTGGGAGGGAGCCGCGCCTGTTTTCTCCCCAGAAACAATTCCCTGGGGGGTTACAGGGGCTCAACCTGTGCCCTGCTGTCTCTTCTCCTACAATCTTCAAGATTTCGGAGTTTTCGAGCCGCTCCTCGTTCGCGGGGCGGCTCTACAGGCGGCGGGGCTGGTGGTCTTTAAAAAAACACCGCCGTCGCCGAAGCTTGCAAACCGGAAGTCCTCATGTTTTTAATTCTGGCTGTGCACCGCCCTGAGTCCTCAGGGAGAAGGGCGGTATATAAATTGAAAATAAATAAATAAATAAATAAAACTCTGTTATTCTGTTATTAATATATTTTTGTTTAATTGTATTAACTCTGCTGGACAAAAATGAGAGATATCCAACTGCTTTCATAAAGACAAATTCAGCTGGAAGCTTGGTTACTTTTGGTGGCACAATAAACTACCACTAACACACTTACACAGGAAACTCAGATGTATCTTATTTCATGTGAGTAATGCAACCAGACAAAGGGATCTTTCATGTATTACATGTGTGGTCCTCATGAAATTCTGTCCCTTTCTCATGTCGTCTTGTTAGTTTAACAAGAAAGTAATAAAAGACAAGACTTGGGGGCATAGGAGATTTAGGGGACATGTATACAGTGTACCATTACTTAGAAAACTGGTTCTGTAGCAAGGCTTATATAATTGAGTCCTGTTCTGAGGTAATATCTATAGAATACAATATCTTCATGGGGACTTGCAATAAAAATTATTTAGAAATCCATATAATGTAAGAATTGGAAGGGAAGATCTAAACCAAGTGGTCATCCATTCCTGTTTGGACCCCACCAGCAAAAGGGAATCTATCCTATTCTAAAATATAAAACTATTGAACAGATTAAACAGATCTTACTGTCTGAAGTAACTGAATTTTTTGAATCTTTTTTTTTTTCATTTCAAAATGTTAGTCTCTTTGTTGTCTTCAGTTTTAGTGCAGAACAGGTTTGTCTCACTTGCACATGACAACTTTTTGAGTATTTGTAGACAGCAATCATAGCTCCCTCAGTATTCTCTTTTACAAGTTAAACTTGCCTACATCTTTTAATTGTTGCTTGTAGGACTTACTGTAGTTTCCAGACTTCTTATATCCTGATAGGTCCTCTCTGAATCTGCTTCAGTTTCACTGTATTTAGAACCAGGCATTTTAGACTGCCTATTGACTTTCTTTTTTTGTTGAATGAACAAAATTGTTGATATTTCATTTTTGTATTTATTTTTGTATAAATGCATTTGAAAAATTATTATTGGAATGGAACATAGAACATAGAATAACAGAGTTGGATGGGATCTTGGAAGTCTTCCAGTGGTGGGATTCAAATAATTTAACAACAGGTTCTGTGGGTGTGGCTAGGTGGGCATGGCTAGGTGGTTGTGGCTGGGTGGTCATGTAACTGGGTGGGTGTGGCTGGGTGGGCATGACTGGGTGGGCATGTGACTAGATGGGCATGGCCAACTCGATGTCATTCACATCGAGGGGCACCTCACCTGGCCTCTCTTTTCCTCTCCTCTCCTCTCGTCTCCTCGCCCCTCCCTTCCCAGCCAGTCCTCGCCTTGTCTTGCATGTTATGGTGAGAGAAGAAGCTTTTTCAAAGTCATCTTCCCCTTGATAGTAGCCAATAAGATGACATCTTGCTATCTGAAGACCTGATGTACATTTCCAAGTATTACTTATCACCATTCTCTTGGTAAGACTGAATGGAGAGATTTATAAAGAATAACAGAGTTAGAAGGGACCTTGGAGGTTTTCTAATCCAACCACTGCTCAAGCATGAGACCCTATTATGGACAAATTTCTTCTTAAAAACCTCCAGTGATGGAACACCCACAACTTCTGAAGGCATCCCATTCCTCTCACTGTCAGGAAATTTCTTCTTATTTCTATGTTGGATCTGTTTGATACGTTTCCATCTCACAGATCCATCTCACAATTACTTCCAGTTGAGCCAGGCACCACCTATTCTATACCTGTGCATTTGGTTTTTTTCTTGCCCAAGTGTAAAATCTTACTATACTCGCCATTAAATTGTTTTTTTTTGTGAGAAATGACCAAATGGCATTCAGTTTACTACAATGATTTTTGCAAAATGCACTAAAGCTTGAAGAATACATCTCTGCTTATACTGATAAAGATTATTCTTTTTGAACATTAAAGCAAATATTTCCAATCCATTGTAAATGAAAACAAATTTGAAAGACATTTTCAAAGTAGTCAGTGGATGCCTTACCATTCTTTCTCTTCTCTTTTAATTAAATCTTTCTACTTTATTTTTTTTTCTTGGGCCTTATTGCAATATTCCAAAACTTTCACAGATCCTTCACAAAGAACCACTTCTAATTTAACTGGAATACATTGTTTTCATTCTCAGTTTTTCTGGTTACAGAACTTCCCTTCTTCTTCACTCATCATTTCACCTTTTAATGATGTTTGAATGTACTTGCAAGAAAAGGAAGCATCTCGCCGTATCCAGGCCTGGCTTCATCCCAAGTGGTAATCCCAGCACCGTTCCGGTGGCCACCACTACCTCACGAGCCAGCCTGCCTAGCCCAAGCCTGACAGACTCCAAGCCAGTCTCCCAGGAACCAGGTGCCAAGGGATGATCGTGCCTGGCCCCACATTGCCCGGAAAGGCTGGAAGGGAAGGCTTCCGGGTCCAAAAAAGGGGCCAGGGGCGGGACTTCCTCCCCTCCCTCTTTTCAGGAGATTTTCAACAAAGGGTTGGGAACTTCAACCAAGGCGTGTGCTGCAGCCTGCCCACCCCCACCGGCTGCTCTGGGCTGGGCAGTGGCTTGGCTTTCCCAGCTGGCTGCAACCTTACCTTCCTCCCACAGCTGGTGGCAGAGGGGAAAGAGAGCCAGGGATGAGCTGTCACCTCTTGGCTCCCTGCCAGCCCACATCTCGCCCTCCGCCCAGATTCTCCACAGCTGCTGGGCCTCGCCTGCGAGCAGGCGCAGGGTGGGGGCGAACAGGGAGCATGAGGCTATGCCATCTGCATCACCCCTTTGCCAGCACCCCTCCCTTGCCTGCCCACTGGCCTGAGTGCTTCAGCCAAGCGCAGGCCATCGCTGTGAAAATGGTGCAAGCCCCATGGGCTGGAAGGTAAGCCTGATGGTGGGAAGGAAAATCTGCTCCGGGCTTGCTGTGCTCAGCCAAAAGGCTGCCTCTGTGGTGGGGGGACAAGGCTCGGCCCCCTTTTGGGCCCTCCTCTGGGCTGCTGCCTGTTTGATCTCCATTCCACCTCAGGTCCCACATCCAGCCTGTGACAAGGGGACATGCTGCTTCCAGGCCAGCTCGGTTGGTGGATGGGCAAGTGGGCGGCCCTCAGGGGAGGCATTGTCTCTCAGGCCTCCTACCCAGAGGCCCCATGGAAGCGAAGCTGGGCCCAAAAGGCGGCTGAGCCTCACCGTGTCCCCCCTCCAGGTGGCCCTTTGGCTGAGCACAGCAAGCCCAGAGTGGATGTTCCTTCCCCGCTGTCACCCTTACCTTCTGGCCCATGGGGCTTGCACCATTCTCACAGTGGCAGTCCGCGCTGGGCTGAAGACCTCGGTAGGTGAGGGAGGGATGGCTGGCAGAGGAGAGATGTGGGCGACATAGCCTTGTGCTCCCTGATTGCCCCCAGCCCATTGGCAGGTAAGACCCAGCAGCTGCGGAGAATCGCCCGGTTCCCAGCAGACTGGCCAGGAGTCTGTTGGGCTCGGGCTAGGCAGGCTGGCTGGCTCACGAGGCAGTGGTGGCCACCGGACTAGTGCTAGGATCGCCCTCAGGATGAAGTTGTACCTGGATATGGCTGGCTGCAGGGCAATGCAATCCGTTGGGGGTAGGCAGCTGCTGCCCAGGCAGGAGGCGGGTGCAGGATGAGGTGATTGGATGGGGATAGGCTGCAGCCGGTGGCTGGGCAGGCGCAGGTTGACCACCCTTCCCAGCCCTGCTTCCCTGAAGGGGCATCCGGCTGTGCTTATCTGTTCTGCTCCTGGAGCAGTCGCAGCCCAAGGCAGGCATTTGGGAGCAGGCCAAGACAAGTGGGAGGCTGCCGCAATGTACGCTGTGGCAAAGGCAGGCAAGAAGCCTGGGCTGCGTGGCCACATGGTCGAGGCAAGGGAGCCAAAGAGCAGCTGCAGCTATGCTACGATGTGACTCTAAGGCACCAGCCAAAGCGTGCGAGGCCAATAGTGGCCAGGTGGGGTGGGGCAAGGCCGGCCAGCAATTTAACAACCAGTTTGCCTGAACCAACCCGAACTGGCTGAATCCCACCACTACGGTCTTCTAGTTCAATCCCCTGCTCAAGCAGGAGAGCTTATATCATTCCGGACAAATTGTTGTCCCATCTCTTCTTGAAAACTTTCATTGATGGAACTTCTGGAGGCAAACCATTCCTCTGATTAATTGTTCTTCACTGTCACAAAATTTCTCCTTAATTTGGTTTACAATGGATTTGTTTAAGATTGTTTTATTTTTAAGATTGTCATAAAACAATCTTAAACAAAGAGGAAGACATTTATAAATGTGGCTTCTAGAAACAGTAAAATATTGTGACCAATATGCAACAATCAGAAGAATCCTTCTTTACGTGATCAAACGATAAAGGATTTATTACCCAGCAGTATAAATAGCTCATCTGCAATTTGACTGACCATTTCTCTTTGTTCCTTATCAAAATGACACTATTACTTATTGTGCTTTTGAGAGGTGTTTTTTTTTCTGACTCAGTAAACCAAGAAGGGGAAGCTTCCATATACAAGTAGCAACTAAATATTAGTAATGGGACAATAAATGGCAGACCAAAGAGAGAAAGTGTTTACATGATATTACACTATGCTGGTTTAATCATATATCCTACAATAGATGAACTGGCTTTTCCTATCTTGGGCATCTCCATATGAGTGAACAAAGTCCCAGAATTCTCAGAAATGTCCACCCTGGGGAATTCTGGGAATTGAAATCCACATATTGGAAAAGAGCCCATCCTGGATAAGGTTGTATTAAGGAATACCAAAGTTAGATTAGCAGAATATTTGAGTCACTTATAGCACTAAGATTGTGGTTAAAAGAGAGTTGAATTGTGGTTAAGACTATTTATATTAATTACAATTTAGAACTATGGCTTGTAATTAGTTGATTATATGAAACCAGAGAAAATAATAAACACTGTTTGATTTTCCTTTTGCCTCCAGGCTTCAGTCAT
Organism: Pituophis catenifer annectens; assembly: GCF_029215685.1. NCBI lineage: Eukaryota > Metazoa > Chordata > Lepidosauria > Squamata > Colubridae > Pituophis > Pituophis catenifer. Next base: position 171,704,611 of record NW_027256881.1, read on the forward strand.
ACATTCAAATATTGAAAACTAGAATTATTCCTGCTACAGCATCTTCACTGCTACTACCTTGGTTGAATACTGCTCCCTCACCCTTTTAATGAAGAAATGAGGCTATGGAAAAAATTACATGCAGTGTAATTTTTCATCATTTTGTACTATGCCTAGTTATAGGAAAAACAAGGGTATCGATGGCTTCTGGCCTCAGTCACTATCTCCCTTTGCATATGACTCTGGTGAAAAAGAAGTCAGTTAGTCAGCACTGTAAGAATCAAAGAATTGAAGAATTGGAAGAATCCTGTAGTTCATCTAGTTTAACCCTCCCCCACCACCCTAGAAGAAACCCCTATTAGAACATCTCACCATCCAGCCTCTGTTTAAACATCTCCTGATTCCACCCTTTCCTGAAACATTTCTTGCTACTGTTGATTAAAAGAGGTGAGGGTGGCTGGGATACTGGCTGCAACAGGATAAGATGGGAACAAGATGGCACAATTCTGATATATACAAAAGGAATTTCATCACTTGGAACTGCAGGGGAGGATCATAGTTTGAATGCATTCCTGAATATGAAAAGTTCTGTACAATTAGAAAATGAGTTTGTAGATTGGGCAAGGACAATTATCTCTAATGGCTTAGTTTTACTTATTAGAGGGATTTGTTTTACAAAAGTGAATATTAAAACAATAGCCATCACTCTGTCTAAACTAAAGGTCTTCTTTCCCCCCCCAAAAAAAAACAAAAAAAAACAACCCTAATGGCTTTAGTGTTGACTAAATTATTGCATTTAAATTATATGGGTTCTTCTTTTTAAACAACAGCTATTTGGGAAAAACCACGTAGGGTTGTCACAACCCTACACCACAGACTCTTGAATGGTGTTCTGTGACATCTCTGGCATTCATTACGTTTTAGTGGCTATAGTGAAATTTGTTATTGTTATAATCTAAGTCCTTCTGAAACTGCCCCTGTCTAGAAGCCCTCTTGAGAGTTCCCCAATGTGCTTCTTTTTCAGCTGCTGAGATCTTCAGAGTCACATGAGACTTTGCTGCCTACAATTCTGAAGTTTGGTGGCAGCTCTATGGCATTATTTTACTTCGTAGGATAACTGTATACCATCATACAGTTCAGGTATTGATGTAGACTATAAAAACCTGATACTTATCAGCTCAGTAGTGGACTTTGTTTGATCCTAAGATAACTTGATTAGTAATGAGGATACTTCATTCATGCCAAGAATCTAGTTAGTACTTGTTTGACCCACAGACGCACCTGTAGACTCATTTGATTTAATGTTTTGTTATTGTTTTTTCTGCTGGAAGGAGAATACTGTATGATATTCCTCTGTACAAGTGAATTTGTTGCTGTTGGAGAAGGGAAGAAAATCATTTTATTATGCCATATCTTCATGATTACCATCAGTCAGGCACCCTTACCATTGCTTGCTTTTTGCTAAGTTGCCTATAATATTACAGCACAGAACAAAATAAATAATATAGAAAAATATTTTTCTAAAAGTGTTGATTGTGTTCAGCCTCATTTCCCTTGTCTCATTAATATAACTTCAATAATCTTCTTTGCAGACTAGGTAATTTTGCAACTACACTGCAGGTAGGTAGTTGGTATGATCTGCTGCTAGCTGGATTCCAAGCATGCTGAGACTTGTCTTCAGGAGAGTCAGGATGACAGTTAATCTTTTTGTATTTGCTCTTTTAGATTTGATTTCAAAAGAGGTTTGTCTGCATTTTCATTCATCAGTGAACACACTTTGCATGAAAAATTAATTTAAGGGTGTTTACTAAGCGATACAAAAATAGTTTCTATGTTGGGGAATGGTGATTTATAAATTTTCCTAATATTGGTTAAAAGGGCAATAGAAGTCATTTACAGTATGTTCACACAATATGTCTACCCCGACTAACCAGAAGGCTGGTTTTCAGTTATTGACAAAGTAGATGTGAAAGTTCAGGATGACCATGGATTTGTGGGATTCATATTGTCAGCAGGATCTCCAGAATGCGCTTTACAGCTTGCTTGCCTTCGGCTGCCATAGAAACGGGAAGGGGGGAGTGAACTGGGGAAGTAAGCTGCTGTGAAGTGTTCCCATGAGAAGTGGAAGGGAGGTTTGCTACCTATCAATGATATATTACTCGCATATATTACTCTTATACCGAAAGAAGATACAGACTTGCAACAAATAAAAAATTATAGACCGATTTCCCTGTTAAACACGGATTATAAGATATTTGCATCAATAATGGCTGATAGACTAAAGAGACTCTTAAATGAATTTATACACACAGATCAAAATGGTTTTTTACCTAAGAGACAGATTAGAGACAACATGAGAATAATTTTGAATACTTTGGAATATTATAAAGCACATCCAGAAAAACAAATGGTGTTGATGTTTCTTGATGCACAGAAGGTGTTTGACAATGTGAATTGGCAATTTATGATAAAGCAATTACAGACTATGGACTTTGGAGGGAGATTTATAAATATGATCAAAACAATTTACTATAAGCAATCAGCAAAGGTGATGGTAAATGGAGATATGACAGAGAAGGTTAACATTATGAAGAGTACAAGGCAGGGATGTCCTCTATCCCCATGATTATTTGTGTTAACACTAGAGGTATTAAATAGAAATATAAGACAAAATGAAGATATAAAAAGTATGAGAATTAAGAAAGAAGAATATAAACTACAGGCATTTGCAGTCGATTTAGTGTTTATTTTAGAGGACCCGCAAGAAGTAGGGCAAAAATTAATAGAACAAATAAAAGAATACGGAGAAGTAGCAGGGCTGAAAATTAATAAAGACAAAATGAAAATATTGATGAAAACCATCATAGAGAAGCAGAAAAGAGAGTTAATGGAAAAATTAGATATTCAGATTGCTAAACAGGTAAGATATTTAGGAATTCAATTAATAGCAAGATGTATAACAATTAAGGAAGATAATTACTATAAATTGAAAAAACAAATTGAGATGTATTTGGAGAGATGGAAGAATTTACAATTATCATTAATGGGAAGAATAGCAATAATTAAGATGAATAGATTGTTGTTTTTATTTCAAACAATACCGATAAAATTAGAAAAAAATATTTTGAAAATCTTAATAAAAAAATAATGAAATTTATATGGCAAGGGAAAAAAGCGAGAATTAACATAAAAATGTTACAAGATGCAAGACTTAGAGGAGGGTTTTGACTACCAAACTGGGAATTATATTACCAGGCAGCAACATTATCATGGATGAAATAATGGATTGTACTAAGAAATACAAGGTTATTGACATTGGAGGGACATGATTTACAACTGGGTTGGCATGCTTTCTTATGGTATGGGAAGAATATGATACATAGTAATTTTCAAAGACATTATGTAAGAAATGCTTTATTATTAGTAGGGGAGAAAGTTAGAGAAAAACATTATTTGAAAATACCAATGTGGCTTTCAACAATGGAAGCGTTAATACATCCAGATATTATCAATATGGAAAATATTACTAGATATACAGATATTTTATCAGAAAAGGGGGAATTGAAAATGAAACAAGAATTAGAAGAACAAAGGATTGATATGGTTTGGTACACACAATTGCAAATACAATCGAAATATGAAAAAGATACTAAGTTATATGGTTTCTACTTGGAGATGACAGAATTGGATGAAATACTCACAGGAACAGTTGAGAGAATGATTAAAAAATTGTATAGTTACTTACTTTGTAAGTAAGTAAATTAGAAGAAGAACAAGTAAAAGAAACAATGATAGCATGGGCAAAAATTTTTGGACATGCAATAGAGTTAGATAAATGGTAGCAACTATGGGAAAGAAACTATAAGTTAACAATGGCAACAGCATATAAAGAGAATTTGTATAAAATGTTTTATAGATGGCATATGTCACTGGAAAGTTTGGCAAAAATGTTTAAAGATAAATCAACTAAATGTTGGAAATGCCACCAGATACCGGTATCATAATATCATATGTGGTAGACATGTGCAGAAGCGAGAAACTATTGGGCAAATATTTAATTATGGTTAGAGAAGATGACACAACAACATATTGATTTAAAACTGGAGCTGTTTTTGTTGGGTATTTTATCTGAGAAATTTAGTAAAGAAAATGTATATTTGATTATTCATGTAATAACTGCAGCGAGATTTGCACAAAATTGGAAAACGGAAAAAATCCCTACAGGAGGAAAGGTAATTAAGAAAATATTAGAATGTGCAGAAATGAATAGATTAACATTGGTAATTAAAGGGAAGGAAGAATCGGAGTATTATAATATATGGGGGCAATTTTATCATCTGATGGAAAGTGAATATGGACAAAAAGTGGTATAAAATTAAATAAATTTGGAAGGAAAATGCTTTAACAGGAGATATAATATATTGAAATGTAAAAGTAAAGATAAAGATATTAAGAAAATGGTGGTAAGCGTTAAATATGATGACACAAAAAATTTGTACCCTGATGATGCACTGATTGATCAATGATGAGAAGAGAAAAAAATTTTTATAAAAAAAAACGAGTGGAGTTGTTTGGACTTTACCAAGGCCAACCATCCTGGTCCTCCAGAGGCCCACAACAACTGCTGAAGAAGCTTTCTCATAACACCATATTGGATAGTGATTGGTCTGTCTGGGTTGGACCCTGGGGAGAAAGATCTGGGGTGACTTCCAATGTGTAACTTTCGTGCAGATTTTTCTCAGATCTTGCCTTGCTTTTGTTACTATCAGTTCATTCTTAGTAAAAGTACCTTTTCTTTAAATCAATGGAGTTGGGAGTTTTCTTTCTTAGGGTTTGAATCAGAGGTGGGTTTCAGCAGGTTCTGACCAGTTCTGGAGAACCAGTAGTGGAAATTTTGAGTAGTTCCGAGAACCGGTAGTAAAAATTCTGACTGGCCCTGCCCCCATCTATTCTCTGCCTCCCAAATCCCAACTGATCGGGAGGAAATGGGGATTTTGCAGTATCCTTCCCTTGGAGTGGGGTGGGAATGGAGATTTTACAGTATCCTTTCCCTCTCATGCCCACCAAGCCACACCCACCAAGCCATGCCACGTCCACCAAGCCACACCCACAGAACCGGTAGTAAAAAATTTTGAAACCCACCACTGGTTTGAATGGAGGCAGACCTGACACATATCCTTGCCCTAGTCAAACATCCACTTTGTATTACTGACAGAAAATGGAATCAAGACATAAGCACCAAGGTGATTTGTAATTTGTTGGACCTAATGGAAGCAAAAGCAATTTACAAAATGAGTTTTGCTAACAGAAATATTTTGAAAACAATAATAAACCAGAAAAACTGATGGTCTAGCAACGATGCAAAAAGAGGAGAAAAAAGATTACTTTTATTTGGGATGAAAAGACTCATGTTTCAGCCAGAGTCACAATGAACAATTTTTTAAATATTACTCTCTGTTATACAGAAAACAGACATCAAAGTCAAAGAAAATAGAATGTCTAAATCAGTGGTGGGATTCAAAAATGTTTACTACCGGTTCTGTGGGCATGGCTTACTTGGTGGGCATGACTGGGTAGTCATGTGACTGGGTGGGCACGATTGATGGTCATGTGACTGGATGGGCATGGCTCTGTGGTCATGTGACTGGGTGAGCGTGGCCAACTTGATGTCACTCACATCAAGGGGCCTTGCCTGGCCTCGCCTCAAAGGCCTCAATGAGATACAATTTCCCTGTCTATTTATTTACTACTACTGAACACCCCAAATATACTATTTAATCCTATGTATATATGCCATATGTGTACATACATATTATATAGTATAGAGTGTGTATAGGCACACAAAAAGATACATTACTGTTTATACTGTATGGGTTTGTACATACACACACACACACACACATACACACACCCCTCTTCTAAAACTATACACATTCAACCTCACTTACTTCATTTGGAAAAATACACCCAGAGTCCCCTTTCTGCCACACATTTAACTATAACTTCTGTGCATTAGAACATTACACACGCCTTCAGATGTTCCCTAGCCTGCACATGACTGTTAGAGCCAGATATCATGGATTGAGTAAAATGTGGTGAAACTCACTTAACAATGCTCTTGTTTAGCAACCAAAATTTTGGGCTCAATTGTGGTCATAAGTCAAGGACTATCTCTGTCTTCCTCTGCATGGCAGCCTTGTCCTAGTAAACTCCTTCTCCTTTCTGGCAATTTTCCTCTCTGTTAAAGGCACCAAAATTATCCAGATGATGTACGGTTTCTTGCTATAGCAGGGGGTTGGACTAGATGACCTCCGAGATCCCTTCCAGTGCTAGATTGCTGTGCTGTTTCAAAGCATCTTCTGAGGCCATGCCTAGTGCCAGGGTTTGTGGTGCTTCCTTCCTCTTCTTTATCTCTCTCTCTCTCTTTTCCTTCCTCTTTCTTTCTTTCTTTCTTTCTTTCTCTTTCTTTCTTTCTTGTCTTTCTCCTTCCCTTCCTTTCTTTCTTTTTCTTTCTCTCTCTTTGTCTCTTCTTTCTTTCTTTCTTTCTTTCTTTCTTTCTTTCTTTCTTTCTTTCTTTCTCTCTCTCTCTTTCTTTCTCTCTCTCTCTTTCTTTTTGTCTCTCTTCCTTCCCCTTCCTTCCTTCTTTCCTTTCTTGTCTCTCTCTCCCCTTTCTTTCTTTCTTTCTTTCTTTCTTTCTTTCTTTCTTTCTTTTTCTTTTTCTTTCTTTCTTTGTCCGTTTCTCTCTCTCTCTCTTTCTTTCTTGTCTCTCTTCCTTCCCCTTCCTTCCTTCCTTTCTCTTTCTTTCTTTCTTTCTTTCTTTCTTTCTTTCTTTCTTTCTTTCTTTCTTTCTTTCTTTCTTTCTTTCTTTCTTGTCTCTCTCTCTTTTCTCTCTCTCTCTCCCTTCCTCCCTCCCTCCCCTTTCTTTCTTTCTTTCTTTCTTTCTTTCTTTCTTTCTTTCTTTCTTTCTTTCTTTCTTTCTTTCTTTCTTTCTTTCTTTCTTTCTTCTCTCTCTCTCTCTCACTCACAGACACAAACACCCCTGGTCTGGGCACATAGCTCTTCATGACGGAGCTCTTCCCGGGGAGCAAAGCATGGGTTCAACAAACTCTGAGCTCCAGAGCAGCAACGGCGGTGGGAGAAGGAAGAAAGTGACAGTGGCAGTACTCCAGGAGGGCGGGCAGATGCCCCGGGGCTGCCCATGTGCACCGCAGCAGAGCAGCAGTGTTGGCCCCAGCGGCAGCAGGGTAAGAAGGAAGAAAGTGAGGCCCAAGAAGTGAGCGAGCCTCGCCATGTCCCCCCAAGGCAGCTCTTCGGCCAAGTGCAGTTGGTCTCCCCTGCCGCCAGCATTGGCCTTACCTTCTAGATCTTCCATGCGCCTCCATTGGTCTGAATACCATGCCTTTCAGATCCCAATGGATCCCAAGTGCACGGCTGCCCATGAAGGTAAGGCTGACGGCGGGCAGACCTTGGGGGAGATGCCGCGCTGGAGCCAAGACTGCTGCTTCACTGCGGTGCAGCCCTGGGACATTTGCCCACTCTCCCGGGACTGCTGATGCACTTTGCAGCGGAGCAGCAGTCTCGGCCCCAGGGGCAGCAGACACAGGAGAAGGAAGAAAGCAAGTGGTGGCAGTGCTCTGGGAGGATAGATGGCTATCCTGGGACTGCTGCACATGTGCACCACATGTGCAGCCTCGGGACATCTGCCCACCCTCCTGGAGTACCACCGCCCCTCTCAGCCCAGCGCAGTGGCTGCGTCTCTCTCAAGGGCTGGCCCCCCACCCACCACGGTCCAGGCCAGAAGCAGTACATATCCTGTCACAGGCTAGATGTGTGACCTGACCTCGGAAGGCAAGCAGGCATGGGGGACCTCCTGGAAGGCTGCGTGGAAGGCAGGCAAGCATGGCAGGGCCGCGTGGAAGGGAGTATGCTGCTAACTCCCTTCCCTGAAGCTGGGTGGCCCTGTCATGTTTGCCTGCCTTCCACATGGCCTTTCCTGCGGTCCCAGTGGCCAGGCCCGCTTGCCTGCCTTCGCAAACTGGCCATGGAGATGCTGGGAAGGCCGCGTGGAAGGCAGGCAAGCATGTTTGGGCTGCCTGGCTGCGGGCTGCTGGGAAGGGAGTAGGGGAGGCCTTCACAAGCGGGCCTGGCCATGGGGACCACCGGGAAGGTCGCGTGAAAGGCAGGGACGCATGGCAGAGCTGTGGGTCATAGGGAAGGGAGCAGAGGAGGCAGGCTGGGATGGTGGGGGGGCAGGGACAGCTAGCTAGGCTGCGACTTGCAGGCTTACCTGGCAGGTAGATCAGGGCTGCTCAGTTGGGGCACAGTGCTTCAGGCAGGCAAGCTGCAGAGCAGAGACTGCGCAAGTGAGGACCAACACAGTAGAAGTGAGGAGTGACTGGGCGGGGCGGATGAGTGAGCGCTGAGTGAGCATCATGCGGGTGGGTGGGGGTGAGCATGCATCATGCGGGTCAGTGGGGTGAGCGAACGTCGAGCAGGTGGGCGGGACGAGCAAGCGAGCGAGCAGCAACTGGGTGGGCGGGGCGAGCAAACGGCAATTGGGCAACCGGTTTGGGGGCGTGGCCAGCCAGTACAAAAGAAGAAGCAAAAGAAGCAATTCAGAAATCAAAAGGGAAGAAACCTCCAGATATATTTTTTTTGCATAATATAATACGAGTTTCCAAAATGTTTAAGTTAAACCTTGATGTAATAAATGAGATATCAACATAGGTATTTTCTTCCTCATGGCAAAAAGCCTTTATTTCTTTGATTTACAAAGAGAATGACTCAGCTCATCCAAAGTTATATAGATCTATCTCTCTGTTGTATGTGGATTATAACTATTTACAACAAGACTTTTTAATTGAATTAGTACTTTCTGATCAGACTGATTTAACTGGACATGAGGAACAATACAAAATATCTCCTGAATGCCATACAAACAAAAACTTTTACAAGAAAGTGGCATGATTTTTCTTGATACAGAGAAAGCCTTTAATAATTTGGAATGGCTTTTTGTTCACAATGTTGAAGATCAGGAACTACAGTTTGAATAGTTTTACATGGATATAGAGACTATAATGCAATGTTATATAAATTTATAAGATTTATCAAACACAATTGATAAAGAATAAGAAGCTAATGGACTTTTACCACAAAAATGGATTACAATGAGGGGGATAAGGCAAGGTTATCCTCTTTTCTCATTTCTACTGGCATTAAAACATTTTGCAAGGAATTTAGGACAAGAAAATATTTTTTTCAGGAATTGTACAGGCAAATGAAGAACACAAATTAAAATTATATGCATGCTCATGATGTTGTTCATAGAGTTACTCATTCAAGTGATTTTTTTAAAGACTCAATAACATAATGTACACAGCAAGGCTCACAGGACTACATGAAATTTACCTGAAGAAGAAAAGCAGCATCTGCAATCGTAATAGAGTTCAATATTGCTCTTAAACTGATTAAGTTCACAGAAATTTATTTAACAGAAAACAATGAAAATTATTTAAGAATAATGAGTATAAAAATGGCAGATATTTTAAGATGGAGGAAGTTAAAACCAACCTGACTAGAAAAATAGCAGCAATAACAGAAACAACAAATGATTATTTTTATAAGATCAATAGAAGACAGAATATTAAGTTTAAAATTTTCAAGTCTTGAAAGAATTGGCACAATCAAATTTCAAACTGCACTCTCACATCAGCTGGATTATATCACCTTGCAACTGGATTACTTCTACTGAGTGGAGACTTCCAAATGCTTTGGATAAATATTTTGGCTTAATACAAATAGAAAGATAAAATTTGTAAAAAAATAATTCAATCATAAACAATGTGTTGAAAATATTATTATGGTTTGTTGCATAGTCAGCCAGATGTTTAGACCAGATTTGGCATTTTTGTCTACCTATCATGTCCTTCAAAACCTGGAGTAATTATTATTATTATTAATAATTCTCAGTGTTCACAGATACCTAAGAAACAAAATATATACAAATAAAATGTCCATAAACAAATAAAAACACAGAATAAAATTAAACTAGTCAAAGTAACCCAACCAAGTTGTAGTCAAGACCTAAATGCCCTCTGGAAGAGCATTCTTATGAACAACTTCCAGAAGGCAGTCAGGCTGAAAGTCAACCTGATATCCCTTGGTAAGATATTTCAAAGAACCAGTGCCACTGCTGAAAAGCAGAACTCTGAGCCTTGACACCCCACCCCATCAGCCTCAATCATTTTACATTTCCACTATAATGATATTGACAACCACCCCTTCTCTGAGGTCCAATAAATACAAAAAAGATCCTTTATGGAATTAATTTGTCTTAATGTCATAAACCTTATAAGATTCTTAACATTCATATTGAAGAACATTGAAAGGATGTCAGACACTTAAGACAAAGACTTCAGAGGAAGCAATTGGAGGCTCCATAAGAATGTCACATGAAAACTTCCCAAGTTAGCCATAATGAAGTCAGTTTTCAAGGTGCCATAAATCAGTCTAGTGGCCAAGGATTTCACTCAGTGGTATGATAAGGATTATTATAAAATATTTGCATTTGTAATCAAGGATACTGTTTAATATAAGAGAGCAATAAACATACAAGTATTTTTAATATAATTCCTGCATGAAGAATGCTAAGAAAACACCTACCGTATTTTTCGGACTATAAGATGCACCTAGCTTTTGGGGTGGAAAACAAGAAAAAAAATTATGCCTCTGCCTCCCAGCAATTTGCCTCCTTGCAGCAAATAGCAAACAACCTGGTCAGCTTCAGCAGAGCCTGATTTAGCACGAGCAGCTGATTGGCGGCTAGATCTTGAATTTTTTCTCTTTCTCTTTCTAAACTCTGATACCCTCTGATACACAGAGTTTCCCCAAAAATGTGTTTCCCCAAAGATAAGATCCTGTCTTTTATTTTTTTGAACCCTGAAATAAGCGCTTGGCCTTATTTTCGGGAAGGTCTTATTATTTTGGGGCATGTTGAACAAGACGGGGCTCCTCTTGCTGTCTTACCTGATTTCCAGCTCTGTCTCCCTAACCCTAACCAGAGGAAATGGCTGTGCATGCATTTAAATATTTTTGGGGAGGGCTTATTTTTTGGGGGGGCTTATTTTAGCACATGCACTCAAAAGCCCGATTGGGCTTATTTTCAGGGCATGTCTTATTTTCAGAGAAACAGGGTATTTATTTCTTAACTTCTAATGGGAAATATCTATGGAGATTCTCAATCATCCAGGTCATGGTTATCTCAATGGTATTTTCTTCAAGAGGCAACTGGACTTTCTTGTTTTTCTTTGAAGATATTTTGCTTCTCATCCAAGAAGCTTCTTTGGCTCTGACTGGATGGTGGGGAATGGAAGGATTTATATTCCTTGCAGACAGCTGGTCATTTGCATTCTTTTAGAGAGTCATTGAGGCCACTTGGAGGTTTATCTGTGTCCTTGTGGTCATCTGAGTAGTGCAAATGGGTATGGAGCCTTCTTGGAACTACTGAAAGGACAGTGTTTGATTGGATTGGAGATAGATGATGTAGTAAAGCTCTAAACTCCCTCACAGGAATTCCACCCACTCACTGGTATAGCTATGTGGACAATTCTTGGGTCAAGATCAAAACACAGGAATTAGAAGCATTCACCAAACATATCAACTCAGCCTCCATGAGGTGACCGGAGAAGGGAAGGGCTGCCTCCTGTGTTGGCCATGTCACTCCCTTCACTAGGGCTTATTTGTGGGGTAGGGCTTATATTAGGCCCATCCCCAAAAATCAGGCTAGGGCTTATTTTCAGAGTAGGTCATATTTTCAGGGAAACACAGTATATTACGTCCAGAGTATTTAGCTGGTCTATTCATTTAGTCACTATGTTGAAGAATGAAATAAGATTGGTTTGGAGTGCTCTATTTTTAACAAACCCATGCTGACTTCTAATTATTACTTTACTCATTTCTAGATGTTGGCAGATCTGTTTTTTTATTATTTTTTCCAGTATCTTGTTTCCTGGATCTGTTTTTTCCTCTTTTTTGAAGATGGGAACCACATCAGCTCTTTTCCAGTCCTCTGGTAGTTCCCCGTGCCCCAAGATTTTTGAAAAATGTGGTACAGTGGTTCAGTACATTATTTCTCTCCATGTGTCTTGTAAATTCAATTCTTGTGTCATCTCAAAGAATGAATTTGGTAACATTCTTTTCTTTTTCTTATTTCTTTTATTGCTTTTATAATCCTTTTTGATATCCACTAATGCATTGAAGTCACCTATTAACCAGTGGTGGGATTCTGCCGGTTCTAGGGGGTTCAGCCGAACCGTTTGTTAAATTGCTGGCTCGCCCCACCCCTTGCCCCGCCCCTCCACACCACTATTTATTGCCAATAAATAGTGGTGGGCGAGGGGCGGGCGAGCCAGCAATTTAACAAACGGTTCAGTGTTTTTTTGTAATTTTATTGGCCCGCGGAGCTTCAGCATAGGCTAATTAGCCCTTGATTAGATCGGCTCCTGACTCTCAGCTGATTTGCTCTCAGCTGTTTTGCTCGGGGCTCTGCTGTTTGCTGAAGCAGATTTTTTTTCCCCTAGCTATGCTGAAAAATGAAACTGAAAGTAAAGCAGGCTGTTGGCTTTGCTGTTGCTGCAACGTTGGCAGGCAGATTTCTTTTCTTTTTCCTCACCAAAAAAGGTAGGTGCAAACAATGGGAAATTTAGGGAAAAAGAGGAGAGTTCAAGATTTTAAAACACAAAAGAAAAAAAGCTCTATTTAACTAGGGAATTGTAATAATTGAGATACTATTAATTGTATATTGTGTTGAAAGCAGAAATGGTTAAGTTGTAGTTTGGAGGAATATATGGGGGAAATTATTTGGTTTATTATTATTGGTAAATATAATTAATTGATTTGTAAGAAATTGGATTGCATGGAAATAATTGGAATATTCATGTTCATATTGATTAATATACAAAAAAGGTAGTTATATAACTAATTGATTTATATTAAAATGTTAAATTTATATTAAACTACTGTAATATTACATAATTAACCAATGTGAGGATGGATATAAAAATAGATGACAATGGGAAGGGGTATAATATAGAATAGAAAGGAAAAATTGAATTTGATTAAGATTAGAGATGAGGATGAAGGGTAATATTGGTTTTTTACAAAAATAGATGAGGAATAAATATGGCAAAAAGGAAATATAGAAATTGTAAATTTAATTGAAATGTTTAACACTTCAACAGTTTAACACTGTTTAAATTTGTGAACCGGCCAAATACTCTGTTCAAAGAAAATACATTGTATGTTTGTATGTGTGTTTCTAATTATTGTTATTTATTCATATTTGTTCTCTTTTATTCTTTAAAGTTTAACAATTCATTCTTTATCTTAATATCTTTATATTTGTTTGGGGTTGGCTTTCTTCCCTTCCATCTTTTTTATTGTACAGCAATCTTTCTCCTCAAACCTACCACCTCTCTCTTTTCTTTCCTTCTTACTTTCTCTTCCTCCCCCTCTTCTTCTCCTCCCTACTTCCTCTTCCTTTCTCCTTCTCCTCCTCTCTTCCTCCCTCTCTTACCCTCCCTCCTACTCTAATTTCCCTTCCCTTCCTTCATCCCTCTCTATTGCTGTATCCTTTTATGCATATGGACTACTCAGAGGGCTGAAAAAGTTATTTCTGACTGGTCCTCGCACTTTTGACCAGTCCTCGAACTTACGACTGTCCTCACATTTTACGTTTTTGCCCTATCTTGTCACCATGGGGAAGAGAAGCAGTTGTGAAATGAGTGACATGGTTGTTAAGAATGCCGCAATGGGCATAAATGTGAGGATGGTCATAAGTGCGAGGACCAGTCAAAAGTGCGAGGACCAGTCAGAAACGACTTTTTTCAGCCCTCTGTAGTCCCTATGCAGATAGCCACGCCCACCGGTCACATGATCAGCTAGCCACGCCACCCGGTCACATGACCAGCTAGCCACGCCCACCCAATCACATGACCACCAAGCCACACCCCCAACTAAGCCATGCCCACAGAACTGGTTGTTAAAAAAATTGAATCCCACCACTGCTATTAACCATATATTTTCATATTCTGTTTCCATTATTTTATTGTGTACTTTTCTGTAGAATTCATTTTGATTATTGTTTGGTGCGTATATTGTGGTAAGCAGTATTTGTTTTTGATCTGTTTCTATCTCTATCATTAAAATTCTTCCCTCCGCATCTGCATATATTTGTTTAGATTTCCTTAATATATATTGAGAAATAATATATAATTTCTCTTTTTTTGTGTGATAATGTTACGTAAAGTTTCCCTATTTTTTGGATTTTCTAGAAGTTTGCCATATTGTTTGTTGATGTGTACTTCCTGCAAACAAGCAATGTCCATGTCCAATCTTTGTAGTTTTGTGAGAGTTTGTGTTCTTTTCACAGGTGAGTTTAGTCCATTTATGTTTATTGAAAGCATCTTAATTTCTTCCTCCATTTCGTTACTTATATACCGTTCTTAATTTTCTTGTATTCTTGTCTCTCTCTGCATTTTTTCTCTTGTACCCTCTTGTTCTACTCGTTCTTTTTCTTGTTTCCTTTTTTCTTCTCTTTCTACCTCATTGTCCCCTGCTTGGTGTTCCTCCTGACTCCTGCTCTCTACCTCTTCTTTACTCTCTTGTTCTTACTCGGCTGTGAAATGGTGCTCGAAGAACTTGTATCCATTTTGAATTTCTTCTTCCGAAGCAAGCCATCTGAACATCATGTTATATATAATTAATTGTGTAGTTAAACATTGGTAGTGTCTTCTCTGGTTTCTCATTCTCTTAGAAATTTGTCTCAAGATTTGTATTTCTTTTCCTTTATATATTATAAGTTCTTCCCTTGTTGTTGTTTTTTTTGTATATTTCATCCCTTATTTCCTTTTTTGTGAACCTCACATGTACTTCTTTTGATAATCTATGTCTCCTTGTGTAGTTTTTGTGTACTCTGTACACTTCATCTATGTCTCTCCGTATATCCTGTTTGCTTTTCTGTAATGTATCTGCAAGTATTTCTGCCATGGTCTCACCTAGGTCTTCCTCCTTTTCTTCCACTACATTCTGGAACCTTAGAAAAAAAGATGCTTTTTCCATCTCTAAGAAGACAGTCGTTTCCTCTCCTACTGGCAAGTATATATTTCTGTTTCATTGTTTCCATTTTTTCCCCTGTTTGTTCCATTTTTATCTCTACTGTTTGTATTCTCTGTTCATTCTTAGTGATGGCTTGTTTCCTATTTTATCATCCATTCTTCTAATGTCTTCTTTCATTTCTCCCATGTCGTTCTTAATCTATTCATGATTTCTTTTTATCTCTTCATGGTTCTTTGCTATCGTCTCCTGTGTCCTTGTCATTGCTGCTTGTTTCATGAGTAATGTCACTTGCATGCTCTGTATGTTCAATATTGAACTTGATTTCTCCGTTCCGAACATGCTTTCTATTGAACGCTGATTTGAAGGTGATGATGTCGTGGATGCAGGGTTTGAAGACACTTTCTCACTTATCTTAGTGATACTTGTTGTGCTCATCTTCACCGCTCAAAAAACATTTTTGCAAAATAACATATAATAGTTTGGGTATCCATTCTGTAAAACAGTTTTGAATTAATAATTGCTTGACTAGCCCCACTGTCAATTAACCATTTGACTCTGCTATTGCAATAGCTAACTTTTGCAACAGCAGCTTGTCCATATGTTTTTCTTCCTTGCAAACAGTCTTTCTTCATAGAAAATCTTTGATGGGCTCTCTGGTCTTTGCTGACATCTTGTCTGTTGCTTTTCTCACTCTGCTCCTTGGGCCGCCACCTCAGAAATTCCTTCTCGTGGCTTTTTCTAAAATGATGTTTGTTTTCTTCAAAAAGCAAACAGGCTTTAAGGGCTTCCATTCTTATGTTCTGGTTTGCACTAAAAAAATTGCTGAAATAACTTCCGGTTGACGTCACGGTGAGAACTGCTGGAAAATAGCGGGCTCCACCGAGCCTTACGAAATCTAGCCAGTAACCACTGTCGGGAGACCCTATGGGGTCATAGCTGCCTTGTACGGGCGGTGAAGGAAGGAGAAGTGCTTTGTTGTCCATGAGGAACTCACAAATTCCTTGTTAGGTCCGAAGCAAGCTCTCCCGAAAGGCAGCAGCAATGGCCATTTTTTGGAAGTCACAAAGCTGGGACAACAGAACCACAAGATTTGTGTTGGAGCAGTTTGTGGACAGAGCATTGAAACTAGGTAAGATAAACTACCAATCTTTATTCTAAAAACTTGATTCACGTACAAGAAGCTTAAAAGATAATCTCCAAGCCTAAGAAAGCGGTGACTAAGTACATGGAGGGGAAAAAAACAACTGAAAATTAAGAGGCGAAAGAAGCCCAAGGAAAGCTTTAAAACACAAAAAGCTTTTAAAAAGCTCAAACAATTGGAAATGTGTTTGACACATTTTGGGAGAAACTGTTTTGTTTATTTGTATTTTTAAATCCCCTGGATTTATCAGATAATCAGCTGTTTTTGACAGATTGTTTAACGTTGGATTTGGGAATAAGAGAGCCATCTACTGGAAGAAGTGAAGTACTACAGCACTATAGCTGCAGCATACACAGTGAAAGTGAACCTAAAACACATAAAGTCTGATACACAGAATAGAAGTTAAAACATCTGGAAGATGGCCTGACCTTGACTCTATGTTAGAATATAATTTGAGAATATTCAAAGAGGTTTTTTGTTCCTTCTAAAGATTTTTAAAAGGAACTAACTTGCAAATAACTAAACTTTATTAAAATTGGTTATTGGGTTGTGGATTTGACAGATTGGAGGAATCTAATGGATTAACTTGGATTTGGACTATTAACGTTCAACAGAACATTCCACGAGACAAAAGAAGAAGTGATAGAAGAAAAGAGAAAAGAAGTAAAGTTAAATAAGACTTTCAAAGTTGGACAATTGGGAAGATATATAATTGGAAAAATATAAGGTTGTAAATTACTAAAGCATTTTAAAGGTTATAAATTTAGAGGTCTTGGAGATATAATTATGGGATTGATGAAATTTTATTAAGCAAGAGTTTTTAAATATTGGGACATTGGAATAATAGAAATATAATGAGTAATTTTTATTAAATTGTTATAAAATGGAGTTACAGGGGATGATAGAGGTATATGAGATATATGAAGAAATATTTTTGATGTTAAAAGTGTGTGTGAATCTATAAAGAATAATAAGGAGACAAGGGGATGGTTTAAAGACACAGAAATGAATGTAGAAGTCACTCAACAATGGGGGGGGAGAGGAACACAATATTCAAGAAATAGATGAGAAATTAGAAGAAGCAGTGGAAGGGAAAAATCAAAATGAGATGCAAAAAGCTAAAAATACAGAAGAGAAAGGATTAATTAGATAACTCTAATTAATAGAATTAATTAGTGAAAGGAATCTTCTAATAATTAATAGAAGAGAAAGGAATCAATTAGATAACTCTTCAAAAGCATATAATAGAACAGAGAGAGAAAAAGAAAGATTTAGAGAAAAAAGAGAAAAATTTCTTTTTTTAAAAAAGGGAAAGTCTTGTTGATGGGTATTCAAATAATACCGCAGAAAGAGACAAAGGGAATGTTCAGTAGGCACAAAAATATCAAAAAGAGCTGTAAGATTCCAAGAGAGAGAGATAAAAGGCTGATTAAAAAATCTATAGATGATGGAATTTTAAAAAGGTTAAGAGATGATGGATAATGAGAAAATATATTAATAAAATGGGAAAATACAAGTAGGGAAAATAGTAGTATGTATGTATATATATATATATATGGTTTTGTAAAAATGTTACATTTTCAATTCTGGTGGCCCTCATTAAAAAAAGACATAGAAAGCTATGTAGCGAGTTGCCCCATTTGCACTGCCGTTAAATGCAGGCAGGGGAAAACCTCCAGTCTATTGCAGTCTATGGTCCCACTATGAGATCTCCATGGATTTCATTGTAGAATTGCCAGAGATTTCTGGAAACACAGTGATCTGGGTTGTCACAGACCTTTTCTCAAAGCAGGTTCACTTCATCCCATGCCAAAAGATCCCTATGGCCAAAGCCTTGGTTAAGCTGTTTTTGGTCCACATATACCTCTTGCATGGGGCCCCACAATGTATTATTTCACACAGAGGGGTCCAATTCACATCCAAGTTCTGGAAAGGTTTTTTGGATCTACTCAGAACCAAACAGGGACTTAGTTCTAGTCATCATCTGCAAACGAATGGGGCCATAGAATGAACAAGTGAAAGTGATAGTTAAAGCTGCAACATTGTAAAAGCTACCGGATTACGCGGCAAGAAAAAGATTTAAAGTGCTAGTGAAATGAAAAAGACTATGGTATTGACCGCAACTATTTTATACTTCTAAATTGTGTGGAAAAATTGGATTTATTGACCTGATAGCTGAATAAACTTAAACTGGGAATTGAAATATGGCTGACATCAAGGATGGAGGATCATTACTATATGAGCCAACAAATTCACAAGTTGTGACTGTAGAGGTTTTACAAGAATTTTTAAATTTCTATACTTCTGCTATACTGGAATCAATTGAAAGGACTATTCAAAATTATAATCTGGAGAACAAAAATGATTTGCTGGCTGGAAAAGAGCAAGAAAATCAAACTAATTTGTCTTTGGAGCAGGGAAAAGAGGCTGTCAGGAACATGATGGAAGTTAGCACATTGAAATCAGAGGTTTTGGCAGAAGCTTCTATGCAGTTAACTGAAAAGCAGCAAATAGACTCTTTCCTGCAGACTGATAAACTTTATCGTGACAATTCTTGGTTTTATAGACAGAATCAATTTTTAAGGGAGGAAGTGACTGATTATAGCAGGAAGAGTAGAAATGGAGCTTTCAAAATGAAGGAGATAACTTTAAGGAGAGAGCGATTTTCAAAGATGCATCAGTCTCAAATCTACATTCAAAAATTTTCGAAAATAAAAGCAGGGGGAAGAGCAATGTTGAAGGAGAAAGTATTATTGAAGAATAAGGATTGGAAAAAATATAGAAAGAAAGGAAGAACTGAAGATTAATTTCTTTTGGGGAGGATCTTAATAAATTTGAAAAGTCTATTGAAATTAGCACTTTTTTAAGTTTAAGTAAAAATGTTTAACTAAAAATGGATAGCTTTTTTAAAAAATGACTGTGGTATTAAAATGGTTAACTTTAAAGTTAATGGATAGTTTTCTGAAAGTTTTGAAATTGATATTTTGAAGAATGAATTTAAGACTTAGAAATAACTAAACTCAATGGATTAATAGTATCTTTAAGGTTATATTCTGAAGAATATTTTATTGAAGTATTTTTTTTGAGAGAGAAAGAAAAAAGAACTTAATGAAGTACTAAAATGGTTAATTTAAAATTGAATGGATGCAAAATAATATTTTCTTTTTTTTCTTTTTCTTAAAGAGATATGCTTTAAAGAAAGTTTTAAAATGTTTAAATTAGAATTTTAAAAGGGGAGGCTGATGAACAATTTTTAAAAGAGGAGTTAAAGAGGGTGAGGGAGTTTTGAATCTTGTAGCAAGTTAGTATATTTTAGCTTATGTTTAGTTTAATGCTATACCCTGTTTTTGCTCTGGGAAGTCAGGGGTGGGGGTGGGGAGGGGGGTTGAAGGTTGTGTGGGGATAAAATGGTTGTCTAATTTTTAATATAATTAAAAGATAGATTAAGGTATTAATAGAGAAGTAAGAAAAATGGGGGAAATGTTATAATAAAGGGAATGACAATATTAAGATATGATAAATATTGGAGGAGTAAAAAGAAGATTTAAAAGATGTACTCAGAAGATATATTGAATGATGGATTATGTATTATTTGTTTGTTTGTTTAATATTTAGATATGATAAATATTGGAGGAGCAAAAAGAAGACTTAAAAGATGTATTCAGAAGATATAATGATTATGTATTGTTTGTTTGTTTATAAAATAAAAAAACTTTTTTTATAAAAAAAAAATCCAAAAGGATCTAGAAATTTGGTCTAAATTGCAAATATCGTTGTTTGGTAGAATTTCAACGATAAAGATGAATATACTACCCATACTGCTATGCTTGTTTCAAACTATACCAATCAAATTAGAGAAAAATTTCTTCGAACAATTAAATAAAATTACATTAAAATTTGTCTGGTCAGGGAAGAAACCTCACATCAAATTTAAAATATTGCAAGATAGTAGAAGTAGAGGCGGCTTTGGTCTCCCAAATTGGGAGCTCTATTATCAGGCCACAGCACCAACATGGCTTAAAGAATGGATTCAGCTACAAAACAAACAAGTACTAATGATAGAAGGTCATGATCTCCAGATTGGCTGGCACAGTTTTCTCTGGGATGGGAAAAATAAATATCATACATATTTCCAAAGACATTTATTAAGAAATGCCCTTTTACAAGTCTGGAAGAAAGTTAAGAAGGATCATTATACAAAAGTCCCAATCTGGCTATCAACTATGGAAACAATATTACACCCAAACACCACGGACTTGAGTAAAATGATAAGATATGCAGAATTACTTGATGAGAAAGGGGAATTAAAATCAATTCAAGTTTTGAAACAACAAGGATTAAATATGGAATGGTGGCCGTATTTACAAATAAAAACCAGATTCAGAAAGGATCAGGAGCAATATGGCATATAAAGAGAACAATTGGATATAGATAAAATTTTATTAGGATTGGGGGGAAAATTATTTATTTATTTATTTAATTTATTTATTTATTTAATTTATATGCCGCCCTTCTCCCGAAGGACTCAGGGCAGCTTACAAGAACATCAAGAACATCAAGTCAGTTTAAAATTAGTTAAAATTAATTAAAAATTTAATTAAAATTATTAAAAATCATACCTACAGATTCAGCCCATTTGGTGGAAAAGCCACATCTTTTTTTTTTTATTGAAAAGTTTTATAAGAAATACAAAGATTTTCTCCCCCCCCACCCTTTCCCTCTCCCCTCCTTCCCCCCACCCCCCTCCCTAGACTTCCTAGAACAGGCACAGGGTATAGCATTCACAAACATAAAGCTAAAATATGCTAACAAATTATTGCATTCATATTCTCCCTAAGTCTTTAACTCCTTATAACTCAAAAACTATAAACATAAACTACTTAAAAATATTTCATTCATAAGCTATATGAATCTTCTTGTTCGGATATTTTTTTTTGCATATAGTCAATCCGTCTTCTCCATTCTGATATATATCTTTCATTTGAATGATCTTTAAGATATGATGAAATTTTTGCCATCTCTGCCAGTTGCACCACTTTTAATGTCCATTCCTCAATGGTAGGTAGATCTTCCTTCTTCCAGTACTGTGCCACCAGTAACCTGGCAGCTGTTATTAAATTCAAAACCTACTTAGTCTCTATTACAGTACAATCCGTAACTATTCCCAACAAAAAAAGCTGTGGTGTAAATTTAATTTTTTTCCTTAAAATATTTTGAATAATCCACCATATTTTTATCCAAAAAGCCTTAATTTTTTTACATGTCCACCATATATGAAAATATGTAGCATCTTCACACTCACATCGTCAACACTTGGGTTGTAAATTTGGATACATGCAGGCTAGTTTTTTTGGGTCTAAATGCCATCTATAAAACATTTTGTAAAAATTCTCTCTTAAGTTTTGAGCTTGTGTGAATCTTACATTTCTAACCCATATCTTTTCCCATGTATCCAGCATTATTGGTTCACCAATATTTTGTGCCCATTTTATCATACAATCCTTGACTAGCTCTGTTTCTGAATCTATTATACAACCTTTTAATATGCATTTGATCTTTATCTCTTATTTGCTTTATCAAATTTCCATTCTGCTGCAAAATACCAGTTTTTTGATCCTCTCTCCATCTGGCCTGCAGCTGACCATATTGAAACCAAGTCTTAATAATTCCTTCTTCTCTTAATTGCTCCATAGATTTTAATTGTAATCTAACTCCTTCTTTATAAAGGAGTTCCTTATATGTAAACTTATCTTGCTTTTGCTCCAAATTTATATTCTCTATCGCGTGTCTGGGTACTGTCCATATTGGTAACTTATCCTTTAGTTTATATTTATACTTTTTCCAGACACACAGTAGAGCATTTCTTAATATGTGACTTTTAAAAGTCTTATCTACTTTCTTGTCATACAATAGATAAGCATGCCAGTCGTAGACCAGACCATATCCTTCAATATTCAGTATCTTTTCCTCCGTTAAATTTATCCAATCTGTAATTGCTGAGAGGGTAGCAGCTTCATAATACAATCTTAAATTGGGCATTTTAAGACCACCTCTTTCTCGGGTGTCTTGCATTATCTTTTGATTAACTCGTGGTTTCTTCCCTGCCCACATAAACTTGTTTATGCCCTTCTGCCATTCCTTCAAATTTTCATCTTTTTTAAGTATAGGTATCTGTCAGATGTAAATGCCTTATTCCCTAATGTGTAAATAGTGTATAAATGGGATGTCAGGGGTTAACTTATTCTTTGATTCTTAATGTATTCATAATTCACCACTCCCACTATTGGCTCCACCCTTTGTATATATAAGGAGCCACCTTCACCATTTTCTTTGCTTCTATCTGTGAATATTCAGTGAATATAGAATGCCTGTTACAATTAAAGAGAAATATATTTAAACCTTTAACTTTTATTATTATTATTGAGTCTGATCCTGAAAATATTGCAACAAGCTGGTAGCAGAGGATGGTTAATTGACTCAATAACTACTTAAACATGTCTAAGAAAGATAGGCCCAACACCAGGGCCTACAGCAAAGAAATAGAAACTGAACAAGAAATAATCAACGAATCCACAAACGCGATTTCGAGAGAATCCGAAGAATACACCACTGAAGAAGAAGAATTAATAAATGAAAATGATGACCAGGAGGAAATCGAAATAGAAAATAACGAACTCAGGTCAGAGATATTAAAACTATTAAAAAGCCAGAAGAATGATGAAAGCCTCATCGCGAACCTCCAAGAAATGCTGAAGAACAGCGGAGCAGCGAGAGAGAAAAACATCGCTAAAGAGAAACCCAAAGACCAAAAAATTGTGAGTGATATGACTACAGAGAAAGTCATTATGAAAAAGAAAAAATGTAATCCCGCGCGAAATTTTGAATGGCAGCCATCTTGGTTTCAACAAGCCTCCAAAGTGAACGAAGCAGAGCCAATCAAAATGCTCAGTTCAAAATTTCTGGCGCGAAAAACGTTATCAGACAACGAAAGTGAAAAGGAAGATTCAAACTCTTCGGAAGAGCCAGAATCAGAAAATGAAGACGACTCAACGAAATCTCAAGTAAAGTCAGCTATGAAGACGCTTTTTGCTGCATTTGGGCCAAAATTAAAAATTTCCAAAGCGCCAACGAAGAAGCAAGCGAACAAGCCGATACCTCAAGAACTGCACGCTCCCATCCTGACTTCGAGAGCGACGACGCCCGAACCCAGAGAGCCATGTCGATTCCGTCCTACACCACAGACCGAAGCAAGTGTCAACGCACCCAAAAGAAAAAGAAGAGCAATCGCCGCCATCAAAACTCCTAAGACCGAACCAGAGACCGACTCGTCTGAAGAAGAGCAGAGCGAGCGAGCCGCAATGGAGAGAACCTTCCACGACGACGCCAAAGAAGAAATGAACAACGCGCATGTGCGAAACTACGCAGATGGTCCGGAAAGACTTGAACTAGCCAGAGAACCGCGCAGACTCGTTGCGAGCATCCCCATGCCGTTTTGCAATTTCCTACACTTGCGAGACCACGGACTACCTCAGGTTGTAAGTAATGGACAAAATAATGTGGGAAACTTACCCAGTGACTTCCCAAAACTAAGGGTTGATGGCATTAATTTGCAAGAATGGTATCAACAGCTCCAGGTTGTCTTTATGAAAGAAAATTTACTATTTTTTATCACTAGTCCCCCAAGAAGACCTTGGACTTTAAAAATAGATTGTTTACACCATAGAGCATTTTTCCTAATAATATCTAGTGTGTCTCCTGCAATGTATCATAGCATCAAACCAAATCTAACTGTTTCAGAAATAATTCAATGCATGTTTAATCTGTTTCACAGCGATAGTGTAGCTACCACCACAAGAATGTCTAAAGATTTCTTTTCTTCTAGAGTAAAACCAGGGGTTTCCATAAGTGAGCATTTAATATCTCTAAACAAAATAAGAGCTGAGCTGCATTTGAGGGGGGAAGTGATTTCAGATCAAACAATGAAAAGTGTTATTATCAATTCACTTGATTCATCATGGGATAGTTTTATGTCACATTTAGACACCATCAATCTAGGATATTTATCCATAGAAAGTCTATCAAACAAACTGATAGCAGAAGACAATTCAAGAAAAAATCGTTATAGCAATCACACAGAGCACAAATCTTTTAGGAAAGTAGCTTTCCAAGAAAAATATAATGAAACTTTTAAATGCCACAATTGTGGGTCTAGGGAACACAATAGAAGAGATTGTCCCAAAATTTTCAAGGAATTTTACAAACGCATAGAAACACAACATAATATCAGAATAAAACAAATTATGACAGATAGGGGATGTGAATTCATGTCTAAAGAATTCTCCCAATGGTTAAAGGATAGAGGAATGCTACATTACACGTCTAGTCCATTTTCTGCGTTCCAGAACGGGATTGCAGAGAGAAAAAATTCCACATTACAAACCATGATTAGGTGCACATTAGAGGATGCTGGCTTAAGCAAACAATTTTGGTCAGAAGCCTTACATTATTCAAATTACACTCAAAATAGAACCTGGTCCAGTATTGTGAATAAGACACCATATGAAGTGATGTATAATAGGAAACCAAAATTAGCACACATGCACATATTTGGAGTCACTGCAGACGTACACATACCTAAACAGTTGAGAAGAAAGGGAGAAAACGTATCCAGAAGACTAAGATTTATGGGATATGAAACTGGCACCAAAGGGTACAGATTCATTGATAATAATAACAAATTTATAGTTTCCAGAACAGCTGTGTTCCATGAACAGGCCAACTGGTCTAAATTACATCTTAATGAAATATTTCCAAATAAATGCAAAGATACAAAATCTCATGAGGAAGGGACCATAGAAAATCAAAATATCAACAAATATAAAAACAAAACCAAAACTTGGACAAATAGTCAACACAAAATAAAGACAGACACACTAACAAAAAAAGAAGCAAGATATTTGCATGACAACCATAGCAAACCTGAAAGAGCCATTAGAAACAACAGAAATCAAATACCAAATAAATACAGAGATTACATAATGCATATGGATGGTGAACAAATAACACCTAATACATATGAGGAAGTATTAAAACTCCCTCGTGAAGAAAAAGAAAAATGGGAACTAGCTATGAAAAAGGAGATGGAAAGTTTGCAAGGATTAAATGTATTTACACCTGCAATTGCACCTAAGGATAAAACAATTATTGGTACCAGGTGGATTTATAAAATTAAGAACCTAGAAGGAGGCAATACTCTATACAAAGCTAGATTAGTTGCACAAGGTTATGCACAAAAATATCCGGAGGACTATACTGACACATACTCCCCCACAGTAAGAACAGAGAGTGTCAAAACAGCTCTAGTAGTAGCATCTGCACTCAATCTTGATGTATTTCAATATGACATACAGACTGCGTATCTACATGCAAAACTAGATAAGGAAATATATGTAAGAGCACCTCACAGTCAATACACTAATAAAAATGAAATTTGGCTATTGAACAAGAGTTTATACGGATTAAAGCAATCTGGTAAAAGATGGTACGATTGCTTGGTAAAAGTACTTAAGACCATGGATTTCAACGCTACCACCGCTGATAACTGTTTCTTTGTCAAAAAGGGTGATGATTACATTGAATTTGTATTGATTTATGTAGATGATATTTTATATATAGGAAAACACAAAGAGAGAAGAGAAACCTTTGTAAACAAGCTAAATGAACATTTCTCATTGAAATCTCTAGGTAAAGTAAACAAATACCTTGGTGTACAAATTAATAAAACTAGAAGGGGATTTAAACTTACTCAGAGGGATAAGATTATTGAACTTCTAAACAAATGCAATTTAAACAATGCCAAACCCTGTGACACTCCTATGCAAACTGATTTCCTTAGAAATACTGATGAATCTTCTCCTGAGTTTAAGGATAATACATTTTACAGATCAATAATAGGTTCACTTCTTTATATATCTAATTGGACTAGGCCAGATATCGCATTACCACTCAATTTATTATCAAGACACGTCAGCAAACCAACAATGTATCACTGGGAAGCTGTCAAAAGAATTTTAAGATATCTGAAAAGTACATTAGATTTTTGCTTAGTATTAGAACCTAATGGCAATAAAGAACCAAAGCTTACATGTTACGCAGATGCGGATTGGGCTGGAGACGTATCATGCAGAAAAAGTACTTCTGGTTATATTTTTCTTTTAAATGACTGTCCAGTTTACTGGTACACTGGTAAACAAGAGTTAGTGGCCACTTCAACCACAGAAGCGGAATATGTTTGTTTATCCAAAGCTGCAAATAACCTTGTATGGTTTAATGATTTAATTTCAGATGTTTGGAAAAAACCTGCTTTGCCTTTTGTTATGCATGAAGACAATAAAGCAGCCATTGAAATATCTAGATCCGATGCCATTGGACAAAGGTCCAGGCATATAGATATAAAATTTAAGCATGTGAGACAATTGTCTCAAGATGGATTTATCAAAGCAGTACATTGTGATACTTCTGAACAATTAGCTGACATATTGACGAAGCCTTTACCTTCTAAACAGCACAAATATTTAACTTCTAAATTATATGTCTTATATTGTCCTGAATCTGAATGTAATTGGTGTTGTATAGCAAATCGGCATTTAGAGGGGGATTTGTCAGATGTAAATGCCTTATTCCCTAATGTGTAAATAGTGTATAAATGGGATGTCAGGGGTTAACTTATTCTTTGATTCTTAATGTATTCATAATTCACCACTCCCACTATTGGCTCCACCCTTTGTATATATAAGGAGCCACCTTCACCATTTTCTTTGCTTCTATCTGTGAATATTCAGTGAATATAGAATGCCTGTTACAATTAAAGAGAAATATATTTAAACCTTTAACTTTTATTATTATTATTGAGTCTGATCCTGAAAATATTGCAACAGTATCATTTGAAAAAGAAATAAAAATCTTGGTAAGATATTCATTTTCACAGCGGCTATCCTACCCAGCAAAGACAGTTGCAATTTCTTCCAATTTTCCATCTCTTTCTGTATTTTTTGCCATAACAGTTCATAATTATGTTGATATAATTTCGTATTTGCAGTCATAATATAAACCCCTAAATATTTAACCTTCTTAACTATTTCAAATCCTGTTAACCTTTCTATCTCTTCTTTCTGGCTTCTGTCCATGTTTTTAGCTATTATCTTTGTTTTAGCTGTATTTATTTTAAAACCAGATACTTGTCCATATGAGCAGATTATATCCATCAAGGCTGTAATCGATTGTACCGGTTGGGCTAAGGTAACCACCAGGTCATTCGCAAATGCTCGTAGCTTATATTCGTGCTTCAAAGCTGGATGCCTGGGGGAAGCTCTGCGCAGAAACCAGCTGGTTCCAGAATTGAATGGCATGCAGGCTTGACGAGATCGGCACAGCTTTCCCTCAATGTTGTCGGTGCTCCCGTAGCATCATCAGTCAGCGCCAGCAACTCAGATTCAGGAAGCTGTGCCAATCTCGTCAAGCCTGCATGCCACTCAATGCTGGAACCAGCTGGCTGCTACACGGAGCTTCCCCCGCCGTCCCAGGCATCCAGCTTCTTCTCTCTGCTGTGAAACTCCGCGCTGAGTTGCTGAGCGGAGCTTCCCCCAGGCATCCAGGGGGATATTACCGATGCTCCAACTTCCCCAGACAGGTGGGGCTCGCCATCACTGGGGGTCAGCTGGGGAAGTCGGAGCATCGGTAATATCCCCCTGGATGCCTGGGACGGCGGGGGAAGCTCCCGTAGCAACCAGCTGGTTCCAGCATTCAGAGGCATGCAGCCTTGATGAGATCGGCACAGCTTCCCCTCAATGTTGTCAGCACTCCCGTAGCGTCATTGGTCAGTGCCAGCAACTCAGATTCGGGAATCTGTGCCGATCTCATCAAGGCTGCATGCCGCTCAATGCTGGAACCAGCTGGTTTCTGCGTGGAGTTTCACAGCAGAGAGAAGAAGCTGGATTTTGCTTTCCATTGCAGACACCAGATCGGCCCCCTGCAAGCTCTCGTCTCTGGAGGAGCCCGACCAAAGTTTCCAGTGCCA
Organism: Pituophis catenifer annectens; assembly: GCF_029215685.1. Classification (NCBI taxonomy): domain Eukaryota; kingdom Metazoa; phylum Chordata; class Lepidosauria; order Squamata; family Colubridae; genus Pituophis; species Pituophis catenifer. Next base: position 171,732,921 of record NW_027256881.1, read on the forward strand.
CTTCAGGGAGCGCTCCTCGAAAGATGAGATCTTGCAGGGGGCTGATCTGGCGTCCGCAATGGAGAGCAAAATCCAACTGCTCCCCGGACCAGTCACCATTTACCGCTCCTAGTCTCAAGCATCAGGAAACGAAGGCTGCCTTGCACCGCAAATATACCAAGGCAGAATCCTGATGCTGCACTTTCAGCAGAGAGATGAGGACTGCCTTGGCCATCGGCTGGTGCAAATATACCAAGGCGAATGCTCATGCCACACAAGTTCAAGTAGTGCTTCGCTCCCACACTTCTTCCGGCCCTCAGTCTCTCAGGGAGATGCTTGACTTCCTCTCAGCCCCAAGACACTGGCTGGCCATTGAGATGAGAGAGAGAGAGAAAGAGAGAGAAAGAGAGAGAATCAGAATGAGACAGAGAGAGAAAGAGACAAAGAATGAAAGAGAGAGAAAGACAGAATGAAAGAGAATCAGAGAAAGAGACAGAGAGAATCAGAGAATCAGAGAGTGAGAGAGAGAGAATGAGAGACAGAGAAAGAGACAGAGAATGAAAGAGAGAGAATCAAAGAATGAGAGAGAGAGAGACAAAATGAAAGAGAATCAGAATGAGAGAGAGAAAGTGGGGGGAGAGAGAAAGGGGGACAGAGAGAAAGAGAGAATGAGAGAGGGGGGAGAGAGAAGGGGAGAGAGAAAGAGAGGGAGAAAGAGAGAAAGAGGGTGGAGAAAGAATGAGAGAAAGAGTGGAAGAGAGAAAGAGAATGAGAGAGTGGGGGAGAGAGAGGGGGAGAGAGAAAGAGAGAATGAGAAAGAGTGGGAGAGAAAGAAAGAGAGGGAGAGAGAGAAAGCGAAAATGAGAGAGAAAGAGTGGGAGACAGAGAGAGAGAGAGAGAGAGAGGAGGGAGAGTGCCTGAAGGACCCCATTCTGTACTGGGAGTCCAGATGATTACATTAACAGTAACAATATTTAATCTTCCTGTATTTTTAAAGCTTTTATATGTTTCCGTCCCCTATTGCAGTGCAGGCTCCAACATGTTGTACTTACTATAGCCTTCAGCACCCATACAAAAAAAAATTCATATCCCTGGTTTATGGTTAAGATGCCCAATTTATGGTATTTCAGCCAGAAGTAATCTGCATTATACCGGATAATGCACTTAAGTTCAATTTAAACCTTAAGCAGAATGGCTTGCCTCAAATCTTTATGACTAAGCATGTTTGCTTTAACCAGGCTTTATGCCAATACTATGTAATTGGAAACTGTTTTTAGTAAAACCTTAAAAGTGTTTTTCCCCCCTCTTTTTAAAGAAAATGGATGAGGAAGGATATAAGTACAGTGTGCTTTGTTGGCTGGGTAAAATCATTATTGTCTGAACCGCGAAATTTAAAATTATGAAGTTGGTGGTCCCTGAGGTCCAAAAGGTTGGGGACCCCTGGCCTAAGATCATCGGAAAACACATATTTTTGATGGTTTTAGGAATAACTTTATCGTTGGGGGTCACCACAACATGAGGAACTGTATTAAAGGGTCGCGGCATTAGGAAGGTTGAGAACCACTGCCTTAGCTGCTTGCCTTGCTTCGCTTGCCTTGCTTCGCTTGCCTGAATCCATTCCATCAGCAAGCAACTCCCTGCCTGCAATCAAGCAGGCAGGGAGTTGTGGACTTTGGGATCTTTAAAAAAAATAGTTAATTGGGGTTTTTTTTAGTTGTTCTTTTTTAGACCTAGCCATTTAAAGTTTAGGAAGTTTTAAATTTAGCTTTCATATAAAAATAAAAATAAAATAAAATAATATTTGTGCAGCTTTCTGAGATTTAGTGTGTTTTTGTAGTGTTTCATTCTAACTACACAAACACACAAAATCTCACAAAGCTGTATGTGGAATTTTGTGTGTGTAAAGTGTGAAAGTTGGGTTTTGGGGCTTTTTGTGGCTGTGTGAGGTTCCTGCTTGTTTCAGGGGCCATTTTGGGTCTAGCACAGCTGCTTTTACATTGTGGGTGAGCCAGTTGTGTTGTGTTGTGTTGTGTTGTGTTGTGTTGTGTGTGTGTAAAGTGTGAAAGTTGTTTTTTGGGGTTTTTTGTGGCTGTGTGAGGTTCCTGCTTGTTTCAGGGGCCATTTTGGGTCTAGCACAGCTGCTTTTACATTGTGGGTGAGCCAGTTGATGTTTTTTTAATTTTTATTTGGTGTGCGTTGGAAGAGGGGTAGTCTTATACGTCGAGGATAGCCCAAACCCTATATTTTAACAGGAAAATTCGGGGGTCGTCTTATACGCCCAGTTGTCTTATACGTCGGAAAATACGGTAATTGCATGCTGTATCTTGTCTTTTATTTCTTAGTGGCTCTTTTAATCTTTCTGAAGATTCAGAACCAGATTCTTCTGCAGAGACTTGAAAGCCGATTGAAATATATGGTACAAAATATTTGCTATGAGTCTTGCTTCTGGTTATTACTACTGGGTCTGTTTCTTTGATCATCTTCCTTATGGAGAGTTGCTTCCCATGTCAGGACATGTTTCAGCGCATTCTTTCTTTGATCTGATAAATCTTGGCCCAGTTGTGGTGTGGCCCAATCATTTGACTTTTTCCTTTAAAAATTACTAGAACTTTGCATTTGCAAATGCATGTCAGGTGATATTCTTGCTTAAAAGCCAAACTGGCCTCACTGCATTGCAGATCATTGTTGAAGGCCCTAGTCATTTGTAATGTTAGAATGATGTCTTAATTCTTTTTTTTTTTTTATTGAAAAAGTTTTCAAATACAGGAAGCAGAATTACAGAATAGACCCGACAAGAAAGAGATCAAGGGGAGAATAAATCTCATCAAACATGAAATAAATCTAATAACAACAACAGAAATAGCTAGGAAAATCAAAATGGCAAAGCAAAACCAATTCGAATTCGCAAATAAAACAGGACGTTGGTTGGCTTATAAACTAAAGAAAGAAAAGGAAAAAAAAAATAATACACCAACTACAAGATGAACAAGGGCAATTACAACACATGGACGAAGAAAAAAAGTGAATCGTAAGAAATTTTTATCAGGAACTATATGCACAGGAAGAAATTCAATTGGGAAAAGTGAAAGAATATATAAATAAATCCAACATTCAAGAAATAAAGGAAACTCAAAGAGAACTCTTGAACAAACCAATATCGATGTCAGAATTAATGGAAGCAAAGAAGAAGTTGAATAACAATAAAACACCAGGTCCAGACGGCATTCCAGCGGAATTTTACAAAATCGAATACCAGCCAATAGATGACATTTTATTACAAGTCCTAAATGAAGCAATCTTAGAAGCCAAAATTCCTAAATCATGGATCGAAACAATTATCACTCTGATACCCAAAGAAGACTCAGACCTCACCCAAACCAAAAACTACAGACCTATATCACTTCTAAACGTAGATTATAAACTATTTACATCAATCATGGCCCAGAGAATGAAGAAAATTATCGTGAATTACATCCATCCTGATCAAAATGGATTTATTCCAAATAGGCAAATTAATAAGAATACAAGAACAATAATTAATATACTGGAATATTATGAGCAAAAATCAAATGAAAAGATGGCTCTACTCTTTCTTGACGCACAAAAGGCATTCGACAATCTTAATTGGGGTTTTTTAATATTGCAATTAGAAAAAATGGGAATAGGCGACAAATTCTTAAATATGATTAAAACAATATACTCAGACCAAATAGCAAAAATATGGATAAACGGAGAGACGACAGACCAATTCAAAATATCTAAGGGAGTGAGACAGGGATGTCCTCTCTCTCCTATATTATATATATTAGCATTGGAACCACTGTTGAATGAAATTAGGAACGACAATGAAATAAAAGGATTAAAAACAAAAAACCAGGAGTATAAATTACAAGCATTCACGGACGATGTAGTATTCATTCTAGAACGACCAAAACAATCAGGACTGAATTTACTAAGGAAGATAGATCAATATGGCGAAGTGGCAGGATTGAGAATTAATAGACAAAAAACAAAACTACTAACCAAAAATTTGACAAAAACCCAGGAGAAAGAGTTGGAAGAGACATTAGGAATACAAACAACAACAAAAATAAAATATTTAGGAATCTGGCTCACCAATAAGGTATCATCCCTCAAAGAGGATAATTACATCAAATTGGCCAAACAAATCCAGAAGGACTTAGAGGTATGGAGTAAATTGAAATTATCACTACTAGGCAAAATTGTTTCAATTAAAATGACAATTTTACCAAAAATACTATATCTATTTAGAACAATTCCGATAAACCCAGGAAAATCATACTTCAGAGACCTTGACAAAATGATATTAAAGTATTTATGGCAAGGAAAAAGAGCCAGGATTAAACTGAAACACCTACAGGACACTAAAGAAAGGGGAGGCATGGGACTACCAGATTGGCAAACCTATTACACTGCAACAGCCTTAACCTGGATTAAGGATTGGATGACACTCAAAGATAAACGAACACTAGCATTAGAAGGATTTGATTTGTCAAAAGGCTGGCACGCATTTCTATGGGAGGAAAAACCCAGACAACATGAACACTTCAGGAGACATTATATCAGAGGAGCACTGGCAAAAATTTGGATTGAAATAAGGAGAAAGCACTACGACAAAATCCCAAGATGGCTATCAACCATGGAGGCCCAAATCTACCCGAACACAATGGACACAGACAGGATGAAAACCTATGACGAATTGTTGAACACAGAGGGAGATATGAAAACAAGAGAAGAGCTGAGACAACAGGGCACGGATATTGATTGGTGGCCGTATTTACAGATAAAATCAAGATATAAAAGTGATACGGAAAAATTTGGAATCCAAAAAGAAAGAAATGAATTAGATAAAATTATAATGCAATCAGATGATAAATTAATAACTAAAATATATAATTATGTATTAAAATACAAATTGGAAGAAGAAGTGGTGAAGGAAAATATGATTATTTGGGCTAAAAATTTTGAATATAATATTAACCTAGAGAATTGGGAAAAAATATGGAAAGTAAATACTAAGCTGACAATGTCCGTGCCCTACAAAGAAAATACATACAAGATGTTTTATAGGTGGCATCTCCCCCCTGCACGGTTGGCAAGGATGTTTCCCAATACTAATCAGAACTGTTGGAAGTGTAAAATACAGAAGAGGACCTACTACCACATGTGGTGGTCATGCCCTAAAGTCAAAAAATTTTGGAAAACAATTCAAAGTCAGCTGGAAGAAATTACCGCCCAAAAAGTACCCCTCAGACCGGAAACCTACCTACTAGGTATATTGACAAAGGACTATAAAAAAGAGACACAATACTTGATAATACATATCTTAACCGCAGCTAGAATCGTTTTCGCACAAATGTGGAAATTGGAAAACACGCCACCAGAAGAGAAAATAATACAAAAAATTATGGAATGTGCAGAAATGGATAAATTGACCAAAGAAATACAAGGAAAAGAAGATACAGACTTTTACTTAATTTGGCAAGAATGGTACAAATGGTTAGATAAAAAAGACACGAAAAAAGAGAATACCACCCAAGGACACAAAAATAAGCAAATAAAAGGAAATATCGTTATATAAACATTGATACAAGATGAAAGATAGTATATATAGATATATTGATATATAATTACCGAAGTAACTCTACTTTCAAAGTGCAAGTTATATGACTTGATTTCATTGTATAGTTAGTTTATGTCTAGTTTGTTTTAACGTCTATGTCTATATGTGTATATTTGTTTACAATAAAAAATTTTAAAAAAAAAGAAGAAAAAAAAAGAAAAAGTTTTCAAATACAAATTTTCCCCCTTTTTTCCTTCCCCCCTCCTCCCTAACCCCCCCTCGCCACCCATCCCCCCTGTGACTTCTTCACACCAAAAACCTAATTCATAACAGATTACATAATATTTTACCATCTCCTTACTCCCTCCTCTATATACTGACCCTTACTTACTAAAAATATTATTGATATTGTTACTTTCCCCTTTTACCATACATTTCAAAAAAAAAAGCAGTCTACTATAACATTGTATGATAACTTCTAATTTAGCATAATATTATTATAACTCCCAATTTAGCAATAATCTGCCCTTTTTCTCCTCCCCAAAACTTATATCTATATATTATTACAACATTTCAAAGCAACCTTCCACTTTAAGACTATATAATAAATCCTACTTTAACATTTATTCTTTGTGTATATTAATATAACATTTCAAAGCAGCCTTCCCCATAAATCCTAATTTAACATTTATTCAACTCTATCCATTTCCTCCACTGCCCTAAATATATCACTTAAACATCCCTTTTCTTAAACTAATCAATCAGTAAACTAACATATTTCCACCCACTTTCCTACAAAATTACCATGCACAACAATTCTTAATATCTTTAATCCACTGCCCACTTTGCTAAAATATATATATATATATATATATATATATATATATATATATATATATATATATATATATATATATATATGTTTATGTAAGTTTTCACGGGTATGTATGTGTGTATAGTTAATATTTCGGGTTTCTTCCCGTGTAATTGTGGATATATCCCTAAAAGGGTAGAAGCGACGTTTCGGCAGAATCCCATCTGCCATCATCAGGCTAGCCTGATGATGGCAGATGGGATTCTGCCGAAACGTCGCTTCTACCCTTTTAGGGATATATCCACAATTACACGGGAAGAAACCCGAAATATTAACTATACACACACACACACACACACACACACACACACACACACACACACACACACACACACATATATATATATATATATATATATATATATATATATATATATATATATATATATGTATATATTCCGTTATTTAAAAAAAAAGACAATAACTTTAAATTTTATAATCCATATAATATCTTCTTTGATGTCTTTCCACTGGATTGTTGAGTCCCTCATCCATAATTGGGTAACGTAGCATCCTGGTGCAACAGTTTGTTCAAAGTCTTCAGTCATCATCTGCCCCCATCAGTAATGAATATCCTCATATATATATAAAAGTAAAAACAACCACCCGAGTGACATTATAATTATATTCCATATAGTTGTAATTGTGGCTTTCATCAGGATTATTAATTCCCATCATCCTAATGGGTAACAACCAGATCTTCTGCATGCCCCAACGTAGCTCTCTTGCCTTGTAGCTCAGAATAGTTATGATATATTTATCAATACAAGAAAGAAATCCAAAATAGATAATTCAAATCCAACAGTTTAAGGCTCTTTTCACATCCCAAAATTACGGCATTGCAGAGGTCTGTCACTGTCCTCAGGATGATATTAACCAATACTTCGCCTCCACTATCTTTTCACATATTCATTCATTTTTTTAAAATCACTGGCTTCACCGTTGCTTAATTTAGAAATTTCTGTTTTTGTGAGACCTATTTCTTTTTTTCTTTTCTTTTTGTGGGTTTAATTTCCATCCTGTTTTCCTTTCTACAAGTTGTATATCAACTGATCGGTTTTCATTCTGCTTTATAAGTTGATCTTGTTGGTTTTGTTTTTGTATCTCATATTTCTTTTTTGCCAATTGTATGTCAGCTAATTGATTTCCATACTTGTCTTTGACTTGGTGAATCATCACGTTGAAATCAGATGCCGCTTCTCTCATATTTGTAGATAATCCAGCTGGGGTATCGAGAGAATCCAAAGGCAATTTGTCTACCGCAACCTCTGTAATTCGATGTTTTCCCTTTATTTCCAACTCCTTCTGCTTATCCTGTATTGTGCCTATAGATGTTAAGTTCATTTTCAAAAATTTTTGATAAAATTCTTCCGCTTTTTCAACAGTATCTAATTGGTATCTTTCTCCTTGATATCTCAATATTATGCCAACTGGGGCATCCCACCTAAATGAAATATTTCTGTTTTTTAACTCAGTCACCAGAAAACCAAATTTCTTCCTTTCCGTTAACATCTTGGGGGGGAGCTCTTTGTAGATCCATATCTTTCTTCCATACAATTGCAAAGTAGAATTGAAGGAATTTTGCACAATATTATTCCTAATTTCTTTATCTGTAAAATAAATCACCACATCTCTAGGCAATTGCCTTTGCTTTGCAATCCAGGAGTTTATTCTGTAAACACCTAAGAGCCTTGATAGTACAAGGGTTTAGTGCACCCTGTTATTAACACAGCTGCCTGCAATTTCTGCTGGTTCGAATCTCTCCAAGGCTCAAGGTTGACTCAGCCTTCCATCCTTTCTAAGGTAGGTGAAATGAGGACCCAGTTTGTGGGGGCAATAAGCTGACTTTGTATAAAATATACAAAAGAATGAAGGCTATTGCTTAAAGCATTGTAAGCCGCCCTGAGTCTCCGGAGAAGGGCGGCATATAAATCAAATTTAAAAAAAAAAAAAAAAAAAAAACCTCTGTCAATCCTACAAAACACTTCCTCAGGTTGAACCTTTAAAATCCCAGCCAGAATTTCAGAAGATATTTTCCTTAAATCATCTCTGTTATTTTCCTGCAAACCTCTCAGTCTGATCGCATATTCTGTAAAATTGTAATGCACCATTAGAACCTCTCTTTCAATCCGTTGTTGTAAATTTTCTGCATTACAAGACTTTTGTTCAACCTCCATTTTAGGTTTTTCTTCTGAGCTATTGTCTTGAATGTTTGTCAAATCATTTTCAATTTTTTGTATTTTATTGTCCAAATTGTCCTCAATTTCTTCCACTTTAGACTCTAATAAGTTAGTATTTTCATCCAACTTAATCATAAATTCTGCAAAGCCATTAGCCATTTTTATAATCTTTCGATCCAGAATATCAAACTTTAATTGCACTAACTCTTTAATTTCCTGCTTAAATTTTTCAAAGTTCTGATTCACAATCTCATCCCTTCTTACAATCTCCTCCAAAAGAAATTCAATTATATTAAAATCAGTTTTCTGAGACTGGAGCTTTAAAACTTGGTCACGTAATTTGTTAATGGGGGAATCCCCCCCCATTGCTTGTTTGTCCGGCTTTAATGCCATATTTCAACACAGACAAACTATTTTTTAAAAAAAAGAAAAGAGAGGCAGCAGAGAAAAAAAACTTCTTTCCAACCAAGATCAATATCAGATCTCCAGGAAGAGAAAAAACACAAAAGTAGAGCTTTATTTTCAAGTGTAGCCAACTTGAAGTATTCAGCTACTTTGTATCTCAATAGGAAACGGAAGGACTCTCCCTTTCAGCCCCTTCTCAAGCCTCGGCAATCGCCCTTTTTAAAGATTCTTTTTTCCTTTTCCTTTTCCTTCTTCAATAATTGTTATAAAATAAGTGAGATACTTGCGATTCAGGGTCACAGGTCCAGCTCATATCCCTTCAAATGTAGCCAGGAGCATTTATTCTGCTACTTTGTGGCTTAATAAGAAACGGAAGGACTTTCTCTTTTCAGCTTCCCTGCTCCAGTTTCGGCAATCGCCATTTTAAAAGGTCTTTTTTACTTTGTTGAATATCCTTTGCGAAATAAGTATTAATACTTGCAATTTAGGGTCACAGGTCCAGATCCAAATCTCATCATCTTTAGTTAATCTGTTAAATATCTTAAAAAGCTTGTCTTCGTAGCCTTGCTCTGCAAAAAGGCAGAGGTCTCCCAACGCCCGGAGCGGGCGGCGAGTGCTATAGGGAGCTTCCTCCGCCCGCCCCCAAGAGTAAAAAAAAAAAACTCTGGGGGCTACGGAGAGCTCTACCTACACTCACCTGCTCTATCCCACATTTCCTCCTGGAAATGGGGTTTTTCGAGCCGCCTTTGCGCTGTACAGGCGGCTCTTTACAGGCGAAGGGGCTGGCGGTCCCGAGGGACCGTCTGGTGGCTACGAAGAGCAAACCGGAAGCCCAATGATGTCTTAATTCTTGTTATAGTTTCTAAATTCCACAGGTCAGCTAAGTGCACACTGCTTATTTAGAGGGAACATTTGATAAGGATTACTTACTGTATTTTTCGGAGTATAAGATGCACCGGAGTATAAAACACACCTTAGTTTTTGGGGAAGAAAATAAGAAAAAAGCTGATTGGCAGGTGGATTGGCCTCCTGGAATACCCCCAATCAGCTGTTCCCAGAGGTGAATTTTAGCAACAGGTTCCCTGGTTGTGAGCTCTGTGCCTTGCTTTTTTTTTTTTTTTTTTTGCTTTTTTTTCTGCCTCTGAAACTTCTGAAACTCTGTTTCAGAAAAAACTTTCTTTTCTGCCTCTGAAAGCCTCCAAAACAAGAGCTTCAGAAAAAAAGCCTCTGAAGCTGTGTTTGGGGGCTTCTTTTCTGAAGCTTTGTTTCTGATGCTTTTTTCAGCCTCTGAAACCTCCGTTTGAGAAGCTGGGCGGGGCTACATTCGGAGTATAAGACACACCCAGATTTTCACCCTCATTTTTTTAAAAAAATTGATTTATATGCCGCCCTTCTCCGGAGACTCAGGGCGGCTTACAATGCGTTAAGCAATAGCCTTCATACTTTTGTATATTTATACAAAGTCAGTTTATTGCCCCCATAATCTGGGTCCTCATTTTACCTACCTTAGAAAGGATGGAAGGCTGAGTCAACCTTGAGCCTGGTGAGATTTGAACTTGCAGTAATTGCAGGCAGCAGATGTAAGTGGATGTTAATTAGTCTGCTGAGCCACCAGAGGTCCCTATTTTTTGGGGGAAAAGGTGCGTCTTATACTCTGAAAAATATGGTATATTCCAAAAATCTTTGTCTTTTGAAGCCCTGTGGCCAGCATTTTTTTTAATATATACAACTCTCCCAACCGTTCAAACAGGTGAGGAAGTTATATTTTGGGGGCCACAAATGATTTGACCCTGTTTGTGGGGGCAATAAGATGACTTTGTATAAAATAGAACACCGCTTAGGGGGGAGCCAAAAGCCCTACTCAGGAGGTATATACAAAAGTATGAAGGCTATTGCTTAAAAGCATTGTAAGCCGCCCTGAGTCTCCGGAGAAGCGTGTCATATAAATCAAACTAATAAATAAATAAATAAATTTGTGTTATACTTTTTTGCACATACTTCCATTCCTCACTTCCACTAAACTCATAGACCAACTTGATTCTCGCTGCCAAACTGAGTTTTCCCACTAGCTTTTTCTCACAAAGATGGCGCTCATGTAACTGTCCCAACTAATTCATAACAATATTGTGTGCTGATGAGCATAGTTTTGAAGGAAGGTTTCATTTGTTGTTATGTTCAATTTTCTATTATAGTGGGAGTTAATTATCTCCCCAGAACTTTATTTATTATCTCTAACAGGACTACAATTCATTTGATTTAAGACCTAACTGTAGGCCTTTCCTCAATTACATCTAACAACAGAACAAAGTCATCATGAACGAATACTTTTCCTTAGTTGCATCTAACAACAGAACAAAACCCTATATTGTTTCTGCCTTTATCTCATCCCCAGCTCATGAAAGAAACTGGATTAAGTTTGTCCTTAGTGCAATATTTTCTGACAATATCCAAAGGCAGACTCCAGATGAATAAGATAGGATAGGATAGGATAGGATAGGATAGGATAGGAAAGGATAGGATAGGATAGGATAGGATAGGATATTCTTTGTTGGCCAAGTGTGATTGGACACACAAGGAATTTGTCTCAGGTGTCTAAGCTCTCAGTATACATACAAGCAACAAAGTGATAAATCATAAATCATAAGATATAATCATAAATCATAAGATATAATCATAAATCATAAGATACAACTAACAAAGTGATAGTCGTAAAATATCAATAGGAATAGGTAATAGGAAAGAAGAGAAGGATAGTAGTAATACAATCTCGCTTAGGATTTCATTTTGGAAGAAAGTGATATATTTTCAGTGACTTGAAAGAGAGACAGTGGAGGCAGGATAGAAATCAGCCATTGGCACAGTAAATTCCATGCTGATATAATTTTATGCCAGCTCAAGGGTGGAATATATTGAAACTTACAGTGAGAAAAGACCCTATGTGTGACATAATGTTAATTTATGCATTAAGCATCAATCTAAACTATTTATCATGAACTCATGGTCTAGAATTTTTTAAATGCTCTCATGGAAAATAATGTCCTTTAAACAAACATTAACATTAATTTTATTTAAATGGAGTACAATGAATGTCTGTCATGTACCTACTTTTTATTACTCCCAGCCAATTTGTGTGCATTAAATCAGGAAAAAGAAATAAAACAGGTCCTACTGGCTTGGCAAGCCGCTTGGCTGCTAGCTTCTTTGTCAATTCTTCTGTAGGCTATATGTGTAGGTGGTAGGGAGTTCCTTGTGGGAGAAAAGATGCACTTCTTTAATTTCAGCAGAAGCATCTTCTTGAAATGACACCAGCCTTCTCACACCAGGACTGAAGAAAGCTGAGAGAGTAGTATAATATTATAATTAAGCACTCTTTGATTCTCATTGGATGAATCAATCTGTTGCATGTGCAGTAGGACAGTCAATGATGTGCACAGAGCAGAGACAAAGGGCTGAACTGGCCATCTGGGTTGTATAGAAAAAGTGCATAGGCAAAGCAATACGAATCTTCATCACAGCATACATTTTTAGCAACCTAAGCCTGGATCAGAGAGAAGACAAAAACTTTCTTCTTTTGCCGAAGCTCTTCTGAGGATGGCTTCACTCTTCCGACACCTGTGGGTGTTGCTATGGAAGAACTGGCTGAGTGTCAAAAGGCAACCGGTAAGTATAGAAATTAAAAAGCAAGAGAATTTTAAGCATCAGGGGATTTGAGAGAAAATATTATTTAAGGAAAGGTAGTAATACACTTTTTGAAAATGATGAGTGTGAAAAATATTTTCTTTAGTGAAATTTGATTGCAAAAATGGTGCTATTTCATGTCTGATCGATAAGAATAAGAATCATAACTGTATATTTTATAGATATATGTATCTATGAGTTCTTACTTGATCAATCCAAGATGCTGCTGTATTTGTGGAAATATTAATTTCTTTTCTTGTTCAAGTGTGCCACATTGGATGGTACCTACAGGTGAAGTGAGGGAGTATTTTTAAATGTTATGTTAACCAAGCAGAAAGTCAGCTAGCAAGCAACATTTGGGTTAGAATCTTTTCTCCATTGCTAATTTTTTCCATTTTTGTTTTGATGGAATAGTAAATAAACATGTCCTTGTATTCTAAGTATTATTTCAATATTCAATATTTCTACTGAGCTGCTTATATCTTTAATTATGTACCTCAAGAGTTGGCAACTTACAGTAGAGAGTATTTTGCTATTTCACTAATTAGAGGATGTTCATCTATATCCATTATGGTTCATTGCACAGTCAGCGAGATATTCACACTGGAATTGACATTTTTCTACCTATTGAGTCCTTTCAAGGACCTGGGATAGGTAGATGTGAATTATATTATTATTACATTTATTTGCTGCCTATCTTGCCATGGGCTATTGTAGGCAGCTCACAACCAAAAAAAAAAAAAAAAAAAAAGAAATCGAAAGGAAGTTTAAACAAAGTGAAAATAATAGAACAAGGAAACAAGGAAAAAGAAAACAAAGAAAATACATCAATATGACTAGTAAAAAAAATGCTATCCTGGCTGCAAATTATGGAAGCTTACTAAATTGGGGAAGGCTGGTTTAGATTAAATTAGAATCTGCACAAGGAAGCATTTATGCAACAAGTAACTTATTAAAGGTAGCAGCCTGTAATTGTATATATTTTATGTACTGTAGCAGAGATGCTGATGGATTATAGTCATTTATTTTTTAACCTTCTCTGTGTTGGATTCTCTCTCCTTTATGATGTGAATTCTTCATGTAAGAGCCTTTCATTAATTATTTTTAACTATAATATTTTGTTCTATATCCCATCAAGGCTGATTCTTGGTATTTTCCATATATCTTGGTATATCCCATCTATATCCCATCAAGGCTGATTTTTGGTATTTCCATATTTTGAAGGGTTCCCCCCTGCATTCTAAACAATCACATGATAATTGCTGATAGGAGATGGCAGTATTTGTAACAATTTCACTTAGCTTTCAACCATTATTCTGCTGCTCTACTAATGGTCTTGCTCCCCTTTGTAAGCCACTTTCTCTAGATTTGCCTTTGAGGCATTTAACCCCTCACTTTTAGCAATGCATTTTCTGTTTTGTTAAGTGCTAAAGTGCAATAAACCAATTTGAGAAATGGCATATGAGCAATGCATCATAAAATAAAGCAGCTCCACTCAACATAGCAGCTTCTGACTATAACAGTACTGACAGAGAGGAAAAGGAGAGGAACAGTTTGGTATCGTGATGAAGGTGTTGTCCTAGAAATCAGGAGACTCTGAGTTCTAGCCCTGCATTTGGCATGAAAGCCAGCTGGATGACTTTGGCCAGTCACTCTGTCTCAGCCCAACCTCCCACACAGGATTACTGTTGTGGGAAAAATAGGAGGAGGAAAAATATTGTGTGTTCACCACCTTGAGTTTTTTATAATAATAATAAAGACAGGATATAACTAACTAATTAACTGAATAAAATAAGCAATAGTCCCAGTGAAGGCCAAACAGGAGCAACAGGGGGGCTGAATGAAGAAATGGTGACAAACTTTTATTAACATAGCTGCTCTCATGGCTTGCTAACAAAATAGAAAATTCTGGAGATTTTTAAGGTCCATTTCCTCTGTTAAATATTGTTCATCTAAGCATGCATTTATTAATATACTTTCAGTATAATTTTTCTACAAGTATATTTCTCCTGTGTGTCACATTTATGGAAGTAAAGCCCAAGGTTTTACTGATACTATTCTAAAATGTTAAACATACAATTCATTCACGGCGAGAGGAGACTCAAAAAATATGACAAAACTGTTAAAAAATTATTATTATATGCTTGAAAACAATTTTAACATTTTAAAGAAAGTTTTAGAAGTTGGTAAATGCCCATTCTTGCCATTATTTCAAAGACAGAAAATATCACATTATTTCCCTCCCCCCCCCTATATTTTGTGAAAATAGACCTTGGGAAAGTTGTATCCAATTTAGCCATAAAGTATTAGCTCTTATCTTAAATATTGTTCCTCTATTTATAAAGACATTTTCTTTTATCTTATACAGATCTACCTGTTTTGCTTTTTATCTGGTGTACCTTAAAATTTACCAGGATGATTAATGTCCTGCAACAGGCATTAATGGGGAGTGACAGGGTGCTCAATTTTGGTATTTGGTACTACCAGATTTCAGTTATGTACTCCAGGAAAGCATTTTGCAGATTTTTTATCCTGCCAATTGAAATCTGGTCTCTTGTTAAATAATACAGGTCTTGTTAAATAATATATAGGTCATGTACAGCAAATGTGATGTCCCAAGCTATCACACTATTAAACTTAAAACATTGTGCCTTCCATTACAGTAGAGAATGTTATAACTTTGTATTAGGAAAACCCTATCTATTTTTCAAGTTTTTATAGATTGTTCTATTTTTGTATGGCTTTTCCTTTTGAATGCAGATTTTATAAATATATTTTGCCATGATGCTGGATCATTCCTAATTGAGGCGAATGGCAACATTTGAAAAATTGATAATATTTTAAAAAGTAATAATCATTTTTTTTTTTTTTGCTTTAATTTATATGCCGCCCTTCTCCGGAGACTCAGGGCGGTTTACAATGCGTTAAGCAATAGCCTTCATACTTTTGTATATTTATACAAAGTCAGTTTATTGCCCCCACAATCTGGGTCCTCATTTCACCTACCTTTGAAAGAATGGAAGGCTGAGTCAACCTTGAGCCTGGGGAGATTTGAACTTGCAGTAATTGCAAGCAGCAGATTTTAATCTGTTAATAACAGTGCTTTAGTCCACTGTACTACAGGCTCTTCTGTATTTTTAAAGATACAATGTTCCCAAAATAGACTTAATGAGTTCCATGCTTAAATTTAACTTTAATTTATAGATAGATTTTCATATTTTATACTAATAGTATTATGTTTGCAATTTAAAACTAATTTAATTAAAATCCCAAGATGTTTATGTGTTCATGACTAATTAAAATATTTTTTTTCCTGTTTTGTATAATTTGGGGCCAACACTGATGAACAGAACACAGGTCTTTTAAAAATTATTTTAAATCCCACCACTTAACAATATTTTTATATGTCCTCAGTAATCAAAAGCAAATCCTTGTTTGGCTCAGGCAGTGTCATCAAAGCAGTCATCATCAAACGTAGTGTACCTGCAATTATGCTTTTAAAAAAAATTATGGAGCAAATATTTCTCCAATATCTGAATTGTTCTGTAGTTTTCATAAAAAGGCTTCAGTGACATTATACTGTAGAAATTAAGTAAGAGGGTGGGCAACCTTGTTTTGTTGCTCTTTATATAAACGATGAATGAGATTTACAATTGCTTTTGTAAAGTATTGCTTCTGGATCACATACAGGAATTTATTCCTAATTTACATTTTTACAATGTCTTGAGGAGAAATAATATCAGGTACCTTGTCATTATTGTATTTGTTTATTTGTATTCCGCCTTTATTATTTTTACAAATACCTCAATTGTTGAACATTATTATGAAGGAATAAAACTATTTTTCTCTTTTGTTCCAATGAACCTAGTTTGCCTTTAATGAATTCGTATTGATCCAAAATAATGTAACCCCTCAGTTTAATTTATTAGCCAATATTAAATATTTTAATATCATAATTCAATAGTAAAATCAGTCTGTCATTTAAAATGTCTGATTAATCCTTCTTGGAGTTTAGTTTCTGTTTTGTATACAAGATTTTGTTTCTATATATAGCTATAGTTTTTGATATTAGTTAATAGATATGTAAAACAGTGCCTCCCACCCCCAACCCCACAAGTCGCTGCAGTAGGATACCATGGTCGATGGTATCAAAAGCTGCTGAGAGGTCAAGTAGGATCAGGATGGAGGAACAACCACCATCCCGAGCCCACCAGAGATCATTCACCAGAGTGACCAATGCCGTTTCCGTGCTGTGCCCGCGTCGGAAGCCCGATTGGTACGGGTCTAGGTATTCCATTTCCTCCAGGAACTGTGGGAGCTGTTGCACCACCACAGTCTCAACAACCTTCACAACAACCATATAATGACAGAGGAATTAAGTTTACAAGATGCATGGAGAAAAAGAAACCTAAAGGAGAAGCAATATACATTTTACTTGAATAGGCACATGTTGTGGTCAAGAATAGATATGATGTAGATGTCAAGAGATTTAATATCTAAGATAGGCAAGATTGATACAGAAACAAATACATGGGCAGACCACAGCCCAATAATGATGACATGGAAGGGGCAGAGAAAAAGAAGGAGATAGACATTAAATCAAAATTTATTAAATGAAAACGATTTTTTACAATGTATGGAAAAAGAACTGACCTTTTTCTTTAAAGAAAACAGAAAAGAAGATACATCACTGCAAAATGTATGGGACAGCAGTAAGGCATACATAAGAGGATTGGCAATGACATACATAGGAAAAAGGAACAAACAGAATAGACAAACTCAAAAGAAATTGGAGGACGAGTGTAAGAAATTAGAGAAAGATCTACAAAAAAATCCACCGGACAAAAAAATCAAAAATTTGATGGACTTGCAAAAACATAAATTGAATTTAATAGAAAATGAAGATCTGTCAAATAAAATAAAATCAACAAAGCAAAACTTCTTTGAAAATGCAAATAAGCCAGGAAGATGGCTGGCATACAAAATGAAGAAGGAAAAAGAAAAGAAACTGATAAACCAATTACTAGATCAAGATGGAAAGATATGCTATCAAAATGAGGAGAAGAAAAAAATAATTGAGAAATATTATAAGAGTTTATATCAACAAGAGAAGGTGCCAGAAGGGAAAATAGAACAATACTTGCAATGATCCCTAAAATTCCAGAAAAATTTAAAAAGGCATTAGAAGAAAGAATATTGATGATGGAATTGATGGAGGGAATTAAAAAACAAGAATAGCAAAACCCCAGGACCAGATGGATTACCAGCAGAACTATATAAAAGGTTGCAAGATGTATTAAGTAATACAAGGTTACAAGTATTTAATGACTTATTAATAGAAGCCAAGGTCTCGAACTCGTGGATGGAAGCATATACCAAATATACCATATACCAAAGCATATACCTTATACCAAAAGAAGAATCAGATTTACAACAAATAAAGAATTATAGACCAATTTCACTAGTAAATGCCGACTATAAAATATTTGCATCAATTATGGTGGAAAGATTGAAGAGGCTGTTAAATGAGTTTATACATTCAGATCAGAATGGTTTTCTACTGAAAAGACAGATTAGAGATAATATACGAATCATATTGGATACATTGGAATATTATGAAGCACATTCAGAGAAACAAATGGCATTGTTATTTTTAGATGCACAGAAAGCGTTTGATAATGTGAATTGTCAATTTATGACTATACAACTACAAAAGACGGACTTTGGGGATAGGTTTATTAATATGATTAAAACTAAGATCAATTGGGAAAGGTAATTGTAAATGGTGAAATGACAGAAAAAGTAGACATTAGAAAAGGAACCACACAGGAATGTCCGCTATGTCCGTTATTATTTATTTTGACTCTAGAAATTTTAAACAGAAAAATAAGACAAGATAAAGAAATAAAAGGAATGGAAATTCAAAAAGAAGAATATAAACTACAAGCATTTGCAGATGATCTAATATTTATTATGGAAGAACCAACAGAAATGGGTCCAAAGTTAATTGAGCAAATAGAGGACTATGGAGAAATAGCGGGACTGAAAATCAATAAAGATAAGACAAAAATTATAGTTAAAAACATGAGAGGCAACTAATAGAGAAGTTAGACATTCAAGTCTTCACTACACAAGTAGTGAAGAAAGTGAAATATTTGGGCATCCAATTAACTTCAAGGTGTATTATGGTCAAGGAAGATAATTACTGTAAATTGAGAAATCAAATTAAGATAGATTTGGAAAAATGGAAAAATTTGCAATTATCACTAACGGGAAGAATAGCATTAATTAAAATGAGTATATTACCAAGAATTTTGTTTCTCTTTCAAAAGATTCCAATAAAGTTGGCGAAAAAATATTTTGAAAATTTGAATAAAGTGATGTGGAAATACATATGGCAAGGAAAAAAACCAAGAATTAATCTTAAACTGCTCCAAGACTCTAGAACTAGAGGAGGGTTCAGCTTACCAAACTGGAAACTCTATCATCAAGCGGCGATGTTAACTTGGGTTAAAGAATGGATTTTATTGAGAAATACAAGATTATTGACTTTGGAAGGACATGATTTGCAACTAGGTTGGGACGCTTTTCTATGGTAAGGAAAAAACAGGATACCCGGATACTTCCAGAGACATTGTGTAAAGAATGGTTTGTTAACAGTATGGGAGAGAGTGAAAGAAAAACATTATATGAAAATACCAATGTGGCTTTCAACAATAGAAGCATTGACACATCCAAATATGATTAACATGGGAAATATTGTAAGATATAAGGACATTTTAACAGAGAAGGGAGAATTAAAACAGAAACAAGAACTAGAAAAACAAGGAATTGAGACAGGCTGGTATACGCAATTGCAGATACAATCAAGATATGATAAAGACTTGAAACAGTATGGTTTTAATTTGAGAAAATCAGAATTGGATGAAATAATGACTGGAACAGATGAAAAAATGATTAAGAAATTGTATAATTACTTATTGCAAATTGGATTAGAAGACGAAGAAGTAAAAGAGACAATGATAATTTGGGCAAAAAATTTTGGTTATACAATAGAATTAGAGCAATGGTGGGATTCTACCGGTTCACACCGGTTCGGTAGAACTGGTTGTTAAGTAGTTAAGCAATTTGGAGAACCGGTTGTTAGAAAAAAATCTCCTTTTGTTTTTTCCACTTTACAGGGTTAATCCTCTAAAGAATTTTTGTTTCCTAGCCTAATCTTTATTGCCCTGCTTACAGAAACTGCCTCTCCATTAATCCTTATTACATTCTTGGCAGTACACCTAGATTTACTGTCGCTTCCAGTTCAGGAGTTTCTTGGGTTTTTTTTTTGTTTGTTTGTTTGTTTGTTTACTTGACTTTCTTAAAGGGGAAGGGTTGTTTTAAGCTTTTTACACCACTGTTGGGAGGAAATACTCCTCTGTTGGAGTTCTTCCAGCCAGGATGCAATGATCAGCACTTTGCAGAAATAATTGAATGATGAAGCAGAAGCTTTTAATGACAAGGAACCAAGATAAGTGACATTCAACAAGACTTATTGGCTAGCTAGAAAGATTGACATTCAAACATGAGTTTACATACCCTTTCTGACTTTTGGTCTAAAACTGGTTTTTGGTGAAGTTTAATTCTGTGCTTGGTGATGTTTAATCCTGTGTTTAGTGATGAGATAATTTTCCCTATTCAGCTTTGTTTGGAAGGAAAAATGTTAATCTCTGTTCCAGAAAAGAAGCAGCTTTGGAAATCTAACTAATTCCTGTGTCTATTTGTTCTGGTAATTGGTTTAACAAGCAACAGATACTCTGTTTGCTCCTTTGCTTCATTCTGGAGAGCTTAAATGACCTCTCTGCTAAAGAGTTTCACTTTATGAGCAAGTATTGGCTGCTGATAGTTATCATTGCATTTTAACTATTTTAATTCCTCAAGGTGCTCTGGCACCCTGCCTGATTTGTAACTCCAGTTTGCAGGTATTTCTAATCTAATGATTAGTATTTTGGGCAGCTTTTTGCAAGCAAAGAAGCTTTTTGTATTTTTGTACAGGTAATGCTTGACTTACAACAGTTACAATGGCACTGAAAAAAGTGACTTATGACTGTTTTTCACACTTACGACCATTGCAGCAAACTGTCATTAGGGCAAAGAAGCGATGCCACATGACCACCTGGCCACACCCACCCGGTCACATGAAGCACTGCAGTTGTGAAATGAATGACACGATTGTTAAGAATGCTGCAATGGGCATAAATGATGAGAGGTCATAAGTGTGAGGACCAGTCAAAAGTGCAAGGACCTGCCCGAAACCACTTTTTTCAGCCCTCTGGGTAGTCCTTATGTGCATAGGAACTACTCAGAGGGCTGAAAAAATTATTTTTGACTGGTCCTCGCACTTTTGACTGGTCCTCGCACTTACGACTGTCCTCACATTTTAGGTTTTGCACCCTATTTTGTCACCATGATAAAGAGAAGCAGTTGTGAAATGAGTGACACGGTGGTTAAGAATGCTGCAATGGGTGTAAATGTGAGAATGGACAGCCACCCAGTCACATGACCAGCTAGCCATGCCCACCCGGTCACATGACCAGCTAGCCACGCCCACCCAGTCACATGACCTCCAAGCCACACCCACAAAACAAGCCACACCCACAGAACCGGTAGTAAAAAAATTTAGAACCCACCCCTGGTTGGGGGTCACCACAACATGAGGAACTGTATTAAAGGGTCGCGGCATTAGGAAGGTTGAGAACCACTGGTCTAGATCTTTACTCAACATCCCTCGTATAGCATTTTCCATTTTTTCCGTAATCTCCTTAAATCCTTTCTCCATGATGTCCTTTGTGCTTTGGAAACATGACCAACTAGCCACGCCCATCCAGTCACATGACCACCAAGCCACACCCCCAAATAAGCCATACCCACAGAACCGGTTGTTAAAATATTGAATCCTACCACTGAATTAGAGAGATGGCAACAACTATGGGAAAGGAATTATAAATTAACAATGGCAACTGCATATAAAGAAAACCTATATAAAATATTTTATAGATGGCATATGTCACCAGAAAGGTTAGCAAAAATGTTTAAGGATAAATCAGCTAAATGTTGGAAATGTTTGCACTTGCCAGGATCATACTATCATATGTGGTGGTCATGTACAGAAGCAAAAAATTATTGGATTAGAATACATACATAGTTAGAGGAAATGATACACCAACGTATTGAATTAAAACCAAAGATTTTTCTATTGGGTATTTTACCAGAGAGGTATAGTAAAAAAGATACGTATTTAATTATACACATAATAACAGCAGCAAGAATTGTATTTGCACAAAATTGGAAGGTAGAAAAAATCCTGTCAGAAGGTGAAGTAATAAAGAAGATTTTATACTGGAAGGAAAAGACCTAAAGAGAGGAAACAATAAATTTCTAAAAATACAGAAGATTGGACTCTTAAACTGGGAAGACGTGGTAATGTGAAGGCATTTTAAAATGCTGGAAATTTTTACTCGAAAAACTTATCCTGCTTCTATAATTGAATTACAATTGAAATTACAATCAAAATAACTAAAATTAGATTGACTAGTGGCATCATTGAAATTTAAGGTGAGAGCACCACCTGCTGACGAAAGGAAAATATACAAGTCTGGGAATACTTATATGAAGGATTGTGAAAATATTTACTGGGTTATATCTAACTACCCCACGACTACTGGAGACTCAAATATGAGAACAAGGAACTTATTTACTTAAAGTGACCCCTGAATGTTATGCTAGAAGATTGAAGGAGAGGTAAAGTGGCTTTTGATAACTCCTGGGACAATTTAAATGGAATGGATTGATTTCCTATGGGATACAAAGAACTGTGATCAGTGTACTTCTTTAGGTCTGAATAAATGGTTCTTGAACTACTGGATAAAAGTGAGATTTTTTAAAAAAACAAAAACAAAATAAGACGCTTCATAAGGAAGAAATGAGTGGAACTTTGAAGGATATGGCTTTGATTTTCCAAAGCACAAAGGACATCATGGAGAAAGGATTTAAGGAGATTACGGAAAAAATGGAAAATGCTATACAAGGGATGTTGAGTAAAGATCTAAACCAGTGGTTCTCAACCTTCCTACGCGACCCTTTAATACAGTTCCTCATGTTGTGGTGACCCCCAACCAGGGGTGGGTTCTAAATTTTTTTACTCCCGGTTCTGTGGGCATAGCTTATTTTGTGGGTGTGGCTTGGAGGTCATGTGACTGGGTGGGCATGGCTAGCTGGTCATGTGACCGGGTGGCCATGGCTATGTGTATAGGGACTACTCAGAGGGCTGAAAAAAGTCATTTCTGACAGGTCCTCGCACTTTTGACTGGTCCTCACACTTATGACCATCCTCACATTCATGCCCGTGCAGCATTCTTAACAACCATGTCACTCATTTCACAACTGCTTCTTTTCACCATGGTGATAAGATAGGGCAAAAAACGTAAAATGTGAGGAAAGTTGTAAATTCGAGATCTGGTCAAAAGTGCGAGGACCAGTCAAAAATAACTTTTTCAGCCCTCTGAGTAGTCCATGTGCACAAAAGGACTACCCAGAGGGCTGAAAAAAGTGATTTCTGACAGGTCCTCGCACTTTTGACCGGTCTTCGCACTTATGACTGGTCATCATTTATGCCCATTGTAGCATTCTTAACAACCGTGTCACTCATTTCACAACTGCTTCTCTTCACCATGGTGATAAGATAGGGCAAAAACATAAAATGTGAGGACAGTCGTAAGTTCGAGGACTGGTCAAAAGTGCGAGGACCAGTCAAAAATAACTTTTTCAGCCCTCTGAGTAGTCCATATGCATAAAAGGATACAGCAATAGAGAGGGATGAAGGAAGGGAAGGGAAATTAGAGTAGGAGTGAGGGTAAGAGAGGGAAGAAGAGAGGAGGAGAAGGAGAAAGGAAGAGGAAGTAGGGAGGAGAAGAAGAGGGGGAGGAAGAGAAAGTAAGAAGGAAAGAAAAGAAAAGAGGGAGGTGGTAGGTTTGAGGAGAAAGATTGCTGTACAATAAAAAAGATGAAAGGGAAGAAAGCCAACCCCAAACAAATATAAAGATATTAAGATAAAGAATGAATTGTTAAACTTTAAAGAATAAAAGAGAACAAATATGAATAAATAACAATAATTAGAAACACACATACAAACATACAATGTATTTTCTTTGAACAGAGTATTTGGCCGGTTCACAAATTTAAACAGTGTTTAGTCATTTCAATTAAATTTACAATTTCTATATTTCCTTTTTGCCATATTTATTCCTCATCTATTTTTGTAAAAAACCAATATTACCCTTCATCCTCATCTCTAAACTTAATCAAATTCAATTTTTCCTTTCTATTCTATATTATACCCCTTCCCATTGTCATCTATTTTTATATCCATCCTCACATTGGTTAATTATGTAATATTACAGTTGTTTAATATAAATTCAACATTTTAATATAAATAAATTAGTTATATAACTATCTTTTTTGTATATTAATCAATATGAACATGAATATTCCAATTATTTCCACGCAATCCAATTTCTTATAAATCAATTAATTATATTTACCAATAATAATAAACCAAATAATTTCCCCCATATATTCCTCCAAACCACAACTTAACCATTTCTGCGTTCAACACAATACACAATTAATAGTATCTCAATTATTACAATTTCCTAGTTAAATAGAGCTTTTTTTCTTTTGTGTTTTAAAATCTTGAACTCTCCTCTTTTTCCCTAAATTTCCCATTGTTTGCACCTACCTTTTTTGGTGAGGAAAAAGAAAAGAAATCTGCCTGCCTAATTTTCCAACGTTGCAGCAACAGCAAAGCCAACAGCCTGCTTTACTTTCAGTTTCGTTTTTCAGCATAGCTAGGGGAAAAAAAGTCTGCTCTAGCAAGCAGCAGAGCCCTGAGCAAAACAGCTGAGAGCAAATCAGCTGAGAGTCGGGAACCGATCTAATCAAGGGCTAATTAGCCTATGCTGAAGCTCCGCGGGCCAATAAAATTACAAAAAAACACCGAACCATTTGTTAAATTGCTGGCTCGCCCGTCCCTCGCCCACCACTATTTATTGGCAATAAATAGTGGTGTGGAGGGGCGGGGCAAGCCAGCAATTTAACAAACGGTTCCCCCTAGAACCGGCAGAATCCCACCACTGGCTATAGGGCGGCCCTTTGAAGCCCCGCGGCAAGAATTTAAACAGTTTTTTTTTCCTCTAGCCATCAGCTGGGACTCAGGAGGCAGCAATAGATTGGGAGTGGGTGGGGTAAGCGAACGGCCGGCGATCCAACAGAGCAGAGAGTGAGGGTGAGTGAAGGCGTGGGGGGGCGAGAGAGGGCTTTGGTGACCCCTGTGAAATGGCCGTTCGACCCCCAAAGGGGTCGTGACCCCCAGGTTGAGAACCGCTGATCTAGATGCTCAGAAAAGGGCTAATAATAATGAAGGAAAAGATAGAACCGAAGAATCAGCGAACAAAAGAAGAAGACAAGGAGGAGATAATAATAAAAATAAAGTGATTGATGAATTAAACCAGGGGGAAAATATTTTAAGAGAGTTGAAAAGATAATTGGAAATACAGGAAGATACTCTTGAATGGGAGAGAGGGGTTTGGGCAGATACTTTGGAAGTTAGGCAGCGGAAGAGGGTAGAGATGGGAGAAATACTTAGATTGTATAGTCAAGAAGTAGATGCAGACAGAGATAAAGATCCAAGAAAGGAATATGGGAGGCAAGTCCAAAAAAAGCATAGCAACTAAAGTACTGAAGCGGGCAAGAGACAATGGTTAGAAAGGAAAGGGTTTCTCTTTTTTCTTTGAGATTTTGATTTGCTTTTCTTTTTCTCTTTCTTTCCCTTCTTTTTTTTTAGAATGGTGGCATGATTAGAAGTTAGGTAGAAATAAGAGAAGGGGGAAATATTTGTATACACATACCTTTATATAGTGGAATAAAAGTAACAATCAAATGGGGAAACTAGAGATTGAAAGATGGTATTATTAAGTATGTTTGAATAATATTATGATTGGCATTGTAATAATATATTGAAACACTGAGCAATTAAATAATGAAAGAATATACTTTAATATAAACATATGTATTACTATCAGAATTATATAGATTTCTTGCATCTTGTACCATCTTTATATTAATTATTACCTTTCCCCCCTGCCATATAAACTTCCTCATTATCTTGCTTAGGTATTGAAAATAAGTCTTTTCAATTTTTATAGGAATTGTCTGGAATAAAAACAATAACCTCGGTAATATATCCATCTTGATTATTGCTATTTTTCCCATAAATGATTGTTGCAAATTTTTCAAATTTGTCTTTTTCATTTATAATAATTATCCTCTTTTATTGTTACACATCTTGAAGTTAATTGTATTCCTAAGTATCTCACTTTTTTCACAATTTGTATATCCAATTTCTCCCTTAATTCTCTAATTTTCTTTTTTGTTTTTCTGTAATATTTTTACCAATATTTTTGTTTTTTCTTTATTTATTTCTAAACCTGCTACCTCTCCATATTCCTCTATTTGTTCTAATAATTTGGGTCCTGTTTTTTGGGGTTCCTCCAAAATAAATACTAAATCATCCATGAAGGCTTGTAGTTTATATTCCTCTTTTTAAATTTTCATCCCTTTTATTTCTTCATTTCATCTTATATTTCTATTTAGCATTTCTAGAATCAATACAAATAACAATGGGGATAATGGGCATCCTTGCCTTGTTCCTTTTGTTATCTTAACTTTTTCTGTCATCTCTCCATTCATCATTATCTTAGCTGATTGTTTATCATATATTGTTTTTACAGTATTCATAAATCTCTCCCCAAAGTCCATTATCTGTAGTTCCTTTATCATAAACTACCAATTCACATTATCAAAAAGCACTAAAATCACCCATTATACATATATATTCATAGTCCAATTCTATGTTTTTCCTGGGTAGCTTCTTATAAAATTCTTCTTGTTTGTCATTTAAATCGTATAATGCTATCAAAAGTATTAGTTTAAAATTCATTTTCATTTCCACCATTAAAATCCTGCTTTCTTCATCTTCAAATATTAATTTAGGCTCTAGTTTTTCTTTGACATATAAAACTACTCCCCTCTTACTTTGTTGTATCAATGAGGTAAATACAACTCCTAATTTTGAATGCTCTAATAATTTTGTATGTTGTTTTCTAATATGTACTTCTTGTAAGCATATAATGTCCATCTTTAGTCTATTTAATCTGTTAAAAATTCTGTTTCTTTTTGTTGCCGAATTCAGTCCATTTACATTTATTGATATTGCTTTTATTTCTTCTTCCATATTTTACTTTACTTGTTAGTAATTTTAAGTTTCATCGCTCTTGTCCCTCTTTGTTCTTTTGGATCCTTAGATCTTGCACCTTCTCTTAGTGCTCTTTCTTCTTGCTCCTTTATGCTTTCTTCTGTAGCTTTCCCCCCCTCTTTATGTTTAAGTCATCTTGTTGCTCCCAATTCATCTTCTAATGGACCACAAAATTGTTCATAAAATAACCTCTCTTTTTCAATTGAATCCAATCTATGTCTTTGTTTTTGCCATATCACCAAGATTCCTTCTGGTATGAACCATCTAAAACTCACTCCTTTTGTTTTAAAAAAATTTGTTAAAAATTGATATTCTCTTCTCAAATCTCTAACTCTTTTAGGTATTTGCCTCAGTGCCCTTATTTCTTTGTCTTTGTACTTCAATCCTGTACTTCTTGTTATTTGAAATATCTCTGATTTGAGTGCTTTCTTTGTAAATCTTACATGTACTTCTCTTGGTAATTTGTTTCTCATTGCATATCTTGTATGTACTCTAAAAACCTCGTCAATCTCATTTAAAATCTTCTCCTTGGGTTCTTCTATAGCTTCTACCAGCATCTCAGCAATCACCTCCTCCTTCTTCTCCACACAGCTGCAGGGCCCCATGGCCTTGACTTTCTATAAAGAATGTTATTGCAAATATGTATCTTCTTCTCTCTATGCAATCCCCCCTCCCAATTTCCCACAGTAGGATTTGTGGCAGGCCTGAAGCCTGAAGGCAAAGGTAGAAATATGGCTTCCAGGTCTGACTTAGAAATTGAATGGTGGTATTATTATATACGATCAAATAACATGGTGAGTGGCATTAGTTCAATGTATAAAAACATGGAGAGCAACCCCACCCACTTTTATCTCCTGTGGGGCATGGCTCAGTGACTCAGCAATCTCTGGCCCTTCCACACCTCTTCCTTTGCTGTGCACGCCTCTCCCTCCGACGCTGCCTGGGATCAATCCAAGATTGATCTTCATCACTCCCTATTAGTGGGTGCTCCAACATGCCTTCCTCCTGGCTTTTAGCTGGAACCTGAGGCGTTGCCAGAAAGGAGGGTCTTGGAGAGGGAGGCCTTGTCAGTTCCTCCCCATCACTTTCAAAGTCATCTTCCTCCGTGAGGACAGGCTCGGGAGCCGGAGTCACAACACATTGATATGTATATGTAAAATAAAATAAAAAATTTATAATAAAAAACAAAAAAAAACCCCTTATACTTGGTAAGGCACCAATTCCGGTGGCCAAGCATGAAATTGGTCATAGAAAGCTATGTCACCAATTGCCCTTTGTGTGCCTCTGCAAAGGGCCATCCAGGAAAACTGCCTACTTCAACCCATGGCTAATCCCTTGGCCCCATGGAAGATTTCTATGAACTTTATTGTAGAGTTACCTGATAGCTCTGGTAATACTTCATGGTGTGCCCAAAAATCCCCCTAGACCCTAGCAAAACTTTTTGTACCGCATATCTACTGATCCATGGAGCTCCGACCAGAATCATATCAGACTGAGGAGTTCAATTCATTCCCGAGTTTGGATGGAATTCCTTAAGCTTTTAGGCTCAGTTCTTCTCACCACCTCCAGATCAATGGAGAGAACGGCATACTAGAGCATATCTCCACTGGTATGTTAATTATCAACAGGACAATTGCTCAAATTTCATTGCTATGCTGGAGCTATCTCAATAACCTCCCCAAAGTACGTCACTAGCTGAATGGATGAAATCCCTGCAACTCACATGGCCAGTTGCTCGCAAGGAGCTCATGAGAGATTCCCACAAAAAATATGCTGACAGAAGTGCAACAAAGGGAAGTTAAAGTTGGAAATGAAGCTTTGCTTTCCACAAAATTCCTGCAGTCCAGGCAATCCTTGAAGAAATTGGGACTGAAATTCATTGGTTTTTCCCCATTATTAAATGCATCAACCCCATGACAGCGCAGCTAAAACTACCAAAATCTTTTAAATCCAATCCATTCTGATTTCCACAGCAGCCTATTAAAACCTGCAGCCACACTGCTTTTGTGTGCCACAACAAATCTACCACCACCTCTCATCCTTATTGAAGGAGAACAGCATTTTAAGGTCAAGGAAATCCTTGACTCACGTAAGCACAGAGGCAAACTTCAATACCTAACCCTCTGGAAAGATTTTCCCCCATTCAAAACTGAGTGGTTTGATGCCCAACATGTACAGTTTCCATGGCTCCTTCGCAAATTCCATAACCGATACCCTGATAAATCCCACTAAACCCTAATCTTTTCTTTTTATCTCTTTCCTTTTCCTAGGTTTAATCCTTTGGGGGGAGGGATGGGACAGAATATCAGAGCTGCTATCTTGAGCTTCAGCTTCAACTTCGTTTGCTAGATGCCAGCCTGGCATAAACTATAACGGGAGGGAATTGCTACGAGGCCCTATGCTACAATCTTTTTAAAAACTCCAAGAAGTCCCACTCAGTATAGCCAGAGACACATTTATTTATTTTTATTTATTTGACTTGTATGTCACTCATCTAACCTAGACCAATCTCAAAGGCTCACTGCATGCAAAAGTCCTTTAACCAAGGGCTTTTAACAAAAAATATCAACATTATATATTACTACTTTTTTGTGGGTAGGAAGCAGGATACTCAAATGATCAAATGTTAGCGCTAGTTGGAGAATTATAATGCAATGATATACAGTAAATTAAATTAAAAGTATATCCATGTTGTTTAGCAAGATTACAGAGTATTTACATTAAAAAAAATTTTTATGACTCTTCACATAGGCTTTTAACCCTAAAGAGCTACATAAGGCCATATCCTTGAAATCCTGCAACAAATCACCCAATAATGTCACTGATTTCCAGATACTTTTAATTGTCAAATAAAACAAAAGCCTCCAAAGTTCTTAAAGCATGTATAAGCCATAAAAAGAAATCTTTTCCAAGGAAGCAAACAAGGAAGCAACTGTCCAGCCTTGCTTCTCTAACCATGTCAT
Organism: Pituophis catenifer annectens; assembly: GCF_029215685.1. Lineage (NCBI taxonomy): Eukaryota > Metazoa > Chordata > Lepidosauria > Squamata > Colubridae > Pituophis > Pituophis catenifer. The sequence continues at coordinate 171,762,937 of NW_027256881.1, forward strand.
AAGATCATTACCCCATAATAACTTACGGGATGAATCTGCCTTCTCTGGCAGAGTTTTCAATACTAATTTTTTCTAATTAGCAAAAGTTGGGACCTTCCATAACAAAGTTTGTTCTTTATGCTAAAATGAAAATTGACTTTATTTGTTAATTTTTCCTACCTTTATTACTTTATACTTCTTGTTAAGCAGATGTTCTTTTTGTATGATTACTATTGTTAAAATTTTCCAAATATATCAAACTTGAATATAATTTGTTCTTTTTTTCACAGCTTTGGTCTTTCACATTAATTTCTTTGCCTGTATTTTCATTCATTCTTATGGCTGTCATTCGAATCCAATTTCCTCCAGAAGCCCAATCAAACTGTAAGTAATTGTTGATAGGTATTATAACAATGAATCTATTCTTTTTATTCCTTACATGTTTTAACCAGGGGTGAAATCCAGCAGGTTCTGACAGGTTCTGGAGAACCGGTAGCAGAAATTATGAGTAGTTCAGAGAACTGGTAGCAGAAATTTTGAGTAGTTCGGAGAACCGGCAAATACCACCTCTGGCTGGCCCCAGAGTGGGGAGGGAAAGGGGATTTTGCAGTATCCTTTCCCTGGAGTGTGGTGGGAATGGAGATTTTGCAGTATCCTTCCCCTGCCACACCCAACAAGCCACGCCCAACAAGCCACACCCACAGAACTGGTAGTAAAAAAAAATTGGATTTCACCACTGATTTTAACAAATATTTGTTCTAGTTTTGTAAATGCCAAGTATGAGCCCATGGAAAGGGAGTCCTCAGATGAGGCACATTTTTCTTAGTCACTATCCATCTTTAAATTTCCAAGTAATGATAGCATGAGATGAATTGTAATATGAAATTCCATTATGGCAGTTTATTCCGTGCTTCCATTTAGTGGGGACATCCACAGACAACAGTACAGCAAAACTGTCAAAATGGTGGTCGTGATAGTTGATTAGAGCTCCTCTGTTTTTTATGTGCAACAGCTTTAGTGTTTAGGAACAGAGGTAAGTTAGCTGCTTTTCTATGAATACATAATCCTTAAAAGGGCTGTCTTGTAGGGACCCTGCATGGTCTAATTCACACTGGAAATATAGCAAAGGAAAATATTTTTCTCCCCTCTGCTTTGTCCTGTTTTCCCCACTGGAAATGGCTGTTTGCAACACACAAGGAAGGATACTTTCTTAAAAACTCACAATTCAGGAATACCAATGTTAACTTGGACTGCCAACAAAGTCCTGTCTGTGACAAAGCAGAACATAAAATTGCTTTCTCCTTTGAGCCCAAGTCTCAATGGATCCAGGATTGATGCAGAACTATGTGAATTGGGGCATCTCCAACCAACTTGCCTCTCCTTCCTTACTTCCTCTTTCCCTCCCTCCCTCCTTCCTTCTCATTTCAATCTCCTCCTTCCTCCATGCTCAAGAAGTGATGAGAGGAGAGAGAGAGATTGGCAGTGCTGCCAGTGGTCATGCTGCGGAGGCAGGGGCGGTCCTGGGGAAAGGGAAGCCTTGTATGCTTCCAGGCCATGCTGGTGAACAGGCCATGGAGGTGCTGGTGGCAGGTGCAGTGCTGGTCTACAACTTCATAAAGGCCAAAACGCAGTCAGCCTTAGATCTGTGGGGCCACCCTGGAGCTAGCGAGGAGCTGACCCACTGCCTTGGCCCCACCCTCTGGGCATGTGCATAGGAGGTGGTGAGTGCTGCATCCTGGGTGAAAAGGAAGCGCTCAGAATGCAATTCATTTTCATTTCATTTCATTTTATTAAATTTGTATACCGCCCTACTCCCGAAGGACTCAGGGCGGTGAACAGCCATAAAATAAAACATATAAATACAAAATTTAAAATAGAGATAAAACAAATTAAATAAGTTTGGCTGAACCGTTTTAAAACCCCAATAATTTAAAACCAAATTTAAAATTCCCATTTAAAAGAGGAAAAGTTTAGGTCAGGCCGGCTTGCTGGAATAGGAACGTGTTAAGCGTGCGACGGAAGGTACGCAGATCCGGAATCCTCCGTATCTCGGGGGGGAGCTCGTTCCAGATAGTAGGTGCCCCCACAGAGAACGCTCTCCCCCTGGGGGCCGCCAGTCGACATTGTTTGGCCGACGGCACCCGGAGGAGCCCCTCTCTATGGGAGCGTACTGGTCGGTGGGAGGCTATTGGTGGTAGCAGGCGGTCCCGTAAATAACCAGGTCCTAAGCCATGGAGCGCTCTAAAGGTGATGACCAAAACCTTGAAGCGCACTCGGAAGACCACCGGGAGCCAGTGCAGCTCGCGCAGGAGAGGCGTTACATGGGAGCGCCACGTCGCTCCCATCATCACCCGCGCGGCCACACTCTGCGCCAGTTGGAGCCTCCGAGTGCTCCTCAAGGGGAGCCCCATGTAGAGAGCGTTACAATAGTCCAGACGGGAGGTGACGAGGGCATGAGTGACCATGCGTAACGAGTCCCGATCCAGAAAGGGACGCAACTGGCGGATCAGGCGAACCTGATGAAAAATCCTCCCGGTCACGGCTGTCAAGTGCTCTTCTAAAGACAGCCGTGAATCCAGGAGGACACCCAAGTTGCGAGCCCTCTCCGTGGGGGCCAATGCTTCGCCCCCAATAGTCAGCGATGGCACCAGCTGACTATATCGGGACGTCGGAAACCACAGCCACTCGGTCTTGGATGGGTTGAGTCTGAGCCTGTTTCTCCCCATCCAGATCCGTACGGCCTCCAGGCACCGGGACATTACTTCAAGGGCATCGTTGGGGTGGTCTGGGGTGGAGATGTACAGCTGGGTGTCGTCAGCGTACTGATGGTACTCCACCCCGAAACCACGGATGATCTCGCCCAACGGCTTCACATAAATGTTGAACAAAAGGGGCGAGAGGACCGATCCTTGTGGCACCCCACATATAAGGGGCCTCGGGGTCGACCTCTGCCCCCCTGTCAACACAGACTGCGACCGGTCAGAGAGAAAGGAGGAGAACCACCGTAATACGGTGCCTCCCACCCCCAACCCTTCCAACCGGTGCAGCATGATACCATGGTCGATGGTATCAAAAGCCGCTGAGAGATCTAATAGGACCAGGATAGAGGAACAACCTCTGTCCCGAGCCCTCCAGAGATCATCCACCAACGCGACCAATGCCGTTTCCGTGCTGTACCCAGGCCTGAAGCCCGACTGGAACGGATCTAGATACGTCGTTTCATCCAGGTACCGGGGAAACTGTCGTGCCACCACACTCTCAACAACCTTCGCCACAAAGCGAAGGTTGGAGACTGGACGATAATTAGCCAATATTGCCGGGTCCAGGGAAGGCTTCTTGAGGAGAGGTCTCACCACCGCCTCTTTCAAGGTGGCGGGAAAGACACCCTCACTCAATGAAGCATTTATAATCCTCTGGAGCCAGCCTCGCATCACCTCCCGGGAAGCCAGCACTAACCAGGAGGGGCACGGGTCCAACAAACATGTGGTCGCATTCAGTCTACCCAGAATCCTGTCCACGTCCTCAGGGGTCACAGAGTCAAACTCATCCCAGATAACATTCTCAGGACCTGCCTCCGTCATCCCCACTGGATCTACCCAGTCAGAGTCCAGATCTTCCCGAATCTGAGTGATTTTGTCATACAGATACTGAACAAAGTCCTCGGCTCTTCCCTCCAAGGGGTCCTCCCTCGCTTCCTGGTGGAGCAGGGAGCGGGTCACCCTAAACAGGGCGGCCGGGCGGTTATCTGATGATGCAATAAGAGCGGAAAAATAATTACATTTTGCTGCTTTTATCGCCACTAGGTAATTCTTAATATGAGATCTTACCAGTGTCCGGTCAGATTCAGTGCGACTGGCCCTCCAACTACTCTCTAGGCGTCTTTTCTGGCGCTTCATCTCCCTCAGCTCCTCAGTAAACCAAGGAGCCAGGTGAGATCGGCGCCGGGTCAGAGGCCGCAAAGGCACGACTCGATCCAGAGCTCCAGCGGCCGCCCTATCCCAGGCGGCCACTAAGTCTCCAGTCGAGGCGTGAGCCAGGACCTCAGGCATTGGCCCAAGCTCCGTCTGGAACCTATCGGGGAGCAGCGGTTCGAAGATCAAGGCGAAGGAGAGAGTGATCCGACCATGACAAGGGCTCGATGACTATGTCCCCTATCTCGAGATCACTCAGCCACTGTCCAGAGACAAAAATCAAGTCCAGTGTGTTTCCCCCCATGTGCGTAGGGCCATGAATTAGCTGGGTCAGATCCATAGCCGTCATGGAAGCCATGGACCACCTCAGACGTCTCACCCACGGACGGCAGGTTGAAATCCCCCATGACCATAAGTCTGGGGGTATCAACCGCCACCGCGGCGATAACGTTGAGTAGCTCGGGCAGGGCTGCTGCAATCAGACTGCAGGGCAACATGGTCCCCAGGGATGCCAGGCTCCGTGCGCTCACCTCCTGTGCGTGCACCCAGGGGGTGGTGCAACCCCTCACTTAGCTCCAGATCAAAGGCTGACTGCGTTCTGGCCTTGATGGCTACCATGGTTGAAGATCAGTGCCGCACCCACCACCAGCACCTCCAGGGCCCACTCACTGACATGGTGTTGCAGTCCATGATGTTTCCCTTTCACCCACCCCTGCAGCACAGCTACCCGCAGCGCTCCCAATCTCTGTGCCTCCCCTCATCCCTTTCTGAGCATGGAGGAAGGAAGAAGACAGGAATGAGAAGGAAGGAAAGAAGGAAGGAGAAGTAAATGAGAAGGAGGGAGGCAGGGAGGGAGGCAGGGAGGGAAAGAGGAAGGAAGGAGAAGTAACTTGATTGATCTGACTTGCATGACCACCCTGGAGCCAGTGAGGGGCCGCCCCACTGCCTTGTCCCTGTCCCTTGGGCCTGCGCACAGGAGGCAGCAAGTGCTGGCAACCTGGGTGAAAGGAAGGCACTCAGAACACAGTTGTCATGGTTCCAAGTAATGCTCCCAACCAATTCAAGACTCTGAGGCCTTGGCTTCCTCAAAAATCCTGTTTATTGGGTACATCATGTCGGCACAGTCAAATCGGAAACCAACACTGAATAATTCCCACATTTTTGCTATATTTAAAGAATAGATACTGTTCACACCCCTTGTGTCACAGGTCACATTAGCCAACCAAGCAGGTGAACTTCTCAGCACTCCCTCCTGCCATTGCTAGGACACATTGATCTGGTCTTGGTTCTCAGGAACCTTATCATTGTTATGTCTGGCACATTGGAAAAAATCATCCTACATTCCATAGGTCCCCCTCCCCCCCATAAGTATGGCAACTAAGAAACGAATCAAGAAAAACATAGCTTCAGCTAGAGTCGTTTTGAGAATTGACAGCAGTCAACCTGCAGAGCAAGATAGTCCCCAGGGATGCCAGGCCTCATGCACTCATCACCTCATTACCGGGCCTGGTGGCTCAGCAGTCTGATAGCATTGTGATTAACACCAGCTGTCTGCAATTACTGTAAGTTCGAATCTCACCAGGCTCAAGGTTGACTCAGCCTTCCATCCTTTCTAAGGTAGGTAAATTAAGGACCCAGTTTGTGGGGGCAATAAGCTGACTTTGTATAAATATACAAAAGTATGAAGGCTATTGCTTAACGCATTGTAAACCGCCCTGAGTCTCCGGAGAAGGGCGGCATATAAATAATAAAAAAAAAAATCCGCCCAGGGGCGGAGCGGGGGTGGCCCCTTGCTGGCTCCAGGGTGGCCCTGTGGCCACCACCAGGTTGTAGATCAGCACCCAGTGGCCTGGGCCCGAGGCACTACAGGCCAGTCCTTCACTGTTTCCAGGGCAGCCCCGTGGGCCAGATCTAACCACATCATGGGCCAGATGTAGCCCACGGGCCTTGAGTTTGACATGTCTCTACCTAACTCCCTCAATTGTTCATCATATGATTTGGCCTCCAATTGCTTTATCATTTTTAAATATTAGTTATTATTTTAATAACTGTACTTCAGCATAGGCATGTCTCCTAGTCTCCGCCAGCTGACATTACTTGGCTGATGGAACCCATAACATGCCAATGTTCCAGACTGAATTAGGTGGATAGAAACAAATGACAGAAGATGGTCTCTCAGGTAACTTGGTTTGAAGCCATGAAGACCTTTAAAGGTGACAGCCCCCATGTTGAATTGCACTCAAACAAATTGGCAGCGATGTAGCTCAGGTAACAGTAATGTTACAAGTAATATTTAACCCTATTTACTACCCATGAAGCCACATTCTGCACCAATTAAAACTTCCAAGTGCTTTTTAAAGGCAACTCCTTGTAAAGTGCACTACAGTAATCCACATGAGAGGTCACAAGGGCACAAGTGACTGCAAGCAAAGTTTCTTGATCCAGAAACAGGTGCAACTGGTGCACAATACTGGTCCTCTTTTAGTAGGAGACATGAGTGCAAGATGACTTCCAGATTGTGCACTGGGTCCATCTGGGGCAGTACTGCCCCATTTACAATGGTAGAAATACCTTGACCCTTAGAAGATCCAAATACCTAGAGCTACTCAGACTTGCTAGGGTTTGATCAAAACCCTTTGCATTCCATCCAGACACTTACAGCTTCCAGACACTTGAACAAAACATCCACAGAACACTCAGACAGCTTGAGATGGAGATATAAAACTGGGTATCATTAGCAATTTGATGATACCTCTCCCTGAACTGTCATATCACCTCAGTCACTGCCTCATGTACATGTTATAAAGGAGAGGACAGAACTGAGAAATAATTAACCCACAATATCATCTAACTAATTATGATTGTACACATTTTTGTTTAGAAAGTTGCACTATAGCTTGTTAAATGTAATGAATTTGGTAAATTAATATTTTACCTTTTAAGAAGTCTTGGGCTATAAAACTGTTGCTGCTTAAATTGCAGTTAGCTGCAAGTAATCTGTTGTAGAAATTATAGAATATATATATAGTTCTAGACTAGTTGCACTTTGGTTATTACTCTTTTTAGGTTCCAGTCAATGCATCTCTGCTGGTGCAATCATTAAGACTTGCTCTTACTTTACAGACATGGGGAATTTCTGAGGGTCTGATCTTGACCCACAAACATGATCACCTGAAGGACTACATCTGATATTTATTGAATAGTGTGATGTCATGGAATTTTCAGAGTTGGGACTTTTAAAGTAGAAATATGAGAAGAATTCTAGGGCTACACCAAAGCATCCCTTCCTGCACTAGGAATGTTCCAAATCCATACTGATAACATAACTGTTTTCACACATCGGCAGTGCAGTTTTCAGGTTAGTTTTAGGGAGTTCAGATGCAATAAGAGTAGAAATAGCAATTGTTTGCCTCTCACTCACACTCATACTTTCACCTTTATTTTGAATAAAATATATTGTTTTTGTGGGCTGCACCTCACAAAGACTGGGAAGAATGTTTTTGGAAATGACTATCACAAGGGCTTTAAACTAAAATCAAGGGGGGGGGTGACCAAACTTTAGGATTTCCAGGACCTAATTCCAAGCAAAAACCCCTAGAAAACAAGTCAAATAATGAGATAAGGATGGATGAGAAGGAAGACAAACTCAAATACCAAATAGGAGACATTGGAAGCATCCCCAGAGTCAGACATAAATATCTCAAGTGCCTATATAGAAATGCACAAAGTTTAGGGAGCAAACAGGATGAACTTGAATTATTAATACATGAAGGTAGATGTGATATAGTTGGAATTACAGAAACTTGGTGGGATGAAACCCTTGACTGGAACATACTGATAGAAGGATATAAACTGTTCAAAAAACCAAACCCCATAAAATAGAATAGAATAGAGCTGGAAGGGATCTTGGAGGTCTTCAAGTCCAGCCCCCTGCTCAAGCAAGAGAACCCATACCATTTCAGTCCAGTCCAGTCCAGTCTAGTCCAGTGATGGTAAACCTTTTCAGCACCGAGTGCCCAAACTGGAACGTACGTGCATGTGCGCACGCCGGAATGCCGGAAACCCAAAGAACAGCTGGTTGGCGCGCGCATGCCTGTTTTTTGGGCATTTTTTTGGCCATTTTCAGGTCGTTTTTGGGGGCCAAAAGTGCCCCCAAAAGTGCCCAAAAAACGATCTGAAAACCGGCCTGAAAATGATCCGAAAACTGGCCAAAAAACAGTCCTTTTCTCACCAGCTGCTCTTCTGGTTTCTTGTTTTTTGGCCATTTTTTGGGCTGGTTTTTGGTGCTCCGGCGCCCGCAAAAACCAGCTGGCCGACGTGTTCCCAAAAATGGCCAAAACCGGCCAAGAAACAGGAAACCAGAAGAGCAGCTGGCAACGGTGCACACACCCACAAAGAGGGCTCTGCATGCCACCTCTGGCACATGTGCCATAGGTTTGCCATCACGGGTCTAGTCTCTTCTTACAAACCTCCAGTGACGGAGCACCCACGATTTCTGAAGACAAGCTCTTCCATTGGTTAATTGATCTCACTGTTAGGAAGTTTTTCCTTAATTCCAGGTTGCTTCTCTCTTTGATTTGTTTTCAACCATTATTTCTTGTCCTGCCCTATGGTGCTTTGGAGAATAATCTGACCCCTTCTTCTTTGTGGCAGCCCCTCAGATACTGGAATACTGCTATCATATCACCCCTAATTCTTATTTTCTTTAGGCTAGCCAAACCCAGATCCTGTAGCCATTCTTCCTATGTTTTAGTCTCCAGGCTTTTGATCATCTTAGTTGCTCTTCTCTGAACTTTTTCCAAAGTTTTTCCAAAAGAGGAGGTGGAGTTGCACTGTACCATATGTAAACCACCACTATGTTGCTACAGAAATACATGAAACCAAAGACGAAAAACTCCTAGAATGCATATGTATATATGTTTTTCTTTTAGCCAGGTTTTTCCTACTTAACCAAGATTTTTCTACAGCCCTAGCTCAGTGGAGTCACATCCACTCAATTCTGGGCTTTTTTTTTTTTTTCCTTCTGGCAGCCAGCAGGCCCTATGCTGCCCTATGCTGCCAAGTGAGAGACTTCACTTCTTTCACTTGGCAGCTTAGGGCAGCATAGGGCCTGCTGGCTGCCAGAAGAAAAAAAAGCCCAGAATCGAGTGGATGTGACTCCACTGAGCTAGGGCTGTAGAAAAATCTTGGTTACGTAGGAAAAACCTGGCTAAAAGAAAAACACACATAAAACCTACGAAAAGTAAGAATATATATATATATGTTTTCTGAGGTTTTCACGGGTGTTTGTATGTAGGTCTTTGGTTATTCAGGTTTTCTCCCACGTAAAATTGGAGGTGTCTTGGCAATGTTTTGACGAAGTCTCATTCGTCATCTTCAGGCTGGTGTTTTCGGCTTCGTGCTTCTAGGAGCAATGTGTGTGATCGCAGCTGTTTCTTCCTTTTAACTGCCAGTGAGGGTGTGAACTGATTGGGTTGGGGGTTTGGCTGTGCTCTGACTGGATGGGGGGTTGGCTGTGCTTTGATTGGCTGGATGTGTGTTCTGTTTAGGTGGGGGCTTGGTTGTGCTCGGGTTGGTTTGAGTAGCAGGGGGATTTGAGCTGGTGAGCTGTGTTGCTGTTATTTGGCTTCGTGTTCGTGGCCGTGCCACCTCTTCATGGTGGGTGTCAGTTTGCTTCATGTATGGATTGGAGGGGTTTAAAGTGGCTAATGATGCAGCTATGGTCTGGCTTCTGGTCCGTGGTCGTGCCTCATCATCAGTGTGGGTTTGAGTCTGCTTTCTGCGTGGATGTGTGGTGGTTACATCCTGTGTGGCTCTCGTGAGTGTGGGTCTGATGTCATTCTTTGTGTTAGGGACTCGTTTGTCAATAAGGGTGGGTTTCCAAATGGCTGGTAGGCGGGAGGTATCATCTCATTTATTCATGCTGTGTGGACGTTTTTCTATCTCGATGGCTTCTCTGATTATTCTGTTGTTAAAGTGTTCAGTTTTGGCGATAGTTCTGGTCTTTTTAAAGTCAATATCATGTCCTGTGGCTTTGAGGTATTGGACCAGGGAAGAAGTTGGTTCCACTTTTCTGACTGAGTTCTTGTGTTCTTCAATGCGTGCACTTATTTTTCTGTTGGTTTGTCCGATGTATGTGGTGGGGCAGGCGGTGCATGGGATTTCATATACTCCTTGATTTTCTAACTCAATTTTGTCTTTGGGGTTTCTTAGGATGGTGGATATTTTTCGGTTTGTGCAGAATGCTGTCTTGATGTTGTGTTTGTGGAGGATCTTGCTGATTCTGTCTGTGGTGCCTTTTATGTATGGGAGGAGGGCTTTGCCGTTTTCTTGTTCTCTGTCTTGGATTTTAGTGGGGGTTTCTTTTTGGATTAGGTTGGTAATCTTATTTCTTTGGAATCCATTGGATGTTAGTACGTTAGTGAGAGTGTGTAGTTCGGTTTTTAGATGTTGTTCGTCAGCTAAGCGTTTTGTTCTGGAGATGAGTGTCTTGGCTATGGAGTTGATCTGTGCTGGGTGGTGGTATGAGAGTGCATGCAGATAGCGGTTTGTGTGTGTTTTCTTCTGGTAGATGGTGTGCCCTAGGGAGCCATTGGATTTTTTGTAGACTAAGACATCCAGGAAGGGAAGTTGGTTGTTCGCTTCTGTTTCCATGGTGAACTGTAGGCTGTTGAGGTGTGTGAGGAAGTTGTCCAGTTTTTCTTTCCCGAGTGGCCAGATTATGAAGGTGTTGTCTACATGTCTGAGCCAGAGTTTGGGTTTGTGATCAGATTTTTCTAGAGCTTGGGTTTCAAAGTGTTCCACGTAGAGGTTAGCAATGACAGGTGAGAGGGGTGATCCCATGGGTGCTCCTTCTATTTGTTTGTATTTTTGTCCGTTATAGATGAAGTATGTGTTGGATAGGCAGTGGTTGGTCAGATCTAGGATGTGCTTGGGGGGGTTATATTTGTTTTGGATAGCTGTCAAGGCTTCTTTGATTGGCACTTGGGTGAAGAGGGATATGACATCGAAGCTCACGAGTAGGTCGCTGGGCTGTAAGTTTTGTTTCTTTATGATCTCTATGAACTGGAATGAGTTTTTTACATGTGAGTTGATGGATTCTGCATAGGGCTGTAGTTGTTTGGCGAGAAATTTGGCTAGGTTTTGTAGAGGTGAGCCTATGGAGCTGACTATGGGCCTAAGTGGGGTTCCTTCCCAATGATCCAGTTCCAGTCCCAAACCCTCTGTGCACCCCATTTTTGTGAAAACTGGGGGCTGGGGGAGGGCAAAAATGCCCTTATTTTTGTGAAAATGAAAATTTTGTAAAATGGACCTGTTTTTTGCAAAAATGGAACAAGCAGGGCGGGGCTTTGAGAGGCAAAAAATAGCTGTATTCAGTGTATAAGATGCATCAACATTTTCACCCTCTTTTAAGGGGGGGGGAAGGTGTGTCTTATGCTCCAAAAAATACGGTAATTCTTAGGAACAGAGAAGAAGTGATAGAGGGAGTTGAAACTGCAGGAAATTTGGGTGAGAGTAACCATGTCATATTGGAATTCAATATAATGCAAACACAAGCAATAGAACATAATGATACCAGAGTCTTAGATTTTGAAAGAGCCAATTTTAACAAACTTGAAGAGAACTTGGGAAAGATTCCTTGAATGAAAATCCTAAACGGAAAAATAATTCAAGAAGCTTGGGAAACTGAAAAATATGATCATTAAAGCCCAGTCCAGCACAGTACCACTGAAAAAGAAAAACAAGAAATCCAAGAAGAAACAGGCATGGTTGCACAAAGATCTCTCTGATAAATTGAAAGACAAAAAGGACAAGTACAAAAAATGGAAAGAGGGGCACATAACTAAGGCAGAATATCAGCAAATAGCCAGGATCTGTAAAGATGAAGTCAGAAAAGCAAAGGCTCAAAATGAACAAAGACTTGCAACAAAAGTCAAAGATAATAAAGTTTCTTCCAACATATAAAAAGAAAAAAAAAACAATGAAACAGTTGATCCACTAAAGAGAGAAGATCTTTAGGACCTGGATTGTGGACCCAGATTGTGGGGGCAATAAGCTGACTTTGTAGAAACACCGCTTATGGGGGGCCAAAAGCCCTAATAAGCAGGTATATACAAAAGAATGAAGGCTATTGCTATAAGTGCATTGTAAGCTGCCCTGAGTCTTTGGAGGAGGGCAGCATATAAATTGAACTAATAAATAAACAAATAAATAAACAAATAAATAAATAAATAAATAAATAAATAAATAAATAAATAAATAAATAAGATGGCAAGGAAGTAACAGGCAGCAGAGAGAAAGCAGAGCTGCTTAACTCGTTTTTTGCATTGGTCTTCATGCAAAAAGAAACTATAGTCCAACTTATCAAAAACATAACCATAAAAGACAAACTAGAAATAAAAGTTAAAATAAGCAAAAAAAATAAATAAATGGTAAGAGAACATCTGACTGATCTTGATGAATATAAATCACTGGGAACCTGATGGATTACATCCCAGTGTTCTGAAAGAGCTGGCAGATGTCATCTCAGAACCTCTGTATCATATCTTTCAAAAATCCTGGAGCACCGGGGAACTACCAGAGGACTGGAAAAGAACTGATGTGGTGCCATCTTCAAAAAGAGGGGGAAAAACAGACCCAAAAAACTACAGACCAATCATCCTAAAATCAATACCTGGGAAGATACTGAAAGAGATAATAAAAAACAGATCTGCCAGCATCTATCTATCTATCTATCTATCTATCTATCTATCTATCTATCTATCTATCTATCTATTTATTTCTTAAAATTTATATGCTGCCCTTCTCCCGGAGGACTCGGGGCGGCTCACAACCATCACGTAAAGTAAAAACAATAACAATAACAATAAATAAAGTTTTAAAAAATACAATTAAAATCCCACAATTAACTAAAAACTCCCAACAGATCAGACAATTTGTTCAAAAAGCCATGTCTTCAGGTCTTTGCAGAAAGAACGGAGGTCAGGGGCTGTCCGGAGCCCAGTGAGTAACTCGTTCCAGAGGGTTGTGCGGCCACAGAGAACGTCCTCATCCTGGGCACCATCAGCCAACATTGTCTAGCAGACGGCACCCGGAGGAGGGCAGTCCTATGTGAGCGCACTGGGCGGTGGGAGGCCGGTAGGAGGTGCTCCTGCAAATACCCCGGGCCCATGCCATGAAGGGCTTTATAGGTAAGTACCAGCACCTTGAAGCAGACCCAAAGGACCACCGGCAACCTGTGCAGCTCGCGCAGGAGAGGTGTTACCCGGGAGTAACAGGAAGCTCCTGTAACAACCCGTGCGGCTGCATTCTGGACCAGTTGGAGCCTCCGGGTGCACCCCAAGGGCAGCCCCATGTAGAGAACGTTGCAGTAGTCCAAACGAGAGCATGAGTGACTGTATGGAGGGCATCCCTATCTAGGAAGGGTCGCAACTGGTGCATCAGGCGAACCTGTGAAAAAGCCCCCCTGGACACGGCCATTAGATGATCCACTAAGGACAGCCGCAAATCCAGGAGGACACCAAGGTTGTGAACTCTATCAGAGGGAGTCAACAACTCCCCTCCCATCAAAAGTGATGGGGCCACTAGATCCTGGGATGCCGGCATCCACAGCCACTCCGTCTTGGAGGGGTTGAGTCTGAGCCTGTTCCTGCTCATCCAAACCCCTACCGCCTCCAGGCACTTAGACATCACGGAAAGGGCATCCCTGGATTGGTCCGGGGTGGAGATGTAAAGCTGAGTATCATCAGCATATTGATGGTAACTCACCCCGAAACTCTGAATGATCTCACCCAGCAGCTTCATATAGATGTTAAAGAGCAAGGGGGAGAGAACCGAACCCTGAGGAACCCCGCAAGTAAGGGGCCTTGAGGAGGATCTCTGCCCCCCTGCCCAGACAAACTGCATACGGCCCGAGAGGTAGGAGGAGAACCACTGTAAGACAGTGCCCCTCACTCCCAACCCCTCGAGTCGTCGCAGTAAGATACCATGGTCGATGATATCAAAAGCCGCTGAGAGGTCAAGTAGGACCAGAGCAGAGGAATAACCCCTGTCCTGGACCCGCCAGAGATCATTCACCAGGCGACCAATGCCGTTTACGTGCTGTGTCCGCGCCTGAAGCCCAATTGGTAGGGGTCTAGATAGTCCGCTTCCTCCAGAAATTGTGGAAGTTGACATGCCACAACAGACTCAACAACCTTCGCTATAAAGCGAAGGTTGGAGACAGAACAAAAGTTGTTTAAAGAGGCCAGATCCAGGCCAGGCTTCTTGAGGAGGGGTTGAACCACCGCCTCTTTAAGGATGGTGGGGAAGACTCCATCCCTCAATGAAGCGTTAACAATCGCCTGGATCCAGTCTCCGGTCACCTCCCTGGTTGCCGCAACAAGCCAGGAGGGACACAGGTCCAACAAACACGTCGTGGCACTCAATCTACCCACAATCCTGTCCACTTCATCCGAGGATACAGAGTCAAAGTCAACCCAGATGTTACCTCCAAGACTTGCTCCCATCTCCTCGTCAGACCCTGCCCAGTTAGAGTCTAAACCCGTCCGGATCTGAGTGATTTTGTCTTGCAGGAATTGAACAAAATCCTCAGCAGTGCCCTGCAAGGGTCCTCCCTCACTCCCTGATTAAGGAGGGAGGGGGTCACTCGGAACAAGGCTGCTGGGCGATTCTCTGCCGACGCAATGAGAGCAGCGAAATAATTACGTTTCGCCACTTCCATCGCCACAAGGTAAGACCTAATGTAGGTTCTTAACTGTGTTCGATCAGATTCGGAACGGGAAGATCTCCAACAGCTCTCTAGGCATCTCTTCTGATACTTCATCTCTCTGAGCTCCTCGGAGAACCATGGAGCTACTCGGGATCCCTGTCGGAGGAGAGGCTGCAATGGGGCGATTCGATCCAGTGCCCCGGTAACAGCCTGTTCCCAGGCATCAACCAGGGCCTCTGGAGAATCGCGGGATAAGGATGTAGGAAATGTCCCAAGCTCCGTCAGGAACCTGTCCATCAGGCACCTGGGGCGGAATCAACGCATTGGTTCTACCTCCCAGTGGTGAGTGTTGGTGGATGGAAAGTCTAGCATAAGAAGGGAATGGTTGATCCATGACAGGGGCTGAATTGATAATATCCCCCTACCCCGAGCATTAATCTACTGCCCAGAGATAAAAATCAGGTCAAGTGTGTGTCCACCATTGTGAGTTGGGCCCTGTATAACTTGAGTCAGGTCCATGGTCGCTATGGAGGTCATGAACTCCCGAACCACTCAGATGTCTCACCGGCTGACGGGAGATTAAAATCTCCCACAACTATAAGGTTGGGGAACTCAACCGTCAGTTTGGCAATGACTTTGAGTAGTGTGGGCAGGGCCGAAGATACGCAGCTGGGAGAGAGGTACGTAATCAACAGACCCGACTACTCCAGGGTTCCATTTCAACAATAGGGATTCACACTCGCCAATCTGAGGGACAGTGACCTCCTTAGGACTAAGACTTTCCCTAATAACAACCGCCACTCTCCCACCCCTTCCATGGAGTTGCGGCTGGTATCGCACATGGAAACCCGGCGGGGATAAATCGGAGAGGGGAACCCCTCCCTCCAGTCCCAACCAGGTCTCCGTAATACAAGCCAGGTCCGTGCCCACCTCATCAATTATATCTCGCATGAGGGGGGCCTTATTTGCAACGGACCTGGCATTAACATACACCAGCCGGAGTCCCGGATTCCGCACATCCAACCCCCCGGGGGAGCAGGAAGAGCTAAGAGGGCCAGAGCGCACCACTGCCTGCAAATGGTGGGGGCGCATCCCTCTGAAGTCATAAGGCCCTCTACACCCACTACCTCTGCCCCTCCCCACCACCACGGTGACAAAGTGACCCTCATTCCCCTGTACCCCATCCAGGCTCCCATCCCCATCCCTCACGCCACGACCATCAGACAGGCTATGCTGATCTGTATCTATACGGACCCCCCCAGGTCCATTCATATAACCAACCACCCCTCTCCCAGAACCCCTTAAAATTTTAACTAATGATTTGGCCAAAAAACCCCGCAGCCTCCTCTTTGCCACATGCCACCTCTCAGGGTTCCAAAACCTGTCATCAAGGTAGGCCCTTGATAGAGTAAAGGGCCAGACCTGCGACAGAGGGAAGTCTCGCAGTACAAGGAGTTCAGTCGCCGAATACATCCGGTCACTGGGGGATGAAAAATAGTCTATGGCCAGGGGGACCACTTCGGTGATTTAAAGTCCAGAGGAGAGAAAATGCCAGTCTTAGGTACAAGTAAAC
Organism: Pituophis catenifer annectens; assembly: GCF_029215685.1. Taxonomy (NCBI): domain Eukaryota; kingdom Metazoa; phylum Chordata; class Lepidosauria; order Squamata; family Colubridae; genus Pituophis; species Pituophis catenifer. Next base: position 171,779,111 of record NW_027256881.1, read on the forward strand.
CAGACTCCACTGCTCTCTCACAGCAATGGGAGGAGACACGCGCCTTTCGACACCCAGGAATAGTTGACCAAATCACCCTCTCATGGTGGTTGGCCGACAAGAATAGTCCAAAGTGTTGGTGAAGCCGGTAGTGAAACGGCAGCCATAAACCGACTCCCTCAGACCTTGTATCCCAAGTTGCAGCTCTCCATATGGATAAGGAGAAAGATAGAATTAACCAGACCTCAGGCTCAGAAACAGGGAACCGCGCAGCGGCAGTGTCCAAAGAGGCCACGATGAACCCAAAAGAAGGGAGATACCGTTCAGCAGGCCAGGAATAGGCAGGGGTGGCAGTGACCATAATAAAGCCTGAACCAGGCCAAAAGAAAGGGGGATGGGGGGACATAGGCAGCAAGGCACCAGGGGCGAAAAACCCCACAGTCATCTTTTGGCCCCCTAACCCACCCTCAGGTCTTCTGTCAGTCAACAATGTCCCCAAACTCTGCCTCCTCCAGCTCACTACAGAGGACTCTGGGTCCACCTGGGGGCTGGCCCTCCAAGGTGGGCCAGACACCCTTCGGTCGCCCAGGCAATTCCAGATGGAAAGCAAGCTGTCGAGAATATCCCCCGCCATCTCGCTCAAGGCCTTCAGGCTGCTGCCCCAGAATCCAACCTCTGTCCCAGCGGCCGCCATTGCGACCACCACCGCTGCCGCCGCCACCGCCAGCCTCCTCCTTGTCGTTGTTGTCCTCCCCTAGCCCCTACAGACAATTCCTGAGGCGTCCAGGGTCATGAAGAGAATCCCGACGAGGGTGCCCCAGCAACGCCACCGCCGAATCACTGTTGTCGGCGCTCTGGCAGCCGCCAATGGAGGTAGAGCCAATCACCGCCGTCATTCAGGCCAATCCCACCATCCTGCGCCGTCCCTGCAAGCGCCAACCTTTTCCCGGCCAGGACATCCCGGAGAGTGAGAAAACTCTCAAAATGACTGGTAAAAACTCCTTTTAACTGGGCAGGGGCCATAGATGTTCAGTCTGGCCCCCCCAAGGCCAAAACATCACCCCACAAGATCGTGAACTCAGCGAGGAGCCACCATCTTGGGCATGCGCAGAGGGTGTTCATCTAGAAATGAGTAAAGTAATAACTAGAAGTCAGTATGGGTTTGTTAAAAACAGATCATGCCAAACCAATCTTATTTCATTCTTCAATATAGGGACTAAACTGGTGGACCAGCAAAATACTGTGGACATAATATACTTAGACTTCAGCAAGGTATTCAACAAAGTCGACCACAACCTACTTCTTGGTAAGCTAGAAAAAAGTAGGATAGATCATCATCAGATGGATTTGTAACTGGCGGACAAACTGTATTCAATGAATAGTCCTTAACAGTGCTACATCTACATGGAGGAAAGTAAGCAGTGGGGTACCACAAGGTTCCATTTTAGGCCCAGTACTCTTCAATACCTTCATAAACGACTTAGATAGGTATAAAAGGAATAAAGGGAAATTTATCAAATTTGTGGATGATACTAAGCTGGCAGGAATAGCCAACACCCTAGATGATAGGCTCAAAATCCAAATGGATCTTGACAGACTTGAACACTGGGCCTTATCTAACAAAATGAAATTCAATGTAGAGAAAAGTAAAATCTTGCACTTAGGCAAGAAAAACCAAAAATATACATATAGATTGGGTTAAACCAGGCTTAATAGCAGTAACTGTGAGAGGGATTTTGGAGTCTTAGTGGACAACCAATTAAATATGAGCCAACAGTGTGTGGCAGCAGCCAAAAAAGCCAATGCAATCCTAAATTGCATTAACAGAAGGATTCAATCAAGATCAAGTAAGGTAATAACACCACTCTATAAACCCTTAGTAAGACCACACCTAGAATACTGCATACAGTTTTGGTCACCATACTATAAAAAAGATATTGAGACTCTAGAACAGGGGTGTCAAACTCAAGGCCCATTATATGGTCAGATCAAGCCTGTGGGGCCGTCCTGATCTACCCAATGCAAAGAGGAAAGATCGGGCCAGCGTAGCTTTGGCGCGGTCTACGCAATGCGAAGAGAAAACATGCCAGCAGTTTGGGGAGTGGAATGGATCTGACCACAGATGCAGGTCGTGGGCCTTGAATTTGACACTCCTGCCCTACACCATTTCTGACAGATAGCAGTCCAGTCTTTTCTTGAAAGCCTCCAGTGATGAAGTCCCACAACTTCTGAAGGCAAGCTGTTCCATTGGTTGATTGTTCTTACTGTCAGAAAAGTTCTCATTTCTAGGCAGGACCTATTCAAATCATCTGCCCCAAGCATCTGATGACGCAGGACAGTGTATGAGAGAACTTTATCTGAATGAGATGACAGCAACCAGTGACCTTTGCAGCGTCCATCTGTCTCTCTGTCTCCCTCTTTCAGTAGGCTTAGCGATTGTGTTACTTAGCAATCATTTTTCCAGAACCAATTATACTCACTAAACAAGGGCTACCTGTATGTAGACACTGTGGACAGAGAGGCCTCAGAGTGGTAGTGGATGTGGAATGTTTCATACAGTTGAAAAACATAAATTACCAAAGAGCTAACATCATACCAAGAAATAGATGGGGGGAAAAACACTTAAATACCCTGGTTTTTTTTTTACTTGCTTCCTTTAATCTCAGAAGACAAAGGCTTTTCTTGATGCTAGAACCTTTCCTTAGTCAGTTTTTCCTTGTGCTAACTGTATTGCAACTCTGATACTTATAAAAGCACAATTTAAAAATAACACTTTTCATCAGCGAGAGAATCACTGCCTTTGGTCCTAGTAACTAGCTTCTCCATTGCTGTTGTTGCTATGATTCAATCTGTCTCTTCCCTTTTTCTCTCCTGAAACCCAATGCAATCTTGGTGACTCTGCTGTTTCAGCAAGAGAGTGGGGCAGCAGCACATCACTCCAGCCCTCTTCTGGTGTCCTGCACCAGAACATTACAGCCTCCAGAGCTTTAATTTTGGTGCGAGCCTGTTTTCCATCACTGAATATCCTGGACATGAATCCTATTATCTCTTCAGTTTTCTTTTAGTGACACAATCTGTTTTTTCTTTTCTTTTTTCTCAGAAAGCAGATCCCAATAAGTGAACATCTACTGCTTCCAGGCCCGTTGCAGAAAGCAAGCCTTTTCACTCCAAAGGTCATATGGTTTGTTTCATGTGGCAGAAACCTTTTCTCAAGTGCTTGCCAATATCACTACCTCCCATTCTGGGAAGAATAATAAATTCATAGGGGCCTTCTCTGTGAAAAAACAAATCAAAGTCCAGATTCACCCCAGTACCCTTGCCAAAATCATTGCAGCCACTTGTATAAAGACATAAAACCAGGAAAAGATGAGTTCTAGTCCTGCCTTAGGCATAAAGAAACCACTGGGTGACTTTGTACCAATCCTTCTCTCTCAGATCATTCCACCTCATAGGATTCTTGTTGTGGAGAAAATAGGTATATTGATATGTTTGCATCTATGTTTATATATTCCTTGAGTTGTATATGAAAAAAAAATGAAAAAAGGTAGGATAAGAATAAAAATACCAATTCATATTTTTCTGACCTGTTGCTCAGGCATTTTTTGAAAGACTGAAATCACTGAACCAGATATACCACTCCTCCCATTCCAACATGGAGCCTTATGTCTAAGATTCTTTGGAGCCTATAATCACATGCACTTTCCATCTTTTGAAAGACCGGCTTTGTAATGGTCACCATTTGAACTACTTGAGTAGTTGTTCCATTCTCAGTAAATATTTTCCAATCCACCATTCGTTTCGGGATGGTGACTAGAATTCAGCCCCTGATCAGTCCTCAGGAGGGCTAAGAACTCCCTCTAGAACTTTGAGGTGAATTGGACCCTGTAGTCCAAAATTATCCTCTGTGGGGCACCATGCAAATGGTAGATATGCTCCAGAAACATTTTGGCTAAGATTTTGGCTGTGGGGATTTTCTGACAAGATATGAAGTTGACCTGTTTTGAAAACAGGTCTGTCACTGTCCAAATGACAGTATTTCCCGCACTTTTGGGCAATTCTACAATAAAATCCATGACAATCTCTCTCCAGGATGCTGAAGGTTCAGCCACAGACTGTAAAAAGTCAGGTATTCTTCCTTGTCATCTTTTTGCGGTCATACAAATAGGCAATGTAGCTTTCAATGTCCTTTTTAAGAGAAGGCCACCAAAACTGCCTTTTTACTGGGTGTAGTGTTTTTATGAATCCAAAGTATCCTGAAGCTTTTGAGTCATGGCAGGTCTGTATAACTTTAAGTCTCTGGCTCGCAGGAACATATAGTTTCCTCCCCATCCAGGGTAAGCCATTGTTCTGACGTTGGCTTCCTGAGACAGTAAAAAGCACCCAAAATCCTCTTTTTATTTCAATGGCTGTGAATTATATTCATTCACTGCCCGTAATGAGTCACAAATAGTTTGTAAAGAGTCCGACAGAAGTCTGCCATAGTCCTCTGGGATAAGCTGATAAGCACCCACCCTTATCTCCCTTGACACGCTGCCAAAGACCTAATTGGCAATTAGCTTTGCAAGGCCACACGGAGCACAGAGTCAAAATGGAGCTTCAGAATTTAAACCGACCAGAACAAACAAAGTTGCTTCCTGCAAAGGCTCATGTGCCTTTGCTCTTTCTTTATGTCTTATGGGAGGGGCCAATCATCTCCAAGCCCTAGTCCCGAGTCATCCCTTTTGTCTTAACTGTTTTTGCCTTCTGGCAGCTCTGCGTATGCGCACACTGGAAACAGGTCCCCCTGTTCCTCTGCCTCACTGATGTCCAACTCTTGAGGCTCCGGAGGCAGCACATAACTCTCAGATAGCCCTGGCCCCCTCTCTGTCTCCAACACAGAGCCCTTGAATGAGCCTTCCCCAGACTCCAGGACTGGCCCATGTTCCTCCCCAACCTCCTCACTGTCTGACTCTGCTGCCAGCTCCACAGGCCACCAGCGGACCACAACAGCCACCTTTCATGGAGCAGGAGTCCTTGTGGTTCAAGAACCACTCTTCAGTTAATGCCTGCTTAAAAGCCTAGGTAGTGGCATTGTCTTGAGGGGGGTCCCCTTTCACTTGTTTTCCACTCATCCCCCTCTTTAATCCTGTCCCTGTAATAGGCTTCGTACAAGTCCAACTGAGAAAAAAATCTTCCCATTAGCTAAATGGGCCAGCATGTCATTCATGAGGGGGAGGGAGTAAACATTGCCCACACACATTGTGTTCAGACCACGATACTCAATGCATAAGGGAAGAGATCCATCTTTTTTCTCCCAGAACAGAACAGGAGCAGTCACTTTGAGTCTGGCCAGTTGGATGAAACCCTGAGCCAAGTTTTTGTCTATGAAAGCATGTAGTTCCTCCAGCTCCCTAGGGGTCATAGAATACAGTTTTGGTTTTGGCAACTTAGCCCCAGGGAGGATTTCAATGGCACAGTCTGTGGGTCAATGGGGTGGAAGTTCATCTGAGCCCTCTTCACTTTGGCTAGGTTCCTGTATTCTTGAGGGATGCCTCGCCACAGCCCGTCTTTCAGAGTGGCAGCTGCTTCCTTCTTTGGGCCACCTCCCTGCTGCTGGCTGCCATCATCAGGGGCTGTTACACCCCAGGGAAGCCTCAAAATCCATTTTTTCCAGTCCACTTGTCGGTTCCAGCGCTTCAGCCATGTAAGCCTCAAAACAAGGGACATTCCATTCCAGATGCCACTATAAAGATTAGAGTCTCACAGTGGCTCCCCATGGTGAGTTCTAGTGGCTTGGTGGTGAATGTAGCTGGGACTCCACCCATGTCCAACCCATCAAGTTGGCAAAATGCAATTGGGTTTAATTTTTTTCAAGTTGACACCCAGTTTCCTCATTAGGGTTGGGCTGATTAAGCACCTGGTGCACCCCGAGTCTAGTAGAGCTCTTAGTTTTACTCTTCTTTCCAGGCTAGGGATTAACAGTTCTAGAGGCAAGGCTTGATTGGTCCATTTACCAAAGGGTCATCCTCCAGATTGCTGTCAGATTGGCCGGGGCCTTCTTTGGATGGGGTCGTACTTCTCCCTCCAGATTTTGGGGATGGGCAGAACTCTACAACCTCGCTGCTTTTCAGGCTGGTGTCTTTGGTATGTGGGGTATCCTTGGCTGGTTTTCTTGTAGGCAAACAATCACTTTTTTTGGTTGGTGTCTTTGATCAGTATTCGGCAGCCTGGTGGCCTTCTTTTCTGCACTTGAAACAGGTTGTTGAGCATGGCACCGCTGCTTGTGGTTTGAAAGGCTCTCACTTCCTCTCGGGTGGTGATCTCTTCCAGATGTGGCCAGACCGGTATTGGTTCTTTGCTTGGTCGATTTTGGCCTCTTCTGCCATGATGTACCAGTTGTGAAGATGATTCGGTGGCCTGTGGGTGATGCAGGCATTTAGCTTGTCCTTGAAGCAGTTCACTAGAATGTCCTCCAGTCAGTCCACATGACAGGCCAGGTCTCAGAACTCCTCAGTGTATTTGGCCACTGGCTGTAGCCTTGTCTCATGATCTTAATGCAATCTCCGGCCTTGCGGTCGGCTAAAGAGCCCTTGAACTTCTGCTGGAGGACAATCATGAAGCGATCAAAGTTCCGGAACTCCGGAGTATTCACATTATGGAGGATCACCATCCACCTTGCAGCAGCTCCTTCTAGGGCTAGAGTGATGACCTGGACTGGGGCTCCCTGGTTTGGGAAGTCTCAGCCATACTCCATCATGTAGGTGAGGACCTGGATGGGGAAGAATCCCAGTTGTTGGGGATCTCCATCGAACTTGATGCTGGGGGTGGTGCTTTTTATTCTGGCTGGCAGCTTTCCTGGCTGCCACTCCAGGGACATTCACTGGACCTGGATTTTAGTGCGGAGATTTGGTGGGGTGGCAGCTGCCCCATCTGTCCTGGCAGCATTTCCAGATGCTCCCAGAATGGGAGAATCTGCTCTTCCCCAATCAGTTTCCCCTTGTTTATCATCGCCTCCGTTTTTGTGGTCCAGGGCACCTTGTGCCCTAAGCTCCTGGAAAGCCTCCAGCATGACATGGTTCTTGAGGCAATCCTCTCATTCCGGTTCCTCATTCAGGTCATTGTGATCTGACAGGGCTTTCAGTTTGTGCCTCCAGCATTGCTGCTGACCCCTTTGGTTCTTCCTTTCCAGTGGTCCCCATACCGACAGACCATCTTGGCTTTACGGGGACTTCCAGTGCAGCCGGTTCCTCCACTGAGCATCAGCTTGGGTCATGGTGGAGGTTTCCCCCCAGCACTCTGCTTCTCCATGCCCACTCCCCTGGTCAGACATAGTTTGCAAGATCCCCTTAGTAGAGTAAAGCTTCTTTGGGTTGACCACTATTGCAGATCCTGCCTAATGTAAAGACTTGCCTCTCTTCTCTCCTCAGGAAAGAAGAACTCTTAAAACCAGCATCACTTCAAAAGGAACTTTTATTGGGAGATAGTGATAGCAAGAAAAGCAAGGCAGGATCTGAAATTTCCACTCAACATCATTAGGTTAAAAGTTGTAGAAACCCCTCTCCTCTGTCCAGTCTGAAGGAGAGCCAATCCACGGGCATGAAGTTGTGAAAACCTCGAGCTAAAAAGAAGCTAAGAGGGCTGTTGTCAGGCGCCATTTGCTTGTTCCCTTGGAGCTGAGACAAAGCAGATGGCCCCAGGCTATTCCCTCCCCCCTCCCATTCCCAAGAAGGGACATCAAAGTAAAAGAAAGTCCAGAGACAAGGAAAGGTTGTAAACCTGTGGGGTCCTCCCCACAGGAATGGCAGTGTCCCGATAGGGATCTATGGGGACTTGACAGTGGTCTTACTAAGCCTTTATAAAGTGGTACTAATATTTCACGTGATCTTGCTTGTATTCCTCTGTTAATGCAACCTAGGATTGCATTGGCTTTTTGGATTGCTGCTACACACTGCTGGTTCATATTTAAGTGATTGTCCACCAGGACTCCAAGATCCCTCTCACAAATGTGAGCCAAGTTTCATCTAATTTGTACTTGTACATTTGATTTTTCTTGCCTAAGTGTAAAACTTTCCCTTTCTCTACATTGAATTTCATTTTGTTAGCTAAGCCTCAGTGTTCAAGTCTGCTGAGATCCATCTCAATCTTGAGCCTATCTTCTGGGAGGTTAGCTATTCCTGCCAGTTTAGTGTCATCTGCAAATTTGATAAGTTCCCCTTCTATTCCCTCATCTAAATTGTTTATGAAGTTGTTGAAGAATACTGGGCCTAAATTCAACAAAGTAGAATTTGGTAGAAAAAAGTAGAATTTGACCAGGGGTGAAATGCTCCCGGTTCGGACCGGATCGCCCGATCCGGTAGCGATGGTGGCGGGTGGTTCAGAGAACTGGTAGCAAAAATCCCTGCACACACCCCCCCCCCACCATGCCCAGCTGAGCCACACGATCATCAGAGGCTTTTTTTTTTTACTTTTAAAAGCATTTTTTCTACAACCTCTTCCAAAGAAAAAATGCTTTTAAAAGTAAAAAAAAAAAAACTTCTGATGATCACGTGGCTCAGCTGGGATCATCAGAGGCTTTTCAAAGCATTTTTTTCTGCAACCTCTTGGCCGAAGAGGTGGTAAAAAAAATGCTTTGAAAAGTCTCTGACGATCCCAGCTGAGTTGCCTGATCGTCAGAGAGGCTTTTCAAAGCATTTTTTAAAAAGCCTCTCTGACGCATTAGAAGCATTAGAAAAAATGCTTTGAAAAGTTAAAAAAAAAAAGTTGGCCATGCCCACCCAGTCACATTACCCCACCACCACCAAGCCACGCCCACAGAACCGGTAGTAACAAATTTTACATTTCACCCCTGAATTTGACAAAGTTAAAGAGTACTGGGCTTACATTCGACAAAGTAGGCCCCAACCTACCTCATTGTAAGTTAGAAAAATGTGGGATAGAGAACATCACCACCAGATGGATTTGTAACTGGCTGACAAACCATACTCAATGAGTAGTCCTCAATGGTATGGAGGGAAGTAAGCAATGGGGTATCACAAGGTTCCATCTTAGGCCCAGTACTCTTCAATAACTTCATAAATTCATTCTAATTAGATGAGGGAATAGAAGGAGAACTCATAAATCTGCAGATGATGCTAAACTGGCAGGAATAGCCAACATCCCAGAAGATCCAAAAAGATCCTGACAGACTTGAACAATGGGCCCTAGGTATTTGCAAATCTGTTGCTTAACTATCTTTTCCAGGACCTTCTCAGGAAAGAAATCAGGCTGATTGGGCTGTAGTTTCCTGGATTTGGTTGTCTCCCTGCCCCCTCCTTTTTTTAAGATGGGAACCACATTAACTTTTTTCTAGTTCTCTGGTAGTTCCCTGGTGCTCCAGGATCTTTGAAAGATAGGTGGTGGGTTTCAGCAGGTTCTGACCAGAGGTGGGTTTTAGCAGGTTCTGACCAGTTCTGGAGAACCGGTAGCGGAAATTTTGAGTAGTTCAGAGAACCGGTAGTAAAAATTCTGACTGGCCCCGCCCCCATCTATTCTCTGCCTCCCAAGTCCCAGCTGATCGGGAGGAAGTGAGGATTTTGCAGTAACCTTCCCCTGGATTGGGGATGGAATGGAGATTTTACAGTATCCTTCCCCTGCCACGCCCACCAAGCCACACCCACAGAACTGGTAGTAAAAATTTTTGAAAGCCACCACTGGTTCAATAGTTCCAAGATTATGTCTGCCAGCTCTTTCAGAAGTCTGGGATGTAATCTGTCAGGTGCTGGCAGTAATGAGTTTCAAATCCCGTCGCTACCAGTTCACTCATATGCGTGCAAGCTTCTGTGCGTGCAACACTTCTGTGCATGCACAGAAGCTTCTGCGCATGCACAAAGACATCCAGGTGGGAGGGTGGAGCCTCCTACTGCCACCGCTACTGCTTCACCCAATCCGGGGCGAACTGGTAACAACCCACCACTGGGTGCTGGTGATTTGAACTCATCTAGAGCAGACAGGTGTTCTCTTACCATTTTCTTGCTTTGTATTCCTAGTCTGTCTTTTATGGTTATGTTTTTGGTGGGTTGGACTTCTCTATTTTACTTGAGTCCCCTGTTTTACTTCAGTTCATCTCTAGTTGTCCCTACCTCTTTTGCCTATTGAATATAATGTTCTTTTAACTATTATGTATATTTTAGATTAACTGCTGTTTTCCATATTATTACTGTTGCAAATTCTATGTCATCTGTTTTTAAATAGATATCCAAAGATTAAAACTGGAATGTATTTAAGCATTTGAAACTTAGTAATAAAATGGTTGTTGCTATAGCTTTTTAAAATGTAAGTCTATTTCACACGTTTAAACTGCATGATCACTGAGGTAAGTGTGGTGAACTCATCCATTCCCTATTTTTCTTCTATTAAACCAGGTATGGAAAACAAACATGGATGGCAGAAAAAAAAAAGGGAGGGGGGAGGAGAAATAGAGTCAATATTTGTTTCCATACTCATTATTGTATTTAAATTATATCACTGTATCTTGACATATGTATGCTTTAGATCAATAAATGCTTAATAATAGTGATAAGAGGATTCTGGGTTTAGAGCAGATTCACTGAAATAATATCTGGTTTAGCAAACAGTTGTAGGTAGTACTCATTTAGCCACTGCCTTGTTTACTGACTGTTCACAGTTACAACAGTGAAGAAAAAGTAACTTTACAATCAATCCCCATGTTTATGACTTTTACAGATCTGTAAAGCAAATGAAAGCTGAAGAAAGATCATAAGCACAGTAGCAGTTTCACTTAGCAACCACTTTATTAACAACTGAGTTGCTGGTCCCTATATTTCAGGGGATCCATTGTAAATACTGGAGGAAACCTATGGATTTTAATGCAGTTGGATTAATTTTAACCGAATTAATTTAATCAATATAAACTAATAGCATTATTGATTATGTATGTGCACCTAATAGTCCATGTTTGCACTAGAATTATTTGTGGTAGGAATCCAAGGTAAGAAGTACCTTTGCACCAGCAGGTCAGTTTTCATGTAAATTTCATTTCTACACTGAACAAGTTGTTGCTTTAAAAAAAAGTTTTCTTCATTTGTACCATTTCTTTTTGTGTATGGTTCTATTTCTTTTTGCCAGAAACCTTACCATATTTAAAAAAAACAAACAAACAAAAACAAAACACAGATAAATACTTTTTCACTAATTCCTATTGCTGTATCATTTTATTTCATTCTTTTTAGGTTACCTGGCCCCTAGGAATCTTCCCAGCACAGGTTTCTTGCCATTTCTCCAAACTGTGCTTTGCAGTTCTGATGCCACATGCAAAAGTGCACCATATACTCCTGAAGATCTTTTGCCCAAATTGAATATTTCACTCAAAAGCAGGTAAAAAAAGTTGCTTGGCTTTCTATATGTGTGCTGTATTGTATATAATCATGCTAATTAAAATGATGAAGCATGGAGACCACTGGCCTAGTCCCTATTGAGAGAATAATCATCTCTTGCATGTTTAACCTCAGATTCACATCAGTGGTGGGTTTCAAATAATTTCACCACTGGTTCAACAAAAATGTGAGTGTGTGTGTGTGTGTGTGTATGTATGTGTGTATGCAGCTTCTGTGCACGTGCGCACACACAGCTTTCACATACATGTGTAGCTTCTACGCACATGCATGAGCACGACTTCCGTCACGCAGCGAGGGTCAACCGAGCAGCCTATTGGGGCCTGCTCCCCTCCATCTCTGCTCCCCGGGGCAGCAGCTGCTTCTCTCCACACTGCTAGGAGAGCATCTTGTGCAATTTACCAGTGCAATTCAACATGGCTGCTGCTTTGCTGTGCTGCAGCGCTTTCCGGATGGAATTTAGAGGAAAGTGGCAGCTCACAGCTGCTAAATTGCACAAGACGGTCTGCCAGAAAGAGCAGCAGCAGAGAGAAGCAGCTGCTGACCAGGAGAGCACAAGGAGCATCTCTGTGAGCAACTGAGGCTCAACAAGGGACGGAAGAAGCTGCTACAAGATCTCCACTGCAGTGCTTTCCGGATGGGACTTCTTACAGATTAGAAGAACTGTCTGGTCCATTCCCAAACCACTTCGGCCCTCCTGTGCCCACACCACCCCCTGTGGCCCTTCACTTAGCATGGCAGCCTGCAGGCCAAATAAATTGCTTCAGCCTGGAGGGGGGTCATAGTTTGAGGCGGGGGGGCAGCATGTGGGCAGAGGCCCGGGGCAAGGCTGGCATGGGGGAATGGCACATTTCCCAACCTGGCCGAGGTGAATGGCGATTGGGTGGAGGCTCCAGGGCAAGGCCGGAGTCGAGGTGAAGGGAGAGCAGGTGATATGCGGGCAGAAGGATGGTGATTGATGAGAGCCAGACCTGAAAGGCAGCCGAGCCTCACCTTCTCCACCCCAAGGCCGCCCTTTGGCCCAGCACCTTACCTTTGCAGGCAGCTGCAGTGACCAGAATAGGTGAGGCCTGGATATCAGCTGGGCCACGTGGCCAGCGTGGTAGGCCGCGATGAAGGCAGGCAAGCTGGTGGCACCACGTGGGATGGTGGGAGGCAGCTAGCTAAGCCATGACTTGCAGGCTTACCCAGGATAATCAGGGCTGCTCAGTTGGGCCACGGGCACCGTGTTGGAAGGCAGGCCAGCTGGCTGTCCCGCAGAGACCATGTGGTCAATGGCACATGAGGAGCCAAACGGAAGCAACAGCTATACCGGGGAGGCGAGATGAGAAGTAACTGGGCAGGTTGGGGAGAGCTGGGTGGGTGAGCGGGTAGGTGGGGTGAACAGGTGAACAGATGGGCAGGAGCAAGTGGTGGGTAGGCAGGGGCAGGGCCAGCCAGTGGAGGGATTTGCTGGTTCTCCAAACTGCTCAAAATTTTCACTACTGGTTTGCCTGAACCAGTGCGAACCGGCTGAATACCACCTCTGATTCACACGCTCTTTTCTAAGAGGAGAAACTCAATTCAGTTACATGAGCTCTTTCAGAAGTGGCCTCTATCAAAGAAATCTGGACCATGATTTTTGAGGTCTATATTCTCTTGAAAGCACAGAGCATCTTGAAACCAGGCAGAAGGGAATCCCAGTAAGGATTTGATCCCTTTAAAACTTTGTTGAGATTTGAAATATGTTAATATGGACCACTCTTCCAAAGTAGTGAAGTATGGAATATTGTTGCTTGTGCATAGCAAAGACAATACTGACCGAGCACATAGTTGTGTGTATGGGTGCATTCTGATGCAAAAGGGGCTTATTCCCAATATTCCTTGAGATGGAATATTGGGAAATTCAGAATAACAGAATACTAGAGTTGGAAAGGACCTTGAGGGTCTTCTAGTCCAACCGCTGGCTCTTATACAATTCCAGACAAGTGGCTGTCCAGTCTCTTCTTAAAAGCCTCCAGTGATAGAGCACCCACAATTTCTGAAGGCAAGCCGTTACACTGATTAATTGATGTCACTGTTAGGAAATTTCTCCTTAGTTCTAGGTTGCTTCTCTTGTTTCTTGTCTTACCTTCTGGTGCTGTGGAAAATAGGTTGACCCCCCCCTTCTTTGTGGCAGCCCTTCAAATATTGGAACAGTGCTATCACTCCTAGTCCTTCTTTTCATTAGATTAGACTTACCAAATTCCTGCAACCATTCATACGTTTTAGCCTCCAGCCCTCTAATCATCTTAGTTGCTCTTTTCTGCATTCTTTCCAGAGACTCAACATCTTTTTTATAATATGGTGACCAAAACTGGATGCAGTATTCTAAGCATGGTCTTACTAAAGCTTATTAATTTCTATCATGTCTTTTTAAAAATGCTGCAAAATTAGATAAGAATCTTAATCCCCACTAACTGGAGATTCCTTTGCATTTAATCCTGGGTAACATATGGAGCAATGAGATGGAGAATTGTTCCTCTTCTGGCCTTGAACATGATTTGTGTTCTGCAAGCTTTTTTGTGGTTGCATGGAATATTGTGGGGAGCCAGAAACCACTCAGGACCTTGAATGGTCATTGGTGGGCCAGTAAAAAGAGAGCTTCTCTCCTGGTCCACCTCAGGAAAATTAATCCAGTACTTCTAGTCTCTTTGTATCCCAGATGTGCTTCCTCTGTTTATTTCTCATTTGTTATAGAGCTGGATATCATTTTTACCAACAGGCATCTAACCCTTGACATGTTCATTTTCCTTACAGCAATATATACCCTGTTTCCCTGAAAATAAGCCCTATCCAAAAAATAAGCCCTAGCATGTTTTTATGTGTGCGCCTAATATAAACTCTCCCCGCCCCAAATAAGCCCTACTTAAGAGCCTGTGCAGCCAGCCAGTCACCTATTCCGTCTGGTTACTCATGGTGCTGCAGCTACAAGGCAAATTGGGGTGGTGATGAAGTTTCCACATGTGCCCTGCGCAGCCACCTGGCTGCCTATTCTGTCTGGTTACTCATGATGCCACAGCTACAAGGCAAAGGCCCCACACTGGCTTGCCTCAGGGCCCCCACAGTCATGCCATCCACACCCCAATAGCTACATTGTGGCGGTGACAACAGCACCCATGTGCAGCAGGAGCCCACATGACTGCCGGCCCACTTCTGCTTGCTTGTGGCAACAATGGAGCAGGAGGCCAAGTAGTTTGCTGGTGCTGTAGCTGCAAGGTGAGGCAGGTGTTCGGGAGTGGATGGGCTGGCTGCAGGGCCCTGAGGTAAGCCATGTTTGGGGCAACTCCACCCTCCCATCTCACCTCATGGCCGCAGCACTGGAACATCACTTGGCCTCCTGCTCCATTGCATCTGTGAATAAGCAGAAGTGGGCTGGTGGCCATCCGGGGTCCTGCTGGATGGGGCTGCCAGAGCCACTGCTGCAAGGTGAGGCAGGTGTTGGGGCATGGGTGGCTTGGTTACAGGGCCCTGAAGTAAGCTGGTGTGGGGAGCATGGGGCAGCTTCACCCCCTGCCTCATGGTGGCGGCACTGGCATGCTGCATGGCCTCCTGCCTCACAGCGAGCAAGCAGAAGAAGTGGGCCTCCTGTACATGGGGGAAAAAGATACCCCTGAAAATAAGCCCTAGTACTTATTTTGGGGCCCAAAAGAAAATAAGACCCGATCTTATTTTTGGGGAAACACAAATACTATGTTGAATGTTATATTTTTTCATATTCATGTTTAAAATATTATTTGTTACTTGAAGCTTATCATTATATGAAATATTAGAAAAGATTGTAGAATATGCACATTTGCAATTTGTTAATTCTATTAAAATCGCTAAAATAATTCTTGCAGACAGCCTAAATATACGTCTATGAGGTCACTAAGAGTCAACACCAATTTGATGGCACATTATCTATCTGTCTGTCTGTCTGTTTGTCTGTCTATCATATCTATCTATCTATCTATCTATCTATCTATCTATCTATCTATCTATCTATCTATCATCTAACTCATCAATATACTTTGTATTTCAAACTATATTGATTTCATGTCTGACCTAAACTCAGTTTATTATTAATATACTCAATTTATATATAAAATCAATAGGAAATTAAATACAAAGTACAATATAAGTTTCTCCCTGCTTCTTTTCTTAACAGAAGACAGAGAAGGTCTACTAACCAGGCAGAGGAGAGCAGCCCATCATCCCAAAGTACTGATGTCCTCCAAAATAGGAATAGTCTGTTGCGTAAGTTATTTAATTCACTATCATTAATAAATGATAATGGATGAAGAGTTCTGTGTAGGTAAAATTTTGTAAGTTTCTGTAATAAAACAAGAGCAGTTGATTTTAATAATTATATCAGCAAAATAATAGATTAGATCGTGTGTAAAAACTTCATTTAATAAATGGCAATTTAGCAACAGGGAAATCCAGGGAGACAGAGTGATGTGATGAGATGGGTGGCAAAACAAATATCAAGGTTCCGACTTATGAACCCAAGCAAATCAGAACTCTGAGATTGGAATCTTTCTCAAAGGACTTCTTTATTGGATACATCATATTGGCACAGTCAAATGTACAACCAACTCTAAATCTTTCCCGCGGTTTCAGTATAATTAAAATAGGAAATATTCCCTCCCCAATTGTCACAGGTCACATTGGCCAATTAGGTTAATTGGCAGGTTCTCCAGGGACTCCTCCCCAATTTTATCCGTCATCTGTGGAGATGACCTTGGTTCTCATGAAAAAGCTCTGTGTTGTGTCTAGCAATGCATTCCATCCACCTTCCCCCCTCCCCACACTGTGTGGCAACTGAGGAACAGGAAAATGCCTCCTGACAGATTCATTTCGAAGTTGACAGTCAGCTCTCCCCTGGTGAGTGAGAAATACCTGGAAGATATCAAATACAGATTAACTTTCTATTAACCAACCCTCCCATCACCCGGCAGTTCCTTTGGCTTCTGGGGATTCTTCTCATAGAAGAATCTAATTAATCTCTCTGGTCCCTAGTCTTCACCCAGGTAGCTTCTGACAAGAGGTAACCCTCCCATTGCACTTATTGCAGTTTCCCATTATATAGCTTAAAGTCTAGTATTTTTTGTACTTTATAATGGGTTTCCCCTTCCATTACAATAGGGCCTGGGGCTATCCAGGCTATTGGTCTCAACTCCGACCCTATTATTGGCTTCAATAAATTACTGTGAAAGACTGGATGTACTTTCCCCAACAAGCATGGGAGCTTCAGCTCTATTGTGACTGGGTTGATGACCTTTACGATGGGGAAAGGTCCTATAAGGCCCAATTTTTTACAAGGTAATTTCAGTTTCAGGTATTTGGTAGAAAGGTAGTCTTTTTCTCCTATGTGAAATTGCCTTTGGGGGAGGATCACTTTTTGTCTGTTTGGGTTTTTTTTTTGTCTCTCTGTGGCTTTTGTTAGTGCTCATTTCACATTTCCCCAAGCATCCTGCAGTGAGTCCACCCATTCAGTCAGGCTTACCAAGGAAGAGGGTGCCTAAGGGTACTCAGGCATAGGGACGAATTCTACTCCTGTGGCTACCTTGAAGGGGATAAGCCCCGTGCTGCTGTGCATGGCGTTGTTGTTGTTTTTTTTTAATTGAAAAAGTTTTTCAAATACAGATTTTTCCCCCTTTTTTCTCCCCTCCTCCCTAACCCCCCCCTCCCCCGCCCCTCCCCCCATGGCTTCTCCAAAATAAAATCCAAATTGATATCACATTATATAATACTTTACGATCCTTTTACACCACCCCCCATATGCTAACCATTTCTTTCTAACATTATTATTATATCCCCCCCTATACTATACATTTCAGAACAACATTCAGCTGTAAAATCATATAATAAATCCTAATTTGGCATTTATTCAACTCATAATCTACCCATTTCCTCCACCCCCATCATATATCTCTTAATTCAAATCTTGTGGTTTAGATCTCCATCCTGGCTGCCTTTCTTGGACTGGTATATCAGCTGATTGAATTACATGCTGGTCTGTAACTTGATAAGACATCAAATCGAAATCCAAAGCCGCCTCTCTTATATTTATAGGTGATCCAGTTATAGCCTCTGAAGGAGAATCCAGAAGCGGCTCATCCAAAAAGGCCTCTATAACTTGTTGTTTTTCCATTACCTCCATCTCCATCTACTTAGCCTGAGTTTCAATCTATTGTTCATTTTGCTTTTCTTTATCCCCCTCCTGTGTTCCTAACACTGATGACATACGTGGAGATGTTAGGTCCATTTAAAAAACCTTGTAGTAAAATTCTTCCGCTTTTTCAACAGTATTTAGTTGATATCTTTCTCCTTGATATCTCAATATTATACCAACTGCAGCATCCCACCTAAATGGGATGTTTTGTTTCTTTAGCTCAGTCACCAAAAATCCAAAGTCCTTTCTATCTTTTAACATCTTGGACAGCAGCTCTTTATATATCCAAATCTTCCTTCCATTCATTTCTAGAGTGGAGTTAAAAGACTTTTGCACAATATCGTTTCTTATTCCTTTATCAGTAAAGTAAATCACCACATCTCTAGGCAACTGCCTTTGCTTTGCCACCCAAGAATTTACTCTGTAGGCCTTATCAATCTTACAGGATACATCTTCAGGACTAACCTTTAAAATCACAGCCAGAACTTCAGCAGACATCTTTCTCAGATCATCTCTGTTATTTTCCAGTATTCCCCTTATTCTGACTGCAAATTCCATGGATCTGAATTGCATCATTGTGTCTTCATTTTCAATCCTTTGTTTTATATTATCTGCATTGTAAGTCTTGTGATCAGCTTCCTTTATTTTAGACTCTACTTCTGAGCTATTTTCTTGAATATTTATCAAATCATTTTCAATTCTTTGTATTTTATTATCCAGATTATGAATCTTATAATCAGCTTCCTTCATTTTAGACTCTATTTCTAAGTTGATATCTTTATCCATCTTTATAATTATTTCTGAAAAGCTTTTCAAAGCTGTTACAATATATCGTTGCAGGTTATCATACTTTTGTTGTACCAACTCTTTAATTTCCTGTCTAAATTTTTCAAGATTCTGGTTCACAATCTCATCATGTCTTGCCATCTCCTCCAAAACAAATTCCTTTAGGTCTTTAAAGCCATTCTTCTGCATCTGCAAGCTCAAAACTTGTTCATGTGATTTGTAAATGGGGGAGCCCCCCCCCCCACAGTTTGGTTGTCTGGCTTTGTCAGTTTCAACGCCATCCTGCCACACAAACAGACTCTTTTTTTTCTTTTTTTTAAAAAAAGACTTCTCTCCAGACAATATCAATATCAAGTCTCTAAGAAGGAAGAAGCATGAAATAAGAATTTTTTCTCTTCACTTCTAGCCAGCGCTATTGTATCAGATACTTTGTAACATATTAAACTATTCAAACGGAAGGACTTTCGCTTTCAGCTTTCTTCTCAAGCCTCAGCCAGTCGCCATTTTAAACTTTTTTCCCCCTTCACTCTTTCTTCACTTTTAAAATCAGTCATAGGGTTGTTAGAAATACTTGCAATTTAGAGTCCCAAATCCGGATTTCATCCTGCTTGTTCAGACAATCTGTTAGTTTTCGTTGATTGGGTTGGTCCCATCGCCTGGCTCTGCAAAGCGCAGAGTTCTCCCAAAGCCCGGAGCAGCGGTGAGCTGAATAGGGAGCCTCATCCTGCTTCCTCCCCAAGAGTAAAAAAAAAAACTCTGGGGACTTCGCAGAGGGCTCTACCTGCTCTCGCCGGTTCTATCTCACGTTTCCTTAAGGAAACAGAGTTTTTCAAGCCGCCTTTCAGCTGTAAAGGCGGCTCTTTATGGGCGTCGGGGGTGGTGGTCCCAAAAGACCGTCTAACGGTGACGGAAGCCAAACTGGAAGCCCTGTGCATGGCGTTGTTGTACGCCACTTCAGCAAAAGGCAGTAGGTCTCACCAGTTAGTTTGTTGGTAGTTGACATAGCATTGCAAGTACTGCTCTATCATGGTGTTTGTGCGTTCTGCCACCCCTTTGCTGAAAAGCTGAACCAAGGGCCTGGGAGGACTCAATTAGCTTCATGAATTCCTTCCAGAATTTGGCCATAAATTGAACCCCTTGGTCATATATGATTCTCTTTGGGACTCTGTGCAGTCGGTAAATATGTTTCAGGAACAGCTTTGCCAGTTTGTGGGCCAGGACAGGCTATAAAATGAGCCTGCTTGGAGAAAAAATTAATCACCATCCAAATCATGGTGTTTTCCCCACTGTCTGGGAGTTCTACTATGGTATAAAGTCCATTGCTATCTCCTCCCAAGGTTGAGATGGCTTGGCTACTTGTTGTAGCAGCCCAGGAGGCTTCCCTGGCCTTTTCTTCATTGTGGCACATACCACACAGCTTTTACATAGCTTTCAATGTTCTTTTTCATTCCTGGCCACCAAAATTGTCTCCTTGCCAGGTGCCACGTTTTTAAGAATCAAAAGTGGCTGGCTTGCTTGGCATCATGGTTCCACTGCAAAACCTGGACCCGGAGGGTACTGGGGATGTACAGTTTGGGGCCTTTCCATGCTAATCTATCATGCAAGGTCAGGAGTTGCTTGTCCATGAGCCAGGGGTTGCCTTTGGCTTGGAAGTGGGTGCTAGGCATTCGGAGGCCCAATGGCCCTGCTGTCCACATCTGAAGTATTTGATGGAGGCTCTGACTAGGTCAGTGGGAGAGCCAGTGGGTGGCGCGACAACAGGCCGTTGGCCAAACCGGTGCCCCTCTTGGCTCCGCTTGGATCCGGATTCCGGCATGCTGCACTTCTTGTACTGCTTCAGCTCAAGGACTAGTGCTATGGCCATCCGGTACCATTCATGAAATTATTCAGGGACTCCCTGGTGGATGCAGGCCTGGAGCAGCTCCCAGTCTAGGCTCTCCTTGAAATGGTAGACCAGTAGCCACTCTGGCCATTGCCTCAATGCAGCAGAATTCCCAGATGAACTCTTTTGCTGCCCGGACCTTCTGCTTCAGGTCTCAGATTTCCACCTCAGCTTGTATGGACTGGGATTCACCCTTGAGCCTGGGTCTCAGCTCCTCCAGGAAGGCATCAATGTTCCAGCTCCAGTGCATCCTCATCATGGAGTCTCGTCACCCACTTCTTGGCTTCCCCCTCTATGTTAGTGGCCATTGTGTTCATCATCACCACATCTGACAGGTAGGCCAGCGCATAGTAGTTCAGGCCTGTTGAGGAAGAATGCCAGATTTTCCAGGTCCCCATCAAAAGTGGCTTTCTTTCATATATATATTTTAAGTTTTTTTATTTTTCCAACATAAACATACATGTTTTGTATGTACATTGATTGGGTCAGGTCTTTTTTAATACAACATTAACAGTAATCATACAAATAGTATTATTTAAGCATAAATAACATTCCTTCGCATCCTGTGTTTATTATCCCTTAGTAAATATTTTAAAAATCACTCATTATTCCACCATAACATCAATATTCCAAGTGTATAGGATTACAAATAACACCAATTATTAACAATATTCAATCCATCATGGGAGTATATCTCAAAGTCCTCACCATTTCTAATCCTTAATATTTTAAATTCACAATATCTTTTAATACACTTTTAATACAATATTAGTATTAAACTTCAGTTAAATTGTGTAGTCTTAAATTACCATCTACTAACCTAAAACATATTGGGGCTTTGGGGTTTTCTCATTTTATTAATATTTGTTCTCATTATCCATCATCTCTTAGTCTTTCTAAAATTCCATCGTTTATTGATTTTTTGGTCACTCTTTTATATCTCTCTCTTGGAATCTTGTATCTCTTTTTAATTTTTTTGTGTCTACTAAACTTTCCCACCTGGGTGTCTTTTGCCTCTTTCTGTTGCGTTTTTTGAGCACCCATCCACAAAACTTCCCTTTGTTTTTATTTTTTAAAGGGGTTTTTCTCTCTTCTCTCTGTACCCTTATAAATCATGATGTTATATGTTTTCTACTTATTAGTCTCTTCTCCTCTTCGTGCCTAACTTCTTGCTTCTTATTTTTATTCTCCCCTTCCCCTGCTTTTTCTAGTTTCTCATCTACTTCTTGAGTATTGTGTTCCTCTTTTCCCCCCAGTTGTTGAGTAGCTTCTAAATTCATTTCTGTATTTTTAAACAATTCCTTTGTCTCTTTGTCATTTCTTGTCTTTAAACATTTTTGCCAATTTTTCCAGAGGCATATGCCATCTATAAAACATTTTATATTGATTCTCTTTATACGCAGTGGACATTGTTAGTTTATAGTTCCTTTCCCATAACTGTTGCCATCTATAGAGCTCAACTGAATATCCACAATTTTTTGCCCAAGCAATCATTGTTTTCTTTACTTGTTCTTCCTCTAATTCCATACTAAGCAGGAAGCTATAGATTTTTAAAATTATTTTATCCTCTGTTCCCATGAGTATCTTATCCAAATCTGTCATTTCTAAATAAAAACCATATAATTTTGCATCTTTTTCATACCTTGCTTGTATTTGCATATGCTTGTACCAGTCTATCACATTTCTTGTTTCCCTTTCAATTCCCTGTTGTCTGTAAGTAAGTCTTTATATCTAAAAATATTTCTAAAATTAACCATATTTGGGTGTATCAATGCTTCTATTGTTGATAACCATATTGGAATTTTCACATAATATTTATCTCTAACCTTCTCCCACACTAATAACAATGCATTTCTTACATAGTGTCTATGAAAATATGTATGTATCTTACTTCTACCATACCATAAAAAAGCATGCCATCTCAACTGCAAATCATGTCCTTCCAAAGATAGTAATCTTATATTTCTTAATTCGATCCATTCTTTCATCCATGTCAATGCTGATGTCTGGTAATGTAATTTCCAATTCGGCAGTCCAAATCCTCCCCTTATTCTTGCATCTTGTAGCATCTTTATATTAATTCTTGCCTTTTTTCCCTGCCATATAAACTTCCTCATTATCTTGTTTAAGTATTGAAAATAAGTCTTTTCAATTTTTATAGGAATTGTCTGGAATATTGTCTGGTATTATTAAGTATGTTTGAATAATATTATGATTGGCATTGTAATAATATATTGAAACACTGAGCAATTAAATAATGAAAGAATATACTTTAATATAAACATATGTATTACTATCAGAATTATATAGATTTCTTGCATCTTGTACCATCTTTATATTAATTATTACCTTTCCCCCCTGCCATATAAACTTCCTCATTATCTTGCTTAGGTATTGAAAATAAGTCTTTTCAATTTTTATAGGAATTGTCTGGAATAAAAAATAACCTCGGTAATATATCCATCTTGATTATTGCTATTTTCCCCATAAATGATGGGGAAGTTGCAAAATAAATACTAAATCATCCGCGAAGGCTTGTAGTTTATATTCCTCTTTTTAAATTTTCATCCGTTTTATTTCTTCATTTCGTCTTATATTTCTATTTAGCACTCCTAGAGTCAATACAAATAACAATGGGGATAATGGCATCCTTGCCTTGTTCCTTTTGTTATCTTAACTTTTTCTGTCATCTCTCCATTCATCACTATTTTAGCTGATTGTTTATCATATATTGTTTTTATAGTATTCATAAATCTCTCCCCAAAGTCCATTACCTGTAGTTGCTTTATCATAAACTGCCAATTCACATTATCAAAAGCTTTCTGTGCATCTAGAAATATTATCGCCATTTGTTTTTCTGGATGTGTCTCATAATACTCCAACATATTCAAATTTATCCTCATATTGTCTCTAATTTGACTTTTAGGTAGAAACCCATTTTGATCCATGTGAATGAATTCATTTAATAGTCTCTTTAGCCTATTCGCCATTATTGAAGCGAAAATATCCACATTTAACAATGAAATTGATCTATAGTTTTTTATAAATTGCAAATCTGTATCTTCTTTAGGTATAAGTGTTACATAGGCATCTATCCAGGAATCTGGCATTTTTGCTTTTAATAAAAATTCATTAAATAATTCCAGCATTACATTGCTTAACACCTCTTGAAATGTCTTATATAGTTCTGCTGGTAGTCCATCCGGACCTGGTGCTTTTCCATTTTTTTGTTTTTTAATCACTTCTGTTAGCTCCATCATTGTTATTCTCTCTTCTAACATCCCTTTGTATTGTTCGGGTATTTTAGGTGGGTCTGATTTTTCTAAAAATTGTATTATCTTCTCTTCAGATATCTTCTCTTGATAATAGAGCTTTTCATAATAATTTTGAATTATTCTCTTCTTTTCTTCACTTCTATAATGTATTTCCCCTTTTCATCTTGTAAGTATTTTATTACTTTCTTCTCTTTTTCTTTCTTTATTTTGTATGCTAACCATCTTCCCAGTTTATTCGCATTTTCAATTTTTTTTTGTTTAGATGCTCTTATTTGCCAAAAATTCTTGCTCGTTCAAATTTATTTCATGTTTTTTCATTTCCATTTGTTTCTTAATTTTGTTGTTTTGTGTGTCCTTTTGTAAATCTTCCTCTAGTTTCTTATACTCCTTTTCCAATTTCTTCTGTATTTGTCTTTTCATTTTATTTTTCTTTCCCAGATATATTATTGCCAAGTCCCTAATATATGCTTTCATTGTGTCCCATACATTATGAAGTGATGTATCCTCCTTTTTGTTTATTTTGAAGAAAAACTCTAATTCCTTTTCCATTGTCTGTTGGAATTCTTTTTCATTTAATATTACTTGATTCAATATCCAGCTTGTCTTTTTCTTCTGTCCTTTCCAAGTTATTATTATTGGATTGTGGTCTGCCCAAATACTTGTTTCAATGTTTACTTCTTGTATATTATCTATAAGTTCTGTTGAAATCCATATCATATCTATCCTTGACCACGACAAATGTCTATTTGAATAAAAGTGTATTGTTTTTCTTTCAAATGTCTTTGTCTCCAAATACCTTGAGTACTTAATTCTTCAATCATTGTGAAGAAAGATTTTGGGAGAGTTTTTCTGGGTTTCTTATTTGTCTTTGTTGTTTTAAAGTCCAACTCCACATCCATTACAGCGTTAAAATCACCCATTATACATATATATTCATAGTCCAATTCTATGTTTTTCCTGGGCAGCTTCTTATAAAATTCTTCTTGTTTGTCATTTGGAGCGTATAACGCTATCAAAAGTATTTGTTTAAAATTCATTTTCATTTCCACCATTAAAATCCTGCCTTCTTCATCCTCAAATATTAATTTAGGCTCTAGTTTTTCTTTGACATATAAAACTACTCCCCTCTTACTTTGTTGTATCAATGAGGTAAATGCAACTCCTAATTTTGAATGCTCTAATAATTTTGTATGTTGTTTTCTAATATGTACTTCTTGTAAGCATATAATGTCCATCTTTAGTCTATTTAATCTGTTAAAAATTCTGTTTCTTTTTGTTGCTGAATTCAGTCCATTTACATTTATTGATATTGCTTTTATTTCTTCTTCCATATTTTACTTTACTTGTTAGTAGTTTTAAGTTTCATCGCTCTTGTCCCTCTTTGTTCTTTTGGATCCTTTGATCTTGCACCTTTTCTTAGTGCTCTTTCTTCCTGCTCCTTTATGCTTTCTTCTGTAGCTTTTTTTCCCTCTTTATGTTTAAGTCCTCTTGTCTCTTTGTCATTTCTTAAGGATTCACGCAGACTTTTTAAAATGCACAATATTTCTTTTTTTTTTATTGAAAAAGTTTTAATCAAGAAAAAAACACAATTTTCCCACAACCCCCCCACCATCCACCATCCCCCTCCCCGACTTCCCAGAGCAGGACACAAGGTATTTCAGTTAACTTTTAACAATAAACTAAATTGCTTAACTATCCATTAAACTAAGATCCCCTCTTAAAAAAAAATTCTTAACGCCCCCATAGATAAAATCATGCTTCTTGGATATAATACTTCTAAAATCACTTATATAACGCTTATACCATTAAAGATTCATTCATAAGCTATTTGATATTTTTTAGTCTGATACTTATTTTGAATATAATCAATCCATCTTCTCCAATCCAATATATATCTTTCTTGTGTATGATCCTTCAAGTATGCTGAGATTTTAGCCATTTCAGCTAAGTTAGTTACTTTCAGTATCCAAGCATCAATAGTAGGCAAAAAGTCCTTCTTCCAGTGTTGTGCTATCAACAATCTTGCTGCTGTTATTAAATTCAGGATCAGTTTAGTCTCTACAACTGTACAGTCCATAGTTATACCCAGTAGAAACAAGTGCGGAGTAAATTTCAATCTTTTTTTTTAAATATTCTGCATCACCCACCAAATCTTTATCCAAAATGCTTTGATTTTTTTACAAGTCCACCATATATGATAATAAGTTGCATCATCACAATCACATCTCCAACATTTAGCTTGCACATTAGGATACATACATGATAGTTTTTTGGGATCTAAGTGCCATCTATAAAACATTTTATAAAAGTTTTCTCTTAAATTTTGTGCTTGTGTAAATTTCACATTTCTAATCCAAATCTTTTCCCAAGTCTCCATCATCACTGGCTCTTGAAAGTTTTGTGCCCATTTAATCATGCAATCTTTAACCAATTCCATCTCTGAATCTATTTCCAATAAAGCATTACAACCTTTTGATATGCATTTGTTTTTGATCTCTAATTTGTTTTACCAAATTTTCCTCATTTTGCACAAAACCAGTTTTTTGATCTTCCTTCCATCTAGCTCAGTGGTTCTCAACCTTCCTAATGCCGCGACCCTTTAATACAGTTCCTCATGTTGTGGTGACCCCCAACCAGGGGTGGGTTCTAAATTTTTTTACTCCCGGTTCTGTGGGCATAGCTTATTTTGTGGGTGTGGCTTGGAGGTCATGTGACTGGGTGGGCATGGCTAGCTGGTCATGTGACCGGGTGGCCATGGCTATGTGTATAGGGACTACTCAGAGGGCTGAAAAAAGTCATTTCTGACAGGTCCTCGCACTTTTG
Organism: Pituophis catenifer annectens; assembly: GCF_029215685.1. NCBI lineage: Eukaryota > Metazoa > Chordata > Lepidosauria > Squamata > Colubridae > Pituophis > Pituophis catenifer. The sequence continues at coordinate 171,805,403 of NW_027256881.1, forward strand.
ACTGGTCCTCACACTTATGACCATCCTCACATTTATGCCCGTGCAGCATTCTTAACAACCATGTCACTCATTTCACAACTGCTTCTTTTCACCATGGTGATAAGATAGGGCAAAAAACGTAAAATGTGAGGAAAGTTGTAAATTCGAGATCTGGTCAAAAGTGCGAGGACCAGTCAAAAATAACTTTTTCAGCCCTCTGAGTAGTCCATGTGCACAAAAGGACTACCCAGAGGGCTGAAAAAAGTGATTTCTGACAGGTCCTCGCACTTTTGACCGGTCTTCGCACTTATGACTGGTCATCATTTATGCCCATTGTAGCATTCTTAACAACCGTGTCACTCATTTCACAACTGCTTCTCTTCACCATGGTGATAAGATAGGGCAAAAACATAAAATGTGAGGACAGTCGTAAGTTCGAGGACTGGTCAAAAGTGCGAGGACCAGTCAAAAATAACTTTTTCAGCCCTCTGAGTAGTCCATATGCATAAAAGGATACAGCAATAGAGAGGGATGAAGGAAGGGAAGGGAAATTAGAGTAGGAGTGAGGGTAAGAGAGGGAGGAAGAGAGGAGGAGAAGGAGAAAGGAAGAGGAAGTAGGGAGGAGAAGAAGAGGGGGAGGAAGAGAAAGTAAGAAGGAAAGAAAAGAAAAGAGGGAGGTGGTAGGTTTGAGGAGAAAGATTGCTGTACAATAAAAAAGATGAAAGGGAAGAAAGCCAACCCCAAACAAATATAAAGATATTAAGATAAAGAATGAATTGTTAAACTTTAAAGAATAAAAGAGAACAAATATGAATAAATAACAATAATTAGAAACACACATACAAACATACAATGTATTTTCTTTGAACAGAGTATTTGGCCGGTTCACAAATTTAAACAGTGTTTAGTCATTTCAATTAAATTTACAATTTCTATATTTCCTTTTTGCCATATTTATTCCTCATCTATTTTTGTAAAAAACCAATATTACCCTTCATCCTCATCTCTAAACTTAATCAAATTCAATTTTTCCCTTCTATTCTATATTATACCCCTTCCCAGTGTCATCTATTTTTATATCCATCCTCACATTGGTTAATTATGTAATATTACAGTTGTTTAATATAAATTCAACATTTTAATATAAATAAATTAGTTATATAACTATCTTTTTTGTATATTAATCAATATGAACATGAATATTCCAATTATTTCCACGCAATCCAATTTCTTATAAATCAATTAATTATATTTACCAATAATAATAAACCAAATAATTTCCCCCATATATTCCTCCAAACCACAACTTAACCATTTCTGCGTTCAACACAATACACAATTAATAGTATCTCAATTATTACAATTTCCTAGTTAAATAGAGCTTTTTTTCTTTTGTGTTTTAAAATCTTGAACTCTCCTCTTTTTCCCTAAATTTCCCATTGTTTGCACCTACCTTTTTTGGTGAGGAAAAAGAAAAGAAATCTGCCTGCCTAATTTTCCAACGTTGCAGCAACAGCAAAGCCAACAGCCTGCTTTACTTTCAGTTTCGTTTTTCAGCATAGCTAGGGGGAAAAAAATCTGCTCTAGCAAGCAGCAGAGCCCTGAGCAAAACAGCTGAGAGCAAATCAGCTGAGAGTCGGGAACCGATCTAATCAAGGGCTAATTAGCCTATGCTGAAGCTCCGCGGGCCAATAAAATTACAAAAAAACACCGAACCATTTGTTAAATTGCTGGCTCGCCCGTCCCTCGCCCACCACTATTTATTGGCAATAAATAGTGGTGTGGAGGGGCGGGGCAAGCCAGCAATTTAACAAACGGTTCCCCCTAGAACCGGCAGAATCCCACCACTGGCTATAGGGCGGCCCTTTGAAGCCCCGCGGCAAGAATTTAAACAGTTTTTTTTTCCTCTAGCCATCAGCTGGGACTCAGGAGGCAGCAATAGATTGGGAGTGGGTGGGGTAAGCGAACGGCCGGCGATCCAACAGAGCAGAGAGTGAGGGTGAGTGAAGGCGTGGGGGGGCGAGAGAGGGCTTTGGTGACCCCTGTGAAATGGCCGTTCGACCCCCAAAGGGGTCGTGACCCCCAGGTTGAGAACCGCTGATCTAGCTTGAAGCTGACCATACTGAAACCATGTATAAATTATACCTTCTTCTCTCAATGTCTAAATCTAAAGATTTCAAATATAATACACCCCTTTCCATAACAAGAAGCTCTTTATAGGTAATCACCTCCTGTTTTTGTTCTATACTTATATTTTCTATTGCATGTCTAGGGTTTGCCCATACAGGTATCTTATAATTTAACTTATATTGATATTTTTTCCAAACCCTCAACAAAGCATTTCTAAGTATATGGGCCTTAAATACTTTATCCACTTTTTTATCATATAACAAATAAGCATGCCATCCATATAGTAAATCATAACCTTCCAAATTCAACATTCTCCCCTCAGTTAAATTAAACCAATCACTAATTAGCGATAAAACCGCTGCTTCATAATATAGTCTTAAGTTAGGCATTTTAAGACCACCCCTTTCACGTGTATCTTGTATAATTTTCATCTTTATTCTGGGTTTTTTCCCAGCCCAAATAAAAGTATTAACACCTTTCTGCCATTCTCTCAAATTTTCATCTTTCTTAAGCACTGGTATCATTTGGAACAAGAATAAAAATCTGGGTAACACATTCATTTTAATTGCTGCAATTCTTCCCAATAAAGACAACTGTAATTTTTTCCAATTCTCCATATCCTTCTGTTCCTTCTGCCAGAGATCTTCATAATTATTTTTATATAATTTTGTATTTGAAGCTGCTATATACACTCCTAAATATTTAACCTTTTTAACTATTTCAAACCCCGTTATTCTTCCTAGTTCATCTCTTTCAAGTACAGACATGTTTTTGGTTATCATCTTTGTCTTATATGAATTGACTTTAAATCCTGATACTTTCCCATATTGATCAATTATATCCAATATATATGGAACCGACTCTATGGGTTGAGATAAAGTAACAACCAAGTCATCTGCGAATGCTCTTAATCTATAATCTTGATGTCTGATTACAATACCCTTCAATTTTTCTGAGTCACGTATCTTATTCAATAGCACTTCCAAAGTCAAGATAAATAACAATGGGGACAGGGGACATCCCTGCCTTGTTCCTTTCTCAATTCTAAAAACCTCTGTTAGACCTCCATTAACTATTATTTGTGCTGTTTGCTGCTGGTATATCGCTCTAATTGATTGTGTGAAATACTCCCCAAAATGCATTTTTTCTATTATTTTGAACAAAAATTGCCAGTTCAAACGATCAAATGCCTTCTCTGCGTCCAAAAATATAAACGCTGCAGGGACTTGGTTGTTTTTTCCAAGTATTCCAATAAGTTGCACAATATGCACAATATTTTTTCATACATCTCTAGATCCATTTTATACTGAATTAATACAGCTTATAAAAAGTATATTTCTATTATTCCAATATCTCAATATTTAAGAAGCTTCTATTTAATCAAGTTACATCAACCATAGTTATACCTCCAAAACCCCACATTTCATTTCATAATAGTTTACAGCCTTATAGTTCCCCAATTGTTCAAATTTTAAAGTCTTATTTCCTTCTTCTCTCTTTTCTTCTGACCTTTTTTTCTTTTGACTCTTAGAATATTCTATTAAATAACATTAATAGTCCAAGTCTAAGTTTGTCCAGGCTAGTCCACTAAGTTCTTCCAGTCTTTCCAATCCATAGTTAATTTTAGTAAGATTTAGTTATTTGCAAATTAGTTCCTTTGTTAACTCTTCAAAAGGAAAGAACACCCCCCCACACTATTAAATGTTCTCAAATTTTCCCAGTCATCTTCTAACAACAGAGTCAAGATCAGGCCATTCACCAGATGTTGTTACTTCTGTTCTATGTATTAGATTTTGTGTGTATTAGATTAGCTTTCATTAAATATACTGCGGCTATAGTATTGTAGTACTTCTCTTTCTCCAGTAGATGGCTCTCTTATGCCCCAATCCAATGTAAGCAATTTGTCAAAAACAGCTGATTGTCAGACAAATCCCAGGGGTTTAGAAATTCAAATAAACAATTTCTCCCTAAAGTCACTTTCAGATTATTTGGGCTTTTTCCCACTCTGTCAGTGTTTTATAGTTTCTCTTGGGCTATAACTATAGTTTTATAGCTTCTCTTGGGCATTTTTTTTTTTTTTGCCTTTTCATTTCCGGTTTCCCTCCCTCTCCGTGTGTCAATTCACAGCTGTTTTAAGCTTAGGAGTTTTCTTTTCATAATCTTTTTGTTATTGCAAGTCATTAAAGTAAACATTAGTAAATATCTCACCCGATTTCAATGTTCTGTCCATACACCGCTCCTGCACAATCTTGGTTCTTGATTGTCCTGGCTTCATGACTGCCAGCAATGGCAGCCATGCCTGCTGCCATTTGGGGAGAGCTTGCTTTGGACCTAACGAGGAATTTGCAGATTCCTCGTGGTCAGTGAAGTGCCTCTCCTTCCCTCACCGTCCCTACAAGATGGCTGTGACCCTGAAGGGTCTCTTGGCAGCGGTTACCAGCTGGATTTTTTGCGGGGCTCAATAGAGCTCGCTATTTTCGAACTGTTCTCACTGAGGTTGCAACTGGAAGTCTCCTTCAAAAGTTGCTTTCATCAGTGGGGGATCCACAGGCAGTGGTGGAGGAGAATGTGCCCATCAGCCGGGGAGCCAACCTGGCCCTGGTAGTAGGATCATGGTTGGTATCCAGGCCATCTAGGCAGGAATTGAGGCTGCCAGGCGAGGCTCTCTGGTCGTTGCTGCTGCAGGGAGATTTGCCTTGCCCCCGGACTTGCTGCTGCCACTCACCAGGCAGGGGAGCTAGCCATTGAGCTGCCATGGCTGGGCTGGGGCTCCAGCGGGCTGGGGATGGTTGGGCCATCCAGGCCATGATGTCCACCAGCACCTCAAACTGGTGCACTGATTCTCCTTCTCAGATCATCATACGATCAAACCACGCTCTCTCTCAGCCACTAGACTGATGAGCTGTGTGTGGTGGTCAGGTACCTCCATTCTCCCCACTCATTCCACTCAGCCATCCTTTTTGCTTGCCATCTCAGGAGGAGGGCAGCTGGCTCTTGAGGAGATATCAAGGGGAACTCAGCTTCAGTGGCTTCTGGCACCCTCCTATGCCAGGCTTCCCCCCCTCTTGATAGAGGTCCTTGGTGGCCAGGGCTTCCTCCCGTGTCATCTGCCTCTCAGTCCTCTCCACACAGACTTTAGGTCAGACCACCGTGGGAAGGGCTCCCTCTTTGGCTTGGCTTGGCTTGCTGGCTGTGCTCCAGCAGCTGTGGCCACACTAGATCTTGCAGGGGCTTCCCCCTTCTTCTCCATCTCAGAATTTTCCCTGAGCCTTCTCTGACTTCCCAAGCACCTGGGTAGGTGGCCGAGGCTCAGGGCCCTGGAGGTTTGCCCCTTCTTCAGGGCAGAAGTTGAGAGTGTTGGTTTAATGTCAAGGTTACAACTAATGAACCCAAGCAAATCAGAACTCTGAGACTGGAATCTTTCTCAAAGGACTTCTTTATTGGATACATCATATTGGCACGGTCAAATGTAAAACCAACTCTAAATCTTTCCCGCAGTGTCAGTATAATTAAAATAGGAAATAATTCCCTCCCCAATTGTCACAGGTCACATTGGCCAATTAGGTTAATTGGTAGGTTCTCCAGGCACTCCTCCCCAATTTTATCCATCATTTGTGGAAATGATCTTGGTTCTGATGAGAAAGCTCTGTGTTGTGTCTAGTAATGCATTCCATCCCCCTTCCCCCCTCCCCACACTGTGTGGCAACTGTGAAACAGGAAAATGGCCCTTGCGAGGTTCATTTTGAAGTTGACACAAATTTAATAAATAAAAAAATAAAACAGTTTGTTTGAAGCATTTAAACCTTCTGCCAACTTTGAACCAAACCTGAAAACAGCAATTTTTCTGTTCCTCAGTTGCCATACAGAGGGGGAAGTGGGCAAGAAGTTCAGAATGCCTTGCTAGACACAACAGAAAGCTTTCTTGTGAGAACCAAGGTCATCTCTACTAGCAATGGATAAGATCAAGGACGGAGTGCCTGGAGAGCCCATCAGTTAACCCAATTGCCCAACATGACCCATGACACTTGGGGATGGGGTTATTTCTTATTTTAATTATACTGAGACTACAGGAAAGGTTTAGAATTGGTTTTCCTTGAGAGCTGTGCCAATATGATGTACTCAATAAAGAAGATCTTTGAGGAGGATTCCAGTGTCAGAATTCTGATTTGCTTGGGTTCATTAGTCAGAGCCTTGACCTTAAACCAATTCTCTTAATTCTATCCCTGTAGTCCTGAGCCCTGGCTGCCCACCTGACACCGGAAGGATGGAAAAGACTCAGGAAAAATCAGAGATAGAGAAGACTAGGGAAGCAGCACTAACCCTAGAGCTGCCCTTGCCGGGTCTGTGCAGTCAACAGGTCAGATTGTAGAGGCAATACTCCCACTGGCAACCAAGCTGAAGGTCTGCATGGAAAGGATTGAAAGGCCAGTGATGTGAGAGGGCGCCTTAGCCACCGAAGAACTCTACCATTGGATAGAGAGACCTGGTACAGGGGTGTGCTGAAGGCTTCCAAAGCGGAGTTTCTCTTGAGGTCTCCCCAATTTCTGGCTGCTGTTGTCCTGAGATGGAAGGCAAAAAGGGCCACTGAGTGGGATGAGCACAGGGAATGGAACCGTCCTTCATAGCCCATCTATAGAGTGATGGAAAGAGAGATCCAACCACATGGCGATCCAAGGAATGGAGCCAGTATGCCAATTCAGGCCACTTGTGGTGACAGCAACATGGGCAGCTCAGCCACTTCTAGCCCACCGGAACCTGAGCCCAACCATGGCAACCTGAGCAGCCAGTGGGGGCAGTGAGCCTGAGCTGAAGATAGGCCCCTCCATTGCAGCAGTGAGTAAGGAGTACAGTGGGGCAACCTCAGCCTCCCCTGGGATGACATGGGCAGCTGTCGTGGCCTTACAATCTGGGGCCTGGCTGGTTCCCAGGACCATGGGCACCCCCTTTCCTCTGCCACCAGCAGATCCATCACAAATAAAGGCCACATTTGATGGAGACCCAGAGAAGTTGGTGTTCTTCCACAATCAGGTATGGGCTCATCTAGATTGCCACACCCCAGTCTACCAATTGGACATGGTGATGGTGAATGCTGTGGCTGCAACCTAGAAGGGGAAGCCGCAGAGTGGGTGATGAGACTCCACAATGAGGATGTGCCAGAATGGGGAACATCGATGCCTTCCTATGGGAGTTTAGAGGCAGATTTGAAGATGAATCCCAAGCACTGAGGGCCGAAGCAGAAATCTGAGACCTAAAGCAGAGGGGCCAACCAGTGAAGGAATATGTCTGGGAATTCCGCAAAGTGGCTGGCAAGCTGAGACAGTGGCCAGACTGACTGCTGGTCTACCGTTTCAAGGAAGGCCGGGACCGAGAGTTACTACAGGTTTGCATTTACTGGGGAATCCCCGAGTGGACCCATGACTGGTACCAGATGGCCATAGCACTGGCTCGAGTTAAAGCAGTATAAGAAGCACAGCATGCCCTAACTAAAGCCCAAGCAGAGCTAAGAAAGCCAAGAAGGCTGCTGATTTGGTCACCAACCCGTCACTGCTCCACCCACTGGTCCTCCATCTGCTCTGGCTGGAGCCCCCATCAATTGCTTCAAATGCGGCCAGCAGGGTCATTCAGCCACTGAGTGCCTAGCACCCACACCCCAGCTAAGGGAAACCCTGACCACATCATCCAAGCCAAAAAAGTTGCACAAGGGTTGAGAGAAATCAAACTTGACACACCAGGCCATCAAGGTCTCCTCCCCACCAAGTGAGGGAGAGGGAACTCAGGCCAAAAGAGACCAGCAGCCCGACTCCTATGACAGCAAAGATGAAGGTGAATGTGACCCGCTGGTAAGTGAAGCCACCTGCCCTTTTGCCATCCCCGCAAAAATCATGGTGCCAAAGTCAGGAGTTCAGGGAGAGGTGGACACCTTAATAGAGTCAGGCTGTACCCAGTGCCTAATTAGCCTAACAACAGTGCTGAAGTTAGGGATCTGAGTGAAGAGACTGCCCCAAGCCATGAGGTTTGAGCAGGTCAACGGATCGCTGATAGGAGGTGCCCCTCACTGAGCCGGTGTGGCTAGAGATAGGCCAACACTGAGAGATTATGCAATTTGTGATTGTCCCGAAAATCACCAAAGCCATAATTCTGGGACTGTCCTGGCTAGACAAGTGGGGCCTGACAATCTGATGGGAAGAGAAAGAGAGAAAAATGAGGCTAGGAAGAGGCCCTCTCTCTCCTCAAAGCAGCCTGGCGGGAGGAGCTGTCCAGCACCGAGTGGGAACTGAAGGAAGCAAGTGCCTGAAAGCCACATCAGAGCAACCTCCAGGGACCCAGCTAATCCCCAAGAAATACTGGGACCTAGCAGGGGTGTTTAGTGAGAAAGAACGTGATGTGCTACCCCCACCTCACCTCACTAACTGCGATCGTGATGCTGCCAGATGTGAAACTCCCCAAACCAAAAATGTACTTCATGACTCCAAAGGAAATGAAGGATCTAAGGGAGTACATCAACAAAAAACTAGCCAGATGCTTCATCCAACTGGCAAAATCCCTGGTGGCCACTCCTGTGCTATTCAAGGAGAAAAAGGATGGGACAATGAGATTATGCATTGATTTTACGGGGATAAATGGCATATGTGTGTAGAACATGTACCCCCTTCCCCTAATGAAGGACATACTGGCCCTCTTAGCAAAGGAGGAAATCTTCACCAAGCAAGACCTGAGAGAGGCATACTATAGAGTGAGGATCAAAAACCCTAAAACACCCTAACCCCAAAGAGCCATTTGTCATTCAGGCAGATGCCAGTGATGTAGCTATGGGGGCCATCCTCCTCTAGAAGAACAAAGGGGAATCTCCAACCATGTGCCTATATCTCCAGAAAACTCACAGAACCCCAAACAAAGGTGGGTGATGTAGAAAAGAAGGAGACCTTTGTAGTCCTTCGCATTATTAACCTGGCAGCACCTCCTGGAAGGGAGCTAAGTGCTGTTTGAAGTATAGAATGATCACAAAAATCTGGAATCCCTTAGGACCCCTTGGAAACTTTCTCCCAAACAAGTCCAATGGGCACAGTACTTTAACTGCCCTTGAAGTGATGTCCCAGTGCCTGGAGGCTGTACGGATCTGGATGAGGAGGAACAGGCTCAAGCTCAACCCTTCCAAGACTGAGTGGCTGTGGTTCCCGGCATCCCGATATAGTCAGTTGACTCCATCACTGACTATTGGGGGTGAGTCTTTGGCCCCCACAGAGAGGGCTCGCAATCTGGGAGTCCTCCTGGATATGCAGCTGTCCTTGGAGGAACATCTGACGGCTGTAACCAGGGGGACCTTTTGTCAGGTTCGCCTGATTCGCCAGTTGCGGCCCTTTCTTGATCGGGATTCCCTGTGCACAGTCACTCATGCCCTCGTCACCTCTCGCCTTGACTACTGCAACGCTCTCTACATGGGGCTCCCCTTGAAGAGCACCCGGAGGCTCCAACTGGTCCAGAACGCAGCAGCGCGGGTAGTGACGGGAGCAGCATGGCGCTCCCATGTAACACCGCTCCTGCATGAGCTGCACTGGCTCCCGGTGGTCTTCCGGGTGCGCTTCAAGGTGTTGGTTATCACCTTTAAAGCGCTCCATGGCATAGGGCCTAGCTATCTTCGAGACCGCCTGCTGTAACCGACAACCTCCCATCGACCCATGCGCTCCCACAGAGAGGGCCTCCTCGGGGTGCCATCAGCCAAACTGTGCAGGCTGGTGACCCCCAGGGGGAGGGCCTTCTCTGTGGGGGCACCTACCCTCTGGAATCAGTTGCCCCCAGAGATAAGGAGAATCCATGACCTCAGTGCCTTCCGCCGTGCCCTTAAAACCTTCTTTTTCCAGCAAGCCGGGCTGGCCTAATTTTTAAAGTGTTTTTAATTGTTTTGTTTATCGTTTTAATTAATGGGGCCAAATTTATATATATATTTTTAACTGTATTTTAATATTTGTATTTGATGTTTTTACTTGGCTGTTCACCGCCCTGAGTCCCCAGGGAGAAGGGCGGTATACAAATTCAAAATAAAATAAAATAAAATAAAATAAACTGGTTCAACTTCACTCTAAAATACATCCCCAGAGGGAAGAATTTCCTAGCGGATGCCCAATCCCAAATGCCCCATTACAAGAGCAAGCACGAAGAACTGGTCAACACTATCATTTCCCTCCCTCAAAAGGCAGTGCAAGTCACTACGAGGCATCAGACTCAGAGACGATCAAGTGAACTAGGAGGAGAGCTAACCCAGAAACTCAGAGTTGAACTGCAAACTGACCCCTAGTTCAGAGACAACCAACAACTCCTAAGCTCCAAGTACAGGTTGGCATGGAAAGGTCCCAAATTATACATCCCAAGCACCCTCCAGGACCAAGTCCTGGAAAGAAGTCATGATGCCAAGCAAGCCGGCCACTTTGGATTTCTAAAAATATGGCATCTGGTAAGAAGACAATTTTGGTGGCCAGCAGTGAAAAAGGACATTGAAAGCTATGTAAAAAGTTGCGTGATATCTGCAGTGATGAAAAAAATGCCTGGAAAGCCCTTGGGACTGTTACAGCAAGTAGCTGAGCTGTCACAACCCTGGGAGGAAATAGCAATGGACTTTATCATGGAACTCCCAGAAAGTGGGAGAAACACCATCATTTGGACAGTGATTAATCTCTTTTCCAAGCAGGCTCACTTCATTGCTTGCTCTGGCCTCCTTTCAGCCCACAAACTGGTGAAGCTGTTTCTGAAACACATCTACCGACTTTATGGAGTCCCAAAGAGAATCATATCTGATCGGGGGATCCACTTCATGGCCAAATTCTGGAGGGAGTTCATAAAGCTAATTGGGTCTTTCCAGGGGTTAGTTCAGCTTTCCATCTGAGTACCAATGGGGCTGCAGAATGAGCTAACGCAATGATAGAGCAGTACTTGCGCTGCTATGTCAATTACCAATAAACCTATTGCCTTTCACTGAGATGGCATACAATGCTGTACATAGCAGCAGGGGTTTTATGCCTTCTAAAGTGGCTGCAGGGGTGGAGTTCATCCCAATGCTTGAGTATCCTCAGGAGCCCCCTTCCTCACTAAGCCTGACCAAATGGGTAGACTCCTTAAAGCAGCAGTTCTCAACCTGGGGGTCGCGACCCCTTTGGGGGTTGAACGGCCATTTCACAGGGGTCGCCAAAGCCCTCTCTCGCCCCCCCATGCCTTCACTCACCCTCACTCTCTGCTCTGTTGGATTGCCGGCCGTTCGCTTACCCCACCCACTCCCAATCTATTGCTGCCTCCTGAGTCCCAGCTGATGGCTAGAGGAAAAAAAACTGTTTAAATTCTTGCCGCGGGGCTTTGTTAAATTGCTGGCTCGCACCGCCCCTCCGCACCACTGTTTATTGCCAATAAATAGTGGTGGGCGAGGGGCGGGCGAGCCAGCAATTTAACAAATGGTTCAGTGTTTTTTTTGTAATTTTATTGGCCTGCGGAGCTTCAGCATAGGCTAATTAGCCCTTGATTAGATCGGCTCCTGACTCTCAGCTGATTTGCTCTCAGCTGTTTTGCTCAGGGCTCTGCTGCTTACTGGAGAGATTTTTTTCCCCCTAGCTATGCTGAAAAATGAAACTGAAAGTAAAGCAGGCTGTTGGCTTTGCTGTTGCTGCAACGTTGGAAAATTAGCTAGGCAGATTTCTTTTCTTTTTCCTCACCAAAAAAGGTAGGTGCAAACAATGGGAAATTTAGGGCAAAAGAGGAGAGTTCAAGATTTTAAAACACAAAAGAAAAAAAGCTCTATTTAACTAGGGAATTGTAATAATTGAGATACTATTAATTGTGTATTGTGTTGAAAGCAGAAATGGTTAAGTTGTGGTTTGGAGGAATATATGGGGGAAATTATTTGGTTTATTATTATTGGTACATATAATTAATTGATTTGTAAGAAATTGGATTGCATGGAAATAATTGGAATATTCATGTTCATATTGATTAATATACAAAAAGGTAGTTATATAACTAATTTATTTATATTAAAATGTTGAATTTATATTAAACTGTAATATTACATAATTAACCAATGTGAGGATGGATATAAAAATAGATGACAATGGGAAGGGGTATAATATAGAATAGAAGGGAAAAATTGAATTTGATTAAGATTAGAGATGAGGATGAAGGGTAATATTGGTTTTTTACAAAAATAGATGAGGAATAAATATGGCAAAAAGGAAATATAGAAATTGTAAATTTAATTGAAATGTTTAACACTTCAACAGTTTAACACTGTTTAAATCTGTGAACCGGCCAAATACTCTGTTCAAAGAAAATACATTGTATGTTTGTATGTGTGTTTCTAATTATTGTTATTTATTCATATTTGTTCTCTTTTATTCTTTAAAGTTTAACAATTCATTCTTTATCTTAATATCTTTATATTTGTTTGGGGTTGGCTTTCTTCCCTTTCATCTTTTTTATTGTACAGCAATCTTTCTCCTCAAACCTACCACCTCCCTCTTTTCTTTCCTTCTTACTTTCTCTTCCTCCCCCTCTTCTTCTCCTCCCTATTTCCTCTTCCTTTCTCCTTCTCCTCTTCTCTTCCTCCCTCTCTTACCCTCACTCCTACTCTAATTTCCCTTCCCTTCCTTCATCCCTCTCTATTGCTGTATCCTTTTATGCATATGGACTACTCAGAGGGCTGAAAAAGTTATTTCTGACTGGTCCTCGCACTTTTGACCAGTACTTGAATTTACGACTATCCTCACATTTTACGTTTTTTGCCCTATCTTATCACCATGGTGAAAAGAAGCAGTTGTGAAATGAGTGACATGGTTGTTAAGAATGCTGCACGGGCATAAATATGAGGATGGTCATAAGTGTGAGGACCAGTCAAAAGTGCGAGGACCTGTCAGAAATGACTTTTTTCAGCCCTCTGAGTAGTCCCTATACACATAGCCATGGCCACCCGGTCACATGACCAACTAGCCACGCCCACCCAGTCACATGACCTCCAAGCCACACCCACAAAATAAGCCACGCCCACAGAACCAGTAGTAAAAAAATTTAGAACCCACCCCTGGTTGGGGGTCACTCCAACATGAGGAACTGTATTAAAGGGTCGCGGCATTAGGAAGGTTGAGAACCACTGCCTTAAAGGATGCTTGGGGGAATGTAAAACGGGTACTTAGGAAAGTCACAGAGACACAAAAGGAGCAGGCAGATAAAAATGATCCCCCCAGAAGCTGTTTCATATAGGGAAGAAGGTTGACCTCTCCACCAAATACCTAAAACTGAAATTGCCCTGTAAAAAGCTGGGTCCTAAGTTTATAGGATCTTTTCCCATTGTAAAGATCATCAACCCAGTCAGGGTGGAGTTGAAACTCCCATGCCTGTTGGGGAAAGTACATCCTGTCTTCCACAGCAGTTTACTGAAACTGGTAATAGGTTCGGAGCTAAGGCCAGTAGCTTGGACAGCTCCAGGTCCCATCGCAGTTCAAGGAGAAACCCATTATGAAGTGAAAAGAATCCTGGGCTCTAGGCTGTATAAGGGGAGGTTACAGTACTTAGTACAGTGGAAGGGTTACCCCCTCTCTGAAGCCATTTGGGTGAAAAGTCAGAACAAAAGAGTAGATACGTTGATCAGAAAATTCCATGAGAAAAATCCCCATAAGCCAAAGGGACAGCCAGGTGATGGCAGGGGTGGCTAGGAAAAATGTAACCTGTCTGTACTTGATATTTTCAAGATACTTCTCACTCACTAGGGGGGAGAGCCAACTGTCAGCTTTGAACCGAACCTGGCAGCAGCCATTTTTCTGTTCCTCAGTTGCCACATAGAGGGGGAAGGGGGGAAGGAGGTTGGAATGCCTTACTAGACACAACAGAGAGCTTTTTTTAAAAAAAAGTTTTTTAATTTTTTATTTTTTACAAACATATCAAATCAATGCGTGAACAGTGTGGCATCTTGGTGTCATACATTCTAATACAAATAAAATTAGTAAAATTAATCATAATTATTACATTCAATCAACTTATATATTTCTAATAATGATACATAATTATAATAAGTTGCAATCTGTCATTATTCAAATATTCCATGTTTTCTCTTATTGTTACTTTTGTTTTATTATATAAAAGTGTATACACTAACATTCCCCCTTCTCTTATTTCTATCACTTATTCTAACTTTTAATCGTATCACCTTGTACTAAAAAACATTTTCTTTCTATCCTAACTAACTTCTAGTCAAAAAAAAAAAAAAAAAATAGAGAGAAAAGCAAAAGCAAATCAAAATAACAACAGAAAAGAAAAATCATCTATCCATCGTCTCTTGCCCGCTTCAATACTTTAATTGCTATGCTTTTTTTTTTTTTACTTGCCTCCCAAATTCCTCTCTTGGATCTTTATCTCTGTCAGAATCTGCTTCTTGGCTATTCAATCTAAGTATTTCTCCCACCTCTACCCTCTTCCACTTCCAAATTTCTGCCCAGGCCCCTATCTTCCTTTGAAATGTATCTTCCAACTCTGGTTTAATTCATCAATCACTGTTATTTCCATTGTTGTCTCCTCTTTGTCTTCTTCTTCCTTCATTTCTTCTGCTGACTCCTCCCTTTCCTGGGCGTCTTGTTCTTTACTCATCATCCCTTGTGTGGTATTTTCCATTTTTTCCATAATCTCCTTAAATCCTTTCTTCATGGTGTCTTTTGTGTTTTGAAAGAGTAACACCTTCGAAAATTCCACCCATTTCTGCCTCATAAAGCATCTTGTTTTATTTTTTAAAAATGCATCTTTTGTCCAACAATCCAAGAACTATTTATTCAGTCCTTAAATTGCCCTTTAGGGAGTGCACTAGTCCCAGTTCTTTATATCCCATAGATAAACAGTCAATTCCATTTAAATATTCCCAAAAGTTATCCAAAGCCTCTTTACATCCCCTTTACAGATTCAATCTTCTAACATAACATTCAGGGTCCTTTTAGTTAAGAAAACTTTCTTATTTTCATATTTGGGTCTCCAGTAATCATAGGGTAGTTAAAAGTAATCCAATAGATATTTTTACAGTCCTTCATGTAGGTCATGGGTCCTCAAACTATGGCCTGTGGGCCAGATACGGCCCGCTGAAGCCATTAATCCAGGCTGCATGGGACCATAAGGCTGCCCTGCCCACATTGCTCTGCCCACCCACTGGCCCCTACACTTCAGCTGAGTGCAGGATTTACCTTCGCAAGCTGGAAGTGGAAGGTAAGGCAGCCACTGAAGGTGGGGGGAGGCCAAAAATGCAATTGTTTTTGGCTGGCAGAAGGCTTCTGGGGACCAGGAAGGCCAAAAAGGCCTGGATGGCTTTCCCTTTACTGGGACCACCCCCACCCCACCCCATGTGGGAAAGCCACAGCCACGGTAAGCACAGCCACCAGCAGCTTTGCCAAACTCTGAAATGAGATGGGAATGAAAAGGAGGAAAGCAGAGAAGATAGGAAGGAAGATGAGAAGGAAGGAAGGAGAAAGAAAGAGAGGTTCTTTTTGTGGGGAGGCAGCAAAAGAAGCAGCATTCCTTGGCTGGGAAGTGGGCAAAGGCTGAAAGGGAAAGTAAATTTCAGACCCTGCAAACTGCCGCTCGCTGGAAAGGAAGGAAGAAAAAGGGGAGCCCAAAGCTTAAATCCCTGGGACTGTCATCGACTGGCTGGCATTTGATCTCTCCCACTCTAGCTTCCCTGCTCAATTGGTAGCTTTCTTTAGTTCAGAAACAGTCACATGGAAGAAGAGGGGGGGGTTTCTCCCTCAGTTTTTAAAGTCCTGAAGCTTTTCTTCCTATTCTACTGCAAGTGCAGCTCTCCAGCTCTGGGAGCATTGTTTCTGGGCTGGGAGCTTTTTCCCTTGGATTCGGAAGAAAAGGGGGTGGAAGTGGAGAACGCAGTGACTGGGGCTTGTAAGGGTCCCTTCTCTGACTTTGGATTTGTCTCCTCTGTGTGTAGGTTGCTAAGGTGAACATTTTGCTAAGGATCTTTCCCTCTTTGGCTTCCCTACTCAATTGCTTCTGTTCAGAAGCAGCAATGTGGGGGAGGGGTTTTTTGTTGTTGTTTCATTGCCTGTGTTCCAGGACCTAAATTGTTTAGATGTGTAATTACCAGAGTAAGCCTATTTAACTTAAAAGCTTTTCTTTTCTTTCTCTGTCACCCCTCCAATTCTAAATGAAACTTGAGGTGGACCTGTCCTTAGTTATCAGGGAGTCACTTTCTAATCAGTCCTCCTGATTTGGCCTCTTTTAGATTTAATCAGCATTAAGGTATTGCCTGTAACATTTACTTTATATATAATATTTATTTATTGTTTATTTATTTATTTATTGGTTCAATTTATATGCCGCCCTTCTCTGGAGACTCAGGGCAGCTTACAATGCATTAAGCAATAGCCTTCATACTTTTGTATATACCTGCTTAGTAGGGCTTTCGGCCCCCCCAAGCAGTGTTCTTTCTATACAAAGTCAGCTTATTGCCCCCACAATCCGGGTCCTAATTTTACCTACTTCGAAAGGATGGAAGGCTGAGTCAACCTTGAGCCTGGTGAGATTTGAACTTGCGGTAATTGCAGGCAGCTGGTGCTACTTAACAGCACTTTAGTCTGTTTAGTCTAAGGTGACCAGACGTCCCGCTTTTGGCTCTCTTCCTCCCTCTCTTACCCTCACTCCTACTCTAATTTCCCTTCCCTTCCTTCATCCCTCTCTATTGCTGTATCCTTTTAAGCATATGGACTACTCAGATGGCTGAAAAAGTTATTTTTGACTGGTCGTTACACTTTTGACCAATCCTCGAACTTACAACTGTCCTCACATTTTACGTTTTTTGCTCTATCTTGTCACCATGGTGAAGAGAAGCAGTTGTGAAATGAGTGACACGGTTGTTAAGAATGCTACAATGGGCATAAATGATGACCCGTCATAAATGCGAGGACCGGTCAAAAGTGCGAGGACCTGTCAGAAATCACTTTTTTCAGCCCTCTGGGTGGTCCTTTTGTGCATATGGACTACTCAGAGGGCTGAAAAAGTTATTTTTGACTGGTCCTCGCACTTTTGACCAATCCTCAAACTTACGACTGTCCTCACATTTTACGTTTTTTGCTCTATCTTGTCACCATGGTGAAGAGAAGCAGTTGTGAAATGAGTGACACGGTTGTTAAGAATGCTACAATGGGCATAAATGATGACCCGTCATAAGTGCGAGGACCGGTCAAAAGTGCGAGGACCTGTCAGAAATCACTTTTTTCAGCCCTCTGGGTGGTCCTTTTGTGCATATGGACTACTCAGAGGGCTGAAAAAGTTATTTTTGACTGGTCCTCGCACTTTTGACCAATCCTCAAACTTACGACTGTCCTCACATTTTACGTTTTTTGCCCTATCTTATCACCATGGTGAAGAGAAGCAGTTGTGAAATGAATGACATGGTTGTTAAGAATGCTGCATGGGCATAAATGTGAGGATGGTCATAAGTGTGAGGACCAGTCAAAAGTGCGAGGACCTGTCAGAAATGACTTTTTTCTATACACATAGCCATGGCCACCCGGTCACATGACCAGCTAGCCACGCCCACCCAGTCACATGACCTCCAAGCCACGCCCACAAAATGGTGGGTATCCCGCTTTACCAATGTTAAAATCTGGTCACCTTAGTTTAGTCAGCAATTTACCTTTTAAAGCAGATAGGTGTGTGTGTGTGTGTGTGTGAGAGAGAGAGCAAATCGGTGGGGGTTGTGTTTGGCTACAGACAATCTCAATGGGGTTTATATAATTTGAAATCTGTTCATTTTAAATAAAGTAAGAAATGAAGATTAATATTGCTGGAAGTAGTAACAAAAGATAATTCCATAAGTTAAATGCATCAGAAATCAATTTACAATACATAAGATAAAGATATATAGTGCATTCAGAGAAATGCAATGCTAATGGATTTTAGAGTGATTCTCTTTCCCAAATCTTGGGGGGTTTAGTTGCAGTCTTAATTGGTACATTTCTCAGTCTGGTTTATTGTGTGGTCTTCTGAAACATATAATCAGGAGTTATTTTGAAGGAAATCCTGTTTGTTTTATTCTTTTTTTAATTGCCTATTTTAAGAAGCCTGAAGCT
Source organism: Pituophis catenifer annectens (assembly GCF_029215685.1). Taxonomy (NCBI): domain Eukaryota; kingdom Metazoa; phylum Chordata; class Lepidosauria; order Squamata; family Colubridae; genus Pituophis; species Pituophis catenifer. Next base: position 171,823,603 of record NW_027256881.1, read on the forward strand.
GCTGTTGTACTGAAATTAGGCAAGTGGCAAGAAAGTGTGTGCTCTTTTTCCTTGGGGGTGTGTCTTATTAAATATATAGATGCCTTGGGTTCAGCAAGTATAGCTTAAGAAGGACAAAGGCAAAACGGACTGCTAAATTGGCCATGCCCACCCAGTCATATGGCCACCTAGCCACACCCACCCAGTCACATGACCACCTAGCCATGCCTACTCAGCCGATCCACCCCCCCAACAGTCTGAGAGGCCCCTGTTTAAAAAGTTTGAATTGGCCCCCTTTTTAAAAAGCTTGAGCACCCCTGATTCCCAGACTTGTAATTTTTCCTTTCGTCAGCAGGTGACACTTTCAGCTTAAATTTCAGTATTGCCATTAATCAAGCGTTCATTTAGTCATAGAACAATTATAAAAGCAGAATAAGTTTTGTAAGTAAATGATTCCAGCATTTTAAAATGCCTTCCCAGTACCAGGTCTTTCCAATTTATTATTTATTATTTATTTATTAATCAAATTTCTATACTGCCCTACTCCCGAAGGACTCAGGGTGGTGAACAGCCAAGATAAAATACAGATAATACAAATATTAAAAATCCCTTAAAATTATTAAATATTTTGGCCGAAACACAGATTAAAACACCCAATTTATAAAATCACAAATTAAAAATTTAAAAGAGGAGAGTTAGGCCAGGCCACCCTGCTGAAGTAAAAAAGTTTTGAGAGCACAACGAAACTTGCGCAGGTCCGGGATCCTCCGTATCTCTGGGGAGAGCTCGTTCCAGATGGTAGGTGCCCCCACAGAGAAGGCTCTCCTCCCAAACACTGTTTGGCCGACGGCACCCTGAGTAGCCCTCTCTATGGGAGCGTACTGGTTGGTGAGAGGCTATTGGTAGCAGAAGGCGGTCTTGTAAATACCCCGGTCCGATGCCATGGAGCGCTCTAAAGGTGGTAACTAAAACCTTGAAGCGCACCCGGAAGACCACCGGGAGCCAGTGCAGCTCGCGCAGGATGGGGCCACGTCGCTCCCATAAACACCCGCGTGGCCGCATTCTGGACCAGCTGGAGCCTCCGGGTGCTCCTCAAGGGGAGCCATGTAGAAAGCATTGCAGTAGTCCAGGCGGGAAGTAACGAGAGCACCAACTGACTATATCGGGATGTCGGAAACCACAGCCACTCGGTCTTGGATGGGTTGAGCCTGAGTCTGTTTCTCCCCATCCAGATCCGCACGGCCTCCAGGCACCGGGACATCACTTCAAGGGCATCATTGGGTGGTCATCATTGGGGAGTTCAATTTTCTGTATATTTCAACAGTTATTATTTTTCTCTCCTACGCCCCTCACTTCTGGTCTGGTAGTTTTTCACAATGCTTAGATGTTGCTTTTACAGATAATTCTGAGCAAATAGTTCTAAATTGTTCCTTGGGGTTGAATTTAAAGCAAAAGGAAATCCTCACTCCCAGTTCCAGTCACTGTTCACCTACTTTGCTCCAGCACCAGTCTTAGATGTTCATTGGTTGTCCCAGCTTTGTGGCAGCCATCTTTAGCTGCCTCTTCTTGACATGGCTGAGAGGGAAAAGAAACCCCAGGTCAGACAGGAGCGGTGCAACTCTCCTCAACCTCACAGGGTGCCCCTCTTTGCTTCACCACCCCTACAGTGTGGCTTTGGCTCCTTTTGGGGCCCACAAGCAGGGAGAAGTCAGCACAGGGAATGCAGAGACCCATTCACTGTGTCTGAGAGCACTGCAACATCAACCAGAAGTCAACAGAGAGCTTTCTCATGATAACCAAGGTCATCTCTACTGGCAATAGCTAAAGTCGGGGAAGGAGTGCCTGGAGAACCTGCCAGTTAACCCAGTTGGCCAATGTGAACTGTGACACTTGGGGATGGGGATATTTCCTATTTTAATTATACTGAAACCATGGGAAAGATTTAGAATTGGTTTTCCTTAAGAGCTGTGCTGATATGATATACTCAATAAAGAAGTTCTTTGAGAAGGATTCCAGTCTCAGAGTTCTGATTTTCTTGGGTTCATTAGTTGGAGCCTTGACACCTCCACTTAAGTATTTGAATCTCATTGCTTTCAAAACATATTTCCTTCTCCTGATAAATTATATATCAGAGATATACATATTAGAAAACAGTACTCTGGAAAGTATATTATGTTGGACATATATGAACTTCATGTTTTTTGATATGAAAATAAAGAAGGGAAGTGGGAATCTCTCAAAGATGCTTTTTTTCAAAAGGTAGCTTCTGAAAATGGAAATGTTTCTTTTCCATTTATTTCTGCTGAGCTTTTAGAAAAAGGAAAAAAACAGCTTTCAATTAATGGAATGGAATTTAAGTTTACGTTTAGATTCCCCTGTACAACTATCTCTTTCTTTATTGAAGTTATTGAAATTGGAGAGAATAAACAACATAATAGGAAACAGAGAAAAAAGGAAATAGAGGAAAGGGTGGAAAAGCAGATAGAATACCACATTAAAGGTGACACCATCTTGCTGAATTGGAGGTTTGGCTCTGAACAAACTGCAAAGAAAACAATTTCAGGTCTCATAGAAAGTTATTTTTCTTCAAAGTTCATCCAATTTTTTAAAAAGTTATTTTTTTTATCAATGTTACCTCTACTATTTTTATTATTTATTTATTAATTCAATTTGTATGCCGCCCCTCTCCGAAGACTCAGGGCAGCTACAAGAAACAAAGCAGGTTATTGTTCTTCATATATGTTCACCTGGTTTCACTCCTTATTATAATTAAAATATGTATGTAACTTGTTTTATGATCAATATATTTAAGTTTTCAAAATTATGTCATAATTTAAAATTTCTATCTTTTATTTCTCATTTTAACATACTGAAGTAAATAGTCCTTTTACTTGTAATATTACATAAGAATAGTATATTTAATAGTATAATATACTGTATAAAGTAATAAAGTAAAGTGCCATTATGTATACATTTATCACATAGGAGGATGACATGATAGTTATTAAAATTATTGCACAAACTTAGATATTTTCTTTACATATATTGTATGCAATAATAATTTGTTTTGAGTCTGTAGCAATACATCTGATTTACTCAGGAATTATAATGTTATTCTATATATTTATTCTATAAGTTATTCCATTTCCTCTCTGGGCCATGAATTACTTTTTGCTACAGTAAAATTCATGGGATATATTTTTCTCAAATATTCAGTCAGCTTGAACAATTTGGGTTCTTCCTCTTTATGATTCTTTATAATTCATCTCAGGCTTTATATTTTAATGTTGAGGTAAAACATTTTCTTCTTTCACTTACAGAGATGCTTGATTCAACATTCAGTCTGAAAGTTTTTATTGAAAATATTTCATCATCAACCAACTATGACAAAATATACTTGCTTAACAAGATTCTCACTTTAGCAGAGGTAATTGTCTATATATAAAGGGTCATCTTTAAAGTTAATGTAGGTATATACATTTTAATATTTTTATGAGGAAATAAATATTTTAGTTTTAAAAAGCACCCAAATTTCATTTGCTTATGCTATGAGTATACTCCCATATGTGCTGAATATAGCAAAAATGATAATTCTGATCATCAAATAACAAAATAATTTATATTAGTGTTGCAAATAGTACAGCATGAAACAAATTTATTTGTATTTAAACTTAAAATAACTAAAACCATCCTGAAGAAAGCTAGGGTATCTCATCTTGTAGCTCAGCTTCAAACTTCATGCTTCAGGCTGGTTTTCAAGTCAAACATAAAATAAGAAAAAAATGTATATTTCTAAAAGGCTATATGCACCTGGAAGCCACAGCACCTGAAATGTTAGATGACTGAATCGAGTATTCTATATACCCTGTTTTCCCCAAAATAAGACATCCTCTGTTAATAAGCCCAATCAAGCTTTTGAGCGCATGGCAATAAGGCCAAGCACTTATTTCAGGGTTCAAAAAAATATAAGACAGGGTCTTATTTTCGGGGAAACATGGTAGTAGAAGTATCAGTTGTGTTCATCCACCAGGAAAGCTCATCACCTGCTGGTTTACTGATAATGCAACTGGTAGAGCTATTTATTACCTCCCTCTCTTCCAATAATAGAAACGACTGATTGGATTGGATTTATAATCAGCCTTTTGTGCAGAAGCTCATGGCGGCATTATATAGTGCTCCATCTTTGCTTTAAATTTCCATATCTTTCCAGCATTGTTGAAGTCACAACGAATAGACCCTTGCTTTAAAAAAAATTATTAAATATTTTTAGCAAGGGATCATTCCAATGCCAAGTAGTTGTTATTTTAAAAAAATTCCCTAGTTGCAAAGTGTGGCCTGTTTTCCACTGGATGAAATTCTAGTCATTTTATGAAATTTTATGGTTATCAGAGGTGTACACAGAAGTAATGATCGTAAGACTTTTGAGACTTCTAAATACAGTATTTTAATTTTGTTCAAATGAGCTTTCCTTGAACACAGGAATGCATAACTACGTATAAACAAGCACAGGGAGTGTCTGTGGACTTTTTGGGTTGTGGGACAGATTCTAGAAAGTAGCTTCCTTCATTTTCATAAAAAGGGATGAAAAAAATCTGATTCACAGACCTGCTGAGTGGGAGGAACACTGAATTATTTTCCATCTTGGAGAAAGGAACAGTACTCTGGAAAGTATATTATGACACGGTTAAGTGAATCTGGCTTCCCCATTGACTTTCCTTGTCAGAAGGTCGCAAAAGCGATCAAATAACCCTGGAACACTGCAACCATCATAAAGAGTCAGTTGCCAAATATCTTAATTTTGATCATATGACTATGGGGATGCTGCAATGATTGTAAGTGTGAAAAACAGTCATAAGTCATTTTTTTTCAGTGCTGTTGTAAATTTGAACGGTCACTAAATTAACTGTTGTACGTCAAGGACTACCTGTATCATGTTCTTCCAAATATTTGATCAACTCATTTTAGAACATCTGTATCTAGTCAGACTGAACAAAATAATTTTAATTCATTACTTTTGTATGCAATTTTACTATTTGGATGCAGAAACAAGACTCTTCTCAAGCAAACCTTAAAGTTGCTCTCTGTGAGGTTCTATCAGTGAATGCATCTTTGCAAAGTCTTCTTTCAGAAAATCTTGGAATAAACATCTATCAGCCATTCTGCCTCAACAATATGTCTCTTCTGGAGTCATTTTTTCAAGAACTCAGAACTCATATTTCGAAAGTAAGTATTCATCCATCTCTCATTCCTTTTCTGCTCCCTGCTCCCTTTGTGAGGAAAATATAGTTTACTACATATAACTTTCATAAACTGCTTAGAAAAGAGCTCCCTTCATCCATTTTTTAAAAATCTAACAGCTTTTCCACGCTCTGTTGGGTTACCCTGCACATACAAACTTGAAGCTGGTTATTTTGTAAAAGAAAAAAAAATTAGAGTCATGGATGAGTCGCAATTATGTGACTGAAAACAAGAACAGAACTTCTTCAGCTCAAGGATAAGGATAAGGATAAGGATAAGGATAAGGATAAGGATAAGGATAAGGATAAGGATAATTTTATTTCTATACCGCCCCTCTCCCAAAGGACTCGGGGCGGTGTACAGCCAGGTAAAAACACAATACAAATATCACAATTTAAATTTAAAAATTATTAAAAGTATTACATTTAAGGCCAATTAACTAAAAAACGCAAAAATTTAAGAACTCCGAATTTAAAACTCAATTATGAAGCTAGCCCTGCCTGTCGGAAGAGCAGGGTCTTAAGAGCACAGCGGAAAACTCGGAGGTCAAAGATCTTGCGTATGTCCGGGGGCAGTTCATTCCAAAGGGCAGGGGCTCCCACAGAGAAGGCTCTCCCCCTGGGTGTTGCCAGCTGACATAATTTGGCCGACAGCACCCTGAGGAGTCCCTCTCTGTGGGAGCGGACTGGTCGGTGGGAGGCTATCGGTGGCAGAAGGCGGTCTCGTAGGTACCCAGGTCCTGAGCCATGGAGTGCTTTAAAGGTGGTAACCAACACCTTGAATTGCACCCGGAAGACCACTGGGAGCCAGTGCAGCTCGCGCAGAAGAGGTGTTACATGGGCGCAACGAGTTGCACCCATAAAGGCAGACAATGAAAAATATTGGAAGTAGTTGTTAAATAGAAGCCCGCCCATATGATGCCAGTAGATATGGGTATTTAAATACTGTCCTTCTCGGACATTGAGAAAAAAGGGGTGGGTGGGTGGGTGGGAGAAACCCACTATGTTACCTAGCAAATTACATAAACAAGAGATACTGAGTTTTCCTTTTCCTATGATTAGCTTACCTGAAATTCAGTTGATTTATGATAATCAATATGAGCTGAGTCAAAATCATAGAATCAAGAGAGCTGGAAGGGGCCATTTTGTTCACTGATTAAATTTCAGGGTAACAATTCACAGGAAGAAAGGAAGACAAGTAAGGAAGAGTTCAATTCTCCTCACCTGGATGGTCCTTTTCTTTAAAACTGCTTTTGTCATCTCTGTATGTGTCTCTTGGTTCATACATATCTTTAGACCAGTAAAAGATCCTCAGCAGACAGGAAAAAATTCAAAGGAGAGAAAGTTTTGTATTCTTGAGAAATATTTTAGTAAGGGCCATCTCCTATTCGGGAGTCATTCTTAGGTCAACAGAAAACTATGCTGAGTGAAATCTGCTGCCCTTACTGCAATCCCTGTTCTCCACTGCCTGTGTTCTGATTCACTGATGAGTAATACTGTCCTGATAGTACTTATGCAGAGAATTGTCAATGGTCAAGCGAACCCAAAAGAAGTAAACACTCTTGGGAGTTTTGAATTCCCAAAAGTATAACTTTATTGGATACACCATCTTGGTACTGCAGAAGCAAAACCAACTCTGATAGTACTTACGCAAATGCTCATTTAGAAAAAGGGGGAGAAAACTAAGTGAGCATTTTCTTGTGCAAATGCTCAATTACTAGTTAAACAATAGATTCCCTTTCTCCCCACTATGGGTGTTTACATGGTCCAATAATAAAACTCCCTTTTGTTATGGGAACAGTCCATGTCTTCATCTAGCACCTGTAGTAGTGACCTTGGTGAGGTTCAGGCTCTCATTGTCCATAGATGAAAGCTTAGCATTCTATTTCCCCCCTCCCTCCTCCTGCTTGAATGGCAAGTGGAAGAGTGATAGAAGCTCAGTGTCAGGGCTCCAAGTAATACCCCCAATGAAAAGAAACTCTGAGACTTGGATTTCCTCAAAGCTACAATTCATTGGAGATGTCATATTGGCACATCTGGGAGAACCCGAATCTGAAAGGTTCCAGGTTTTCTCCACCCAAGTGAAAGTTCAAGTCCCTGCCCAGCACCCTCATGTTCATCACATGGTTCAATCATCCACTGTCCAAACTGAAGACACTCCCCAGTCATCCGACTCCAGGTGCCAGGGCTTTATATCCTTGACTCTCTGAGAAAGGAATGTTATTTTGACTACATATCATCTACACTCCATGCAATCCCCCCTCCTATTTTTCCACAGGCCTGAAGGCCCAAACATAAAAGATGGCTTCCAGGTCTGAAACTCAGAAGAAATAAAGAGATTTGGTTTCCTGGAGGAAGGGTAGATCTAGAAAATATGAAACACAGATTAACTTCATTACTCAAGAACCGTTAGCTCTTCAAATTTCCTTTTGGACATTGTGGGTATCTAGTATGGAACCTTCTGACAAGTTTGTCTGCACTAACATTATCAGCATTATTGGCTGAGAGATATTCTTTTCAGTGCACTAAGTATTGTAGTCTTCCCTTAAAATATCTTAAGTCCAATGGTTTTTTTTTTAATTTCAGTGTTCCTCACCTCCCAATATAACAGGAGGTGGAGGTTCCCTTTCAATTTGTCTTAAGTTAGAGTCTTAAAAGGGTTTTACTAAACTACAGTGGAACACTGCAGGGACTCGCCTTGGAAGCTTTGGCTACTATAATTTCCCCATGACTGGGTTTATGATCCAAATGATTGGGAAATACCCCATATACTTGGGATCCAGCTTCTTATATGGTTGCCTCAACTTTAAGTATTTGGTAAATGAATATACTTTATCCCTAATTCTGAATTCCCTCTGGGAGATCCTCCTCCAATCGACTTGTTTCTTTTGCATCTCTCTGGCTTTATTTAGTGCTTTTTGCACATTTCTCCCAGTGGATTAATAATAATAATAATAATAATAATAATAATAATAATAATAATAATAATAATAATAATAATAATAATAATAATAATAATAATTTTATTTATATACCGCCCTCCTCCCGAAGGACTCGGGGCGGTGTACAGCCAAAATTGAAAACATAAATATACAATATCATAGTTAAAATTAATTAAAATCATTAAATAGTTTTGGCCGAATTTTAAAACCCAAAGTTAAAACCCAATTTAAAATCATTCAATTAGACAGTCCCGCCTGTCGGAACAGTAGGGTCTTGAGGGCACAGCGAAAGACCCGGAGATCAGAGATGTTACGAATATCCGGGTGTCAGGTTTCGATGTCATCTCAAATAAATTGCACTCCCAAACAATTAATCTTTGCTGAAATATTCCATTTATTGAGTACGACAGATCTGGCCCCAACTTCGTCGTAGCCGATACTAACCCTCTGACCCCCAAACCCTTCCCTTTCTGTTCCCCAATTCTCATCTTCTCATTGGCCATCTTCCAAGTCAGTCTCCCCAGCTTCTGACCTCACCCCACAGGAATGTTCCCCCCCCCATCCCATCTCCTAGGGGATATTATCTACAGAGAAAATAAGTAGGTGAAAAGTCAAGCCTCGTCTTTTTATGGCAGCATCAGAATGCTGACATCCGGCCCCTCTCCCTTCATTTTTCCAGGGAGGCCTGTTTCAAGAAAAAAAACAAATTAAGTACCGTTACCCCGTCCGAGGGTGTGTCCCACCCCTTCCCGCCTTGCCCGGGTGATCTGCATGGAATCTGGCTATAAGGCGATCAGTTTGTATATTTGTGCTCTTCACCCAGGAAGCCTCTGACAAGGGGTAACCCTTCCACTTAATTAAGTATTGGAGGCGCCCCCTATACCACCTCGAATCGAGAATTCGTTGTACCTCATAGTGAGTATGGCCCCCAATAACCAGGGGCCCGGGAGGGTCACGTGGCACCGGCCTTAAAGTTGACCCCACCACAGGCTTCAGGAGGCTGCTGTGGAAAACGGGGTGTATCTTCCCTAGTAGCCGGGGCAACCGCAGTTGTACTGTAACCGGGTTGATTATTTTTTCTATAGGGAAAGGTCGTATAAATTTCGGGCCCAATTTCTTGCTCAAAAGTCTAAGTCTCAAATACTTGGTGAAGAGATAAACCTTCTCCCCCACCATCCTCGGAATGGTCTTTGGGGAGTTCGGTGCTTGTCTGCTTGTTTCTTATAGGATTGTGCCGCCTTGGCCAACGCCCTCTTAACGTTCTCCCAGGTTTCCCTCAACATATCCATACAATCGGTCAAGCTGACTGAGGAAGGGGGCTCCCTTGGGTACTCTGGCATGGGGATGAAATCCATACCACTCACTATTTTAAACGGGGTTAATCCCGTGCTACTGTGGACAGCGTTATTATACGCGACCTCCGCAAACAATAGGAGGTCTGCCCAATTGGACTGTTGGTAGTTGACGTAGCATCTTAAATACTGCTCTATCATGGCATTCAGTCTCTCTGCCCCCCCCATTGGTGCTCGGTTGAAACGCTGAGCTGAGGCCTTGGGATGAACCTATGGTAGGAACTCCCTCCAAAATTTTGCTGTGAACTGGACCCCTCAGTCGGAGATGATTCTTCTGGGTACTCCATGCAGGTGGTAGATGTATTTCAGGAACAGTTTGGATAATTGGCGGGCTGAGGGCAGCCCACTGCAGGGTATAAGGTGTGCCTGTTTGGAGAATAAGTTTATTACAGTCCAGATCACTGTGTTGCCACCACTTCTCGGCAATTCTACTATGAAATCCATCGCAATCTCCTCCCATGGTCTCGTTGGTTCAGCTACTAGTTGCAGCAGCCCGGGAGGGCATCCTGGTCGTCTCTTCATTGTGGCGCAGATGGTACAACTTTTTACGTAACTGTCTACGTCCTTTCTCATGTGGGGCCACCAGAACTGTCTCCGTGCTAAGTGCAGAGTCTTTAGGAAGCCAAAATGTCCCGCTGGTTTAACATCGTGGCTCCTCTTGAGGATCAGGGTGCGTAGAGTCTGTGGGACATAGAGTTTTGTCCCCTTCCATGCTAGGTCATCCCTTTTTGTCAAGAGGTGTTGATTGTCTCGAAACCAGGGGTCCGCTGCCATTTCAGTTTTTAGTCTTGTAGTTAAGTCACTTGCAGGTTGGCCCTGCTGGTTGCGTTGTTGCTGTCTGGTGACCACCTGACCCACTGCTTGGGTGGAGGGGATGATGGCATTCACTACCTGCTCCCGCTCACTGTTGTATTGGGGCATCCGGCAGAGGGCATCAGCCAGAAAGTTCTTCCCCCCTGGGATGTGCTTGAGCTTGAAGTTGAAGCGATTGAAGTATTGAGCCCACCGGACCTGCCTGGGCGACAATTTCTGTGGGGTTCTGAGGGCCTCCAGATTCTTATGATCAGTCCAAACTTCGAACGGTTTCTGGCTTCCCTCTAGTAGGTGCCGTCAGGTCAACAATGCCCATCTCACCACAAACGCTTCCTTCTCCCACGCCGCCCATCGCCTCTCTGTGTCGGTGAGCTTGCGGGAGGTGTAGGCACAAGGTTGTAGATTACCTTGGCTGTTCTTTTGGAGCAGCATGGTCCCCACTGCCACATCGCTTGCATCTGATTGGATGACGAAGGGCTGTTTAGGGTCAGGATGCTTTAAGACAGGTTCTTTTGCAAACATCTCTTTTAGTGTCCCGAATGCCCGTTGGCAGGTCAGGTCCCACTGTAGGGGTTGTCCTGGGCGGGGTTTCGTCACCAGACTCCCTGTCTTTAGGAGGTCTGTCAGAGGTTTGGCAATTCTTGCGAACGAGGGGATGAATTGTCTGTAGAAGTTCGTGAACCCTAGGAAGCTTTGCAGTTGTCTGCGGGTGCGAGGGGGCTGCCACTGTAGAACTGATTGGACTTTGGCTGAGTCCATCTCTATTCCTTCGGTTGATACTTGGTAGCCTAGGTAGTCTAGTCGTGATTGGTGGAACTCGCATTTTGACAGTTTGACATACAGGTTCACCCTCAGCAGTCTTTCCAGCACTTGGCGGACGAGGCGTATGTGTTCGTCTATAGTCTCCGTGTAAATGAGGATATCGTCCAGGTAGACGAGGACCCCTTTGTAAAGGTGCTCATGTAGGACTTCATTTATCAGCTGCATAAACACCGCCGGGGCTCCTTGCAGTCCAAAGGGCATTACCTTGAACTGGAAACTCCCCAGGGGGCAGTTGAATGCCGTTTTCCACTCATCTCCTTCCCTGATGCGTATTTGGTAGTAAGTTTCTCGAAGGTCTAGTTTGGTGAAAACTTTTCCTTTGGCCAGGTGGGCTAGCATGTCCTTCATGAGGGGAAGGGGATATAAGTTGTGTACGCAAACTGCGTTGATACTTCTAAAATCAACCACCAGGCGCATAGAGCCGTCTTTCTTCTCTTTGAAAAGGACCGGTGCCGCGACCCGTGGTTTAGCTGGCTCAATGAAACCCCTTTGTAAGTTCTTGTCTATGTAGTTCCGCATTTCCTGTATTTCACGGGGCGTCATGGCATACAATTTAGGTTTAGGCAGTTTTGCTCCAGGGATGATCTCGATAGCACAATCGACTTCGCGGTGGGGGGGTAGAACGTCACACTCGGCCTCGCTGAATACCTCTGCAAGGTCTTGGTACTCCCCTGGGATCTGATCTGTGTCATAAGAGCTGTCGGATGCAGCCGACAGTTGCTCCGCTGTACCCTCAGGGAGGGGCCCTTGTGTTGGCGGTGTCTTCTTTTGCTGAGGTGGGAGGGATTGGGGTTCCTGCGTGGGGGGCATCTCCCCTGTTTGGGGCGGCAGGGATTGGGGGCCCTTTGATATCCTCAACCTGTGGGTCCCCTCTTGCCACCAGATGATTGGACCCCATTTGTCCAGCCACGAGAGTCCCAGTATGACTGGGTCTGTCATCTTTGGGACTATTATGAACTGAATCATTTTCCAGTGATCTGCTAGCTCCAACCTCACTGGTTCGGTCAAGTGTATGGCGTAAGTTCCCCCTACTAAGGATCCATCAACTTGCTCAAATCGAATTGGGTGTTTGAGCTTTTTAGCTTGGATCCCCAATTTTAGGACTGTGGGTAGGTTGATCAGGCACCTTGTACTGCCAGAGTCTATTAGGGCTTGGAAAGTCCCTTGGGTCCCTGTTTTCAGGGCTGTTAAGCGTATGGGGAAAAGAAAAGGATGGATGGGTCCACTCACCATCGGGTCGTTTTCACCCTCGTCCTCGCTGTCATAAGATTCAGGGAATTGATCTCCCTCATCTGGGATTCCTCTTGTTTCGGTCAGGTGAGCGAAGACCTCCGGGGCCTGGGGAGCTTTCCGTGGCATGTGGGTAGCGCGTTTGGGCCCTCGTTCCGGTCGTGCCTTGGGCGGTGGATCTGGTCTCGGTCTAGGGGTTCCACACATTGCTGCCAGGTGACCAATCCTCCCACATCTGTAGCACCTCAGCGGGCTCCGTGGGACGACTGGCCAATGGGTGGGCTGTGGTGCTGCAGCTCCTCGTCTACTGGGTGGCCCCTGGTCCAGTTGGCCTTGCTCCTCGCTATCTGGTTGCTTCGACATGCCGTTGGCCCGCAGCCCTCTGTTGACTTTTATCGCTATCCAGAACCATTCGGAGAGTCGGTTCGGGATGTCTCGATAAGCGGTCACTTGGGCAATTCTCTTGTCTAGGCTTGTCCTAAAGAAGTACACCAGCAGTCGCTCTGGTAGTGGGGGCAGGGTCCCAATAACTCTCCTGAATTCACGGATATGCTCTCTGATGGGCTTACCCTTCTGCATTAGGTTTCTGAGCTCGTCCTCCACATAGGGGTCCTCCTCTGCCTCCTCGAACCGGGCTCGTAGTAGTTGTAAGAACCCGTCTGTGTCTTGCAGTTGGGGGCCCTGTTCTTGTAGAGGGCTGCTGACCACCTCCTTGCTTCTCCCTCCAACCCTTCTGAAATGGCACTCACTAGGGCTCTGGGGAATGGGTAGAGGTGTCCATAACGCTCTATGTAGATCTCAGCGGTAATGAGGAATTGGGCTAGGTGGTCTGGGTCGCCATCGAACTTCCCTCTGAACTGGGGTGGCTCCTCCCTCGCTGCCCTCTCCTCCCAGTGTGGGGCTGTGTAAGTCTGGCCTCGGTGCTGATGGTCCTCTTCCTCATCTCTCATTCTAGGGTAGGGAGGTGCTGTCCCATCTAGGCTGCTCTGCTTGCTGGGCCAGGGGGGAACCCATGGATGCATTTTTGGGCTCCTTCTCCTTCTGCTAGGGAGGGGGGAAGGGCTACGCTTCAGCCTACAGCCTCTCGGTTCAGCAGCCCAAACTGGTTCTCTCTTTTCCTTTGGTCTGCATGATGGCCCCTCCTTCCGAAGGATGGCACAGTCAAATTTCTCCTTCAATTCATCTATGGGGCTATTGAGTGGCTTCCTTGAAATTTCTTGGTGCCTGGCCTGCTGCCAGTCCCATAGCCAGTCTGCCCTCCCCAATTCACTTAGGGGTTTCCCCTTCTCCTGCACGTTCGGGAAGGGAAACTCAACCTCTGCGGCTTTTGGCAAAACCCCCGAGTACTTATCTGCCTTCTTCTTGGCTTGCAGCATGATCGTCTGACCTTGGCTATCTTGCAACTTTGCCGGGGGAGACAGGCAGGGTTGAGATTTCGTGGCTTCCAAGATGGCTGGAATCAAGGCTGGCTCTTTTCCAGTTGCCTGAATTAAACTTTGTTCAGCCATGGCGTCAGTTGAATATCTCCATTCACTCCATACGTCTGGGAGGGAACTGGAGGATTGGAGGTCAGCCAGCTTGGCTTGGAAAGGAGTATCGGCTATCTGTCAGGTTTCGATGTCATCTCAAATAAATTGCACTCCCAAACAATTAATCTTTGCTGAAATATTCCATTTATTGAGTACGACAGATCTGGCCCCGACTTCGTCGTAGCCGATACTAACCCTCTGACCCCCAAACCCTTCCCTTTCTGTTCCCCAATTCTCATCTTCTCATTGGCCATCTTCCAAGTCAGTCTCCCCAGCTTCTGACCTCACCCCACAGGAATGTTCCCCCCCATCCCATCTCTTAGGTGATATTATCTACAGAGAAAATAAGTAGGTGAAAAGTCAAGCCTCGTCTTTTTATGGCAGCATCAGAATGCTGACACCGGGGGCAATTCATTCCAAAGGGCAAGGGCTCCGACAGAGAAGGCTCTCCTCCTGGGTGTCGCCAGCCGGCATAAATTGGCCGACAGCACCCTGAGGAGTCCTTCTCTGTGGGAGCGAACTGGTCGGTAGGAGGCTGTTGGTGGCAGAAGGCGGTCCCGTAGATATCCTGGTTCTATGCCATGGAGCGCTTTAAAGGTGGTAACCAACACCTTGAATTGCACTCGGAAGACCACTGGGAGCCAGTGCAGCTCGTGCAGGAGAGGTGTTACATGGGCATAACAAGGTGCATCCATAACCACCCGTGTGGCCACATTCTGGACCAGTTGGAGCCTCCGAGTGCTCTTCAAGGGGAGCCCCATGTAGTGATGGCACCAGCTGACTATACCGGGACACCCCAAAACCACGGATGATCTCACCCAGCGGCTTCACATAAATGTTGAACAGAAGGGGCAAGAGGACTGATCCCTGTGGCACCCCCCCAAGTGAGGCGCCTCGATGTTGACCTCTGCCCCCCTGCCAACACAAACTGTGATGTTAGAGTGTGCATGCATTCAGCTAGTGTTACTGAAAAAGGGAGCTTCCTCAGAAATTTTGGCATCAGTACGAACTCAACTCCCATGGCTACTTTGAATGGGGTAAGCCTAGTGCTACTATTACCAAATTATTATAAGCCACCTGCAAAAGCAGGAGCTCTGCCCAATTAGTCTGCTGGTAGTTCACATAGCAATGTGAATATTGTTTTATCATTGCATTAGTCTTCTATGCCCCTCCACCATTAGTGCTTGGATGGAACCAAGCTAAACCGCTGAGAGGAACCTATTGGCTTAGTGAACTTCTGCCAGAACTTCACTGTGAACTGCATCCCCCAATCTGAAATGATGCAGTTTGGAACTCCATGCAGCTTATAAACATGCTGCACAAACATCTTAGGAAGGTTCTGGGCTGTAGGGAGCTTCAGATATGCAATGAAGTGTGCTTGCTTCAAAAACAGGTCAACCACTGTCCAAATCATGGTATTCCTAGTGCTCTCTGGCAAATCCACAATAAAGTCCATGGCGATCTCTTCTCTTGGCTGGTTAGGATTACCCACCGGCTGCAGCAGCCCAGGAGTCTTCCTTGGCAGCCGTTTCACATACGAGCAGCTTCTCACATAGCTTTTGATGTTTTTCTTCCTCTTAGGCCACCAAAACTGACTCCTAGCCAAGTGAAGGGTCTTTACAAACTTGAAGTGGCCTGCCAGCTTCCTATCATGGCTTCTTTGCAGGATCAGGCCCCTCTGATTGGATGGGACATAAAGTTTATCTGCCTTCCAGGCTAGGTCTTCCTTTATCATCAGCTCTTTCTTGTGGTCCCTGAGCTACTCATCTTCCTCCAGGGCTTCCCTCAGGTGCTGGGTCAAAGCGTCATCAGTCAGCTAAGGAGTGACTAGCGGCTGTCGCTTTGCTGAGACCTGTGCCACCGGTTGCCAGGTGGGGATGATGGAGTTAACTATCTCCTCCTGAGTGCTTTAATATTGGGGCATTTGGGAGAGTGCATCTGTGAGGAAATCCCCCCCCCGACAAATACCAAAGAGTAAAACTGAACCTATTGAAGTACTGAGCACATCATACTTGTTTGGGGGAAAGTTTCCTTGGAGTTTTCAGGACCTCTAAGTTCTTGTATTCTGTCCACACTTCAAAGGGGATTTTGCTACCTTCCAGAAACTGCCTTCAGGTCATCAGTGCCCATCATTGCCTCTTTTTCCCACACTGCCCAACATCTTTCAGTGTCAGTCAGTTTTCAGGAAATGTAGACACAAGGCTGGAGCGTTCCCTTTGCATTCCTTTGGAGCAGGACGGCATCCACCCCCATATCACTAGCATTGGCTTGTATTATGAAGGGCTCAGAGGAGTATGAATGCTTAAGGGTTGGTTCCCCTGCTCAAAGAATCATTTGAGCTTTTTTTTTTGTAAATATTTTTTTTTATTTTTTCAAACATAGACATAAAATATAACTTTCAAGAACAGAATCTCGATCCAGTCATAGATGGTTACCATGCTTACATTCCTTTAACAAGCTCCATTCACAAGTTCCCATTATATCTTTTAAGAATAAAAATTCAAAACATAAAAGAACAAATTTTAACATAAATTCTAGCATCTTCATCTAAATAAATCCATTATATAATATAATTTTAATTTCAAATTAACTTTCGCTCATTTTTATATCTGTATATCAATCCTGATTATATCTTGTTCTTCTTCACTTTGTATCTTTTACCATCAGTGTCAAAGTAATTTTTAACAATATTCTAACCTCTTATTCTAATTATTTACCTTACAATTTTATCACCACAAATCTTAATTTCAAATTAAGATTTGAAATTTTTATTACACTTTATAAAACAAAGTTCTATCTAAGTTTTAATCTCTTGACCCTTTTCCTTGAATCTTAATATCTTAAACTTTATCCATTTATCTTTGATTTTATCCCACTTATCATCTATTACACATTTCATATTACACAGATTTATCACAAAAACATGTTTTATTTAAACATGTTTATTCCAGCATATTTTCTTCCATACCTCCCTCTATTGTTTGGCTGTTTTCCAGCATATTATGTTTGGCTGATTCCCAGCATAGTCTCCTCCAGAACACCAACTATTTTTGGCTAATTTCCAGTATAGAACCTCCCACCATTGTTGGCTGATTTCCATCATATTATGTTTGGCTGATTTCCAGCATAATCTCCTCCTAAACTCTCTCCATTGTTTGGCTGATTTCCAGCATAGTCTCCTCCAACTCTCCTGGAATTGTTTGGCTGATTTCCAGCATTTTAACTATTTTCCAATGTATTTCCTCCGAGTCTCAAACTCTTATCTAGTTGATATCCATCCCTCTTATTTTAACTTTCCCTTGCAATATAATTATCTATTTTATATCAGTTTCCCAGCATGCTCTTTCAAATTAATTCTCAATATATTTCATAATAATCATCATTTCCAACATATATTAAGTTAAATCACAATTTGTTGCTAAAATCTGTGTGTCTTATAGTTTGTTCAATAAAACCTTAGTCAAACTTAATCACCAATCTAGCATTTGTTTACAAATTAAAATTAAAACATATTACTTCAAGCAGTAAATTTTCTTAAAGTTGTCTCACATTAATATATACTCTTCTTTATTATTTTTAACCACCTATATATCATTCTCTATTTTAGTTGCCATCTCTTATTTTCTATTTTTATTACTCCAAAAACCCTCCTGTTTTTATCCAAAAATCATATATAACTTTAGGTTTTTAAACTTTACATTTCAGTTTAGTTACATTTAAATTAATCTACTTTATTTCTTCCTTTTCTTCCTTTTCCTATCTGTCCATAAATGTTCCATTTCAAAGTTCATCTGTTCAAATTAAAAAATTCTTTATGTTCCTTTAATGCTTTTATAATGTCTATTCCGTGTGTGATGCATCAACTTCCTGTCTTTTATTCCTACGCCACACCCAATTTTCTTGCTAGGCTTGTTAATTTCCATTGTAAAATGTCCAAAATATTCCTTCTTTCTTCTTGAAATCATCCAGGACAGAATAGGGATCTCCAAAATCCATAGATCTAATGTTAATTTCAAAATAATCCAAGGTAGAAAACCATTTAAAATGTTTCTTTTCCAAACGGAAAGGGAAATCTCTTCAATCCATTCTCCTGCTTAGTCACCGCAGACTCCATGGCAATTATGTAGCCATCCATCTGTCTTTCTTCATTAACCTCATTAACTTTCAAAGGTGTAAACTCCCAAAGAGACATTTCTCCAATCCACTCCAAATATCCTTTGCTTCCTGAACATCTTCATTTGCCCTGTGTCAGCATTCCAGAAAAACCCCTGCTCCAATTAAAAACTCTGAGGCAAACATTTTCTCAAAGTTCCATTTATTAGAGTAGGTATACTGGCACATCTTGGAAAATCTGAATCTGAGAGTTCCAGGTTTTCCCTCAGTAAATCAAAACCCCCCAAACCATCCCCTCACTCATCAGTCGATCACATGCTCCAATCACCATCTGGTTCCATCTCGAGACAGCACTCCAACCACTCCTTCTCCAGATGCAGGCTCATCCTGACCTTGACCAACGGGAAGAATGCTATGCTATCTTGTCTAAATATAAACCCTCAAATAAATCCCCCCTCCTACTTTCCCATACATGAGAAGGTGGCAACTTGGAAGCTTCCAGCCTAATATGGCTTCCAAAGCTGACGCCCTGCTGGAATTTTTGCTGTGCAAACTTGGTGTACACAGCACTGGGCTGGACTATTTGCAGCCAGAGGCTGCTTGAGGTGTGTAGGGGGGTTTGTCATCACTTTGCTCTGGGACTTGCCAGAAACATGGGAGCGTTTGGGGAAATTTGGAACAATAAAAAGGTGGTTTGAACTGCTAGCTGCCTGTGTTATCTCTGTGCCATGCCCCGGGTCACCACAGGACATCACCCAGAATTGGTAACACCCTAAAGGGAATTGAAGGCTGTCTTCCAGTCATCTCCCTCCTTAATCCTCACTCCATAGTTATTATTATTGCCCCCACAAACTGGGTCCTCAATTTACCTACCTTAGAAAGGATGGAAGGCTGAGTCAACTTTGAGCCTGGCAAGATTCGAACTTACCAATTGCAGACAGCTGGAGTTAAATTACAATGCATTAGTCTGCTGAGCTATCCAAGCTCCTATTTTCTACATAGACCCCATTAATTCCCCAAAAATCCATGCATAATCTCAGAGAGCCATCTTTCCTCTCTTTGAAGAGCATTGGGGCTGCCACCCCAATGGCTGGATGAAGCCCCTAGCTGGCTGGATGAAGCCCTTAGCTAGATTCTTATCCACAAAGTTCCTGAGCTCCTCCATCTCCCTCGGGGTTATCAAGTACATCTTTGGCTTGGCCAGTTTGGCTCAAGCAGTATTTCAATTGTGTGGTCTATGGGGCAGTGAGTCTTGCTTGCTAAATATTTTCGCTAAATCATGGTATTCTTTTGGGATGCTTGGCTCCACTTGCTTGCCCTCAGCTAGTACATTAACTGGCTTTGCTTTCACTTTCCCCACCAGCGGTGTTCACCCACCTTCATGTGCCTTCTCCACCCCCTGTGATCTGGCTTTACTTCACAACAGGGGTGAAATGATCCCGGTTTGGACCGGATCACCCGATCCAGTAACGATGGTGGCGGGTGGTTCGGAGAACCGGTAGCAAAAATCCCTGCGCCCCTCCCCCCACCATGCCCAGCTGGGCCGCACGATCATCAGAGGTTTTTTTTTTTACTTTTAAAAGCATTTTTTCTACAACCTCTTCCACCTCTGATGATCACGCTGCTCAGCTGGGATCATCAGAGGCTTTTCAAAGCATTTTTTTCTGCAACCTCTTGGCCAAAGAGGTGGTAAAAAAAATACTTTGAAAAGTCTCTGATGAGTTGCCTGATCGTCAGAGAGGCTTTTCAAAGCATTTTTTAAAAAGCCTCTCTGACGATCCCAGCTGAGTTGCCTGATCGGCAGAGAGGCATTTTTTAAAAAGCCTCTCTGACGATCCCAGCTGAGTTGCCTGATCGGCAGAGGCTTTTCAAAGCATTAGAAAAAATGCTTTGAAAAATTAAAAAAAAAAAATTGGCACACCCACCCAGTCACATTACCCCCCCAACCAAGCCACGCCCACAGAACCGGTAGTAACAAATTTTACATTTCACCCCTGCTTCACAAGCGCCATTCATTGCTCAACTGAAGAGTTCCACTTTTTCAGCCACAACAATCCCAGTATCAGGGGTGAAATGCTAGCGGTTCGGGGCAGTTCGCCTGAACTGGTAGTGAAAATGCTACTGGTTCGCCTGAACCGGTAGTAAAAAAATGCTTTAAAAAGTAAAAAAAAAAAGTTGCCACGATCGCGCGGTACAGCTGATCATCTGAACTTTGTTTTTTACTTTTTTAAAGCATTTTTTCCTACTGGTTCGGGTGGATAGGTAGTAAAAAAATGCTTTAAAAAAGTAAAAAAAAGGTTCCGACAATAAGCTGTGCCACGCGATCCTCAGAACTTTTTTTTTTTTACTTTTTAAAGCATTTTTTTTAACCTATTGCCTGAACCGGTATTTCAGTGTAAAGTGTGACAGTTTGTTTTTGAGCTCTCTGTGAGTTTCCTGCTTGTTGCAGGGGCCATTTTGTGTGAAGTCCAGCTGCTTTTGCATTGTGTGTGAGTCAGTTGTGTAGCTTTTGTGTTATTTTTGTGTAAAGTGTGATAGTTGATTTTCCCAATCACATGACTACAAAGCCATGCCCACCCAGTCACATGACCACCAAGCCACACCCACCCAGTCAATGACCACGAAGCCACTCTCACCAAGCCATGCCCACAGAACCGGTAGGGAAAATTTTTGAATTTCACCACTGCCCAGTATCCTAGTCTCTGTCATCTTTGGGGGCACTATGAACAGAATAGTCACTTTGTGGCTCCCTGTCCTCAGGCTCACTGGCTCCATTAGATGATTTGCGGACATCCCCCCCCCCCATGATCAAGCAATCCACTTGCTCAGATTTCATGGGCTCACTCAATTTTTTAGGTGCAATCTGAATCTAACAGGGCAGTAAAGATCCCCCCCTTGCTCCTGAGTGGGGCACTAAAATCTCCATCTGGGCAGTCAAAGGGGCAATGGCTCCAGTTGCCATTGGGTTGTCCTCCCCCTTGCTGTCATTCTCATAAAAGACCAAGTTAGGTTTGCTGGGGGTTGAAGTTCCTTTCCCCTCACTGGATTGGGGAGAGACCTCCATGACTTGCTGCATCACTTACATCTTTTCCTTTGCCTTCCTTGGAGTTTTCTTGGCCTTCGGTTGGCTTGGATTCTCTGCACTGGCACAGGCTGTGGGGCTGGGAAGTTGGCATTCTGTTGGCCTCTTCCCCACTTTGGAAGCAGGCTCCAGCAAGACAATATGGACCCTTCCAAGGAGTTATGAGAGGAGCTCCAATGGGCGTTTCTCCTAATTCTGGTGGGGGTGGCTCTCATGTGCTGTGTGTTGCCCATACTCCAATAGATCTAGTTCCATTGTGGTGGCCAGCTGATTTCACGCTTGGAGGTCATCTAGGATCCCCCAGGATAGGAGTTTTGGTACAGTTCCTTGTTTAACTCATCTCGGAAGTGATAGACTGTAAGTGTTCTCACCAGCCTCTCAGCTTCCCAGCCAGGCTGTGGAACTCCTAAATGTACTCTGCTACTGGTGGGTTCCTTATTGAGCGGATTCTGAATTCCACCTGGTGGACTTGAGGGGAGTCCCCAAATCTACCTCACAGCTCCTCCATGAAGGTGTCAACATTTCCCAATTCTGGAGCCTCTTCATTGTGGAGAAACACCACCCACTCCACAGCCTCCCCTTCCAGGTTCAAAGTAATGGTATTTACACAAGCAACCTCATCAGAGTAGGCTGTCCCGTATTGCTCCAAGTAATTCTAAACCTGTTTAAGGAAATAGGCAAGCTTGTCCTGTCACCCATCAAATGTGCCTTTGGGGGTGGGGGTTCTTGGTCATCTTGGACCAGCACATAGCCTGGTGGCAATCCCACCAGTGGTGGGCTGCTTGTGTCTGAGCTCCTACCACTGCAGGAACCCCTGGGCTTGCCCTGCAGCTGCTGGAGGTGGAGGGCAACCACCCCTCAGGGCCCCACAGCTCCTTGCCCCATGCTCCTCAACCCTGTGGTTGGGGTGAAGAAGGGGATGGGGTTGTCGATGCCTGGCCAATCCCAAGCCCTGCTCCCAGAACCTATGGCTCCATTGATGCCGATCCATGCACTTCCATTCTGACAAATGTCTCTCATAGTTGCTGTACTGAAGAGCTGTGGCATGAGGTCAGGAACTTCCACTCTGCCGGTTCTTCCCATTCTGCAGCCCTCATGGCCTTCCACTTATTCCCCTGAGTCACAGCAACCCCCTGTGGGATCAAGGGGATCCCGTAATGCCTTGGTTGTCTTCTCCACTCCAGCCAGCCATTGGGTTGGGGTAGAGGGATCCTGCCATGGCTCCTTCATTCCACACCAGTAGTTGCTCCACCTTCTCTGCCCTTAGCTTGGACCACGTCACCACTGCTTGCACCCTGGAGTCCACCTGGGCTGCTACCGGTGCTTCCCACAGAGAAGCAGCCCCTGGCTTCACTGCGGCATTGACTTTCTTCTCAGTCCCGGACATCATTAGGCTACTGCTCTTTCAGAGAGCTGATTTAATGTCAATGGTCTGATTAGTGAACTGAAAAGAAGTAAACACTCTGAGGAGCTTTGAATTCCCAAAAGTATAACTATTGGATATACCACATCAGTACTGCAGAAGTAAAAGCAGCTCTGGTTTTCCCAGGCAAATGCTCACTTAGTTAAACAATAGATTCCCTTTCTCCTCACCCCTGGGTGTTCACATGGTCCAATTATAAAATTCCCTTTTTTTTATGGGAACAGTCCCTGTCCCTGTCTAACACCTGCAGTAGTGACCTTGGTGAGGTTCAGGCTCTCATGGTTCATAGATGAAAGCTTAGCATTCCATTTCCCCCCTCCCTCCTCCTGCTTGAAGAAGCTCAGAAGAAATAAAGTGATTCAATCTTGAGAAGGATGATAAGCAAGGTGCTAAAACCATTCCTCAAGTTTAACCATCTTCCTCCTTCACATGTAACTGTCCCTATGACTATCATTAAGTGTTGTACCTTATGATTCTTGGTGAATGTATCTTCTTTTATGTACACCAAGAGTGTATGCACCAAGACAAATTCCTTATGTGTCCAGTCACACTTGGCCAATAAAGAATTCTATTCTATTCTATTCTATTCTATTCTATTCTATTCTATTCTATTCTATTCTATTCTATTCTATTCTATTCTACTCTACTCTACTCTACTCTACTCTACTCTACTCTACTCTACTCTACTCTACCCTACTCTACCCTACCCTACTCTACTCTATTCTATTCTAACCAGCTTGTAGAAAAAAACACTTATCAATTATAGGGCATCAGCTAGACTGGGGTTGGGCTGGCTGCAGGGCTCTGCCCATCCATCATTCTTACATTCTTTTCTATGCCCCTCCTTCTGTACACCATTCCATTGTGCATATTTGACTTGAATAAAAGTCAGTGGTGAAATGGGATTTTGATCCCATAACTCCACTGTTTCACTAGTTAAGCCTTATGCTACACCCTAGAATTTACAATATTAATAGACAAGCAATTTAGCACTATGCACAATTTTGGGCCCATAGCACAGTGCTGCTGTATTACAACAGCAGAGTCAGAGGTGGTATTCAGCCAGTTCGGACCGGTTCGGGCAAATGGTAGTGGAAATTTTAACTGGTTCACCAAACTGGCAAATACCACCTCTGGCTGGCCCCACTCTTGCCCGCCCTGTCTCCGCTCACCCCATCCACCTTACCCAGCCCTGCCCCACCCTGCCCTATATATGTTGCCTTCACCACACAGCCCAGCTAATCGCCTGTGCCTCACCCACTCTGCTCACCAAAGGTAAGCATGCCACCCGCTCACCCTTCACCTCAAGTCCAGGGAGGTGCTATTTTTCAGGAACCATCTATCATTAGAGGAGAGGAACTACCGATCCTTTATCCCTATGTCCAGCTGGGCCGGCAACCATGAGAGGGTGGCCTGGACAATTTGAACGTTCCTGAATTAATTTTGGACTCCTCCCACTGCTGTAAGAGGGCAGTGGAATCCAGCTTCTACCTACATTGAGATTCTCTCTGTGCCAGGACTCTCTTTTAGACCCTTCCCAATTACTATTCCCATCCTGGTTTTATTTATTTAATTTATCTGTCTTATCCATCTTATTTGATTCATTCGATGTATTCGGTGGTGGAGCTACTTGCACTGCGAGATTCCCAACCTCTCACAGGCCTGGCCCTCCACACTATCGATGGCCTACCTTGATGATGGGTTTTGGAACCCCGAGAGGTGGCATGCGGCGAAGAGGAGGTTGAGGGGTTTTATATTTAAATTTTTAGCGATTTTTTAAGGGGTTCGGGGGGGTTTGGATTGGAACTAGGATTGTGGGTCTGGGGTAAAACCCACTGGGGGGGCTGGTCTGGCTGGGGAACACGGCATGGGAGGTGCAGGGCTTGGGGTCAAGGAGGGGGTTAGAGTTTGTACCGATGATGGCTACTCCATCAGGACTGTGGGTGGGAGGGGCAGATATGGTGGGAGCAGGGGGCCATATCATGTTGTGGGAGTGCACGCTCGCTGTCTTCGAGTGGTGGCGCGCTCCGGCCCCCAATGCTCCTCTCGTTCCCCAGGTTGCACAGATCCTCAGGGCCCTGGCCTCCGGCTGATGTTATGCAACACCAGGTCCGTGGTAAATAAAGCCCCCCTCATTTGTGATCTTGTTCAGGAGAGGGGAGAGGACTTGATGGGTATCACCGAGACCTGGTTGGGCCAGGAGGGGGGGTCCCCCTCATTGAAATGTGCCCACCTGGTTTCCACACATTTCATCAGCTGAGGTTACAGGGTAGGGGCGGGTGGGGTGGCGGTTGTCATAAAAGAAGGTCTTGGTTCGAGGGAGGCCACTGTTCCTCAGATTGCCAAGTGTGAGTCCCTCCTTGTGAAGTGGGGTCATGGGGTACAGATGGGCTTGCTGATTACGTACCTGGCTCCCTGCCACGTGGCGGTGGCCCTGCTCGAACTGCTCAACATTATAACCAGGGTGGCGGTTGACACCCCCAGGTTTATGGTCATGGGGTATTTTAACCTGCCATCCGTCGATGAAGTGTCTGAGACAGCCTGGGAGTTCATGGCTTCCATGACAGCTATGGACCTGACCCAGTGAGTTCATGGCCCTATTCACACGGGGGGAAACACTCTGGACTTGGTTTTTGTCTCTGCTCAGTGGCTGAGTGATCTTGAGATAGGGGACATAGTGATTGAGCCCTTGTCATGGTCGGATCATTCTCTCCTTCCCTTTGACCTTCGAACTGCTACACCCCACCACAGGGAGGCAGAACCGATGAGGTGGTTCTTCCCCAGGCGCCTGATGGATCCGGATAGGTTCCAGGTGGAGCTTGGGCCATTCCCTGAGGCTCTGGCTCACGACTCGACTGAAGACCTGGTGGCCGCCTGGGATAGGGCGGCTGCTGGAGCTTTGGACCGGGTCGTGCCTTTGCGGCCTCTGACCTGGCACCGATCTCACTTGGCTCCTTGGTTTACCGAGGAGCTGAGGGAGATGAAGCACCGAAAAAGACGCCTGGAGAACGGTTGGAGGGCCAGCCTTTCCGAATCTGACCGAACACTGGTAAGGTCTCATATTAAGCCCTACCTAGTGGCGATAAAAGCAGCAAAATGTAATTATTTTTCCGCTCTTATTGCATCATGAGATAACCGCCCGGCCGCCCTGTATAGGGTGACCCACTCCCTGCTCCATCAGGGAGTGTGGGAGGACCCCTTGGAGGGTAGGGCCAAGGACTTTGTGCAGTATCTGTATGACAAAATCGCTCAGATTCAGGAAGACTTGGACTCTGACTGGGTAGATTCAGGAGGGGTGATGGAGGCAGGTCTTGAGAATGTTATCTGGGAAGAGTTTGACCCTGTGACCCCGGAAGACGTGGACAGGATTCTGGGTAGGCTTAGCGCGGCCACATGTTTATTGGACCCGTGTCCCTCCTGGCTGGTGCTGGCTTCTCAGGAGGTTACACGAGGCTGGCTCCAGGGGATTATTAATGCTTCATTGAGTGAGGGTGACTTTCCCTCCGCCTTGAAAGAGGCGGTGGTGAGGCCTCTCCTTAAGAAGCCTTCTCTGGACCCGGCAGTGTTAGCAAATTATCGTCCAGTCTCCAACCTTCGCTTTGTGGTGAAGGTTGTTGAGAGTGTGGTGGCGCAACAGCTTTCCCAGTACCTGGATGAAACGGTTTATCTAGATCCGTTCCAGTCGGGCTGGAGGCCTGGGTACAGCACAGAAATGGCATTGGTCGCGTTGGTTGATGATCTCTGGAGGGCTCGGGACAGGGGTTGTTCCTCTGTCCTGGTCCTATTAGACCTCTCAGTGGCTTTTGATACCATCGACCATGGTATCATGCTGCACCAGTTGGAAGAGTTGGGGGTGGGGGGCACCGTGTTGTGGTGGTTCTCCTCCTTTCTCTCTGACCGGTCGCAGTCTGTGTTGGCAGGGGGGCAGAGGCGCCTTGTATGTGGGGTGCCACAAGGGTCAGTCCTCTTGCCCCTTGTGGCACCCCACATATGGAATGTTGAACAGAACAGAAATGTTCTGTTTAACATTTATGTGAAGCCACTGGGTGAGATCATCCGTGGTTTCGGGGTGAAGTACCACCAGTATGCTGATGACACTCAGCTGTACATCTCCACCCTGGGCCACCCCAATGATGCCCTTGAAGTGATGTCCCGGTGCCTGGAGACCATGCGGACCTAGATGGGGAAAAACAGACTCATGCTCAACCCGTCCAAGACTGAGTGGCTGTGGTTTCCGACGTCCCGATATAGTCAGTTGGTGCCATCACTGTCTCGGCTCTGTCTCTCATCCGGTCTGTATGGCGTCAAAAAGTACCAAACAACGAAGAAAGTGTGCAACGTTTTAATGTCAGTCAATCAGCAACACAGCCAGAAGAACAGAACAAGCCGGATCACAGAATCAAAGTCAGCGCTACACGCAGCCGCCGTGCAGTGCTATTTATTGCTTCCTTGCCGTAATAATCACCATCCGGCACTTAAAATGTAACTATAACCCCCCCACCAGCTGTTCGGCGGTAGGAAGTTCGGCGCTTTCATGATGTCATAAGGAGGCGACGTCGTCTCGGCTTCTGGGTGATGCACCGAGCTCGCCAAGGCTGCCTGCTGTGTATCATCAGGGCACGCCATCATCCGAACAGACCTCCCTCCATCGGGCCAAGCGTCCGGATGGTCATCTCTCCGACCTCTCCATCCCCCCAGCGATGGTGAGTCCCAGCCGGGGTTCGACAGATGGCTCCCCTCTACCAGGGGTCCACCTGTGGGAGGGAAAGTAGAGATATTAGTCACAGCAGATATAGTTCCTAGAGGCCCCGGTTTATCCGGATACTTGCGATGATACTGGTGTATCAGCCGGGCAGCATGTACATCTGTTGCTGCCACCCAGGAGGCCTACGCTAATGGATATCCTTTCCAGTGCACTAAGTATTGAAGCCTGCCCCTACGAAGCCTGGAGTCTAATATTTTGTCTATTTCGTACTGATCTGTATGTACCGGGTCTGGCGGGCCAGATGAGTCGCTAGGGCTATCTACAGTGACCGGTTTCAACAAGCTACTGTGAAACACAGGATGTATTTTACCCAGTAAAGAGGGTAATTTAAGGGCCACAGTCACAGGATTAATTACATGGGTTATTGGGAAAGGACCTATGTACTTTGGCCTAACTTTCTACTTGGTAGTTTCAGCTTTAGATATTTGGTCGATAAATAAACTTGATCCCCCACCACAAACAGTTTTGGGTCTGCCCTCTTTTTATCAATATATGTCTTGTATTTTTGCTTTTTGTATTTTTTGTATTTTTATTTTTATCTTTTTATCAATATACATCTTGTATTTTTACTTTTTGTAGGGCTATTTTGACCCTTGGCCATGAACGGCGGATCTTGTCTGCCCAACCAGCTGGGGTGTCTTAGCTCGTTGATGGAGGTTCTACTTCTGGTATAGCTGGGAATTCCCTACCATATACTATTTGGAAGGGGGAAAGACTCTTCCGTGGGTTATGTTGTTGTAGGCGACCTCCGCAAATGGAAGGAGGTCAGACCAATTGGTTTGTTGATAAGAAATATAGCAACGGAGGTATAGTTCTACAGCGGCGTTGGCTCATTCCGCTGCCCCGTTGGTACTGGGTTTGAAAGCAGAACTCAAACCCTGGGTAGATCCTATTCGGTGTAGAAAGTACTTCCAAAATTTGGTGGTAAATTGAACTCCCTGGTCCGATATAATCCGCCTATGTAACCCATGGAGGCGGTAGATGTGGTGGAGGAACATATCGGTCAATCGTCGTGCAGATGATAAACCTTGGCAGGGCACAAAATGGGCTTGCTTCGAGAACAAATCCACCACCGTCCATATTGCTGTGTATCCATTACTGGCGGGGAGATCAACTATGAAATCCATAGCGATCTCCTCCCAAGGTGTGCTAGGATCAGCTACCGGTTGTAATAATCCTATGGGCCTTCCTGACCATGGTTTCGATGCCGCACATATTGAACATCGTTTCACATATCGCTTGATATCCCCACGCATCCATGGCCACCAAAACTGTCGTCTAATCAGATGAAGAGTTTTCAGGAAGCCGAAATGACCCGCTGGCTTGGCATCGTGACACCGTTGTAAAACAGTTGTTCGAAGGCATTCCGGAATGTACAATTTATCCCCTTTCCAAGCTAACCTGTCCTGGACAGGTACCAAAGCCTGGTTCTGTGCCACCCATTGATCACGTTGTACAGCTGTCTGTAGTTCGGCCATGAAGAAGGCATCTGATCGGATGACTGCTGATACATTCTGTGACACCTGACTGGGTGGTATAAGAGCTTCTACCACCTCCTCCCGTTTGCTGTTGTATTGCGGCATACGGGATAGGGTGTCAGCGAGGAAATTTTTCCCAGCTGGGACGTATTTCAGACGGAATGAGAACCTATGGAAATATTGTGCCCACCGTACTTCTTCTCTCTGAAAAGCACAGGGGCTGCCATTCGAGACCTACTAGGTGTGATAAAACCTCTCGCTAAGTTCTTATCGATATAGTGTCTTAATTAGGCTAACTCCATTTGCGTCATGGAATACATCCATGGCTTTGGCAGTTTAGCCCCTGGCACCAATTCGATGGCACAGTCCATAGGCCGATGGGGGGGGGTAACACCTCACATTCCTCCTCACTGAAAATGGCTGCGAGATCGTCATAAACACTGGGGAAGTCCTGTGACGGATGAGGAGCTACTGAGGCACAACTACTTTCCTCACCCCCTTCCTTTATCTTTGTAGGTAGGGCATTCTCTGAAGCAGGCGGATCCGGACCAATTGTTAACCTTAGTTTCCGGTATCCCCCCTCCCACCAGATGTTCGGCTGCCATTTATCCAGCCAGGCTAACCCCAATATTATTGGTTCAATCATCTTTTCAATCACAATAAAACGGATAGCCTCTCGATGGTCTCCTATCTCCAGGTACAACCTCTCCGTCACGTGGGTGGCTGGCGCTCCCCCCAACAACGAGCCATCCATCTGTTCGAACGTAACCGGCGTTTTTAGCCATCGTACCTGCAGCCCTAGAGCGTCCATTACAGCTTTACGGATGAGACACCGGGTGCACTCGGAATCTACCAAAGCCCCATACTGGATACCGGCAGTAGAGCGAGGGTTTCTCAATACCACTGGTATCACGAACAGACAAATGGGGTCGCTCACCATTGGGTCTTCTGGGTCCTGATCGTCACTGTCCCCGGACACCACCGGATATTTCCCCGCAACCGGTGTCGATATGGCTTCTCTGGTCTGGGTATCTGTGGCCACCTTGGGGCCTTGAGCTGCCTGTGTCTGCTCTGGTGGCTGCTTTGCTCGTCCTCTCATGGGAACTACAGAGCCCTGTCTCTGGGGTTGTGTTCGTGGTGATGGCATGGGGCATTCAGCCACCCTATGGCCCATTTGATTGCACCTGAAACAGCAAAACACCGGCCTTTGAGGCCTGTCAATTGGGCCCACACCCATCCCTGGACTAGCATCTTGTACAGGTTGGGGTTTCTCTGTTGGTTTTTCCCCTGTGGATTTCCTCTGTGCAGGGTTTATGTCTGGTGGGGGCCGGAATTCTCTGAGACTCACATCTAGCTCTATTGCTGCCCTGAACCAAACAGCCAACCACGGAGCCAGGCCCCTGTAAACGCATGCCTGCCGCAGCTCCCGGTCCAACCTCATGTGAAACTGTTGGACTAGCATTCATTCTGGCCAGTCCACCAGGTGACTAGCGATCTTTCGAAAGTTCCGTAAATAGTCCTTCACAGGGCCGCCTCTTTGTTTGAGCGTAACTAGATCACCCTCTGCCACCTGCACACTAGACTCATCCTCAAAGGTGGATCGAAGGGCCTCCAAAAACTTCCCTACATCTACCAGTTCCTTAGCGTGATTACTATGCAGGCTGGCCACCCAATTCAGCAGAGTCTCCAGTCAGAACTGCCGTGATGGCCACAACCATGGCCCACTGGGATGGGTACCAATGGCCATATTGGTCTAAATGGCTTATCACCTGGCTTAAAAATAACGCCACACGATCTGGGCTCCCATCGGACGTGGCTTGCAATGCGGGAGGGCCCCAGGTGGTTTGAGGGACCCACATCCCCGGAACTGGAGCCCATGCCTGCAGCGGATCAGGTGTTCTATTCACTGCAGCGCCTCTCCTCTCTCCCACACCCCTCCTCTCAGTACGTGGTCGGTCCATCATCGATCGCTGGGTTCTTTTCGCAGACCCTGTCTTCTTCCTCTGTGTTTGGTGCTCAGCTCCCCGTACAACAGTTTCTCCCAGAGAAGACCCCTGGTCCCAGGACACCCCATGGTCACCCAACCGACTCAGTTCCTGCTCCCTCCGTAATTTAGGACTAGCAATGCGGAACCGGACCTCCAAACTTGACATCCCAGGGTCCTGCCAAGACAGCCCCTGCGACGGTTCCAGTCCAGTAGCCCATGGTTGTCAAGAGGGGGTGTCATGAAAGCTAGCCTCCCCAAAGCAGTCCTGAAGGGTATCCATGGTGTTAGGACCAGGGCCAGTAGTAGCATAGCCCCACTCCCCCTCTTCTTCGTCTGTCCAGCGTCTTTCCCTCCAACCCCTGAAGGATGGCCCCAAAGGAGGAGGGGTTGGCAACTTTGGTCCAGCTCGGGTAGAGCTATGCCACCACTCCCCAGCAGCTGGCTGTCCAGTGTGGCCCCTCTGGCCCTGGACACCCTCCTCCTCGTGACAGTCAGCCTCCCGGGGCTGTTGTATCTTAGGTCTAACCGCTGGTTGCTCAGCGGACTCCTGCGCCTCCACCTCCACAAGCACCTCCTCCACAGCTGTCTCAGTCACCAGCTCCGGCTCAATCCCTCCTGGCACTGTCCCCTCTGCCATTCTCCAAACCTTCAGTCACCAATACCGCCGGCTCAGCAGGAACAAAGACAGATGAAATTAGAGGTAGCGCTGACTTTCTCTCAGCTCTGTCTCTCATCCGGTCTGTATGGCGTCAAAAAGTACCAAACAATGAAGAAAGTGTGCAACGTTTTAATGTCAGTCAATCAGCAACACAGCCAGAAGAACAGAACATGGCAGATCACGGAATCAAAGTCAGCGCTACACGCCGTGCAGCGCTATTTATTGCTCCCTTGCCATAATAACCACCATCCGGCACTTAAACTATAACTATACCCCCCCATCAGCTGTTCGGCGGTAGGAAGGTTGGCGCTTTCATGACATCATAAGGAGGCGATGTCGTCTCGGTTTCTGGGTGATGCGCCAAGCTCGCCAAGGCTGCCTGCTGTGTATCATTAGGGCACACCATCGTCCGAACAGTCCTCCCTCCATTGGGCCAAGCATCCGGACGGTCATCACTTCGACCTCTCCATCCCCCCAGCGATGGCGAGTCCCAGCCGGGGCTTGACACACTGACTATTGGGGGTGAATCGTTGGCCCCCACAGAGAGGGCTTGCAACTTGGGTGTCCTCCTGGATACACGGCTGTCTTTAGAAGAGCATCTAACGGCTGTGGCCGGGAGGGCTTTCTATCAGGTCCCCCTGATTCGCCAGTTGCGTCCCTTTCTGGATCGGGACTCCTTATGCACAGTCACTCATGCCCTCGTCACTTCCTGTATGGACTACTGTAATGCTCTT
Source organism: Pituophis catenifer annectens (assembly GCF_029215685.1). Lineage (NCBI taxonomy): Eukaryota > Metazoa > Chordata > Lepidosauria > Squamata > Colubridae > Pituophis > Pituophis catenifer. The sequence goes on from NW_027256881.1 coordinate 171,855,747, forward strand.
TACATGGGGCTCCCCTTGAGGAGCACCCGGAGGCTCCAACTGGTCCAGAATGCAGCCGCGTGGGTGGTTATGGGAACGACTTGGCGTTCTCATGTAACACCTCTCCTGCGCAAGCTGCACTGGCTCCCCGTGGTCTCCCGGGTGCGCTTCAAGGTCCTGGTTACCACCTTTAGGACCATGGCTTAGGACCTGGGTACCTACGAGACTGCCTTCTGCCACCAGTAGCCTCTCACCGGCCAGTACGCTCCCACAGAGAGGGACTCCTCAGGGTGCCGTCGATCAAACAGTGTTTTTTTTATTGCAAAAGTTTTACAATTACATTTTCACCCCTTTTTTCACCCCCCCACCACCCTCCCCAAACTTCCCATCCTCCCTAACCCTCCCCCCCAGACTTCCCTATTACATACTCATAACTAATAACACTAATATATAAACCTGAACCCATCCCTCCCCCTATATAATTTTTCCTCTTTGTCTCTTTACATTAAAATATTTCTAATACATTATTTTCAAATAAAAGCTATTTGATACTTTCTAGTTTGGTATTTGTTCTGAACATATTCTATCCACCTTTTCCATTCCCATTCATAAGTCTCTTGTGAACAATCTTTTAAATACGCTGAAATCTTCGCCATCTCTGCAAAACTGGCCATCTTCAAAGTCCATTCCTCGATAGTAGGCAAAGCTTCATTCTTCCAGTATTTACCTATCAACAATCTTGCTGCTGTTATCATATACAATATTAGTTTTATTTCACCCCGTGTAAAACCCTTAACTATACCCACATGAATCACATGATTGGGGCTGCTGCAATGGCTGCAACTTTGAGAATGGGTTTTAAGTCCCTCTTGTTCAGCACTGAGGTAGCTTTGAATGAATGAATGGATGAATGTAACCTAAGAACGATCTATGTGTTGGACAGTATGTGAATGTCAGGACCATTAAGTGAAGTCATTTCCCCCAATCGGCATTTTTTGCTGGAAACTGGAAATAAACACCACTTTCAAAAAATGTAACACATTGCAGTCAGGTGACCATGGGATGTACAAATCATTGTAAAGATGAACCGTTTACCAAATGCCTAAAGTGCGATCATGTGATGGGGGTTGTGCAGTTGTGTGGTTATCCAAAAACATTGTAAGTATCTGTGGTGAGGGGGAGGTCCATCAAATGGTAATTAAGTGACCAGTCATAACTTGAGAACTACTTATAATCATATTTTAAAAGATGTTCTTTTGCTTCTCTTTCTAGTTACAGAAGCACCCTTCTTATCAGATGGCTTTTGTCCAGGAAGCTGGATCATTTTTATCATTCATCTCCCAAGTGCAGAATGAAACTTCTATATGGAACCTCTTCCTGATGACTCCAGATATCATTCATGGTGCCACCACAGTGAGAGACATGGTTGATACTCTTCACAGCAGGAAAAGGTAAAAGAGATGGAAGGTAGAAACTGTTATGCATACTTTACCACCCCTCTAATCTCCCCCCTGTGTAATATACATTTCTACATAACATTGAACTATTCTACTCCCTATATACTATACATTTCTACACAACATTCAACTAAAAGCTATCTGATACTTCCTAGTTTGGTATTTATTCTGCACATAATCTATCCATTTCTTCCACTCCCAAGCATAAATCTTTTAAGTATGCTGATATCTTCACCATTTCTGCAAAATTGGCCACCTTCAAAGTCCATTCTTCAATAGTAGGCAAAACACCCCTTTTCCAATATTGACCAATCAATAACCTAGCTGCTGTCACCATGTACAATATCAATTTTGTTTCACCCATTGAAAAACCCTTAACTATACCCAATAAAAACAATTGGGGAGAAAATTGGAGTTTTTTCTTCAAAACATTTTGCATAACCCACCAAATTTTTATCCAGAAAGCCTTCACTTTCTTACAAGTCCACCATATATGATAATATGTAGCATCCAAACAATCACATCTCCAACATTTTGGTTGAACATTAGGATACATGTATGACAATTTCTTAGGATCTAAATGCCATCTATAAAACATTTTATAAAAATTTTCCCTCAAGTTCTGTGACTGCGTAAATTTAACATTCTGAACCCATTTTTTTCCCACGTTTCCATCATAACTGGTTCTGCAAAATTTTGTGCCCACTTTATCAAAGAATCTTTAACCAGTTCATTTTCGGAGTCTCTTTCTAACAAAACATTATAAACCCTCTTGATATGCATTGGGCCTTTCTCTTTTATCTGTCTAACCAATTCTTCTTCATGCAACATTAAACCAGTTTTTTGATCTTCTCTCCATCTCAGTTGAAGTTGATTATACTGTAACCAAGTTAAATTAAACTTACAGTACTTTTTGACTGTTACACAAATGAACCCAAGTTTGATGAACTGAGATAATTTAAGGGCTTTCTTTTCTAAACATCAATTTGTGTTCAATTATTCCACAGTGGATGGTGATTACTTCCATATGAAATTAAAATAAGGTGGTAAAATTTGATCATTTTATAGTGAATTTATAGACCAGCACTATGATTTTTATCCATGGTGAAATTAAATTTGGCAGCAAAAAAGGTCTGCATTATTATATTTATGAAGAAATATGCCTCTGGTTTATAATGAATGGAACATTGAATCAAATGATTGCAGTTGACTTTGTTTTCATTATCCCATTTTTTTATGGAGGCTGTTAGCTTTTGGTGGCATGGTTTCACTAGTGGCTGTCTCTTGGCAGCTGCCATTTTCTTTTCCTAAAATGCCTTAGGCAATGGCTAGAAGAAATTCATTTCTTCGACAACTCCCATACTGTCAAATTCTTTTTATTGTGTGTGTGTTCAAGTCAGTATTGACTCCTGCAATTGCCTGAAGAAGTCCCTGAAGTCAGGAAACATGCCCCCCCTCCCTATAGTGGGGAAAAGAAGAAAGAAGTATGTGGAAGAGAATCACTGAAATAAATATGACAAACAAATTAATACATTCTGCAACATTTTCCCAAAGGCCTCTTCATATACAATTTCACTGGTGTTGCATTATATGAAAAAGCCATCGGTGAGAAAGCTGCTTTTAAACCAATCCCTTTTTGGGTCTTTCATGTTATAGTAGCATTTTATTTACAGCTGAAAAAGATTAGAAGTGGAGCAAGGGACTGGCTGTTAATTTAATGTGAGTGGGTCCCCCCCACCCCCCCACAGCTGTTAATTCTAGTTCTTTCAGGATTTTTTTCAGAGACAATGTTTAAACCCTTTTAAAAAGTGCATATCATAGAGGAGCGTCCCTTATATGGAAAACTGCTATGAGCTAGGATTGGCTCATGCCTGATTTCATTGCATCATCATGCTTAGGACTTTTCTTTTCTTGTTTTAAAGGTTATTTATGAAGAGGGATAATAGTCCTCAAATGAGTCTAAATATGACTAGCTGGCTATCTACTTTGAACTGTTCAGAACTAGGTAAGACTAGTCCATTTGTTGTACCTGATCAAAGACCTAAGTAATGTTAATTTATTTATTTATTTAGTTATCAAATTTCCATATCACACATCACACTTGGTTGACTCTGGATGGTTTGCAAGTAAAACAAAATCATATAAAAGCCATAGTTAAGAACAAAATTAAAAATCAAATTGAAACAGAGTTAAATGGAACTATTGAAATGTTAATAGATAGAGGAAGTATCTATTCCTCTGAGGAAACGGAGTATCTAGACCCATACCAATCAGGTTTCCGGCACGGGCACAGCACGGAAACGGCATTGGTCGCCCTGGTGAATGATCTCTGGCGGGCCCAGGATGGAGGTTGTTCCTCCATCCTGATCCTACTTGAACTTTCAGCGGTCTTTGATACCATCGATCATGGTATCCTACTGCAGCGACTTGGGGGGTCGGGGGTAGGAGGCACTGTTTTACAGTGGTTCTCCTACTACCTCTCAGGTCGCTCGCAGTTTGTATGGGTGGGGGAACAGAGGTCCACCCCGAGGCCCCTAACTCAGGGATCGGTTCTCTCCCCCCTACTCTTTAACATCTATATGAAGCCACTGGGTGAGATTTATTTATTTATTTATTTATTTATTTATTTATTTATTTATTTATTTATTTATTTATTTATTATATTTCTATACCGCCTTTCTCCCGTAGGACTCAAGGCGGTGTATAGCCAAGAAAAATATAGACACACAAACATCATAAAATTGCTAATTAAAATTATTACTTAGTTTGGCCAATTAAATAAAACCCAGAATTAGATAACATTTTAAAAAATCATTCACATGTTCATATGTTTAGCCCCGCCTGTTGGAACATCAGAGTCTTGAGGGCATGGCGGAAAGCACGGAGATCAGGGATATTCCGTATCACTGGGGGCGGTTCATTCCAAAGGGTTGGAGCCCTCACAGAGAAGGCCCTCCCCCTGGGAGTCGCCAGTTGGCATAATTTGACTGACGGTACCCTGAGTAGTCCCTCCCTATGAGAACGAACTGGTCGGTGGGAGGCTATTGGTGGCAAAAGATGGTCTCATAGGTACCCAGGTCCTAAGCATGGAGCGCTTTAAAGGTGATGACTAACACCTTGAATCGCACCCGGAAGACCACTGGGAGCCAGTGCAGCTCGCCCAGGAGAGGTGTTACATGGGCACAACTAGCTGCACCCATAATCACCCGCGCGGCTACATTCTGGACCAGCATTACAGTAGTCCATACGGGAGGTAACTAGGGCATGAGTGACTGTGCGCAAGGTGTCCCGATCCAGAAAGGGACGCAACTGGCGGATCAGGCAAACCTGATAAAAGGCCCCCCTGGCCACGGCCGTAATGTGCTCTTCTAAAGATAGCTGTGAATCCAGGAGGACACCCAAGTTGCGAGCCCTCTCTGTGGGGAGTAAGGTCTCATCCCCAATTGTCAGTGATGGTACCAGCTAACTATACTGGGATGCCGGAAGCCACAGCCACTCGGTCTTGGAGGGGTTGAGTCTGAGCTTGTTTCTCCCCATCCAGATCCACACGGCCTCCAGGCAACGGGACATCACAGTAAGGGCATCATTGGGGTGGTCTGGGGTGGAGATGTATAGCTGTGTGTCATCAGCATACTGATGAACACTCACCCCGAAACCACGGATTTATCTCGCCTAGCGGTTTTACATAAATGTTGAACAGAAGGGGTGAGAGGACTGACCCTTGCGGCACCCCACAAATAAGGTGCCTCAAGGTCAACCTCTGCCCCCCTGCCAACACAAACTGCAAACGGTCAGAGAGGAAGGAGGAGAACCACCGAAGCACGGTGCCCCCTATTCCTAACCCCTCCAGCCGGTGCAGTGAGATACCATGGTCGATGGTATCAAAAGCCACTGAGAGATCTAATAGGACCAGGACAGAGGAACCACCTCTGTCCCGAGCCCTCCAGAGATCATCAACCAATGCAACCAATGCCGTTTCTGTGCTGTATCGTGGCCTGAAGCCCGACTGGTATGGATCCAGATAGACAACTTCATCCAGGTACCAGCCACCACACTCTCAACAACCTTCGTAACGAAGCGAAGATTGGAGACTGGACGATAATTTGATAATATAGCCAGGTCCAGGGAAGGCTTCTTGAGGAGGGGCTTCACAACTGCCTCTTTCAAGGCAGTGGGAAAGACACCCTCACTCAGAGAAGCATTTATAATCCCCTGGAGCCAGCCTCGTGTAACCTCCCGGGAGGCCAGTACCAACCAGGAGGGACACGGGTCCAATAAACATGTGGCAGCGCTAAGCTTGCCCAGAATCCTGTCCACATCCTCAGGAGCCACAGAGTCAAACTCTTCCCATATAACACTCTCAGGACCTACCCCCGTCTCCTCCCCTGGATCTACCCAATCGGAGTCCAGGCCTTCCCGAATCTGAGCGACTTTATCATGCAGGAATTGCACAAAATCCTCAGCTTGACCCTGTAAGGGGTCTTCCCGCACCCCCACCTGAAGTAGGGAGCGGTTCACCCTAAACAGCGCAGCTGGGCGGTTCTCTGCAGATGCAATAAGAGCGGAGAAGTAGCTAGACTTCACCGCTTTTATCGCCACTAGGTAGGTCATAATATAAGATCTCACCTGTGTTCGGTCAGATTCAGATCAGCTTGTCCTCCAATCGCTCTCCAGGCATCTTTTCCGATGCTTCATCTCTCTCAGCTCCTCAGAAAACCAAGGAACTAGTCGAGATCGGCATCGGGTCAGAGGCCGCAAAGGTACAACACGGTCCAAGGCCCCAGTAACCGCCCTGTCCCAGGCCACCACCAGGTCCTCAGTCGAGTCGTGAGCCAGAGTCTCAGGAAATGGCCCAAGCTCTGTCAGGAACCTCTCGGGGTCCATCAGGCACCTGGGACGGAACCACTTGGTTGGTTCCGTCTCCCTGCGGTGGGTGGAAGTGACCTGAAAGTCCATGTGAAGGAGAGAATGATCAGACCATGACAAGGGCTTGATGTCTAGATCCCCTATTCTTAGATCATTCAGCCACTGATCCAAGACAAAAATCAAGTCCAGAGTGTGATTCCCCAAGTGGGTGGGGCCTTGAACTACCTGGGTCAGGTCCATGGCCGTCATGGAAGCCATGAACTCCCGAGCTGCCTCCAATATCTCACCAGCAGATGGCAGGTTAAAATCCCCCATAACAATAAGTCTGGGGGTTTCCACTGCCACCCCGGCTATAACGTCAAGCAGCTCAGGCAGGACTGCCGTCACATGGCAGGGAGCCAGGTACGTAATCAGTAGGCCCATCTGTATTCCCCGACCCCACTTCACAAGGAGGGACTCACATCCGGCTATCTGAGGAACAGTGGCCTCCCTCGGGCAAAGACTTTCTCTAATAATTGCTGCCACTCCCCCACCCCTTCCCTGAGCCCTTGGCTGATGGAATGCACGGAAACCTGGCGGGCACATTTCCACAAGGGGAACTCCTCCCTCCTGGCCTAACCAGGTCTCCGTAATCCCTGCCAGGTCAGCACCCCTCTCCGAAATAAGATCGTGAATGAGGGGGGCTTTATTTACCACTGAGCTGGCATTACACAACATCAGCTGTAGACTCAGGGCCTGAGACTCTGAACAACCTGGGAAACGAGCAATGCTTTGGGGGTCGGAGTGCGCAATCGCTCGCAAGCAGTGAGTGTGCACTCCCGAAACATAATATGGCCCCCTGCTACCATCATATCTGCCCCTCCCACTTATTATACTAATGCCCATCGTTTTGTCCCTCTGCATCCTTGTCAAATTTCTGTCCCAGTCCTCCCCGCCGTGATCATCAGATCCATTACCCCATTCAGTGGATTTATGGATCCCCCCAGATCCATTCCCACAATCCCTCCCAGAACCCCTTAAAATAGAAGTTAAAAATTTATCTAAAAAACCCCAAAGCCGTCGGTTTTTTGCAAACCACCTCTTGGGGTTCCAAAACCCATCCTCAAGATCATTCGTGGTTTCGGGGTGAGGTATCATCAATATGCTGATGATACTCAATTATATATCTCCACCCTGGGCCACCCCGGGGATGCCCTTTCCGTGATGTCCCGATGCCTGGAGGCGATGCGGGCCTGGATGGGCAGGAACAGACTCAGACTCAACCCTTCCAAGACTGAGTGGCTGTGGATGCTGGCATCCCGTGTTCTAGAGGTCCCGTCACTTTTGATGGGGGGGGAGAGGTACTCGCCCCCGTTGAAAGGGCCCGCAACTTGGGTGTCCTCCTGGATTCCCGGCTGTCCCTAGAAGACCATTTGACAGCCGTGACCGGGGGGGATTTCACACAGGTGCACCTGGTGCGCCAGTTGCGCCCTTTTCTAGACCATGATGCCCTTTGCACAGTCACTCATGCCCTGGTTACCTCCCACTTGGATTACTGCAACTCCCTGGGACTGCATGGGGCTGCCCTTGAGGTGCACCCGGCTGCATGGGGCTGCCCTTGAGGTGCACCCGGAGGCTCCAGCTGGTCCAGAATGTGGCCGCGCAGGTTATTACGGGAGCTCCTCGTTACTCCCGTGTAACACCTCTCCTGCACGAGCTGCACTGGCTACCGGTGGTCATCCGGATCCGCTTCAAGGTGCTGGTATTGACTTATAAAGCCCTACATGGCTTAGGTCCGGGGTATTTGCAGGACCATCTCCTGCCTGCTTCCCACCGTCCTGTCCGCTCCCATAGGGTTGCTCTCCTCAGGGTACCGTCGACCAGGCAATGCCGTCTAGCGACGCCCAGGGGTAGGGCGTTCTCTGTGGAACGAACTACCCATCGAGCTCTGGACAGCCCCGGATCTCCGCTCCTTCCGTCGAGGCCTGAAGACTTGGTAATTCCAACGAATGGGCTGATTCTGAACCTTGGGTTTTTATTATTTATTATTTTAATCTGGTTTTAGTGGGGTTTTATTATTGTATGTTTTTAATCTGTGTTCACCGCCCTGAGTCCTTTGGGAGAAGGGTGGCATATAAATTCTGTAAAAAAAAAAAAAAGTACCTTCAGCCCACCAACTCTCCCCACCAATGCTTGCATGATAAACCCCATGCCAATTGGCAGAGCCAAGCCTTGAAGCTCTTCTAAAAGGCTAGGAGAGTGGGGCCCTATCTAGTCTCTGGGGCAAGGTGTTCCACAGGACAGGGAACAATGGCAGAGAAGGGTCTCTTCTTAGACCCCACTAGCTGAATTTCTTTAAGTGACGGGATCCACAGCATAACTTCCCTGCTTATATAGGTGGGATGAGTTGGTGAAATGAAATGGAAACTCCAGTAGGTAGATCCAAATCCTTGTATTACAGGCTGGTAATAAACCATGTTCTTGCTTCAGGTCTTTTACATAGTTAATTGAATATGGTGAATATTCTCCCCCAATACATTATTCAGCAAAAGAAATGCTGACATTGCTATACAATATTGCAGCCAATGTATAATATTCTAATTTTAAATATTACTCTATTAAATTTGAAAGCATTCATTCTTTCTGATGAACACTGGCAGTGATATGTCAGCCCCAATTTATATAACTAGATTTCTCAATAAGCAAACAGATACCACATAATGATCTGAAACAACCCTGAAGACAAATATTAGCCAGCTTTAGGTGGAAAACATGCTTTGCATTCTCTAGAAAACCATAAAAAAATCCCAGCAAGGCATTTATGAGGTTTACTCCAATTCTATTATTCCACAGGCAGAGAGATATAACATACATTTTATGTAATAAAATAATAGTACCCTCTCACAGTTGAAAGATAATAATTGAAATTAGTAATTTAACTTATTTATTTGTTGGCTTGTTTTTGTAGATAAAAATAATTTGGCAGTAAATTACATTTGTGAACAACCCATTTCCTCAAAAAAGATTCTGATTTTATTTGCTAAAATGAAAGAAGTTTTAAGGTGAGTTCTGAGTTAAAGTTATTCTTTCTCCTGCTATAAAATGTTACTTCAAAAGGAATGAAGAATTTTCCAGAAACTACTCTGTTTTCTTCCAATTATGTGAGTATTTCTCTAGTTCCTCTTATATTGTTAAGACAGCAGGTATAAAAATGTATCAGTATTTGACTGAAATACAGGTAATCCTCAATTTACGATAGTAATGGAGCCTGGCCATTCATATTGGAAATCAAGGATTACATTAAACAAAGTACATAATTAACCACCTCTCTGTCCCTGCTTTCCCCAATGCATTCGTTAAACAAATGCATGGGCCATTAGATAGAACATAATGTGACTCAAGGATGGGGGAAACAATGGGAGGCTTAGTCCAGACACAAGCATACCAAGGATACCTCTGCCTCCCACTGAGATATCCCATGCTCTCCCCCTGTCCCCTGGGCTCCCCAAAACCCTAAGGGCTTCCTCCATACCCCACCCCACCACTATTGCACACTTACTTTTTGAAGATATCCAGAATTCAGGAAGTTGGAGTAGAGAAGGATGCTGTTGCTTAAGGAGCTAGGAGTTCCTAGAATTCCTTAGCTCCCTGAACACCAGTGTAACATTTTACCCCTTTGAAAGAAAGAAGCTGCTTTGCTGAGTTACTCAAGAAAGCACAAACATTTCTTCCTCGTGCTGGATAGAAAAGACTACATTTTGTAACCTTATCTGGCTGAGAACAATGCAGCTACTTTGCGTACAACAGCTCAGGTTTCACAACAGGTTGAAAAGGAGATTGCTAGAATCCTCCCATGTGACCTCCTCCTTCTCAACCTCCTGAGTTCTGCTAATCTTCAGAAGGTAAGTGTGGGATTGTGAGGGGTGGAAGAGAGCTGTTTGGAATTTGGTGAGGAAACAAAACTGGGTCTATGGAGATCCAGTAGGGCAGGATGGAGGGGGGAATAGATATGTGGGTGTGCTGCAGTGTCTCTGCAAGGTTAGAATTCTACACAACCCAGTCATTCATAAGGTGAATGACCAGGTTGGTTCTGTAGAATTTGTAACTTTGAAATAGGGTTGTATATAGATTTTTTTTTTGGTGGTTGGTGGTGTCTGTTGTAACTTTGAATGGACAATAAATGATCTATTGTACCTTAAGAATTACCTGTATACACATGTAAAAGCTAGTATTCACACAAGATCAACAGAACAACTATAAATGTCTACCCAAAAACGAGTGCCATTGTTTTTAATGTATTTTTTTATTTATAAATTAAATATATGTATGACTTTAGCATGTGACAATACACTTTATAAAAATATAATTCAATGGTATATGCATGAAATTGGAACTGCCACATTTCAATTGAATAAGGAGCTGCTTCAAGGGTAGCTACCTCTGTTGAAAATGTTCCCATGTGTCAGTAAGAGCTACTATTTTCACCCTGATTGAAGCAGTAAAGGAACAGATTAATTCTCTCCCATAGATCAGCAATCATGTCTTTTGCAGTACAGCACTGTAACCGTTTCAGAAACATCCACTGACATTAATAAAAGTTATTAACAGAGTTTTTAAATGTTTATAGTTAAAAGAGAGGGTTGACTAGAAAAGAGGAATCTGGGAACTAAAAAGGTGGGAGTGTCTTGGAAAAAGACAAAAAACTGAGTCAGGAACCATGAAAGACCATATCTGGCATTTTTAATGTTTGATTGGAATCTTATTTAAGACCAGTCATAAGCATAAGCCTTATGTTTAATAGCAAAATATGATTTGTTAAAAATAGAAGCAAGCAAGGTGTAAGGAGGAGGTGAATGGGAAGACTGGTTATAAAAACAGTATTAGAAAGGGGAAACAAATTTCATGGTATTTCATGGCATTTTCATTTTCTTTGTTCTGTTATAAATGATGCACTCTCTATCTTTTTATTACAGGAATCTTTTAGCTCTTGATTTTGCTGATGAAGATTTTAAGACTGACTATTTTTTAAAGGATTTCAAAAGAAATACAAACTCCCAGAATAGCTTGAAGAAAATGCCATTATTTGACTTAAAAGAAACTCAAAATATCCACAATTTAAATGGGAGCATTGGGGATATCACATTTTTAAATAGTATTATTTTTAAAGCCAGAAAGGCATGGCAAAGTGTTAAAATGAGCACTGTCCTCAAATTATCTTTCCTTCCTGAAAAATATAGAAAATACTTAACTTCAGTGGAAGAATTGCCATCATTGTTAGTAAACTTTCTGCTTAAACCTGCAACAGCTGACAATTTTCCTGAGAAGCTCCTGGTACTTCAGAAAATATTTAGTATCATAACAAATATCAAGACTAATCATAACTACCTATTGATCTCTTCTCTGACCAACCTGATGCAGAAAATCCAAAATTCCATTAATGAATCTCAGTGGAATGAATTCAACACTTATTGGCATATTGTTGAAAAATTGAGGTCTGCAAAATGGAGTGATATAGACATCCTTATGTATAAACAGATTTTAGATATATTACATGACAATCTGTACGTCAACCATGATAACTTTGGACTTCCTTTGAAAATAGAACTTGAGCAAATGATTAAATTTGTAAACCATTTATTGGAAAAGCATGATGCAGGGAGCATCAAGGGAGCAAATGTTTCAATGGTTTTAAATACTATTTTGAAAAGTTTACAAGTGTTAGAGGACCTGGAGGAAAAGTACATCAGCGAATTTTTTATTGTTAATCCACTAATGAATACCAACAATGAAACTGTACAGAAATTATTTCGGATAATTAAGAAGGGTATAGAGATACTTTCTGATCCCAGTCAGATAGAATCATTTAATATTAACAAAAGTGATACCCTCCTCAGATTTTCACAATCATTACCTTTGCTGGATTTATATATGACTCCAGTGTGGCATAATTCTTCAATACAAGCAAAAACGTTGCAACTGTTGTATTTAGCACCAAGCCTTCTTCAAATGGGAAACATTCAGGCTGACAACAGATTCGCAGACTGCACTGTCAAAGATTTCCATCTCATTGCATTTGAAGTGTTTGTCAATAATTCCACACTAAAGGAAGCCTTAAGAGAAAGAAAATGTAATTTTCTCTTCTCTTCTCTGGATTTTGAAAACCAAACAACCTATGACTATATGTTTACCCAATTGTTTACAACAAAAAGTCTCAAATCGGCATCGCTTTTTGAAATAATCCAGGGAAACAAAAGGAAACACTTATCAGGTGAATTTCAATGTCTCATCAAATTATTAGAAGTTTCATCCAGTTTTCTGTCTAAATTAATTGGGATCCATAAATTACAGAATTCCTGGATAGAAAGGATTGATAAAAATCTAAGTGCCTTTTCTCTTGATCTGTCTCAACATAATCTGACTTGCAGAGAACCATTGCTTAGCAATATCATTGACAAAATTTCTGCTTTACACATTCAGAATCCTTTTATTTTTAAAGGAACAGTAGCAGATATTCAAAATATCCTGGATAACCCATCATTTTGGAATCAAACATTTGTGTCTTCTTTTTTGCTACATAATAAACACCAAAAGATTGTAGCAAAGTTTTTACAAATGAGCAAAAATGTTGTTCATCAATCAAAATGGAATAATTTTTCAGAAATCTTGAGTGAGACTGTAGAAATATTGCACTCAAAACAGAATGTGACAAATACAAAGCAGTATATTCAACTGCTAGAAATGTCCAGAAAAGCACTAATTCTTGTTGGCATTGGATTAGCCAACAAGGAAAAAGAAACATGCAAACTTCTTGAAACTTTAAACTGGGGCATAAGAGTTTCCTCTTTAGAAGACATATTAGATATGTTAAGATTGTTCCTAAATTCCAGTTCTGACATAGATTACAACATTTATTTTAGAACAAATATTAATACTTTTTTATCACCTTTTAATGCTCTTTTTCAAAGACTTTTCTACATTGATCCTTCTCCAGAACAAATCAAATACATATTAAACAAAACTATAAGAATATCAAATGAATTGTTTTTAAATAGGATCAACTTAAAACTTACAATGATATGGAAAACTATCCAGAAGATGATGTCTGTAACAACTACCCAATTTCCAATGGAAATACCATGGACTTTTGATTCAAGAGAAGAAATTCCTTTGACAGATTTTTTTCTTAAATCTTCAGTAATAAAAGCCATTCTGAAACCATTCTTGACCTCTCATAATAACTATCATAGTAAAACAAATGTAAATCTGATTACTTATCTTTCACAATTACTACAAAGAATCCAAAATACTGCTAAAAAATCCTGGTCAAATGAGTTGAAGGCCTTTGTAAATATTTATACAGAACTACAACCTGTAATGCATCGCTCACTTTTTTTAAGTACGTTACATAAACATCTTTCTTTACTGAATAATGCTTCTGACTTTCATTTTAACTCAGAACTGCAAGGGTTAACTCAACTTTTATCCTATGTATTACCAAAATATAATGAAGAAAACCCACATATTAACACTTCAGAACGAATTAATATTGTTGTTAGGAAGCTGTTATTTCAGCAAAGGTTTAGGCATCAATTTAACATTAGTCAATTAGAAACCATCCTCCCACTGGGTAATAATAGTCACAAAACCTTTGAAAATATTTATGACATACTGAATGAAGGAGCAATTATACTTTCTGACAGCAAATTGGAAGAAACTAATCAAAGAAAAATTGCCATCTTGTATGGTTTTTCACAATTTCTGTTTCAAAAGGAATTCAGTGAATCAATCTTAGGGAATAGAAATTTAGTTGAAACAAAAACAGTTGATATCTTATATTTAACTCTAAGTCCATTATTACATAGCTGGACCAATAAAATGGGAGTGCCACATAATTGCAATGCTCAAGATATAATTCACATAATTTTTCAAATGCTGTTTAAAAATATCTCTCTCTCTGAAGTATATAACCAAAATGATTGTGAACGGCTTTTCTCCTCCATGGATTTTGAAAAGAAAACAAATCAAACATTTATTGACTTCTTACTTTTCTCCATAAAAAATTTCCAGCAGACAAAATTAATAAATCTTTACCAAAAAAATAATGTGCATTTTTCAAATGACTTGTTATGCATCATCAAATCACTACAAATTTCTTCTGGTTTGCTTTTGAAAATGGATATACTCTTTGATTTCCAACATCCTTGGATACAGGAGATGTATGCAACTTTAGCAAAAATTTCTAAACAATTACCATCAATTAATTCAACTTGTTTCATCCGAGTTCTTGATGATATAAATGATGTTACTTATAACCCTTCAAAAATCCCCGTGCTGTTTTCAGGTAATGAAACAGAACATTATATACAAAATTTCATTGACAAATTAATAGACTGGAGTGAGTTAGCAATATTCTTTAAGCAGCTTCAAGATTATGCATATATGAACATTCCTGTGAATGATGCCCCACAAAGAAATGAAGATGAAATCTCCATTCCATCTGAAAGTAATTTTTCACAAATTTGGACTATGTTGTCCAAATGGTACCACACAGAAACTGAGAATGCAAGATATGGCTTGGAAATGATGGGGAAAGTTCCGGATAACAACAAATCAGTTCCAGAAATATTTAATGTCAGTATTTCTATTTTAAATCATTTGGATTTGCTAAAGGAGCTTAAAGCAAATCCAGATCCAAATTTGCTGTCAAAAAGAACTGAGCTGCAATATAAATTTGATCATATTAGGCATCCTTTTCTGATGATTGCAGAAACACTTCTAAACAAGACGTTTTGGAAGGAATGGGAACAAGCACAATCTCCAAGCAATTTGATTGCACAGTAAGTAATGTGTTTCATAATTAGTTAAATGAAGAGAAATTTATTATCTTCTTCTCAGCAGAAAAGAAATGCTTTTTGAGATGAGGTTAACATAAGAAATAATATTGTATAAAATGTTCAGAATGATGCAGAATTACTGATGTCTGGTTCATATACATTGTTAAAAATGTATATTTATGCATAATTGACAGGATGACTTCACTACAGAGCAGAGAGAGCATTCATATATACTGGTACACTTGAGTATCTTTTGGTAACCTCACATGATTACCAAAATCCATTTTCTGATCAAATAGAAATTATTCTTATTTCCTCTTTGTGTTGAGTTAGAGCATAGAATAACAGAGTTGGAAGGGACCTTGGAAGAATTCTAGACTAACACTCTGTTCAAGCAGGAGACCTTATACTATTCTGTCTAAATTATTGTCCAATCTCTTCTTGAAAACTTCCAGTGATGAAACACTCACAATTTCTGAAGGCAAGCCCTTGCACTGATTAATTTTTCTCACCATCAGGAAATTTCTCCTTAGTTTTAGGTTGGATCTTTCTTTAAGGATCTTCCCCCAGTACTTCTTGTCGTGCCTTCAACTGCTTTGGGAAATAGTTGACCTTGTCTTCTTTGTGACAGCCCCTCAAGTATTGGAAGACTGCTTTCATGCACTCCTAATTCTTCTCTTTATTAGACTAGACATACTCAATTCAGTGTATGGTTTAGCTCCAGACCCCTAATTATTTTGCATTCTTTCTAGGGCTTCAGCATCTTTTTTGTATTGTAGTGACCAGAACTGGACACAGTATTCCAAGTGTGGTCTTATTATGCAGTGTAAAGCAGTACTAACACTTCACATGATCTTGATACTATTCTTCTGTTGATGCATGTTAGGATTGCATTTGCTTTTTTTGGCAGCTGCAGCACACATTGCTGGCTCATAACTAAGTGGTTGTCCATTAAGTCACCTAGATCCCTTGCACTGTTACTGTTGTTGAGCCACTGATTTTATATTTGTGCATTTGGTTTTTCTTGCTTAAGTGTAAAGCCTTACTTTTCTCACTACTGAATTGAATTCAGACAAATGGTTGTCCAGTCTCTTTTTGAAAGTCTCCAGTGATGGAGCACCTACAACTTCTGATGGTAAGTTGTTCCATTGGTTAATTGTCCTCACTGTTAAGAAGTTTCTCCTTAGTTCCAGGTTGCTTCTCTCCTTGGTTAGTTTCCAACCATTATTTATTCTCTTGGTACATTTTCTGAATTAAACTGTAGGTAAATTGAAGACTTTCTTTTAATTGCAAACCATTCTTTAATGTGTGTGACTTCACATAAGACTGTTTTGTTCTGTTTTGTCCCAGGTTTCTGTTTTCAGAATTTGAAAATGTCTTCCTAAAATCATCTCATAATAGTAACGTCTCATCATATTTCATTTGCATAATGAACATGTTTCAAGAGTCAGAAGATGAATTATCAGGTAACACTTACTTCCATAATAGCATACATTTGTTTTTAAATCTTCCCCTTGTGAAAGAGTTTAATAGCAACTGGGTGCTCTATGGTGATATTGATGACAGTTCATACCCAGATAAAAGCCAGGAAGCCTGATGAAGAGGAATACTACTGGGTCTGTTCCCCCCACATTTAATAAACATGCATCTGCTGTTTACACTTCAAAACCAATAGTAACACAAGGCTTAATGTAACTGTAGTATATTAGAATTAGAATTCTTTATTGGCCAAGTGTGATTAGACACACAAGGAATTTATTGCCAGTGCATAAGCTCTCATTGTACATACAGTAATAGTGACAGATCATATAACAACAACAACAACAATAATAATAATATAAAAATAATAAAACAGCTGGATGATTAAATGGATGGAAAACCAAAGTTTTGCATAGACAGCACTTGAAAAACATTGAAGGAAAATGTGATAACAACTTGACATAGGCATGGCTTAAGACGGAAACCATCAAGAAAGAACAGAAGGTTTAATACTGGCTGCTCAAGAACAAGCACTACAAACTAATGTCATGAAAGTGAAGATACAAAAATCCACTGACAATCCAAACTGCTGACTTTGCAATGACAAAGTTGAAAGCTGTTTCACATTTAATATGTGGGTGCAGCAAAATTGTGCAAACTGATTACAAAGCTAGACATGACCGAGTCATTATGTAAAAAATACGATTTACCTGTATCCGAAAAGTCATGGGAACATAAGCCTCATATGTGGCAAAAGTCATCGAAAATGAGAAGGTGAAGGTCTTGTGGGACTTTCGAATACAGATGGATTGTCATTTGGAACACAACAAGCCAGATATCACAGTTGTTGAAAACTGAAGCGTACAATTTATTGATATTGCTGTACCAGGAGAAGCCAGAGTCGAAGAAAAAGAACTGAAAAAAATCACGAAACCTGGCCATCGAAATTATGTGATTATGGATTAAACATGTAACAGTGATACCCATTGTCATCTTGGCACTTGGTACCATGTCCAAGAATTTTACAAAATACATCAAGAAATTGCAGCTTCCTGCAATAACATCAGTGGAACTGCAAAAAACTGCACTACTGAGAACATTATACATTTTAAGAAGATACTTGGTTGATACCTAGGATGCTGGAAGCAAACCATATAAACTATCAGCACCAGTCAATGATACTTGTGATACATTTTTAAATGTTCAGTTGACTGAGATTCATGTTTAATGAATAAAAGAGATAATAATAATAATAATAATAATAATAATAATAATAATAATAATAAATATTTTTATTTTTGAATGTTCAGTTGACTGAGTTTCATGTTTAATGAATAAAGTATGTTATAAAAATATAAAATATAATAATAGATATAAATAATTTCATAAAAATTATTGGGTACTTGTCTTGAGAGAAGAACGGCAGTGCCACTAGAAGTTGATGAATTGAAAAGTTACAGAGAAAAACAGATGGATTTGCAATGCTTTACATTCAGGCATTTTATTTTGTGATAATGGTTCTAGCTTAAACCTAAAAAAAGAAAGTATGTTCTGATGTTCATTCAAAGGAAAAGCTATTTGATGAAACAAATAATATTCTAAAATTGATAAAAACATTTGATGGAGTACTCGTTTGGAAAGTTTATTCCCTGGATGAACCTTAGAATGTTCTTTGGAATATAATATAGTCAATATAAACATTGTTTTTATTTGTGCTTGAAAACAGCTGAAACATGAAATGGAGTAATAAAGAAAAGAGTGGTCTGCAGTATTTTTTAGTGTGTGTGAGGGTTTGATTCCTACATCTTTCTTTTAAAGCTTGATTCAGCTCATGATGGTTAAGTATATTTTCCCCCCGAATTCTGGGAAGAATTCTTTCACAACTATTTTAAACTATAGAAATCAAATATATCTCAGTTGCCATTCAGTAAACTGATCTAAGAGACAAACACTTGCTGGAACAATATTGCTTTCATTGGTTTTCAAAGTGCTTGCAGAGTTTATTAATGAAAGTGGAAATCTATAAAAAATGTATTACAAAAGACAAATGGTGTTGTTTCTTACAGAAAATTGTACTCTTCCTCCAAAAATAAGAAAGCTAAAAGGAATTCTTTTTAATTCTCAAAATTCTTTTGCCACAGTTCCAGAGATTCTGATGTTAAAAGTAAGTAAGTGTATCATTTGGATATGAAAAATACCAATGATAATATGAAAGTGCACGTTTACTGTAACAAGTTTTTGAAGCTCAGCTGGCTGCTTTTTGTAGAATAGCATTGCTAGGGAAATGGACAGAGAAGTGTACCCTACCTGCTACTTTTCTGCTCCAAATTTTTCCATCCCCTTGTTTCTTCAGCTATGCATCTGAAGTCCTGTACTGAGTGCAGTTTGGAGCAGAACTGAAAAGGAGCTGAACTTACTGTTCAGAGCTAGAAGAAAGCAGTTTTTCACCCTATATTTTATCAGGATCATCTCTAGTCATAAGGAGCTAGATAAAATCATATTTTGGTGCCCCCTACTTTTTCGTTCATGTTTCAATTTTGTTAGGAATTTTAAAAGCATCCTTGTGTAGGATATATAGATCGCCTTGTGTAAGTTTACTGGTTTACAGTATGCTTAGTATTTTCCTGCCAGACCTTTGTCTTGCTCCAGTAATATTATCAACTTTCTGAGGTCCATAGCTATAGTAATATTTTTTTCATAACTTGCAACATTTGTTGCTCACTACCACTCCAGTGACTTTATGAATAAGTATATCAAAAAGTGCAGGGAAAAAAAGTTCTAAAGCAACAAAGAAAGCTTATTATATTTTATACTCATATTGTGTATTTTGGAAGTCTTTTCAATTTTAGTGTCCCCTAAAATTTGGCACTTTGGGCAACTGCCTTATTTGCCTAGACCTAGAAACCAATCCTGATTATATGCAAAAGCTTCCATCATTGTCATGAAATAGTTGACTCAGCCTTCCATCCTTTCTAAGGTAGGTAAATTGAGGACCCAGTTTTTGGGGGCAATAAGCTGACTTTGTATAAATATACAAAAGTATGAAGGCTATTGCTTAACGCATTGTAAGCTGCCCTGAGTCTCCGGAGAAGGGCGGCATATAAATCAATTTTTTTAAAAAAATAGTATTTCCCTTCAATATTGGCTAGATTTCTTTCATTGCCTTTTATTATTCATTTGTGATTAATTTTGTCTCTATTTTGATTGTTTAAAGCTAACCCATCTGCAAAACTTAATATCACTCCTTTGTGATTTCGAGAGCATTAGATGGTTGCAGCAAACATGCCAGCTCCCTGATGTTAGTTTTGCTGAGTTGTGCAGTCAAAGTGAATTCCACAAGAAGCTTCTTCACAGTAGAAACCAAAGTGATCGTGCACTGTCCAATTTAATTAGCCACAGAAGACTCTCCCAACAATTTCAGGAAATAATTGTTGGGAATCCCCAAAAGCTTCTGCAACAAATTAAGTGGTAAGATTCTTTGCATATAATCTGTAGCAAGTATCTATTTGAGAGGGCCAATACTTACTCCTTTTCTTTTCTTTAAAAAGGTTACAAGAAAATGTCCCTCAACTTAAATACTTCCGTGATAACTCTAAGCATATTTCTTCCTTGACTTCTATAATGAATATCACTAAGATTACACCACATTCCAAAAAACGAGGTAATCTTTGCTTTCAGCAATTATGTATGGATACATTTTTTTATTACATTTTCTGCCTATTTTCTTTAACATTTTAAAATAATGTTTTTGGAGAACTTAGATTGAAATAAATGTGATAAGATCGGCAGATGGATTATGAATTTTGTTTGTTGATTTATAACCAGAAACATATCCTACTTTTTTTATTATCTTGAATGGCTGTGGTGGTGGTGGTGGTGGTGGATCAGTAACAGGATGACAGCATTTGAAATATAGTTTTTTTAAAAATTTGGTGGGGTTGTAAATGGTAGGTTTAATTTAGTATGGGTGAAATGCCACAAACTCTATCACCAAAAATTGCCAGCGTTTGCTGAGAGGACAAAGAGAATAGGCCTGGAAGTGCCTTGGGTTACCAATCTCCAATCAGAGGTGAAAAATTGTAAAGTGGGGGCTAAAAACCTGAGCTGCTGTTCTGGGCAAAGTAGTTTCATTGTTCTCAGTGTCAGCACAACCTTTTTATTCAGCATGAGAAGGAAATGTTTGTGCTTTGTGGAGTAAATCAGCAAAGCAGCTTCTTTCTTTCATAGGATAGAGTGCTAAACTGGCATTCATGGAAGTAAAGATTACAATGGACCAAAAAACCTGTTGCATTACACCGGCATTTGGGGAACTAAGGCATCCTAGGAATCCTTAGCTCCCCAAATGCCAGCCATAACACAATAGGGCTTTTGGTCCTTTGCAATCCTTAGTTCCCTAAACACCAACGTACTGCAACAGAGCTAAGGATTACAATGGACCAAAAGCCCTGTTGCAAATGCCAGAATAATGAGTGATGAGGAGAAGGAAGTTGCTACAATGTCAGGTTTTTTAGAGGCTGTCCAAGAACGTGATCCAGGAAGTACAGCTGGGGTATACCAGATGCAGTATCCCAGGTGGTTAGTGGTGTTTCTCCAAATTTCTAGCATTATTCTTGGATGTTTACTGAGCTGGGGTATTTGGGGAGAGGGGTGATTGAGAGGTAAAAATCCCCAGTAAAATCATACATGGGTTAGGCCCAAACTACCTACAGGAAGTTCTACTTCCATATTTTCTCTATTTGTAAATGTGGATATGTTTCAACATTTTTGTTGGGAGAAAAAAAAGTCTCCTTTTCAGAGATATAAAACCACATCCTTATTTCAATTTGGAATCACAGTGTTGTGATGGCCTGCAGAGCTGGCAGCAGAATCGGACAGTGAGGAGGTTGGGGAGGAACATGGGCCAGTCCTGGAGTCTGGGGAAGGCTCAGACGAGGGCTCTGCGTTGAAGGCAGAGAGGGGGCCAGGACCATCTGGGAGTTATGTGCTGCCTCCAGAGTTGGACATCAGCAAGGCCGAGGAACAGGGGGAGCCTGTTCCCACTGCGCGCATGCGCAGAGCTGCCAGAAGGCAAGAATAGTTAAAACAAAAGGAATAGGGCTTGGAGATGATTGTCCCCTCCCATAAGACATAAGGAGGAGCAAAGGCACATGAACCCCCTCCCATAAGACATAAAGGAGGAGCAAAGGCATGTGAGCCTTTGCAGGAAGCAACTTTGTCCGTCCTGGTCGGTTTGAATTCTGAAGCTCTGTTTTGACTCTGTGCTCCATGTGGCCTTGCAAAGCTAATTGCCAATTAGGTCTTTGGCAGCTGGTCAAGGGAGATAAAGGCGAGTACTTATCAGCTTTATCCCAAAAGACTGTGGCAGACTTCTGTCAGACTCTTTACAAACTATTTGTGACTCATTACATGCAGTGAATGAACATAATTCACAGCCATTGAAATAAAAAGAGGGTTTTTGGGACTAAGCATGTGCTGGTTACTGTCTCAGGAAGCCTAAGTCAGAACACACAGACTCAAACTGAAGAGTGCAATTGAGCCATTTAAGTCATTTGTGGAAAGTTAAAAACAGACAAAGTAAGCAACACTCTGAAAATGTTGTTTACTTACATAATTTACTTAAACTTCAGAAAAGCATTCAGAAAATCAGATCACAACCTACTTCTTTATAAGATAGAAAAATGTGGGTTAGACCACATCACCAATAGATGGAGTTGCAACTGGCAGACCAACAGCATTCAACATGCAGTCGTCAATGGAACTACATCTACAAGTATGCAGTGGGGTACCTCAGGATTCTATCTTAGGCCCAGTACTCTTCAACATCTTTGTAAATGATTTAGACAAAGAGACAGAAGGGGAATCCATGAAATTTGCAGATGATACCTAGCAAGGAGGAATAGCCAACACTTTAGAAGACAGATTCAATATTCAGAAGGATCTCGACAGACTGGAGCATTGGGCCCCGCCCAATAAGATGCAGGTCAGTGGTGAGAAAAGTAAGGTCTTGCACCTAAGCAGGAAAAATCAAATGCACAAGTATAGTATGGGTGGTACCTGGTTCAACAGTAGTAACCGAGAGGGATTTAGCTGTCCTAATGGATCACCATTTAAGTATGAGGCAACAATGTGCTGCTGGTAACCCAATGCAGTTCTAGGAGGTATCAACAGAGGGATAGTATCTCTTTAATACAGCATTAGTGAGGCTACACGTGGAATACTGTGCCCAGTTCTTGTCATCACAATATAAAAAAGATGCTGAGGTCCTTAAAAAAGGTACAAAGAAAAGCAACAAAGATGATAACAAGTCTGGAGGCTGAATGGTACGATGAATGGTTAAGGGAACTAGGTATGTCTAGTCTAGTGAAGTGAAGGACTAGGGTGTGACATGATAGCAGTCTTCCCATACTTGAGGGGCTATCACAGAGAAGAGGAGGTTAACCTCTTCTCCAAAGCATCAGAGGCAGGACAAAAAGTAATGAGAGATCTCTCAAAGAGAGATCCAACATAGAATTAAAGATATATTTCTTGATAATGAGAACAATTAGCCAGTGTTGTGGGTGCTTTGTTACTGGAAGTTTTCAAGATTGGGGTAACCATTTGTCAGGAATGGTATAAGGTCTCCTGATTGAGCAGAAGGTCGTAGTAGAAAGTCCCTTCCAATCCCGTTTTTCTATGAAATGCTTACAAATCTGATGAACATAACACGATACTCTTAAGGCCACTCAGAAATAAGATCAAACAAATAACTGAGCTAACAATCTACTGTGTAAATAGCCACAGTGTTCCAACAAATTCTACACACAATGGATGGTATGGCTATCTCAAACTGTCTTTTCCCAAAGCTGGCCATATGAAGTTCCTTCAATCTGTATGTGAATGTGGGCATGTGAATACCCTTCTTTGAACCTGCTCTAATTTCTCTGAATCCTTCTTAAATTGTCATACTTCAAACTGGACACCAAAGTCCAGGTGACATCTAACTGAATCAGATTCAAAATGCTTCATTCTCCAAAACTGGAAATTTTACTTATTGATGCAACTATACTTGCATTTTTGAAGTCATAACAAACTGCTGACATATTCATTTTGCAACCAACTGAAACTGTGGGACTAGTCCTGTCTTAAACACAAAGTTGGTTAGATGACTTTGGGCCAGTCATTCTCTCAGTCATAGGAAGAAGGCAAACCATTTACAGTACTAAAATGTTGCCCAAAAACCTGCATGGACTTGTCAGTGTAGTCACCAGGAGTCAAGGCTGACTTGAGGGCAACCCCCCCCCACCAAAAAAACCCCCAAAGGAAATCAATTGCTGTTCTAAAGAGATTTAAATGAGCTGTCCATATCTATTCAGAAAATACAGTAACTGACTAATAATATTATCTGCATTAATAGGGATTGCTCAACTTGTTGATGAGAAACTTTTTTAAAGTTTTGAATTTTAATTAATTACAGCAATACTGGTAAATAAATAAATAAATAGAACATATTGATCACCAAACATATTCAGTTGATACGATTTAATCAAGAAGGGAAATTAAAATTCATTTTTTAAAAAATGTATATCTTAGGCTTCTGAAATGAAAGAGTCAGATGAAGTTGAAGAAGTATGAAAATAGTCTTTTTTAAAAATAAACAGATATTATTTATTTTAAAAAAATACTACCTAAATGTGAGTACCAAATAATTGAAAATGTATGTGGATCAAGTTTCTCTTTTAAATAAAAATACAAATTAATTTTAAATAGGGAAATAAATGTTTTGAATATTTTCTTATTCACTTTATTACTTTGTAGCATAAGCACTTTTATTTTGCAAATCATCTTTTAAGTGTTCTGTTTATAGTATTTTCTGAAAGCTGGAGCAAAACAGACTTTTTAATTTTAAACTTTTGTTCTGTGATGTTTTAAAGATATGATCATAGATCTGTTCCGAAATGTTGATGGCCTCAAGAATGATCTCGGAAATATTGTAGGATTGTCTACCAAAAGTATCAGTGCTTTCACAGAAATGCCTCTTTCAGAAAACAAAACACAGGCAAGTATCTTGGGAATAATAACTATAAATTTAGATGACTTTTCAGAGATTATATCATACACGTTCATCTGTGTAAAAAATCAGGTGTGACTGAATGATTGATATCAGTGGGTAACTCATCTTTTTCACTGATGTATCTGTTTAATAATGTAGGTTCCCTTCTAAATCAAATCATAATATTTCAGCCTATGATGCTACTGATATAAAGATAATAATTGAAAGGGTCATTAAAAATAAACTGGCTGAATTTCAGATAATATCCCAAAATGACAGCTACACATAGAGAAAAAGCAGAGGCCTTCCAGAAGGTTTAATTCTGCTTTTCATATTTTTTATATATCTGTTTGAATAAGGTTTATAAAAATGCTACCTTAAATGTGGGTTGAATAATAAATCATGCTGTATGTTTTGGATTTTACTTTTGGAAAGTATACAGGGCAAGTTTTTGCATTGGTAAACACATATATAATAATAGATGTATTCACCAGAGGAAAGAAAGTCTACGTTAAGCCATACTCAACTAAGGAAGTGTTAGGCCAGGCAACAATATTGGAAACATGAAAATATCATATGGTTGCACTTCATCAATAAATTCTTGTTTTTGATCATAAAATAGCAAGATACAAAAATGAATGTATTAATAGTTAAAGCCCTAAGAACCTGAGTGCTTTGATTCCTGTTTTTGCTTACAAACTGCCTGATATAACAACTGGTATCTATCTGCTTGTAAGGTCCCAAAATATACTTGAGTCACCAGAATACCAAAGAGAGAGACTCAAGACGAGGCTTGCAAAAAGAAGCAGATTTTATTTATGGCCAAAAACAAAATAATGGGAGGAACTATATCCAGAACATACAGATACAATGAATGTGAAGAGATAGCCACACCTTGGGGAAGGTATGGCGTCCTTTTTACACCCTCAGAGACATTAGCTTAGTACCCAGTTCTGGCCCCCTGGCCCATCCCTTCCTTTGGCAGTGCAGCAAGGAAGGGGGTGGGTGGATGGCAACCCCACTTCTTGAGCTATCCACCAGATACGGAATGATACCGAAAAACATAACACAGAAGTGAGATCACTGGTAGAAACAAATGGCAGAGGCAGTTCTAATTCTTAGCAAAGCAATTCTTACAGAAGCAAAACAGCAAGTCAAACCAATTCTACTGATTCCCACCAATTCTACCTGTTCTATTATTATTATGCCCCTTCATTCTTCCCTTTTATTTAAACGATGGGATGCATTCCATTGTGGTGAATGAGGGGTGCATATTTAGTGGGGATCGTTTAAAGAATCATAATATTTGCAGGCATATTACGAGGAGTGGACACTATTTGCTAACAAATAGTGTAAAGCAAGTCTATTCTGGGATATTGCTGTTTTCAACAGAGTATGTTGTTTAGCTAAAAAATTTAGAGCACTAGCAATTGCATTAGTTATCATTGCAATCATTGGCTGTAACCTTATAATTGTATTCATCATATAAATGGGAGTTCTATACCAACTTCTGGCTGGTCCGTATACCCAAATTATTCTTTCTGGAGGCCAGTCATCTGTTTGTGGCCTACTTCCTCATAAATAGGTACACCCAGTCTTTCACCTTGTTGTATGGGCAGTAGAAAAAGGAAGAAAAATAGGTTTCACAGTTCCTAGTACACATGCTTCATACCATCGGCTAGGCAATTGCACATAGGCAAACTTTCCATTTATCCAATATAAGCCATCTGGAACATGCCAATTAAGAGTTATCACATCCGTCCATAACCCACTCAGTCTAATTATATTTTCAAATGGGTTACTAGGTTGTATCAGGTTAATTCCAGACTGAAAAGTGACAGCGAAGAAAACACCCTTACATGTAATATGATTTTTCACACTTATCATTGCATGATATTCCCCTCATATTAGTCCTATGCATAAGAAAATTAATCCCAAATATTGAACCATTGCATTATATCAATCCATTCTATATCTTCAGGGAGTATGATATTACTATCTCCTAGGACTACTCTGTTCAAGTCAGGTTGATCTGATTCAATGCCCCATATATATATATATATATATATGTGAATAGAGTTACTATGGGGAGCAATCCCTTGCACATTTATTTATTTATTTATTTATTTGATAATATTTATATGCCGCCCTTCTCCCGAAGGACTCGGGGCGGCTCACAGCAATTTACACAATTTACAATTTACACAAGCACAGTGTCCCATTATTCCCCATAGGCGTGTATAAGTTCATAATTACAACAAGAATAACAACATTCAGTGATACAGTTACAATCACAGAACCAACACAATCTGGAGAGTGTGAAGTTGCACAGCTTCTTTTGGGATCTTCAGATGGAATAAGAGAGGCCACCACTCAGGCCGGAAAGACCAAAAAGTTGCTACTCCTGCATCGAGAAAAATCACAAACAAAATCCATTCATACCACAATGACCACATCAGTTTTTGGAAAGGTTTATTCTCAGCGGGTCTTCTCCAGGAATCACTTGCCACTCTTTAAGTTCTCCCACTGGTCCTTTTACACAGGTGTAGTGGTCCACCCTTTGTCTTTAGTCTGGACTGCTGTTTCAGTGGTCAGCAGGACTTGATAGGAGCTGTCCCAGGCTTGGCTAAGTTTTTCCACACATCAGGTTTTATCAGGACCCAATCACCAGTCTGGAACTTATGAACAGCAAAATTGAGAGGTAGGGTTTGATTTAGTAGTCCTTTTTTTTCTGAGGTAAGATAAAGAAGAGGAGAGGCCAAGTATACAGTTCTTTACAAACATATCTTTAGTTTCAAATTGTGGAATTTCCCCCATTCTATCCAAGTGTGGTAATCCAAACTTCAGTTCAGAAGGCAAGGCCAAGGGTAAATATTTGATTCACGGCAGAGACGATTTTGCATTCCACGGAACATGACATTCCCACTGCCTCCATGATTAATTGAAGCACTTTTGCAGTAAAATGAGCCTCTTGATTGCTGTCTATAGCTTCTACTACCCCATATTTAGGTATTATCTGTCCAATATAATTTTGGTGACTACTGCTGAGTGGCTCTCATGGCTGAATAAGCCTCAACCCATCCAGTCAAGTGACCCACTATCACCAATAAATATCTAAGTCTCCCCACTTAAGGTAGTCTAATAAAATCAACTCAAATGCATAGAAATGATCTCATGCTAAAGTAGCCCTCCCTTTTCTTTATGTGTAGAACTTGTTTACTGTTTTATATACTGTTATGTCCTTATAAGGACATCCGTCCGGGATTGGCTTGAATCCTCCGGCGGGAGTTTTGAATAGCTGTCATAGGGGCGGTGCGTCTGCCGGAGCGAATATAAGGAGAGCTCCGGCAGCGCAGTGCCAGTCTGTTACTGTTCCAATAAAGTTGCTAAATGTATCCAGCTGGTCACGTCTTCTTTCCCTGTGCCTAATCTAACACTGGCAACGAAGGACTAGAGAAGAGAACCAGAGCAAGACCGCGTGGCACGATCGCCTAACTGAGCTGAAGTCACTCAACCGCGGCATCCTACAGAATGGCAACCCCGCAAGCACCGATCGCTTTGCTGAACCCATTCGATCTGGCAAGAGAGAAATGAAGGTCGTACATGATCAGATTCCGACAATTTCTCCGAGGGAACGGCTACCAAAACCTCGATGACAATTGCAAGAGAGCCCTTTTCCTGGCCCACTGCGGTTCTGACGTCTTAGAGATGGCCATCGACCTCGTGGCGCCCAGAGATATAGAAGAGATGTCCTGGAGTGACCTGCAGGAAGTCCTGCAGGAACACTATACACGCACAGGAACCCCGATTGTAAACAGATTCACCTTCCAACAGAGGAATCAACGGGAAGGTGAATCCATCAAAGAGTTCATGGCCGCACTTTGTCAAATCACCGCAAACTGCGAGTTTGACAATGTGGATAATGCCATCCGAGACCGCATCGTCTTCGGGATGCGGGATGTAGGTCTCCAGAAGAAATTCCTGAGCCGCAAGAGGATCCCACTCAAGGAAGTCCTTGAGGAAGCGACAGCTGCTGAGACATCCGAGAAAGCGGCTGCCGCGATGGTGAAGGCGAGGGGGATCCACAAGATCCACAAGTCAGGCCAAAATTCCTCAGATGACTCCGCCACGCAATCTGAGTCTGATGAGGAAATGGC
This sequence comes from Pituophis catenifer annectens, assembly GCF_029215685.1. Taxonomy (NCBI): domain Eukaryota; kingdom Metazoa; phylum Chordata; class Lepidosauria; order Squamata; family Colubridae; genus Pituophis; species Pituophis catenifer. The sequence continues at coordinate 171,884,527 of NW_027256881.1, forward strand.
CATGCACAAGGTTTCCCGCCACCCAAGGTGGGAAAGTTCCCAAAATGGCGACCGGGGGGAACGCTGCGACAGCTGCAAGGGTGACCACCGCAGAGCAAACTGCAGATGGAGGGACGCGATCTGCTGTCGTTGCCTGAAGAGGGGACACATAGCCAAGGCCTGCAGAGCAGCAGATCCAGCCCCCGAACCACCCAGGCCAAGATTCCGCGAAAATCGCAAGGATACCCAGAGGACATCCAAACGGTCCTCGTATCAGTCCAGGCGTGGAGATGATGAATATCCTCGCAGCGGAGCGGTGCACCAAACCACAATCACCCACACAAGCGACGACAATGCCACAAAATTTAATGTGACACTGCTGGCAGAGGGGTCACCGTGCACAATGGAAGTAGATTCAGGCTCCATCCACTCCATTATGGACTGGCAGCATTTGAAACGCCTGAAGCCAGCCTGTGAGAAGAACCAGTTGAAGCCCCTGCGGTTGAGGCTAGTGGACTTTAGCGGAAACCCCATCGGTGTCCTGGGCAGAACCACGCTCCACATCTCCTTCAAGCAATTCCAAGGCAAACTTCCCATCACCGTCATGGAACACAGCCGGCCAAACCTGCTGGGAGTGGAGTAGTTCAAACCACTAGGGTTATCAATCGGAGGCATCCACCAGATTCAGAGGGACGAACTCGACAACCTCATCGAAGAGTTCAAGGAAGTGGGAAGGACAAGGAAGGAAGTCCTTTAATCTGGACAAGGGAATCACCCCAATTAGGCTGAAGCCCCGCCGGGTTCCATTTGCCTTGCGGCCCAAGGTAGACGCTCAGCTAGTCAGCTGATCGCCCAAGGCGTTCTGGAACCTATCGATCATGCTTCATGGGAAACCCCCATTGTGACCCCAATGAAGCATAATGGATCTGCGCGCATCTGCGCTGACTATAAGTGTACCATCAATAAGGCATTGCCGCAGAGCGCATACCCAGTACCTCTGGTGCAGCATCTGCTGCATTCCCTAGGAACTGACTCAATTTTTGCTAAACTGGACCTGGCCCAGGCTTACCAGCAGCTGCCAGTGGACGAAAAAATGGCGGAGGCTGAAACAATCGTTACTCATAGGGGAGCATTCAAATGTAACCGTCTCCAATTTGGAGTCAGCGCTGCCCCAGGAATTTTTCAATCAATGATGGAACGCCTTCTTCAAGGCGTTCCAGGGGTGGTGCCGTACTTTGATGATGTACTAATCTCCGGAGATTCCAAAGCACAACTCATTGAACAGCTCAGGCTTGTCCTGCAGTGCTTCAAGGCCAAGGGCTTGAGAGTCAGGAGAGATAAATGCATCTTAGGAGTCCAGGAGGTCGAGTTCTTGGGCTATCTCATAGACGGCACAGGCATCCACCCCACCAAATCAAAAGTTAAAGCTATCCATGAAGCTCCCAGCCCCAAAAACAAAGCGGAACTTCAGGCATTCCTTGGATTGCTTAACTTTTATGCTATATTCCTCAAACAGAAAGCCACGATTGCTGAGCCACTTCACCGCCTACTGGGGAAAGTGGCTTCCTGGAAATGGGACAAAGAGGAGGAAGCAGCATTCCGGGCCATCAAAGGACTATTAACATCCAAAAGCGTCCTCATACAATACAATGAGACGCTCCCAATCAAGCTCACCTGCGACGCATTGCCATACGGGGTTGGAGCAGTGCTCAGCCATGAACTACCACATAGCTCAGAAGCTCCTATTGCATACTTCTCTAAGACGATGTCCAGCGCTGAACGCAACTACAGCCAGCTGGACAAGGAGGCTTTGGCTATCATCTCAGGAGTCAAGCAATTTCATGAATACATCTACGGGAGGAGCTTCACCATAGTGACCGACCACAAGCCGCTGCTGGGGCTCCTCGCAGGCGACCAACCAACCCCGACCTTCATGTCCCCGCGGATGACAAGATGGGTCATCTTCCTAGCCGGCTACTCGTACAGACTTCTGCACCAACCAGGCAAGTCCATCGGGAATGCCGACACACTGAGCAGATGCCCATCCAGAGTCCCAGTGGAAGACCCAGCCCCCACGCTCGAACTCTTCCACATCGACAGCGATAACAGCTGCCCAGTCACATCTGCAGACGTGGCCGTCCATACACAGAAGGACCCCACACTCCACCAAGTCAAGTCTTGAATCCTCAGGGGGTGGCCGACGGAGAAGACAGCGGAGAAATTCAGCCCTTTCACCAGAAAGCGAAAGGAGATGTCCACCATGAGAGGCTGTTTACTATGGGGAGACAGAGTGCTGATTCCCAGCACACTGCAAAGAAAGACGCTAGAAACGTTGCACAATGGGCACCCCGGCATCGTCCGCATGAAAGCCCTGGCACGGAGTTACGTCTGGTGGCCATCACTGGACAAAGACATCGAGGAATGGGTATCCAAATGTGACCCGTGCCAAGAAGTACGTTCTGCGCCACCCCAAGCCAAACCGTCGCAATGGGAGACCCCCAGCAGCCCCTAGTCAAGGATCCACATCGACTTCGTGGGTCCGATGCAGGGGCGCCACCTACTCATCGTCGTTGATGCGTTCTCCAAGTGGCTTGAGGTGGTACCCATGGCATCTACCACAACCGAAGCGACGATCCGGGCTCTCCGCTGACTCTTTGTTACCCATGGGCTGCCTGACGTATTGGTTTCTGACAACGGGCCCCAACTTACGTCTTTGGCAACGCGAGTAGACCGGGGACCATCCATGGGGGGCACCCCACAACACCCCAGTGAGGGCGGCCGACGGCACCCCGGGCCCAGAGACCAACCAATCTGCAACCGTGGGACAGTATACCGGGACCCAGAGGTAAACCGCACCCCACAACAACACCCAGGGAGGGGAGACCTCCACCGAAAAGAGCCAGTAGACCGGTACCCTGCCACAGCGGGAAATCCACAACGGCCCAGCAAGGTCAGCACCCAACCGACCGGGAAGGAAGACCTCCAGCGACCTCACCAGGCAAATCGACAACACCCTAGCCAAGACGCAAACCAACCCTGTAAGGAGGGCCTCCACCACCCCAGCGAGGGAGGCCTGCACCAACCCGACAGGGACGATCAACTCCAGCACGATGGCAGCAGAAATCATCGATCACCCGGGCAACGCCATTCCAGCAGAGAGGGCCTACACCACCCCTGCGAAGGAGGCCAGCACCACCCCGGCAAGGTCAGACAAGAACCACCACGTTCTGGCAGTCACCCTGGGAAGGCATCGGTCTCGACCAAGGGACACCGGGATCAGAACCAGACGAAGCCGCGAGACCCGAACCCCCGGCCGGAACTGGCCACCACCGAACCGGTAAAAGCCAAAAGGGACACCAGAGACTTACCGGGATTCAGTAGTTCCATACCGGTCAGCGACGACGGTCAGCGGCAGGTACTTCACAACCCAGGCAGGGAAGAAGACCAGCATCGCCAGTGGGCGGAGATCTGAGACCCGGCCGGAGGCGCGGGGACCCAGCCCACACACTCGACGGCCGAATCCTGTCCGGTTCCAGGGAGGGAACCGGGAGATGCAGGAACTCCATCCGTCCAAGAAGGCTACCAAACTAGAATGGGACTGCGCAGGTCATCCAGGACTTCTCGACGTCCCGCGTACCTGCGCAACTACGTACTTGATGGACAGACTAAGAACTAGGGGGGAGGAGTGTTATGTCCTTATAAGGACATCCGTCCGGGATTGGTTGGAATCCTCCGGCAGGAGTTTTGAATAGCTGTCATAGGGGCGGTGCGTCTGCCGGAGCGAATATAAGGAGAGCTCGGGCAGCGCAGCGCCAGTCTGTTACTGTTCCAATAAAGTTGCTAAATGTATCCAGCTGGTCACGTCTTCTTTCCCTGCGCCTAATCTAACATATACTATACATTTTTACATATTTGTCACAATCCACAGCATCCAGAAACTTCCAAAATAAACAAATCACATCACGCACCCCAATGACTACCCTGATGTCTAAAATCAACATTTGCCTACCATCAGGTACTACCCACTTACCTCCCCACTTTCTACTGCTCACATTTTCTTTAACTTGTTCTTCTCACCTAACATTAAAAATTCAGTTCTTTCTGCCCCTGCCATCCTGGCTTCCAAGTAGTGCCTCAAGCTTCAAAGAAATTCAAAGCTTGATTTAAGGCATACAATTCAGACCAATGTAACTTTCTACTTTGTACCAAAAACTTCTCTAACCTTCTACCACTTTCTCTTCCCATCTATAAAGAAATTAACCCCTTCTCAGCACCAATATCCGATTGTCCTTCTAAGTCTCCTCTTAAAACTGAGCTGGATTCAAACGAACATAAGCATACTCTTATGTTTAAGAGAATCCAGGAAGGGCACTAGGGCTCCTCCAAAAGTCAACTCTCTGCTTTCCCTCACTAACGCTGCCATAGCTGCCACTGCTTGAACACAATCTGGCAGTCCTTAACAGACAGGATCTAACACTTTAGACAAAAATGCCACTGACTCTCTCTTTCTACATATTGTAATTTCTAACTCATCTCTGTAACAATTCCTAAAAGAGCAACAACTTGTGCTGCTAACAAGCAAGCAAGCAAGCAAACAAACAAACAAACATGCCATAGGATGGAGTACCTTTGTCTGCTAAGTATTCAAAATGCATGCAGCCACAAAAGAGTAAGAAAACAGCTTCAAAAATAAAACAAACAATCTAAATGAGGTATTTTGAGTCAATATGCTGAAATATAATTGGGTAATTAAGCATTTGAAACCTCAAAATTTCCAGAAGGAAAAAGAAAATCAAAATTGTATTCAGAGCCAAAAACAGTGCAACTGCAAAGGCAGGAAGCAGATGTCACCCTTTACCCCACCTTTCTCAGGCTGGCTCAGCAGAGAAAAAAAATGGTGAAAAGAACAAAAACCCGCAGGGTTTTTGATGGGGAGGGGGGATTTACAGGGAAAAAAATGTTTAAACTACACAGAATTCTCACCTCCTTTTTGCCTCTCAGCGTCTTTTCAACAAAACAATCCACTTTGCATTTCTCTAGCATCAACAACTCACAGACATTTTCCACAAATTTCTCCCCCACATCCTCCATGGGATCTTTACTTAGATCATAACAACAACAACAACAACAACAACAAAACCTTGCAACTTACTGTTTATAGGAAAGGGAATCTCTCTAAGGGGGGGGAGGTCAATACAGAGGCATTCACAGATCTCAGGATCACTTCGCCTTATCACTCCTTATAAACTTCGGGGCATCTCATACACACATTTACATTTGTACTGCAATCAGATTTTTTGTATAAACCAATTTCACATACAAAAATTTCATTTAATGCTTCCTCCATGCAAACTAATCATTATAATTATTTCAGGGAGCTTTTTCACAAGCCAATGAGCTCCATTTTGTAAATGATTTTGTGTACTATTATTAGAGGATTTCATCCTCCATCCAGGTCTGGAAATGATTACACATAGACACAACATTTCCAGAACTGTGGAGGGTTTTTTTTTTTTTTTGTCCCTTTAAATCCTCACTTTTTATTTCCTTGGGCAACCTATAGCTCATTCTTAAAGCAATGGGAAAACTCAGAGAGCAGTTTAAATCATAAATGTGATTGTAGCCCCTAACTACTTTCCATTTCCCACAGCTCCATCCTGAGAAGTTTACTTAATTTGCAGGCTGGCCACACATATCACAATCAATTCAATCCCATTCAATTCTACACACTATCATTATAGATGCACATCTAAGAATTTTTAACAGGAGTTACACCAAATTGATCAAGTCGAATTATCTGAGTCTTCCCATTTAGACAGGCTTTATGTTTTTTATTACCTGCTAAACCCTGGGTGGAAAGAATCTGTATGTTCTGGATATAGTTCTACCCAGTATTTTAATTTTGGCCATAAATAAAATGTGCTTCTTTTTGCAAGCCTCGTCTTGAGTCTCTCCCTTTGGCATTCTGGTGACTCAAGTATATTTTGGGACCTTACATTTATGGCACTCCAGATGGGACTTTGGCAGTGCAGCAAGGAAGGGAGGTGGGTGGGTGCTTAGTAACCCTGCTTCTTGAGCTATCCACCAAGTACGGAATGATACCGAAAAACATACCATAGAAGTGAGATCACTGGTAGAAACAAATGGCAGAGGCAGTTCTAATTCTTAGCAAAGCAATTCTTACAGAAACAAAACAGCAAGTCAAACCAATTCTACTGACTCCACTATTATGTCCCACCAATTCTACCGGTTCTATTATTATTATGTCCCTTCATGCTGCTTTTTAAGTGGTCTAGGTCAGTGGTTTTAAAGAGAGCTGCTTAATTTAACCTTGTTAGAGAGACCCTAGTATTTACCACTCTGTTTTTTTTCACTGCCAATACAGCTGATATTTCAAATACTGCAGCTAGAGTCCTGTAATGCTGATACCGGTGATGCTAAACTGGAAATTATAGCAAAACAATTCTGCAACTTGTCCCTTGCAGAAAGGGCTTACAAGTCTTATCTTTTGGGGATCACATTTCTGCGTTACTTAGATGTCTACAAATTCATCTATAAGGTTTGTTTCATGTATTTGGTTTTGTTTGCCATTCTATGCACAATGGGAAAGAGATCCACAAGATCAACAGTAAGTTTTAATGGGTGGTGTATATATCAATTCAATGGGACCAGATGTGAGTTGGGCAACTCTGTGCTCCAACATGATTGAAACTAAAATATGAGTATGATTAGAGATGACTCTTTAGCAGCTTTATTTGGAAGGAAGGAACTGGCATAGACAGCGATACTTTCCAATACATACTGTAGATACAATTATAGAGCACCGGTAACTTCATAAAAGCTGCATGTGAAAAGTAAGGTGTTAATAAGTAGTAGCATTTATAATACATGAACATACACAGTATTTCTTTATATGATCATTAGCAAAATACATATGTTTCGCATAGAGTAGCAGAGGGATGAAAACAGACTATTTATACTGTATTTATGAAATACATAAAGTGGCCTAAATGTCACACCCTACACACATACAACTGCATTTTGCTTTAAAGGGGTTCTATTAGATTTAAGACTGAATTTATGCAATTGCAGGTGGCAACACCTAGTGGACTTTGACTAATTACAAAAAAAACTAAGCTGATTTAAATCTGATGAAGACTTCCCTGAGAGGTCATTGGGAAATCTCAGAGCTATTAGCTAGACTGGGAAGTTGAAAAAATATGAGTTTGCTCAAAGTCTTAGTGTTACTATTGCCACTATTAATTATTGCTGTGCTTCCAAGACTATAGTTGAACAGTGTATGTACTCCTTTGTAGAAGATATTTAAATGTGTGATTCTGTAGAATTCATTGAAATATTTGGAATTATGTGAATATTTAAATTTAAAATTGAAGTAGAGATTGTATTTATCCAGGAGTATGCAATGCTCAAATTAACACCCCTAAATCTCAATGCAAAATCTAAACTTACTGTGTTTCACAGACAGGGTGGATTTATTCAAAAAGGATATTATTACTTAGCAGATAAGAAATCTGAAAATACATTATTCATTTGTTCAGTTGTAACTTAATGTTACAACTATGTGCCTCCATATAGTAATAGACTAGTAAAATCCCCAAAGTTCATGTCCTTAAATTCAGCAGGTAGAACCTTGAAATCATGAATACTATACTGTAATTATTGACTTATTGGCAAGGGGTAGAACCAGGAATGGTAAGTTGTGGGGCTAACAAATGATATTGATACTGAAATACTGAAGCAGTAATTTTTTTTTAATAAATTAATTTTAATTTTTAACGATGCAGCAGAATGAAGCATGATGAACTTTGCATGGACTGGAGAATACAGGAATAATAACAATTCTTATTGAACTAAGCAGAAAATAGACTGCTTTCTATAGTTCCATTCTCTCCCTCAAATATAGGAATTTTGATCTTTTGAGAATGTGGCTTCTAGTTATATAATTTTTTAAGCCCAATTCAGTCCAAAAAGGTCTAAAAATATTGTAATTTGGACAAGAGAATTAATTAAACTTAAAAGCTTTATTTGGTATCAGTTGAATGAAATATATCACATGTATATCTTTTAAAAACATGTTTAGTTTGGATTATAATGTTGCTTTTTGTGGGCTTCTCTAGATGCTTTTCCCTAAGGAATTTCAAATTCCTGTGGATAAGACATTAGAACTTCTGAAAGACTTGGATCACTTGAGGATGCAGCTTGTATCAGATGTTTATCCACTCTTAGATGCAATTCATTCCCTGAAAAAGCTGAGGATGACAAGACATGCACCACTTTCTAAGGTTTGCTTTTAAAATGTGTTAATTTTTAGAAGCTGGAATTATAAAAAAATAATGAAAAATATCAGAAGTCTAGACAGTGTTTAATTTGCATAGAAGTCAAATTATCAGTTCCAACATATTATAGGAAGGATTCTTATTATGAGACTAGAAGCCACAATGTTACACTGAAAGAGAGAAAGATTTCAGCATTTGAGAGAAGAAATATTGTCAATTTCTGCTTCTTTTTATTTGCATTTTATTTTACACTGTCTTATTTATTACTTATTACTCTGTCTCTAAACCACCTAGAGTCACTTCTAAGCAAGATGGGCAGCATCTAAATATAATAAATAAATAAATAAATAATTGTTTTAGTTTGGCAAGATTTTTGTCCCTAAGTGAGGAAAAATAAAAAAAGTATTCAGAAGTAACTCCACATCTCTCTTTCGGGTCTTGGGGTCTGATGTCATCCTCTGGCAGCTGATAGTATGATGACTTCACTTGACCTATGGATGACTAGGATCGGACCAGCAGCTAATGGAGGGCCAACTACTCAGGAAGGCTAGAGCAGGACTGGTCTACTAAACATAAATTCCTCTGTGGCAGCCCTGAAGCAACCAAAAATTTGCCAAATTTTAATTCCATGGGAATAAAATAGGTTCCAAAATTTGGATGCATTCTGTAAAATTGTTGTCCTATGATAGCAATAGCAATAGCAATAGCAATAGCACTTAGACTTAGATATGCTTTACAGTGCTTTACACCCCTCTCTTAGCAGTTTACAGACTCAGCATATTGCTCCCAACAATTTGGGTTCTCATTTTACCCAATGGAGGGCTGAGTCAACATCTAACAAGGGATTCCATCCATCCTACACTAAGGAGCCTGGGGAAAAACAGCCAGATTATAAGGCCTTCCTGAATGATGTTACGGTGGGAGCTCTCTGGATCTAAATGAGACAACCATTCCAAGGTACAATTAATTAATTATCTTCTTTGATTTACTTTCTTTTCTGTCATTGTGTCTTCTGTTTATTTTCACAGGCTTTATTTGAGGCTAGCAATCTAACAATAAATAGCAGAATGTTGAAAACTATATCAAAAACTTTCTGCAACCATGAAATCACTCCCTTGTTTTTTGAATCTCTGCTACCTGATTTTGAGGAGCAGAATGTTCACCATTCTTCTGCAGATGAAGATGAACATGTTCAACATATTATGAAGAAATATAGTATTCCATCTGATACTAGTAAGTTTGGCAGTTGAAGTAACATCTAATGGTATCCTTTCAGTATAACCAAGCACAAATAAAGTTAGTGAGAGTGTGGGATAATCCTTTTTTATTTCATTATATTGTTTTCAACAGCATAATATAATCAGCACAATTAAAACTACACAAACCAAGTTCTGTTCTTATTTATTAGATCTGGTCATTCTGTGGATTGTAGAAATCTATGTATAGCCTGTAAAATACAGGTAGTTCTTGACTTACGAGCACAATTGAGCCCAAAATTTATGTTGCTGAGTGAGAAATTTGTTGTGAGTTTTGCCCCATTTTACAATTTTTCTTGCCATATTTGATTTATTTATTTATTTATTTATTTATTTATTTATTTATTTATTTAATTTGTATACTGTCCTTCTCCAACATGACTCAGGGCGGTGAACAGCCACGGTAAAAACACAACATATAAAATTTAAAAACAATTTAAAAAACATTAAATACTTTTGGCCGTCAATTTAAAATAACCCAATTAAAACCAATTATAAATTTAAAACCATAAGGATGGGGTCAAGCCAGCCCAGCTTGATGGAATAGATGTGTTTTCAGGGCCCGACGAAAAGTCTGGAGGTCTGGTATCGACCGTATCTCTGGGGGTAGGTTGTTCCAGAGGGCAGGTGCCGCCGACGGCACCCTGGGGAGGCCCTCTCTGTGTGAGCGAACTGGCCGGTGGGAGGCTATTGGCAGCAGAAGGCGGTCTCGTAAATATCCCGGCCCTAAGCCATGGAGTGCTTTAAAGGTGGTCACCAACACCTTGAAGCGCACCCGGAAGACCACAGGAAGCCAGTGCAGCTCGCGCAGGAGAGGTGTCACATGGGAGCGCCCCGTCGCTCCCATAATCCCCCGTGCGGCCGCATTCTGGACCAACTGGAGCTTCCGGGTGCACCCCAAGGGGAGCCTCATGTAGAGAGCATTGCAGTAGTCTAGGCAGGAAGTGACGAGTGCCTGAGTGACCGTGCGTAGGGAGTCCCGATCTAGAAACGGACGCAACTGGCGTATCAGGTGGACCTGATAAAAAGCCTCCCTGGCCACGGCTGTCATATGCTCTTCTAAAGACAGCCGTGTATCCAGGAGGACGCCCAAGTTGCGAGCCCTTTCCGTGGGGGCCAATGATTCGCCCCCAATAACCAGCGATGGCACCAGCTGGCTATATCGGGATGCTGGAAGCCACAGCCACTCGGTCTTGGAAGGGTTGAGTTAGAGCCTGTTTCTCCCCATCCAGGCCCGCACGGCCTCCAGGCACCGGGACATCACTTCAAGGGCATCGTTGGGGTGGCCTGGGGTGGAGATGTACAGCTGAGTGTCATCAGCATACTGATGGAACTCCACCCCAAAGCCACGGATGATCTCACCCAGCGGCTTTACATAAATGTTGAACAGAAGGGGCGAGAGGACCGACCCTTGCGGCACCCCACAAACAAGGCGCCTTGGGGTCGACCGCTGCCCCCCTGCCAACACAGATTGCGACCGGTCAGAGAGGTAGGAGGAGAACCACCGTAAAACGGTGCCCCCCACCCCCAACCCCTCCAACCGGTGCAACATGATACCATGGTCGATGGTATCAAAAGCCACTGAGAGATCTAACAGGACCAGGATAGAGGAGCATCCCCTATCCCGAGCCCTCCACAGATCATCCACCAATGCGACCAATGCTGTTTCCATGCTGTACCCAGGCCTGAAGCCGGACTGGAGTGGATCTAGATAGACAGCTTCATCCAGGTACTGTGGAAGCTGCTGCGCCACCACACTCTCAACAACCTTCGCAATAAAACGAAGGTTGGAGACTGGACGATAGTTAGCTAAAACAGCCGGATCCAGAGAGGGCTTCTTGAGGAGGGGCCTCACCACCGCTTCTTTCAAGGCGGCCGGTAGGATACCCTCGCTCAAGGAAGCGTTAATAATCCTCTGGAGCCAGCCTCGTGTAACCTCCCCGGAGGCCAGTGAATCACCGCAGTTGTGCAATAGTAACAGGGTTGTTAAGTGAATCTGGCTTCCCCATTGACTTTGTTTGTCAGAAGGTTGCAAAAACTGATCACATGTTCCTGGGACACTGCAATCGTCATAACTATGAGTCAGTTGCCAAGCATCCAGATTCTGATCACATGATTATGGGGATGCTGCAAAGGTTGTAACTATGAAAAATGGTCATAAGTCACTTTTTTCAGTGCTATTGTAACTTTGAACAGTCACTAAATCAAGTGTTGTAAGTCAAGGACTACCTGTACAGCAAAGACATAAGGGAATTCTTTTGTTCAATATAATTAACTTTCAAATACTTTTTAACTTCCTACCATTTTCTAAACTACAATGTGGGATTACAAATCTTATTCTAACTTTATAATTAATATTGAAATTGTGCTGTTTTTTCTTTTTAAAAAATATGTGGACAAGATTTCACTAGGCATACTGAAATAAAAAATAGCCCTTGTTTTGTGGCTTAGTCCTACTTGGATATGTCAAGTGGAATGGAAAAGGGCTTCAAGTAGGAAGCAGAATTAAATCTATCACTACGGTCATGGAGAGCTTTGCTGTCAGACACTGGCCTTGATGAGCTAATAGTCTCACTCATTGTAATAGTTTTGAATGACTGTGAGAGCAATCTTTGGCAGAGCAAAATCCTATTTAGATACAGGGAAAACTGACAATGTACTGGCAGGTAGTCCTTCTAAATTTTCATTTAATCTTAACAGAAAGAATTTTGTTAAACATTCTTTCTGACTGAATTAAGCAAATGGAGATCTTTGGGGACGGTAGTTTTGGCAAAAGTATTACATTAGTATGTGACCACAAGGTTATGAGAGGATCCATCAGGATCCTAACAGACTAGTGTATTTGGCTGATTTAGGTGCGCTTTGGTTGGTTGGTCCAATATTTTTCTTGTCTCTTCCATAGCACCTTTCTGTGTATCATTGTTTCTGGACTTGGTTAAGACACCTTCTGGAGCTTTAATTTGGTCTTTCTTAAAGCCCATGTTGCGTGGGCGGATTCTGTATTCTCCAGATACTCCCGAAACACGTGCAATCATGGAAAAGGTAATGCCATTTTTTAAAAAAAATAACAGTTCACTATTATTAGAATATTCTTGATAAATCAGCAGAAACTGAATTTAAAGACCTGATTCATGAAAAATTCTATTAGTCAGTTTCTAGAATATGTAATTTGGTGGGTTTTACAAAAGCAGCAACACAAAGATTCTTTTAAATTAAATAAGAGAGGAACTTAATTGGTTAATAAACTAAATTTTCTAAGCTTCAAATTCTGACCATTGTTACTAGCATATTTGTCTTCAGAGCTATTGTTATCCTATCTATATATATGCATCATCACAAAATCTCTAGAACCATAAAGCCTACAAACTTGAAATTTGCCACGTATGTTCCTCTTGGCTTCTAGGTGCTTACTTAGAAAGGATTTTTCGAAACGACCATCACAGCATTATTATTTCCTATATTATTATTAACATGCTCTGATGCTAAGGAGTTCTACTCCCCCTCCCCACCTGAAAAGAAGTCTGTTCCAAACGCAAAACACAAGCAGAGGAGTTTCAGTTTCAGTTTTATTCACAGCAGCAAGCAGCTTTACTACAGAACAGTTGAGCTAAGCCCTGGCCAGGCTTCTTCCTGTCTCCTTCCTGCTCACACAGCAAATACTGTTTCACTTTCCAAACAGTCCTCTGATGCTAAGGAGTTCAGCCCTCCCCACCTGAAAAGAAATCTGTTCCAAGCATAACACAACACAACACAACACAACACAAGCAGAGGCGAAGAGTTTCAGTTTCAGTTTTACTTTCGCAGCAGCAAGCAGGGGAGTGGAGGCTTCTGTGGGGCAAGCCTGAGGGAGAGAAGCGGGATAGGATAGGATAGGCTTCTGTGAGGCAAGGCTGAGGGAGAGAAGGGGATAGGATAGGGGAGGCTTCTGTGGGGCAAGGCTGAGGGAGAGAAGGGGATAGGATAGGAGAGGCTTCTGTGGGGAAGGCTGAGGGAAAGAAGGGGATAAGATAGGAGACAGTGGTGGGATTAAAAAAAATTATTACCAGTTCTGTGGGCATGGCTTGGTAGGTATGGCTTGGTGGGCATAGCAGGGAAAGGATACTGTAAAGTTTCAATTCCTTCCCCACTCCAGGGGAAGGTTACTGCAAAAACTCCATTTCCTCCTGATCAGTTGGGACTTGGGAGGCAGAGAAAAGATGGGGGCAGGGCCAGTCATAGGTGGTATTTACTGGTTCGCCAAACTACTCAAAATTTCCGCTACCGATTCTCCAGAACTGGTCAGAACCTGCTGAATACCACCTCTGATAGGAGAGGTCTCTGTGCGGCAAGCCTGAGGGAGAGAAGGGGATAGCATAGAAGAGGCGTCTGTGGGGCAAGCCTGAGGGAGAGAAGGGAATAGGATAGGAGATGTTTCTATGGGGCAAGGCTGAGGGAAAGAAGGGGAGAGGAGAGGCCAATCATAACTACTCATTAATTTTCAAGCTGTAAGTGTTGATTTATCAAGTCCAATTACATAGTTTTGTAGCGGAGCACGGGTATTCAGCTAGTTATCTATAGTCCTTGGTTTTTTGATAGCATGAAAGCAAAACTTTGTGCTAAAAGCATTAATCTTTAAAATCACTTCTTTGCCTACCTACAGAATACATTAATGTTTGATTTGTTTGTTTCAATTCTGTAAGTCCAATTCAACATTGAAACTGATGGCTGATTTAACACAAAAAGCCCAGGAGTGGTTGGACCGTTCACCGTTGCTCATGGATTCACTAGCTATATTAAATGACACTCTTCCAATGTTGAAGGTATGAAACGTCATTTCGTATTTTGACTGTTGTTAACTTGTATAACAATAGTTTGGTTTAATTATTATTCTACATACTCAGTGTGCAGATCATATCCAGAAACTACAATAAATTATATGGTGAAATATTGAGATACATGAAAATAATTATCTCTTCAGACAAACTTTTCATAGTTGAATATTAAATACTCATCATGTCATTTGGCAGAACACATTGCAGAATCCTTTTGTACAAGTTTTCATCAAACTCATGGTGAAGCTGGATGCTGTTGAATTGTTAAACCAAATTAATGAACTGGGTAAGTTATTGCATATCTTCATTTTACCAATCAGATACAGTATAGGTTCTTGACTGAATAGTGATGGTACTGTAGTATAGGATGAAAGGGAAAAATGAGGAGTGTGAGCATATAAGATATATTCTTCATAAAACTTGAAAGATTGAAAATATATTTAGGACAAATGAGTAGAGTGGTTTTTCTTAAGTGACTAACCTGGGGATTCTAAGATTAGTGATTAGATCTGGTGTGAAGTTTCTACCAATCTCAAACTACAACACTATTGTTACATCCTATTCATTCAATTTGCTAGAGCAGGGGTGTCAAATTCAATTTCATTGAGGGCCACATCAGCATCATGGTTGCCCTCAAAGGGTCAGTTGCATGTAAGACTATGATAACTCACAATGGTCAGGTGACTGTGACTGGGTGGTCACAGACAGGTTGCTGAAATCAGGTGGGTGTGGCTGAGTGGGCATGGTTGGCTGACTTGGGACAGCTGGGCCGGGATGGAACAAGTCGCACTGCCTAACTCAATGTGGGAATAATTCAGTGCCCCACCGTGCCTCCCCAAACTGCTGGCATCCAAGCGTGTGTGCCTGTGCATGTGTGCCTTCTCCCATCTGGGATTGGGAGAAGAATATCTCCTTTGGTATGCATACATACACACACAGACACAGACACAGACACACACATACACACACATACACATTCCAAGTTTCGGGACTTTTATCCACAGAGGAAGGAGAGGGCCTTCTCCCGAAACTCAGGCAAGACTGGCAGTTTGCAAGCTCAGATGTGGATTAAAGTCTCCATGATTAGAATGGTGATTGTGTGTGTGTGTGTGTGTGTGTGTGTGTGAGTGAGTGTACGTGTGCATGTCAAAGGAGACATTCTTCTCCCAATCCCAGACATCGTTGGCATTTCCCTTTCTGGTGTCTGCTCCCAACAAAGCAGGAGATGGAAGACGACACTGCTTCGTGTGGAAGCGCAGAGGAGAAAGTTTTCAGGAAGCAGTTTCCACCAAATCCAACTTTTGCCTTGACAGATCTCTGGAGAATGTATTTTTTAGTCCCTAGCCGATTTATGGTATAGGTATATCTGTATGGTATGGTATATCTGTAAGGAGCTTTCAAAGATTTTCCTGATGACAGTCTCAAGATCAGGATTAAGCATCTTTGTAGCTCCCCCTAGTGGTAAACAAATATATTTATTTGCTTGTTTGTTTCCTTTTTTTGGCCAATCAGAGTTCATCAGAAAAATCAGAAAATTTCAACCCCCCACAACTACAGATTATTTTAAAAATAGTAAAATTTTTATCCCTTTATTCTTATGTTTCTCCATTAAAATTTAAAAAATACTCCACACTTCCTTTTTAGCTGCCTCCAGCAACCCTCTTCCTTATCATTTAACAATAAAGAAGTCTCAAAAATGGCGTAGAGCTTCAAAAAGGAGTAACAGGCTGCGACTAAAGAGAGCCTCTTTTAGCTAATAAAGATAATAGTCTCCTAAATTGGTTAAGAAATGAAAGGCATGACTTATTGTCCTTTTGAAAAATAAATTCCAAAATTGCTGTTTTATCCAACAACAAAATGATTGCAGCCCTGCCCCTCAACTTTGGCTCACCAACTGCTTTGAAGCACAGCTCCTGAAACTACTTTCAGACTGTTGCTGTATTGGAGGATCTTGTGGGATGATTCTAGGACTTTCCCTAACTCAGGAGCATTTTCCACTGCTTCTGTTGAGCCATAGCACTCATCAATACTGTCCCAGATTGTTTTAAGATCTGTTTCAGGGTGGTTTAAGTTTATTGTCCTGATTTATTTTGCATGCTCAGCAGATTCAATTCCAAGCAATTTAACTATTAAATCTATCTCTTCACTACATGACAAAACCTCTAATGGCATTTTGGAAGGAAGATCACCAGGCACTATGGCTTTCAGGATGATCATTACACTTTTCAAATCCTTGTGTGACTAGCAGCTAGCTCATGTCATGCCAAGAACTTGACAAGGTCTATGATGGCTTGATTAGCCGACTGTGCATTGCTGTGGTGAAAAGGTGTTGTGAGAGACCTTTTAGGAGTCTCTAGTTTCAGCTGGTGCTTTCCATGCTGCTCTGGTGTGAAGGCTGATCCTGTAGGATAATTTGCAGGCTCAAGTACCTTGGGTGTGGGGAGTCTGCTATTAGAGGTGCAGCTTTGCTTGAAGCTATTTCGTTTATAGGCTTGTGGCTTGTGGCTAGCCTGTAGTGGTTCTGAGTAACATCTTTGGCTTGCTACTTGAAGATTGTCTTTTCCATCAAGGTGAGCATTGCTGCTTGGCCTGGAGTGCTGATAGATGTACTCTGAAGTGTGTTGCTGAGAATCTTGGGTTCAGCTTCTGGCCCAAGCATGTTGCTGCATTTACTGCATTTATTGTCAGAATATACAGCTTTTTCTAGGGTTTTGACTTCAGTTGTGGCAGCTTCTACTTCTTTCTCTATGGCAAGCCTCTCTAGGTTCGCTTCTAACAGGACTTTCTGCATTTCCAGGGATGCCTCTTGCTGCATTCTTTCAGTCTCTAACTGTGCTTTCTCTTTTTTCATCTCCATTTCTTGTTCAGCAAAGGCTGCTCATGCTTTTGCTACTCTAGCCTTTGCACTGGCAATGGCCAATGTATTACTTGCTGATGACCATTTGGAAGAATTAGAGACTTGAGACCTTGTCTTGTATGAAGATGCCCAGCTCTGTGACATGGTGTCTTCTGGATGTGCTTGACTCTTTAGAGACTGCTGTATGGCCGTATGCAGGTAGCTGCATTGGCAGAGTAGCAGGTTTCTGTATAGTCATGTATCCTGGATCTCACTTGCTGGGTAGCCGCTGTTTCACTGTTCTGTCCTCACTACACATTACTCTGCCTGCAGCTTGACATGCAGCTAACCCACCTATTCTCCAATATAACAATTGTGTGCATAGATCTGGATGCTTTATTAAAGAACAGGATGTGGTGAAACAGCGATGCTGTGTGCGTGAGATGTGGGTTTGTCCTTGGATGAACATGTGCCACAGATTAGGCTGGTGTCAGGATTCCAAGTAACACACCCAACAGAATCAAAACTCCAAGGCAGGCATATTCCTCAAAGTATAGATTTATTAGGCATGTCATATTGGCACATGTGGGGAAACCTGAATCTAAACCCAGCTATCTCTACCTCCCCCCTCCCATTCCCACAGCTCAACTCATTTCTGCTGTGGCAGCCCTGAAGGTGCCAGGGGAAAATGTCTCCAGGGCTATCAGCTGGATTCTTCCTTGTGCTTCTGTCTCCTTCAAATGCTAAAGGAAGAATGGAGTGTGGCTTCCCAGCATGCACTTGTTTTGAGAGTGCAAGCTGATAGGTAAAGGGATTGGGTCAGCTTCAAAACAATATAGATTGGTATTTGCTCCTTCGGCCACTAGATGGGGCTAAGAGTAACAACAGTATATAAATTATATGCTGGGGCATGACACTATCAAGAAAGGAGTATGAGTATGTCCATGCATCAACAGCAGACAATGGATATAAAAGAGATTTCTATTCCAATATGTTTTTCACTATTGCCAAACTGGATGAACCAAATGTTAAAGCTGAGCATTTTAGTTCTGTTTACTGAGTGAGGAACACTGCATTTATCTCCATTAAATTTCATTCTATTATTTCAGTCATTTTTTGTAATCATTTTTTTTGAAAATGTATTTCAATCTTCTAGAACAGGGGTGTCAAACTGGCGGCCTGCAGACCATCACGCTCAAGCAATGATGGGATTCAAAAAATTTTACTACCGGTTCTGTGTACATGGCTTGGTGGGTGTGGCAGGGGAAGGATACTGTAAAATCTTCATTCCCTCCCTACTCCAGGGGAAGGTTACTGCAAAATCCCCATTTCCTCCCGATCAGCTGGGACTCGGGAGGCAGAGAATAGATGGGGATGGGGCCAGTCAGAGGTGGTATTTACTAGTTCTCTGAACTACTCAAAATTTCCATTATCAGTTCTCCAAAATATCACCTCTGCACTCAAGCCATGCCCACTTCAGCTTTGTGAATGGGAAAAACATTGTGAAACGTCACATGACAGCAACATGATGTGCCGAGTTTGACACCCGTATTCTAGAATATTGAAAATCCGATGAGGAAATGGAGAGAATGCTTATCATTCTTTTCCAAAATTTTCCTCATCCTATTCATGATGTTGAAGAGGACTATTTCCCATGAGCCTCAGACAATACATTCTGATTTGATGAGGAATTTAATTTAATTTAATATTTGAGTCAATGTTGTCTTCTGGCAACTGCCTGAGTAATCCCTGCAGTTTTCTTAGCAAGGTTTTTCAGAAGTGCTTTGCCATTGTCTCCTTCCTAGGGCTGAAAGAATATGACTGGTCCAAGGTCACTCAGATGGCTTTGTGCCTAGAACTCACTGACTCCTGCTCTTCTGATGTCTTAATTACTGCACAAAGTGGCTTTCTCTTTCTTTTTTAATACTACCTATCTTTTTAACTCATACAGATGATATACGTTTGGAACTACAGAATAGCACTGACATAATAAATCAACTTATTATTTTAGCAAGACTATCAATAAATGCCTCTTCATGTGTGCTGCTTGATCGCATTCAGCCAGGCAAAACTGTAGAGGAAATGGAGATGATGGCAAAAGATCTGTTTCTGAGAAATGAACTTTTGGCAAGTAAGTAAAGTGGTATGGATTTTTTCCCACTGGAACTTTTTAAAAAGTATCAAGATTAGACATATTATTTGAGCTAACCTGCCATAACCTATAATTTCAAAGTACTCATATGATCAAACTAATGCACATGTGACATGTTTTTCATTTTCAATGAATTAAATTATTTTATCAACAAGTAAACTATCCTGGAATGCGTACTGTATAAGGCAAAACCCAGCAGACTATATCATTTCACTGCAGCCCTCTGGAAATACTTCTGTTTCATAAGAACAGGTAAAGGATTTGGATTGAATGTAACCTCAATAGTAATTACAGAAGGTGTAAATTACACCAACATAGCTGATATTATTCATTTTTATTTTATTATTCTCCCAATTGATAGATCAGGGTGCAGCCTCTGTTGGCCACATACATCTTTATCATATACTAGTTATTTGGTAATTGCAAATGTTTCTCTTCCTTTTTTAAAGGTGTCATTTTCAAGTTACCTTCAAGTGGGACAAGAAAACACATAACACCTAGTGGACTTTCCCTTCCACCATTAGTCAATTATACCATTCGAATGAGCAGCAAGATTTCTCAAACAACAAAAAGAATACGAGAAAAAATTTGGACAGTGGGGCCACATAATTCAGCCTCTCAAAGCCAAATCTACAGTCGAGCATTTGTCTACATCCAAGATAGCATTGATAGAGCAATAATTGAACTACAGACTGGGAAAAGTGCAGAAGAAATAGCTGTCCAAGTTCAGGCTACACCATATCCTTGTTATAATAAAGACATGTAAGTCTATGTGAATTGGCAGGATATTTAATATCTTAGTGGGGGAAATAGCTAAAACTTATTAATTGTATGATATTCCAGTAACAGAATATATGTTGATTTGTTTTTTTAATCAAAACTCTATTACAGCTGAACTTGTAAATTATGAATATGTGAGATTTCCAAACTGTGATGTACAATAATGCATAAGAAAGTATCAAATGAGAGTTGGGTTAAAGTTTTTTATGATCCATTAACAGTGATTATGATAAATTATTTTTTACTCACCACTGAATTTAGGCCTGTGAATGTGACCTTATGCTTAGTTGCATGAATTTTTGACAGATGGTCATCTAGCTTGATTGAATACAGCTCATCACCCATTTAATATTTGTCTCTATTGCTAAAATTAATCTTTACTTTTATGATTTTTTCCTTCTTCTAATTTAAATCCACTATTCCATACCTTGCAGTTTGTGTCAGCAGAGAGCAGGATATAGCATTTTTTGTGAGGGACTTCTTCAGGTATTTGCAGAGTGTTTTCATAATGCCTCCTCACTTATCTTTCATGTAAGATCTATTGAGTTATTATGTTCTGCATAGGATGCTTTGCATAAGTAAATGAGAACATGTGTTGTTGCAAAAGTCCAGTATATGGAATGATCTCTCCATTATGATGAGAAATATTACAAAGTGAAGTGATTCAGCCAAAAATGGAAGAGTTCTATCTGGTTATTTCCATTATTCCATCAGTGCCAGCTATATGTAATAATCATTGATTTGACCTAGGTTTAATATTTTTCTTGATTGAATTTACTGTATATTACTGTATTACATCACTGTAGCTTGATGGTTTCATTGTGCATTGCTCTGGAATTTTTAATGACATGCAAAGTTGTAAAATGCTATGTGAGCATTAATATGCTGATATTAACTTTTTTAAAAACTTTTTAAGCATTTTTTTACTACTGGTTCGGGTGAATAGGTAGTAAAAAAATGCTTTAAAAAGGTTTAAAAAAGTTTCCCAAGATCACAGTTGTGTCACGTGATCATCGGAAGCTTTTTTAAAAACTTTTTTAAAGCATTTTTTTACTACTGGTTCGGGCAAATAGGTAATAAAAAAATGCTTTAAAAAAGTAAAAAAAAAAGGTTCGGATGATCGCGCGGCACAGCTGTGATCATCGGAACCTCTTTTTTTTTACTTTTTAAAAGCATTTTTTACTACCTATTTGCCCGAACCGGTAGTAAAAAATGCTTTAAAAAAGTTTTTAAAAAGGTTCCCAAGACTGCACACCACAGCTAATTT
This sequence comes from Pituophis catenifer annectens, assembly GCF_029215685.1. Classification (NCBI taxonomy): domain Eukaryota; kingdom Metazoa; phylum Chordata; class Lepidosauria; order Squamata; family Colubridae; genus Pituophis; species Pituophis catenifer. The sequence goes on from NW_027256881.1 coordinate 171,905,905, forward strand.
CCCCCCCTCACTGTTCTACTTACCTTCCCAAGACTCTTTTTGGTATGTAATGTGCATGCACATGTGCATTTGGTCCGAACTGTGCATGCGCGGCCAGCGAACTAGTAGCAAACCAGTTCATATTTCACCACTGATCAGGAGTCATGCAAAGTAGCTATACATATTGTATTGTGCAATGTTTTGCAGTGCAAAAGTTCATATCTCTGTACCAGCGTGATTAGAGATTGAGGAAAGACAAGATATTTGTCAAAGAAGGCTGAAGTTGCGTCCAGCAAAATATATTCCTGTTCTTAAAATGATCAAATACTTTTTAATTATAGACTGTGTGAGAGAAAATATTTTTACTGTTCAAAGGCTTTTATAGTATTTTAAAAATTATCTTAATTATAATTCACAAAGGGAAACTACTTTGGATTTATCTAATTAATTACTTCACTTTTTACAGGTTTCTGACTAGTGTGACCTACTCTCTTCCATTTACATTAATGGCTGCTTGGACACTTTTCATTGCAGCTTTTGTGAAAAAGCTTGTTCAAGAAAAAGACCTGAGACTTTATGAGGTAGGCTGAAGCTTTGAATACTTGCCAGATCCTGAACTTTACTTGCAAATTAATCCTGCAAAATTAGACTGCCTGCATGTAGAGGGAATCCAACCATAGTATTTTCCTCTTGACTTGTTCACAGGATAATAAAAATCCAATCTTCTCTCCAAACAATGCAAACAAATTCACTGGGAATTGCTATTAGAGGCATGGCTGTGGGGTAGATATTGTCCTGAGAACATTAACATTAAATATTGCTTAGCTAGGCTGCTCATAGAGTTTCAATATGGGAATAATAGAGTTAGTATTCTGCAAATGCAAAGAGGCACATATGTGAATATTGTGTTGCTGGTTGATGTCTAGTACATTTGGGCTTTCTCTCTCAATGCTTCTTTGGTATTGGGTATACACATTTAGCACATATCTTACCTGCAGTATATGCTTTAGTTATTACTTGGCTTAGAGATTGTTCCAATTATAGTAGAGTCTGAGCAATATATATACTTAATACAGCAGTCAAACAATATATAAGAATTAATATTTTGGATTAATATATAGATACTCCAAGCATGGTTAGCAAACAATTCATGTACATTTTTTTTTTGCTGCAAAGAAGAACAAAATATCCAAAAGAAGCAGTTCAATGGTAAGAAAAGTAAGGTCCTGAACTTAGGCAGGAAAAACCAAATGCAAATGTATAGAATAACCGATAACTGGCTCAACTGTAATAACTTGTGAGTGGGATGTTGGTGTCCTAATGGATCACCACTTAAGTATGAGCCAGCAATGTGTTGCAACTTCCCCAAAAGCCAATGCTGTCCTAGGCTGCATCAACAGAGGGATAGCATTAAGATCATGAGAAGTGATACTACTGCTCTACACTGCACTAGTGAGTCCTCACTTGCAATACTGAGTTCATTTCTGGTCACCACAATGCAAAAAAAATAAATAAATGCTGAGGCCCTAGAGGCACAGAAAAGCAACAAAATGATAAGGGGTATGGATAAGCCAAACTGTACGATGAACGGTTAATGTCTAGACCGGGTGTTGGCAACCCACGGCTCCAGAGCTGCATGCGGCTCTTTGGGCCCCCTGCTGTGGCCCCCTGTCTAGCGGTGGGTTGCTACCGGTTCTCCCAGGTTCTTGCGAACCAGTAGTGGAAATTTTGAGTAGTTCGGAGAACCGGTAAATACCACCTCTACCTGGCCCCGCCACCAATCTATTCGCTGCCTCCCGAGTCCCAGCTGATCGGCTAGAAGGAAAAAAACTGTTTAAACTCTTGCCGCGGTGCTTCAGAGGGCTGCTCTACAGCTGATCAGCAGTAAAAGGCAGTGTGGTGGTAGTCCAGTGTGCTCCAAAAACAAGTAGGTAGACCGGAATGCTCCAAAATCAAATGGGTAGACCAGTATGGCTCTGCAAGCAGTTAAAAGCCTGGTAGACCAGTACCTCTGCTAAATCCTAAAGAATTGTTACATGACCATCAAACCACGCCCACAAAATAAGCCACGCCCACAGAACCGATAGTAAAAAATTTTAGAACCCATCCCTGCCACTGTCCCACTGTCCCACCCCTCGCCACTTTTATTTTTTTGGATATTTTTGGAAATCTGGGCTGGCTGAGAAACGATCGCCAGCCATAGCGGAGGCTTCCCTTCAGGTGACCATCCTCCCCCTCCTTCTCTTCTGAACCCCTGGCAGGCTGTGGCTGAGCTGGGAGTGTGTGTACGGATGGGGAGACCCTCCTCCAGGAAGCACCAAAGCACAGGAAAGGCATGTTATGTCCTTATAAGGACATCCGCCCTGATTGGCTGCCAGCCATCGGGCGGGAGATTTGAATCCCTGTCTAGGGGCGGTGCGTCTGCCGGGAGCGAACTAAGGAGAGCTCTGGCAGCGCGCCAGCAGTCTTCTTTTACTTGTTACATTGTAAATAAAGCTGTTACATGTATCGAGCTGGTCACGTCTTCTGTTCCTGCGCCTGATCTAACAAGGCACACACGGGGTGGGCGGCCGCTCGCTTAAAGAGGGTCTCCCCCACATGTGCACACTCCTTGCTCAGCCACAGCAAGCCAGGGGGTTACAAGAGGAGGGGGAGGAGGGTCGCCGAAGAGTACAGGAGCAAAGCGGCCCTGTACCTGCCTTACCGCCACATTTGCTCATAAGGCAGCCTTCACTTCCTGCCGCTTCAGCCTGGAGTTCATGCCCTTTGCGCTTGGCCGAGGGTGGGAGACAACATGACAAGGCGATGGCTGGAGCCTCAGTGCAGGAGAGAAGCCTCATCCTGTTGCATCCTGTTAAGACCCTCCTTAAGCCTGTATGCCTTTGCTACGCTTTGGTGCTTGGTCGTGGAGGGTCTCCCCATGCATGCACACACTCCCGGCTCAGCCACAGCCGGCCATGGGGTCACAAGAGGAGAAGGAGGGTGGAAGGAGGAGGACAGTCGCTGCTGGCGATCTTTCCTCAGCCAGACCGGATTTCCAAAAAGAAGAAATAAAAGGAGGAGAGAGAGAGAGAGAGAGAGAGAGAGAGAGAGAGAGAGAGAGAGAGAGAGAGACATAAAGAGTGATACACAGAGAGGGGAGAGAGACATACAGAGTGATACACAGAGAGGGGGAGAGAGACATAGAGAGACATGCACACAGTGATAGACAGAGAGAGGGGGAGAGAGGGGAGAAGAGATGGAGAGGGGGAGAGAGATATATAGTGGGAGAGAGAGACATGGGGGAGAGAGGAGAGGGGGGAGAGATAGAGAGGGGGGAGAGATGGGAAGATAGGGAGAGGGACAGAGAGATTCAGAATGGGGGAGGGGGGAGAGAGAAGGAAAAAGAGGGGAAGATAGGGAGAGGGGGAGAGAGAGACATAGAGAGAGAATGGTTTTGTGGCTGGGGGGTCATGTGACAGGGTGGGAATGCGTTACATCGAGTTGGCCAAACCCACCCAGGTTTTGTGGCTCCTGGTGTGTTTTTTTTTTCCTGTGGGAAATGGGTCCAAATGGCTCTTTGAGTTTTTAAGGTTGCAGACCCCTGGTCTAGACTCTAGCCTAATGAAGGGATCGATGATAGCTGTCTGTCATCTAGTACTTAAGGGGCTGTCACAGAGAAGAGGAGGTAGACTTATTATTCAAAGCACCTGAGGGCAAAACAAGGAGCAATGTGTGGAAGCTTGTTAAAGAGAAATTTAAACTGGAACTAAGGAGAAATTTCCTGACAAAACAATTAATCAATGGAACAGCTTGCCTTGTGGGTGCTCCATCACTGGACATTTTAAAGAAGAGATTGTAGAATCATTTTTTCAGGAGGATATAAGGTCACCTGCCTTGGGCAGGGGGTCTGACTAGAAGACCTTCAAGGTCCCTTCCAACCTTATAATTCTATGATTCTATAACATACCAAGTTTCAAAGACATACTGAAAGAACTAAGAAAGAGAAGGAGACAGATAGATCTTTTCAAAAAATTTAGGAACATAATCATTGATCAAGTATTTGGGGGAACCTTGTTCCAGAGATCAGGGGAAGCAACATAGAAATCTAACCTCCAGAGATCCAGCAGATGTCACTATGTCAGAGAAGAGTATTTGTATAAACTCCTCTCTTTCTGGGTTTAATGGATGGACAGAAACTACTAGGAACAGACAACTGTAAAGATACATAAGTCGTAGCCGATGAAGCAGTGGTGGGTCTCAAATGTTTTTACTACCGGTTCTGTGGGCATGGCTTGGTGGTCATGTAACTGTGGACATGGCCAACTTGATGTCATTCACAGCCACAGCCACTCAGTCACATGACCCCCCCACCCACCTACCCACACCCATAGACAAAGGTAGGAATTTTTTTTTATTTCTACCTATCTACTTATTTTCTGCCCAGGCCTGGCCTAATCTATCAAAGGCCTCCTCCTGTATGCCGCCCCGCCCTCCCTTCACCAATCACACACGTAACCCTGTTTCCCCTCCTTCAGCAGCCCTGGCCCTAGCCCTGCTTCCTCCCCCACCACCGCCTCTTTTTTTTGGCTGCTTACCTTTCTCCTGTGGTGGCTGGTCCAGAGTCCAGAAAGCAAGCTGACCTCCGGTAGTTTTCAGTGGCCTCCAGAAAGCCTCTGCTGCTGGGAAGCAGCTGGCAAAGAGGGGACGGCTGGGAAGCTTCTCGCAGTTGCATCGAAAAAGAAAAAGCCTCCCAGCTGCTGCCTCTTTGAGAGCCGCTTTGTGGCTGTGGCAGCTGGCCACAGGCCACCGAAAACTACCAGAGGTCGCCGAAAAAGCCACTGCTGTCGCCCCCTGTTCTTCGCGCCAGCCATGCACGTGCATCCCATTGCCTGCTGCGTTGCTCTCGGACTGAAGCAGCAGGCAATCGGATGCGTCAATCTGAGCGCAGTACAGCAGGCAATGGGATGTGACGGCAGCAGCTTTTTCAGCGACCTCCAGTAGTTTTCAGCAGCCTACAGCCAGCCACCACAGCCACAAAGCAGCTCTCAAAGAGACAACGGCTGGGAGGCTTTTTCTTTTTTTGATGCAACTGCGAGAAGCCTCCCAGTGGCTGCCTCCTTGTCAGCTGCTCCCGGAAGTTGTGGGGAGGGGCAAGCGAGTGGTGACAGAGCTACTGGTTCGGGGGCATGGCCAGCCAGTGGTCACTACCGGTTCGGCGACCCAGGCCAAATTACCGCTACCAGTTTGCCCAAACCAGTGCGAACCCACCACTGCGATGAAGGGTTTTAAAGGGGATGTTCTGTCCCCAACCAGAACATTGAGGCGCCTTGCATGGGGAGTGCCGCAGGGTCGGTCCTCTCGCCCCTTCTGTTCAACATTTATGTGAAGCCGCTGGGTGAGATCATCCGTGGTTTTGGGGTGAGAGTCCATCTGTACGCTGATGATACTCAGCTGTACATCTCCACCCCAGACCACCCCAACGATGCCCTTGATGTGATGTCTCGCTGCCTGGAGGCCGTGCGGGTCTGGATGGGGAGAAATAGGCTCAGACTCAACCCCTCCAAGACCGAGTGGCTGTGGTTTCCGGTGCCACGATATAGTCAGCTGGTACCATCGCTGACTATTGGGGGTGAGTCTTTACCCCCCACAGAGAGGGCCCACAATCTGGGCGTCCTCCTGGACGCACGGCTGTCTTTAGAAGAAATTATTATTATTATTATTATTATTATTATTATTATTATTATTATTATTATTATTATTATTATTATTATTATTATTATTATTTATTTGATTTGTATACCGCCCTACTCCCGAAGGACTCAGGGCAGTGAACAGCCAAACAATAAAATACATAGATACAAAAAATTTAAAAAACCAGATAAAATCGAATTAAATAATTTTGGCCCTGACAAATTAAAACACCCCAATAATTTAAAACAGATTAAAATTTACATATTAAAAAAGAGGGAAAGGATTAGGCCAAGCCCACCTGGTGGAATAAAAAGGTCTTCACAGCGTGGCGGAAGGTGCGCAGGTCTGGGATCCTTCGTATCTCCGGGGGGAGCTCATTCCAGACAGTAGGTGCCCCCACAGAGAAGGCCCTCCCCCTAGGGGCCGCCAGTCAACATTGTTTGGCTGACGGCACCCGGAGGAGTCCCTCTCTATGAGAGCGTACCGGCCGGTGGGAGGCTGTTTGTGATAGTAGGCAGTCCCATAAATAACCAGGTCCTAAGCCATGGAGCGCTCTAAAGGTGGTGACCAAAACCTTGAAGTGCACCCGGAAGACCACCGGGAGCCAGTGCACCTCGCGCAGGAGAGGTGTCACATGGGAGCGCCATGTTGCTCCCATAACCACCCGTGCGGCCGCACTCTGTGCCAGTTGGAGCCTCCTGGTGCTCCTCAAGGGGAGCCCCATGTAGAGAGCGTTACAATAGTCCAGGCGGGAAGTGACGAGGGCATGAGTGACTGTGTGTAGGGAGTCCCGATCCAGAAAGGGACACAACTGGCAAATCAGGCGAGCCTGATTAAAAATCCTCCCGGTCACGGCCGTCAAATGCTCTTCTAATGACAGCCGTGAATCCAGGAGGACGCCCAAGTTGCGAGCCCTCTCCGTGGGGGCCAGCGATTTGCCCCCAATAGTCAGCGATGGCGTCAACTGACTATATCGGGACATCGGAAACCACAGCCACTCGGTCTTGGATGGGTTGAGTCTGAGCCTGTTCCTCCCCATCCAGATCCGCACAGCCTCCAGACACCGGGACATCACTTCAAGGGCATCGTTGGGGTGGTCTGGGGTGGAGATGTACAGCTGGGTGTCATCAGCGTATTGGTGGTACTTCACCCCGAAACCACGGATGATCTCACCCAGCGGCTTTACATGTAACATGTATATGACGGCCGTGGCCAGGGCGGCTTTTTATCAGGTTCGCCTGATCCGCCAGTTGTGGCCCTTTCTGGACTGCGACGCCTTGCACACAGTCACTCACGCCCTTGTCACCTCCCGACTGGACTACTGCAATGCTCTCTACATGGGGCTCCCCTTGAAAAGCACCCGGAGGCTCCAGCTGGTCCAGAATGCGGCCGCACGGGTGGTTATGGGCGCAACTCATTGTGCCCACGTGACACCCCTCCTGCGTGAGCTGCACTGGCTCCCAGTAGTCTTCCGGGTGCGATTCAAGGTGTTGGTCACCACCTTTAAAGCGCTCCATGGCAGGGGAAGGGCCTTCTCTGTGGGAGCCCCTGCCCTTTGGAATGAACTCCCCCCAAAAATTCGCAAAATCTCTGATCTCCGTGTATTTCGCTGTGCCCTCAAAACCATGTTGTTCCGCCAGGCTGGGCTATCAATATAAAGATTTTAATTGGTTTTAAATTGGGTTTTTAAATTCGGGGTTTGATAAATTGGGCCTAATATTTAATAATTTTAATTATTTTTAAATATTGTCTGTCTTTGTGTTTTTAATTAGGCTGTACACCGTCCTGAGTCCTTCGGGAGAAGGGCGGTATAGAAATAAAATTAATAAAATAATAATAAAATAAATAAAATAAACCACACGCGCACACACCAACAGACGTTCAAGCGTTAAAGACCAAACCAGCCGGCAAAATCCTTTTCCTTATGATAACGGAACTTGGCAACAACCTAGTGGCTGCCTGCTCTTCGTATTATTTACGAAGAGGAGAGATAACTTCTCCCCACTCCCGGTACATCAAAAGAAACAGCTCAATAATTACGGAGTCAATCAAGTCCAGAGATAATCCAGCAAAGTCTATAGCAAAAAGTCCGGCAATGCAGAATGGCGTGGAAGCTTTCAGCTTTGTTCGTCACAAGGTTTGACTGGCCACCACGCTCCCTTTTATATTCTGTGGGGTGTGGTCCAATGACTCAGCCTAATCTCGGGCACGCCTTTTCTTCTGTTGCGCGCGCTTATCTCTGCGACGCTGGCGTGGATCCAGCCAAGACTCATTACCCTCATCACTGTCCATCTGTGGCTGCGTGGACGTGTTTGGCCCTGGCCCTATCTCTTGCCCTTTGGCGGACACTGAAGGCATTGCCAGAGAGGAGGGTCCTGGAGAGGGAGGCCTTGCCAACTCCTCTCCTTCACTCTCAGAGTCCTCTCCTGCCGATGACACAGGCTCAGGTAACGGAGCCACAACAGGGGACATCAGCATTATGAATTACAGATAGTCCTCAAATTATGACCCTAGTGGAGCCTGTCCATTAGGATTGGAAATCACAACAAACGTTAAAGCCTCAAGTAATGACCAGCCATCCCTGCTCTCCCTTTCAGGCATGGGGGAGATACTGGGAGGCCTAGTATCCCAGGCCTCCCAAGGCTCCCCTCACCCTGAGAGTCAGACCACCACACAGCTGACTGTTTTGGCAGTGAGAAACAATGGGGAAGGAAAACACTATGAATGCCTGCCTTTCCTGTTTCTTTCCTCCTCTTCCTATTACCAAGGTGCCCTGCTTTTGGTGGCAAAAAAAGAGAACCAGTTCCCTAACCTTTCAGAGCTTTTTGGCTGCTGATCAGCTGGTCCTCAGGCAGCTGCAAAAATCTCCCGACTGTTGCTAGGCTTTGGCAAGCCAGACATTTCTGCAAGGAATTATCAAGGCCCTGAAAATGGTGACTGCTTCCATACAGCATGGGGAGCAAGCCCAAGTGCTGTGGGATCCCGTCGGGGCAGGAATGGGGGGGGGGAGGAAGAGAGGTGGGGGGTTCTGCAGCATCCCCATGATCTGTCATAAGGGCAAATAACTGTGGAGGTACTATTGCTGTCATAACACCCCCTCCCCCCAATCTGTGTAATTTTGAATATTTGTTAAGTGGCCTGCCATTTTTCCAGGACTACTTGCAGTGGTGGGATTCAGCCAGTTCGCACCACTTTGGGAGAACTGGTTGTTAACTTTCTGAGCAGTTTGGCAAACTGGTTGTTGGAAGAAATCATTAGGGCAGAGAACCGATTGTTAAATCCCTTGAATCGCACCACTGACTACATGTATACCCAAAAGCAAACTGGTAACCAAACCAAACTGGTAACTCTCAGAGTAGTTGTGCTATGTGATTAAATTGATTCTCATACGTAACTCCCTGAACTACTGCATTCCGGACATTGTAGTTTCTGAGTGGTCTTCAAGGGCAGCCCTATTTTCCACTAGAGTGGGGCTTTTTAAAAAAAATAAATTACCTAATATCTTCCCAATTAGGATTATTTTAGTTCATAATCTACTGTAAGTGTTATGGCATAAGAAGTGATCACATCTTCTATCTCTTTCTTCTGTACCTCAGTCACATTCTTAGTTAGTATTTTGGTTTTAGTTTCATTCAATTTGAATCCTGCTACTTCTCCGTATTTACCAACCACTCTAAAATTTTTTGTCCGGATTCTAATGGGTTTTCCAAAATCAAGGCCACATCATCTGCAAATGCTTGCGTTTTATATACCTCTTTCCTGATTGTTAATCCTTTAATTTCCTCATTATTCCTGATTTTCCGTAGCAGAACTTCTAAGGCCAAAATAAATAATAGTGGTGATAGGGGGCAACCTTGTCGTACCCCCTTCCTGATCTGGAATGTTTTGGTCCTGTTTCCATTTAATAAGATGTTCGCCCTTTGGTTGTCATAAATAGTTTTTATCATCTTTTCAAAATTTGCTCCAAATCCCATTATCTTAATTTGTTTAATCATGAAATTCCAATTTAAATTGTCAAATGCCCTCTGGGCATCTACAAAGACTAAGGCCATCTGCTTTCCTGGGTGTTCTTCATAATATTCTAGAACATCCAACACAATTCTCAGATTATTCCTAATCTGCCTCCCTGGGAGAAATCCATTTTGATCCTTGTGTATCCAAGTGTTCAATATTTTTTTTGTTCTTTCCGCCATTATACTCATGAATAATTTGTAGTCGGAGTTTAGGAGAGAAATTGGTCTATAGTTTTGAATTTGTTTTAAGTCGGCACCCTCTTTTGGCAGTAGTGTGACATGGGCTTCCCTCCACGAATCTGGGATTTTAGAGCCCATCAATGCCTCATTGTAAATTTCCACTAATTTTGGTTGTAATATTTCTTCTAGATTTTTATATATTTCTCCTGGGAATCCGTCCGGGCCTGGCGATTTGTTGTTTTTGAGTTTGGAGAGCGCTGTTTTTAATTCTTCAACCGTTATCTTTCCATTGAGCATTTCCCTTTCTTCCTCTGTTATCTGTGGAAGCTCTTCACTTGCCAAATAATTCTCTATTTTTTCTTCTGGGATCTCCTCTTCTTTATAAAGAGCTTCATAGTATTCCCTAGCTATCTCTAATTTATCCTCTTCTTTGTTCAACTAATTACCCTTAGAGTCTTCTAATATATGGATTGTCCCTTTTTCATTTTCCTTTTTTAATTTATAAGCCAGCCATTGACTTGTTGGCATTCTCAAAATAGTATTGTTTTGTTCTTTTTATTTTTTGTGCCAGGTCATCTTGATCTATGATATTCAATTTGGGATTACAGGTTGTTAAAAAAATAAAGTATCTAGGAATCTGGATAACTTCAAGGTGTTCATCTCTAAAGGAAGACAACTATATCCCCTTAACTAAGAAAATAAAACAAGATTTGGATAGATGGAAGAAAATACAATTGTCACTTCTAGGCAAAATAGCCTCGATTGAGATGAACATCCTCCCAAAATTATTGTATTTGTATCAAACGATACCTGTAAATCTGGATAAGAAATTCTTTTTAGATCTTAACAAAAACATTAGGAAATTTATATGGGGTGGGAAAAGACCAAGGATTTCACTTAAAATCTTACAAGGAAAAAGGGATTTAGGAGGATTTGGACTCCCGGATTTGGAAAGATATTACAGGGCAGCCAAGCTAGTATGGATAAGGGAGTGGGCCACTCTGGAAAATGAAAGGATTCTAACGTTGGAAGGCCACGACCTACAGAAAGGGTGGCACACATATTTATGGGACACAGAGAAGAAAAAGAAAACATATTTTCATAGGCATAAAATTAGAGATACTTTAATACAAACATGGACTGCAATTAAACAGCGATATTATAAAAAAGTCCCAAAGTGGCTCTCCACGATGGAGGCCCTGATTTATCCTAATAGATGGGGAAAGAAGAAAATGTGTAGATACAAAGACATACTAGATGAAGGAGGAAATCTTAAGTCTAGCGATGCCTTGAGAGATCAAGGTATCAATTTAGACTGGTGGACTTATCTACAAATAAAGTCTAGATACCAGAAAGACAAGGAAGAATGTGGCTTAGAACTAGGATCTAGTGGATTCGATAAGGTTTTGATGGGAACAGAAAAAAATATTTTGGCCAAACTATATAACTACCTACTAGATCAGCGGTTCTCAACCTGGGGGTCACGACCCCTTTGGGGGTCGAACGGCCATTTCACAGGGGTCGCCAAAGCCCTCTCTCGCCCCCCCCCCACGCCTTCACTCACCCTCACTCTCTGCTCTGTTGGATCGCCGGCCGTTCGTTTACCCCACCCACTCCCAATCTATTGCTGCCTCCGATGGCTAGAGGAAAAAAAACTTTAAATTTTTGCCACGGGGCTTCAAAGGGCCGCCCTATAGCCAGTGCTGCAGCCGAACCATTTGTTAAATTGCTGGCTTGCCCCGTCCCTCCGCACCACTATTCATTGCCAATAAATAGTGGTGGGCGAGGGGCGGGGGAGCCAGCAATTTAACAAATGGTTGGGTGTTTTTTTGTAATTTTATTGGCCCCTGGAGCTTCAGCAGAGGCTAATTAGCCCTTGCTCTCAGCTGTTTTGCTCAGGGCTCTGCTCCTTGCTTGCAAAGAGTGCTGATTTTTTTCCCCTAGCTATACTGAAAAACGAAAGAGAAAGTAAAGCAGGCTGTTGGCTTTGCACGTTGGAAAATTAGGCAGGCAGATTTCTTTTCTTTTTCCTCACCAAAAAAGGTAGGTGCAAACAACGGGAAATTTAGGGAAAAAGAGGAGATTTTAAAACACAAAAGAAAAAAAGCTCTATTTAACTAGGGAATTGTAATAATTGAGATACTATTAATTGTATATTGTGTTGAAAGCAGAAATGGTTAAGTTGTGGTTTAGAGGAATATATGGGGGAAATTATTTGGTTTATTATTATTGGTAAATATAATTAATTGATTTGTAAGAAATTAGATTGCATGGAAATAATTGGAATATTCATGTTCATATTGATTAATATACAAAAAAGAGTTATATAACTAATAGATTTATATTAAAATGTTGAATTCATATTAAACAACTGTAATATTACATAATTAACCAATGTGAGGATGGATATAAAAATAGATGACAATGGGAAGGGGTATAATATAGAATAGAAGGGAAAAATTGAATTTGATTAAGATTAGAGATAAGGATGAAGGGTAATATTGGTTTTTTACAAAAATAGATGAGGAATAAATATGGCAAAAAGGAAATATAGAAATTGTAAATTTAATTGAAATGACTAAACACTGTTTAAATTTATGAACCGGCCAAATACTCTGTTCAAAGAAAATACATTGTATGTTTGTATGTGTGTTTCTAATTATTGTTATTTATTCATATTTGTTCTCTTTTATTCTTTAAAGTTTAACAATTCATTCTTTATCTTAATATCTTTATATTTGTTTGGGGTTGCCTTTCTTCCCTTTCATCTTTTTTATTGTACAGCAATCTTTCTCCTCAAACCTACCACCTCTCTCTTTTCTTTCCTTCTTACTTTCTCTTCCTCACCCTCTTCTTCTCCTCCCTACTTCCTCTTCCTTTCTCCTTCTCCTCCTCTCTTCCTCCCTCTCTTACCCTCACTCCTACTCTAATTTCCCTTCCCTTCCTTCATCCCTCTCTATTGCTGTATCCTTTTATGCATATGGACTACTCAGAGGGCTGAAAAAGTTATTTCTGACTGGTCCTCACACTTTTGACCAGTCTTCGAACTTACGACTGTCCTCACATTTTACGTTTTTGCCCTATCTTGTCACCATGGTGCAGAGAAGCAGTTGTGAAATGAGTGACACATTGTTAAGAATGCTACAATGGGCATAAATGATGACCCGTCATAAGTGCGAAGACCGGTCAAAAGTGCGAGGACCTGTCAGAAATCACTTTTTTCAGCCCTCTGCGTAGTCCTTTTGTGCATATGGACTACTCAGAGGGCTGAAAAAGTTATTTTTGACTGGTCCTCGCACTTTTGACCAGTCCTCGAACTTACGACTGTCCTCACATTTTACGTTTTTGCCCTATCTTGTCACCATGGTGAAGAGAAGCAGTTGTGAAATGAGTGACATGGTTGTTAAGAATGCTGCACGGGCATAAATGTGAGGATGGTCATAAGTGTGAGGACCAGTCAAAAGTGCGAGGACCTGTCAGAAATGACTTTTTTCAGCCCTCTGAGTAGTCCCTATACACATAGCCATGGCCACCCAGTCACATGACCAGATAGCCACACCCACCCAGTCACATGACCTCCAAGCTACGCCCACAAAATAAGCCACGCCCACAGAACCGGTAGTAAAAAAATTTAGAACCCACCCCTGGTTGGGGGTCACCACAACATGAGGAACTGTATTAAAGGGTCGCGGCATTAGGAAGGTTGAGAACCACTGTACTAGATGAAGATAGAACAGAGGACACAATTAAAAACCGCATGGGAGCATGGGAGAAGAATATTGGATGCAGTATAAATTTTAATGAGTGGGAAGAGGCATGGAATAGGAATTATAAATTGACCAGAGCAGTGACTTATAAGGAAAACCAGTATAAAATGTTACACAGGTGGCATCTAGCCCCTGCTAGGCTAGCAAAGATGTATCCAAATATTCACCCAAACTGTTGGAAATGTGGTCATGGGCAGGGCACCTTCTTCTACATGTGGTGGACATGCCCTGATGCGAAAAGGTATTGGAGCAAGATTTGGAGATGGTTACAAGAAATAATTGGAGAAGATATTGAATTGACACCTGAAATATTTCTCCTGGGAATAGTAAAGAGGAATTATGGAAAGAAAAAGATTTATTTAATTATACATATCACCACTGCTGCGAGACTGGCATACGCACAATACTGGAAAGAGAAAGATCTGCCAACAGAAGAACATATAATTAGGAAAATACTGGAGTGCGCAGAGATGAGCAAACTAACACATGAAATAAATGAGGATGAAAACTCAGAATACCATACTGTTTGGGGAAGGTGGTATGAATGGATGAACGATAAAATAAAAAAAGGAGAAAAAGATGTGCCTAATAAAAGGAATAAGTAGCTTAAGAAATACCAGGTGCATATCTTGTGTATATGTATATATGTATAAACACTGCACTTCCGATGTAAATAGAAATGATACTTAATGCATTTTACAAACTTAATAAAATATTTTTTTTAAAAAAAAAGAAGTGATCACACCCTAAGCTTCATTCTCGGGATTTTTCATATTATTTTGTATTACAGCTAGGAGAATTTGATTACTCTCTAAGAGAGTCTGAGTACTCTGCACTACAAATACAGCATGAGGGGAAAACTGTTTCTTAGATTCCTTGTACTTTTCACTAACTCAGATTTAAATCTTCTCTACCAACTAACAATTGTGTTATGAATATTTGCAATAGAGAAGAAAAAAAAAATACCCTAGAATTTTAAGTTGGCCATATTTCAAAAAGAACTATATGATTTGTTCAATGGATTGGCTTCCACTAGATTGAGGGACTGGTTTTGTTTTTGTTTTTTGAGAGAGGAGGTAAACTATTTGCTATTTAATTATTTGGCTGAGTTTTTTTTTAAATAGTCCATTACAAGATAGAGATTCCCACTTCCCTATTTATAATAGGTGTTCTAGCTTGTCTCTTGGTCTGAGATTCAACAATAGGAACTGGGATGGAAAAGGATTTAATCCACAATTCATGAAGTGTGAGCTGTAGTGGGTTGACATTTGCATGTGACCTATAAACTAGCTTTTCCAAGGCTATAGAAATGAAGCTACTGTAATAATGCATACTACTACTGAACCTTTCTGTTTTAGAAGACAAGTTGATAAAATGTGTCTTAATGACTCGATATTTAAGGATTACAATTGAACTATAGATTATGCATTTTACTCATTAAGAAGTTTTCATTTTTTTTTCTTTTCCATAGTATATGAAGATGATGGGTGTAAATTCCAGCAGTCACTTCTTTGCTTGGTTCATCGAATGCATCACATTTCTCCTGCTTACTAACATATTTCTTATTTTTATTCTCAAATTTGGGAATATCCTTCCAAAAATAAATGTTGTGATCTTGTTCCTGTACATTCTGGACTACAGCTTCTCCATCATAGCCATGTGCTATCTCATCAGTGTATTCTTCAACAATACAAACATTGCTGCTTTGGTTGGCTGCCTGGTCTACATCCTGGCCTTTTTCCCCTTCATTGTCCTCCTAGTTGTTGAAAATCAGATGAGCTTTACCATCAAGAGCCTACTGGTAAATCTGTCTTTGTTTTCTAGAAAAAAAGAGTTTACAATTGGTCTTTTGTGAGGGAAGCAATCTACCTATAGATTTGGGTTTGCTTTGTCTTGCAGCCACAGACAATAGTAGCATGAACATTAGAAACTGGTTTTTGGTATGTCAAGTAACGCCCCATTTTAATTGAATATGGCACTTCACTGCTTGAGATGGAAATTGTTAGGATGCCTGAAGTATCCATTTGACTTGCCAAGTACTGAATCTGGGTCCTTTATTGCACAAAACATATCTCCTGTGATGGTGCTGCCCAGGGGTGGGTTCTACTTACCTTTACTACCGGTTCGCATTGTGCCCACGCGTGCACACTTGCTTTGCTCGCACATGTGCGCGTTCTTCTGCACATGCACAGATCACTTCTGATGATGTCTGGGTCAGTGGGCGGAGCCTCCCGCCAGTTTTACTACCAGTTCTTGAGAATCGGTCCAAACTGGGGGCAACCCACCACTGGTGCTGCCCCATCACAACTGTAATCCTTACTCACTGGGCACCTAATATGGAAATGTTTAAAAAATTATTTCACAGATCAACCAAATAGGATTGTTATTGTTGTTTTCTACTGGTTTTGAGAGTAGTAAAAAGGGGAAAAAACATAGCCATCAAATTAAAAAGAAAGTGATAATATATTATTAACAAAGTCCCTGCCAAACCCTCTTCATACACAATATTTGAAAAAAAATATTTGTCCAGGATGAAACAAGAACTCCTGCCTTGGGCAGAGGTTAGACTAGAAAATCTCCAAGGTCCCTTCCAGCCCTTGGAGTTTTTTCTTTTTTAAAAAAGAGTCTTCAACACATAGAAATGGTGGGAATGATAACCTCTCAATTTTGTATTATCAGCCAAACAACAATTTTGTGAATAGGCAAGCTATTTAGTGAGAGTTCTGAATAAGGTATTAGCATTCCTTCCACAAATTGTTTGAATTGAATATCGAATGCATCTGTTCTAAATCAAATTAAAATTTGGTTTTCAACAAATGTTTACTTTCAAAATGTACTGTACAGTAGAATAATAATGAGTTTAGATATATTATTCTGGTTAAAATTGGGCTGGATGATGAAGCTTATTAAAATAAGTTAAAATAAAAATAAATAAGCTTAAATAACAAAGCTTAAAATAAGTCATTGCCTCTAACTCAGTTACCTAAAGAATAGTTGTGAACATGATTCTTGTTGGAAAGATGGGACATAACTACTACTAATGAGTTTGGAGATGTGTTTAAATAATCAAATCACCACAACTAGAGCCAAATCATCCTTGTGTTCTATTACTGCTATGTTTTCTATTGTTCAAGACTAACTGTGTGTGTGTGTGTTCCACATGTTTGCAAATATTTCAGTTAGTTACCTTTCTTCCTGTTTTTTTCCAGAGCCTTTTATCTCCAACTGCATTCAGCTATGCAAGCCAGTATATTGCCCGTTACGAAGAACAAGGCATTGGTATATATCTATATATACATTTTTATAAAAAAAAAATCTTAATAGCATAAATTAAATACTGTGTGTTCATTTGCTAATGCAGGTTATTCTGTGTATCCCCCATCTTTTTTATAGGTCTGCAGTGGGATAATATGCATGACTCACCAATGTCAGGGGACAATACTAATTTTAGCTGGATGTGCTGGTTAATTCTGATAGATTCTTTTATTTATTTCATTCTGGGCTGGTACATCAGGAATGTTTTTCCAGGTATGTAACAGTGGTTATTGTATTTGTATTTGTTATTGTATTTATATAAAATACAAAATATTGTATTTTATTTTATTGAAAAGTTTTATAGGAAATACAAACATTTTCTCCCCCCCACCCTTCCCCCCTCCACCCCTCCCACCCCCCTCCCTCCTACCCCCCTTCCCCTCTTTCCCCCCCCCACCCCCCTCCCTAGACTTCCCAGAACAAGCACAGGGTATAGCATTCACAAACATAAAGCTAAAATATGCTAACAAATTATTGCATTCATATTCTCCCTAAGTCTTTAACTCCTTATAACTCAAAAAACTATAAACATGAACTACTTAAAAATATTTCATTCATAAGCTATATGAATCTTCTTGTTCGGATACTTTTTTTGTATATAGTCAATCCATCTTCTCCATTCTGATATGTATCTTTCATTTGAATGGTCTTTAAGGTATGATGAAATTTTTGCCATCTCTGCCAAATGCACAACTTTTAGTGTCCATTCCTCAATGGTGGGTGGATCTTCCTTCTTCCAATACTGTGCCACCAGTAACCTGGCAGCTGTTATTAAGTTCAAAACCAACTTAGTCTCTATTACAGTACAATCCGTAACTATTCCCAACAGAAAAAACTGTGGTGTAAATTTAATTTTTTTCCTTAAAATATTTTGAATAATCCACCATATTTTTATCCAAAAAGCCTTAATTTTTTTACATGTCCACCATGTATGAAAATATGTAGCATCTTCACACTCACATCGCCAACACTTAGGTTGTAAATTTGGATACATACAGGCTAGTTTTTTTTGGGTCTAAATGCCATCTATAAAACATTTTATAAAAGTTCTCTCTTAAATTTTGAGCTTGTGTAAATCTTACATTTCTAACCCATATCTTTTCCCATGTTTCCATCATTATTGCTTCACCTATGTTTTGTGCCCATTTTATCATACAATCCTTACTAGCTCTGTTTCCGAATCTATTTCCACTAATACATTATACAACCTTTTTATATGCATTTTACCTTTATCTCTTATTTGCTTTATCAAATTCTCATCCTGCTGCAAAATACCAGTTTTTTGATCTTCTCTCCATCTGGCCTGCAGCTGACCATACTGAAACCAAATCCTAATAATTCCTTCTTCTCTTAATTGCTCCATAGATTTTAGTTGTAATCTGACTCCTTCCTTATAAAGGAGTTCCTTATATGTAATCTTATCTTGCTTTTGCTCCAAATTTATATTCTCTATCGCATGTCTGGGTACTGTCCATATTGGTAACTTATCATTTAATTTATATTTATACTTTTTCCAGACACGCAATAGAGCATTTCTTAATATGTGACTTTTAAAAGTCTTATCTACTTTCTTGTCATACAATAGGTAAGCATGCCAGCCGTAGACCAGTCCATATCCTTCAATATTCAATATCTTTTCCTCCGTTAAATTTATCCAATCTGTAATTGCTGAGAGGGTAGCGGCTTCATAATACAATCTTAAATTAGGCATTTTAAGACCACCTCTTTCTCAGGTGTCTTGCATTATCTTTTGATTAACTCGCGGTTTCTTCCCTGCCCACACAAACTTGTTTATGCCCTTCTGCCATTCCTTCAAATTTTCATCTTTTTTGAGTATAGGTATCATTTGAAAAAGAAATAAAAATTTTGGTAAGATATTCATTTTTACAGCGGCTATCCTACCCAGCAAAGACAGTTGTAATTTTTTCCAATTTTCCATCTCTTTCTGTATTTTTTGCCATAACGGTTCATAATTATGCTGATATAATTTCATATTTGCAGTCATAATATAAACCCCTAAATATTTAACCTTCTTAACTATTTCAAATCCTGTTAACCTTTCTATCTCTTCTTTCTGGCTTCTGACCAACAAAATGTTATATTTTGATGGATACGATTTGACAATTAAAAATATAAAGTTAGGGCAAATTATCCTATAATATCAATGCTGTCATTATTTCTGGGAAATCACTAAAACCATCCACTGTGTGATATTGTCTTTCTTCAAATGGCATGTATCTTTCAGACTAATATCTATATTTGGTGATTCTGGATATGGGAAAAGGATAGATTTTAATGGAGTTTAAGGTAACATCATTGTATTACTACTTATATACAGAATAATGACTGATGACAACGAGAAATAGTTTTTGAAGCATTTCAAGAGTATTGCTTAACGCATTGTAAGCCGCCCTGAGTCTCCGGAGAAGGGCGGCATATAAATCAAATTTTTTTTAAAAAAAGAGTGACATAATTTGAGCTCTAATTTGAAGAAATAAGGCTCCTTCAAACGTCTCTGCGTGCCACTTCAGATTGATTTTGGATAGTCAGTTCTTGTGATAAAGAATTAATATTTTTCTCATTCTGCACTGATTAATCTGAAGCCAGAGCCAAGTTTATTTTGTTATATTGGTTCTTGGTTGGATTGAATTGGATTGCCCTTCAACAGATTTTGTTCTTCCTTGTTCAGAGGCTGCTGAAATTATCTGGGAAATGAGAACAAGTAGTTTAATCAACAAATGTGACTTTAATTCTTCTGGTTATTCCCAAGAATCCCAGAAAAAAAAAAAGCTGTTATTCTCCATCCCATCCATTTCCCCACTTGTAAAGATTTGTCTATAGCAGCCTAGCTGCAAAACTGCTACCATGCTATTCTTTTAGCTTCATAGTTAGCAGAGGCTTTTTAAACAGAAATAGAAGGAATTAATTCTTCAAAGCAGGGTGCTTCTTGTTGTAATAACTGCTATGTGGAAGTGTCAATGATCTCACACAGGAAAATATTCAAATGAATTCTGCAGCATACTGTTTCCTGCTCTATTTTCATAGATTTCATTTCAGATAAATTCAGAAATGCCTGCCTCACATGAATATTTAGCAGTCAAATGTTCAGTTGAAATAATGTAGATGTTTATTGTTTGGGAAGAGAACAGTATTCTCATACTTTGAAATGATGAAATCACACAAAGCTAATCTATTACTTTCTTTAGGCCTGATATTGTTGAGATAATATCAAAATGTTACTACAGAACCTTTCAATCTCTCTCCTATTTTTGTTACTATTCTCGTTACAGGGAAATATGGGATGGCAGCTCCATGGTATTTTCCACTCCTTCCATCTTACTGGACTGAGCGCTATGGTTATTTTCCTTTGTTGAGTGAGAAGTTAACAGGCTATCTTTTCACCAATTTCTTCTTGAGAAAACAACCTACTTTCCCTGAAAAGATTTGTATGTTTTCTTTTAAGTATAAAGAAAATCTTTTGATAGATTGGATAATGAAAATTTTATTACTGTCTAAGATGAGACAGCAGCTAAAGTGAAATAAGTATAAACCACAAATTAATAGGTAGAACCAGTCAGTGGTAGGATTCAATTTTTTAAACAACCGGTTTTGTGGGCGTGGCTTAGTTGGGGGTGTGACTTGGTGGTCATGTGACTGGATGGGTGTGTCTAGCTGGTCATGCGACTGGGTAGACGTGGCTAGCTGGTCATGTGACCGGGTGGGTGTGGCTATGTGCATAGGGACTACTCAGAGGGCTGAAAAATGTTATTTCTGACTGGTCCTTGCATTTTTGACCGGTTCTTGCACTTATGACCAGCCTCACATTTATGCCCGTTGTGGCATTCTTAACAACCGTGTCAGTCATTTCACCATTACTTCTCTTCACCACGGTGACAAGATAGGGCGCAAAATGTAAAATGTGAGGACAGTCGTAAGTTCAAGGACTGGTCAAAAGTGCGAGGACTGGTCAAAAATAACTTTTTCAGCCCTCTGAGTAGTCCATATGCACTTAGGGACTACCCAGAGGGCTGAAAAAAGTGATTTCTGACAGGTCCTCACACTTTTGACTGGTCATCATTTATGCCCATTGCAGCATTCTTAATTAAATTAATTAAATAAAAATGACCTGCTGGAGCAGTCGGAGACAGTCCGAGGCGGGTGTTTGGGCCGGCTGCAGGGCAAGGTGATACAACCGGGGTAGGTAGGCTGCTGCTGCCCAGGTGGGAGGCATGTGAAGGCCTACAGGGCTGGCTGCAGGGTGAAGCGATCGGATGGGGTAGGTCAGGGGTCTGCAACTTTAAACACTCAACCTTAAATACATGTAAACACTTAAACACAACCTTAAACGTGGGTGGGCATTGCCAACTCCATATCACTTACTCCCACCCAGGTTTTGTGGCTCCCAGTATTTTCTTTTAAACAGGTATTGCTGGGTGTCTCTTTCATCTCTCTCATCTTTCTTTCTCCCCTTCATCTCTCTTTCTCCCCCATTTCTCTCCTTCATCTCTCTTTCTTCCCCCTTTCTCTCCTTCATTTCTCTTTCTCTCCATCTCTTTCTCCCTCCCCCTTTCTTCCCTTCATCTCTTTCCCCCTTCTTCATCTCTCTTTCTCCCCCTTTCTCTCCTTCATCTCTCTTTCTCTCCATCTCTTTCTCCCTCCCCCTTTCTCCCCTTCATCTCTTTCCCCCCTTCTCTCCTTCATCTCTCTTTCTCCCCCCTTTCTCTCCTTCATTTCTTTTTCTCTCCATCTTTTTCTCCCTCCCCCTTTCTCTTCTTCATATCTCTTTCCCCCGTTCTCTCCTTCATCTCTTTCTCCCCCCATTTCTCTCCTTCATTTCTCTTTCTCTCCATCTCTTTCTCCTCTCCTGTCTGAGCAGTGGTGGCAGCGAACCTACCGCACCATCAGGTC
Source organism: Pituophis catenifer annectens (assembly GCF_029215685.1). Classification (NCBI taxonomy): domain Eukaryota; kingdom Metazoa; phylum Chordata; class Lepidosauria; order Squamata; family Colubridae; genus Pituophis; species Pituophis catenifer. The sequence continues at coordinate 171,927,740 of NW_027256881.1, forward strand.
GCCCCTCGGCTTGGAGGCAGCACCTTAAGCCTGCACTCCACTGCAGCCAGCTCTTGTTGCTCTTACTGAGCTTCGCAATGGGGCAGACGGCGCCCCTCCTCCTCCTGAAGCCCATTATGATGTGGAGCTTCGGCTGCAGCCTGGGCAGCCAGTGTTCCAGGGCGGAGAAAAGTCGCACATCTCCCCCAGCAACTGGATGGGCTAGGGAAAGGGTGGGCAATTGTGGCTCTTTTACAACCTGTGGACTTCAACTGTGGAGTTGAAGTCCACAGGTTGTAAAAGAGCCACAATTGCCCACCCCTGGCTAGGGTAGGCTGGCACCGCACAGGTGGGAGGCGGGGTGGGGCGAGGGGCGGGCGAGCCAGCAATTTAACAAACGGTTCGGTGTGCCGCGAGGCCAATAAATTACAGAAAAACACTGAACCGTTTGTTAAATTGCTGGCTCACCTGCCCCTCGCCCCGCCCCTCCCACCACTATTTATTGGCAATAAATAGTGGTGCAGAGGGATGGGGCAAGGGGCGGGGCGAGCCAGCAATTTAACAAACGATTCAGCCGAACTGCCTAGAACCAGCAGAATCCCACCACTGGAACCAGTAGAAAATAATAAGAAATCTATAATTTTGTCCTAAATTATTTACAAAATTATTTCAGCCCCGAGGTTACAAGGCCTTGTAGCTATATGTCAACATTTTGCAAATGAATATGTAACTTTTGACCTCTTTGTCTCTGAATAGATATTGAATGTAAAATTTATCTGGGTGGTCTGGAAAATTTATTTAACAATGGTTGTTTCGCCTTTGCCAAGGGTCAGGATAAAAATTTTCACAGTGAGGAGTCTGTGCAATTATCTCAGTCTCCTTTGATTTACACAGATAGAGTCTATAGGGTATCTATAGTCTATAATTATCAGATATCTGAACAGGCAAAGGAGGACACAGACAATTGGAAAGGAGGTCAAATGGGGAGAAAAGGAGTTTAACTACTGTTTAACTACTTGACATCCACTATAAAAATCACGGTGAAAAGCTGCAAAAATGTACTTAGGACTATATGCACATGAAATTACCTTTTCCAGTATTGTGTTTTTTCATTCACAATGTCCCCAAAAACTTTATTTTCAAGAACTTATGCTAGTGATCATATAGAATTGACAACATGCTTTTCAAATTTTGTGATCTACAGACTATAGTGATCATAGATTTGAAGGAGCTGGATTGAATCTAATTGCTGGAAAAAAGGAATAAATTATTTATTTATTTATTGGCCACCCATCTTACCAATAAGGTTCTCTGGGAAGCTTACAATCATAAAAAATAAATTAAAACCAAAGATGAAATTAAAAATGTTAAATTAATCTAGGGTACTCAGCATATTGACAGATAAGGGAAAGAAAGAAGCAGACAATTTACAAGATCATACTACAGAAAAGCTTTAATGACTACTATTGTGGAAACAGTCAAACATTTTTTAAAAACAAAACAAAACATTCAAAAAGCCATACAGTATTTGATTTTAAGGCTATGCCTCAGTGGTGGGTTCCTCCCGGTTCAGCCCGGTTCTGCCAAGCCGGTAGCGGTACAATATGACGTCATCAAACCGGTTCTTCCCCCCCTGCATTATTCTTACCTTTTATTTGGCCCCACCCCCAATCTATTGTTGCCTCCTGAGTCCCAGCTGATCGGCTAGAGGAAAAAAAACTGTTTAAACTCTTGCCGTGGGGCTTCAAAGGGCTGCCCTACAGCTGATCAGTGTTAAAAGAAAACAAATGAGTAGACTGGTGCCTGCAAAAATAAATGGGTAGACCAGTGCCTGCAAAAATAAATGAGTAGACCAGTGCCTGCAAAAATAAATGGGTAGACCAGTGCCTCCAAAAACAAATGAGTAGACCGGTGCCTCCAAAAACAAATGTGTAGACCAGTGCCTCCAAAAACAAATGAGAAGACCAGCTCTGCAAGCAGTTAAAAGCGTGGTAGACCAGTACCTCTGCTAAATCCTAAAGAATTGTCACATGACCATCAAGCCATGCCCACAAAATAAGCCACGCCCACAGAAGTGGTAGTAAAAGAAATTAGAACCCACCCCTGCTATGCCTGCCAGATGAAAGTCATGAACATCTTTTCGTCCTCCTTTTCCTGGATGTCTAGTATATACTCTCTAAAGCAGAATTCCCCAACATTTCCGAGTTGGTATCCTAAAGGGGAGGGGGGAAAGGGGATAGTTTTGTGCAAGGGTTAGGAGCATGGCAGACAAGCACCTGCTGCTTGCGCGAATGGGACTGAGAGCACCTGCAATGCTCACACAAGTGGGGCCGAGAGCACTCATGCGAGAAAGGAGACATTAGGAGGAACTTTAGAAAATAACATTGAGAGGAACTCTAGAAAATAACCATTGATACTTGAGATAGATCATGTGTATGCGTATGTGCCTTTGAGTGACTTTTTTGATTGGTTGAGTTCCTGCAGTTTTGGCAAGATTTTAGTAGTTTGCCATTGCCTCTTTCCTAGGGCTGAGAGAGAGTGATTGGCCTAAAATCACCCAGCTGGCTTTGTGCCTAAAGCAGGACTAGAGCTCACAGTCTTCCATTTTTTTAATCCGGTGTGTGTTAACCACAACATCAAACTAGCTCTCTTGTGAGAGATGAGTGGAAATAAATAGGCTATTGGATTCCCCAGTGTATCTGCCAGCCTTTGACATTCAACTTGTTATTTTGTGACTCTGTATGCCAGATCCAGTTTGGTTACTTCTTGTGCCCTATCTCAACCTAATAATAGTAATTACTTTGATGAGACGATGTAGGAGAGCTGATTAATTTACTATAGAACAGCCTTCTTTTACAATGCATGATTTTTTGGATGATGGGGTTAGCAACCTTGCTTTAAAAAAAAGAAAGATAATTAGTTACAACTCAAAATATTTAAAGCATGAGGATATGGAAGAATAAACTTTAAGAGCAAATTGTAATTCTTATTCTACAAAAATTGGGTATGTCTAGTTTAATGATAAGAATGACTAGGGTGACATGATAGCAGTATTCTGATATCTCAGGGGTTGCCACAAAGAAGAGGGAATCAACTTATTCTTCAAACCACCTGAGGGCAGGACAAGAAGCAATGGATGGAAACTAATCTAGGGGAGAAGCAACCTAGAACTAAGAAGAAATTTCCTGACAGTTAGAACAATTAATCAGTGGAACAACTTGTCTCCAGAAATTGTGAATGCTCCAAAACTGGAAGTTTTTAGGAAGAGATTGGACAACCATTTGTCTGAAATGGTATAGGGTTTCCTGCCTAAGCAGGGGATTGGACTAGAAGACCTCCAAGGTCCCTTCCAACTCTGGTATTCTATTCTATTCTAAAACAGTTTGTATTTAACATAAGATTGCTTACATTTGTACATTATTCTACTTCACAAATAAATCTACTAATCTCATCAGGAAATGTAAAAGTCAATTTAAATCTGAACTCTGGTTGTGGGGGAAGACATTCTCACAGACATTTGGAAAAGCAATTGTTTACATTTTAACTTTTATATGTACCTATATATTTTTATAGTTAAAATAATGCTTGAATTTGCTGTTAAATGTAGTGCTTATTAAAGCCAGAGTTATCCTAGTATTCATATTAATTTATTTAAAACATCTACATACAGCCTGTTGACTATGTAACCATGCTTTTGTGCACTCACATTTAGTAAATGACCAAGAAAAAAGATTTAGGTGAATATATATTTTTATTCGAAAGGAAAGAAAGAGAGAAGAACAGGTGACCGGACAAAAATTAAAAATTCAGCAATCTGTGAGGGTAACTCTTCTTTTGTTTTGAGTTTGCTAAACAGATTTTTCCTTATTCAGAATCTCTTTTCTGAACAGTTCTTGCACAGTGCAGCAAATTCTAACAGTAAGGCAAGCAGGCAGGCAGGCAGGAAGGAAAGAAAGAAAGAAGGAAGGAAGGAAGGAAGGAAAAAGGTACAGCAGATGCAAAACAAGACCATGATCCTTTCAACTTGAATTTATCAGAGAAAGGCTGGAATCAAAAGCTAGACATGATTCAAACGTCAAACATGGTTCAAAAGTAGCTTTCTCCCTCCTTGCTGCTCAATCTACACACATTTTATAAAAAATGAGTTAAAGGGGAGAGGAAATGACAACAAGTAGGGAAAGGAGAGTTAAAATGTTGTCAATAGAGCCATGGGTCTCATTTGGACATATTGATTTAACTGCAGGAAAGCTTGTAAATCAACATAAACTATTTCAGTTCAATTAAATCAGATATTAAGAAACATGCACAGTATATACACAGCTTCTTGCGTTTTCAAAATCTCTATAAAATCTGACAAGACATTTCATCTAGAATCCCTGAATGAATTGAGTAGCAGAAAGAGATGTGGACAGAGGGAAGATGCTATATAGGGGTCTTTATAAATTTGGCATCTTCTTTTTTTTTCCAGATGTTCACAGTGCTTTATCCTCTAACATTGAACCTGAACCCACTCATCTCAAAGTGGGAGTTTCTCTCCAAGGCATAACAAAGATTTATGAATCCAAAGCTGCTGTTAAGAATCTCAATCTGAATTTTTATGAAGGAAATATCACCTCATTGCTGGGTCATAATGGAGCTGGAAAAACTACCACAATGTAAGTTCTTAGAAAAAAAATGCCTGAGAATGACTAACAAAGTTTATTGATTAATAACATTACATTACATTACATTACATTACATTACATTACATTACATTACATTACTAATGTAATGTTTCTTGAGTTCTGTTATCTGCCAGGTTGGGAACCAGTACATTTCCTGGATCAGAGTATCTTTTTGTTTTCAGAGCTGGGTTGAGAATGGTGGGAAACAATTGTTTTCCCCCTTTATTTCTGAATTCTGTAACCTAATGGTTCCAGTCTACAATCTCCATGATGAGAGTTGAAAACTAATTGAAGCGTTTGATTTTATTTCTGGACTTTCCCCATTTCTTTCCCCATTCTAGGAAATGAGTTCTAGAGAACTCAGAAGTGCCATTTTGGATGAATGTTTTGGTATTGATTGTATTTCAGTCTTTTCTGACTCCAAAGGCTGGGTAGAACTGCTTTCCAATTTGCTAGGGACAAAAATGCCTTATTCCACTAGATCAGGGTTGTCAAACTCGCAGCCCGTAGGCAAAATGTGTCACGCACTGGCCACGCCCATGCCCGGTTTAGCAAAGGGGGAAAAAAATCCCGAAACATCACGTGACATCGCTGTGATGACGTGAGTTTGACACCCCTGCACTAGATGGTTATTCCAGGTAGACAGATTATATATCCCAGTCCCAGGATTCGGCTCTTATGCTGTCATTGGCAGTGAGTGATTTGTTTTTTTTTTATCAAGTTTTTTATTTTATATTGCATATACTCGTGATGGTGAACCTATGGCATGTGTGCTACAGGTGGCACGCAGCTCCCTCTCTGTGGGCACACGAGCCATTGCCCCAGTTCAGCTCTGCCGCGCATGTGTGTGCGCCTTCCGCCAGCCACCTGGACATTGGGTCTCTGCCGTGCATGTGTGGGAGGCAGAGCGTGTTCGGGGGGCTGTGCATGCATGTGTGGGGGGGCACGTGGGGGGGCCCATGTGTGCATGGGCATGTGCAGGGTGTGCGCAAGCATTACACTTTGAGTGTTCGGGCATGCACGTGCACACATTTGCTTTGGGCACGTGCTTTGGGCACTTGGTCCGGAAAAGGTTAGCCATCACTGACATATACATATCAATGCGTGAGCAGTGTGACACCTGGGCGCCATACATTTCAGTACAGATAAAATAATATTATTGATCATAGTTATCACATTCATCCACCTTATATATTTCTAGTAGTAATACACATTTATATCAAATTATAATCTTTCATTATTTCATATTGTTTAAACATACATAATACTACCGCCGTTCAGTTTCCAAATCTCCCTCTTATCATTGCACTTGTCTTATTTTATAAAAATGTGTCTACTAATATTCCCCCTTTCTCTTATTTCTGTCTTCATTCTAACTTTTATTGATGTCACCATTATATTAAAAGACGTTCCCTTTGTATTACAAAAATATCCTTCATTATTTTATTGTTCAATATTTAAATGTATTTAAATCTAATACCAATCACAATATTATTTAAACATGAGGGAGGCGGGGCTGACGTTGCTGACAAGACGATGGGAAGTTTCGGAGCTCCGAAACCACCGCCTATATCTTCACTGCTAGATGGTCCAAATTGGACCTCACTGTCCTGTAGAGACAGTGATAGAGGAGGGCACATCCTGCTGATCCCAGGGACACCACAAAGTCCCTGGTTAATCCAGGAGAAGTTTTTTTTTCCGGCGCTGAAAAGGCAGCCTTTAAGCTGCTGAAGTTGGGACAGCCCCGAATGGAAGAGAATGAGTGAAAGTGTTACGATCTGGTGAGAGGCTTTTTATTTGGACTTTAAGAACATTCTGAAGTGCAAATACAATTAGAATTGAAGCTAGAAATAATTTAGCGGCAGAATTGAGCCTGAATTAATTTTCCTAAAACATAAACTATTTTCATCTGTGGATGCTTGTGGAAAGTTTTATTTTTAAATCTGACTGGACTGGATTGGAAAGGAGATTTTCTTTTTTTACTTGTTTAAATATTAAATTTTTGGTGCTTCTTGAGTTTATAAGTTTTTGGATTGGCTTTGTTATTCCCTCTTTTTGGTTGATTTTTACATTTTAATTTCCTTTTACATTGGCTTTATTGTAAATCAGAGATAGAAGAAGTGGAATAAACAAGAAATATTGCCACCTAGTGGATTGAAACATTGTATTTTTTTTCTCTTTTTTTTCACTGATTAAAAAAGTAGCAACTGTGTCCCTTTTTTCAAGATCAAGATGCATGTCTATAGATAAAATTTAGAAGAGCATCAAAGAGTTTTTGCAGTTGTTTATACAGGTGCTCTTTGGAGAAAATATTGCTGATAGGCGGCTAAAACTTGAAAGAAGAAGAAAACAGCGACTCTGGAAATAGAGCTGTAAAATTGAGAGAGGTATATGAAAGAGCCATTGAATGCGACACAGTTGTGGACTTTTAAGTAGGATAGAAAGTTTTCCTTTTTCTATTTCCACTTCTTCATGATTTAATTATTTTTATTTTTAAATTTTTGGAACAGAAATTCTTTTTCTTTTTTTTCTTTTTCTTTTTTCTTTTTGTTTTCTCCTTCTACTCTTCCACAACAAGTGACTCTTCAGTTGGATTAAGGCTTACAAGAGCCTGAAAAAACTATATTTTGGACTTTTTTTTCTTCCTTTTTTATTTATCATTCTTTTTTTTCTCTTTAATTTTTTCTTTTTATATTCCTTTTTCTTTTTCCCCTACTGATTGGAGGCTGTTATTTAAATTTGTTTTTTTACCTTGTTATTTGATTGGATTAGGGCACACAAGAGCCTGAAAATTGTTTTTCTTTTTGCCATTCATAAAAACGGATTAGGGTTGAGAAGAACCTGAAGATATTTTATTTTCTGTTTTGATTTGGATTTTCTATAGAAATGAGTAAAAAAGGGGCAGTTGTTAGCTCTGCTGGATTGACCCCTTCTTCATCACCAGTGGGAGGACAACGATCAATACAGGCAATGTTACAGCAGGAGAAAGATAGAGAATGGGAGAAAGAAAAAGACTTGACAATGCAGATGATTCTACAAGGAATACAAGACATAAAATTAAAAATAGAGACAACAGATGAAAAAGTAGAGAATATACAACAGATGATGAAGAAATATGAGGACAGACTTGAAAAAATTGAAGAAAAGGAGAAACAAAGAGATAAAAAATTAGTGATATGGATAGTAGATTAGAAGAAGTTGAACGCAACAAAAGTGGTTTAGGATGGGAGATGGATACATCAGAATTCTATTTAAGATTCCAGAATGTGGAAGAAGAAAAAGGAGAAAATTTGCCAGAAAAAAATGATAGAAATTCTTGCAGCAGCACTGGAAATTACTAAAGAAAAAATGTTGGAGGGCGTTGATGAGATGTATTGAGTATATACTAGATATGCAATGAGAAACAAATTACCAAGAGAAGTCCATATAAGGTTTATTAAGAAATCAATTAAAACACAAATATTGCAGACTACAAAAGAGAAAACATTGCAATACAAGAGCAAGGAAATTGTGGTGCTGAAGCAAATACCCAGAAGTGTGAGAGAGATAAGAAGAGAATATCAATTTTTGACAAAAATATTGCTCCAGAAAAGAGTGAATTACAGATGGCTGATACCAGAAGGTTTGGTGTTCACATGGCAATTGCAAAGATTTAAAATAGATTCAATTGATAAAGCCAAAGCATTTTATGCAGAATATTTAAAAGAAAAGGATGTAGAATCAAGAAGGAAAGAGGCATTGCTTCAACTACAAGAAGAGGATTTAGTGATGATTGAAAAGGCGGAGGGCGCACTAAAAGGTGCAGTAGGAGTTATTGTAGAACACAAAGAACAGCGTGAATTGAGATCCACTTGAGCAGCAAAGCCTATATATCTATCTATATAAATAAAAATGTAAATGTTCGTTTGTTCAAAATCTTAAATCTCTGAAAGTTCTTCACCGATTGCTGTGAAATTTTGACACAACGTTGCATTCGAATACGTGCGTGTTTTTATATACCTATATTATATAGATGTCACACCTGTGACAGGTAAAAACATGGTTTTTTGAAAAACAGTGCCATCTGTTGGATGTAAAAGCAACACATGCTATACGCAGAGCCCACCAGTCTTTTCACTTGGTCGATTGGATTCAGACCTCAGTTGCCTTTCTCTACGTTTCTTTTTGGACTTTAACGTCGCAGCATCACAATGGCAGGCGCGAACTGGGTCTTTTCCCCTCAGCGCCACTGCTGCCAAACCCACAAGCAAAATGGCGGGAAATGTCAACCACCGCGAAGCCCGGCTGGAACCCTCCGCCACTCCCATGATGCGCAGCTCTCCCAATAAAAGCACCAAATAGGTAAAAGTCCAAGAAAGCAATTGATTAAGTGACGTTAAAGTCCAAAAAGAAACGTAGAGAAAGGCAACTCAGGTCTGAATCCAATCGACCGAGTGAAAAGACTGGTGGGACGGAGGCAAAGTAGGCATGACCTGAGGTACAGAGGGAAATTATTGGCACTCGGTCAAAAAATATTGTATACCCACAAGACTGAGCCACGGCAACATGTGGCCGGGTACAGCTAGTAAAGTATAAATATAGAAGATAAAAAATTGATTACAATGAATATAAATGGACTTAACATAGCAACTAAAAGAAGGAAAGTATTTCATAAATTGGAGAAATTAAAATTGGACATAATTTGTTTACAAGAAGTACATATTAAAAAACAACATGAACTACTTTTGGTACAGCCTAAACTAAGGAAATTATTTGCCTCACTGCCACAATGTAAGAAAAGAGGAGTGGCTTTGTATATTAAAGATACAATACCAGCAGAAAAAATTTACGCAGATGACGAGGGAAGAATTTTGATAGTGGAAATTACAGATAGGAACAGGAAAATATTGTTAATAGTGTCAGGTGTGCTTTCTTCAAAATCCAGGAAAGAATGACCCAAACTCCTTGATTTGTAGAGACAGGTACTTTTACTAGAAATGAAGTGAACGCAACCATGGCTAAGCTGAAATTAAAGCAATAGGCATGAAAAGTGCATATAGAAAGCATCCCCTCCCACTGTCCATCGTAAATCATCCAATCCAAAGGTCTCCCAGGGTCAGGTGGAAGCATGTCTGGCAGCGTCATCAATCAGAAATGCCACGACGGTTACCCGATAGCCACTCCAAGGATTCAGTTTCGTTTCTTCCGAAGCCACGCCCCTCCTCCAGCACGCTTCCCTCCCAAACTCTCTAGCTCTCCCCCCTCCTGGTTCCTATGGCAGCCAAAGCAGCAAAAGCGGAGGCTGACAAATAGTGATATATGTTCCAAGTGACAACCAAGATGATTTTCATAAAAAACTACACATGAAATTAATTGAGTTGGATTATGACAATATTTGTATGATGGGAGACTTTAATGGAATAGTGGATGGGAAAATGGACTATAACACAGAAAAGACAATAAAACAAAGTAGAAGAATTCTGCCGAAATCTTTCTTTAAGATGATAGAGGAAATAAACTTAAAAGATGCATGGAGAGAAAGAAATGGAAAAAATAGGCAATATACGTTTTATTCTAATAGACATTTATCATGGTCTAGAATAGATATGATATGGATGACAATGGAATTTTTTTTTTTTTTGAATTTGATTTATATGCCGCCCTTCTCCGGAGACTCAGGGCGGCTTACAATGTGTTAAGCAATAGCCTTCATACTTTTGTATGTTTATACAAAGTCAGCTTATTGCCCCCACAAACTGGGTCCTCAATTTACCCACCTTAGAAAGGATGGAAGGCCTTAGAAAGGATGGAAGGCCTTGAGTCGACCTTGAGCCTGGTGAGAATTGAACTCGCAGTAATTGCAGGCAGGAATTGACCTCGAATATAGAAGAAATTGCCATAGAAGCTAATACTTGGGCAGACCACAACCCAATGACGGTGAGATGGAAAGGACAAAGGAGAAGGTCTAGATGGACTTTAAATACTACAGTATTAAAAGAAAAGGACTTTGTACAGAAAATGGAGAAAGAATTGGCTTTCTTTTTCAAAGAAAATAGAAAAGAAGATACATCAATGTAGAATCTGTGTGAAAAGGGCCTGGTGGCTCAGCAGACTGATAGCATTGTGATTAACACCAGCTGTCTGCAATTACTGTAAGTTCGAATCTCACCAGGCTCAAGGTTGACTCAGCCTTCCATCCTTTCTAAGGTAGGTAAATTGAGGACCCAGTTTGTGGGGGCAATAAGCTGACTTTGTATAAATATACAAAAGTATGAAGGCTATTGCTTAACACATTGTAAACCGCCCTGAGTCTCCGGAGAAGGGCGGCATATAAATCAAATTTTAAAAAAAATACTATGAAAGCTTATGCCAGAGGCCTGATTATTGACTATACGAGAAAGAGGAATATTAAGAAAAGGCAAGCATATAAAACTTAGAGGATGATTATAAGAAATTTGAAAAAGAACTACAGAAGTTCCCACAAAAAAAGGATATTAAAATGAAAATGGATACAATTAAACATAAAATGGGATTAATAGAAAAAGAAGATTTAGCACAAAAAATTAGGAATGCTAAACAGAACTACTTTGAAGATGCTAATAAACCAGGCAGATGGCTAGCATATAAACTGAAAAAAGAGACAGAATCAAAGAAAATAACACAATTACTAGATGAGCAAGGACAAATTAGATTTGGAAATGAGGAGAAGAAAAACATTATACAAGATTACTATAAAAAAAACTATATGAAAAAATATAGAAGAGGAAAGAGTTAAACAATATCTACACAAGGTGAATTTACCTCAGATTTCAAAAAATACTGAGATGATGCTAGAAGGAAACATAATGATGATGGAATTGACTGAAGCTCTTAAAAAACAAAAGATTGGGAAGGTGCCAGGCCCAGACGGACTGCCAGCAGAATACTATAAGACTTTACAGGAATCACTGAGTCTCCCACTGTTAGAAGTTATGAATGAAGTAATGTTAAAGAAGGAAATACCCAAATCATGGTTAGAAGCAGTGGTGGGATTCAGCCAGTTTGCACCAATTTGGGAGAACCGGTTGTTGACTTTCTGAGCAGTTTGGCAAACTGATTGTTGGAAGAAATCATTAGGGCAGAGAACTGGTTGTTAAATTACTTGAATCCCACCACTGGTTAGAAGCATATATTACACTTATTCCAAAGAAGGATACTGACCCACAACAAGTCAAGAATTATAGGCCTATATCCCTGCTAAATTCAGACTATAAAATCTTTGCTACAATATTAGCAGAAAGACTTAAAAGATATTTAAATAACTTTATCCATTTGGATCAAAATGGATTTCTGCCAAAAAGACAGATTAGAGACAATTTGAGGATAATACTGGACACTTTGGAATACTATGAGGCACACCCGGAAAAGCAAATGGCTTTGATGTTTCACATTTGACAATGTGAACTGGTGATTTATGATATTACAATTGAAACAGATGGGCTTTGGGGAGAAATTTACTCAAGCCATAGAAGCTATATATCATAAACAAATAGCAAAAGTAATGATAAACGGAGAATTGACAGAATTTATTGAAATACAAAAAGGAATGAGACAAGGTTGCCCACTGTCACCACTGTTGTTTGTGTTAACACTAGAAGTACTAAATAGAAATATTAGAGAAGAAAAAGAAATAAAAGGAATGAAAATTCAAAACCAAGAATATAAATTGCAAGCATTTGTGGATGACCTGGTGTTTATTTTGGAAGATCCACTTGAATCAATAAATAAACTGATAGATAAAATAGGAGAATTTGGTAAGGTGGCAGGCCTGAAAATAAATAAAGATAAAACCAAGATTTTGACTAAAAATATGTTAAAAAAACAAAAAGAAGAGTTGACGGAAGTATCAAGGATGCAGGTCACGAACAAGGTTAAGTACTTGGGGATACATTTGACAGCAAGATGCAGTACACTTAAGGAGAATAATTATAATAAGCTTAAACAACAGATAGTGACAGATTTGGCAAAATGGGAGAATTTGCAACTATCATTGATAGGGAGGATATCAACTATAAAAATGAATATATTGCCTAGAATTTTATATTTGTTCCAGACAATTCCAATTAAGTTGGGGAAAGAATATTTTGAAGATCTAAATAAAATTGTGTTAAAATATATTTGGCAGGGTAAAAAGGCGAGGATTAAATTAAAATTGTTGCAAGATGTTAGATCAAGAGGAGGCTTTGGCCTGCTGGATTGGGAACTATATTACCAAGCATGTAATTTGATGTGGATTAAAGAATGGCTAATGTTAAGAAATATTAGATTGTTGACTTTAGAAGGTCATGACTTGTTGTTGGGCTGGCACGCTTTTTATGGTATAAAAGTATAAAAATACAGGGTTATTTCAGAAGACATATTATAAGAGAATCTTTGTTATTAAATTGGGAGAAGATCAAAAAATACCATTACTTAAAAATTTCAGTCTGGTTATCTTCTATTGAAGCATTCTCACCCTCAATAACATTTAGAAAGGAACAAATTGTTAGATATGGTGAATTATTGAATGAAAAGGGTGAACTTAAATCGAAGTAGGAATTAGAAGAACAAGTGATAGAAATGGATTGGTTTTCATATATGCAAATACAGTCTAGATATGATGAAGATTCTAAGAATGAGGGTTTTTACAGTAATTTGACAAATTTAGATAAAATTTTAACAGGTTCTGATGACTATGTTATCAAAAAATTATATGGTTATCTATTAGAAGTTAAACTGGAAGAAGAACAAGTTAAAGAAACAATGATTGCATGGGAGAAAAATTTTGGTCATGGGATTGATTTAGAGAAATGGCAGAAATTGTGGTTGCAGAATTATAAAATGACAATGTCAACAGCATATAAGGAGAATTTGTATAAGATGTTTTACATCTACCCCCGGCGAGAATAGCCAGAATGTACAAGAACAAATCGGAGAAGTGATGGAAGTGTCATCAGACTCCGGGTTCATACTACCATATGATTATGATTATGATTATGATTATGATTATGATTATGATTATGATTATGATTGATTATGATTATTTATTGAATTTGTATACCGCCCTACTCCCGAAGGACTCAGGGTGGTGAACAGCCAAATAAAATACATATAATACAAATGTTAAAAAACCATTAAAATACAATTAAGTAATTGGCCCAGAAAATGAAATTTAAAACACCCCAAATTCATAAGACAAATTTTAAATTTTAAATTTTAAAAATTTTAAAAAACAGTTTAAAAGAGAGGTTAGGCCAGGCTGGCTTGCTGGAAAAGAAATGTTTTGATGGCATGGCGGAAAGCGCGCAGGTCCGGGATCCTCGGTATCTCTGGGGGGGAGCTCATTCCAGATGGCGGGTGCCCCCACAAAGAAGGCTCTCCCCCTTGGGACCACCAGTCAACACTGTTTGGCCAACGGCACTCTGAGGAGCCCCTCTCTGTGGAAGCATACTGGTCGGTGAGAGGCTACTGGTGGCAGAAGGCGGTCTCGTAGATACCCTGGTCATGGAGCGCTCTAAAGGTGGTAACCAAAACCTTGAAGTGCACACGGAAGACCACCGGGAGCCAGTCCAGCTTGCGCAGGAAGGGGGTCACATGGGAGTGCCCCGTCATTCCATAACCACCCACATGGCCGCATTCTGGACCAGCTGGAGCCTCCGGGTGCTCCTCAAGGGGAGCCCCATGTAGAGAGCATTGCAGTAGTCCAGGCGGGAAGTGACGAGGGCATGAGTGACCGTATTTAACGAGTCCTGATCCAGAAAGGGACCTGAGGTTACTCTTCAAAGTATACACTAATCACAGCTCTTTATATTCCATAAGTAGTCAGTTATATTTACATAGTTATCCAAGCCTCTTTAAGTCACTTTATAGATTCAGTCATATATGAAATGATGTATCTGGATCCGTTCCAGTTGGGCTTCAGGCCCGGGTACAGCACGGAAACGGCATTGGTCACGTTGGTAGATGATCTCTGGAGGGCTCAGGACAGGGGGTGCTCCTCTGTCCTGGTCCTGTTAGACCTCTCAGCGGCTTTTGATACCATCAACATCATGGTATCATGCTGCTGATCTGTCCCCGTCCCCACACACACACAACACAGCCAGCCGAGGGTTAAGGAAACACTTTGGAACGCACCCAGTTCTTATCTCCCTCTTGGCAGCGATAGACACACCGTCTGCCAAGGGACTTTATTTTCACAAACAGACAGATAAGATACGAACGTTCAAGAAAGTCCAAACAGAAATAATATTCCTCCCAGCAGTTCCGGACGAGGCTTTAGTGACTGTCCAAGGTTTACTTTGTTCGTCACAAGGATCCTTTGACCACTACCCTCTATTATATAGTCTCTGGGGTGTGGTCCAGTGACTCAGTTCTAATCCCTAGCACGCCTCCTAAGCTGCTGCAAACGTTTATCACGCCTTCGGAGGCGTGCGTCCAGGAATGATGTTTCATTATCACTTTGATTCGAATCAGCTGTCTCCTCTCCCTCGACCGGCACTTGAGACAATGCCAGAGGGGAGGGGCCTGGAGAGGGAGGCCTGGCTGACTCCTCTTCTTCATGCTCGGAGCTTTCTTCCTCCGATGGGACAGGCTCAGAGGGCGGGGCCACAACAGCTGCACCGGTTGGAAGAGTTAGGGGTGGGGGGCACTGTACTACGGTGGTTCTCCTCCTTTCTCTCTGACCGGTTGCAGTCTGTGTTGGCAGGGGGGCAGAGCTCGACCCCAAGGCCCCTCATATGTGGGGTGCCACAAGGGTCGGTCCTCTCGCCCCTTTTGTTCAACATTTATGTAAAGCCGCTGGGCGAGATCATTCGTGGTTTCGGGGTGAAGTACCACCAGTACGCTGATGACACCCAGCTGTACATCTCCACCCCGGACCACCCCAACGATGCCCTTGAAGTGATGTCCCGGTGTCTGGAGGCCATGCGGATCTGGATGGGAGGAACAGGCTCAGGCTCAACCCATCCAAGACCAAGTGGCTGTAGTTTCTGACGTCCCGATATAGTCAGTTGATGCTTCGCTGACTATTGGGGGCGAATCTCTGGTCCCCACGGAGAGGGCTCGCAACTTGGGCGTCCACCTGGATTCACGGCTGTCTTTAGAAGAGCACTTGACGGCCGTGACCGGGAGGATCTTTCATCAGGTTCGCCTGATTCGCCAGTTGCGTCCCTTTCTGGATCGGGACTCCCTACACACAGTCACTCATGCCCTCGTCACCTTCCGCCTGGACTATTGTAATGCTCTCTACATGGGGCTCCCCTTGAGGAGCACCCAGAGGCTCCAACTGGCACAGAATGTGGCCGCGCGGGTGGTTATGGGAGCAACATGGTGCTCCCGTGTGACACCTCTCCTGCGCGAGCTGCACTGGCTCCTGGTGGTCTTCCGGGTGCGCTTCAAGGTTTTGGTTACCACCTTTAGAGCGCTCCATGGCTTAGGACCTGGTTATTTACGGGACCGCCTACTACCACAAACAGCGTCCCACCGGCCGGTACACTCTCATAGAGAGGGGCTCCTCCAGGTGCCATCAGCCGAACAATGTCAACTGGCGGCCCCCAGGGGGAGAGCCTTCTCTGTGGGGGCACCTACTATCTGGAACGAGCTCCCCCCGGAGATATGGAGGATCCCAGATCTGCGCACTTTCCGCTGTGCTCTTAAGACCCTCCTATTCCAGCAGGCCAGCCTGGCCTAATTTTCTCCCCTTTCTTTTAAATTTTTTAAACTGAAATTTTAATTTGTTTTTAAATTATTGGGAATTTTAATTGTCTCGGGCAAAATTATTTAATTTGATTTTAATTATGTTTTTTAACTTTTGTATTTATGTGTTTTATTCTGTGCCTGTTCACCACCCTGAGTCCTTCGGAAGTAGGGCGGTATACAAATCTAATAAATGAAAAATGAAATGAAAATATAATTTAACATTCAGGGATCACTTTAATTAAGTGTCTTCCTTGTTCTCACATTTAAATCTCCAGTGGTCATAGGGTAGATGTATATAGTCCAGTAAATATTTTCACAGTCCTTTAAATGGGTATTCCCAGGCTTGTATATTTTCCTTTCACCAGCAGGTGGCACTCTCAGGTTAATTTTCAATATTGTTACTAAACATCTGGTTTTAATTATTTTAAATTGTAATTCAATGATAGAAGCAGTGTTAATTTTTTAAATCCGTAATTCCAGCATTTTAAATTGCCTTCCCAATGTCACGTCTTCCCAATTTGAGAGTCCAATTTCCTATGTTTTTGAAGAATTTTTCTCTCTCTTTAATCCTTTCCTTCCAGTCTGGTAGTTTTCTCAAAGTGTTTGATCGCCGCTTTAACAGATAGTTCTGAGTAAATCCTTTTGGGGTTAACTTTTGGGTAAAAAAAAATATCCTGTCACCCAGTTCCACACTGGGGTGAGGGGGGGGGGGCTAAAGTTCATCCAGATAAAGTTTTTACCATCAGTACTGTGGGTGGGAGGGGTAGATATGGTGGGAGTAGGGGGCCATATCATGTTGTGGGAGTGCGCGCTCGCTGTCTTCGAGTGGTGGCGCGCTCCGGCCCCCAAAGCTCCACTGGTTCTCCAGGTTGCGCAGTTCCTCAGGGCCCTGGCCTTCATCTGATGTTATGCAATGCCAGGTCTGTAGTAAATAAAGCCCCCCTCATTTGTGATCTTGTTCAGGAGGGGGAGCGGACCTGGCAGGTATTACGGAAACCTGGTTGGGCCAAGAGGGGGGGTCCCTCTTGTTGAAATGTGCCCACCAGGTTTCTGCGCATTCCATCGGCCAAGGTTGCAGGGTAGGGGCGGGGGGGGTAGCGGTTATTATTAAAGAAGGTCTGAGACCGAGGGAGGCCACTGTTCCTCAGACGGCCGGCTATGAATCCCTCCTTGTGAAATGGGGTCATGGGGTTCAGATGGGTTTGCTGATCACGTACCTGGCTCCCTGCCATGTGGCAGCAGTCCTGCCCGAGCTACTCAACGTCATCGCCGCGGTGGCGGTTGAGACTCCTAGGCTTATGGTCATGGGGGATTTCAACTTGCCGTCCGTGGGTGAGGCGTCTGAGGTGACTCGGGAGTTCATGGCTTCCATGACAGCCATGGACCTGACCCAGTTAATTCATGGCCCTACCCACATGGGGGGAAACACGCTGGATCTGGTTTTTGTCTCTGGACAGTGGTTGAGTGATCTTGAGATAGGGGATATTGTTACCGAGCCCTTGTCATGGTCAGATCACGCTCTCCTTCGTCTCAACCTTCGAACCGCTGCACCCCGCCGCAGGGAGGCGGAGCCGGTAAGATGGTTCCGCCCCAGGCGCCTGATGGAACCCGATAGGTTCCAGATGGAGCTTGGGCCATTTCCTGAGGCTCTGGCACATGCCTCGGCTGGAGACCTAGTGGCCGCCTGGGATAGGGTGGCCGCTGGAGCTCTGGATCGGGTCGTGCCTTTGCAGCCTCTGACCTGGCGCCGATCTCATTTGGCTCCTTGGTTCACTGAGGAGCTGAGGGAGTTGAAGAGCCGGAAAAGTCGCCTAGAGAGTAGTTGGAGGGTCAGTCTTTCAGAATCGGACCGGACACTGGTAAGATCTCGTATTAGGAATTACCTAGTGGCGATAAAAGCAGCGAAATGTAGCTATTTTGCAGCTCTTATTGCATCATCAGATAACCGCCCGGCCGCCCTGTTTAGGGTGACCCGCTCCCTGCTCCACCAGGAAGCGCGGGAGGACCCCTTGGAGGGTAGAGCCGAGGATTTTGTTCAGTATCTGTATGACAAAATCACTCAGATTTGGGAAGATTTGGACTCTGACTGGGTAGTCTCAGGGGGAGGGACTGGGGCAGGTCTTGAGAATGTTATCTGGGATGAGTTTGAACCTGTGACCCCTGAGGACGTGGACAGGATTCTGGGTAGACTGAACGCGACCACTTGTTTATTGGACCCGTGCCCCTCCTGGTTAGTGCTGGCTTCCTGGGAGGTGACGTAAAGCTGGCTCCAGGGGATTATAAATGCTTCATTGGGTGAGGGTGACTTCCCCGCCGCCTTGAAAGAGGCAGTGGTGAGGCCTCTCCTCAAGAAGCCTTCCCTGGACCCAGCAGTGTTGGCTAATTATCGTCCGGTCTCCAACCTTCGTTTTGTGGCGAAGGTTGTTGAGAGTGTGGTTGCGCGATATATCGACATATAACGACAGATATAACGACATATCTGGATCCATTCCAGTCAGGCTTCGGGCCTGGGTACAGCACGGAAACGGCATTGGTCGCGTTGGTTGATGATCTCTGGAGGGCTCGGGACAGGGGTTGCTCCTCTGTCCTGGTCCTATTAGATCTCTCAGCTGCTTTTGATACCATCGACCATGGTATCATGCTGCACCAGTTGGAAGAGTTAGGGGTGGGGGGCACTGTACTACGGTGGTTCTCCTCCTTTCTCTCTGATCGGTTGCAGTCTGTGTTGGCAGGGGGGCAGAGCTCGACCCGAGGCCCTTCATATGTGGGGTGCCACAAGGGTCGGTCCTCTCGCCCCTTTTATTCAACATTTATGTAAAGCCGCTGGGCGAGATCATCCGTGGTCTTGGGGTGAAGTACCACCAGTACACTGATGATACTCAGTTGTACATCTCCACCCCAGACCACCCCAACGATGCCCTTGAAGTGATGTCCTGGTGTCTGGAGGCCGTGAGGATCTGGATGGGGAGGAACAGGCTCAGGCTCAACCCATCCAAGACCGAGTGGCTGTGGTTTCCGACGTCCTGATATAGTCAGTTGACACCATCGCTGACTATTGGGGGTGAATCACTGGCCCCCACGGAGAGGGCTCGCAACGTGGGCGTCCTCCTGGATTCACAGCTGTCTTTAGAAGAGCACTTGATGGCCGTGACCGGGAGGATTTTTCATCAGGTTCACCTGATTCGCCAGTTGCATCCCTTTCTGGATCGGGACTCCCTACACACAGTCACTCATGCCCTTGTCATCTCCCGCCTGGACTATTGTAATGCTCTCTACATGGGGCTCCCCTTGAGGAGCACCCGGAGGCTCCAACTCGCACAGAGTGCGGCCGCGCAGGTGGTTATGGGAGCAACATGGCACTCCCGTATGACACCTCTCCTGCGCGAGCTGCACTGGCTCCCAGTGGTCTTCCGTGTGCGCTTCAAGGTTTTGGTTACCACCTTTAGAGCGCTCCATTGCTTAGGACCTGGTTATTTATGGGACCGCCTACTACCACAAACAGCCTCCCACCGGCCGGTACGCTGTCATAGAGAGGGGCTCCTCCGGGTGCTGTCAGCCAAGCAGTGTCAACTGGCAGCCCCCAGGGGGAGGGCCTTCTCTGTGGGGGCACCCACTATCTGGAACGAGCTCCCCCCGGAGATACAGAGGATCCCGGATCTGCGCACTTTCCGCCGTGCTCTTAAGACCCTCTTATTCCAGCAAGCCGGCCTGGCCTAATTTTTCTCCCCTTTCTTTTAAATCTTTTAAATTTTTTAAACTGAAATTTTAATTTGTTTTAAATTATTGAGATTTTAATTGTCGTGGGCTAAATTATTTAACTTGGTTTTAAATTGTTTCTAACTTTTGTATTTCTGTATTTTATCCTGTGCCTGTTCACCACCCTGAGTCCTTCAGGAGTAGGGCGGTATACAAATTTAATAAAACATAAACAAAACAAACACACTGTTCACCAAAGTCTGCTCCAGCTCAAAGCTTAGATGGTCATCTTAGGTTGTCTCTTAAGCTGTCTCTTCTCCTCAATGTGGCTGAGAGGGAAAGTAAGCCCCTGGTCAGGCAGGAGAGCTGCAACTTTCTGAGACCTCGCAGAGCATCCCTCTTTGCTTCACTGCTCCTCCAAGGCAGCTTTGGCTCCTTTCTGAGCCCACCAATGGAGAGAACTCGGCACGGAGATGCGGAGAGCCACTTTCTCTGTCTGATCTCGCCGTGACGTCAACCGGAAGTCAGCAGTGAGTGATTTGTGATTACAAAGAGTTAATGGGAATCTCAGCTTTACCCTCATCCAACTTAGAATTAGTCTTCTTTTTCCCCTTCAGTTTTAATACTAACTTCTATTGATAATTTTTCTCAACTTTTCTTTCCCCCATATAGATCTATACTGACAGGTTTGTTTCCTGCTTCATCTGGCACTATATTTGTTTATGGCAAAGATATCAGAACTGACCAAGATTTCATCAGGAAAAATATGGGAATTTGCATGCAGCACAATGTGTTATTTGATTACCTCACCACAAAGGAGCACCTGCTTTTGTATGGCTATATCAAGGTGCCTCACTGGAGCAAAGAAGAGTTACAGGAAGAAATAGACAGGTATGTCATAGTATTTTTAACAGTATAAAAGAGTCTTCCTTTTATGTTTGTTAGATATTTCTCCTTTTCTTTTTGCAAAAATTATGTAATAGTGCAATTATTTAGTAGCATTAACATCACTCTCATGTGGAAAATAAATTTGGGGAGAATGCTTATATACCCCAAAATTCAGTCCTCAGTTATATTTATTTATTTAGATGAAGGAATAGTGGATGTGTTGAAAGGAAGCAAAGACTTATTATATAAGACTTCTTATTTTTTAAGAATCCATAAAGAAAAGAAACCAAAGGCATACGAATAAAATAAAATAAAAGTAAATCTAGTCTACACTAGCCCCATTCACTATGCAATATCTCTCCACAGTTTTCATTTTTGCAAACCATTCTTATTTTTACTATCTCCAGGCACAACTTCATACTGTAAGGACTTGTTCTCCTCTCTCCTCAAGAAAGCAGAACTCTTGAAATAGGCATTATTTGAAAAAGAAACTTTTATTGAGAGAAAGTGATAGCAAGGAAAGCAAGACAGGATCTGAAGTTCCCACTCAGAGCCGTTAGATTAAATGTTGCAGAAAACCCCTCCCCTATGTCCAGTCTGATGTGAGCCAGTCCACAGGTGCAAAGCTGTTGTGAGCTCAAGCTGAGAAGGTGATAAGAAGCTGCTCTCAGGCGCCACTTTGCCCATTCCTTCAGAGCTGAGACAAAACACATGTCCCAGGCAGTTTCCTCCCCCTCCTTTTCCCAAGCAGGTACATCAAAGACGAAAAGAAACAGGAAAGAGGTTGTAAATGAGCATCCAGGGGCCCCTCCCTGCCAGAATGACAGCCTCCCGAAGGGGCTCTTAGGGATCTGACACATACATTCCTTTTTTATCTTTTAATCTAATCTTTCTGTTTTTAAGGACTCATCAATTCTATTGTCTCACAACTTTCTCACAAGTATCACATTCTTTGTTTCCTTTCAACATATTCACTATTCCTTCATATATTTGTTTTGCTGTTCAGATCTCATTCAGTCTTTCTGTATGACCAAAATCAACATATACCTTCTGTACAGATATGTTCTTTTTTTCCTTCAAATCCCATTTATTTGTTTACTTTTTCTACATATTATACAATATCTTTTTCTTAATTTATTTATTTATTTATTTATTTATTTATTTATTTATTTATTTATTTATTTATTTATTTATTCAACTTGTATGCCACCTTTCTCCAAAGACTCAAGGCGGCTTACAATGCATTTAATTATCTTCATTTCTTGCTGCCCATTTGTCTAACCCAGCCTTAACAAATTCTGGTCTTCAGTCTCAGAATTTCCTCATTAGCATGGCCATTGCTGATAATCCAAGAGGTCCATACATCTGAAAGTTCCCAAGGCATGGAAATTCTTCAAGATTGCTTTCATATTTTTTTCTATTTTTCACTCTGCAGATTTGATAAGCAATGCCTTCACCTCCATATTCAAGTCAATAATTAATATAGGAAAGTGATTGTGAATGTTTGCAACCCCCCTTTATCTTTATTCACCTACAATCACATATCATATTCTAAGAAGTGACAACAGAAGTAGAACAGCCTTTTTTTAAAAACAAGGAATATAATTTCAAGCCACTAAAATTCTTGCTCTGTTGACCAAGATCTAGCTTATTGTTAGTTGGGAAACACTTGATGGAAGCTTTACAATGTTCTTATATCATGATGAGTTTGTTAGCATTTGTCCACTGCACAGGTGGGCATTGAAGTCCTTTATTGCTGCCAATTTTTAGTAATGTGTCTTAATGAAATACTTGATAGTACTTGGCTGATTCTCACTCAAAACCAGCAGGGTGATATTTTCCACTTCCATGCATAATATTTTCCACTTCTTCTGTAACTAGGAAGTTTTATGCTGAAATTAAGATTTAAAAAAGGTTGTACTAAACAAAGGAAAGTGCTTGTAGTTTAAGTTTTATTTCAGGAGCTCTGTTTTGCTTTAAAACTCCTTATTTCTCCATGTTATGCTACTCTGTTATGACTGAATCATGTGGTGCCTCATGCAAGCCCCCCCCTCTGATTTTAAAGAATCATAGAATGTTCAGGATGGAAAAAATATTGAAGATCCTCTAGTTCAACCTCCTGCACAGTCCTACAGCATCCTGACAAGTGGCTTTCCAACTTTTGTTCAAACATCTCCAGGGAAGGAGAGTTAAAATCCCACTGTGAACAAGTAAACTATGAATGTAATACCTTCGTTGAATCACTGAACTCTACTATTTCCTGGTGTGCTACCAAAATCCATGTCCTTGTAATTTAAACTAATTGTTTTTTTTTCTAATTTTTTTAAACTAAAAATTTATCATTCTTTTTTCTATTTATTTACAAAATAATGTTCTTTCCGGGTGCTGTTTTGAAGGATTTTGAAGGAAACTGGATTATACAACCATCGTCATAAATTGACAGGCTCTTTATCAGGAGGGATGAAGAGGAAGCTATCTATTTCAATTGCTCTACTGGGAGGTTCAAAAGTTGTAATTTTGGACGAACCAACCACTGGAGTTGATCCCTGTTCTAGGAGAGGCATTTGGGAAATCATATCAAAGAACAGAAAAGGTAATATGGGCAGGTATATTGTTATTCTAGCTTTTCAGGGCAACAACAACTATTACTGTAATATTAACAGAATAACAGATTAAGCATGAATGACTATTACAAATATAATCACAATTATGGAACCACAAACATACATTTAAGAGAAGCTTTCAAACTTTAAGCTTTCTCTTTGATATGAAGAGAGATCTGTGGAGCTGCCCTCCTGCAGAAGGGCAGTCGGAAAAGCCAAGAGCACCTGCAGGCTTTACCTTTTCTTGCTCCATGAGATGCAGATGGCTGGCTGGGCTCTAGCAGGAGAGGCATCATAACAGAAAAGGCTAGCTTTAGCCAAGCATCAGGGCTCTTTATTATGGGGGAAAAGACCACCTACCGCCATAGATGGAGAACCAGCAGCTCATGGCTCTCAATGACTATAAGATTGGATGGCAGTTGAAGCTGATAAATAGACTTGTAGATATATGGTAAAATGTGTGGAGATCTCAAAATGGGATTTCTGATAAACGATCTCCAGCATTACTAAGAAAAGAAAGAAAATTGGATTAAACAGCTTTTGTTATATGCTGAGTGGCTCTTTTCCATGAGAGAAGAAAGAAAACTGCCAGTGGTTATTTCATTCCTCCCATTGGTTTGAAGGAGAGGTACAATCCTTTTCTGGCCTCTGCACCCAATGAGCTCTTGAGTCTGAGCTGATTCTGATTCTGAGCTGAGCTGATTCATTTTTCACTTGGCAATTTTTCTGCTGCCACAAGAATCTGTATGGAAATTGTAGTGTAATTGCCTCTTTTATATGTTTTCAGGCAGAACCATCATCCTTTCTACACATCACTTGGATGAAGCAGAGGTCTTAAGTGACAGGATTGCATTCTTGGAACATGGAGGTCTCAAATGCTGTGGGTCCCCATTCTACCTCAAGGAAACTTATGGTAGTGGATACCACCTGACACTTACTAAAGAAAAGGTTTGGAGCAGTAAATTACTCTCAAGATTTAATAAAGTAGGAAATTCTAATAGTAATCTCAAAACCAAAGTAACCGCTGGTGAAAAAAGTATCTTAATGAAAATGATACTGAAAATGGCTTTAATCAATTTATAGGTTTTAATGACAGACATGATAAAATCTGGAGACAGAGAGTATAATCATTGCTTTTCATGATATTCTGTAAATTTTTGAACAAATATTCCAGTATTGAGGAGCATGTAGAATGTTCTGACATTCTCCTAGCCATCAGTAGATATTGATTTAATAATTTAAGACAGGACTGAACTTGGCTAATATTATTTTAAATACAAGACTATAGATATAGTACAGTAATGATAAATATTGTCAGTTGATGACAATTTAATTACTTATTTTAATTACTTCTATTATTTCAAAAGTTGTTATTGGTCTTTTCAAAATTTGCTTGTAATTTCCAGATAGTTTAGGAAGATTTTTAATCATTATATACTCCTCCATAGTATCTAAAGAGATTTCTTGTTCTTTGTATAAATTGGTATAATAATTCCAAAAAAGTCTTTGAATGTTTTTATTATTCATGTCAATTTTACTCTCTCTTGAAGCTTGGTTATCATCTTCTTTTCTGTCTGTTTTCTTAGTTTGTATGCCAACCACCTCCCTGGTTATTTGCCTGTTCAAAAAAGTGTTGTTTCATATATTTAGGTTTCTTTTCAATATTTGAAACAGTCAACAAAGATATTTGTTGTTGCAATAATTTTAGTTGATTAAGTATGTTACAATCTTCTCGTGAATTCTGGAGTTCCCTTTCCTTCCGTTTAATTTCTTGTAACACATATTGGATTTTTTTCATCAATCTTCCTCTTAATTGCTGTATTGTATTGTATAAAATGGAGGGAAGTAAGCAGCGGGGTACCACAAGGTTCCGTCTTAGGCCCACTACTCTTCAATATCTTCATAAATGACTTAGATGAGGGTATAGAAGGGGAACTTACCAAATTTGCAGATGATACTAAGCTGGCAGGAATAGCTAACACCCTAGAAAATAGGCTCAAGATCCAGATGGATCTTGACAGACTTGAACACGGGGCCTATCTAACAAAATGAAATTCAATGTAGAGAAAAGTAAAGTCCTATACTTAGGCAAGAAAAACCAAAAGTATACATATAGACTGGGTGAAACCAAGCTTAATAGCAGTAACTGTGAGAGGGATCTTGGAGTCTTACTGGACAACCAGGTAAATATGAGCCAGCAGTGTGCAGCAGCAGCCAAAAAAGCCAATGCAATCCTAAATTGCATTAACAGAGGGATACAATCAAGATCAAATGAGGTACTAATACCATTCAATAAAGCCTTAGTAAGACCACACCTGGTGTTATGTATTGAATAGACGGGCACAGGGACAAATCAGGAGCCAGTAGCTAGAGCGGGAAAATTAAGTGTGCATCAGTGGCTGAAGCTGTGGACAGCTCCGGTTTAAAAAGGGCTGCCACGGCTCGCATTGCCATTGCTGTACAGGAGCTGAATAAAGCTGTTGAACTGCCGAACGTGTCCTGTATCCTCTGTCTGCGTCCACTATTCAACACTGGCGACGAAGGTGGGATACACAAAAGGACAATAGGACTAGGCTGCACAGATCCTCCACGTGGCAATCAACAGCCATCGAAACTACAACCGACCAAGACAAGATGTCTTCAATAATTCCACCCACGCCATTTAACCCGGCGGGAGAAGACTGGGAGTCCTATATGGAACGTTCCTGGAAGCCAGGAACCTTTTGAGTCTCTCCGAGCAAAGGAAAAGAGCATTGTTCCTCATGCACTGCGGGGTTGCCATTTTTAAAATGGCAAAAGCCCTAGCATCCCTGGCAGAATTGAGAACTATGACCTGGCTGGTACTACAAGGAATCCTGAGGGCACACTATGCTCCCCAAGCCTCATCCTTCATGAAACAACACGAATTCTACAGGAGAGACCAAAAGGAGGGAGAGTCCATTAGCGAGTTTGTTGTGACCCTGTGCGAGACAGCCACCACCTGCGAATTTTCCAACCTGGATGAAGCAATGAGAGACCAGTTGGTATTGGGACTGAGAGACCTCACCCTACAAAGCCGATTGCTTGCAAAGCCAAGAATAACCTTCCAAGAAGCCATAGAGGAAGCGACTTTGACCGAAGCATCACAAAAGTTCACAGCCGCGATGAAAAAGATGAATAAGAGGCCGCAAGCAAAGGAAGAGTCCTCCGTCCACTATGAGGATGTGGAGACCGAATCCAAGGACGGAGACAAAGATGAAGTACAGCATCTCCGTTCGGAACGGAAAGGGAGACACCAAGGAAAAAAGGAATTTTGGTGTGCTGGATATGACAGAAACCACCCATGGACGGAGTGCAGATTCCGAGATGTGATCTGCCAGCGCTGCAACCAGAAAGGACACATTGCAAGAGCCTGCAGAGCATCACAACCAGTTTCCTGCAGAACCAGACAATCCAGCCCTCCGTCATGAGCCAGAAACTTCCAAACAAGCAACAGGAAACAACCGCTTGGAAGAAACCACTGAAATGAGGACCACAGTTCAGAGAGAGGTGAAACCCACCAGACCATAATAGTCGAGCGCAGGAAAAGCAAAAAAGATGGCAGCAACCGTTTACATCAAAGGGAGACTATGCAAGATGGAGGTCGACTCAGGATCCTACCTTTCCATGGTCTCCTGGACAACCATCAAACAACTAATACCCAGAATCACAGCCGCACTCAAGCCGCAGAGACTCACGCTTAAGGACTACCAAGGAAACCGAATTCCAATAATGGGAATCAGTTATTTCAATATAGAGTTCAAAGACTTCAGAGGACAACAACCCTTAACCATAGTAGACTGGGACAGGCCTAGCCTACTGGGGCTGGAATGGTTCGAGTCTCTGGGGCTGGCAATGACGGGGATCAACCAAGTCAAAGACAACAGCTGGGAAGAAGAACTCCTAAGGGATTTTGCAGACGTCTTTGACGGGAAGCTAGGCAAGTACACGGGGACCCCCATCTCATTTAACCTAGATCCCCAAGTCACCCCTTTCTGAATAAAGCCTAGAAGGGTTCCTTTTGCTCTACGGCTCAAGATTGATGAGCAACTGGATAAATTTGTTGCCCAAAGGATTCTAGAGCTGACAGA
The DNA here is from genome assembly GCF_029215685.1 of Pituophis catenifer annectens. NCBI lineage: Eukaryota > Metazoa > Chordata > Lepidosauria > Squamata > Colubridae > Pituophis > Pituophis catenifer. The sequence continues at coordinate 171,955,373 of NW_027256881.1, forward strand.
CCATGCCAAGTGGGAGACACACGAAGCCATATAGGTCATTGCGTTTGTGTGATGACTATAAAAGTACCCTGAATAAGGCTTTACAGCAAAGCGCATATCCCGTGCCAGTCGTGCAACATCTGTTGCATTCCCTGGGTAGTGGGAAAATATTCGCAAAACTCAATTTGGCTCAGGTGTACCAACAGCTGCCAGTTGATGATGCCACAGCAGAAGCCCAAACGATAGTTACACATAGGGGAGCATTCAAATGCAGGCGATTACAGTTTGGGGTAAGCATGGCCCCAGGACTGTTCCAGAGCCTCATGGAGCGCTGGGAATTGAAGAAGTTGTACCCTATTTTGATGATGTCTTAATATCAGCCATTAGCCAGGAACAACTGCAGAAACGACTAAGGGCAGTATTGACCCGATTCCAAGAAGTGAGGTTGAAAGTAAAAAGGGACAAATGCCAGTTAGCAGTGGAAAAGGTTGGATTTTTGGGATACCTGATTGATGATTCCGGAATACAACCCACCATGGGCAAGCTAAAAGCAATTCGAGAAGCCCCAACCCCAACCAATAGAACAGAACTGCAGGCATTCCTGGGGTTACTAAATTTCTACAACATTTTCCTGCCGCAGAAAGCCACGATTGCTGAACCTTTACACCATCTACTGGACAAAAAGACAGACTGGACATGGGGAATAAGGAAGCGAATGCCTTCGAACAAATAAAAAGACTGCTAACATCAGACAGCATCCTAGTACAGTATAGTGAAACATTACCACTGAGACTGACCTGTGACACATCGCTGTTTGGAATAGGGGCAAACTTAAACCATTGCATGCCCAATGGAAGAGAAGCCCCCATTGCTTTCTACTCTTGGACCCTGTCCAAACTGGAAAGAAACTACAGTCAGCTTGACAAAGAAGCACTAGCTGCCATGGCTGGAATCAAAAGATTCCACGAATACCTCTACAGGAGGAAGTTTCAGCTGATAACAGACCATAAACCACTCCTCGGAATCATCATGGGAGATAGACCTACACCCCACGTGTTATCTCTATGAATGCTATGATATGGACAGAATTCCTCGCTGCTTATAATTAACAGCTGCTATACAGACTGGGAAAGATAATTGACCACACAGATGCCCTCAGCAGATGCCTGCTGCCGGAACCGGTGGAAGACCCAGCGCTATCCAGAATCACGTTGCTGATAGAGACTCTCACAAACACACAGATCACAGGCGCAGACATCGCAAGAACAACAGGAAAAGACAGGACCTTGGTGCGGGTTTTGAATTGGGTATGGAAAGGGTGGGCAGAGATGGGAGTGGACGAGGAATTCAAACCGTTCAAGACACGACAGACTGAACTATCGGGACTGAGAGGGTGTTTGTTGTGGGGGGAATAGAGTAATCATTCCAAAAATATTAAGAAATGATATTCTGGAAAAGTTACACGAGGGACACCCAGGGATAGTTAAAATGAAGGAGTTAGCAAGAAGTTATGTCTGGTGGCCAGGAATGGATTTGGAAATAGAGAAATGGGTAGCGACATGCACACCCTGCCAAGAATCTTGCCCAACACCACATACAGCAGCCACACACGATTGGGAAAGCCCTAAGACACCATGGTCCCGCATACTGGCTAGTTTATACTAGTTACATACTAGTTGTCCAGGCAATATATGTGTACTGTAACTTTAATCTGAAAATGTATTATGTGACTTTAATGCTGAGTCATGCTGTAATTAGATAATGACTGGTTGTGAGAGTATTTAAGCAAGGTATTGTAACATGTTCAGTTGCTGCTATGCTATGCTGCCATTGTGTATGAAGATGATGAGATGATGAAGCTGCTATGATAAGCTACCATTGAGAGGAGTTGTTATCTGCTAATCATCGTTGGATGGATGGATCTGCAACCATCGTGGCTTGTGAACCAGAGTGAGTTTGTTATTCTAACCAACTAAAGTTTGTTTGGTAAGAAGAATCTGTAACTACTGGACTGATTTACTGGCAAAGACTTGGACTTTGTTTAAAGACTATGAGACTGTTTTTCTACTATAAAGTAAGCTTTTGATAAACCAGTTTGCATATCTCTTATTCATTGCTCTCAGCAACGTTTCCTTGTGCATTTACTCTGCTGGTTGGTAACACAACACCAATATCCTTAACAACCTACAAGGTCCCTTCCAACTCTGTTAATCTATAAATTGGTCTGTAAGAAAATGTCCTCATATCACAGCCTTTCAAGCATCCCAAACTGTTGTCGAATTGATTCCCTTACGTAAATTATTGTTAAAATAGTCTTAAAGTACCTGTTTACATTCTTTAACAATCTGTGGTCTCTGCAAAATAGATGCATTTAATCTCAATTTAAAAGCCTGAGGGCCAAATTTAAGATGTAAAGTCACTAGATTATGGTCAGAAGAAGTTTTTGGAATAATAATAATAATAATAATAATAATAATAATAATAATAATAATAATTATTTTAGTTGCTTTGTGAAATAGATTTTTTGTAATCCAAATCATATCAATTCTAGAAAGGATTTGTCTCTCTCTGAAAAGAAAATAATGTCTTTTGTTAGTCTATTTTTATACCTCCAAATATCGATCAAACTTATTGGTTAGCTTGAAAAATGTTTGGAGCAGTTTTCCTTGTGTTTCTTTAATTCCTTTATCAGCTGATATGTCCAACTGTGGGGTTACCTACCCCATTGTAATCTCCAATTACACACAAAACTACCCAATTACCGTATTTTCCGGCGTATAAGACGACTGGGCGTATAAGACGACCCCCTACTTTTCCTGTTAAAATATAGGGTTTGGGCTATACTCGCCGTATAAGACTACCCCTCTTCCAACGCACACCAAATAAAAATTAAAAAAACATCAACTGGCTCACCCACAATGTAAAAGCAGCTGTGCTAGACCCAAAATGGCCCCTGAAACAAGCAGGAACCTCACACAGCCCCAAAAAGCCCCAAAAAACAACTTTCACGCTTTACACACACACAACACAACACAACACAACACAACACAACACAACACAACACAACTGGCTCATCCACAATGTAAAAGTAGCTGTGCTAGACCCAAAATGGCCCCTGCAACAAGCAGGAACTTCACACAGCCACAAAAAGCCCAAAAACCCAACTTTCACACTTCACACACACAAAATTCCACATACAGCTTTGTGAGATTTTGTGTGTTTGTGTAGTTAGAGTGAAACACTACAGAAACACACTAAATCTCAGAAAGCTACACAAATATTATTTTATTTTATTTTATTTTTATTTTTATATGAAAGCTAAATTTAAAACTTCCTAAACTTTAAATGGCTAGGTCTAAAAAAGAACTAAAAAAAACCCCAATTAACTATTTTTTTTTAAAGATCCCAAAGGGGAAAAAAACTTACGTACCCAATAGAACAGGGGTCTCCAACCTTGGCAACTTTAAGACTTGTAGACTTCAACTCCCACAATTCCTCAGCCAGCTTTGTTTTGCTGGCTGAGGAATTCTGGGAGTTGAAGTCCACAACTCCCTGCCTGCTTAATTGCTTGCTGATGGAATGGATTCAGGCAAGCGAAGCAAGGCAAGCAGCTAAGGCAGTGGTTCTCAACCTTCCTAATGCCGCGACCCTTTAATACAGTTCCTCATGTTGTGGTGACCCCCAACGATAAAGTTATTCCTAAAACCATCAAAAATATGTGTTTTCCGATGGTCTTAGGCCAGGGGTCCCCAACCTTTTGGACCTCAGGGACCACCAACTTCATATTTTTAAATTTCGCAGACCACTAATACGAATCCAGTGCCCCGCTTGCTGAAGCACCTGGACTCCCAGTACGGGATGGGGTCCTTCAGGCACTCTCCATCCTCTCTGTCTCTCTCTCTCTCTGTCTCCCACTCTTTCTCTCTCATTCTCTCTTTCTCTCTCTCTCATTTTCGCTTTCTCTCTCTCTCCCTCTCTTTCTTTCTCTCCCACTCTTTCTCATTCTCTCTTTCTCTCTCCCCCTCTCTCATTCTCTTTCTCTCTCCCCCTCTCTTTCTCATTCTTTCTTTCCCCCACTCTTTCCCTTTCTCTCCCCTCTTTCTCATTCTTTCTCTCTCTCCCACTCTTTCTCTCTCATTCTCTTTCTCCCCCCTTTCTCTCTCTTTCTCCCACTCTCTTTCTCTCCCCCCACTCTCTCTCATTCTCTCTTTCTCTCTGTCCCCCTTTCTCTCCCCCCCACTTTCTCTTTCTCCCTCCCGCTCTTTCTCTTTCTCTCTCTCCCCCTCTTTCTCTCTCTCCCCACTCTCTCCCTCTCATTCTGATTCTCTCATTCTGATTCTCTTTCATTTTCTCTCCCTCTCTCTCATTCTCTCTCTGATTCTTTGGTTCTCTTTGATTCTGTCTCTTTCTCTGTCTCTCATTCTCTCTCTCTCACTCTCTCTCTCTGATTCTCTCTGTCTCTTTCTCTCATTCTCTTTCATTCTGTCTTTCTCTCTCTTTCATTCTTTGTCTCTTTCTCTCTCTGTCTCATTCTGATTCTCTCTTTCTCTCTCATTCTCTCTCTCTCTCATCTCATGGGCCAGCCAGTGTCTTGGGGCTGAGAGGAAGTCAAGCATCTCCCTGAGAGACTGAGGGCCGGAAGAAGTGTGGGAGCGAAGCACTACTTGAACTTGTGCGGCATGAGCATTCGCCTTGGTATATTTGCGCCAGCTGATGGCCAAGGCAGCCCTCATCTGTCTGCTGAAAGTGCAGCATCAGGATTCTGCCTTGCTATATTTGCGGCGCAAGGCAGCCTTTGTTTCCTGCTGCTTGGGACTCAGAGCGGTAAATAGCGTCTGATCCGGAGAGCAGCTGGATTTTGCTCTCTAATCTGGATGCCAGATCGGCCCCCTGCAAACTCTCGTCTCTCGAGGAGCGCTCCCTGAAGCGGGGCTGGAAACTTTGGTTGGACTGCTTGAGAGAGGAGAGCTTGCAGGGGGGCGATCTGGTGTCTGCAACGGAGAGCGGCATCCGGCTTTTTCTCTCCGCTGTAAGAGCGCTGTAAGAGCGGCAGCCCTCATCTCCTAATGCTTGGGACTGCAAAATCCAGCTGCTCCCCGGACCAGTCACCATTTACCGCTCCGAGTCCCAAACATTAGGAGATGAGGGCTGCCGCTCTTACAGCGCTCTTATAGCGGAGAGAAAAAGCTGGATGCCGCTCTCCATTGCAGACACCAGATCGCCCCCCTGCAAGCTCTCCTCTCTCAAGCAGTCCAACCAAAGTTTCCAGCCCCGCTTCAGGGAGCGCTCCTTGAGAGACGAGAGTTTGCAGGGGGCCGATTTGGCAGCCGGATTAGAGAGCAAAATCCAGCAACTCTCCGGATCAGACGCCATTTACCACTCTGAGTCCCAGGCAGCAGGAAACAAAGGCTGCCTTGCGCCACTCCTGACACAAATATACCAAGGCGGAATGCTGCTGCCGTACAAATGAAAGTAGTGCTTCACTCCCACAGCTTCCAGCCATCGCAAACACCACTTCTTCCCGCTTCTGCCGCCCCCTCCCCCACCGCCACAACAGCACCATTCATTCCGGATGGCGAGGGCTGCGCTCGTTTTTCTGTATTGCACCACCATCAAAACCCCTGTGAAAGGGTTGTTTGACCCCCCAACCACTGAGCTAAGGTAAGCAAGCCAGGAAAATGCGCTGCGCACTCCCACCCTTTGCCTGCGAGCCCGGACGCTGATCCGGACGGCTGCAGAACGAACTGGGCACTGGCTGTCATGTCTTTTCTGCTGTGCGGGGTTCGGCACCTGGGCTCCCGGGGTTTAAGCCTCTGGGCCAGCCCGTGCTGCTCCAGGATGTTCGCTTCGGGCTCCTTGGAATTGCTGCTGGGCGCTTCTTCCCGTTGGGGCGATGGTGGGTGGCTGCGAGCCTGGAAGAGGTGGTGAAATGCAGAGCAATACCTCGTGGGGAAGGAGTCCGCCGTGGCTCCCGCAGTCCACTCACCATCGCCCCAACGGGAAGAAGCGCCCAGCAGCAATTCCAAGGAGCCCGAAGCGAACATCCTGGAGCAGCACGGGCCCGGCCCAAAGGCTTAAACCCCAGGAGCCCAGGTGCCGAACCCTGCACAGCAGAAAAGACATGACAGCCGGTGCCCAGTTCTTTCTGCAGCCGTCCGGATCGGCGCCAAGCCAGGAAAGTGCGCTGCGCACTCCCTCCCTTCGCCTGCGAGCCCGGGCGCCGATCCGCTTGGACTGCGGGAGCCACGGCGGTGCTGGCCGGGCTGGGTCTGGTGCGGTGGGCGGAGATGAAGGAGCAGCCTCGGCGGTAGCAGCAGCAGCAATTACAACGGGAAAAGCTGTGGGGAAAGGAGGACGAGGAAGATCTGGCAAGGCGGTGCGAGCACTTCATGGCTCCTCCGGTGAGCGGATTGCGAGAGCTGCGCGACTGGGGCGGAGACATGCGAAGTCGCATGGGGCTTCTCATAATGGAGACGCAGAGCCAGGTGTGCAAGGCGCTGGCCCAGGTCGACCGCGGCGCCGCTTTCACCGTGGACTGCTGGGAAAGGAAGGAAGGTGATCCGAATTCCGGGGTAGAGTGGGGACGCGTTCCTTTCTCGTGGGCCCCGCACTGCCTGGCACCTCTTGTAGGTTGGAACTAATTCGGAGTACAGCTTCCCCTCAATGTTGCCGGCGCTCCCAAAGTGTCATCGGTCAGCGCCAGCAACTCAGATTCGGGTACCCGGCGTATAAGACGACCCCCGACTTTTGAGATGATTTTCCTGGGTTAAAAAGTCGTCTTATACGCCGGAAAATACGGTAGTTTTTTTTCTTTGAACTAACAAAAATAAATCCCAGACCCACAGTGTTATTTGTTAAATACTTTTTGTCAGTCTCTTTAATATGAGTTTCTTGAAAACATATTATATCATGGTTCACTTTTTTCAAATAATGAAATAACTTATTTTTCTCTTTTATGGGGAATCTACCCCATTAACATTCCATGTCAGAATCTTGCAATCCATCTGTTATGAAGAGGAAGTTCCAGGGATTCCAGCTGAGGTTCCCATCTCCACAGCCTGTCCTTGATAAGCACCAGACTTTTTTTTATCTTTTTGTTTCCAATCTTTATCTTTTGAAAAATAGTGTAGTTCTGATCCATATTTTTCCAAAAAGTCTTGTGCTGAGTTTAGTCTATACCATTTCTAAAGGTAAAGATAATCTCTTCCACCTTATCTCAGAGAAAGGGAATATTATTTTGTTTCAGAAAATCTGTCAGAGAAAATATTCTTTGTGCTTCCTTAATATTGTAATTGAAGTTTCTCTGAATATTTGCACCTCTTTTCCAGAAATGTTAAATCTCTGATGGTAATGTTTCTGAATTACTTGCTCTTTAATAGATTTTCTTATAAATTCTGGCTGCATATGAATTTATTCTGTAAATTTTGTCTATTTCTTTAGAGAAGTCTACTTTCTCAACATTAAACCATTTAGTCATTTCTATTACAATTACATCATTTAAGTTGCAAATTTGTTCAGAAATTCTCAAAAAATTTCCTTCTGTTTTAAATCCAATAATAATAAATTTTGGTTAAGAAGATATAACCTTGTATTTATATAATCTGTATAGTTTTTAACATCTCCTTTAGTTTATTTTAACTCTGATACTAATAATTCAAAAATGTTATCGGATTTTTCATTCATCTTTTTTATTGTGTCATGTAACATAGAAAACCTTTTCTCAAAAACTTCCCTAAGAAGTTTGGTGTTAGATCTGTTTCTTTTGAATAGTTTGTATCATTGCATCAATACACTCCAGTCATGAGTTTCATTCCACCAAGTTTCAGTAATGGCAACTATATCATATCTGCCTTCATGTACTAATACTTCAAGTTCACCCTGTTTGTTTCCTAAACTTTGAGCGTTAGTGTATAGGCATCTAAGTCCTTTATGGGTCTTGGGCAGGGGTGAAATCTACTTACCTTCCCTACCAGTTTGGAAGTGCACGTGCCTCATGCACGTGTGCACGTCACGTGCATGTGCAGACCCTCTGCGCATGTGCAAACCCTTCTGCGCATGCACAGAGGGTAAAAAACCAAGAAGTAACAACGACCGGGTGGATGGGCAGAGCCTCGCACTGCCGTCGCTACCAGTTTGGCTAAACTGCTCCAAACCGGTAGCATTTCACCCCTGGTCTTGGGTATGTTTCTTATATCTCCTCCTTTGTAACTTCCCGTCACTCGCTACTTCATTATGGTTTTTTCTTTCTTCTTTCTCTTTACTCCCTACCTCTTTATATGATTGGTTATCCAGTGGTTTTTGCTTGGAATTAGGTTCTAAAGGTTGTGAGAATTGCCCCCTCCCCCCTCAATTTTAGTTTCAAGCCCTTTTGATAAGATGAGCCAGTTGTTTTGCAAATATATTCTTTCCAGTTCCTGTGGGGTCAGTCCAGTGGTGCTATTCAGCCGGTTCTATCCGGTTTGGGTGAACTGGTAGCAGCAGCTGCGGGAGGCTCTGCCCACCTGCCCAGATGTCATCATGTCCCGGTTTTTTATGGTCTGCAAATGTGCAGAAGGGAGCGTGCACTTCTATTTGCGAACCGGTAGAGAAGGTAAGTGAATACTGGTCCAGTCCATCCCTTGCCAGTAGCCTTTCATGTAGGTAATGCAGACCATGGTCTATGAAGCTGAAGTTCTGTTGACAACACTAATTTTTAAGCCAGTGGTTCATTTTTAAAATCCTTTGTGCACTCATTGGGTGCTGGCTTTTTGTTGGAAGTATAGAGGAAAACCCCACTTGTGCATCCAATTCGTTAACTTTTCCCCTAGCTGTTTGTAATCTCGTTATTGTTTTTAGATTCATTGTTGTGTCATTGGTCACCACATGTAAGAGAAGAAAGGGATAGTAATCTGTGGGGTTACTACTATATGGGATTAGTAAGGTATTCAGTTATATCTTTGATTTTTGCTCTAGGGAGACTATATACCTCCCTAGATTGACTGCCTGGTCTACAGACTATCATTTCTGTTCCCCTAAGAATTGAATCTCCTAACACCAATATTCGCCTTTCTTTCCTTAGGGAAGTCTGGGATACTTTTCTTCCTGTTGCAGGAATGCTGGGTTGTGCCTCTTTTTTAGAAACTATTAATGAATATTCTGCTGTGGGTGTCTGTGTATTTTCTTCCAGGGGGAGGCTATGAAAGTGATTGTTCAGTTCCAGAGGAGCTTCATTGGAGTGGGCTACGGTAGATAGTAAGGGCTTTGTTCGTGGTTGTTTTCTTCAAAAAGTGACATGTTTCCATCAATCTTCCTCTTTAGGTTCATAGGGTTGTTTTTTACAGAAGCTGTTTGTTCCCTAGTGTGTTCAATTTGGGTGAATCGGTTTTCTTCTTTGTGTTCATATATGGAGTCATTTTTAAAAAAAGCTGTTTGCTCCCTATTGGGTTTTAGTTTGGTGTAGTCTTCTTGTTTAGGTTAGGATTTCTTGTTTGTTCATTACGTTTCAAAATGGCTAGAGTTGACTCTAGACCTTTTATTTTTTTTTCTAGTAATTCATATAGTTTACATTTGATAGATACATAGTTTGGGTCTTCTGTGGGCATAAGCTTAAAGATGCGACACATTTTGCAAATCACTATTGTGTCAGTCTCTATTTCCAAGACTTGTTTGTTTGTTTGTTAAAAAATTAAACATTTGTAAAAATTAAATATTTTCTCTGTTGAGAAGTGTCAGTTTACAATAGTTTTGGCCTTTTGTTCTGTGTTAAAAAATTCATCAGTATCTTCCCTGTTTTGAAGTGTCTGTCTCTTTTTCCTTAATTTATTATTTTTCCCCTCTTAGATTGTTAAGGATTTAAAAATTTCTAAAGAATTAAAATAAGTAAACTGTTTTTTAAAAAAATTAATTGAAAATGAAATTGAAAATTGAAACAAATTGAAAAAATTGAAAACAGATTTTTTTTATAAAATTGAAAAAGATTTAAAAATTGAAAAAAGAATTTAAAATTAAAAATGATATTTAAGAGTTGAAAGATAAAAAATCGAGGGGAATTAAAAATTGAAAAAAGAAACTGATTTTTTTAAAAAAATTAAAAATTCAGAGATTTAAATATTTAAGAATTTACAAAAGTTCTTGGTCCTTTATGAAGTAATAAACACTTCTTTTTGTTAGAATTCTCAGGCTGTTTTCAAGGAGGAACTTTGCTCTTAACCCTCTACTCCCTGCCTTGAAAGTTTATCCTTTTCCTCTCTGTCCACAATGATTTTGTACTTATTATTTTCTTCCCTGCCTTTTCGCCCTTCAATTGCCTGGTCACTGCTGGGGTTTCAGATACGATGTGTTGATCTGGGTGCTCTGCTCCACTTAGCCACTGCTCAGTTGGTCCACTGTGCTGCTCTCAGCTGTTGCTGGTCTGCCATGATGCTCTCAGCTGCTGCTGTGGACACTCCACTCTTCTGCCACTTACATAGTTCTGCACCGCTGCTGCTCAAGATCTGCTGTGTGCTCCCAGTTGCTGGTCTGCTGCCATTTCACTGCTGTTTCACTGCTGCTCACCTCTGCCTACCTGCCAGGCTTGGTCACTGGACTGCCTCTCTGCCTCTCAGCTGTGTCGCCTCTTTGCCTCTCAGCTGGGCTGCTCTTCATCTCTCAGCTGAGCCACCTCTCCGCTGGCCTCTCAGTTGGGTTTCTGGGTTGCCTCTTAATTGGGCCATTGGGCCACCTTGTTAAAAGGATTTTAAAAATTTAAAAAATTCTACAAGTTTATTTTCAAAATTCCCAAAATTTATAATATTTTTTTAAAAAAGAAAATTTAAGCTGAAGTTTCTATTCTTAAAAGTTAGTCTTCTAGAATAACAGAGTAAGAGACAACTGCACTTAATTCATTAGACAGAGGGGGGGAAAGATCACTCATGCAAACAGTACCTAACAATACCTAATTCATTTTGCAATTATGTCTATATAAGTATGTTCTGTTAATGGTAAAATGGCAGTACATATTGAAGAAAAACGGTTCACTTTATATAAAGAATATTTTCTCAATGGGATGCTGTGCTGTGTTTTGTCATAGTAGAACAAAGGAAAATGCAGACAGACCACGCACACAGCAGAACTCACCAGAATAAACATTGTATCCAAAGAAATGTTTGATTTCCAAGATTTCTCTTCTCTCCCAATCCAGTCTTTTCCTCCATTCACTGTTTTTTCTTGTGGTTGCAGGATTTTTTAAAGGCTTTTAATTAGATTATTCAGGAGAGCGGTGCTTCTGCAAGGTCTGCTGTCTCTGGCTGTTCTCTGTTCACTTCGGCTCTGTGGATGGGAATTTAAATATTCACCAAAGTTTTCGCTTTTCCAAATTTTGTGGTGCAATTTAAACTTACCAGAGTATCTTTTAAATATGTATTTAAAATGAAGTACATATGTTCAGTGATGGGATTCAAGTAATTTAACAACTGATTCTCTGCCCTAATGATTCCTTCCAACAACCAGTTCACCAAACTGCTCAGAAAGTTAACAACCGGTTCTCCCGAAGTGGTGCGAACTGGCTGAATCCCACCACTGCATATATTTAAATATGTGCATTGTATGGCCTTTTAAAACAGAGAATTAATGGAAAATATTATCAAAATTATTAAATATATCAGATTTGGCATGACCAGGTTTGTACATATTTTGCATATTTTAAAAGAATTTCATTTGAGACCTATTTAATTTTGGACTTTGTTGAATACTAATATTTAAAGTCCAATGTTGCCCAAAGCAAACTGCTCAAATCTTTTACCAAGACTCTTTTTGAAAGGCTCGTTATGAGAAAATATCATTCAAGACTATCTGCTTCTTTGCTGTTATGCTCCATAACCAAATGTCCTCCATAAAGAAGCTCACTTATTTCCCAAAACATTTGAATGTTTTGGGCCAAAGCCTATGCAAATTAGGATATCAAATCTAAAGACTTAAATTGCAAGCCAATTTACTGTTGCCTATATCCACCAACTAGTAGATATTGTTTACTGATGTACTCAGGATACCTGAATATAGTTTTATTCAGTTGTTTCAAACTTAATTTCCTTCTCATATATCATGTTTTATGATATATTGTGAAAATTAAAATTTCGCTGTGTGGTGTTTTATTATCCCCTTATGTTTCCTTAGAGCTCAATTCTGAATGTATCAGAGGAATGCAATACCTCTACTGTGACAGCCACAATACAGGCTCATCTTCCAGAAGCTTATCTCAAAGAAGATATTGGTGGAGAACTTATCTATGTACTTCCTCCATTTAACAATAAAGTTTCTTCATCCTATCAGTCTCTTCTGAGAAACCTGGATAGTAATTTAAGTGATCTCCATATTGGCTGCTACGGAATTTCAGACAGCACTGTAGAAGAAGTAAGCACCTAGCAGTTTTAAACAATCAGATTTGTTAATATTTTATTTAGTTTTATTATTTTATTTTGTTGTGCTGTGCTGTGAGCCAGATGTTTAAACTGGATTTGGCATTTTTATCAGGGGTGGGTTCTACTTATCTTTACTACTGGTTCGTAACAGAAGCGTGCACGCAAAAGCTTTTACGCATGTGCAAATCATCCATTATGACATCCGGGCAGGTGGGCAGAGCCTCCCGCCGCTTTTACTACCTGTTCGCAAGAACTGGATAGTACTGGGAGCAACCCACCACTGATTTTTATCCATCTATTGAGATCCTCCCCAAGGACCTGGGATAGGCAGATTGTTTTATGGTGTTAAATTATTATCACAGGATGTAAATTGTTCCAAGTAAAGCTGCCCTTTGCAATTGACTGGTGGTGATTTTATGAATGCTGATGATATTCAAGTGATGCTTTAATTGTTTTGGGACTATACCCTAGGACCGTGGTGGCGAACCTATGGCATGCATGCCACAGGTGGCATGCGTAGCCATATTAATGGGCACGCGAGCTCAGCTGATTTTTGGGCCTTCTGGGTCCACCAGAAGTAGGGAAACAGATTGTTTCCTGCCTCTGGAGGGCCTCGGGGGGAGGCCCATTTTTCTCTCTCACTTGGCTCCAGAGCCTTTCTAGGAGTCTGGGGAGGGTGAAAATGGCCTTCCCCACCCCCGTGGAGGCCCTTCAGAGGCCAGAAACAGCCCATTTGCCAACTTCCGGTGGGACTGGAAGGCCCGTTTTTTGCTGTCCCCAGCCTCCAGAGCCTCTCTAGGAGTCTGGGAAGGGCAAAAAACAGCCTTCCCCACGCCCCCGGAGGTCCTCAGGAGGCTGAAAACAGCCCGTTTGCCAACTTCCAGTCCCACTGGAAGTTGGCAAACGGGTTGTTTCTGGCCTCTGGAGGGCCTCCGGGGGGGGGAGGCAGTTTTCACCCTCCCCAGACTCCTAGAGAGGGTCTGGAGCAGGGGTGAGTTCTACTTACCTTTACTACTGGTTTGCATTGCACCTGCACCATTGTGTGCCAGGAGCGGGGGGAGCGGGGGGGGGTGTTGCACACGCATGTGCGGGGGCAGGGCGCATAGAATTACGGGTGTGGGCAGGTGCACGCACAACTCCCTCACCCCCCTTCCTGGCATGTGATGGCAAAAAGGTTAGCCATCACTGCTCTAGGGTCTAGGGCAGGGGTCTGCAACCTTAAACACTCAAAGAGCCACTTGGGCCTATTTCCCACAGAAAACCAAACACCAGGAGCCACAAAACCTGGGTGGGCATGGCCAACGCAACATCACTCACTCCCACCCAGTCACACGACACCCCCAGCCATGCCTACCCAGGTTTTGTGGTTCCAGGTATTTTCTTTTAAACAGGTCCATCTCTCTCTCTTTCTCCCTCCCTCTCATCTTTCTCCCTCATCTCTCTTTCTGTTTCTCTCTCTCTCTCTTTCTCATTTTTCTACCTCATCTCTCTCTCTCATCTTTCTCCCTTTCCCTCTTTCTCTCTCTCATCTTTCTTCCTCTCCCTCTCTTTCTCATCCCTCTCCCTCTCTTTGCATCTTCCTCCCTCCCTCCCTCTCATCTCTTTTTCTTTTTTCCCTCTCTCTTTCTCATCTCTCTGTCTCTCATCTCTCTATCTCTCTTTCTCCCTCTCCCTCTCTCCCTCTTGTGTGTGTGTGTGTCTGTGTACGTGCGCATGGGTTCCCTCTTGAACCATTTCCAAAAACAGGCAAGGGTTGAGATTTTTTTCCCTGATGTTGTTCTTTCTTCTTTGGGTGCTTTTTATCATATGATTTAATTTTAAATCAAGAGTCATTTCAGGTTCCCAGATTAATGAAACTCGTTGTCCCCCTGCTGTGGCTCCTTGTCAGCTGGCTGCCCCTCCCTGCCATTTGCCCTCCCCTCCTCCTCACTCCTCGCCTGCCCTGAGAAGAGAAGGGGGATGGAGACTCGCTGCATATTTCAGGGTGGAAGCGAAGTGCCCCTCTACTTGCCTCTTTTTCTGGCCCTTATTGGGAGACATGCAGTGGTGGGATTCTGCCAGTTCTAGAGGGTTCGGCAGAACCGTTTGTTAAATTGCTGGCTCGCCTCGCCCCTTGCCCCGCCCCTCCGCACCACTATTTATTGCCAATAAATAGTGGTGGGCGAGGGGCGGGCGAGCCAGCAATTTAACAAACGGTTCAGTGTTTTTTTGTAATTTTATTGGCCCGCGGAGCTTCAGCATAGGCTAATTAGCCCTTGATTAGATCGGCTCCTGACTCTCAGCTGATTTGCTCTCAGCTGTTTTGCTCAGGGCTCTGCTGCTTGCTGGAGCAGATTTTTTTTCCCCTAGCTATGCTGAAAAACAAAACTGAAAGTAAAGCAGGCTGTTGGCTTTGCTGTTGCTGCAACGTTGGAAAATTAGGCAGGCAGATTTCTTTTCTTTTTCCTCACCAAAAAAGGTAGGTGCAAACAATGGGAAATTTAGGGAAAAAGAGGATATGGTTAAATTGTGGTTTGAAGGAATATATGGGGAAATTATTTGGTTTATTATTATTGGTAAATATAATTAATTGATTTGTAAGAAATTGGATGGCATGGAAATAATTGGAATATTCATGTTCATATTGATTAATATACAACAAAGGTAGTTATATAACTAATTGATTTATATTAAAATGTTGAATTTATATTAAACAACTGTAATATTACATAATTAACCAATGTGAGGATGGATATAAAAATAGATGACAATGGGAAGGGGTATAATATAGAATAGAAGGGAAAAATTGAATTTGATTAAGATTAGAGATGAGGATAAAGGGTAATATTGGTTTTTTACAAAAATAGATGAGGAATAAATATGGCAAAAAGGAAATATAGAAATTATAAATTTAATTGAAATGACTAAACACTGTTTAAATTTGTGAACCGGCCAAATACTCTGTTCAAAGAAAATACATTGTATGTTTGTATGTGTGTTTCTAATTATTGTTATTTATTCATATTTGTTCTCTTTTATTCTTTAAAGTTTAACAATTCATTCTTTATCTTATTATCTTTATATTTGTTTGGGGTTGGCTTTCTTCCCTTCATCTTTTCTATTGTACAGCAATCTTTCTCCTCAAACCTACCACCTCTCTCCTTTCTTTCCTTCTTATTTTCTCTTCCTCCCCCTCTTCTCCTCCTCCCTACTTCCTCTTCCTTTCTCCTTCTCCTCCTCTCTTCCTCCCTCTCTTACCCTCACTCCTACTCTAATTTCCCTTCCCTTCCTTCATTCCTCTCTATTGCTGTATCCTTTTATGCATATGGACTACTCAGAGGGCTGAAAAAGTTATTTCTGACTGGTCCTCGCACTTTTGACCAGTCCTCGAACTTAGACTGTCCTCACATTTTACGTTTTTGCCCTATCTTGTCACCATGGTGAAGAGAAGCAGTTGTGAAATGAGTGACATGGTTGTTAAGAATGCTACAATGGGCATAAATGATGACCAGTCATAAGTGCGAGGACCAGTCAAAAGTGCGAGGACCTGTCAGAAATCACTTTTTTCAGCCCTCTGGGTGGTCCTTTTGTGCATATGGACTACTCAGAGGGCTGAAAAAGTTATTTTTGACTGGTCCTCGCACTTTTGACCAGTCCTCAAACTTACGACTGTCCTCACAATTTACGTTTTTGCCCTATCTTGTCACCATGGTGAAGAGAAGCAGTTGTGAAATGAGTGACACGGTTGTTAAGAATGCCGCAACGCAATTAATGATTTATTATCTAGGGTGAAGAACAGGAAGATCTGTTCAAGAACATTGACAGACCATAGTCCAGTCTGGATGGAATTGGAGTATGGGAAAGGGCCTAGGAGGTCCTGGGGGTTAAATGATAATCTGTTTAGATACGAAGAAAATGTAAAAGAGTGTAAAAAATTTATGAAAGAGTTTTTTGTTATGAATATGCAAAAGGGTACATCTATGGAAATGGTATGGGACGCAAGTAAAGCCTACATGCGAGGAATTTTGATATATTTGAATAATAAACATAGAAAGAAACAGGGGGCAAAAAGAAAAGAATTAGAAGAGGAGATTAATAAACAGGAACAGGCTTTAATAGCCAACCCAACAGATAAGAAAATTAAAGAGGCAATTAATTTACTGAAGGGTCAGTTTAATATGTTAATAGTAGATCAAGTGGCAACCAACTTACAATATGCAAAACATAATAATACTTTTTGTAATGCCAATAAACCAGGTAGGTGGTTGGATATTTGCTAAGGAAAAAGCAGAAAGCAAGGACAATAGAGAAAATAAAATACAAGGGTAAGGAGGTTTATGAGCAAGAATTGATTAAAAAAGCCTTTTTAGAGTTTTATTCAAGGCTGTATACTGGTGATAAAATTCAAGATATAGATATAGATAGATATCTGCAAAAAGAGAATATTTGTATAACTTCAAAAGAGCAGAGGGATAGCTTAAATCAATTGATAACTTCCGAGGAAATTATGTTTGCAATTAAGCAGTTGAAAGTGGGTAAAGCTCCTGGAACGGATGGTTTGACAGCTATTTATTATAAAAGTTTACAGGAGGAAATGGTGGAACCACTGAAGGAATTATTCAATAATATACGACAGGGAGGAGAGGTAACTCCAACTTGGAAGACAGCATTTATATCGCTGATCCCAAAAGATGGGCAAGACTATACAGACCCTAAAAACTATAGTTTTAAATATAGACTATAAGATTTTTGCTAAAATTTTAGCAAACAGATTAATGACAGTTATGCAGCAAATGATTCATCATGATCAAACTGGTTTTATAAATGGAAGACAAATGAAAAGTAATGTAAGACAAATTGTTAACTTATTAGAGTATTTGGGAAGGAACAACCAGGTCCCCGCAGTGCTAGTTTTTCTGGATGCTGAAAAAGCTTTTGACAGATTGAACTGGCAATTCTTATTAAAACTAATAGAAAGGATGCAATTTGGAGAACATTTTATACAATCTATTAAGGCAATATATCAAAAACAAACAGCACAAATAATAATCAATGATGATTATTTTAATATAGAAAAAGGAACAAGGCAAGGCTGTCCCTTGTCTCCGTTATTGTTTATTTTGACGCTGGAAATTTTATTAAATAAAATACGTGGGACTGATATAATAAAGGGAATCAGAATTAGACGGCATGAATATAAGTTACGAGCATTTGCGGATGACCTGGTGGTTACCTTAGCCCAACCGGTACAATCAATTACAGCCTTGATGGATATAATCTGCTCATATGGACAAGTATCTGGTTTTAAAATAAATACAGCTAAAACAAAGATAATAGCTAAAAACATGGACAGAAGCCAGAAAGAAGAGATAGAAAGGCTAACAGGATTTGAAATAGTTAAGAAGGTTAAATATTTAGGGGTTTATATTATGACTGCAAATATGAAATTATATCAACATAATTATGAACCGTTATGGCAAAAAATACAGAAAGAGATGGAAAATTGGAAGAAATTGCAACTGTCTTTGCTGGGTAGGATAGCTGCTGTAAAAATGAATATCTTACCAAGATTCTTATTTCTTTTTCAAATGATACCTATACTTAAAAAAGATGAAAATTTGAAGGAATGGCAGAAGGGCATAAACAAGTTTGTGTGGGCAGGGAAGAAACCACGAGTTAATCAAAAGATAATGCAAGACACCCAAGAAAGACGTGGTCTTAAAATGCCCAATTTAAGACTGTATTATGAAGCTGCTACCCTCTCAGCAATTACAGATTGGATAAATTTAAGGGAGAAAGAGATACTGAATATTGAAGGATATGGTCTGGTCTACGGCTGGCATGCTTACCTATTGTATGACAAGAAAGTAGATAAGACTTTTAAAAGTCATATATTAAGAAATGCTCTACTGCGTGTCTGGAAAAAGTATAAATATAAACTAAAGGATAGGTTACCAATATGGACAGTACCCAGACACGCGATAGAGAATATAAATTTGGAGCAAAAGCAAGATAAGTTTACATATAAGGAACTCCTTTATAAGGAAGGAGTTAGATTACAATTAAAATGTATGGAGCAATTAAGAGAAGAAGGAATTATTAGGATTTGGTTTCAGTATGGTCAGCTGCAGGCCAGATGGAGAGAGGATCAAAAAAATTGGTATTATGCAGCAGGATGAGAATTTGATAAAGCAAATAAGAGATTAAGGTCAAATGCATATTAAAAGGTTGTATAATGTATTAGTGGAAATAGATTCGGAAACAGAGCTGGTCAAGGATTGTATGATAAAATGGGCACAAAACATAGGTGAACCAATAATGTTGGATACATGGGAAAAGATATGGGTTAGAAATGTAAGATTCACACAAGCTCAAAACTTAAGAGAGAACTTTTACAAAATGTTTTATAGATGGCATTTAGACCCAAAAAAACTAGCTTGCATGTATCCAAATTTACAACCCAAGTGTTGGCGATGAGAGTGTGAAAATGCTACATATTTTCATATATGGTGGACATGTAAAAAAATTAAGGCCTTTTGGATTAAAATATGGTGGATTATTCAAAATATTTTAAGGAAAAAAATTAAATTTACACCACAGGTTTTTTTTGTTGGGAATAGTCACGGATTGTACTGTAATAGAGACTAAGTTGGTTTTGAATTTAATAACAGCTGCCAGGTTACTGGTGGCACAGTACTGGAAGAAGGAAGATCCACCTACCATTGAGGAATGGACATTAAAAGTTGTGCATCTGGCTGAGATGGCAAAAATTTCATCATATCTTAAAGATCATTCAAATAAAAGATACATATCAGAATGGAGAAGATGGATTGACTATATGCAAAAATAGTACCTGAACAAGAAGATTCATATAGCTTATGAATGAAATATTTTTAAGTAGTTTATGTTTATAGTTTTTGAGCTATAAGGAGTTAAAGACCTAGGGAGAATATGAATGCAATAATTTGTTAGCATATTTTAGCTTTATGTTTGTGAATGCTATACCCTGTGCCTGTTCTGGGAAGTCTAGGGAGTGGGGTTGGGGGGAAGGTGGGAGGGGGAAAGGGGGGGAATATACAAGAATGCCGCAACGGGCATAAATGTGAGGATGGTCATAAGTGCGAGGACCGGTCAAAAGTGCGAGGACCAGTCAGAAATGACTTTTTTCAGCCCTCTGTAGACCCTATGCAGATAGCCACGCCCACCGGTCACATGACCAGCTAGCCACGCCCACCCGGTCACATGACCACCAAGCCACACCCCCAACTAAGCCACACCCATAGAACCGGTTGTTAAAAAATTGAATCCCACCACTGGAGACATGCAACTTTTTCCACCCTGAGATACCAACTGGGCTGTCCCAGCCGATGCGCCTTTTCGTAATGGGCTCCAGGAGGAGGAGGAGGATGGAACGCCATCTCCCCCATTGTGCAGTGTGCTAAGTTTAAATGCAAGAGCAGCAAGCAGCCATGGAGGCAGCGAGAGGAATGTAGGGAGACGCGCAACTTTCTCAGCACTGAGACATCGGCTGGGGCATGTCTCCCCATATTCCTCTTGCCGTCTCCATGGCTGCTTACTGCTCTTGCACTTAAACTTAGCATGCTGTACAATGGGGGAGATGGCCTCCTCCTCCTCCTGGAGCTCATTACGACGTGGAGCATTGGCTGCAGCCAGTCGGCCCAGCCAATGTCTCGGCGCAGAGCAAAGTCACCTGTCTCCCCCAGTGGGCGAGGTGCGCACAGCACACCTTTTCCCAACAAGGGCCGGAAAAAGAGGCAAGTAGAGGGGTGCTTCGCTCCCGCTCTGGAATACGGAGCGAGTCTCCATCCGCCACAATCACCCTTCTCTTCTCAGGGCAGGTGAGGAGTGAGGGGGAGGGGAGGGGAGGGGCCACCCAGTGGTGGGATCATCCGAGAGGGAGCTGCAGGAGAGGGCCCAAAGAGTTGCCGACCCCCGGCCTAGGGTCTTATTACTCTTGGTACTATCTTTGCTATCTTTTGCCACAGTTGTTCTACTTTTATTTGCAGATCTTTGTATTTTATGGATTTTTTTCAGATATTTCCCTTCTTTTCTACTGGTCTCCAGATTCTACAGCCTTTTTTGTCTTCTTTTTGACAATGGTTAAGGCTGGGGTATTATGTGGCAGGTGCTCATTAGTTTGAATTGTAAAGTCCCAGAGTACTTTAGCTTTTTCATTCAGGTAGTCCTTGACAGTCCTTCACTTAACAATTGTGGCAAGAAAGGTTATAAAATGGGACAAAACTCATTTAACAACTATTTTGTTTAGCAATGTAAATTTTGGGCTCAATTGTAGTCGTAAGTTGAGGACTATCTGTATTACTCTGTGTAATTGGTGGTCCACCAGCTCATGCTTGCAGGCAAATGGCATTTCTTGCAGCTATTCCAATGCACCAGTGTTGCTATTAGTTTTATTTGATTTTTTGTTTTATTATTTCATTTCAATTTTTTATTTTTTATTTTATGCTTTAAATTTTGTAAGTGGCCTAAAGGGTGGCAGATGAATGTTTGAATGAAAGGACATTATGAAACAAATCTTCTCAGAATGAAAAGGTTATGATCACAATGAAGAAAATTAAATATGAGTATATATTGAGTTGATTTATCAGTCCATTGGCATCCATGTAAAATTATGGTAGGAATACATAGAAGCACACAGGACAGCCTTTTTTGATATTGTATAATTCATGACATAGTATGAGGAGAAGAACCTGAAACTAGGAAATATGAAACAGAGTGGCAGCTAGAATCTGAAGATGACAAATAAAAAAGTTGCCATGCTTAGAGACATGGCCAGGGGCCTCTAGAATTTAGTCATTCCATTAATTTCTACCTCTTTCATCCAGAGGGAAAGGACAGAATGAGCTGATTCAGGAGGATGCCATCTCATAGAATTATGCTTTTAGTTATTGCATTGGTGATTCAACTTCAGTTATTATTATTCACTGAATATTTAATTACATATAAAGATAGGAAAATTTGTTGAGACTTCATTTTAATGTGTCTCAAATGTATATGGGAGCTCCTATATAATTTGTATACTAAAATAGATACTTAAAATTGCACTTAGTTTGCATTACAGGATTCAGTAATATATTAAGATTATATGCAAACCCATTTAAAAAAAATATAAATATTTAGAATTGCACCAAATGCAAACTCAAGTTCATATGAACATTTTTTAAAGTTGCAAACTGATCTGGATCAGGAAATGAAAAAATAAACTTAAGAAGGGAAACAACAATGATACCTTCTCTAATTGTAGGGGGTTCTTTGTCTAGTAGTACATTCTTGTCTGTTGATATAGAGGAAATTAATATTCTCTTCCTATTATGTCTGTGTGTTATATCTATGCAATGGCTTCTTACAAGGATGGCTATTTACAAAGTGGAAACAGTATGGATAAAAGTTATTTACAGAACTATGAACTGGCATAAGATTCTGCACACAAACTGGAAGCAATCAGTCTAACTTAAACATAGAGCATAGGTGAAGTTGCATGTGTTTTCAGTCTTGTATCCAAGTAGAAACTTTTAATAGCAAGATCAAAAATTTTGCTTTAGGAATTGTGAGAACTGAAATTAAAATATTTTTAATATTACTGTTTTGCAGGTGTTTCTTAATTTGACCAAAGATTTTGCAAAAGATGAACAAACCAATGCAGAGTTATCTCAAGAAGGGCCCAGTTTTGCTGTGGATAATGATGGCTTGTCCATGAACTCTAACAATCTCTTTGAACCAGATGGTATTAAAATAGTGTAATTTTTCACTGGCTGAAGCTTTTACCAAAGGAAAAGCCTGTAGTGTCTAGAAGAGTGTACAGTGAAGATGGCATTTTTTAGCAAGGTTGTGAAATATCAGGTTAACTTCACAAAAATGTAAACTGGATTGATCATAAATTAGGGGGACAGGACAAATCACCAAGTATGGCTGGTGATGAAGCAATTCCAGGTTACAATTAGAGATAAGACAGGTTTATGGGAACTCCAGTAACTCTGAAACCTGAAATCAGGCATTGTTATGACTAGAAATATAATGGGCAGTTATTCCATGCCATTTCATCCTAGATCTGTTTTGTCCTTCAGAAATTAGCTTACCAAGAAAAGCTAATTCCATCTTAGATTTTGGTGAGAAGGTAGGAAATGGTGACGTAAACTAATAGGACCCTATGCCTAGGCTAAGGGATAATTCGCTACTTAAATTTCATATAATTATTTTAAAAATTGCCATAGCTCCTTAAAGATTGTTCAGTTATTGAGACATAGGCTGAGTTTTCATTACGTTCAGGGCTGCTACTCAGCAGCAATTCACAAACTCTAAAATCACCTTTTTCCCCTATTTATCATATGAAACAAGAACAATGAATGACTTGGACTATCACTAACTTCATACGTCTTGTTTTTGTCAAAAATTGTCCCATCCTCATAAGTATACCTTGTGATGCAAACAACCATAAATGATTCAGGAAACCAGACCTCTAATGCTAAAGCTCCCTGGCTGTGGAGAAGATATTCAATTACCTGTATATCTGGCAGTAGCACCTCACCTCATCATAATTTTAGGAACAGCCTTATTGAAACACCATGATCTCTCAGACTGTTTAAACTGCTGATCATGTAGCTTTTCATTCTTTCCATTATAAGCACAATGTAGGCCTGAGGGGAGAATGTTGATGACCTAGGATGAGGAGGTTGGATAGGTTGGCTTACCAAAAGCAAAACACAGCCGCTTCCGGAAGTGCATTTGGAAAAGAAGAAAGTTAGTGTGAGTCCTAACATCAATCACTACTAATAAGGCAGCAGCCAGCATTTAGGATTGTCTAGGATTTTAAAAAGAGAAATAATGTTTTTCGAATTGGTTTACGTGTACTGGTGGGATGAATTAGGTAAAACTAAATATAATAAGGAAACAAAACTGAGTATTTATGCGTAAAAGAAATGCATATTTCTTTTCTCTTTCTTTTTGATGAATAGATCAAGTCCTGATTAACATGGGAAAGCCAAGCAATCTTTCTCTCCTGCTGAGGAAGGCGACAGCATTGTTCATTAAACGTTTCCATCACACTCGACGGGATGTGAAAGGTTTTATTGCTCAAGTTATCCTTCCTGTGCTCTTTGTGACAGCTGCTATGGGCCTTGGCACCTTGAGAACAAAGGTGGCAGAATACCCAGCTCTTCATCTCTCACCAGCCTTGTATGGTTCTTCCAGCCAGTCAGACTTCTTTGGGTGACTATTCATTTTTATTCAGTTATTCAGTTAGCTTCAGTTACCAAGTGTAAGAGGGCTGACCAAATTGTCACCAGTGTGACTAGAATCATTATAGTTCTTTGTATGGTAGTATGAGGTACTGTATGCTAAGAAAAAGAAGGATAAGAGACAGAAAAAATACTTTTTTGTTAAATTCAGCAGTATTATACTTTCTAGAGTTTTGAGAATAAAGCAAATTATAAATTTACGTCAGATGTCCCAGATAAACCAGATAAGAAACATGATAGATGAATTAATTCTTTTTTTTCCCTGTAAGGCTACTTTATTAGAATATTGCAAGTGTAAAAGTACAAAGTTCCCAGTGCCATGTTTAACTGTTTGATCCATTAGGGTGAGAACTTCCTGAAATTCTTTCTCTGACTGTTATGCCACTGGGGTTTCCTGCCTGTCTTGACTAATTGTTTCCTAGGCAGCATCTTTTCCTCTTGTTCCTCAATGTCATTCACACATTCTATTGCATTTTTATAAGATTTATCAGTATAGTCCAACAATTCAGTAAACTATCAGGGTATTCAATTAATTTGAGCAAATCTCATATTTGCCACTGTGTGCTGCTAAAATTCTAGTGTTTATTCATTTTTAACCTTCAGTTAAAACCTTTTGTTGGGTGAAATAGTGTGTCATAGGGCAACCAGTTTTGAACCAAACATTACATTTCCAATCTAATTTACAGAATGCCAGATCACATTATTCCTATGGGAATGAAATACGAGAAATTTATCATATGACTATCATTTCAAACACTCCCTGATTGCTTCCCACAAGTCAGTGGGGAAGCCAGGAGGAAGCATACATTTTATTGTGACTGTTGAGGCTCCTTGCCAGCTTTCCACAAGCAAACTGGAAGGGAGTGTCAACAATGAGGAAGCCAGCAGGGAAGGTTGCAAGGTGCCCAGATGAGCCTCCCCCAACCGTGCAACTTCTCTAGTCTTGTGCGCTTATACCACATCAGCCACTTGCACAGCTCTGTGCACCTTTCCCAACCTCTACCTTATCCCCAGGTAGTCTCCCTGACCTATGTTGTGCCTCTCATGCATATTGCAAACCCTTCCCAACCCACTCTGTGCCCTTTCTGACCTGCACAAAACCTCTCACACATCCTGCACACCTTCCTGATCTACACCACAAGCCTCACACAACTTCCCTGGAAGTGCAGAAGAAGTGCTGCACAATTCAGGGATGATGTGTGGGATGCCACCTGGGTTGGGGTGTGTGTATGCAGGGTGTGGCATGGATCAGGAAGGGTGCACAGGAATGCAAAGGGATGCATGATTGTTTGGTAAGAAATACCTCTGAAATGCTGATCCTCAGATCACAAAGGAACTACTACTTCTTATAAGTTCATGGAACCATTTATGAATTGGGGTTTTACTAAGAATTTTGAGTATTTTAAATATCTTATAATTATCTAAAATTTGAAATTTTATTTCAAGTTATAAATATTTCTAAGGCCCTTGTATTTTTTAAAAAAAGTTGCATTCATTATTAGAAACATTTCAATGAATATTTCTTAACCTCTTTAAAATTTTGTTATCTTAATAGAATAGAATAGAATAAAATAGAACAGAATAGAAATAGAATAGAAATAGAATAGAAATAAAATAGAACTTCATTGTCACTTTAAATGTACACTAATCAGCATACATTAAAATGAAATGTTATTGCATTCAGCTCTCAAAAGATAACCATTATGCATATACGCATATACACAACATATATAACACAAGAAAACATCACAGTCTAGTTAGAATGTATACATATACATGGGAAAAAAAAAGAGAATCCTGCGAATTTACAAGACAGATGGCATAAGGAACAAAGCTGTTACAAAATCTAGTAGTTCTGGTATAAATACTTCGAAACCTCCTCCCAGAGAGGAGCAACAGAAACAGACATGGAAATGGGTGTGTGGGGTCTCTAACAATGCTTTAAGCTCTAAGCACATAGCACTTATAAGCAGTATCCTCAATAACGGGAAGTGAGCTTCCTATAATCTTCTCAGTTGTCCTTACCACTCTCTGTATAGACCTCCTATCTGAGGCACTGCTGCCACCAAAATAAACTGATGCTATTTGTTAAAATGCTCTCAATTGTACCACTATAAAAAGTGACCAGGACAGAAGGAGAAAGATCTACTCTCCTCATCCGACACAGGAAGTAAAAACACTGTTTGCATGCTTCACTAAAGATAACATATGAAGAGATCAAATCAAATAGTTATCTGCACCCCTAAATACCAGTAGTGGGTTTCACTTACCTTCGCTACTGGTTTGGAACTGTGAGCATGCCTGTGTGCTCGCTTTGCTCGCGCATAGCACTTTTGCACATGCACAGAGGTCCGTGATGATGTCTGGGCAGGTGAGCGGAGCCTCCCACTACCACTGCTACTGGTTTGGCTGAACCGGGGCAATCTGGTAGCAATGGCGGAGCAAAGCTCCGCCCACCTGTCCGGGTTTCGTTACTTCCTGGTTTTAACCAGGAAGTAATGTGGGGTTTTTTACCTTTTGCGCATGTGCAGAAGGTCCGCCGGTGAAGAAGCGATGTGAGAGGCGCAGAAGCAGCCAGTGGGGAGAGCCGCTCTGCTGGGGTGTGCATGGGCAGTCTCGGGAGGGCGGGCAGATGTAAGGCCAACACTGGGAGTCGGGAAGGGGGACCCGCTGCGCTCGGCTGAAGAAGAGCCGCCTTGGGGGAACATGGCGAGGCTCGCTCGCCTTTTGGACCTGGCGCGCTCAGTTTCCATGGGGCCTTTGGGCGACTGCCACCCGCTTGCCTTCCCCTCCACCTCGGGTCCCACCACCTGCATACAGCCAATAATGGCGGATGCGCCCAGCGTGCCCCACCCTGCTAGTCCCCCCCTGACTCCAACTCCCAGTCATGCAACTGGCACACAGCTCCAGCTGCACCTCGTCCAGGCTAGCAAGCCTTAATTAATCCTGGGCAGCCTGGGTGGTGATGTTGCTGCCGATCAGGCTTGGGGCCTCTGCGCAGGCATGGAAGCGGCCGGTGCCGACCTGAGTGCCTGCTGTTTCCTGTCCGCCTTTCAGCTGAGAGGCAGTAGCAGGCCGGCGGCGACTAGGAGATCTGAGGTTGTGGCAGCAGTCCCAGAAGCAGCGAGCAGGAGAGGAAGCCACCAGCAAGCGACAGGCCGCAGGGCTACCAAGTGGAGGCAGGGTGAGGCTTCCTGGGCGGCTGGAATATGGGGCGGTTGGCTCCATCGGCTGCCGTCCCCGCTGGAATGACAGCCTCGGTGCAACAGAGAGAAGAAAGAAAGAAAGAGAAAGAAAGGAAGGGAGAGAGAGAGAAGAAAGAAAGAGTGATGTGAGTGATGTCATGTTGGCCCCACCCACCCAGTCATACAACCACCAAGCCACGCCCACCAAGCCATGCCCACAGAACCAGTGGCAAAAAAATTTAGATTTTACCCCTGCCTTCATGCAGTGGTGAAATTGAATATTTTTTTACTATCAGTTCTGTGGGCATGGCTTGGTGGGTGTGGCAGGGGAAGGATACTGCAAAATCTCCATTTCCACCCCACTCAGGGGAAGGATACTGCAAAATCTCCATTCCCACCCCACTCTGGGACCAGCCAGAGGTGGTATTTGCCAAACTACTCAAAATTTCCGCTACCAGTTCTTCGAACTATTCAAAATTTCTGCTACCGGTTCTCCAGAACCTATCAGAACCTGCTGGATTTCACCCCTGCCTTCATGGCATGGGTTCAGTTACTTGAATAGTATGAGATTGGCCCATACTACTCATGCCAACAGAGAAGGCATATTACAGGTCCCATCAGCCTGTATTTTGGCTGGCGAGGTCCAGGATGAGAGCCTTCTCTGCTGTTGCTGTTGCTGTTGCTCCTGCCCTCTGGAAAATCTTGCCCCCCAGTGTGAGGTTGGCACCAGTCCTCCTATTCTTTCATAAAGGCCTAAAGACGAGGCTCTGCTAGTCAGCCTGGAGGTCCAGTAGGGGAACAGCGCAATGGAGGTGGTTGATTGACTAGTACCATAACAGATTTCACCTCCTCCCATTCTGCCCCCACCCTCCTCATGTGTCCTTGGTTTTAATGTTTGATTTTAAATTTTTATGTTTTAATTGTATATGTAACTGTAAGCCACCCAGAGTTACCCTATAGGTGGCAAAATAAATAAATAAATAAATAAATAAATAAATAAATAAATAAATAAATAAATAAATAAATAAATACAAACATACATAATACATACATACATACATACATACATACTCCCTTCAAAAATGAGGAACATCAAAATAAAAAAACAAAAGAAATCACATTAAGTTAAAATATTTAAATAGTGTGTGTGTAGGTATTAGTATTCTGACACTTGATAGTTTTCTTCCGTTTCCATTGTCATTCAGTTTTAACATGAGATATAGGGATTCAAAAGAACGTTGACTATCCTGTTCATTACTTATGGTTGCCTTGAAATTACAGTTAACCATTTGGTTTGTTTGTGTGTTTAGGAATTACAATCAAACAACAGATGCTTTGGTTGCTTCAATGTTTTCTTTTCCTGGAATAGATAATACCTGCCTAAACAGAAGTAATTTGTAAGTAGCTCTTCTCCATTTGTAAGTAACTCTCAGAATAACAGAATAATAACCTCCTTCCTACTTTTAACAACTCCTCATCTAACAAGAGAAATGACTGAAAATTATGAGTCATCAGAGTAATCTGCAGCACTATTGTACCCATTATAATCATTGGAAAATATTCTAGCAACAATCAGATAGTGATTTCTATCAAAATTTGATGCAATTAAATATCCAGTAGTAAATGTGCAATATTCTTCACTAAAATACCAAATCTAGATTTATAGGTCTCACTGATGTTAAGTGTTATCAAAATTAAGATATTTTAGATTTGTTGTTGTTGTTAAACATTGTGGTTCAACAGTAATGCAATATAAATTATTATTAACTAGAATAATTCAAAAGTAAACCCAAGAACTTCAAACAGGCTGATACCTAAATTAACATGCATAATAAGCATGTTTAAATATTTATTTATTTCCAACGAATTGAACTCATTATGGTGTTAAGTAAGCATAGATGTAGTCTTATTATAGAGTCTAGTCAGAAGTAAAACCCATTGAATTATGCTTGATTGACAGAGGAGGCTTTATAGGCGTACAGGAGTGCAGCTTTATCAATTTATAGTCACTGATGAAAGAGGAGGGTTGAAATAGGGAGGTGTGACGATTCTTGTCAGTAAGTTTTTAATGGTGTCTATGCATTACCAAATTTAAATTACTTATTAATTAAAAAGAAGATTGAAAGCTTCTCTTCAACACAATAAGAGATATTTGTGGCATTCTCATTAGCTCTTATAAGAGTTTTGTGCAAAAAGAAAATTGCAATTTTGATGTTCTTGCATGAAATCTCAGTGGTGAAATGGATGTCAGGTATATTTGTTCATTTTTACACATAGGTTCTCAGTGTCTTCTTCATTATTTTACACCGCATAATGGCATCCAGTGCCTTAAAAAGTTGTCACCCTTGCTGTTTCAGGGAGTTTTTGAATAGAGCATGAATGGACAACTTTTGTGTGCCTCTGTAGCTCTTGACATTTGGGGAAGAGTGAAGGCAAGGATGCAAAATGGATTGAGTCAGGCTTTGTTTATCTTTTTCAAACTCTGCTAAATTTATTTTAAAAGCACACACTCTAGTTTTTGTCTGTTTTCCACCACACAAAATGGCAAGAATTAGGGCTCTGATTTTCAGCAGTTGTTGGACAGGGCTCACAAAAACTACAAAAAAATGATACATTGGCCCTTTTATTATTAATTTGTACATACTGGTATACTGTAACTATTTTTGTCTATTTTTCATTAAAATAATTGTGGCATGGGCTATACATACAGTATACAGTATAACAGGATTTTATGGGTAAGCATCACAATCTCTCAGGCACAAGATTCCCTTTAAATATAATTTTTTAATTTAATGTTACTGTAGATAATGTTTGCTTATTAAAATGGACTTATTAAAATTTTTCTACTCAAATTTAGTTTTGAATAAAAATAGATGAGCAGAAAAATAGCTAAACCAGTAAGAACCAAGCAAAGATGATCAAATTTAGCTTTCCTTGGAAAAGCTTTAGGAAATTAATGAGGTATTCCTCCCTAGTGTTCTGCATTACCTAGGAAAATCCCACAATGCTGTATACAAATTTATAGGAAATGTCAGTATTAAATCTGCTTACTTTCAGAACCTGTTTCAAGGAAGATGTGGCTGAAAAGTGGATATTCAGTGGAAATCAGAGTGATCAGTATACTGCCTGCAATTGCAGACTCAGTGGAGAGGTAAATTCAAATTAGAATCTCATGCGATAAAGTCACTATAAGATAGAATTTTTTTTTAAATGACTGAAGGGTTCCAATAAAGACTAAATAAGTGGATTTTTTTCCCCAAGACTAAACCCCAAGTTTAAGAAAAAGAAATATCTTTAACATCTATATTTATAAAAGCTAATTTCCCAAGCTGCCAATTTGACCATATTTCATTTAATAATAATACTTAACAATATGAATGGCATAGTAATTTATGGTTATGGAGAGGGCGTGGCTTGCGACTGGCGGAATGACGCAAACTCTGGGGCTCTGGAGTGAGTGCCGATATCTCAGCTGTTTGGGGGGTCCATGGGGGACCATAGCCGACCCATAGGGTCAGTGAAGAAAGGGGGCACAGGCTGGTGTGGACAGGGAATCTGCAAATTCCCTATAGCACCAGCAAAGAGCCTTCAACTGGGCTCTTTACAGCTGGGAAGACAGCCATTGAAAGCTGTCACAAAGCTGGAGCAGTTACGAGTGAAGGGAAGAAAGAGGAAACAAGACATAACATTTGGGTGAGAAAGGAATTGCTGTCTTGGAAATAAGACTTCTACTTTTTAAGAGATAACCTGAACTGTAAAAAAAAATTAATTAGAACAAAAAGGAACTGCAAGAGCGAAAGGGGAGGAAGTGGATATTTGGCTACCTCCCCTTTTCCGGATTAGCAGCGATTATTCTTTTCTCAAAGAATATGAACTGAACTGATTTTGAATAATAAATGGAAAGCAGATTGGGCAAAGTGAATTTAGATTGAAATACGGGTGAATTTTGGACTTTAAATTAGAAACCGGAAAGGTCTAAGTCGGAATGAATAGACTTTAGATCAGTGAAAATAAATTGTGAAGGTATACAGTGCCATCTAGTGGTGAAAAAAATTCTCTTTTTTGGGGGGAAGTGTGGAATGAACAAAGAATGACCTTGAGTAATGTTTGAGATAAACTGTTTTATGATTTAGTGGGAGTAAAAGAGGAGAAGGGGAAGAAGAAAAAAGATTAACAACTGAATAATAGTTCAAAGACTACTTTGTTGGAATTGTTTTTTTCTGTCTATACATTATCTGCTGGTATATTATTTTTGCTGACTATCTCGAGTGCAAATTTTTGGATCTTTTCTCTTCCTTTCCTATATTTTTTTCTATTTAAAACCTGAAATATGGAAAAGCTAAAATGTGGATATTGTATTTTTCTTTCTTTCTTTTTTTTCTTGGATTTTGCATTTCTTGACATTTAATTACTCTTTTTTCTTCTATTTATTGTTTTTTTATTGCATTTCAATAACCAGATTTTTATTTTTTATTCGCCTATATTTTTTTCTTTACTCTCTTTTTTATAGTTGGGTTTTTTATATTTTTTGGCTGACCTTTGGACTTCTTGCTTTTGTTTCTTGATTATTAAAATTTTTTAGCAGTTGGTGTTTTTTTTCTTTTTTCTTCCACTGACTGGATTTTCTTTTTCTTTTCTTTTTCTTCTTTTTTCTCACTTTAGTTTCCCTTTATGGGGAACATTAGTGTTTGGTTTTGGTTCTGTTATTCCAGCAAGCCGCTCTGATGGGATAAATGATTTTAATTTGGTTTTAATGGGGTTTTAAAATTGGGTTTAAAATGAGAGTTTTAAATTCGGCCTATGATTTAATTATTTTAATCTGCTCTTAAATTCTATTTTTGTACATTGTTTTTATTATGGCTGTTCACTGCCCTGAGTCCTTTGGGAGAAGGGCAGTATATAAATAAAATAAAATAAAATAAAATAAGATAAATAAATAAATAAATAAATAAATAAATAAATAAATAAATAAAATAATATCATTTTTTAAACGTATGGATTAGGGTATCAAGAACCTGAAGATCTGTGGTGACCAGGATGATAAATGTGGTTTATAAATATTGATTTACAATATTTGGATTATAAATTGGGCGATTTGAAAGTAAAGATTAAAATGAAGAAGCTACCACAACATTTATCATCACCATCAATAACAGCAGCACCAAGCTCCACAGCACAAAAAGCAGCAGAAACAACAAGGCAAAACCAACATGGAATTAAAAAGCATGATACAGGCAATGCATGACGATCTTAAGGAAATGAAAGAGATGATGGGAAGAAATGAACAAAGATTGATAACAGTGGAAGAGAAAGCAGAAGCAACAGAGAAAAAGGTGGAGGAGATGGACTTTAGGCTCACAACTACAGATAAAAGCCAGGAAAAGACAATTATACAGCTTGAGATGGACAAGGCAGACTTCTAGTTAAGATTCCAAAACATAGAGGAAGAAAAAGGAGGGAATTTACCAGAAAAAAGTGCTGAAATATTAGCGGAAGTTATGAAAGAAAGTCCAGAAAAGATAATTAATGAGATAGATGAAATTTACAGAATATATACAAGATACGCAATGAGGAATAATCTACCTAGAGATAAACATGTTAGATTTACCAAAAAAATGTTGAGAACAGAGATCTTGCAATTTATGAGGAACACAATGATATAATATAAAGGTAAAGATATAGTGGCATTGAAACAAGTTCTAAGAAGAGTGAGAGATCTAAGAAAAGAATACCAATTTTTGATGAAACATTTGATTAAAAAAGGAGTGAGTTTTAGATGGTTGATACCAGAAGGAATCTTGGTGAACTTACAAGAACAAAGGCACTGATTGGATACAATAGAAAAGGCAGAGCTATTTTATCAGCAATATATAGAACAACAAGAAGAAGCTAAAGTGAGAGAAGAAGAAGGGGCAAGCTGCCAGGAAGAGAAAACAGAACAACTAATAGAGACAACCAAGGAACAAGAGGAAAGAGCATTGAGAGGAGGGGCAAGAGCGAAAGAGATAAAAGAACAAAGAGAAACAAGAGTGACTAAATCTATGTAACATAGATGTCTGTGCGAGTAAGATTATCACCCCTGCTGTCAACCAAAAGCATTTAATAGTGAGTGCATTACTCAAACAGGTGGCAAGAAAGCAGGGGCAGTCAGGCACAACACAGGTTATGTAGACAGTAAACATAGGTCAATAGGTCAATTGACCTGTAGACAGGTCAATCAAAATGGACTCAAATCTCTTTACACCAATGCACAGAGTATGAGGAATAAACAGGGTGAATTAGAAATTTAAGTAAATGAGGGCAGATATGATATTGTTGCCATTATGTAAACTTGGTGAGATGAAACCCACAAATGAAACATACAGCTAGAGGGATATAAATTATTTAAAAGAAATAGACCAAATAAAAGAGGAGGTGGAGTTGCACTATATATAAGAAATAATGACATATCTACAGAAACAGAGCACAACAATGATGAAAATTATCTTGAATGCATTTGGGTCAATATTAAAGGGGGGGGATGACAAGTGATCACACAATATTGGAATTCAACATTATGCAAACACAAGTAGTAGAACAAAGTCAAACTAGAGTCTTGGACTTTAAGAGAGCTAATTTCAATAAACTTAGATAGAACTTGAGAAGGATTCCATGGATGAGAATCCTCAAGGGGAAAACAACTCAAGAAGCTTGGGAAATTTTGAAAAGTGAGATTATAAAAGCCCAGTCTAGCACAATACCAATGAAGAAGAAAAATAATAGATCTCAAAAGAAACCAGCATGGCTGCATAAAGAACTCTCTAACAAATTGAAAGACAAAAAGGTCAAGTATAAAAAGTGGAAAGAGGGCCAACTAACTAAGGCAGAATATCAGCAAATAGCCTGAGCCTGTAAAGATGAAGTGAGGAAAGCTAAGGCTCACAGTGAACAAAGGCTTGTGACAAAAGTAAAAAATAACAAAAAAAAAACTTCTTCCAACATATTAAAAACAAGAAAAAAGTCAAGGAAACAATTGGCCCATTGCTGGGAGAAAGTGGCAAGAAGGTGACAAGCAACAGGGAGAAAGCAGAACTACTTAACTCATTTTTTGCATCTGTCTTTACACAAAGGGAAAAAACAGTCCAACTTATCAAAAACAGCACCACAAAAAACAGATTAGGAACATAAGTTAAAATAGGGAAGAAAATGGTAAGTGAACACCTGTCTACCCTAGACGAGTTCAAATCACCAGGACCAGATGGATTACACCCCAAGGTTCTGAAGGAACTGGCAGATGAGATCTCAGAACCACTGAACTATATCTTTCAAAGATCCTGGAGCACAGGGGAACTGCCAGAGGATTGGAAAAGAGCTGATGTAGTTCCCATCTTCAAAAAAAGAAAAAAAAATAGATCCAGGAAACTACAGACCTATCAGCCTGACCTCAATACAAGGGAAGATTCTGGAAAAGATAATCAAACAATGAATCACTGAACACCTAGAAGAAAACCAAGTAATAACCAAAAGCCAACATGGGTTTGTCAAAAACAGATCATGCCAGACTAATCTTATTGCATTCTTTGACAAAGTGACAAAATTAGTGGACCAGAGGAATGCTGTCAATATAATTTACTTGGACTTCAGTAAAGCATTTGATAAAGTAGACCATAACCTACTACTAGATAAAGTAGAAAAATGTGGACAGCATCACCACCAGAGGGATTCGTAACTGGCTGACTAACCGCACTCAAAGTGTAGTCCTCAATGGAACTGCATCTACATGGAGGGAAGTATGCAGTGGAGTACCCCAGGGCTCTGTTTTAGGCCCAGTGATCTTCAACATCTTCATCAATGACTTGGACGAGGGGATAGATGGGGAACTCATCAAATTTGCAGATGACACCAAGCTGGCAGGAATAGCCAACACTCCAGAAGATAGGCTCCAGATACAGAAGGATCTTGACAGACTTTAACATTGGGCGCTATCTAACAAAATGAAATTTAACAGTGAAAAAAGCAAGGTTCTACATTTAGGGAAGAAAAACAAAATGCACAGGTACAGTATATGTGGTACCTTGCTCAATAGTAGTAACTGTGAGAGGGATCTTGGAGTCCTAACATCCCTCTCACAGTTAGGAAAATGAAATAAACAAAACAGACAAATGCAAAAGAACTTAGAGGAAGAATATGAGAGATTAGAGATGGAACTAGAAAAAAAACCGCATAACAAAAAGATTAAAAACTTGTTGGATTTGAAAAAACATAAGATGAATTTAATGGAAAATGAAGAATTGGCGAATTTGAAAATGCAAATAAACCAGGATGATGGTTAGGATATAAAATGAAAAAAGAGAAAGAAAAGAAATTAATAAGTCAATTAATAGATCAAGATGGAAAGATACGTTATAGAAGTGAGGAAAAGAAGAGGATAACTGAGAAATACTACAAGGGATTGTATCAACAAGAAATAATAGAAGAAGATGAGATAGAACAATATTTGAAGAAAATGGAACTGCCTAGAATCCTGGAAAAGTTCAAAAAATTATTAGAAGAAAGAATATCTATGATGGAATTAATGGAGGGAATTAAAAGACAGAAAAATGGGAAGACAACAGGCCCAGATGGATTTTTTTTTTAATTTGATTTATATGCCGCCCTTCTCCGGAGACTCAGGGCGGCTTACAATGTGCTCAGCAATAGCCTTCATCCTTTTTGTATATTTATACAAAGTCAGCTTATTGCTCCCACAACTGGGTCCTCAATTTACCTACCTTAGAAAGGATGGAAGGCTGAGTCAACCTTGAGCCTTGGCGAGATTCGAACCTGCAGTAATTGCAGGCAGCTGGTCTTAATAACCAGCTTAATAACAGGGTGCCTTAGACCACTGTACTACCAAGACCACTGTACTACCAAGGCTACCAATAGAGGTATATAAAACCCTACAAGATGTACTAAGCAATGTGATGCTGCAAGTATTCAATGAACTATTACTTAAAGCTAAAATTCCTGACTCATGGATGGAGGCATATATAACTTTAATACCAAAAGAAGAGGCAGATCTGCAACAGATAAAGAATTATAGACTGATATCTTTATTAAATGCGGATTGTAAGATTTTTGCATCAATCATGGCTGAAGGATTTAAAAAATTATTAAATGAGTTTATACATTTGGACCAAAATGGCTTCTTACCAAAAAGACAAATTAGAGATAATATGCAAACTATATTAAACACATTAGAATATTATGAATTACACTCAGAGAAACAAATAGCGTTGTTATTTTTAGATGCACAAAAGGCGTTTGACAATGTGAATTGGCAATTTATGATAAAACAGTTGAAAATGATGGATTTTGGAGACAGATTTATAAATATGATCCAAACTATATATAGAGACCAAGCGGCAAAGGTGATGGTAAATGATGAAATGACAAAGAAAATAGATATTAGAAAAGGAACAAGACAAAGATGCCCTTTTATCTCCATTATTATTTATATTGACATTAAAGATTTTAAATAGAAAAGTGAGACAGGAAAAGGAAATAAAAGGAATGAGAATCAAAAAAGAAGAATATAAACTACAAGCATTTGTGGATGATTTGGTGTTTATCATGGAAGACCCAATGGATACAGCACCAAAACTATTAGAGCAAATAGAAAAATATGGGAAAGTAGTAGGTCTGAAAATCAATAAAGATAAGACAAAAATACTAGTTAAAAATATGAGAGAAAAGCAAAAGAAGGAGATGATGGAGAAACTGGACATCCAAATTGTGAAGAAAGTGAAATATTTGGGCATTTATCTGACATCAAGATGTGCAATGCTCAAGGAAGACAATTATCATAAACGAAAAAAACAAATTGAAACAGACCTGGAGAAATGGAGAAACTTGCAATTATCACTAATGGGAAGAATAGCATTAATAAAACTGAATGTATTACCAAAAATATTATTTTTATTTCAAACTATACCAATAAAACTGGAGAAAAAATATTTTGAAGAGTTGAAGAAAATAACGTGGAAATATGTGTGGCAAGGAAAGAGAGCAAGGATCAACATAAAAATGCTACAAGATGCAAGAATTAGAAGTGGATTTGGCCTTCCGAATTGGGAATTGTATTATCAAGTGGCAGCGTTAACATGGATTAAAGAATGGGTTTTATTAAGAAATACAAGACTATTGACATTGGAGGGTCATGATTTACAACTGGGTTGGCATGCCTTTTTATGGTACGGGAAACAAAGGTTACATGAATATTTCCAAAGACATTATGTAAGAAATGGTTTGTTATCAGTGTGGGAGAGAGTGAAAGAAAAACATTATTTGAATATTCTAATGTGGCTTTCTACAATAGAAGCGGTGACATACCCAAATATTGTGAACATGGGGAATATTGTTAGATATAAAGACATTTTGACAGATTGGGGAGAACTGAAACAAAAACAAGAACTAGAGAGTCAAGGGATTGAGATAGATTGGTATACAAGACTGCAAATACAATCAAGATATGAAGCAGATCGTAGATAATATGGCTTTAACTTGGGGAAATCAAAACTGGATGAAATATTGACAGGAACAGATGAGAAAATGATTAAGAAATTATATAATTATTTATATTATATTAGACTAGAGGATGAAGTAGTAAAAGAAACAATGGTAGCATGGGCAAGGAATTTTGGATACACCATAGAATTGGAGAAATGGCAACAACTTTGGGAAAGAAACTATAAATTAACAATGGCAACAACCTATAAAGAAAACTTGTATAAGATGTTTTATAGATGGCATATGCCACCAGAAAGATTAGCTAAGATGTTTAAAGATAAATCAGCTAAGTGTTGGAAATGTCACCAGTTGCCGGGATCATACTCATATGTGGTGGTTGTGTAAAGAAGCAAAACAATATTGGGTGAAAATACAAACATGGTTAGGGGGAATGTTGCAGCAACATATAGAGTTAAAACCAGAGATATTCTTATTGGGAATTTTACCAGAGAATTATAGTAAAGAAGATACATATTTGATTATTTATATAATAACAGCGGCTAGAATTGTATTTGCACAACACTGGAAAGCAGATAAAATCCCGTTGGAAGGAGAAATTATAAAGAAAACTTTAGAATGTGCAGAAATGAATAGATTATCACTGAGAATAGAAGATAAAGAGGAGTCAATGTATTTTAAGACATGGGATAAATTTTATGATTGGTTAGAAAAGAAATATGAATAAGGATATAGAGATAAAATAGATAGAGAATAGATGGGAGGAAACAATTAGAAAAATAGATACCCAGATGATATCATGTAAAAGGAGAAAGGGGAGGGGGGGTAAAAGGGAAAAAAGTGAGATATTATAAAAATGTACGCAAATGATGAAATAAAAATAAATAATAATTGAATAAGAAATTGAAATGAGAATAAAGATAATTAGAAAATCGGGGCTGCTCAAATACCACTTTAGATTGAACTGAAAAGGGAAACAACAGGAGAGAGGGGAAGGAGTAGAAAGAGGGGAAGGGAGAGGAGAGGAGAGGAGAGGAGAGGAGAGGAGAGGGGAAAAGGAAAAGGAAAAGGAAAAGGAAAGGAAGAAAAGGGAGGGGAAAGAGGAACAGAGGAGAAGGTTAGAAGGAGGGAAGGAGTGGGGGAAGAGAAAGGGAAGTAGGAAAGAGAAGGAGAGGAAGAACGAAGGAAGTAGGAGGAGAAAGAGGAAGGAAGAGAAGGGGAGGAGAAGAAGAAAGGTTGGAGTAAAGGTAAAGGTTAAAAGAGCAGTCCCGAAAAAGTAAAAATGAAAAATGAAAGTTAAAAGAAAAGATGAATGAAAATATGAATGATGATATTACCTAGTTGGGTAATGAAATATCTGCAAGAAAATAATCAAGCTCAGAGAAGCAAATTATCAGTTCTTCCTTTCT
This sequence comes from Pituophis catenifer annectens, assembly GCF_029215685.1. Classification (NCBI taxonomy): domain Eukaryota; kingdom Metazoa; phylum Chordata; class Lepidosauria; order Squamata; family Colubridae; genus Pituophis; species Pituophis catenifer. Next base: position 171,994,057 of record NW_027256881.1, read on the forward strand.
ACAATTTTTCTTTGAGCTACAGAGGAACATATGAATAAAAGAACAAGCTGTTCTTAATTGTTTGATTACTGTTACATTGTAGCATCACAACAATGGAACCATAAAGGGAAAAATAATAACCAAGAGAAGTCTGTTTGACACTAAAACAGTGTCATTCTCCTCTGAGGGTGGAGTTGGGGACTAAGAAGGAGGAAACAATCCCTAAAAGAAGAAAAAGCAGGCATGGATAGATCAGTCCATGCAGGAGCCAATCAGTGAGCTTTGTCTTCTCTGCCCTTCTGAAAAGAGCAGGAAGCAAAAGAGTGGCCAATCTAGTCTTGCAATACAATCTGGCCTGGAAGTTCTGGCATTTACTTTAAAAAGAATTGGAAACAACATGTAGAGAGGCAAGCAATCATCTTAGGTTGCAATGTGGAATTGCCTTTCCGCTTTAACTATAATGTGTTAGCTCCTCACTGACTTTGATTGATCTCAAGCAGAGCTGGATCAGAAAACCCAGGGTCATAGACAAGACTGAGAAGCTGAAAAAATATTCTAGCAAACTGCTTTTACTTCTCTGCTGCTGCTAAGACAACTACATGGCCAGAGCCATTAATCTTGATCAGAGATGCCTTTTATGTGCATTTGATTGCAGTTGCACAGTTAAAGTTAGTTTTAGCCATACTGCACATGGAAGGAAAACAAATGTGCAGAAAAGTAAAAAGAATTATTTGCTTGAAACACCATGGTTCTTGAGATTATGTATATAGATAGTACTTATAGGGTTTTTTAAAATTTTAGATTTGTTTCAAAGGTGAACTAGTAGATTAACAAATAAATGTAGTTAATAATTGCTTTACAGTATAGAAAGTATATCTGCCCACCTGAAAATTAGTTTGTATACATGGTTTTATTTTTTTTATTTTTTAAAAATTCTAATTTAAAAACCTTTCCCTTTTTTATTTGCTTCAAATTTTATTTGTTAAAATAATATTGCATAAAGAATATTTTATATTAATATTTATTGTTTGTCAAAATAATATAATTTCCAGTGTAAAAATCTTTTGTGTTCATAAATTCCTTTTCTTTCTAGACTTGTCCAAAGCTAAACTTTTCACCGCCTCACAAGAGAACATTCTCTTCCCGAACAATATATAACCTTACTGGGCATGATGTTGAAACTTATCTTCTAGTTACTGCCAGAGATTTTATTCAAAAGAGGTATTCTATTTATCTTATTGCTGTCCCTTGCTAGCTCTATTTAACTTTAACAGAAAGTGTTATTGCCAAAGCAGCATTGTACCACTGATATGTAAATCCTGTTTTATATATACACAAACACACACATACACATCAGTGGTGGGTTCCTCCTGGTTCCTCCCGGTTCTGCCGAGCCGGTTGCGGTGACGATATGATGTCACCGAACCGGTTCTGCCCCCCCGCCCCCCACCCCCCCGCATTATTCTTACCTTTTTTATGTATGTATTTATTTATTTATTATTCGTATTTCTATGCTGCCCAACTCTCCGAGGACTCTGGGTGGCTTACAACAAAGACAAAATGAACAATATATAATAAGAGACATTAGAAAACCCATACACACCGCTCATGGCCGGATCTCGCAAGATCGCAGCGGCGAGATCAACGGCCCCAAGCCTGCCAGAAAAGCCAGGTTTTCACCATTTTCCGGAAGGCCAGTAGGGTGGGAGCGGTCTGGGCCTCAGGAGGTAGCTAATTCCAGAGAGCCGGGGCAGCCACAGAGAAGGCCCTCCTCCGCGGACCTGCCAGCTGACATTGTTTAGCTGACAAGACCTGGAGGAGGCCAACCCTGTGGGATCTTACCGGTCGCTGGGAACTATGCGGTAGAAGACGGTCTCGAAGATAGCCTGGCCCTAAGCCATATAGGGCTTTAAAGGTAATAACCAACACCTTGAATTGTGACTGAAGATCGATAAGAAGCCAGTGCAGCTCACGGAGGATTGGGGTAATGTGGGAGTACCTAGGTGCACCCACAACCACTCGAGCGGCTGCATTCTGGACCAACTGTAGTCTCCGAACACTTTTCAGGGGTAGCCCCATGTAGAGTGCATTGCAATAATCCAACCGTGAGGTGACAAGGGCATGAGTGACTGTGAGAAGAGCCTCCCGATCCAGGTAGGGTTGCAATTGGTGAACAAGGAGAACCTGTACAAAGGTCCCCTTAGCCACAGCTGCCAGGTGTTGCTCTAATCTCAGCTGTGGATCAAAGAGGACACCAAAATTGTGAACCCATTCTGAGGGGGACAGCTTCCCCCCCCCCCCACAGGGCTAAGGATGGACAATCAACATGGTCCTTGGGAGGCAATACCCACAGCCACTCGATCTTGTCTGGGTTAAGTCTGAGCCTGTTGATTCCCATCCAGACTCTCATAGCCTCTAGGCACTGGTGTCAAGTTTCCGAAAGATGCCCTAATTAATTCATGAGCCATGATCCAAACTTCAAAGGAAATATATTCATTTATTAGGAGCAACATTCCGGCAATACTCAGATGCAGTTAGGACTGATCCTATGTAGATTTACGTTCCCCTATGACCCTGTCTCTCCCCTCCTCTCTGGCCATGTCATAAATCACATTCTCCAATTAACCACTTTGGCTGGCTGTGAAACCTAACACCCTCCTTCTGATTGCGGTCAGAAAGAATGTATGAAATTCACTTCAGTTCTCCCTCCCTCCTGCTCATGGCAACTTGAAAGCTTTGCAAGTTGACATTCGGCTCCCCTTACTTCCCAAGGGCGACCTGCACAAAGCAAAACAATTTGAGTACAGATGCAGAGTTTAGGGGTGTGACCCCCCCACCAGGCTTGTTTGGATTTTCTGCATGAAATTTGGCTATAAGGCGATCAGCCTGGATGTTTCGACTCTTTACCCAAGATGCCTCTGATAAGGGGTAACCCTTCCACTTGATTAAATATTGGAGTTGCCTCCTGTGCCACCTCGAATTGAGGATTTGCTGCACCTCATAATGGGTCTGGCCCCCTATGACCACAGGGTCTGGGGGCTCACGGGGTAGTGGCCTCAGGGTCGATCCGACCATGGGTTTTAAGAGGCTACTATGGAATACCGGGTGTATCTTCCCTAGCAATCGGGGCAACTTCAATTGCACTGTGACTGGGTTGATTATCTTTACTATGGGGAATGGTCCTATAAATTTTGGTCCCAATTTCTTGCTAGGAAGTTTTAACCTCAAATATTTTGTGGAGAGGTAAACTTTCTCCCCCAATTGAAATGGCCTTTGGGGAGCTCGGTGTTTGTCTGCCTGTTTCTTATAGGTTTGTGCTGCTTTAGCTAGCGCTTTCTTGACATTCTCCTAGGTTGCTTTCAGTGTCGCCATCTAATCAGTCAAGCTGACTGAGGAGGGAGGCTCCCTTGGGTACTCAGGCATTGGGACAAAGTCCATGCTGCTCACTACCTTAAACAGGGTTAGCCCCGTGCTACTGTGAACAGCATTATTATACGCAACCTCAGCGAAAGACAGGAGGTCCGCTGATAGTTCACGTAGCACCTCAGGTACTGCTCTACCATGGCGTTCAGTCTCTCTGCCCCCCCCATTGGTGCTCGGGTGAAACGCTGAGCTGAGGCCTTGGGATGACCACTTGACAACTGGCACATCACATCCACTGCTTCACTGAAATGATGCGGGGTGGAGATATACAGCTGGGTATCATCGGCATACTGCTGATATCCCACCCTGTATCGTCGAATGATCTCCCCCAGCGGTTTCATGTAGATGTTGAATAGAAGGGGAGAGAGGACCAAGCCCTGAGGCACCCCACAAACGAGGAGCCTAGGGGTCAACTTCTGTCCTCCTATCAACACCGACTGAGACCAACCAGAGAGATAAGAAGAGAACCACTGTAACACGGTGCCTCCCACTCCCAACTCCCTTAGTCGGCCTAGTAGGATACCATGGTCGATGGTGTCGAAAGCTGCTGAGAGGTCAAGTAACACCACGATAGAGGAATGACCCCCATAACGGGCACGCCAGAGATCGTCCATCAGCGCGACCAAAGCAGTTTCCGTGCTGTAGCCAGGTCTAAAGCCAGATTGAAAAGGGTCCAGATAATCCGTTTCATCCAATGTCCATAGGAGCTGAAGTTCCACCACTTTCTTTACAACCTTCCCCACAAAGGGTAAATTGGAGACTGGACGAAAGTTCTTTAATTCTGCTGGGTCCAAGGAAGGCTTCTTGAGGAGGGGCCTTACAACCGCTTCCTTTAATGGTTGCGGAAAAGACCCCTCCCTTAAGGATGTGTTAACTAAAGTCAGGAGCCAGCCTTGTGTCACCTCCCTGCTGGCCAAAACCAGCCAGGAGAGGCACGGGTCCAACAAACAAGTGGAGGAACTCATCGCACCCACAGCCTTGTCCACTTCCTCAGGAGTCACAGGCTCAAACTCATCCCACACAATATGACTAAGACCTGCCCTGGTCATCTTGGTCGGAATTGCCCAATCAGAGTCCAGGTCCATCCGAAACTGAGCGACTTGATCCGAGAGAAACTGCACAAATTCCTCAGCTCTACCCTGTGAGGGCTCCTCCGCTCCCCCTACATTAAGGAGAGAGCGAGTCACCCTAAACAATGCGGCTGGGCGAGAATCAGCGGGTGCAATAAGTGTGGAAAAATGTGAACATTTTGCTGACCGTATCGCCACTAAATAAGTCCTAATAAAGGCTCTTAAAAGTGTTCGATCAGATTCAAATTTACTGGTCCTTTAGATGTCTCTTCTGGCGCTTCATCTCCCGGAGCTCCTTGGTAAACCAGGGAGCTTTCCTGGATCCACTGCTCTTGAGAGGTCGCAAAGGCACAGTCCGGTCCAGTGCCCCAGACGCTGCCTTATTCCAGGCAACAACCAGGGTCTCTGCCGGGCTGTGGACAAGGGAGTCAGGTATCTCCCCAAGCTCCTTCTGGAACCCTGCAGGGTCCATTAGGCACCTGGGGCGGGACCACTTAATCGGCTCCGCCTCCCTGCGATGGGCGAGTGGCGTCCTAAAGTCCAACCTCAGCAGGAAATGATCTGACCACGACAAAGGAGGAACATCTATATCCCTTAATTCCAGATCACGTCTCCACTGCCCCGAGAGAAACACCAAGTTGAGCGTGTGTCCCTCCCCTATTGGGGGGTCAGGTCCATGGTTGTCATGGAAGTGCATTGTAAGCTGCCCTGAGTCTCCGGAGAAGGGCGGCATATAAATCAAATTTAAAAAAAAAAACAAAAAACCTCCTGAGCCACATCTGAGGGTTCGCCAAGTGACGGCAGGTTAAAGTTCCCCAGCACCATGAGCCTGGGAAACTCCACCGCCAACCCGGCTACTGCCTCTAGTAGCCCAGGTAGGGATGTTATAACGTAGCTGGGAGGCAGGTACGTTTTATTTGGCCCCACCCCCAATCTCTTGCCACGGGGCTTCAAAGGGCCACCCTACAGCTGATCAGTGTTAAAAGGTAGTGTGGTGGTAGACCGGTGCCTGCAAAAACAAATGACTAGACCGGTGTCTGCAAAAACAAATGGGTAGACCAGTGCCTCCAAAAACAAATGAGTATACCGGTGACTCCAAAAACAAATGAGTACACGGGTACAGCTCTGCAAGCAGTTAAAAGCCTGGTAGTCCAGTGCCTCTGCTAAATCCTAAAGAATTGTCACATGACCATCAAGCCACGTCCACAAAATAAGCCACGCCCACAGAACCGGTAGTAAAAAAATTTAGAACCCACATACATACAATATCATGATGACTCTGCAGAAGGGCAGAACATGTATTGCAACAATGTAACACTAATTTCATTGTGGTCCCTTTGAGATCCCCACCACCTCTCCTGATGCCTCTAGTTATCACCACCTCTGTGGTACCAGTTAAGGGAGAGAAAGAGATAGCAGGTCCTACCTATGGTGGTTAACACTTTTTCATAATTTCTTAGTCACCAATTCACTGAACAAAAGGGATTTAGATTGCTTAGATTATTCTTGTCGCCATAATCTTTAATTTTGATTTTTAAAAGTCAGGAGGCACCAATTAGAAATTAGGATTCTAAAATTATTATTTTTTTATTTTTTTTAAATTCTAGTCCATAAATCTTGAAAGATAATAATGAAAACATACATTAATTTTAATTAAACTCTTAAGATTATACAGTTCTTGGTAGCTTTTTCAGTATGGAGAAAAGAACATGTTGGTACAGCCGAACACTTATTTCCATAGGACCTGAGAATTGCCTGGATTTTTTTATATTTGAATCCTGAGCCTGCAGCTCCCTTGTCAACTTCTTTTCTTTCTCTTCTCTGTACAAGAAGTCCTTAATGGGGCGTATTAGGAGCATGGTGACTCACATGGTTAGGATGCTGGGTTGGAGGTTAGCAAGCCTATGTTTGAGACCCAAGTGCTGCTGTGTGGTGGAGTGAGCTCCCATCACTCACCCCAGCCTCTTTGACAGGTCATGGAAGAAACCCCCATGGGCATCCACTGGACAATGGTGATGTCATGGGCTAATCCTTTCAACCCAGAAGTGCCTCCAATATGAATAGGACGGGGATGGAATGTATGAGATTAGCATATCCAGATAGTCCAAGAATGTAGAAATCATGCTTAAAGAAAGAAAACGTGATGGTGCCATCAATCATTGCCCAAATATGTCAAGCTGTCAGAAGTGATGTACACTTTATGGCTTATATAACTTCCATGGAATTTAATTACGTGAGATCTAAGATGTCTAAAACATAAGAACTTTATTTTCTAAGATGTTCTTTTTTCCCCTCCCACATCTAGATATGGTGGCTGGAGTTTTGGGCTGCCTTTGACTAGTAATCTCCAATTTGATATAAGCCCAGTACCTGCTAACAGAACAGTAACAAAGGTAAACTACAAGCATTTAGTTGTCATGAAATATATCAAACCAATAACTGATTTCTTAAATTTAGTATACATGTAATATATCTTGTTAAAATTCACTATTTTACATGTATCTTATTGTAGATTTCTCAGGTAGATTAGTATTACTATTTAAGTGTTGTAGACAGAAAAATTGGGACTTGGAGAAATGGGCTCTTTTAAGGCAACTTGTCAAGTTCTTGAAAGGCATGAGATGCAAACAATTTCATGATTCATACTCAGATTCACAGTCACTATATTTTATCAACTCTCCTGTAATTTTGTATTAATAGATTATATTTTACATCTGTATAGCATATGCATAAAATGTTTCCCTTAACTCTGTGGTCTAGGAGATAATGGTCCATATTGGGAGGGACCATTCTAGCAAATGTGTCAACTGCAGTTTTTGTTTCTTTCTACAGTATTGTTCTCATAATTTTCAAGAAACATATATGCTGCTGTAGCAGGAATATCTAATTTTGGGTCATATCAGCATTTATTTAGTAAAGGAACTTTTGTTTGTCAGTTCCTAATGTGCTGAGAAAGCCTGTCAAGGCTAGAAAATTCATCTGACAGTAATTGCTTCTAGTGGAACTGGACAGTGACTCTTATCTGAGCTTTCTCAGCAGAGTTATTTTTAAATACATTTTCTGTCCTCAGGTTCTATGGATAAAAGCTCTAGTTCTACTAAAACTGGATTAGCACTTTGAGGACCTGCTTTCTTGCTTCTTTGAGTTTTGAGAAAAACTGTTTTGATTTTGCAAATATTTTTTGGCCAATATAAATTTTATTTTGCTTCTACAAAAACAAACAAACAGATCCTAACAATGGAACTGTGGATTGGAACTATTATCACACAACTCATGAAGTTAACTAACTGAGCTTAGAAAAGTTACTCTTCTCTTACATTAGTTCTCCAAGGATTCACAATCTAGAGGCCTGAAATTTTTCAAAATCCCCTTTGACATGAATAAACAAACAAACAAACAAACAAATACTTTACTTTATTATTCTTAATGTTGTTTTATGGAGTGGGCTTGCAGGTATATTCTGTCTCATTGTTCACTTGAGTTCTAACCTTCACTGGTTACAAAGTTATTCACAAAATTACAAATACATATATATTGCCTGTTATTTTTGTGTCTGAAATTTAAATATAGGTCTGGTATAATCCAGAAGGATATCATAGCCTCCCAGCTTATCTTAACAGCTTGAATAACTTCATTCTCCATGCTTACTTACCACATGGAAACACCTCTGGATATGGTAGGTATCCACTTGCCACATAGTTTTCTATTTCAAGATGAAAGCTTTTGTTTTCCACCTGTTCATCTCTTCTAAAAATGAACCTGCAAAATTGCAGAATAGTTCCTCCAAGTTTTAGGCTTTCCAGGGTATAATTTATTCCTTTCTGAATTCTGCTACTGTATAGGTTATTGAATAAAATACAAATTGGTTGGCATTGCATTAAAATGAAAATCCTACAATGGAGCATTTTTGTTTTTTTAAAAAATCTTAAATATACTCAACTAATAAAGAATGCTGAATATAATAAATATGAAACAGAAAGGTTCTCTGAAGGGATTGTTTTTCCATCAGCCATTTAAAGTAGCCAATAGCATATATGTGCTTTGACAAAAAGACTGCTCAGAAAATCTTGAAATGTCCAGATAAAAGTTAACTATGATTATGTTATTGTTTTTAAAATAGGTAGTAACAATCAAGACCCTATCATTGCATTTCCTAATTTTAATCCCCAGTGCAATTTTAAGATTAGAATTAGGATAGAAACCAAGATTTAGGACTTCTGGCGGTGACGACAGGGTGAGTGGAGCGAGGGAATGGGGCTCTATTCCCGAAGCCCGAAATTTTCTGGCGGGAGGCCCTAAAAAGGGCACAGTCAATCCCGGATAGACTGACAAGATAAAGGGGAAATTCCGATGACTTCTGGGTGAAGGGCAATTGCCTTGAACGGAGAGGAGAAACCCCTTTCTCCAGCAGGAAAGAAATCGGCCATCTTGGCCGGTTCAGAACCATGACAGCTGCAGAGCAGGAAGAGAAAATTGAAATACAGCATAACATGATCGGTATGAGAAGAGATCCCTAAAAGGTGGTAAAGCTGGATTGTCAAATGGTGGAGCTGTAATATCGAGACTTCGAAGTGTTGGGCAGGATTTCCGTTCCAAAAGCAGCGGCAATCAGGAGAGCGGAGTAGTTGACAGCAAACTTTAAACAATGACAAAGAGGCGAACACAGACGAGAAGAGGAAGAAACTCTGGACCAATATATTTTGAGACAGATTAGAAGCAGAACTCTACAGGATTGGTGACTATAAATTCTACTACTTGATAATTTGTTACAGTTTTGATGAGTAAGAGACTGGAATAGTGGATTGTGTATATTAAACAGTGACAGACTGGCCATACATAGTTCACTACTGATTAGAAGTGGAATTCAATAGAACTTTGGTGACTATAAAACTTACAATCGGATAACTCTATAACCTTTATAATTCTATAAACTGCAGAGACTTTAGAACTGTATAATTCTGGACCTTAACAACGAGAAAAAATTGTACTGTGCAAGGAGAATGAGAGTGCCATCTGGGGGCCAGAGGAATGATAGAACCAACAAAGTAGGTCCCATAAAGAAATGATGCAAGATTGAGGTGATATTGAACTGTTTTGGGGAAGCAATACAAGAAGAGGAAGAGAAAAAGAGAAACTTTGCTGAAGGACATGGGAGGACAATAAAATAAAAAGGGGGTATATATATATATATATATATATATATATATATATATATATATAAACTTTTACAAGAAATATAGGAAATAGAATTAACTGAAATACGTGAAACAACTGTTTAAAACTTAAGTATCTAAGCTAGGACTGGTGGACTTTCAAATTAATATATCTACATAGTCTGTATACATTTTTATATATACTTATTTATATTTATAAACTTACATAAATTTGTCCTAAACTGTCAAAAATTTGGGATATTATAATTAGAATAATCACATTAATTCTTATATCTTATATCTTATACTTAGCTAATAGTAGTATATAATCTTTATAGACTTGCATACTTATACATATCTACATAAATCGGTCTTAAAGTATAAGGATTCTATATTTATAACAAATTATATACTTATATATATTTACATATTTATATTTATATATTTAAAGGCATATTGTAGGTATTACTACTATTATTATAGGACCACTGTTTAACAAATATATGAGTGTGGAGGCTTTAAAGAGGGAACTTGAATAGCTAAACTATTGCATGTTATTTTGGAAAAATCTCTTTCGACCGGGGAAAATGATGAGCACAACAACTATTACCAAGATAAGCAAGAAAGCAGCTTCAAATCCTGCATCTATAACTTCAATGCCTTCAAACCAATGCTTAATAGAGAGTATGTTTGGAATAGAGACAGCAAGCTCAACACTGAACATCCAGAGCATGCAAACAACATTATTAATGATACAAGAAGCAATGACAAAAACACAGGAAGTGATAGCAAATCGAGAGACAAAAAGAAATAATGAAGACATTATATGTTTGCAGGAAGTACACATCAAGAAACAGTATAGTAAACTACTGGAAAACCCAAAGATAGTGAAACTCTATGTCACACTAGCACAACGGGGAAAAAAGAGGAATTGCAATATATATCAAGGAAAGACTAAAATCAAAACAAATATATGCAGATGAGGAGGGAAGAATTCTAATGATAGAGATAGAAACAGAGCAAAAACAAATGCTTCTTACCACAATATATGCACCAAATAATAATCAAGTGGGTGGGCAGAGCATCCTGCCACTGCTGCCAGTTCGCCCGAACCGGGTAGAACCGGTAGAATCCCACCACTGATTTGGGCTTATATACTGTAGTGCCTCCAGAAGTTGTGAATGCTTTATAGCACTTTCTGAGTGGTTCACAGTGTCAGCATATTGCTTCCAACAATCTGGCTCCTCCTTTTACCAACCTCAGAAGGATGGAAAGTTGAGTCAGCCTTGAGCCCATCTGTTAACCATCTCATTCATTTGCCCAATGAAGAAAGACTCCTGGGCTATTGTTTTGCCAAGAGTATACTTTATTGGAGCGTAAATGGTTACAGAAGAATGGTAAAGCTGGTTCTGACATTTTCCACATGCAGACAAAGTAATTAACTTTCCCTTTTCCCTGGCCACGCCATCTCCATGGTTATCAACAAATGTCCAACTAGGTGCTGGTATATTGTTCAGGTAATGAGCCTTCAGTTTCATGGGCTTTTCTCCTTTGCACTTGGATGGGTGACCTTCGATAGCAGATGTTCCTCATTCAGGGGCAATATGCTGACTCTGTAAACCACTTAGAGAGGGCAATAAAGCACTGTGAAAAGGTATATAAGTCTAAGTGCTATTGGTATTGGCATTCCTGGGCTGGCATACTTTGGTTTCCCTTCCCCTTCCCCATCTCCTCCCTGCATTCCAATACTCTTCCCCCTTTGCTAATGTCAGGCTGTTGACTTTGCGAACCTTGGCTTGGGGAACAGCACCCATGACACTGTCAGGATCGCACTCCAGGCTGTGGGCAGAGTTAGCTTGCAATGCTGCATTCTAACCATTGCGCCACCACAACTCCTAGCAACATAAACCAACAAATTCTAAAAAATCCCATATGTATAATAATGGTATCCTGGCTCCACTCAAAATGAATTTTGTTATACATCCCATTTATCAAATTTAAATTTATTTTTTTTATTTAAATTTAACCCCATATAATTTTTTTCTTATAAAAATATTATTTGCTGCCACTGTAGATAATACCTGACTGATTTTTATTATTTTTTGTATCTTTGATTTTCCATATATTGCCTCCTTCAGCATCTACACATACCATCTTCTTCAGTTCTACAAGTTCTGGCACCAATGTGCACATTTTTATTAATATCATTCTTATGTTTCCCTTTAATTTTAATCACTAAATATTTTTTTAAAATATCAGCCATAGTTGTTTAGCACAATACTGCCACATTTTCATGGTCTTTTATGTTTACAAAGTGACTCCTAGTTATTCTCTGAGAGAGAGAGAGGTGATTTCAAAATTTACAGAATAACAGTAACAGAGTAGAAAGGGACTTTAGAGGTCTTCTAGTCCAACCCGCTGCTCAATCCTATACATATATCATTGCAGACAAATGACTGTCCAATTTCTTCTTAAAAACCTCTAGCGATGGAGCATTCACAACTTCTGGAGGCATTTATCTGACAAATGAATAAATAAATAAATATGTTTAATACCCAATTTACCCATGCTTTTGGAAGTTCAGATTGATTTATGTAAAATTGCCAGTGAATTTTCATTAGACAAAATAAAATTCAGAAATAGTTTACACATAATTGTGGCATTATGAGTATATGCCTAGATGGAGACATACTTTGCCACTGTTGTTCCCTTGTAACTGATGTTTGGAGGAATGCTGCTCCACCACTCAGGTTAATGAGGTGGAAATCAACAGTTCTCAAGCTACACAGTAGTCACTGTGTAAACATAAAACAGACGTCAGCTCTCAAAACTGAGAAAGAATGCCCTTTGATTCAAAAGGATAGGAGGAACATTTTGCATGGATTAATTATGCAATATATGAATAACTTTCTTTATTCTATTCTAAATCTTTCTCCAATCAACTGAATTGGATAACCCTGATAATTCCTCTTTCCACTTTCACAATCAAGATTATTTTATACATCTTGATCCCACTCATTCATCTTTTTTTTCTAAACTAGTTCTCAAATATTTTTCTCGCAGTAAAGCTATAGATCAGGGGTGTCAAACTCTATTTCATTGAGGGCCTCATCAGGGTTGTGTTTGACCTTGGGGGAGTCAGAGTGGGCATGGCCAGCTCAATGTCACTCATGTCAGGGGCACCTGTGATGGCCCAAGCACTCTGCTAGTGAAAACAGGCTCCCGAGCTCCATTTTCAACTGTGATGGCCTCCTGCAACCCTCTGAAAACAGAGCTCCATTTTCACTGGCAGAGGCACTATGGGCCGGTCCTTTACTGTTTCCAGGGCAGCCCCATGGGCCAGATCTAAGCACCCTGTGGGCTGGATCTGGCCCCCGGGACTTGAGTTTGACACCTTTGCTATAGATCATTTAAATTGCCTTTTACCTTAATAGCAGAAATATAAAACTGTTAAATCTTTCAGTTTTTAAACTAGCACCTATATTCAATAATGAAATAAAGTCCCTAAATGTGTTTCATTACTATTGTAGGCATTTCTGTTATTGCTCATCCTTATCCTGGTGGAGAGAGTCAAGAGCAAGCCATGTAAGATGTTAATTTTATCATTTTTCTCCTTAATATAATTGTAAGAAAAATAGCCTGATCTTTTGCATTACATTTACTTTGAAGTATAATCTAGATTATATTATATGCATGTCAGTCATTGTGAATAGGGACTGTTTATGTTTTATACAGTATGTTTTGAATTTATCATAAATATTATCCCAAATAGTAGAACAAGAAATTGCATAGCGCTGGAGAATATGTATATATTTAAATATTTATGAACTTCTGTAATTTTATTATCTATCCATCTATTCATTAAAATCAAGATAAACAATTCAACAAAAAGTAAGTAAAATTATTTGATTAAAAATAGAATAGGAACTGAGTTATTATAGCTGCAACCAAAAGCATAGTTTGTTAACCTGACTTTAGTTAGTAGCCTGGCCTCTAGGGAGGAAGAAATTCTATAACCAAAATGTCATAGCCATGAAAGCCCATTATTGCATATCCACATATAGCCAACTTTATGTTACATTCTGTAAAGACACCACAAACACTGAACACATAGTGTCTCATGTAGTTAGGATGCTGAATCAGAAAACCATTGAGAGACTCTCAAAACCATTGAGAGTCAGAAGACCAATGAGAGATCAACAGCTCAGCAGTTCAAAACCCGAGAGCGAGCTGCATGACAGAATTAGCTCCCATCAATTTATCCTAAATCCTGCCCACCTAGCAGTTTGAAAGCATGCAAATTCAAGTAGATAAATAGGTACCCCTATTCAATGGGCTAATAATAGGGACATAAAAAGAGTCCCTGTGGGTGTGCCCTGGGCAACGGTGATGTCACTGGCTAATCCTTTCAACCCGGAAGCATCTTGGTAGATGCTTTCAACATGAATGTAGCAGCAGCTACATTTCACAAACACTGAATTAGCAATACTGATATTTCAGCTGGAAACCTGTGCACCAGGTAACTCAATTTTTTTTTTTTTTGCTCTACATATCCATGAATGACCATGAGGACTGATTTGGTGGTTACAAATAAATTTGAATGAATAGGTAAATTCACAAATATAGAATCCACAAACAATGAGAATTGATGGAATATTGTTAAAAGACATCCCTATCAGCAGACCTTAGTACCTGGGTGGGCAGAGGTTTATCAAGCGTGGTATCCAAGAGAGATGCTCCCTCAAATAATCTACCATATTTTTCGGAGTATAAAATGTTCCGGACTATAAGACGCACCTACCTTTTTTGGGGAGGAAAACAAGATATATGCCAGTGCATGGATATGGGAAATAATAAGAAATTTTACCAGTTTGGAACTGTTTTAAGTTTTTTTCTTTGCATAGATTGGTATTGTAATCAGAATCAGTAAGTTATTCAGCACGCAATCTGTTAGATGTAAAGCTTTTTCCCCCTCTCTTTATTTTCCTTCAGTTAACATTTTAATTAAGTTAGTGAAATGCTTTTTAAATTCCAGCTAATTGTTAATTCTAGACAGAAATTTTACAACAAAAGGACACAAAGAAGAAAATAAGACTCATAAAACACTCAAAATAACTCTGCCTTCCAGCAATTTGCCTTGCAGCAAACAGCAAACACGCAAACAGCCTGCTTTAGTTTCGTTTTCAGCCTGATTAGCACAAGAAAAAAAAAATCTGCCTCCCAGCAATTTGCCTGTTTGCAGGAGGCCCGGGTGGCAATAGGCAATAGCAATCCCTGCAGCCTGAAACAGCTGAGGGTCAGGAGGCCGATCCAATGGACAATCAACTGCTTCTGCTAATTAGGCTGTGCTGAAGCTGAAATGAGCTGTTTGCTGCTTGCTGCAAGGAGGTAAATTGCTGGGAGGCAGAGGCCAAAGGGTGGAGGCCGGTGGGTGGGTGGGGCTACATTCAGATTATAAAACACACCCAGATTTTCACCCTCTTTTTTGGGGGGGAGGAAAGTGTGTCTTATAGTCTGAAAAATACAGTATATCTCCAACTATGTAAAGGTTTAAACATCATCACTACTAATGGTTACATATATAGCAAGCGTATTTCTAGCCTGTGACTATAATATGTTTTCTAAGTAATATTTGGGTAGGAATCAGTGGTGAAATGTAAAATTTGTTACTACCAGTTCTGTGGGTGTGGCTTGGTGGTGGTGGTAATGTGATTGGGTGGACGTGGCCAACTTTTTTTTTTTTTTACTTTTAAAAGCATTTTTTCTACAACCTTAAGAGGGTGGAGAAAAAAATGCTTTTAAAAGCCTCTGACAATCCCAGCTGAGCCGTGCGATCATCAAAGGCTTTTTTTTTTTACTTTTAAAAGCATTTTTTCGGGCAAAGAGGTTGTAGAAAAAATGCTTTTAAAAGTAAAAAAAAAAAAGCCTTTGATGATCGTGCGGCTCAGCTGGGCATGTTGGGGGGGCAGGGATTTTTGCTACCGGTTCTCCGAACCACCACTCGCCATCACTACCATATTGTGATATTTACTATCACTAGCAAAGCAAACAGGATTAAAACTGAACCAGAATTCTGTTTTTCTTCTCTTAGGTACTTTACAAAGTGGGGGTGGTGGATGGTGGGGGGTGGTGATTGAATCTTTTTTTCTTTGCCTTTTGTGTGGAGTGTGAGGGGTAACAGAACTTTGTTATTCTAATATCTTACTCTCCACATTCACAGATTCACAGCTGCACTTTTATAGCAGTAGCTTAGTGTTTTGGGGCAGGTTGGCATGCACAAGTTTTGGAAACATAAATAGGAGAAGGATAGCAAATGATTTTATTTCCTTTTGCAATGAGTGGAGAAACAAGAGGATTTTTGTTTCTTCAGGGCCTGCAACACTTGGGGGTAAAGCACTGATTTTTAATACCCATTTACTGGTCAGCTAGAGAAAGCACTGATGAAATCCCTTTCCCTGCATGCCAAAGTTTCTGGGAGTGAAAAGGATTACACAGCTGCCATCAAAATCTGTTGGAAGGACTAGGAGTGGAAGTAGTACCATGTGTAAAAACCCTTGTGTGCCTAGCTTTCCAATTTATTTTTGGGCAGTAACCCTTCATGTTGCAGGTTCTCCATTACAAAGAGAACACTTCTCTGTGATATTTAGGAATGTGGAAGGAATGTTTTGGCACCAAATCAATTTTTTTTAAAAATTTGATTTATATGCCACCCTTCTCCGGAGACTCAGGGCGGCTTACAATGCGTTAAGCAATAGCCTTCATACTTTTGTATATTTATACAAAGTCAGCTTATTGCCCCCACAAACTGGGTCCTCATTTCACCTACCTTAGAAAGGATGGAAGGCTGAGTCAACCTTGAGCCTTGGAGAGATTCGAACCAGCAGTAAATTGCAGGCAGCTGTGTTAATAACAGGGTGCGTAGACCACTGTACTACCAAGGCTCTTCATATGACATAAACTCTTTCAGGCTTACTAATCTTAGTAGTTGTCATATTTAACTATAATTGTTCTGACATATTAATTGATCCTGAATTATTTTTGATAGCAAGTGTCAGTTCAGTTTTGAAAAAAGATTATGGAATAAAAATAAAGGTTTATATTTTATTATTTTACATCTCTGAAATAAAACATATCTGCATGCTGGTCATTAACATTTGGGGCTCATAGTCAGTGCTTAACTTTCTTCCTTTTGTTGGAAGAAATATCCATCTGGTTCAGTTCCAAGCTTGGAGAAAGACACTGGAGACAAAATGGAGGCTGGAGGCTGATTGGAAAGAGTGTCCATTTATTGATGAAGCAGAACCATATGGTGGTGCAAGGTTCTGGGCAGCTGACCACATGGAGTTGAGAGAGGGTGGCTTTTATACCTTCTCTTGGGCTTTGCATTTGAACGTCCTGTTCCTGTGCAGGAACATGTATTCTATTGGCTGTTGTAGGGGTCATAGCTAACCCTGTAGCTATGACTGAGAAGTTTGGTTGAATCCTGGAGGGTGATGCAATGTCCCCAGGTGATTTTGCAATGTGGTGAGCTCTGCTGCTACCATGTTTCCCCCAAAATAAGACCCTGTCTAATACCAGGTCTTTTTTTGGGGGGGGGGAGGGAGATGTCATCCACTGACTCACCTCACTTGCCTGTGGCCTTCAGGAACTTCTTCGGCTGGC